>NC_091790.1:60000000-61250000 GCF_041296235.1 Equus asinus | reverse complement strand
GTAAGAGATGTTCCCGGTAGGCTGTTAGAGCACTGTGCAGAGCGAGTTGTTTCTTAGCTTCCCAAAGAGCTGGAAGCAAGATGCTTTACGGGCCATCTGCCCTTAAGGAAAGAAGGCAGCACTTTGTGCCTTGCAGCTCTAGCGCAAGGTAGCACACCCCGAGCAGAAGTTCTACTTCAGCCAGATCTGGCCTGCAAAGAAACTGCGTTTCACAGGCCTTTGTAAGAGATGTTCCCGGTAGGCTGTTAGAGCACTGTGCAGAGCGAGTTGTTTCTCAGCTTCCCAAACAGCCGGAAGCAAGATGCTTTGGGGCCCTTCTCACCCTTTGGAAAGAAGGCAGCACTTTGTGCCTTGCAGCTCTATGGCAATGTAGCACACCCAGAGCAGAAGTTCTACTTCAGCCAGATCAGGCCCGCAAAGAAACTGCGTTTCACAGGCCTTTGTAAGAGATGTTCCCGGTAGGCTTTTAGAGCACTGTGCAGAGCGAGTTGTTTCTTAGATTCCCAACGAGCTGGAAGCAAGATGCTTTAGGGGCCATCTGCCCTTAAGGAAAGAAGGCAGCACTTTGTGCCTTGCAGCTCTAGGGCAATGTAGCACACCCAGAGCAGATGTTCTACTTCTCCCAGATCAGGCCCGCAAAGAAACTGCGTTTCACAGGCCTTTGTAAGAGATGTTCCCGGTAGGCTGTTAGAGCACTGTGCAGAGCGAGTTGTTTCTTATCTTCCCAAAGAGCTGGAAGCAAGATGCTTTAGGGGCCATCTGCCCTTAAGGAAAGAAGGCAGCACTTTGTGCCTTGCATCTCTAGGGCAATGTAGCACACCCAGAGCAGATGTTCTACTTCAGCCGTATCAGGCCTGCAAAGAAACTGCGTTTCACAGGCCTCTGTAAGAGATGTTCCCGGTAGGCTGTAAGAGCACTGTGCAGAGGGACTTGTTTCTTAGCTTCCTAAAGAGCTGGAAGCAAAATGCTTTGCGACTCATCTGCCCCTTTGGAAAGAAGGCAACACTTTGTGTCTTGCAGGTCTAGGGCAATGTAGCACACCAAGAGCAGATGTTCTACTTCTTCAAGGTCAGTCCTGCAAAAAACTTCGTTTCACAGTCCTTTGTAAGAGATGTTCCCAGGAGGCTGTTAGAGCACTGTGCAGAGCGAGTTGTTTCTCAGCTTCCCAAACAGCCGGAAGCAAGATGCTTTTGGGCCCTTCTCACCCTTTGGAAAGAAGGCAGCACTTTGTGCCTTGCAGCTCTAGGGCAATGTAGCACACCCACAGCAGAAGTTCTACTTCAGCCAGATCAGGCTCGCAAAGAAACTGCGTTTCACAGGCCTTTGTAAGAGATGTTCCCGGTAGGCTGTTAGAGCACTGTGCAGAGCGAGTTGTTTCTTAGCTTCCCAAAGAGGTGGAAGCAAAATACTTTAGGGGCCATCTGCCCTTAAAGAAAGAAGGCAGCACTTTGTGCCTTGCAGCTCTAGGGCAAGGTAGCACACCCCGAGCAGAAGTTCTACTTCAGCCAGATCTGGCCTGCAAAGAAACTGCATTTCACAGGCCTTTGTAAGAGATGTTCCCGGTAGGCTGTTAGAGCACTGTGCAGAGCGAGTTGTTTCTTAGCTTCCCAAAGAGCTGGAAGCAAGATGCTTTACGGGCCATCTGCCCTTAAGGAAAGAAGGCAGCACTTTGTGCCTTGCAGCTCTAGGGCAATGTAGCACACCCAGAGCAGATGTTCTACTTCTCCCAGGTCAGGCCTGAAAAGAAACTGCGTTTCACAGGCCTTTGTAAGAGATGTTCCCTGTAGGCTGTTAGAGCACTGTGCAGAGCGAGTTGTTTCTTAGCTTCCCAAAGAGCTGGAAGCAAGATGCTTTAGGGGCCATCTGCCCTTAAGGAAAGAAGGCAGCACTTTGTGCCTTGCAGCTCTAGGGCAATGTAGCACACCCAGAGCAGATGTTCTACTTCTGCCAGGTCAGGCCTGCAAAGAAACTGCGTTTCACAGGCCTCTGTAAGAGATGTTCCCGGTAGGCTGTAAGAGCACTGTGCAGAGGGACTTGTTTCTTAGCTTCCTAAAGAGCTGGAAGCAAAATGCTTTGCGACTCATCTGCCCCTTTGGAAAGAAGGCAACACTTTGTGTCTTGCAGGTCTAGGGCAATGTAGCACACCAAGAGCAGATGTTCTACTTCTTCAAGGTCAGTCCTGCAAAAAACTTCGTTTCACAGTCCTTTGTAAGAGATGTTCCCAGGAGGCTGTTAGAGCACTGTGCAGAGCGAGTTGTTTCTCAGCTTCCCAAACAGCCGGAAGCAAGATGCTTTTGGGCCCTTCTCACCCTTTGGAAAGAAGGCAGCACTTTGTGCCTTGCAGCTCTAGGGCAATGTAGCACACCCACAGCAGAAGTTCTACTTCAGCCAGATCAGGCTCGCAAAGAAACTGCGTTTCACAGGCCTTTGTAAGAGATGTTCCCGGTAGGCTGTTAGAGCACTGTGCAGAGCGAGTTGTTTCTTAGCTTCCCAAAGAGGTGGAAGCAAAATACTTTAGGGGCCATCTGCCCTTAAAGAAAGAAGGCAGCACTTTGTGCCTTGCAGCTCTAGGGCAAGGTAGCACACCCCGAGCAGAAGTTCTACTTCAGCCAGATCTGGCCTGCAAAGAAACTGCATTTCACAGGCCTTTGTAAGAGATGTTCCCGGTAGGCTGTTAGAGCACTGTGCAGAGCGAGTTGTTTCTTAGCTTCCCAAAGAGCTGGAAGCAAGATGCTTTACGGGCCATCTGCCCTTAAGGAAAGAAGGCAGCACTTTGTGCCTTGCAGCTCTAGGGCAATGTAGCACACCCAGAGCAGATGTTCTACTTCTCCCAGGTCAGGCCTGAAAAGAAACTGCGTTTCACAGGCCTTTGTAAGAGATGTTCCCTGTAGGCTGTTAGAGCACTGTGCAGAGCGAGTTGTTTCTTAGCTTCCCAAAGAGCTGGAAGCAAGATGCTTTAGGGGCCATCTGCCCTTAAGGAAAGAAGGCAGCACTTTGTGCCTTGCAGCTCTAGGGCAATGTAGCACACCCAGAGCAGATGTTCTACTTCTGCCAGGTCAGGCCTGCAAAGAAACTGCGTTTCACAGGCCTCTGTAAGAGATGTTCCCTGTAGGCTGTAAGAGCACTGTCCAGAGGGACTTGTTTCGTAGCTTCCCAAAGAGCTGGAAGCAAAATGCTTTGCGACTCATCTGCCCCTTTGGAAAGAAGTCAACACTTTGTGTCTTGCAGGTCTAGGGCAATGTAGCACACCCAGAGCAGATGTTCTACTTCTTCAAGGTCAGTCCTGCAAAGAAACTTCGTTTCACTGTCCTTTGTAAGAGATGTTCCCAGTAGGCTGTTAGAGCACTGTGCAGAGCGAGTTGTTTCTCAGCTTCCCAAACAGCCGGAAGCAAGATGCTTTTGGGCCCTTCTCACCCTTTGGAAAGAAGGCAGCACTTTGTGCCTTGCAGCTCTAGGGCAATGTAGCACACCCACAGCAGAAGTTCTACTTCAGCCAGATGAGGCCCGCAAAGAAACTGCGTTTCACAGGCCTTTGTAAGAGATGTTCCCGGTAGGCTGTTAGAGCACTGTGCAGAGCGAGTTGTTTCTTAGCTTCCCAAAGAGCTGGAAGCAAGATGCTTTAGGGGCCATCTGCCCTTAAGGAAAGAAGGCAGCACTTTGTGCCTTGCAGCTCTAGGGCAATGTAGCACACCCAGAGCAGATGTTCTACTTCTCCCAGGTCAGGCCTGAAAAGAAACTGTGTTTCACAGGCCTTTGTAAGAGATGTTCCCTGTAGGCTGTTAGAGCACTGTACAGAGCGAGTTGTTTCTTAGCTTCCCAAAGAGCTGGAAGCAAGATGCTTTAGGGGCCATCTGCCCTTAAGGAAAGAAGGCAGCACTTTGTGCCTTGCATCTCTAGGGCAATGTAGCACACCCAGAGCAGATGTTCTACTTCAGCCGTATCAGGCCTGCAAAGAAACTGCGTTTCACAGGCCTCTGTAAGAGATGTTCCCGGTAGGCTGTAAGAGCACTGTGCAGAGGGACTTGTTTCTTAGCTTCCCAAAGAGCTGGAAGCAAAATGCTTTGCGACTCATCTGCCCCTTTGGAAAGAAGGCAACACTTTGTGTCTTGCAGGTCTAGGGCAATGTAGCACACCCAGAGCAGATGTTCTACTTCTTCAGGGTCAGTCCTGCAAAGAAACTTCGTTTCACAGTCCTTTGTAAGGGATGTTTCCAGGAGGCTGTTAGAGCACTGTGCAGAGCGAGTTGTTTCTCAGCTTCCCAAACAGCCGGAAGCAAGATGCTTTTGGGCCCTTCTCACCCTTTGGAAAGAAGGCAGCACTTTGTGCCTTGCAGCTCTAGGGCAATGTAGCACACCCACAGCAGAAGTTCTACTTCAGCCAGATCAGGCCTGAAAAGAAACTGCGTTTCACAGGCCTTTGTAAGAGATGTTCCCGGTAGGCTGTTAGAGCACTGTGCAGAGCGAGTTGTTTCTTAGCTTCCCAAAGAGCTGGAAGCAAGATGCTTTACGGGCCATCTGCCCTTAAGGAAAGAAGGCAGCACTTTGTGCCTTGCAGCTCTAGGGCAAGGTAGCACACCCCGAGCAGAAGTTCTACTTCAGCCAGATCTGGCCTGCAAAGAAACTGCGTTTCACAGGCCTTTGTAAGAGATGTTCCCGGTAGGCTGTTAGAGCACTGTGCAGAGGGAGTTGTTTCTCAGCTTCCCAAACAGCCGGAAGCAAGATGCTTTGGGGCCCTTCTCACCCTTTGGAAAGAAGGCAGCACTTTGTGCCTTGCAGCTCTATGGCAATGTAGCACACCCAGAGCAGAAGTTCTACTTCAGCCAGATCATGCCCGCAAAGAAACTGCGTTTCACAGGCCTTTGTAAGAGATGTTCCCTGTAGGCTGTTAGAGCACTGTGCAGAGCGAGTTGTTTCTTAGCTTCCCAAAGAGCTGGAAGCAAGATGCTTTAGGGGCCATCTGCCCTTAAGGAAAGAAGGCAGCACTTTGTGCCTTGCAGCTCTAGGGCAATGTAGCACACCCAGAGCAGATGTTCTACTTCTGCCAGGTCAGGCCTGCAAAGAAACTGCGTTTCACAGGCCTCTGTAAGAGATGTTCCCGGTAGGCTGTAAGAGCACTGTCCAGAGGGACTTGTTTCGTAGCTTCCCAAAGAGCTGGAAGCAAAATGCTTTGCCACTCATCTGCCCCTTTGGAAAGAAGTCAACACTTTGTGTCTTGCAGGTCTAGGGCAATGTAGCACACCCAGAGCAGATGTTCTACTTCTTCAAGGTCAGTCCTGCAAAGAAACTTCGTTTCACTGTCCTTTGTAAGAGATGTTCCCAGTAGGCTGTTAGAGCACTGTGCAGAGCGAGTTGTTTCTCAGCTTCCCAAACAGCCGGAAGCAAGATGCTTTTGGGCCCTTCTCACCCTTTGGAAAGAAGGCAGCACTTTGTGCCTTGCAGCTCTAGGGCAATGTAGCACACCCACAGCAGAAGTTCTACTTCAGCCAGATCAGGCCCGCAAAGAAACTGCGTTTCACAGGCCTTTGTAAGAGATGTTCCCGGTAGGCTGTTAGAGCACTGTGCAGAGCGAGTTGTTTCTTAGCTTCCCAAAGAGCTGGAAGCAAGATGCTTTAGGGGCCATCTGCCCTTAAGGAAAGAAGGCAGCACTTTGTGCCTTGCAGCTCTAGGGCAATGTAGCACACCCAGAGCAGATGTTCTACTTCTCCCAGGTCAGGCCTGAAAAGAAACTGTGTTTCACAGGCCTTTGTAAGAGATGTTCCCTGTAGGCTGTTAGAGCACTGTACAGAGCGAGTTGTTTCTTAGCTTCCCAAAGAGCTGGAAGCAAGATGCTTTAGGGGCCATCTGCCCTTAAGGAAAGAAGGCAGCACTTTGTGCCTTGCATCTCTAGGGCAATGTAGCACACCCAGAGCAGATGTTCTACTTCAGCCGTATCAGGCCTGCAAAGAAACTGCGTTTCACAGGCCTCTGTAAGAGATGTTCCCGGTAGGCTGTAAGAGCACTGTGCAGAGGGACTTGTTTCTTAGCTTCCCAAAGAGCTGGAAGCAAAATGCTTTGCGACTCATCTGCCCCTTTGGAAAGAAGGCAACACTTTGTGTCTTGCAGGTCTAGGGCAATGTAGCACACCCAGAGCAGATGTTCTACTTCTTCAGGGTCAGTCCTGCAAAGAAACTTCGTTTCACAGTCCTTTGTAAGGGATGTTCCCAGGAGGCTGTTAGAGCACTGTGCAGAGCGAGTTGTTTCTCAGCTTCCCAAACAGCCGGAAGCAAGATGCTTTTGGGCCCTTCTCACCCTTTGGAAAGAAGGCAGCACTTTGTGCCTTGCAGCTCTAGGGCAATGTAGCACACCCACAGCAGAAGTTCTACTTCAGCCAGATCAGGCCTGAAAAGAAACTGCGTTTCACAGGCCTTTGTAAGAGATGTTCCCGGTAGGCTGTTAGAGCACTGTGCAGAGCGAGTTGTTTCTTAGCTTCCCAAAGAGCTGGAAGCAAGATGCTTTACGGGCCATCTGCCCTTAAGGAAAGAAGGCAGCACTTTGTGCCTTGCAGCTCTAGGGCAAGGTAGCACACCCCGAGCAGAAGTTCTACTTCAGCCAGATCTGGCCTGCAAAGAAACTGCGTTTCACAGGCCTTTGTAAGAGATGTTCCCGGTAGGCTGTTAGAGCACTGTGCAGAGGGAGTTGTTTCTCAGCTTCCCAAACAGCCGGAAGCAAGATGCTTTGGGGCCCTTCTCACCCTTTGGAAAGAAGGCAGCACTTTGTGCCTTGCAGCTCTATGGCAATGTAGCACACCCAGAGCAGAAGTTCTACTTCAGCCAGATCATGCCCGCAAAGAAACTGCGTTTCACAGGCCTTTGTAAGAGATGTTCCCTGTAGGCTGTTAGAGCACTGTGCAGAGCGAGTTGTTTCTTAGCTTCCCAAAGAGCTGGAAGCAAGATGCTTTAGGGGCCATCTGCCCTTAAGGAAAGAAGGCAGCACTTTGTGCCTTGCAGCTCTAGGGCAATGTAGCACACCCAGAGCAGATGTTCTACTTCTGCCAGGTCAGGCCTGCAAAGAAACTGCGTTTCACAGGCCTCTGTAAGAGATGTTCCCGGTAGGCTGTAAGAGCACTGTCCAGAGGGACTTGTTTCGTAGCTTCCCAAAGAGCTGGAAGCAAAATGCTTTGCCACTCATCTGCCCCTTTGGAAAGAAGTCAACACTTTGTGTCTTGCAGGTCTAGGGCAATGTAGCACACCCAGAGCAGATGTTCTACTTCTTCAAGGTCAGTCCTGCAAAGAAACTTCGTTTCACTGTCCTTTGTAAGAGATGTTCCCAGTAGGCTGTTAGAGCACTGTGCAGAGCGAGTTGTTTCTCAGCTTCCCAAACAGCCGGAAGCAAGATGCTTTTGGGCCCTTCTCACCCTTTGGAAAGAAGGCAGCACTTTGTGCCTTGCAGCTCTAGGGCAATGTAGCACACCCACAGCAGAAGTTCTACTTCAGCCAGATCAGGCCCGCAAAGAAACTGCGTTTCACAGGCCTTTGTAAGAGATGTTCCCGGTAGGCTGTTAGAGCACTGTGCAGAGCGAGTTGTTTCTTAGCTTCCCAAAGAGCTGGAAGCAAGATGCTTTACGGGCCATCTGCCCTTAAGGAAAGAAGGCAGCACTTTGTGCCTTGCAGCTCTAGGGCAATGTAGCACACCCAGAGCAGATGTTCTACTTCTCCCAGGTCAGGCCTGAAAAGAAACTGTGTTTCACAGGCCTTTGTAAGAGATGTTCCCTGTAGGCTGTTAGAGCACTGTACAGAGCGAGTTGTTTCTTAGCTTCCCAAAGAGCTGGAAGCAAGATGCTTTAGGGGCCATCTGCCCTTAAGGAAAGAAGGCAGCACTTTGTGCCTTGCATCTCTAGGGCAATGTAGCACACCCAGAGCAGATGTTCTACTTCAGCCGTATCAGGCCTGCAAAGAAACTGCGTTTCACAGGCCTCTGTAAGAGATGTTCCCGGTAGGCTGTAAGAGCACTGTGCAGAGGGACTTGTTTCTTAGCTTCCCAAAGAGCTGGAAGCAAAATGCTTTGCGACTCATCTGCCCCTTTGGAAAGAAGGCAACACTTTGTGTCTTGCAGGTCTAGGGCAATGTAGCACACCCAGAGCAGATGTTCTACTTCTTCAGGGTCAGTCCTGCAAAGAAACTTCGTTTCACAGTCCTTTGTAAGGGATGTTCCCAGGAGGCTGTTAGAGCACTGTGCAGAGCGAGTTGTTTCTCAGCTTCCCAAACAGCCGGAAGCAAGATGCTTTTGGGCCCTTCTCACCCTTTGGAAAGAAGGCAGCACTTTCTGCCTTGCAGCTCTAGGGCAATGTAGCACACCCACAGCAGAAGTTCTACTTCAGCCAGATCAGGCCCGCAAAGAAACTGCGTTTCACAGGCCTTTGTAAGAGATGTTCCCGGTAGGCTGTTAGAGCACTGTGCAGAGCGAGTTGTTTCTTAGCTTCCCAAAGAGCTGGAAGCAAGATGCTTTACGGGCCATCTGCCCTTAAGGAAAGAAGGCAGCACTTTGTGCCTTGCAGCTCTAGGGCAATGTAGCACACCCAGAGCAGATGTTCTACTTCTCCCAGGTCAGGCCTGAAAAGAAACTGCGTTTCACAGGCCTTTGTAAGAGATGTTCCCGGTAGGCTGTTAGAGCACTGTGCAGAGCGAGTTGTTTCTTAGCTTCCCAAAGAGCTGGAAGCAAGATGCTTTACGGGCCATCTGCCCTTAAGGAAAGAAGGCAGCACTTTGTGCCTTGCAGCTCTAGGGCAAGGTAGCACACCCCGAGCAGAAGTTCTACTTCAGCCAGATCTGGCCTGCAAAGAAACTGCGTTTCACAGGCCTTTGTAAGAGATGTTCCCGGTAGGCTGTTAGAGCACTGTGCAGAGGGAGTTGTTTCTCAGCTTCCCAAACAGCCGGAAGCAAGATGCTTTGGGGCCCTTCTCACCCTTTGGAAAGAAGGCAGCACTTTGTGCCTTGCAGCTCTATGGCAATGTAGCACACCCAGAGCAGAAGTTCTACTTCAGCCAGATCATGCCCGCAAAGAAACTGCGTTTCACAGGCCTTTGTAAGAGATGTTCCCGGTAGGCTGTTAGAGCACTGTGCAGAGGGAGTTGTTTCTCAGCTTCCCAAACAGCCGGAAGCAAGATGCTTTGGGGCCCTTCTCACCCTTTGGAAAGAAGGCAGCACTTTGTGCCTTGCAGCTCTAGGGCAATGTAGCACACCCAGAGCAGAAGTTCTACTTCAGCCAGATCAGGCCCGCAAAGAAACTGCGTTTCACAGGCCTTTGTAAGAGATGTTCCCGGTAGGCTGTTAGAGCACTGTGCAGAGCGAGTTTTTTCTTAGATTCCCAACGAGCTGGAAGCAAGATGCTTTAGGGGCCATCTGCCCTTAAGGAAAGAAGGCAGCACTTTGTGCCTTGCAGCTCTAGGGCAATGTAGCACACCCAGAGCAGATGTTCTACTTCTTCAGGGTCAGTCCTGCAAAGAAACTTCGTTTCACAGTCCTTTGTAAGGGATGTTCCCAGGAGGCTGTTAGAGCACTGTGCAGAGCGAGTTGTTTCTCAGCTTCCCAAACAGCCGGAAGCAAGATGCTTTTGGGCCCTTCTCACCCTTTGGAAAGCAGGCAGCACTTTCTGCCTTGCAGCTCTAGGGCAATGTAGCACACCCACAGCAGAAGTTCTACTTCAGCCAGATCAGGCCCGCAAAGAAACTGCGTTTCACAGGCCTTTGTAAGAGATGTTCCCGGTAGGCTGTTAGAGCACTGTGCAGAGCGAGTTGTTTCTTAGCTTCCCAAAGAGCTGGAAGCAAGATGCTTTACGGGCCATCTGCCCTTAAGGAAAGAAGGCAGCACTTTGTGCCTTGCAGCTCTAGGGCAATGTAGCACACCCAGAGCAGATGTTCTACTTCTCCCAGGTCAGGCCTGAAAAGAAACTGCGTTTCACAGGCCTTTGTAAGAGATGTTCCCGGTAGGCTGTTAGAGCACTGTGCAGAGCGAGTTGTTTCTTAGCTTCCCAAAGAGCTGGAAGCAAGATGCTTTACGGGCCATCTGCCCTTAAGGAAAGAAGGCAGCACTTTGTGCCTTGCAGCTCTAGGGCAAGGTAGCACACCCCGAGCAGAAGTTCTACTTCAGCCAGATCTGGCCTGCAAAGAAACTGCGTTTCACAGGCCTTTGTAAGAGATGTTCCCGGTAGGCTGTTAGAGCACTGTGCAGAGGGAGTTGTTTCTCAGCTTCCCAAACAGCCGGAAGCAAGATGCTTTGGGGCCCTTCTCACCCTTTGGAAAGAAGGCAGCACTTTGTGCCTTGCAGCTCTATGGCAATGTAGCACACCCAGAGCAGAAGTTCTACTTCAGCCAGATCATGCCCGCAAAGAAACTGCGTTTCACAGGCCTTTGTAAGAGATGTTCCCGGTAGGCTGTTAGAGCACTGTGCAGAGGGAGTTGTTTCTCAGCTTCCCAAACAGCCGGAAGCAAGATGCTTTGGGGCCCTTCTCACCCTTTGGAAAGAAGGCAGCACTTTGTGCCTTGCAGCTCTAGGGCAATGTAGCACACCCAGAGCAGAAGTTCTACTTCAGCCAGATCAGGCCCGCAAAGAAACTGCGTTTCACAGGCCTTTGTAAGAGATGTTCCCGGTAGGCTGTTAGAGCACTGTGCAGAGCGAGTTTTTTCTTAGATTCCCAACGAGCTGGAAGCAAGATGCTTTAGGGGCCATCTGCCCTTAAGGAAAGAAGGCAGCACTTTGTGCCTTGCAGCTCTAGGGCAATGTAGCACACCCAGAGCAGATGTTCTACTTCTTCAGGGTCAGTCCTGCAAAGAAACTTCGTTTCACAGTCCTTTGTAAGGGATGTTCCCAGGAGGCTGTTAGAGCACTGTGCAGAGCGAGTTGTTTCTCAGCTTCCCAAACAGCCGGAAGCAAGATGCTTTTGGGCCCTTCTCACCCTTTGGAAAGCAGGCAGCACTTTCTGCCTTGCAGCTCTAGGGCAATGTAGCACACCCACAGCAGAAGTTCTACTTCAGCCAGATCAGGCCCGCAAAGAAACTGCGTTTCACAGGCCTTTGTAAGAGATGTTCCCGGTAGGCTGTTAGAGCACTGTGCAGAGCGAGTTGTTTCTTAGCTTCCCAAAGAGCTGGAAGCAAGATGCTTTACGGGCCATCTGCCCTTAAGGAAAGAAGGCAGCACTTTGTGCCTTGCAGCTCTAGGGCAATGTAGCACACCCAGAGCAGATGTTCTACTTCTCCCAGGTCAGGCCTGAAAAGAAACTGCGTTTCACAGGCCTTTGTAAGAGATGTTCCCGGTAGGCTGTTAGAGCACTGTGCAGAGCGAGTTGTTTCTTAGCTTCCCAAAGAGCTGGAAGCAAGATGCTTTACGGGCCATCTGCCCTTAAGGAAAGAAGGCAGCACTTTGTGCCTTGCAGCTCTAGGGCAAGGTAGCACACCCCGAGCAGAAGTTCTACTTCAGCCAGATCTGGCCTGCAAAGAAACTGCGTTTCACAGGCCTTTGTAAGAGATGTTCCCGGTAGGCTGTTAGAGCACTGTGCAGAGGGAGTTGTTTCTCAGCTTCCCAAACAGCCGGAAGCAAGATGCTTTGGGGCCCTTCTCACCCTTTGGAAAGAAGGCAGCACTTTGTGCCTTGCAGCTCTATGGCAATGTAGCACACCCAGAGCAGAAGTTCTACTTCAGCCAGATCATGCCCGCAAAGAAACTGCGTTTCACAGGCCTTTGTAAGAGATGTTCCCTGTAGGCTGTTAGAGCACTGTGCAGAGCGAGTTGTTTCTTAGCTTCCCAAAGAGCTGGAAGCAAGATGCTTTAGGGGCCATCTGCCCTTAAGGAAAGAAGGCAGCACTTTGTGCCTTGCATCTCTAGGGCAATGTAGCACACCCAGAGCAGATGTTCTACTTCAGCCGTATCAGGCCTGCAAAGAAACTGCGTTTCACAGGCCTCTGTAAGAGATGTTCCCGGTAGGCTGTAAGAGCACTGTGCAGAGGGACTTGTTTCTTAGCTTCCCAAAGAGCTGGAAGCAAAATGCTTTGCGACTCATCTGCCCCTTTGGAAAGAAGGCAACACTTTGTGTCTTGCAGGTCTAGGGCAATGTAGCACACCCAGAGCAGATGTTCTACTTCTTCAGGGTCAGTCCTGCAAAGAAACTTCGTTTCACAGTCCTTTGTAAGGGATGTTCCCAGGAGGCTGTTAGAGCACTGTGCAGAGCGAGTTGTTTCTCAGCTTCCCAAACAGCCGGAAGCAAGATGCTTTTGGGCCCTTCTCACCCTTTGGAAAGCAGGCAGCACTTTCTGCCTTGCAGCTCTAGGGCAATGTAGCACACCCACAGCAGAAGTTCTACTTCAGCCAGATCAGGCCCGCAAAGAAACTGCGTTTCACAGGCCTTTGTAAGAGATGTTCCCGGTAGGCTGTTAGAGCACTGTGCAGAGCGAGTTGTTTCTTAGCTTCCCAAAGAGCTGGAAGCAAGATGCTTTACGGGCCATCTGCCCTTAAGGAAAGAAGGCAGCACTTTGTGCCTTGCAGCTCTAGGGCAATGTAGCACACCCAGAGCAGATGTTCTACTTCTCCCAGGTCAGGCCTGAAAAGAAACTGCGTTTCACAGGCCTTTGTAAGAGATGTTCCCGGTAGGCTGTTAGAGCACTGTGCAGAGCGAGTTGTTTCTTAGCTTCCCAAAGAGCTGGAAGCAAGATGCTTTACGGGCCATCTGCCCTTAAGGAAAGAAGGCAGCACTTTGTGCCTTGCAGCTCTAGGGCAAGGTAGCACACCCCGAGCAGAATTCTACTTCAGCCAGATCTGGCCTGCAAAGAAACTGCGTTTCACAGGCCTTTGTAAGAGATGTTCCCGGTAGGCTGTTAGAGCACTGTGCAGAGGGAGTTGTTTCTCAGCTTCCCAAACAGCCGGAAGCAAGATGCTTTGGGGCCCTTCTCACCCTTTGGAAAGAAGGCAGCACTTTGTGCCTTGCAGCTCTATGGCAATGTAGCACACCCAGAGCAGAAGTTCTACTTCAGCCAGATCATGCCCGCAAAGAAACTGCGTTTCACAGGCCTTTGTAAGAGATGTTCCCTGTAGGCTGTTAGAGCACTGTGCAGAGCGAGTTGTTTCTTAGCTTCCCAAAGAGCTGGAAGCAAGATGCTTTAGGGGCCATCTGCCCTTAAGGAAAGAAGGCAGCACTTTGTGCCTTGCATCTCTAGGGCAATGTAGCACACCCAGAGCAGATGTTCTACTTCAGCCGTATCAGGCCTGCAAAGAAACTGCGTTTCACAGGCCTCTGTAAGAGATGTTCCCGGTAGGCTGTAAGAGCACTGTGCAGAGGGACTTGTTTCTTAGCTTCCCAAAGAGCTGGAAGCAAAATGCTTTGCGACTCATCTGCCCCTTTGGAAAGAAGGCAACACTTTGTGTCTTGCAGGTCTAGGGCAATGTAGCACACCCAGAGCAGATGTTCTACTTCTTCAGGGTCAGTCCTGCAAAGAAACTTCGTTTCACAGTCCTTTGTAAGGGATGTTCCCAGGAGGCTGTTAGAGCACTGTGCAGAGCGAGTTGTTTCTCAGCTTCCCAAACAGCCGGAAGCAAGATGCTTTTGGGCCCTTCTCACCCTTTGGAAAGAAGGCAGCACTTTCTGCCTTGCAGCTCTAGGGCAATGTAGCACACCCACAGCAGAAGTTCTACTTCAGCGAGATCAGGCCCGCAAAGAAACTGCGTTTCACAGGCCTTTGTAAGAGATGTTCCCGGTAGGCTGTTAGAGCACTGTGCAGAGCGAGTTGTTTCTTAGCTTCCCAAAGAGCTGGAAGCAAGATGCTTTACGGGCCATCTGCCCTTAAGGAAAGAAGGCAGCACTTTGTGCCTTGCAGCTCTAGGGCAAGGTAGCACACCCCGAGCAGAAGTTCTACTTCAGCCAGATCTGGCCTGCAAAGAAACTGCGTTTCACAGGCCTTTGTAAGAGATGTTCCCGGTAGGCTGTTAGAGCACTGTGCAGAGGGAGTTGTTTCTCAGCTTCCCAAACAGCCGGAAGCAAGATGCTTTGGGGCCCTTCTCACCCTTTGGAAAGAAGGCAGCACTTTGTGCCTTGCAGCTCTATGGCAATGTAGCACACCCAGAGCAGAAGTTCTACTTCAGCCAGATCATGCCCGCAAAGAAACTGCGTTTCACAGGCCTTTGTAAGAGATGTTCCCGGTAGGCTGTTAGAGCACTGTGCAGAGGGAGTTGTTTCTCAGCTTCCCAAACAGCCGGAAGCAAGATGCTTTGGGGCCCTTCTCACCCTTTGGAAAGAAGGCAGCACTTTGTGCCTTGCAGCTCTAGGGCAATGTAGCACACCCAGAGCAGAAGTTCTACTTCAGCCAGATCAGGCCCGCAAAGAAACTGCGTTTCACAGGCCTTTGTAAGAGATGTTCCCGGTAGGCTGTTAGAGCACTGTGCAGAGCGAGTTTTTTCTTAGATTCCCAACGAGCTGGAAGCAAGATGCTTTAGGGGCCATCTGCCCTTAAGGAAAGAAGGCAGCACTTTGTGCCTTGCAGCTCTAGGGCAATGTAGCACACCCAGAGCAGATGTTCTACTTCTTCAGGGTCAGTCCTGCAAAGAAACTTCGTTTCACAGTCCTTTGTAAGGGATGTTCCCAGGAGGCTGTTAGAGCACTGTGCAGAGCGAGTTGTTTCTCAGCTTCCCAAACAGCCGGAAGCAAGATGCTTTTGGGCCCTTCTCACCCTTTGGAAAGCAGGCAGCACTTTCTGCCTTGCAGCTCTAGGGCAATGTAGCACACCCACAGCAGAAGTTCTACTTCAGCCAGATCAGGCCCGCAAAGAAACTGCGTTTCACAGGCCTTTGTAAGAGATGTTCCCGGTAGGCTGTTAGAGCACTGTGCAGAGCGAGTTGTTTCTTAGCTTCCCAAAGAGCTGGAAGCAAGATGCTTTACGGGCCATCTGCCCTTAAGGAAAGAAGGCAGCACTTTGTGCCTTGCAGCTCTAGGGCAATGTAGCACACCCAGAGCAGATGTTCTACTTCTCCCAGGTCAGGCCTGAAAAGAAACTGCGTTTCACAGGCCTTTGTAAGAGATGTTCCCGGTAGGCTGTTAGAGCACTGTGCAGAGCGAGTTGTTTCTTAGCTTCCCAAAGAGCTGGAAGCAAGATGCTTTACGGGCCATCTGCCCTTAAGGAAAGAAGGCAGCACTTTGTGCCTTGCAGCTCTAGGGCAAGGTAGCACACCCCGAGCAGAAGTTCTACTTCAGCCAGATCTGGCCTGCAAAGAAACTGCGTTTCACAGGCCTTTGTAAGAGATGTTCCCGGTAGGCTGTTAGAGCACTGTGCAGAGGGAGTTGTTTCTCAGCTTCCCAAACAGCCGGAAGCAAGATGCTTTGGGGCCCTTCTCACCCTTTGGAAAGAAGGCAGCACTTTGTGCCTTGCAGCTCTATGGCAATGTAGCACACCCAGAGCAGAAGTTCTACTTCAGCCAGATCATGCCCGCAAAGAAACTGCGTTTCACAGGCCTTTGTAAGAGATGTTCCCTGTAGGCTGTTAGAGCACTGTGCAGAGCGAGTTGTTTCTTAGCTTCCCAAAGAGCTGGAAGCAAGATGCTTTAGGGGCCATCTGCCCTTAAGGAAAGAAGGCAGCACTTTGTGCCTTGCATCTCTAGGGCAATGTAGCACACCCAGAGCAGATGTTCTACTTCAGCCGTATCAGGCCTGCAAAGAAACTGCGTTTCACAGGCCTCTGTAAGAGATGTTCCCGGTAGGCTGTAAGAGCACTGTGCAGAGGGACTTGTTTCTTAGCTTCCCAAAGAGCTGGAAGCAAAATGCTTTGCGACTCATCTGCCCCTTTGGAAAGAAGGCAACACTTTGTGTCTTGCAGGTCTAGGGCAATGTAGCACACCCAGAGCAGATGTTCTACTTCTTCAGGGTCAGTCCTGCAAAGAAACTTCGTTTCACAGTCCTTTGTAAGGGATGTTCCCAGGAGGCTGTTAGAGCACTGTGCAGAGCGAGTTGTTTCTCAGCTTCCCAAACAGCCGGAAGCAAGATGCTTTTGGGCCCTTCTCACCCTTTGGAAAGCAGGCAGCACTTTCTGCCTTGCAGCTCTAGGGCAATGTAGCACACCCACAGCAGAAGTTCTACTTCAGCCAGATCAGGCCCGCAAAGAAACTGCGTTTCACAGGCCTTTGTAAGAGATGTTCCCGGTAGGCTGTTAGAGCACTGTGCAGAGCGAGTTGTTTCTTAGCTTCCCAAAGAGCTGGAAGCAAGATGCTTTACGGGCCATCTGCCCTTAAGGAAAGAAGGCAGCACTTTGTGCCTTGCAGCTCTAGGGCAATGTAGCACACCCAGAGCAGATGTTCTACTTCTCCCAGGTCAGGCCTGAAAAGAAACTGCGTTTCACAGGCCTTTGTAAGAGATGTTCCCGGTAGGCTGTTAGAGCACTGTGCAGAGCGAGTTGTTTCTTAGCTTCCCAAAGAGCTGGAAGCAAGATGCTTTACGGGCCATCTGCCCTTAAGGAAAGAAGGCAGCACTTTGTGCCTTGCAGCTCTAGGGCAAGGTAGCACACCCCGAGCAGAATTCTACTTCAGCCAGATCTGGCCTGCAAAGAAACTGCGTTTCACAGGCCTTTGTAAGAGATGTTCCCGGTAGGCTGTTAGAGCACTGTGCAGAGGGAGTTGTTTCTCAGCTTCCCAAACAGCCGGAAGCAAGATGCTTTGGGGCCCTTCTCACCCTTTGGAAAGAAGGCAGCACTTTGTGCCTTGCAGCTCTATGGCAATGTAGCACACCCAGAGCAGAAGTTCTACTTCAGCCAGATCATGCCCGCAAAGAAACTGCGTTTCACAGGCCTTTGTAAGAGATGTTCCCTGTAGGCTGTTAGAGCACTGTGCAGAGCGAGTTGTTTCTTAGCTTCCCAAAGAGCTGGAAGCAAGATGCTTTAGGGGCCATCTGCCCTTAAGGAAAGAAGGCAGCACTTTGTGCCTTGCATCTCTAGGGCAATGTAGCACACCCAGAGCAGATGTTCTACTTCAGCCGTATCAGGCCTGCAAAGAAACTGCGTTTCACAGGCCTCTGTAAGAGATGTTCCCGGTAGGCTGTAAGAGCACTGTGCAGAGGGACTTGTTTCTTAGCTTCCCAAAGAGCTGGAAGCAAAATGCTTTGCGACTCATCTGCCCCTTTGGAAAGAAGGCAACACTTTGTGTCTTGCAGGTCTAGGGCAATGTAGCACACCCAGAGCAGATGTTCTACTTCTTCAGGGTCAGTCCTGCAAAGAAACTTCGTTTCACAGTCCTTTGTAAGGGATGTTCCCAGGAGGCTGTTAGAGCACTGTGCAGAGCGAGTTGTTTCTCAGCTTCCCAAACAGCCGGAAGCAAGATGCTTTTGGGCCCTTCTCACCCTTTGGAAAGAAGGCAGCACTTTCTGCCTTGCAGCTCTAGGGCAATGTAGCACACCCACAGCAGAAGTTCTACTTCAGCGAGATCAGGCCCGCAAAGAAACTGCGTTTCACAGGCCTTTGTAAGAGATGTTCCCGGTAGGCTGTTAGAGCACTGTGCAGAGCGAGTTGTTTCTTAGCTTCCCAAAGAGCTGGAAGCAAGATGCTTTACGGGCCATCTGCCCTTAAGGAAAGAAGGCAGCACTTTGTGCCTTGCAGCTCTAGGGCAATGTAGCACACCCAGAGCAGATGTTCTACTTCTCCCAGGTCAGGCCTGAAAAGAAACTGCGTTTCACAGGCCTTTGTAAGAGATGTTCCCGGTAGGCTGTTAGAGCACTGTGCAGAGCGAGTTGTTTCTTAGCTTCCCAAAGAGCTGGAAGCAAGATGCTTTACGGGCCATCTGCCCTTAAGGAAAGAAGGCAGCACTTTGTGCCTTGCAGCTCTAGGGCAAGGTAGCACACCCCGAGCAGAAGTTCTACTTCAGCCAGATCTGGCCTGCAAAGAAACTGCGTTTCACAGGCCTTTGTAAGAGATGTTCCCGGTAGGCTGTTAGAGCACTGTGCAGAGGGAGTTGTTTCTCAGCTTCCCAAACAGCCGGAAGCAAGATGCTTTGGGGCCCTTCTCACCCTTTGGAAAGAAGGCAGCACTTTGTGCCTTGCAGCTCTATGGCAATGTAGCACACCCAGAGCAGAAGTTCTACTTCAGCCAGATCATGCCCGCAAAGAAACTGCGTTTCACAGGCCTTTGTAAGAGATGTTCCCGGTAGGCTGTTAGAGCACTGTGCAGAGGGAGTTGTTTCTCAGCTTCCCAAACAGCCGGAAGCAAGATGCTTTGGGGCCCTTCTCACCCTTTGGAAAGAAGGCAGCACTTTGTGCCTTGCAGCTCTAGGGCAATGTAGCACACCCAGAGCATAAGTTCTACTTCAGCCAGATCAGGCCCGCAAAGAAACTGCGTTTCACAGGCCTTTGTAAGAGATGTTCCCGGTAGGCTGTTAGAGCACTGTGCAGAGCGAGTTTTTTCTTAGATTCCCAACGAGCTGGAAGCAAGATGCTTTAGGGGCCATCTGCCCTTAAGGAAAGAAGGCAGCACTTTGTGCCTTGCAGCTCTAGGGCAATGTAGCACACCCAGAGCAGATGTTCTACTTCTTCAGGGTCAGTCCTGCAAAGAAACTTCGTTTCACAGTCCTTTGTAAGGGATGTTCCCAGGAGGCTGTTAGAGCACTGTGCAGAGCGAGTTGTTTCTCAGCTTCCCAAACAGACGGAAGCAAGATGCTTTTGGGCCCTTCTCACCCTTTGGAAAGAAGGCAGCACTTTCTGCCTTGCAGCTCTAGGGCAATGTAGCACACCCACAGCAGAAGTTCTACTTCAGCCAGATCAGGCCCGCAAAGAAACTGCGTTTCACAGGCCTTTGTAAGAGATGTTCCCGGTAGGCTGTTAGAGCACTGTGCAGAGCGAGTTGTTTCTTAGCTTCCCAAAGAGCTGGAAGCAAGATGCTTTACGGGCCATCTGCCCTTAAGGAAAGAAGGCAGCACTTTGTGCCTTGCAGCTCTAGGGCAATGTAGCACACCCAGAGCAGATGTTCTACTTCTCCCAGGTCAGGCCTGAAAAGAAACTGCGTTTCACAGGCCTTTGTAAGAGATGTTCCCGGTAGGCTGTTAGAGCACTGTGCAGAGCGAGTTGTTTCTTAGCTTCCCAAAGAGCTGGAAGCAAGATGCTTTACGGGCCATCTGCCCTTAAGGAAAGAAGGCAGCACTTTGTGCCTTGCAGCTCTAGGGCAAGGTAGCACACCCCGAGCAGAAGTTCTACTTCAGCCAGATCTGGCCTGCAAAGAAACTGCGTTTCACAGGCCTTTGTAAGAGATGTTCCCGGTAGGCTGTTAGAGCACTGTGCAGAGGGAGTTGTTTCTCAGCTTCCCAAACAGCCGGAAGCAAGATGCTTTGGGGCCCTTCTCACCCTTTGGAAAGAAGGCAGCACTTTGTGCCTTGCAGCTCTATGGCAATGTAGCACACCCAGAGCAGAAGTTCTACTTCAGCCAGATCATGCCCGCAAAGAAACTGCGTTTCACAGGCCTTTGTAAGAGATGTTCCCGGTAGGCTGTTAGAGCACTGTGCAGAGGGAGTTGTTTCTCAGCTTCCCAAACAGCCGGAAGCAAGATGCTTTGGGGCCCTTCTCACCCTTTGGAAAGAAGGCAGCACTTTGTGCCTTGCAGCTCTATGGCAATGTAGCACACCCAGAGCAGAAGTTCTACTTCAGCCAGATCATGCCCGCAAAGAAACTGCGTTTCACAGGCCTTTGTAAGAGATGTTCCCGGTAGGCTGTTAGAGCACTGTGCAGAGGGAGTTGTTTCTCAGCTTCCCAAACAGCCGGAAGCAAGATGCTTTGGGGCCCTTCTCACCCTTTGGAAAGAAGGCAGCACTTTGTGCCTTGCAGCTCTAGGGCAATGTAGCACACCCAGAGCAGAAGTTCTACTTCAGCCAGATCAGGCCCGCAAAGAAACTGCGTTTCACAGGCCTTTGTAAGAGATGTTCCCGGTAGGCTGTTAGAGCACTGTGCAGAGCGAGTTTTTTCTTAGATTCCCAACGAGCTGGAAGCAAGATGCTTTAGGGGCCATCTGCCCTTAAGGAAAGAAGGCAGCACTTTGTGCCTTGCAGCTCTAGGGCAATGTAGCACACCCAGAGCAGATGTTCTACTTCTCCCAGATCAGGCCCGCAAAGAAACTGCGTTTCACAGGCCTTTGTAAGAGATGTTCCCGGTAGGCTGTTAGAGCACTGTGCAGAGCGAGTTGTTTCTTATCTTCCCAAAGAGCTGGAAGCAAGATGCTTTAGGGGCCATCTGCCCTTAAGGAAAGAAGGCAGCACTTTGTGCCTTGCATCTCTAGGGCAATGTAGCACACCCAGAGCAGATGTTCTACTTCAGCCGTATCAGGCCTGCAAAGAAACTGCGTTTCACAGGCCTCTGTAAGAGATGTTCCCGGTAGGCTGTAAGAGCACTGTGCAGAGGGACTTGTTTCTTAGCTTCCTAAAGAGCTGGAAGCAAAATGCTTTGCGACTCATCTGCCCCTTTGGAAAGAAGGCAACACTTTGTGTCTTGCAGGTCTAGGGCAATGTAGCACACCCAGAGCAGATGTTCTACTTCTTCAAGGTCAGTCCTGCAAAGAAACTTCGTTTCACAGTCCTTTGTAAGAGATGTTCCCAGGAGGCTGTTAGAGCACTGTGCAGAGCGAGTTGTTTCTCAGCTTCCCAAACAGCCGGAAGCAAGATGCTTTTGGGCCCTTCTCACCCTTTGGAAAGAAGGCAGCACTTTGTGCCTTGCAGCTCTAGGGCAATGTAGCACACCCACAGCAGAAGTTCTACTTCAGCCAGATCAGGCCCGCAAAGAAACTGCGTTTCACAGGCCTTTGTAAGAGATGCTCCCGGTAGGCTGTTAGAGCACTGTGCAGAGCGAGTTGTTTCTTAGCTTCCCAAAGAGGTGGAAGCAAGATACTTTAGGGGCCATCTGCCCTTAAGGAAAGAAGGCAGCACTTTGTGCCTTGCAGCTCTAGGGCAAGGTAGCACACCCCGAGCAGAAGTTCTACTTCAGCCAGATCTGGCCTGCAAAGAAACTGCATTTCACAGGCTTTTGTAAGAGATGTTCCCGGTAGGATGTTAGAGCACTGTGCAGAGCGAGTTGTTTCTTAGCTTCCCAAAGAGCTGGAAGCAAGATGCTTTACGGGCCATCTGCCCTTTAGGAAAGAAGGCAGCACTTTGTGCCTTGCAGCTCTAGGGCAATGTAGCACACCCAGAGCAGATGTTCTACTTCTCCCAGGTCAGGCCTGAAAAGAAACTGCGTTTCACAGGCCTTTGTAAGAGATGTTCCCTGTAGGCTGTTAGAGCACTGTGCAGAGCGAGTTGTTTCTTAGCTTCCCAAAGAGCTGGAAGCAAGATGCTTTAGGGGCCATCTGCCCTTAAGGAAAGAAGGCAGCACTTTGTGCCTTGCAGCTCTAGGGCAATGTAGCACACCCAGAGCAGATGTTCTACTTCTCCCAGATCAGGCCCGCAAAGAAACTGCGTTTCACAGGCCTTTGTAAGAGATGTTCCCGGTAGGCTGTTAGAGCACTGTGCAGAGCGAGTTGTTTCTTAGCTTCCCAAAGAGCTGGAAGCAAGATGCTTTACGGGCCATCTGCCCTTAAGGAAAGAAGGCAGCACTTTGTGCCTTGCAGCTCTAGGGCAATGTAGCACACCCAGAGCAGATGTTCTACTTCTCCCAGGTCAGGCCTGAAAAGAAACTGCGTTTCACAGGCCTTTGTAAGAGATGTTCCCGGTAGGCTGTTAGAGCACTGTGCAGAGCGAGTTGTTTCTTAGCTTCCCAAAGAGCTGGAAGCAAGATGCTTTACGGGCCATCTGCCCTTAAGGAAAGAAGGCAGCACTTTGTGCCTTGCAGCTCTAGGGCAAGGTAGCACACCCCGAGCAGAAGTTCTACTTCAGCCAGATCTGGCCTGCAAAGAAACTGCGTTTCACAGGCCTTTGTAAGAGATGTTCCCGGTAGGCTGTTAGAGCACTGTGCAGAGGGAGTTGTTTCTCAGCTTCCCAAACAGCCGGAAGCAAGATGCTTTGGGGCCCTTCTCACCCTTTGGAAAGAAGGCAGCACTTTGTGCCTTGCAGCTCTATGGCAATGTAGCACACCCAGAGCAGAAGTTCTACTTCAGCCAGATCATGCCCGCAAAGAAACTGCGTTTCACAGGCCTTTGTAAGAGATGTTCCCGGTAGGCTGTTAGAGCACTGTGCAGAGGGAGTTGTTTCTCAGCTTCCCAAACAGCCGGAAGCAAGATGCTTTGGGGCCCTTCTCACCCTTTGGAAAGAAGGCAGCACTTTGTGCCTTGCAGCTCTATGGCAATGTAGCACACCCAGAGCAGAAGTTCTACTTCAGCCAGATCATGCCCGCAAAGAAACTGCGTTTCACAGGCCTTTGTAAGAGATGTTCCCTGTAGGCTGTTAGAGCACTGTGCAGAGCGAGTTGTTTCTTAGCTTCCCAAAGAGCTGGAAGCAAGATGCTTTAGGGGCCATCTGCCCTTAAGGAAAGAAGGCAGCACTTTGTGCCTTGCAGCTCTAGGGCAATGTAGCACACCCAGAGCAGATGTTCTACTTCTGCCAGGTCAGGCCTGCAAAGAAACTGCGTTTCACAGGCCTCTGTAAGAGATGTTCCCGGTAGGCTGTAAGAGCACTGTGCAGAGGGACTTGTTTCTTAGCTTCCCAAAGAGCTGGAAGCAAAATGCTTTGCGACTCATCTGCCCCTTTGGAAAGAAGGCAACACTTTGTGTCTTGCAGGTCTAGGGCAATGTAGCACACCCAGAGCAGATGTTCTGCTTCTTCAAGGTCAGTCCTGCAAAGAAACTTCGTTTCACAGTCCTTTGTAAGAGATGTTCCCAGTAGGCTGTTAGAGCACTGTGCAGAGCGAGTTGTTTCTCAGCTTCCCAAACAGCCGGAAGCAAGATGCTTTTGGGCCCTTCTCACCCTTTGGAAAGAAGGCAGCACTTTGTGCCTTGCAGCTCTAGGGCAATGTAGCACACCCACAGCAGAAGTTCTACTTCAGCCAGATCAGGCCCGCAAAGAAACTGCGTTTCACAGGCCTTTGTAAGAGATGTTCCCGGTAGGCTGTTAGAGCACTGTGCAGAGCGAGTTGTTTCTTAGCTTCCCAAAGAGCTGGAAGCAAGATACTTTAGGGGCCATCTGCCCTTAAGGAAAGAAGGCAGCACTTTGTGCCTTGCAGCTCTAGGGCAAGGTAGCACACCCCGAGCAGAAGTTCTACTTCAGCCAGATCTGGCCTGCAAAGAAACTGCGTTTCACAGGCCTTTGTAAGAGATGTTCCCGGTAGGCTGTTAGAGCACTGTGCAGAGCGAGTTGTTTCTCAGCTTCCCAAACAGCCGGAAGCAAGATGCTTTGGGGCCCTTCTCACCCTTTGGAAAGAAGGCAGCACTTTGTGCCTTGCAGCTCTATGGCAATGTAGCACACCCAGAGCAGAAGTTCTACTTCAGCCAGATCATGCCCGCAAAGAAACTGCGTTTCACAGGCCTTTGTAAGAGATGTTCCCGGTAGGCTGTTAGAGCACTGTGCAGAGCGAGTTGTTTCTTAGCTTCCCAAAGAGCTGGAAGCAAGATGCTTTGGGGCCCTTCTCACCCTTTGGAAAGAAGGCAGCACTTTGTGCCTTGCAGCTCTAGGGCAATGTAGCACACCCAGAGCAGAAGTTCTACTTCAGCCAGATCAGGCCCGCAAAGAAACTGCGTTTCACAGGCCTTTGTAAGAGATGTTCCCGGTAGGCTGTTAGAGCACTGTGCAGAGCGAGTTTTTTCTTAGATTCCCAACGAGCTGGAAGCAAGATGCTTTAGGGGCCATCTGCCCTTAAGGAAAGAAGGCAGCACTTTGTGCCTTGCAGCTCTAGGGCAATGTAGCACACCCAGAGCAGATGTTCTACTTCTCCCAGATCAGGCCCGCAAAGAAACTGCGTTTCACAGGCCTTTGTAAGAGATGTTCCCGGTAGGCTGTTAGAGCACTGTGCAGAGCGAGTTGTTTCTTATCTTCCCAAAGAGCTGGAAGCAAGATGCTTTAGGGGCCATCTGCCCTTAAGGAAAGAAGGCAGCACTTTGTGCCTTGCATCTCTAGGGCAATGTAGCACACCCAGAGCAGATGTTCTACTTCAGCCGTATCAGGCCTGCAAAGAAACTGCGTTTCACAGGCCTCTGTAAGAGATGTTCCCGGTAGGCTGTAAGAGCACTGTGCAGAGGGGCTTGTTTCTTAGCTTCCAAAAGAGCTGGAAGCAAAATGCTTTGCGACTCATCTGCCCCTTTGGAAAGAAGGCAACACTTTGTGTCTTGCAGGTCTAGGGCAATGTAGCACACCCAGAGCAGATGTTCTACTTCTTCAAGGTCAGTCCTGCAAAGAAACTTCGTTTCACAGTCCTTTGTAAGAGATGTTCCCAGGAGGCTGTTAGAGCACTGTGCAGAGCGAGTTGTTTCTCAGCTTCCCAAACAGCCGGAAGCAAGATGCTTTTGGGCCCTTCTCACCCTTTGGAAAGAAGGCAGCACTTTGTGCCTTGCAGCTCTAGGGCAATGTAGCACACCCACAGCAGAAGTTCTACTTCAGCCAGATCAGGCCCGCAAAGAAACTGCGTTTCACAGGCCTTTGTAAGAGATGTTCCCGGTAGGCTGTTAGAGCACTGTGCAGAGCGAGTTGTTTCTTAGCTTCCCAAAGAGGTGGAAGCAAGATACTTTAGGGGCCATCTGCCCTTAAGGAAAGAAGGCAGCACTTTGTGCCTTGCAGCTCTAGGGCAAGGTAGCACACCCCGAGCAGAAGTTCTACTTCAGCCAGATCTGGCCTGCAAAGAAACTGCATTTCACAGGCTTTTGTAAGAGATGTTCCCGGTAGGCTGTTAGAGGCACTGTGCAGAGCGAGTTGTTTCTTAGCTTCCCAAAGAGCTGGAAGCAAGATGCTTTACGGGCCATCTGCCCTTAAGGAAAGAAGGCAGCACTTTGTGCCTTGCAGCTCTAGGGCGAGGTAGCACACCCCGAGCAGAAGTTCTACTTCAGCCAGATCTGGCCTGCAAAGAAACTGCGTTTCACAGGCCTTTGTAAGAGATGTTCCCGGTAGGCTGTTAGAGCACTGTGCAGAGCGAGTTGTTTCTTATCTTCCCAAAGAGCTGGAAGCAAGATGCTTTACGGGCCATCTGCCCTTAAGGAACGAAGGCAGCACTTTGTGCCTTGCAGCTCTAGGGCAATGTAGCACACCCAGAGCAGATGTTCTACTTCTCCCAGGTCAGGCCTGAAAAGAAACTGTGTTTCACAGGCCTTTGTAAGAGATGTTCCCTCTAGGCTGTTAGAGCACTGTACAGAGCGAGTTGTTTCTTAGCTTCCCAAAGAGCTGGAAGCAAGATGCTTTAGGGGCCATCTGCCCTTAAGGAAAGAAGGCAGCACTTTGTGCCTTGCATCTCTAGGGCAATGTAGCACACCCAGAGCAGATGTTCTACTTCAGCCGTATCAGGCCTGCAAAGAAACTGCGTTTCACAGGCCTCTGTAAGAGATGTTCCCGGTAGGCTGTAAGAGCACTGTGCAGAGGGACTTGTTTCTTAGCTTCCCAAAGAGCTGGAAGCAAAATGCTTTGCGACTCATCTGCCCCTTTGGAAAGAAGGCAACACTTTGTGTCTTGCAGGTCTAGGGCAATGTAGCACACCCAGAGCAGATGTTCTACTTCTTCAGGGTCAGTCCTGCAAAGAAACTTCGTTTCACAGTCCTTTGTAAGGGATGTTCCCAGGAGGCTGTTAGAGCACTGTGCAGAGCGAGTTGTTTCTCAGCTTCCCAAACAGCCGGAAGCAAGATGCTTTTGGGCCCTTCTCACCCTTTGGAAAGAAGGCAGCACTTTCTGCCTTGCAGCTCTAGGGCAATGTAGCACACCCACAGCAGAAGTTCTACTTCAGCCAGATCAGGCCCGCAAAGAAACTGCGTTTCACAGGCCTTTGTAAGAGATGTTCCCGGTAGGCTGTTAGAGCACTGTGCAGAGCGAGTTGTTTCTTAGCTTCCCAAAGAGCTGGAAGCAAGATGCTTTACGGGCCATCTGCCCTTAAGGAAAGAAGGCAGCACTTTGTGCCTTGCAGCTCTAGGGCAATGTAGCACACCCAGAGCAGATGTTCTACTTCTCCCAGGTCAGGCCTGAAAAGAAGACGCGTTTCACAGGCCTTTGTAAGAGATGTTCCCGGTAGGCTGTTAGAGCACTGTGCAGAGCGAGTTGTTTCTTAGCTTCCCAAAGAGCTGGAAGCAAGATGCTTTACGGGCCATCTGCCCTTAAGGAAAGAAGGCAGCACTTTGTGCCTTGCAGCTCTAGGGCAAGGTAGCACACCCCGAGCAGAAGTTCTACTTCAGCCAGATCTGGCCTGCAAAGAAACTGCGTTTCACAGGCCTCTGTAAGAGATGTTCCCGGTAGGCTGTTAGAGCACTGTGCAGAGGGAGTTGTTTCTCAGCTTCCCAAACAGCCGGAAGCAAGATGCTTTGGGGCCCTTCTCACCCTTTGGAAAGAAGGCAGCACTTTGTGCCTTGCAGCTCTATGGCAATGTAGCACACCCAGAGCAGAAGTTCTACTTCAGCCAGATCATGCCCGCAAAGAAACTGCGTTTCACAGGCCTTTGTAAGAGATGTTCCCGGTAGGCTGTTAGAGCACTGTGCAGAGGGAGTTGTTTCTCAGCTTCCCAAACAGCCGGAAGCAAGATGCTTTGGGGCCCTTCTCACCCTTTGGAAAGAAGGCAGCACTTTGTGCCTTGCAGCTCTAGGGCAATGTAGCACACCCAGAGCAGAAGTTCTACTTCAGCCAGATCAGGCCCGCAAAGAAACTGCGTTTCACAGGCCTTTGTAAGAGATGTTCCCGGTAGGCTGTTAGAGCACTGTGCAGAGCGAGTTTTTTCTTAGATTCCCAACGAGCTGGAAGCAAGATGCTTTAGGGGCCATCTGCCCTTAAGGAAAGAAGGCAGCACTTTGTGCCTTGCAGCTCTAGGGCAATGTAGCACACCCAGAGCAGATGTTCTACTTCTCCCAGATCAGGCCCGCAAAGAAACTGCGTTTCACAGGCCTTTGTAAGAGATGTTCCCGGTAGGCTGTTAGAGCACTGTGCAGAGCGAGTTGTTTCTTATCTTCCCAAAGAGCTGGAAGCAAGATGCTTTAGGGGCCATCTGCCCTTAAGGAAAGAAGGCAGCACTTTGTGCCTTGCATCTCTAGGGCAATGTAGCACACCCAGAGCAGATGTTCTACTTCAGCCGTATCAGGCCTGCAAAGAAACTGCGTTTCACAGGCCTCTGTAAGAGATGTTCCCGGTAGGCTGTAAGAGCACTGTGCAGAGGGACTTGTTTCTTAGCTTCCTAAAGAGCTGGAAGCAAAATGCTTTGCGACTCATCTGCCCCTTTGGAAAGAAGGCAACACTTTGTGTCTTGCAGGTCTAGGGCAATGTAGCACACCCAGAGCAGATGTTCTACTTCTTCAAGGTCAGTCCTGCAAAGAAACTTCGTTTCACAGTCCTTTGTAAGAGATGTTCCCAGGAGGCTGTTAGAGCACTGTGCAGAGCGAGTTGTTTCTCAGCTTCCCAAACAGCCGGAAGCAAGATGCTTTTGGGCCCTTCTCACCCTTTGGAAAGAAGGCAGCACTTTGTGCCTTGCAGCTCTAGGGCAATGTAGCACACCCACAGCAGAAGTTCTACTTCAGCCAGATCAGGCCCGCAAAGAAACTGCGTTTCACAGGCCTTTGTAAGAGATGTTCCCGGTAGGCTGTTAGAGCACTGTGCAGAGCGAGTTGTTTCTTAGCTTCCCAAAGAGGTGGAAGCAAGATACTTTAGGGGCCATCTGCCCTTAAGGAAAGAAGGCAGCACTTTGTGCCTTGCAGCTCTAGGGCAAGGTAGCACACCCCGAGCAGAAGTTCTACTTCAGCCAGATCTGGCCTGCAAAGAAACTGCATTTCACAGGCTTTTGTAAGAGATGTTCCCGGTAGGATGTTAGAGCACTGTGCAGAGCGAGTTGTTTCTTAGCTTCCCAAAGAGCTGGAAGCAAGATGCTTTACGGGCCATCTGCCCTTAAGGAAAGAAGGCAGCACTTTGTGCCTTGCAGCTCTAGGGCAATGTAGCACACCCAGAGCAGATGTTCTACTTCTCCCAGGTCAGGCCTGAAAAGAAACTGCGTTTCACAGGCCTTTGTAAGAGATGTTCCCTGTAGGCTGTTAGAGCACTGTGCAGAGCGAGTTGTTTCTTAGCTTCCCAAAGAGCTGGAAGCAAGATGCTTTAGGGGCCATCTGCCCTTAAGGAAAGAAGGCAGCACTTTGTGCCTTGCAGCTCTAGGGCAATGTAGCACACCCAGAGCAGATGTTCTACTTCTCCCAGATCAGGCCCGCAAAGAAACTGCGTTTCACAGGCCTTTGTAAGAGATGTTCCCGGTAGGCTGTTAGAGCACTGTGCAGAGCGAGTTGTTTCTTAGCTTCCCAAAGAGCTGGAAGCAAGATGCTTTACGGGCCATCTGCCCTTAAGGAAAGAAGGCAGCACTTTGTGCCTTGCAGCTCTAGGGCAATGTAGCACACCCAGAGCAGATGTTCTACTTCTCCCAGGTCAGGCCTGAAAAGAAACTGCGTTTCACAGGCCTTTGTAAGAGATGTTCCCGGTAGGCTGTTAGAGCACTGTGCAGAGCGAGTTGTTTCTTAGCTTCCCAAAGAGCTGGAAGCAAGATGCTTTACGGGCCATCTGCCCTTAAGGAAAGAAGGCAGCACTTTGTGCCTTGCAGCTCTAGGGCAAGGTAGCACACCCCGAGCAGAAGTTCTACTTCAGCCAGATCTGGCCTGCAAAGAAACTGCGTTTCACAGGCCTTTGTAAGAGATGTTCCCGGTAGGCTGTTAGAGCACTGTGCAGAGGGAGTTGTTTCTCAGCTTCCCAAACAGCCGGAAGCAAGATGCTTTGGGGCCCTTCTCACCCTTTGGAAAGAAGGCAGCACTTTGTGCCTTGCAGCTCTATGGCAATGTAGCACACCCAGAGCAGAAGTTCTACTTCAGCCAGATCATGCCCGCAAAGAAACTGCGTTTCACAGGCCTTTGTAAGAGATGTTCCCGGTAGGCTGTTAGAGCACTGTGCAGAGGGAGTTGTTTCTCAGCTTCCCAAACAGCCGGAAGCAAGATGCTTTGGGGCCCTTCTCACCCTTTGGAAAGAAGGCAGCACTTTGTGCCTTGCAGCTCTATGGCAATGTAGCACACCCAGAGCAGAAGTTCTACTTCAGCCAGATCATGCCCGCAAAGAAACTGCGTTTCACAGGCCTTTGTAAGAGATGTTCCCTGTAGGCTGTTAGAGCACTGTGCAGAGCGAGTTGTTTCTTAGCTTCCCAAAGAGCTGGAAGCAAGATGCTTTAGGGGCCATCTGCCCTTAAGGAAAGAAGGCAGCACTTTGTGCCTTGCAGCTCTAGGGCAATGTAGCACACCCAGAGCAGATGTTCTACTTCTGCCAGGTCAGGCCTGCAAAGAAACTGCGTTTCACAGGCCTCTGTAAGAGATGTTCCCGGTAGGCTGTTAGAGCACTGTGCAGAGCGAGTTGTTTCTCAGCTTCCCAAACAGCCGGAAGCAAGATGCTTTGGGGCCCTTCTCACCCTTTGGAAAGAAGGTAGCACTTTGTGCCTTGCAGCTCTATGGCAATGTAGCACACCCAGAGCAGAAGTTCTACTTCAGCCAGATCATGCCCGCAAAGAAACTGCGTTTCACAGGCCTTTGTAAGAGATGTTCCCGGTAGGCTGTTAGAGCACTGTGCAGAGCGAGTTGTTTCTTAGCTTCCCAAAGAGCTGGAAGCAAGATGCTTTGGGGCCCTTCTCACCCTTTGGAAAGAAGGCAGCACTTTGTGCCTTGCAGCTCTAGGGCAATGTAGCACACCCAGAGCAGAAGTTCTACTTCAGCCAGATCAGGCCCGCAAAGAAACTGCGTTTCACAGGCCTTTGTAAGAGATGTTCCCGGTAGGCTGTTAGAGCACTGTGCAGAGCGAGTTTTTTCTTAGATTCCCAACGAGCTGGAAGCAAGATGCTTTAGGGGCCATCTGCCCTTAAGGAAAGAAGGCAGCACTTTGTGCCTTGCAGCTCTAGGGCAATGTAGCACACCCAGAGCAGATGTTCTACTTCTCCCAGATCAGGCCCGCAAAGAAACTGCGTTTCACAGGCCTTTGTAAGAGATGTTCCCGGTAGGCTGTTAGAGCACTGTGCAGAGCGAGTTGTTTCTTATCTTCCCAAAGAGCTGGAAGCAAGATGCTTTAGGGGCCATCTGCCCTTAAGGAAAGAAGGCAGCACTTTGTGCCTTGCATCTCTAGGGCAATGTAGCACACCCAGAGCAGATGTTCTACTTCAGCCGTATCAGGCCTGCAAAGAAACTGCGTTTCACAGGCCTCTGTAAGAGATGTTCCCGGTAGGCTGTAAGAGCACTGTGCAGAGGGGCTTGTTTCTTAGCTTCCAAAAGAGCTGGAAGAAAAATGCTTTGCGACTCATCTGCCCCTTTGGAAAGAAGGCAACACTTTGTGTCTTGCAGGTCTAGGGCAATGTAGCACACCCAGAGCAGATGTTCTACTTCTTCAAGGTCAGTCCTGCAAAGAAACTTCGTTTCACAGTCCTTTGTAAGAGATGTTCCCAGTAGGCTGTTAGAGCACTGTGCAGAGCGAGTTGTTTCTCAGCTTCCCAAACAGCCGGAAGCAAGATGCTTTTGGGCCCTTCTCACCCTTTGGAAAGAAGGCAGCACTTTGTGCCTTGCAGCTCTAGGGCAATGTAGCACACCCAGAGCAGATGTTCTACTTCAGCCAGATCAGGCCCGCAAAGAAACTGCGTTTCACAGGCCTTTGTAAGAGATGTTCCCGGTAGGCTGTTAGAGCACTGTGCAGAGCGAGTTGTTTCTTAGCTTCCCAAAGAGGTGGAAGCAAGATACTTTAGGGGCCATCTGCCCTTAAGGAAAGAAGGCAGCACTTTGTGCCTTGCAGCTCTAGGGCAAGGTAGCACACCCCGAGCAGAAGTTCTACTTCAGCCAGATCTGGCCTGCAAAGAAACTGCATTTCACAGGCTTTTGTAAGAGATGTTCCCGGTAGGCTGTTAGAGCACTGTGCAGAGCGAGTTGTTTCTTAGCTTCCCAAAGAGCTGGAAGCAAGATGCTTTACGGGCCATCTGCCCTTAAGGAAAGAAGGCAGCACTTTGTGCCTTGCAGCTCTAGGGCAAGGTAGCACACCCCGAGCAGAAGTTCTACTTCAGCCAGATCTGGCCTGCAAAGAAACTGCGTTTCACAGGCCTTTGTAAGAGATGTTCCCGGTAGGCTGTTAGAGCACTGTGCAGAGCGAGTTGTTTCTTAGCTTCCCAAAGAGCTGGAAGCAAGATGCTTTACGGGCCATCTGCCCTTAAGGAACGAAGGCAGCACTTTGTGCCTTGCAGCTCTAGGGCAATGTAGCACACCCAGAGCAGATGTTCTACTTCTCCCAGGTCAGGCCTGAAAAGAAACTGTGTTTCACAGGCCTTTGTAAGAGATGTTCCCTCTAGGCTGTTAGAGCACTGTACAGAGCGAGTTGTTTCTTAGCTTCCCAAAGAGCTGGAAGCAAGATGCTTTAGGGGCCATCTGCCCTTAAGGAAAGAAGGCAGCACTTTGTGCCTTGCATCTCTAGGGCAATGTAGCACACCCAGAGCAGATGTTCTACTTCAGCCGTATCAGGCCTGCAAAGAAACTGCGTTTCACAGGCCTCTGTAAGAGATGTTCCCGGTAGGCTGTAAGAGCACTGTGCAGAGGGACTTGTTTCTTAGCTTCCCAAAGAGCTGGAAGCAAAATGCTTTGCGACTCATCTGCCCCTTTGGAAAGAAGGCAACACTTTGTGTCTTGCAGGTCTAGGGCAATGTAGCACACCCAGAGCAGATGTTCTACTTCTTCAGGGTCAGTCCTGCAAAGAAACTTCGTTTCACAGTCCTTTGTAAGGGATGTTCCCAGGAGGCTGTTAGAGCACTGTGCAGAGCGAGTTGTTTCTCAGCTTCCCAAACAGCCGGAAGCAAGATGCTTTTGGGCCCTTCTCACCCTTTGGAAAGAAGGCAGCACTTTGTGCCTTGTAGCTCTATGGCAATGTAGCACACCCACAGCAGAAGTTCTACTTCAGCCAGATCAGGCCCGCAAAGAAACTGCGTTTCACAGGCCTTTGTAAGAGATGTTCCCGGTAGGCTGTTAGAGCACTGTGCAGAGCGAGTTGTTTCTTAGCTTCCCAAAGAGCTGGAAGCAAGATGCTTTGCGACTCATCTGCCCCTTTGGAAAGAAGGCAACACTTTGTGTCTTGCAGGTCTAGGGCAATGTAGCACACCCAGAGCAGATGTTCTACTTCTTCAAGGTCAGTCCTGCAAAGAAACTTCGTTTCACAGTCCTTTGTAAGAGATGTTCCCAGTAGGCTGTTAGAGCACTGTGCAGAGCGAGTTGTTTCTCAGCTTCCCAAACAGCCGGAAGCAAGATGCTTTTGGGCCCTTCTCACCCTTTGGAAAGAAGGCAGCACTTTGTGCCTTGCAGCTCTAGGGCAATGTAGCACACCCAGAGCAGATGTTCTACTTCAGCCAGATCAGGCCCGCAAAGAAACTGCGTTTCACAGGCCTTTGTAAGAGATGTTCCCGGTAGGCTGTTAGAGCACTGTGCAGAGCGAGTTGTTTCTTAGCTTCCCAAAGAGGTGGAAGCAAGATACTTTAGGGGCCATCTGCCCTTAAGGAAAGAAGGCAGCACTTTGTGCCTTGCAGCTCTAGGGCAAGGTAGCACACCCCGAGCAGAAGTTCTACTTCAGCCAGATCTGGCCTGCAAAGAAACTGCATTTCACAGGCTTTTGTAAGAGATGTTCCCGGTAGGCTGTTAGAGCACTGTGCAGAGCGAGTTGTTTCTTAGCTTCCCAAAGAGCTGGAAGCAAGATGCTTTACGGGCCATCTGCCCTTAAGGAAAGAAGGCAGCACTTTGTGCCTTGCAGCTCTAGGGCAAGGTAGCACACCCCGAGCAGAAGTTCTACTTCAGCCAGATCTGGCCTGCAAAGAAACTGCGTTTCACAGGCCTTTGTAAGAGATGTTCCCGGTAGGCTGTTAGAGCACTGTGCAGAGCGAGTTGTTTCTTAGCTTCCCAAAGAGCTGGAAGCAAGATGCTTTACGGGCCATCTGCCCTTAAGGAACGAAGGCAGCACTTTGTGCCTTGCAGCTCTAGGGCAATGTAGCACACCCAGAGCAGATGTTCTACTTCTCCCAGGTCAGGCCTGAAAAGAAACTGTGTTTCACAGGCCTTTGTAAGAGATGTTCCCTCTAGGCTGTTAGAGCACTGTACAGAGCGAGTTGTTTCTTAGCTTCCCAAAGAGCTGGAAGCAAGATGCTTTAGGGGCCATCTGCCCTTAAGGAAAGAAGGCAGCACTTTGTGCCTTGCATCTCTAGGGCAATGTAGCACACCCAGAGCAGATGTTCTACTTCAGCCGTATCAGGCCTGCAAAGAAACTGCGTTTCACAGGCCTCTGTAAGAGATGTTCCCGGTAGGCTGTAAGAGCACTGTGCAGAGGGACTTGTTTCTTAGCTTCCCAAAGAGCTGGAAGCAAAATGCTTTGCGACTCATCTGCCCCTTTGGAAAGAAGGCAACACTTTGTGTCTTGCAGGTCTAGGGCAATGTAGCACACCCAGAGCAGATGTTCTACTTCTTCAGGGTCAGTCCTGCAAAGAAACTTCGTTTCACAGTCCTTTGTAAGGGATGTTCCCAGGAGGCTGTTAGAGCACTGTGCAGAGCGAGTTGTTTCTCAGCTTCCCAAACAGCCGGAAGCAAGATGCTTTTGGGCCCTTCTCACCCTTTGGAAAGAAGGCAGCACTTTGTGCCTTGTAGCTCTATGGCAATGTAGCACACCCACAGCAGAAGTTCTACTTCAGCCAGATCAGGCCCGCAAAGAAACTGCGTTTCACAGGCCTTTGTAAGAGATGTTCCCGGTAGGCTGTTAGAGCACTGTGCAGAGCGAGTTGTTTCTTAGCTTCCCAAAGAGCTGGAAGCAAGATGCTTTACGGGCCATCTGCCCTTAAGGAAAGAAGGCAGCACTTTGTGCCTTGCAGCTCTAGGGCAATGTAGCACACCCAGAGCAGATGTTCTACTTCTCCCAGGTCAGGCCTGAAAAGAAGACGCGTTTCACAGGCCTTTGTAAGAGATGTTCCCGGTAGGCTGTTAGAGCACTGTGCAGAGCGAGTTGTTTCTTAGCTTCCCAAAGAGCTGGAAGCAAGATGCTTTACGGGCCATCTGCCCTTAAGGAAAGAAGGCAGCACTTTGTGCCTTGCAGCTCTAGGGCAAGGTAGCACACCCCGAGCAGAAGTTCTACTTCAGCCAGATCTGGCCTGCAAAGAAACTGCGTTTCACAGGCCTCTGTAAGAGATGTTCCCGGTAGGCTGTTAGAGCACTGTGCAGAGGGAGTTGTTTCTCAGCTTCCCAAACAGCCGGAAGCAAGATGCTTTGGGGCCCTTCTCACCCTTTGGAAAGAAGGCAGCACTTTGTGCCTTGCAGCTCTATGGCAATGTAGCACACCCAGAGCAGAAGTTCTACTTCAGCCAGATCATGCCCGCAAAGAAACTGCGTTTCACAGGCCTTTGTAAGAGATGTTCCCGGTAGGCTGTTAGAGCACTGTGCAGAGCGAGTTGTTTCTCAGCTTCCCAAACAGCCGGAAGCAAGATGCTTTTGGGCCCTTCTCACCCTTTGGAAAGAAGGCAGCACTTTGTGCCTTGCAGCTCTAGGGCAATGTAGCACACCCACAGCAGAAGTTCTACTTCAGCCAGATCAGGCCCGCAAAGAAACTGCGTTTCACAGGCCTTTGTAAGAGATGTTCCCGGTAGGCTGTTAGAGCACTGTGCAGAGCGAGTTGTTTCTTAGCTTCCCAAAGAGCTGGAAGCAAGATACTTTAGGGGCCATCTGCCCTTAAGGAAAGAAGGCAGCACTTTGTGCCTTGCAGCTCTAGGGCAAGGTAGCACACCCCGAGCAGAAGTTCTACTTCAGCCAGATCTGGCCTGCAAAGAAACTGCGTTTCACAGGCCTTTGTAAGAGATGTTCCCGGTAGGCTGTTAGAGCACTGTGCAGAGCGAGTTGTTTCTTAGCTTCCCAAAGAGCTGGAAGCAAGATGCTTTACGGGCCATCTGCCCTTAAGGAAAGAAGGCAGCACTTTGTGCCTTGCAGCTCTAGGGCAATGTAGCACACCCAGAGCAGATGTTCTACTTCTCCCAGGTCAGGCCTGAAAAGAAACTGTGTTTCACAGGCCTTTGTAAGAGATGTTCCCTGTAGGCTGTTAGAGCACTGTACAGAGCGAGTTGTTTCTTAGCTTCCCAAAGAGCTGGAAGCAAGATGCTTTAGGGGCCATCTGCCCTTAAGGAAAGAAGGCAGCACTTTGTGCCTTGCATCTCTAGGGCAATGTAGCACACCCAGAGCAGATGTTCTACTTCAGCCGTATCAGGCCTGCAAAGAAACTGCGTTTCACAGGCCTCTGTAAGAGATGTTCCCGGTAGGCTGTAAGAGCACTGTGCAGAGGGACTTGTTTCTTAGCTTCCCAAAGAGCTGGAAGCAAAATGCTTTGCGACTCATCTGCCCCTTTGGAAAGAAGGCAACACTTTGTGTCTTGCAGGTCTAGGGCAATGTAGCACACCCAGAGCAGATGTTCTACTTCTTCAGGGTCAGTCCTGCAAAGAAACTTCGTTTCACAGTCCTTTGTAAGGGATGTTTCCAGGAGGCTGTTAGAGCACTGTGCAGAGCGAGTTGTTTCTTAGCTTCCCAAACAGCCGGAAGCAAGATGCTTTTGGGCCCTTCTCACCCTTTGGAAAGAAGGCAGCACTTTCTGCCTTGCAGCTCTAGGGCAATGTAGCACACCCACAGCAGAAGTTCTACTTCAGCCAGATCAGGCCCGCAAAGAAACTGCGTTTCACAGGCCTTTGTAAGAGATGTTCCCGGTAGGCTGTTAGAGCACTGTGCAGAGCGAGTTGTTTCTTAGCTTCCCAAAGAGCTGGAAGCAAGATGCTTTACGGGCCATCTGCCCTTAAGGAAAGAAGGCAGCACTTTGTGCCTTGCAGCTCTAGGGCAATGTAGCACACCCAGAGCAGATGTTCTACTTCTCCCAGGTCAGGCCTGAAAAGAAACTGCGTTTCACAGGCCTTTGTAAGAGATGTTCCCGGTAGGCTGTTAGAGCACTGTGCAGAGCGAGTTGTTTCTTAGCTTCCCAAAGAGCTGGAAGCAAGATGCTTTACGGGCCATCTGCCCTTAAGGAAAGAAGGCAGCACTTTGTGCCTTGCAGCTCTAGGGCAAGGTAGCACACCCCGAGCAGAAGTTCTACTTCAGCCAGATCTGGCCTGCAAAGAAACTGCGTTTCACAGGCCTTTGTAAGAGATGTTCCCGGTAGGCTGTTAGAGCACTGTGCAGAGGGAGTTGTTTCTCAGCTTCCCAAACAGCCGGAAGCAAGATGCTTTGGGGCCCTTCTCACCCTTTGGAAAGAAGGCAGCACTTTGTGCCTTGCAGCTCTATGGCAATGTAGCACACCCAGAGCAGATGTTCTACTTCTTCAAGGTCAGTCCTGCAAAGAAACTTCGTTTCACAGTCCTTTGTAAGAGATGTTCCCGGTAGGCTGTTAGAGCACTGTGCAGAGCGAGTTGTTTCTCAGCTTCCCAAATAGCTGGAAGCAAGATGCTTTTGGGCCCTTCTCACCCTTTGGAAAGAAGGCAGCACTTTGTGCCTTGCAGCTCTAGGGCAATGTAGCACACCCAGAGCAGATGTTCTACTTCTGCCAGGTCAGGACTGCAAAGAAACTTCGTTTCACAGGCCTTTGTAAGAGATGTTCCCGGTAGGCTCTAAGAGCACTGTGCAGAGCGACTTGTTTCTTAGCTTCCCACAGAGCTGGAAGCAAGATGCTTTGGGGCCCTTGTCACCCTTTGCAAAGAAGGCAATACTTTGTGCCTTGCAGCTCTAGGGCAATGTAGCACACCCACAGCAGAAGTTCTACTTCAGCTAGATCAGACCTGCAAAGAAACTGCGTTTCACAGGCCTTTGTAAGAGATGTTCCCGGTAGGCTGTTAGAGCACTGTGGAGAGCGAGTTGTTTCTTAGCTTCCCAAAGAGCTGGAAGCAAGATGCTTTAGGGGCCATCTGCCCTTAAGGAAAGAAGGCAGCACTTTGTGCCTTGCAGCTCTAGGGCAATGTAGCACACCCAGAGCAGATGTTCTACTTCTGCCAGGTCAGGCCTGCAAAGACACTTCGTTTCACAGGCCCTTGTAGGAGATGTTCCCGGTAGGCTGTAAGAGCACTGTGCAGAGCGACTAGTTTCTTAGCTTCCCAGAGAGCTGGAAGCAAGATGCTTTGGGGCCCATCTGCCCCTATGGAAAGAACGCAGCACTTTGTGCCTTGCAGCTCTAGGGCAATGCAGCACACCCCGAGCAGAAGTTCTACTTCAGCCAGATCAGGCCCGCAAAGAAACTGCGTTTCACAGGCCTTTGTAAGAGATGTTCCCGGTAGGCTGTTAGAGCACTGTGCACAGCGAGTTGTTTCTTAGCTTCCCAAAGAGCTGGAAGCAAGATGCTTTAGGGGCCATCTGCCCTTAAGGAAAGAAGGCAGCACTTTGTGCCTTGCAGCTCTAGGGCAAGGTAGCACACCCCGAGCAGAAGTTCTACTTCAGCCAGATCTGGCCTGCAAAGAAACTGCATTTCACAGGCCTTTGTAAGAGATGTTCCCGGTAGGCTGTTAGAGCACTGTGCAGAGCGAGTTGTTTGTTAGCTTCCCAAAGAGCTGGAAGCAAGATGCTTTACGGGCCATCTGCCCTTAAGGAAAGAAGGCAGCACTTTGTGCCTTGCAGCTCTAGGGCAATGTAGCACACCCAGAGCAGATGTTCTACTTCTCCCAGGTCAGGCCTGAAAAGAAACTGCGTTTCACAGGCCTTTGTAAGAGATGTTCCCGGTAGGCTGTTAGAGCACTGTGCAGAGCGAGTTGTTTCTTAGCTTCCCAAAGAGCTGGAAGCAAGATGCATTAGGGGCCATCAGCCCTTAAGGAAAGAAGGCAGCACTTTGTGCCTTGCAGCTCTAGGGCAATGTAGCACACCCAGAGCAGATGTTCTACTTCTGCCAGGTCAGGCCTGCAAAGAAACTGCGTTTCACAGGCCTCTGTAAGAGATGTTCCCGGTAGGCTGTAAGAGCACTGTGCAGAGGGACTTGTTTCTTAGCTTCCCAAAGAGCTGGAAGCAAAATGCTTTGCGACTCATCTGCCCCTTTGGAAAGAAGGCAACACTTTGTGTCTTGCAGGTCTAGGGCAATGTAGCACACCCAGAGCAGATGTTCTACTTCTTCAGGGTCAGTCCTGCAAAGAAACTTCATTTCACAGTCCTTTGTAAGGGATGTTCCCAGTAGGCTGTTAGAGCACTGTGCAGAGCGAGTTGTTTCTCAGCTTCCCAAACAGCCGGAAGCAAGATGCTTTTGGCCCCTTCTCACCCTTTGGAAAGAAGGCAGCACTTTGTGCCTTGCAGCTCTAGGGCAATGTAGCACACCCACAGCAGAAGTTCTACTTCAGCCAGATCAGGCCCGCAAAGAAACTGCGTTTCACAGGCCTTTGTAAGAGATGTTCCCGGTAGGCTGTTAGAGCACTGTGCAGAGCGAGTTGTTTCTTAGCTTCCCAAAGAGCTGGAAGCAAGATGCTTTACGGGCCATCTGCCCTTAAGGAAAGAAGGCAGCACTTTGTGCCTTGCAGCTCCAGGGCAATGTAGCACACCCAGAGCAGATGTTCTACTTCTCCCAGGTCAGGCCTGAAAAGAAACTGCGTTTCACAGGCCTTTGTAAGAGATGTTCCCTGTAGGCTGTTAGAGCACTGTGCAGAGCGAGTTGTTTCTTAGCTTCCCAAAGAGCTGGAAGCAAGATGCTTTAGGGGCCATCTGCCCTTAAGGAAAGAAGGCAGCACTTTGTGCCTTGCAGCTCTAGGGCAATGTAGCACACCCAGAGCAGATGTTCTACTTCAGCCGTATCAGGCCTGCAAAGAAACTGCGTTTCACAGGCCTCTGTATGAGATGTTCCCGGTAGGCTGTAACAGCACTGTGCAGAGGGACTTGTTTCTTAGCTTCCCAAAGAGCTGGAAGCAAAATGCTTTGCGACTCATCTGCCCCTTTGGAAAGAAGGCAACACTTTGTGTCTTGCAGGTCTAGGGCAATGTAGCACACCCAGAGCAGATGTTCTACTTCATCAAGGTCAGTCCTGCAAAGAAACTTCGTTTCACAGTCCTTTGTAAGAGATGTTCCCAGTAGGCTGTTAGAGCACTGTGCAGAGCGAGTTGTTTCTCAGCTTCCCAAACAGCCGGAAGCAAGATGCTTTTGGGCCCTTCTCACCCTTTGGAAAGAAGGCAGCACTTTGTGCCTTGCAGCTCTAGGGCAATGTAGCACACCCACAGCAGAAGTTCTACTTCAGCCAGATCAGGCCCGCAAAGAAACTGCGTTTCACAGGCCTTTGTAAGAGATGTTCCCGGTAGGCTGTTAGAGCACTGTGCAGAGCGAGTTGTTTCTTAGCTTCCCAAAGAGCTGGAAGCAAGATAATTTAGGGGCCATCTGCCCTTAAGGAAAGAAGGCAGCACTTTGTGCCTTGCAGCTCTAGGGCAAGGTAGCACACCCCGAGCAGAAGTTCTACTTCAGCCAGATCTGGCCTGCAAAGAAACTGCGTTTCACAGGCCTTTGTAAGAGATGTTCCCGGTAGGCTGTTAGAGCACTGTGCAGAGCGAGTTGTTTCTTAGCTTCCAAAAGAGCTGGAAGCAAGATGCTTTACGGGCCATCTGCCCTTAAGGAAAGAAGGCAGCACTTTGTGCCTTGCAGCTCTAGGGCAATGTAGCACACCCAGAGCAGATGTTCTACTTCTCCCAGGTCAGGCCTGAAAAGAAACTGTGTTTCACAGGCCTTTGTAAGAGATGTTCCCTGTAGGCTGTTAGAGCACTGTACAGAGCGAGTTGTTTCTTAGCTTCATAAAGAGCTGGAAGCAAGATGCTTTAGGGGCCATCTGCCCTTAAGGAAAGAAGGCAGCACTTTGTGCCTTGCATCTCTAGGGCAATGTAGCACACCCAGAGCAGATGTTCTACTTCAGCCGTATCAGGCCTGCAAAGAAACTGCGTTTCACAGGCCTCTGTAAGAGATGTTCCCGGTAGGCTGTAAGAGCACTGTGCAGAGGGACTTGTTTCTTAGCTTCCCAAAGAGCTGGAAGCAAAATGCTTTGCGACTCATCTGCCCCTTTGGAAAGAAGGCAACACTTTGTGTCTTGCAGGTCTAGGGCAATGTAGCACACCCAGAGCAGATGTTCTACTTCTTCAGGGTCAGTCCTGCAAAGAAACTTCGTTTCACAGTCCTTTGTAAGGGATGTTCCCAGTAGGCTGTTAGAGCACTGTGCAGAGCGAGTTGTTTCTCAGCTTCCCAAACAGCCGGAAGCAAGATGCTTTTGGGCCCTTCTCACCCTTTGGAAAGAAGGCAGCACTTTGTGCCTTGCAGCTCTAGGGCAATGTAGCACACCCACAGCAGAAGTTCTACTTCAGCCAGATCAGGCCCGCAAAGAAACTGCGTTTCACAGGCCTTTGTAAGAGATGTTCACGGTAGGCTGTTAGAGCACTGTGCAGAGCGAGTTGTTTCTTAGCTTCCCAAAGAGCTGGAAGCAAGATACTTTAGGGGCCATCTGCCCTTAAGGAAAGAAGGCAGCACTTTGTGCCTTGCAGCTCTAGGGAAAGGTAGCACACCCCGAGCAGAAGTTCTACTTCAGCCAGATCTGGCCTGCAAAGAAACTGCGTTTCACAGGCCTTTGTAAGAGATGTTCCCGGTAGGCTGTTAGAGCACTGTGCAGAGCGAGTTGTTTCTTAGCTTCCCAAAGAGCTGGAAGCAAGATGCTTTAGGGGCCATCTGCCCTTAAGGAAAGAAGGCAGCACTTTGTGCCTTGCATCTCTAGGGCAATGTAGCACACCCAGAGCAGATGTTCTACTTCAGCCGTATCAGGCCTGCAAAGAAACTGCGTTTCACAGGCCTCTGTAAGAGATGTTCCCGGTAGGCTGTAAGAGCACTGTGCAGAGGGACTTGTTTCTTAGCTTCCCAAAGAGCTGGAAGCAAAATGCTTTGCGACTCACCTGCCCCTTTGGAAAGAAGGCAACACTTTGTGTCTTGCAGGTCTAGGGCAATGTAGCACACCCAGAGCAGATGTTCTACTTCTTCAAGGTCAGTCCTGCAAAGAAACTTCGTTTCACAGTCCTTTGTAAGAGATGTTCCCAGTAGGCTGTTAGAGCACTGTGCAGAGCGAGTTGTTTCTCAGCTTCCCAAACAGCCGGAAGCAAGATGCTTTTGGGCCCTTCTCACCCTTTGGAAAGAAGGCAGCACTTTGTGCCTTGCAGCTCTAGGGCAATGTAGCACACCCACAGCAGAAGTTCTACTTCAGCCAGATCAGGCCCGCAAAGAAACTGCGTTTCACAGGCCTTTGTAAGAGATGTTCCCTGTAGGCTGTTAGAGCACTGTGCAGAGCGAGTTGTTTCTTAGCTTCCCAAAGAGGTGAAAGCAAGATACTTTAGGGGCCATCTGCCCTTAAGGAAAGAAGGCAGCACTTTGTGCCTTGCAGCTCTAGGGCAAGGTAGCACACCCCGAGCAGAAGTTCTACTTCAGCCAGATCTGGCCTGCAAAGAAACTGCATTTCACAGGCCTTTGTAAGAGATGTTCCCGGTAGGCTGTTAGAGCACTGTGCAGAGCGAGTTGTTTCTTAGCTTCCCAAAGAGATGGAAGCAAGATGCTTTACGGGCCATCTGCCCTTAAGGAAAGAAGGCAGCACTTTGTGCCTTGCAGCTCTAGGGCAATGTAGCACACCCAGAGCAGATGTTCTACTTCTGCCAGGTCAGGCCTGCAAAGAAACTGCGTTTCACAGGCCTCTGTAAGAGATGTTCCCGGTAGGCTGTTAGAGCACTGTGCAGAGCGAATTGTTTCTCAGCTTCCCAAACAGCCAGAAGCAAGATGCTTTGGGGCCCTTCTCACCCTTTGGAAAGCAGGCAGCACTTTGTGCCTTGCAGCTCTAGGGCAATGTAGCACACCCAGAGCAGAAGTTCTACTTCAGCCAGATGAGGCCCGCAAAGAAACTGCGTTTCACAGGCTTTTGTAAGAGATGTTCCCGGTAGGCTGTTAGAGCACTGTGCAGAGCGAGTTGTTTCTTAGCTTCCCAAAGAGCTGGAAGCAAGATGCTTTACGGGCCATCTGCCCTTAAGGAAAGAAGGCAGCACTTTGTGCCTTGCAGCTCTAGGGCAATGTAGCACACCCAGAGCAGATATTCTACTTCTCCCAGGTCAGGCCTGAAAAGAAACTGCGTTTCACAGGCCTTTGTAAGAGATGTTCCCTGTAGGCTGTTAGAGCACTGTGCAGAGCCAGTTGTTTCTTAGCTTCCCAAAGAGCTGGAAGCAAGATGCTTTAGGGGCCATCTGCCCTTAAGGAAAGAAGGCAGCACTTTGTGCCTTGCAGCTCTAGGGCAATGTAGCACACCCAGAGCAGATGTTCTACTTCAGCCGTATCAGGCCTGCAAAGAAACTGCGTTTCACAGGCCTTGTAAGAGATGTTCCCGGTAGGCTGTAACAGCACTGTGCAGAGGGACTTGTTTCTTAGCTTCCCAAAGAGCTGGAAGCAAAATGCTTTGCGACTCATCTGCCCCTTTGGAAAGAAGGCAACACTTTGTGTCTTGCAGGTCTAGGGCAATGTAGCACACCCAGAGCAGATGTTCTACTTCATCAAGGTCAGTCCTGCAAAGAAACTTCGTTTCACAGTCCTTTGTAAGAGATGTTCCCAGTAGGCTGTTAGAGCACTGTGCAGAGCGAGTTGTTTCTCAGCTTCCCAAACAGCCGGAAGCAAGATGCTTTTGGGCCCTTCTCACCCTTTGGAAAGAAGGCAGCACTTTGTGCCTTGCAGCTCTAGGGCAATGTAGCACACCCACAGCAGAAGTTCTACTTCAGCCAGATCAGGCCCGCAAAGAAACTGCGTTTCACAGGCCTTTGTAAGAGATGTTCCCGGTAGGCTGTTAGAGCACTGTGCAGAGCGAGTTGTTTCTTAGCTTCCCAAAGAGCTGGAAGCAAGATACTTTAGGGGCCATCTGCCCTTAAGGAAAGAAGGCAGCACTTTGTGCCTTGCAGCTCTAGGGCAAGGTAGCACACCCCGAGCAGAAGTTCTACTTCAGCCAGATCTGGCCTGCAAAGAAACTGCGTTTCACAGGCCTTTGTAAGAGATGTTCCCGGTAGGCTGTTAGAGCACTGTGCAGAGCGAATTGTTTCTCAGCTTCCCAAACAGCCGGAAGCAAGATGCTTTGGGGCCCTTCTCACCCTTTGGAAAGAAGGCAGCACTTTGTGCCTTGCAGCTCTAGGGCAATGTAGCACACCCAGAGCAGAAGTTCTACTTCAGCCAGATCAGGCCCGCAAAGAAACTGCGTTTCACAGGCCTTTGTAAGAGATGTTCCCGGTAGGCTGTTAGAGCACTGTGCAGAGCGAGTTGTTTCTTAGATTCCCAACGAGCTGGAAGCAAGATGCTTTAGGGGCCATCTGCCCTTAAGGAAAGAAGGCAGCACTTTGTGCCTTGCAGCTCTAGGGCAATGTAGCACACCCAGAGCAGATGTTCTACTTCTGCCAGGTCAGGCCTGCAAAGACACTTCGTTTCACAGGCCCTTGTAGGAGATGTTCCCGGTAGGCTGTAAGAGCACTGTGCAGAGCGACTAGTTTCTTAGCTTCCCAGAGAGCTGGAAGCAAGATGCTTTGGGGCCCATCTGCCCCTATGGAAAGAACGCAGCACTTTGTGCCTTGCAGCTCTAGGGCAATGCAGCACACCCCGAGCAGAAGTTCTACTTCAGCCAGATCAGGCCCGCAAAGAAACTGCGTTTCACAGGCCTTTGTAAGAGATGTTCCCGGTAGGCTGTTAGAGCACGGTGCAGAGCGAGTTGTTTCTTAGCTTCCCAAAGAGCTGGAAGCAAGATGCTTTAGGGGCCATCTGCCCTTAAGGAAAGAAGGCAGCACTTTGTGCCTTGCATCTCTAGGGCAATGTAGCACACCCAGAGCAGATGTTCTACTTCAGCCGTATCAGGCCTGCAAAGAAACTGCGTTTCACAGGCCTTTGTAAGAGATGTTCCCGGTAGGCTGTTAGAGCACTGTGCAGAGCGAATTGTTTCTCAGCTTCCCAAACAGCCAGAAGCAAGATGCTTTGGGGCCCTTCTCACCCTTTGGAAAGCAGGCAGCACTTTGTGCCTTGCAGCTCTAGGGCAATGTAGCACACCCAGAGCAGAAGTTCTACTTCAGCCAGATCAGGCCCGCAAAGAAACTGCGTTTCACAGGCCTTTGTAAGAGATGTTCCCGGTAGGCTGTTAGAGCACTGTGCAGAGCGAGTTGTTTCTTAGCTTCCCAAAGAGCTGGAAGCAAGATGCTTTACGGGCCATCTGCCCTTAAGGAAAGAAGGCAGCACTTTGTGCCTTGCAGCTCTAGGGCAATGTAGCACACCCAGAGCAGATATTCTACTTCTCCCAGGTCAGGCCTGAAAAGAAACTGCGTTTCACAGGCCTTTGTAAGAGATGTTCCCTGTAGGCTGTTAGAGCACTGTGCAGAGCCAGTTGTTTCTTAGCTTCCCAAAGAGCTGGAAGCAAGATGCTTTAGGGGCCATCTGCCCTTAAGGAAAGAAGGCAGCACTTTGTGCCTTGCAGCTCTAGGGCAATGTAGCACACCCAGAGCAGATGTTCTACTTCAGCCGTATCAGGCCTGCAAAGAAACTGCGTTTCACAGGCCTTGTAAGAGATGTTCCCGGTAGGCTGTAACAGCACTGTGCAGAGGGACTTGTTTCTTAGCTTCCCAAAGAGCTGGAAGCAAAATGCTTTGCGACTCATCTGCCCCTTTGGAAAGAAGGCAACACTTTGTGTCTTGCAGGTCTAGGGCAATGTAGCACACCCAGAGCAGATGTTCTACTTCATCAAGGTCAGTCCTGCAAAGAAACTTCGTTTCACAGTCCTTTGTAAGAGATGTTCCCAGTAGGCTGTTAGAGCACTGTGCAGAGCGAGTTGTTTCTCAGCTTCCCAAACAGCCGGAAGCAAGATGCTTTTGGGCCCTTCTCACCCTTTGGAAAGAAGGCAGCACTTTGTGCCTTGCAGCTCTAGGGCAATGTAGCACACCCACAGCAGAAGTTCTACTTCAGCCAGATCAGGCCCGCAAAGAAACTGCGTTTCACAGGCCTTTGTAAGAGATGTTCCCGGTAGGCTGTTAGAGCACTGTGCAGAGCGAGTTGTTTCTTAGCTTCCCAAAGAGCTGGAAGCAAGATACTTTAGGGGCCATCTGCCCTTAAGGAAAGAAGGCAGCACTTTGTGCCTTGCAGCTCTAGGGCAAGGTAGCACACCCCGAGCAGAAGTTCTACTTCAGCCAGATCTGGCCTGCAAAGAAACTGCGTTTCACAGGCCTTTGTAAGAGATGTTCCCGGTAGGCTGTTAGAGCACTGTGCAGAGCGAATTGTTTCTCAGCTTCCCAAACAGCCGGAAGCAAGATGCTTTGGGGCCCTTCTCACCCTTTGGAAAGAAGGCAGCACTTTGTGCCTTGCAGCTCTAGGGCAATGTAGCACACCCAGAGCAGAAGTTCTACTTCAGCCAGATCAGGCGTGCAAAGAAACTGCGTTTCACAGGCCTTTGTAAGAGATGTTCCCGGTAGGCTGTTAGAGCACTGTGCAGAGCGAGTTGTTTCTTAGATTCCCAACGAGCTGGAAGCAAGATGCTTTAGGGGCCATCTGCCCTTAAGGAAAGAAGGCAGCACTTTGTGCCTTGCAGCTCTAGGGCAATGTAGCACACCCAGAGCAGATGTTCTACTTCTGCCAGGTCAGGCCTGCAAAGACACTTCGTTTCACAGGCCCTTGTAGGAGATGTTCCCGGTAGGCTGTAAGAGCACTGTGCAGAGCGACTAGTTTCTTAGCTTCCCAGAGAGCTGGAAGCAAGATGCTTTGGGGCCCATCTGCCCCTATGGAAAGAACGCAGCACTTTGTGCCTTGCAGCTCTAGGGCAATGCAGCACACCCCGAGCAGAAGTTCTACTTCAGCCAGATCAGGCCCGCAAAGAAACTGCGTTTCACAGGCCTTTGTAAGAGATGTTCCCGGTAGGCTGTTAGAGCACTGTGCAGAGCGAGTTGTTTCTTAGCTTCCCAAAGAGCTGGAAGCAAGATGCTTTAGGGGCCATCTGCCCTTAAGGAAAGAAGGCAGCACTTTGTGCCTTGCATCTCTAGGGCAATGTAGCACACCCAGAGCAGATGTTCTACTTCAGCTGTATTAGGCCTGCAAAGAAACTGCGTTTCACAGGTCTCTGTAAGAGATGTTCCCGGTAGGCTGTAAGAGCACTGTGCAGAGGGACTTGTTTCTTAGCTTCCCAAGGAGCTGGAAGCAAAATGCTTTGCGACTCATCTGCCCCTTTGGAAAGAAGGCAACACATTGTGTCTTGCAGGTCTAGGGCAATGTAGCACACCCAGAGCAGATGTTCTACTTCATCAAGGTCAGTCCTGCAAAGAAACTTCGTTTCACAGTCCTTTGTAAGAGATGTTCCCAGTAGGCTGTTAGAGCACTGTGCAGAGCGAGTTGTTTCTCAGCTTCCCAAACAGCCGGAAGCAAGATGCTTTTGGGCCCTTCTCACCCTTTGGAAAGAAGGCAGCACTTTGTGCCTTGCAGCTCTAGGGCAATGTAGCACACCCACAGCAGAAGTTCTACTTCAGCCAGATCAGGCCCGCAAAGAAACTGCGTTTCACAGGCCTTTGTAAGAGATGTTCCCGGTAGGCTGTTAGAGCACTGTGCAGAGCGAGTTGTTTCTTAGCTTCCCAAAGAGCTGGAAGCAAGATACTTTAGGGGCCATCTGCCCTTAAGGAAAGAAGGCAGCACTTTGTGCCTTGCAGCTCTAGGGCAAGGTAGCACACCCCAAGCAGAAGTTCTACTTCAGCCAGATCTGGCCTGCAAAGAAACTGCGTTTCACAGGCCTTTGTAAGAGATGTTCCCGGTAGGCTGTTAGAGCACTGTGCAGAGCGAGTTGTTTCTTAGCTTCCCAAAGAGCTGGAAGCAAGATGCTTTACGGGCCATCTGCCCTTAAGGAAAGAAGGCAGCACTTTGTGCCTTGCAGCTCTAGGGCAATGTAGCACACCCAGAGCAGATGTTCTACTTCTCCCAGGTCAGGCCTGAAAAGAAACTGTGTTTCACAGGCCTTTGTAAGAGATGTTCCCTGTAGGCTGTTAGAGCACTGTACAGAGCGAGTTGTTTCTTAGCTTCCCAAAGAGCTGGAAGCAAGATGCTTTAGGGGCCATCTGCCCTTAAGGAAAGAAGGCAGCACTTTGTGCCTTGCATCTCTAGGGCAATGTAGCACACCCAGAGCAGATGTTCTACTTCAGCCGTATCAGGCCTGCAAAGAAACTGCGTTTCACAGGCCTCTGTAAGAGATGTTCCCGGTAGGCTGTAAGAGCACTGTGCAGAGGGACTTGTTTCTTAGCTTCCCAAAGAGCTGGAAGCAAAATGCTTTGCGACTCATCTGCCCCTTTGGAAAGAAGGCAACACTTTGTGTCTTGCAGGTCTAGGGCAATGTAGCACACCCAGAGCAGATGTTCTACTTCGTCAGGGTCAGTCCTGCAAAGAAACTGCGTTTCACGGTCCTTTGTAAGGGATGTTCCCAGTAGGCTGTTAGAGCACTGTGCAGAGCGAGTTGTTTCTCAGCTTCCCAAACAGCCGGAAGCAAGATGCTTTTGGGCCCTTCTCACCCTTTGGAAAGAAGGCAGCACTTTGTGCCTTGCAGCTCTAGGGCAATGTAGCACACCCACAGCAGAAGTTCTACTTCAGCCAGATCAGGCCCGCAAAGAAACTGCGTTTCACAGGCCTTTGTAAGAGATGTTCCCGGTAGGCTGTTAGAGCACTGTGCAGAGCGAGTTGTTTCTTAGCTTCCCAAAGAGCTGGAAGCAAGATACTTTAGGGGCCATCTGCCCTTAAGGAAAGAAGGCAGCACTTTGTGCCTTGCAGCTCTAGGGCAAGGTAGCACACCCCGAGCAGAAGTTCTACTTCAGCCAGATCTGGCCTGCAAAGAAACTGCGTTTCACAGGCCTTTGTAAGAGATGTTCCCGGTAGGCTGTTAGAGCACTGTGCAGAGCGAATTGTTTCTCAGCTTCCCAAACAGCCGGAAGCAAGATGCTTTGGGGCCCTTCTCACCCTTTGGAAAGAAGGCAGCACTTTGTGCCTTGCAGCTCTAGGGCAATGTAGCACACCCAGAGCAGAAGTTCTACTTCAGCCAGATCAGGCCCGCAAAGAAACTGCGTTTCACAGGCCTTTGTAAGAGATGTTCCCGGTAGGCTGTTAGAGCACTGTGCAGAGCGAGTTGTTTCTTAGATTCCCAACGAGCTGGAAGCAAGATGCTTTAGGGGCCATCTGCCCTTAAGGAAAGAAGGCAGCACTTTGTGCCTTGCATCTCTAGGGCAATGTAGCACACCCAGAGCAGATGTTCTACTTCTGCCAGGTCAGGCCTGCAAAGAAACTTCGTTTCACAGGCCTTTGTAAGAGATGTTGCCGGTAGGCTCTAAGAGCACTGTGCAGAGCGACTTGTTTCTTAGCTTCCCACAGAGCTGGAAGCAAGATGCTTTGGGGCCCTTCTCACCCTTTGGAAAGAAGGCAGCACTTTGTGCCTTGCAGCTCTAGGGCAATGTAGCACACCCACAGCAGAAGTTCTACTTCAGCTAGATCAGACCTGCAAAGAAACTGCGTTTCACAGGCCTTTGTAAGAGATGTTCCCGGTAGGCTGTTAGAGCACTGTGCAGAGCGAGTTGTTTCTTAGCTTCCCAACGAGCTGGAAGCAAGATGCTTTAGGGGCCATCTGCCCTTAAGGAAAGAAGGCAGCACTTTGTGCCTTGCAGCTCTAGGGCAATGTAGCACACCCAGAGCAGATGTTCTACTTCTGCCAGGTCAGGCCTGCAAAGACACTTCGTTTCACAGGCCCTTGTAGGAGATGTTCCCGGTAGGCTGTAAGAGCACTGTGCAGAGCGACTAGTTTCTTAGCTTCCCAGAGAGCTGGAAGCAAGATGCTTTGGGGCCCATCTGCCCCTATGGAAAGAACGCAGCACTTTGTGCCTTGCAGCTCTAGGGCAATGCAGCACACCCCGAGCAGAAGTTCTACTTCAGCCAGATCAGGCCCGCAAAGAAACTGCGTTTCACAGGCCTTTGTAAGAGATGTTCCCGGTAGGCTGTTAGAGCACTGTGCAGAGCGAGTTGTTTCTTAGCTTCCCAAAGAGCTGGAAGCAAGATACTTTAGGGGCCATCTGCCCTTAAGGAAAGAAGGCAGCACTTTGTGCCTTGCAGCTCTAGGGCAAGGTAGCACACCCCGAGCAGAAGTTCTACTTCAGCCAGATCTGGCCTGCAAAGAAACTGCGTTTCACAGGCCTTTGTAAGAGATGTTCCCGGTAGGCTGTTAGAGCACTGTGCAGAGCGAGTTGTTTCTTAGCTTCCCAAAGAGCTGGAAGCAAGATGCTTTACGGGCCATCTGCCCTTAAGGAAAGAAGGCAGCACTTTGTGCCTTGCAGCTCTAGGGCAATGTAGCACACCCAGAGCAGATGTTCTACTTCTCCCAGGTCAGGCCTGAAAAGAAACTGTGTTTCACAGGCCTTTGTAAGAGATGTTCCCTGTAGGCTGTTAGAGCACTGTACAGAGCGAGTTGTTTCTTAGCTTCCCAAAGAGCTGGAAGCAAGATGCTTTAGGGGCCATCTGCCCTTAAGGAAAGAAGGCAGCACTTTGTGCCTTGCATCTCTAGGGCAATGTAGCACACCCAGAGCAGATGTTCTACTTCAGCCGTATCAGGCCTGCAAAGAAACTGCGTTTCACAGGCCTCTGTAAGAGATGTTCCCGGTAGGCTGTAAGAGCACTGTGCAGAGGGACTTGTTTCTTAGCTTCCCAAAGAGCTGGAAGCAAAATGCTTTGCGACTCATCTGCCCCTTTGGAAAGAAGGCAACACTTTGTGTCTTGCAGGTCTAGGGCAATGTAGCACACCCAGAGCAGATGTTCTACTTCTTCAGGGTCAGTCCTGCAAAGAAACTTCGTTTCACAGTCCTTTGTAAGGGATGTTCCCAGTAGGCTGTTAGAGCACTGTGCAGAGCGAGTTGTTTCTCAGCTTCCCAAACAGCCGGAAGCAAGATGCTTTTGGGCCCTTCTCACCCTTTGGAAAGAAGGCAGCACTTTGTGCCTTGCAGCTCTAGGGCAATGTAGCACACCCACAGCAGAAGTTCTACTTCAGCCAGATCAGGCCCGCAAAGAAACTGCGTTTCACAGGCCTTTGTAAGAGATGTTCCCGGTAGGCTGTTAGAGCACTGTGCAGAGCGAGTTGTTTCTTAGCTTCCCAAAGAGCTGGAAGCAAGATACTTTAGGGGCCATCTGCCCTTAAGGAAAGAAGGCAGCACTTTGTGCCTTGCAGCTCTAGGGCAAGGTAGCACACCCCGAGCAGAAGTTCTACTTCAGCCAGATCTGGCCTGCAAAGAAACTGCGTTTCACAGGCCTTTGTAAGAGATGTTCCCGGTAGGCTGTTAGAGCACTGTGCAGAGCGAGTTGTTTCTTAGATTCCCAACGAGCTGGAAGCAAGTTGCTTTAGGGGCCATCTGCCCTTAAGGAAAGAAGGCAGCACTTTGGCCTTGCATCTCTAGGGCAATGTAGCACACCCAGAGCAGATGTTCTACTTCTGCCAGGTCAGGCCTGCAAAGAAACTTCGTTTCACAGGCCTTTGTAAGAGATGTTGCCCTTAGGCTCTAAGAGCACTGTGCAGAGCGACTTGTTTCTTAGCTTCCCACAGAGCTGGAAGCAAGATGCTTTGGGGCCCTTCTCACCCTTTGGAAAGAAGGCAGCACTTTGTGACTTGCAGCTCTAGGGCAATGTAGCACACCCACAGCAGAAGTTCTACTTCAGCTAGATCAGACCTGCAAAGAAACTGCGTTTCACAGGCCTTTGTAAGAGATGTTCCCGGTAGGCTGTTAGAGCACTGTGCAGAGCGAGTTGTTTCTTAGCTTCCCAACGAGCTGGAAGCAAGATGCTTTAGGGGCCATCTGCCCTTAAGGAAAGAAGGCAGCACTTTGTGCCTTGCAGCTCTAGGGCAATGTAGCACACCCAGAGCAGATGTTCTACTTCTGCCAGGTCAGGCCTGCAAAGACACTTCGTTTCACAGGCCCTTGTAGGAGATGTTCCCGGTAGGCTGTAAGAGCACTGTGCAGAGCGACTAGTTTCTTAGCTTCCCAGAGAGCTGGAAGCAAGATGCTTTGGGGCCCATCTGCCCCTATGGAAAGAACGCAGCACTTTGTGCCTTGCAGCTCTAGGGCAATGCAGCACACCCCGAGCAGAAGTTCTACTTCAGCCAGATCAGGCCCGCAAAGAAACTGCGTTTCACAGGCCTTTGTAAGAGATGTTCCCGGTAGGCTGTTAGAGCACTGTGCAGAGCGAGTTGTTTCTTAGCTTCCCAAAGAGCTGGAAGCAAGATGCTTTAGGGGCCATCTGCCCTTAAGGAAAGAAGGCAGCACTTTGTGCCTTGCATCTCTAGGGCAATGTAGCACACCCAGAGCAGATGTTCTACTTCAGCTGTATTAGGCCTGCAAAGAAACTGCGTTTCACAGGTCTCTGTAAGAGATGTTCCCGGTAGGCTGTAAGAGCACTGTGCAGAGGGACTTGTTTCTTAGCTTCCCAAGGAGCTGGAAGCAAAATGCTTTGCGACTCATCTGCGCCTTTGGAAAGAAGGCAACACATTGTGTCTTGCAGGTCTAGGGCAATGTAGCACACCCAGAGCAGATGTTCTACTTCATCAAGGTCAGTCCTGCAAAGAAACTTCGTTTCACAGTCCTTTGTAAGAGATGTTCCCAGTAGGCTGTTAGAGCACTGTGCAGAGCGAGTTGTTTCTCAGCTTCCCAAACAGCCGGAAGCAAGATGCTTTTGGGCCCTTCTCACCCTTTGGAAAGAAGGCAGCACTTTGTGCCTTGCAGCTCTAGGGCAATGTAGCACACCCACAGCAGAAGTTCTACTTCAGCCAGATCAGGCCCGCAAAGAAACTGCGTTTCACAGGCCTTTGTAAGAGATGTTCCCGGTAGGCTGTTAGAGCACTGTGCAGAGCGAGTTGTTTCTTAGCTTCCCAAAGAGCTGGAAGCAAGATACTTTAGGGGCCATCTGCCCTTAAGGAAAGAAGGCAGCACTTTGTGCCTTGCAGCTCTAGGGCAAGGTAGCACACCCCAAGCAGAAGTTCTACTTCAGCCAGATCTGGCCTGCAAAGAAACTGCGTTTCACAGGCCTTTGTAAGAGATGTTCCCGGTAGGCTGTTAGAGCACTGTGCAGAGCGAGTTGTTTCTTAGCTTCCCAAAGAGCTGGAAGCAAGATTCTTTACGGGCCATCTGCCCTTAAGGAAAGAAGGCAGCACTTTGTGCCTTGCAGCTCTAGGGCAATGTAGCACACCCAGAGCAGATGTTCTACTTCTCCCAGGTCAGGCCTGAAAAGAAACTGTGTTTCACAGGCCTTTGTAAGAGATGTTCCCTGTAGGCTGTTAGAGCACTGTACAGAGCGAGTTGTTTCTTAGCTTCCCAAAGAGCTGGAAGCAAGATGCTTTAGGGGCCATCTGCCCTTAAGGAAAGAAGGCAGCACTTTGTGCCTTGCATCTCTAGGGCAATGTAGCACACCCAGAGCAGATGTTCTACTTCAGCCGTATCAGGCCTGCAAAGAAACTGCGTTTCACAGGCCTCTGTAAGAGATGTTCCCGGTAGGCTGTAAGAGCACTGTGCAGAGGGACTTGTTTCTTAGCTTCCCAAAGAGCTGGAAGCAAAATGCTTTGCGACTCATCTGCCCCTTTGGAAAGAAGGCAACACTTTGTGTCTTGCAGGTCTAGGGCAATGTAGCACACCCAGAGCAGATGTTCTACTTCGTCAGGGTCAGTCCTGCAAAGAAACTGCGTTTCACGGTCCTTTGTAAGGGATGTTCCCAGTAGGCTGTTAGAGCACTGTGCAGAGCGAGTTGTTTCTCAGCTTCCCAAACAGCCGGAAGCAAGATGCTTTTGGGCCCTTCTCACCCTTTGGAAAGAAGGCAGCACTTTGTGCCTTGCAGCTCTAGGGCAATGTAGCACACCCACAGCAGAAGTTCTACTTCAGCCAGATCAGGCCCGCAAAGAAACTGCGTTTCACAGGCCTTTGTAAGAGATGTTCCCGGTAGGCTGTTAGAGCACTGTGCAGAGCGAGTTGTTTCTTAGCTTCCCAAAGAGCTGGAAGCAAGATACTTTAGGGGCCATCTGCCCTTAAGGAAAGAAGGCAGCACTTTGTGCCTTGCAGCTCTAGGGCAAGGTAGCACACCCCGAGCAGAAGTTCTACTTCAGCCAGATCTGGCCTGCAAAGAAACTGCGTTTCACAGGCCTTTGTAAGAGATGTTCCCGGTAGGCTGTTAGAGCACTGTGCAGAGCGAATTGTTTCTCAGCTTCCCAAACAGCCGGAAGCAAGATGCTTTGGGGCCCTTCTCACCCTTTGGAAAGAAGGCAGCACTTTGTGCCTTGCAGCTCTAGGGCAATGTAGCACACCCAGAGCAGAAGTTCTACTTCAGCCAGATCAGGCCCGCAAAGAAACTGCGTTTCACAGGCCTTTGTAAGAGATGTTCCCGGTAGGCTGTTAGAGCACTGTGCAGAGCGAGTTGTTTCTTAGATTCCCAACGAGCTGGAAGCAAGATGCTTTAGGGGCCATCTGCCCTTAAGGAAAGAAGGCAGCACTTTGTGCCTTGCATCTCTAGGGCAATGTAGCACACCCAGAGCAGATGTTCTACTTCTGCCAGGTCAGGCCTGCAAAGAAACTTCATTTCACAGGCCTTTGTAAGAGATGTTGCCGGTAGGCTCTAAGAGCACTGTGCAGAGCGACTTGTTTCTTAGCTTCCCACAGAGCTGGAAGCAAGATGCTTTGGGGCCCTTCTCACCCTTTGGAAAGAAGGCAGCACTTTGTGCCTTGCAGCTCTAGGGCAATGTAGCACACCCACAGCAGAAGTTCTACTTCAGCTAGATCAGACCTGCAAAGAAACTGCGTTTCACAGGCCTTTGTAAGAGATGTTCCCGGTAGGCTGTTAGAGCACTGTGCAGAGCGAGTTGTTTCTTAGCTTCCCAACGAGCTGGAAGCAAGATGCTTTAGGGGCCATCTGCCCTTAAGGAAAGAAGGCAGCACTTTGTGCCTTGCAGCTCTAGGGCAATGTAGCACACCCAGAGCAGATGTTCTACTTCTGCCAGGTCAGGCCTGCAAAGACACTTCGTTTCACAGGCCCTTGTAGGAGATGTTCCCGGTAGGCTGTAAGAGCACTGTGCAGAGCGACTAGTTTCTTAGCTTCCCAGAGAGCTGGAAGCAAGATGCTTTGGGGCCCATCTGCCCCTATGGAAAGAACGCAGCACTTTGTGCCTTGCAGCTCTAGGGCAATGCAGCACACCCCGAGCAGAAGTTCTACTTCAGCCAGATCAGGCCCGCAAAGAAACTGCGTTTCACAGGCCTTTGTAAGAGATGTTCCCGGTAGGCTGTTAGAGCACTGTGCAGAGCGAGTTGTTTCTTAGCTTCCCAAAGAGCTGGAAGCAAGATACTTTAGGGGCCATCTGCCCTTAAGGAAAGAAGGCAGCACTTTGTGCCTTGCAGCTCTAGGGCAAGGTAGCACACCCCGAGCAGAAGTTCTACTTCAGCCAGATCTGGCCTGCAAAGAAACTGCGTTTCACAGGCCTTTGTAAGAGATGTTCCCGGTAGGCTGTTAGAGCACTGTGCAGAGCGAGTTGTTTCTTAGCTTCCCAAAGAGCTGGAAGCAAGATGCTTTACGGGCCATCTGCCCTTAAGGAAAGAAGGCAGCACTTTGTGCCTTGCAGCTCTAGGGCAATGTAGCACACCCAGAGCAGATGTTCTACTTCTCCCAGGTCAGGCCTGAAAAGAAACTGTGTTTCACAGGCCTTTGTAAGAGATGTTCCCTGTAGGCTGTTAGAGCACTGTACAGAGCGAGTTGTTTCTTAGCTTCCCAAAGAGCTGGAAGCAAGATGCTTTAGGGGCCATCTGCCCTTAAGGAAAGAAGGCAGCACTTTGTGCCTTGCATCTCTAGGGCAATGTAGCACACCCAGAGCAGATGTTCTACTTCAGCCGTATCAGGCCTGCAAAGAAACTGCGTTTCACAGGCCTCTGTAAGAGATGTTCCCGGTAGGCTGTAAGAGCACTGTGCAGAGGGACTTGTTTCTTAGCTTCCCAAAGAGCTGGAAGCAAAATGCTTTGCGACTCATCTGCCCCTTTGGAAAGAAGGCAACACTTTGTGTCTTGCAGGTCTAGGGCAATGTAGCACACCCAGAGCAGATGTTCTACTTCTTCAGGGTCAGTCCTGCAAAGAAACTTCGTTTCACAGTCCTTTGTAAGGGATGTTCCCAGTAGGCTGTTAGAGCACTGTGCAGAGCGAGTTGTTTCTCAGCTTCCCAAACAGCCGGAAGCAAGATGCTTTTGGGCCCTTCTCACCCTTTGGAAAGAAGGCAGCACTTTGTGCCTTGCAGCTCTAGGGCAATGTAGCACACCCACAGCAGAAGTTCTACTTCAGCCAGATCAGGCCCGCAAAGAAACTGCGTTTCACAGGCCTTTGTAAGAGATGTTCCCGGTAGGCTGTTAGAGCACTGTGCAGAGCGAGTTGTTTCTTAGCTTCCCAAAGAGCTGGAAGCAAGATACTTTAGGGGCCATCTGCCCTTAAGGAAAGAAGGCAGCACTTTGTGCCTTGCAGCTCTAGGGCAAGGTAGCACACCCCGAGCAGAAGTTCTACTTCAGCCAGATCTGGCCTGCAAAGAAACTGCGTTTCACAGGCCTTTGTAAGAGATGTTCCCGGTAGGCTGTTAGAGCACTGTGCAGAGCGAGTTGTTTCTTAGATTCCCAACGAGCTGGAAGCAAGTTGCTTTAGGGGCCATCTGCCCTTAAGGAAAGAAGGCAGCACTTTGGCCTTGCATCTCTAGGGCAATGTAGCACACCCAGAGCAGATGTTCTACTTCTGCCAGGTCAGGCCTGCAAAGAAACTTCGTTTCACAGGCCTTTGTAAGAGATGTTGCCCTTAGGCTCTAAGAGCACTGTGCAGAGCGACTTGTTTCTTAGCTTCCCACAGAGCTGGAAGCAAGATGCTTTGGGGCCCTTCTCACCCTTTGGAAAGAAGGCAGCACTTTGTGACTTGCAGCTCTAGGGCAATGTAGCACACCCACAGCAGAAGTTCTACTTCAGCTATATCAGACCTGCAAAGAAACTGCGTTTCACAGGCCTTTGTAAGAGATGTTCCCGGTAGGCTGTTAGAGCACTGTGCAGAGCGAGTTGTTTCTTAGCTTCCCAACGAGCTGGAAGCAAGATGCTTTAGGGGCCATCTGCCCTTAAGGAAAGAAGGCAGCACTTTGTGCCTTGCAGCTCTAGGGCAATGTAGCACACCCAGAGCAGATGTTCTACTTCTGCCAGGTCAGGCCTGCAAAGACACTTCGTTTCACAGGCCCTTGTAGGAGATGTTCCCGGTAGGCTGTAAGAGCACTGTGCAGAGCGACTAGTTTCTTAGCTTCCCAGAGAGCTGGAAGCAAGATGCTTTGGGGCCCATCTGCCCCTATGGAAAGAACGCAGCACTTTGTGCCTTGCATCTCTAGGGCAATGTAGCACACCCAGAGCAGATGTTCTACTTCAGCCGTATCAGGCCTGCAAAGAAACTGCGTTTCACAGGCCTCTGTAAGAGATGTTCCCGGTAGGCTGTAAGAGCACTCTGCAGAGGGACTTGTTTCTTAGCTTCCCAAAGAGCTGGAAGCAAAATGCTTTGCGACTCATCTGCCCCTTTGGAAAGAAGGCAACACTTTGTGTCTTGCAGGTCTAGGGCAATGTAGCACACCCAGAGCAGATGTTCTACTTCTTCAGGGTCAGTCCTGCAAAGAAACTTCGTTTCACAGTCCTTTGTAAGGGATGTTCCCAGTAGGCTGTTAGAGCACTGTGCAGAGCGAGTTGTTTCTCAGCTTCCCAAACAGCCGGAAGCAAGATGCTTTTGGGCCCTTCTCACCCTTTGGAAAGAAGGCAGCACTTTGTGCCTTGCAGCTCTAGGGCAATGTAGCACACCCAGAGCAGATGTTCTACTTCTCCCAGGTCAGGCCTGAAAAGAAACTGTGTTTCACAGGCCTTTGTAAGAGATGTTCCCTGTAGGCTGTTAGAGCACTGTACAGAGCGAGTTGTTTCTTAGCTTCCCAAAGAGCTGGAAGCAAGATGCTTTAGGGGCCATCTGCCCTTAATGAAAGAAGGCAGCACTTTGTGCCTTGCAGGTCTAGGGCAATGTAGCACACCCAGAGCAGATGTTCTACTTCAGCCGTATCAGGCCTGCAAAGAAACTGCGTTTCACAGGCCTCTGTAAGAGATGTTCCCGGTAGGCTGTAAGAGCACTGTGCAGAGGGACTTGTTTCTTAGCTTCCCAAAGAGCTGGAAGCAAAATGCTTTGCGACTCATCTGCCCCTTTGGAAAGAAGGCAACACTTTGTGTCTTGCAGGTCTAGGGCAATGTAGCACACCCAGAGCAGATGTTCTACTTCTTCAGGGTCAGTCCTGCAAAGAAACTTCGTTTCGCAGTCCTTTGTAAGGGATGTTCCCAGTAGGCTGTTAGAGCACTGTGCAGAGCGAGTTGTTTCTCAGCTTCCCAAACAGCCAGAAGCAAGATGCTTTTGGGCCCTTCTCACCCTTTGGAAAGAAGGCAGCACTTTGTGCCTTGCAGCTCTAGGGCAATGTAGCACACCCACAGCAGAAGTTCTACTTCAGCCAGATCAGGCCCGCAAAGAAACTGCGTTTCACAGGCCTTTGTAAGAGATGTTCCCGGTAGGCTGTTAGAGCACTGTGCAGAGCGAGTTGTTTCTTAGCTTCCCAAAGAGCTGGAAGCAAGATACTTTAGGGGCCATCTGCCCTTAAGGAAAGAAGGCAGCACTTTGTGCCTTGCAGCTCTAGGGCAAGGTAGCACACCCCGAGCAGAAGTTCTACTTCAGCCAGATCTGGCCTGCAAAGAAACTGCGTTTCACAGGCCTTTGTAAGAGATGTTCCCGGTAGGCTGTTAGAGCACTGTGCAGAGCGAGTTGTTTCTCAGCTTCCCAAACAGCCGGAAGCAAGATGCTTTGGGGCCCTTCTCACCCTTTGGAAAGAAGGCAGCACTTTGTGCCTTGCAGCTCTAGGGCAATGTAGCACACCCCGAGCAGAAGTTCTACTTCAGCCAGATCAGGCCCGCAAAGAAACTGCGTTTCACAGGCCTTTGTAAGAGATGTTCCCGGTAGGCTGTTAGAGCACTGTGCAGAGCGAGTTGTTTCTTAGCTTCCCAACGAGCTGGAAGCAAGATGCTTTAGGGGTCATCTGCCCTTAAGGAAAGAAGGCAGCACTTTGTGCCTTGCAGCTCTAGGGCAATGTAGCACACCCAGAGCAGATGTTCTACTTCTGCCAGGTCAGGCCTGCAAAGACACTTCGTTTCACAGGCCCTTGTAGGAGATGTTCCCGGTAGGCTGTAAGAGCACTGTGCAGAGCGACTAGTTTCTTAGCTTCCCAGAGAGCTGGAAGCAAGATGCTTTGGGGCCCATCTGCCCCTATGGAAAGAACGCAGCACTTTGTGCCTTGCAGCTCTAGGGCAATGCAGCACACCCCGAGCAGAAGTTCTACTTCAGCCAGATCAGGCCCGCAAAGAAACTGCGTTTCACAGGCCTTTGTAAGAGATGTTCCCGGTAGGCTGTTAGAGCACTGTGCAGAGCGAGTTGTTTCTTAGCTTCCCAAAGAGCTGGAAGCAAGATACTTTAGGGGCCATCTGCCCTTAAGGAAAGAAGGCAGCACTTTGTGCCTTGCAGCTCTAGGGCAAGGTAGCACACCCCGAGCAGAAGTTCTACTTCAGCCAGATCTGGCCTGCAAAGAAACTGCGTTTCACAGGCCTTTGTAAGAGATGTTCCCGGTAGGCTGTTAGAGCACTGTGCAGAGCGAGTTGTTTCTTAGCTTCCCAAAGAGCTGGAAGCAAGATGCTTTACGGGCCATCTGCCCTTAAGGAAAGAAGGCAGCACTTTGTGCCTTGCAGCTCTAGGGCAATGTAGCACACCCAGAGCAGATGTTCTACTTCTCCCAGGTCAGGCCTGAAAAGAAACTGTGTTTCACAGGCCTTTGTAAGAGATGTTCCCTGTAGGCTGTTAGAGCACTGTACAGAGCGAGTTGTTTCTTAGCTTCCCAAAGAGCTGGAAGCAAGATGCTTTAGGGGCCATCTGCCCTTAAGGAAAGAAGGCAGCACTTTGTGCCTTGCATCTCTAGGGCAATGTAGCACACCCAGAGCAGATGTTCTACTTCAGCCGTATCAGGCCTGCAAAGAAACTGCGTTTCACAGGCCTCTGTAAGAGATGTTCCCGGTAGGCTGTAAGAGCACTGTGCAGAGGGACTTGTTTCTTAGCTTCCCAAAGAGCTGGAAGCAAAATGCTTTGCGACTCATCTGCCCCTTTGGAAAGAAGGCAACACTTTGTGTCTTGCAGGTCTAGGGCAATGTAGCACACCCAGAGCAGATGTTCTACTTCTTCAGGGTAAGTCCTGCAAAGAAACTTCGTTTCACAGTCCTTTGTAAGGGATGTTCCCAGTAGGCTGTTAGAGCACTGTGCAGAGCGAGTTGTTTCTCAGCTTCCCAAACAGCCGGAAGCAAGATGCTTTTGGGCCCTTCTCACCCTTTGGAAAGAAGGCAGCACTTTGTGCCTTGCAGCTCTAGGGCAATGTAGCACACCCACAGCAGAAGTTCTACTTCAGCCAGATCAGGCCCGCAAAGAAACTGCGTTTCACAGGCCTTTGTAAGAGATGTTCCCGGTAGGCTGTTAGAGCACTGTGCAGAGCGAGTTGTTTCTTAGCTTCCCAAAGAGCTGGAAGCAAGATACTTTAGGGGCCATCTGCCCTTAAGGAAAGAAGGCAGCACTTTGTGCCTTGCAGCTCTAGGGCAAGGTAGCACACCCCGAGCAGAAGTTCTACTTCAGCCAGATCTGGCCTGCAAAGAAACTGCGTTTCACAGGCCTTTGTAAGAGATGTTCCCGGTAGGCTGTTAGAGCACTGTGCAGAGCGAGTTGTTTCTTAGATTCCCAACGAGCTGGAAGCAAGTTGCTTTAGGGGCCATCTGCCCTTAAGGAAAGAAGGCAGCACTTTGGCCTTGCATCTCTAGGGCAATGTAGCACACCCAGAGCAGATGTTCTACTTCTGCCAGGTCAGGCCTGCAAAGAAACTTCGTTTCACAGGCCTTTGTAAGAGATGTTGCCCTTAGGCTCTAAGAGCACTGTGCAGAGCGACTTGTTTCTTAGCTTCCCACAGAGCTGGAAGCAAGATGCTTTGGGGCCCTTCTCACCCTTTGGAAAGAAGGCAGCACTTTGTGACTTGCAGCTCTAGGGCAATGTAGCACACCCACAGCAGAAGTTCTACTTCAGCTAGATCAGACCTGCAAAGAAACTGCGTTTCACAGGCCTTTGTAAGAGATGTTCCCGGTAGGCTGTTAGAGCACTGTGCAGAGCGAGTTGTTTCTTAGCTTCCCAAAGAGCTGGAAGCAAGATGCTTTAGGGGCCATCTGCCCTTAAGGAAAGAAGGCAGCACTTTGTGCCTTGCAGCTCTAGGGCAATGTAGCACACCCAGAGCAGATGTTCTACTTCTGCCAGGTCAGGCCTGCAAAGACACTTCGTTTCACAGGCCCTTGTAGGAGATGTTCCCGGTAGGCTGTAAGAGCACTGTGCAGAGCGACTAGTTTCTTAGCTTCCCAGAGAGCTGGAAGCAAGATGCTTTGGGGCCCATCTGCCCCTATGGAAAGAACGCAGCACTTTGTGCCTTGCAGCTCTAGGGCAATGCAGCACACCCCGAGCAGAAGTTCTACTTCAGCCAGATCAGGCCCGCAAAGAAACTGCGTTTCACAGGCCTTTGTAAGAGATGTTCCCGGTAGGCTGTTAGAGCACTGTACAGAGCGAGTTGTTTCTTAGCTTCCCAAAGAGCTGGAAGCAAGAAGCTTTAGGGGCCATCTGCCCTTAATGAAAGAAGGCAGCACTTTGTGCCTTGCATCTCTAGGGCAATGTAGCACACCCAGAGCAGATGTTCTACTTCAGCCGTATCAGGCCTGCAAAGAAACTGCGTTTCACAGGCCTCTGTAAGAGATGTTCCCGGTAGGCTGTAAGAGCACTCTGCAGAGGGACTTGTTTCTTAGCTTCCCAAAGAGCTGGAAGCAAAATGCTTTGCGACTCATCTGCCCCTTTGGAAAGAAGGCAACACTTTGTGTCTTGCAGGTCTAGGGCAATGTAGCACACCCAGAGCAGATGTTCTACTTCTTCAGGGTCAGTCCTGCAAAGAAACTTCGTTTCACAGTCCTTTGTAAGGGATGTTCCCAGTAGGCTGTTAGAGCACTGTGCAGAGCGAGTTGTTTCTCAGCTTCCCAAACAGCCGGAAGCAAGATGCTTTTGGGCCCTTCTCACCCTTTGGAAAGAAGGCAGCACTTTGTGCCTTGCAGCTCTAGGGCAATGTAGCACACCCAGAGCAGATGTTCTACTTCTCCCAGGTCAGGCCTGAAAAGAAACTGTGTTTCACAGGCCTTTGTAAGAGATGTTCCCTGTAGGCTGTTAGAGCACTGTACAGAGCGAGTTGTTTCTTAGCTTCCCAAAGAGCTGGAAGCAAGATGCTTTAGGGGCCATCTGCCCTTAATGAAAGAAGGCAGCACTTTGTGCCTTGCAGGTCTAGGGCAATGTAGCACACCCAGAGCAGATGTTCTACTTCAGCCGTATCAGGCCTGCAAAGAAACTGCGTTTCACAGGCCTCTGTAAGAGATGTTCCCGGTAGGCTGTAAGAGCACTGTGCAGAGGGACTTGTTTCTTAGCTTCCCAAAGAGCTGGAAGCAAAATGCTTTGCGACTCATCTGCCCCTTTGGAAAGAAGGCAACACTTTGTGTCTTGCAGGTCTAGGGCAATGTAGCACACCCAGAGCAGATGTTCTACTTCTTCAGGGTCAGTCCTGCAAAGAAACTTCGTTTCGCAGTCCTTTGTAAGGGATGTTCCCAGTAGGCTGTTAGAGCACTGTGCAGAGCGAGTTGTTTCTCAGCTTCCCAAACAGCCAGAAGCAAGATGCTTTTGGGCCCTTCTCACCCTTTGGAAAGAAGGCAGCACTTTGTGCCTTGCAGCTCTAGGGCAATGTAGCACACCCACAGCAGAAGTTCTACTTCAGCCAGATCAGGCCCGCAAAGAAACTGCGTTTCACAGGCCTTTGTAAGAGATGTTCCCGGTAGGCTGTTAGAGCACTGTGCAGAGCGAGTTGTTTCTTAGCTTCCCAAAGAGCTGGAAGCAAGATACTTTAGGGGCCATCTGCCCTTAAGGAAAGAAGGCAGCACTTTGTGCCTTGCAGCTCTAGGGCAAGGTAGCACACCCCGAGCAGAAGTTCTACTTCAGCCAGATCTGGCCTGCAAAGAAACTGCGTTTCACAGGCCTTTGTAAGAGATGTTCCCGGTAGGCTGTTAGAGCACTGTGCAGAGCGAGTTGTTTCTCAGCTTCCCAAACAGCCGGAAGCAAGATGCTTTGGGGCCCTTCTCACCCTTTGGAAAGAAGGCAGCACTTTGTGCCTTGCAGCTCTAGGGCAATGTAGCACACCCACAGCAGAAGTTCTACTTCAGCCAGATCAGGCCCGCAAAGAAACTGCGTTTCACAGGCCTTTGTAAGAGATGTTCCCGGTAGGCTGTTAGAGCACTGTGCAGAGCGAGTTGTTTCTTAGATTCCCAACGAGCTGGAAGCAAGATGCTTTAGGGGCCATCTGCCCTTAAGGAAAGAAGGCAGCACTTTGTGCCTTGCATCTCTAGGGCAATGTAGCACACCCAGAGCAGATGTTCTACTTCTGCCAGGTCAGGCCTGCAAAGAAACTTCGTTTCACAGGCCTTTGTAAGAGATGTTGCCGGTAGGCTCTAAGAGCACTGTGCAGAGCGACTTGTTTCTTAGCTTCCCACAGAGCTGGAAGCAAGATGCTTTGGGGCCCTTCTCACCCTTTCGAAAGAAGGCAGCACTTTGTGCCTTGCAGCTCTAGGGCAATGTAGCACACCCACAGCAGAAGTTCTACTTCAGCTAGATCAGACCTGCAAAGAAACTGCGTTTCACAGGCCTTTGTAAGAGATGTTCCCGGTAGGCTGTTAGAGCACTGTGCAGAGCGAGTTGTTTCTTAGCTTCCCAACGAGCTGGAAGCAAGATGCTTTAGGGGCCATCTGCCCTTAAGGAAAGAAGGCAGCACTTTGTGCCTTGCAGCTCTAGGGCAATGTAGCACACCCAGAGCAGATGTTCTACTTCTGCCAGGTCAGGCCTGCAAAGACACTTCGTTTCACAGGCCCTTGTAGGAGATGTTCCCAGTAGGCTGTAAGAGCACTGTGCAGAGCGACTAGTTTCTTAGCTTCCCAGAGAGCTGGAAGCAAGATGCTTTGGGGCCCATCTGCCCCTATGGAAAGAACGCAGCACTTTGTGCCTTGCAGCTCTAGGGCAATGCAGCACACCCCGAGCAGAAGTTCTACTTCAGCCAGATCAGGCCCGCAAAGAAACTGCGTTTCACAGGCCTTTGTAAGAGATGTTCCCGGTAGGCTGTTAGAGCACTGTGCAGAGCGAGTTATTTCTTAGCTTCCCAAAGAGCTGGAAGCAAGATACTTTAGGGGCCATCTGCCCTTAAGGAAAGAAGGCAGCACTTTGTGCCTTGCAGCTCTAGGGCAAGGTAGCACACCCCGAGCAGAAGTTCTACTTCAGCCAGATCTGGCCTGCAAAGAAACTGCGTTTCACAGGCCTTTGTAAGAGATGTTCCCGGTAGGCTGTTAGAGCACTGTGCAGAGCGAGTTGTTTCTTAGCTTCCCAAAGAGCTGGAAGCAAGATGCTTTAAGGGCCATCTGCCCTTAAGGAAAGAAGGCAGCACTTTGTGCCTTGCAGCTCTAGGGCAATGTAGCACACCCAGAGCAGATGTTCTACTTCTCCCAGGTCAGGCCTGAAAAGAAACTGTGTTTCACAGGCCTTTGTAAGAGATGTTCCCTGTAGGCTGTTAGAGCACTGTACAGAGCGAGTTGTTTCTTAGCTTCCCAAAGAGCTGGAAGCAAGATGCTTTAGGGGCCATCTGCCCTTAATGAAAGATGGCAGCACTTTGTGCCTTGCATCTCTAGGGCAATGTAGCACACCCAGAGCAGATGTTCTACTTCAGCCGTATCACGCCTGCAAAGAAACTGCGTTTCACAGGCCTCTGTAAGAGATGTTCCCAGTAGGCTGTAAGAGCACTGTGCAGAGGGACTTGTTTCTTAGCTTCCCAAAGAGCTGGAAGCAAAATGCTTTGCGACTCATCTGCCCCTTTGGAAAGAAGGCAACACTTTGTGTCTTGCAGGTCTAGGGCAATGTAGCACACCCAGAGCAGATGTTCTACTTCTTCAGGGTCAGTCCTGCAAAGAAACTTCGTTTCACAGTCCTTTGTAAGGGATGTTCCCAGTAGGCTGTTAGAGCACTGTGCAGAGCGAGTTGTTTCTCAGCTTCCCAAACAGCCGGAAGCAAGATGCTTTTGGGCCCTTCTCACCCTTTGGAAAGAAGGCAGCACTTTGTGCCTTGCAGCTCTAGGGCAATGTAGCACACCCACAGCAGAAGTTCTACTTCAGCCAGATCAGGCCCGCAAAGAAACTGCGTTTCACAGGCCTTTGTAAGAGATGTTCCCGGTAGGCTGTTAGAGCACTGTGCAGAGCGAGTTGTTTCTTAGCTTCCCAAAGAGCTGGAATCAAGATGCTTTACGGGCCATCTGCCCTTAAGGAAAGAAGGCAGAACTTTGTGCCTTGCAGCTCTAGGGCAAGGTAGCACACCCCGAGCAGAAGTTCTACTTCAGCCAGATCTGGCCTGCAAAGAAACTGCGTTTCACAGGCCTTTGTAAGAGATGTTCCCGGTAGGCTGTTAGAGCACTGTGCAGAGCGAATTGTTTCTCAGCTTCCCAAACAGCCGGAAGCAAGATGCTTTGGGGCCCTTCTCACCCTTTGGAAAGAAGGCAGCACTTTGTGCCTTGCAGCTCTAGGGCAATGTAGCACACCCAGAGCAGAAGTTCTACTTCAGCCAGATCAGGCCCGCAAAGAAACTGCGTTTCACAGGCCTTTGTAAGAGATGTTCCCGGTAGGCTGTTAGAGCACTGTGCAGAGCGAGTTGTTTCTTAGATTCCCAACGAGCTGGAAGCAAGATGCTTTAGGGGCCATCTGCCCTTAAGGAAAGAAGGCAGCACTTTGTGCCTTGCATCTCTAGGGCAATGTAGCACACCCAGAGCAGATGTTCTACTTCTGCCAGGTCAGGCCTGCAAAGAAACTTCGTTTCACAGGCCTTTGTAAGAGATGTTGCCGGTAGGCTCTAAGAGCACTGTGCAGAGCGACTTGTTTCTTAGCTTCCCACAGAGCTGGAAGCAAGATGCTTTGGGGCCCTTCTCACCCTTTGGAAAGGAGGCAGCACTTTGTGCCTTGCAGCTCTAGGGCAATGTAGCACACCCACAGCAGAAGTTCTACTTCAGCTAGATCAGACCTGCAAAGAAACTGCGTTTCACAGGCCTTTGTAAGAGATGTTCCAGGTAGGCTGTTAGAGCACTGTGCAGAGCGAGTTGTTTCTTAGCTTCCCAACGAGCTGGAAGCAAGATGCTTTAGGGGCCATCTGCCCTTAAGGAAAGAAGGCAGCACTTTGTGCCTTGCAGCTCTAGGGCAATGTAGCACACCCAGAGCAGATGTTCTACTTCTGCCAGGTCAGGCCTGCAAAGACACTTCGTTTCACAGGCCCTTGTAGGAGATGTTCCCGGTAGGCTGTAAGAGCACTGTGCAGAGCGACTAGTTTCTTAGCTTCCCAGAGAGCTGGAAGCAAGATGCTTTGGGGCCCATCTGCCCCTATGGAAAGAACGCAGCACTTTGTGCCTTGCAGCTCTAGGGCAATGCAGCACACCCCGAGCAGAAGTTCTACTTCAGCCAGATCAGGCCCGCAAAGAAACTGCGTTTCACAGGCCTTTGTAAGAGATGTTCCCGGTAGGCTGTTAGAGCACTGTACAGAGCGAGTTGTTTCTTAGCTTCCCAACGAGCTGGAAGCAAGATGCTTTAGGGGCCATCTGCCCTTAATGAAAGATGGCAGCACTTTGTGCCTTGCATCTCTAGGGCAATGTAGCACACCCAGAGCAGATGTTCTACTTCAGCCGTATCAGGCCTGCAAAGAAACTGCGTTTCACAGGCCTCTGTAAGAGATGTTCCCAGTAGGCTGTAAGAGCACTGTGCAGAGGGACTTGTTTCTTAGCTTCCCAAAGAGCTGGAAGCAAAATGCTTTGCGACTCATCTGCCCCTTTGGAAAGAAGGCAACACTTTGTGTCTTGCAGGTCTAGGGCAATGTAGCACACCCAGAGCAGATGTTCTACTTCTTCAGGGTCAGTCCTGCAAAGAAACTTCGTTTCACAGTCCTTTGTAAGGGATGTTCCCAGTAGGCTGTTAGAGCACTGTGCAGAGCGAGTTGTTTCTCAGCTTCCCAAACAGCCGGAAGCAAGATGCTTTTGGGCCCTTCTCACCCTTTGGAAAGAAGGCAGCACTTTGTGCCTTGCAGCTCTAGGGCAATGTAGCACACCCACAGCAGAAGTTCTACTTCAGCCAGATCAGGCCCGCAAAGAAACTGCGTTTCACAGGCCTTTGTAAGAGATGTTCCCGGTAGGCTGTTAGAGCACTGTGCAGAGCGAGTTGTTTCTTAGATTCCCAACGAGCTGGAAGCAAGATGCTTTAGGGGCCATCTGCCCTTAAGGAAAGAAGGCAGCACTTTGTGCCTTGCAGCTCTAGGGCAATGTAGCACACCCAGAGCAGATGTTCTACTTCTGCCAGGTCAGGCCTGCAAAGACACTTCGTTTCACAGGCCCTTGTAGGAGATGTTCCCGGTAGGCTGTAAGAGCACTGTGCAGAGCGACTAGTTTCTTAGCTTCCCAGAGAGCTGGAAGCAAGATGCTTTGGGGCCCATCTGCCCCTATGGAAAGAACGCAGCACTTTGTGCCTTGCAGCTCTAGGGCAATGCAGCACACCCCGAGCAGAAGTTCTACTTCAGCCAGATCAGGCCCGCAAAGAAACTGCGTTTCACAGGCCTTTGTAAGAGATGTTCCCGGTAGGCTGTTAGAGCACTGTACAGAGCGAGTTGTTTCTTAGCTTCCCAAAGAGCTGGAAGCAAGATGCTTTAGGGGCCATCTGCCCTTAATGAAAGAAGGCAGCACTTTGTGCCTTGCATCTCTAGGGCAATGTAGCACACCCAGAGCAGATGTTCTACTTCAGCCGTATCAGGCCTGCAAAGAAACTGCGTTTCACAGGCCTCTGTAAGAGATGTTCCCGGTAGGCTGTAAGAGCACTCTGCAGAGGGACTTGTTTCTTAGCTTCCCAAAGAGCTGGAAGCAAAATGCTTTGCGACTCATCTGCCCCTTTGGAAAGAAGGCAACACTTTGTGTCTTGCAGGTCTAGGGCAATGTAGCACACCCAGAGCAGATGTTCTACTTCTTCAGGGTCAGTCCTGCAAAGAAACTTCGTTTCACAGTCCTTTGTAAGGGATGTTCCCAGTAGGCTGTTAGAGCACTGTGCAGAGCGAGTTGTTTCTCAGCTTCCCAAACAGCCGGAAGCAAGATGCTTTTGGGCCCTTCTCACCCTTTGGAAAGAAGGCAGCACTTTGTGCCTTGCAGCTCTAGGGCAATGTAGCACACCCAGAGCAGATGTTCTACTTCTCCCAGGTCAGGCCTGAAAAGAAACTGCGTTTCACAGGCCTTTGTAAGAGATGTTCCCTGTAGGCTGTTAGAGCACTGTACAGAGCGAGTTGTTTCTTAGCTTCCCAAAGACCTGGAAGCAAGATGCTTTAGGGGCCATCTGCCCTTAATGAAAGAAGGCAGCACTTTGTGCCTTGCATCTCTAGGGCAATGTAGCACACCCAGAGCAGATGTTCTACTTCAGCCGTATCAGGCCTGCAAAGAAACTGCGTTTCACAGGCCTCTGTAAGAGATGTTCCCGGTAGGCTGTAAGAGCACTGTGCAGAGGGACTTGTTTCTTAGCTTCCCAAAGAGCTGGAAGCAAAATGCTTTGCGACTCATCTGCCCCTTTGGAAAGAAGGCAACACTTTGTGTCTTGCAGGTCTAGGGCAATGTAGCACACCCAGAGCAGATGTTCTACTTCTTCAGGGTCAGTCCTGCAAAGAAACTTCGTTTCACAGTCCTTTGTAAGGGATGTTCCCAGTAGGCTGTTAGAGCACTGTGCAGAGCGAGTTGTTTCTCAGCTTCCCAAACAGCCAGAAGCAAGATGCTTTTGGGCCCTTCTCACCCTTTGGAAAGAAGGCAGCACTTTGTGCCTTGCAGCTCTAGGGCAATGTAGCACACCCACAGCAGAAGTTCTACTTCAGCCAGATCAGGCCCGCAAAGAAACTGCGTTTCACAGGCCTTTGTAAGAGATGTTCCCGGTAGGCTGTTAGAGCACTGTGCAGAGCGAGTTGTTTCTTAGCTTCCCAAAGAGCTGGAAGCAAGATACTTTAGGGGCCATCTGCCCTTAAGGAAAGAAGGCAGCACTTTGTGCCTTGCAGCTCTAGGGCAAGGTAGCACACCCCGAGCAGAAGTTCTACTTCAGCCAGATCTGGCCTGCAAAGAGACTGCGTTTCACAGGCCTTTGTAAGAGATGTTCCCGGTAGGCTGTTAGAGCACTGTGCAGAGCGAATTGTTTCTCAGCTTCCCAAACAGCCGGAAGCAAGATGCTTTGGGGCCCTTCTCACCCTTTGGAAAGAAGGCAGCACTTTGTGCCTTGCAGCTCTAGGGCAATGTAGCACACCCAGAGCAGAAGTTCTACTTCAGCCAGATCAGGCCCGCAAAGAAACTGCGTTTCACAGGCCTTTGTAAGAGATGTTCCCGGTAGGCTGTTAGAGCACTGTGCAGAGCGAGTTGTTTCTTAGATTCCCAACGAGCTGGAAGCAAGATGCTTTAGGGGCCATCTGCCCTTAAGGAAAGAAGGCAGCACTTTGTGCCTTGCATCTCTAGGGCAATGTAGCACACCCAGAGCAGATGTTCTACTTCTGCCAGGTCAGGCCTGCAAAGAAACTTCGTTTCACAGGCCTTTGTAAGAGATGTTGCCGGTAGGCTCTAAGAGCACTGTGCAGAGGGACTTGTTTCTTAGCTTCCCACAGAGCTGGAAGCAAGATGCTTTGGGGCCCTTCTCACCCTTTGGAAAGGAGGCAGCACTTTGTGCCTTGCAGCTCTAGGGCAATGTAGCACACCCACAGCAGAAGTTCTACTTCAGCTAGATCAGACCTGCAAAGAAACTGCGTTTCACAGGCCTTTGTAAGAGATGTTCCCGGTAGGCTGTTAGAGCACTGTGCAGAGCGAGTTGTTTCTTAGCTTCCCAACGAGCTGGAAGCAAGATGCTTTAGGGGCCATCTGCCCTTAAGGAAAGAAGGCAGCACTTTGTGCCTTGCAGCTCTAGGGCAATGTAGCACACCCAGAGCAGATGTTCTACTTCTGCCAGGTCAGGCCTGCAAAGACACTTCGTTTCACAGGCCCTTGTAGGAGATGTTCCCGGTAGGCTGTAAGAGCACTGTGCAGAGCGACTAGTTTCTTAGCTTCCCAGAGAGCTGGAAGCAAGATGCTTTGGGGCCCATCTGCCCCTATGGAAAGAACGCAGCACTTTGTGCCTTGCAGCTCTAGGGCAATGCAGCACACCCCGAGCAGAAGTTCTACTTCAGCCAGATCAGGCCCGCAAAGAAACTGCGTTTCACAGGCCTTTGTAAGAGATGTTCCCGGTAGGCTGTTAGAGCACTGTGCAGAGCGAGTTGTTTCTTAGCTTCCCAAAGAGCTGGAAGCAAGATGCTTTAGGGGCCATCTGCCCTTAAGGAAAGAAGGCAGCACTTTGTGCCTTGCATCTCTAGGGCAATGTAGCACACCCAGAGCAGATGTTCTACTTCAGCCGTATCAGGCCTGCAAAGAAACTGCGTTTCACAGGCCTCTGTAAGAGATGTTCCCGGTAGGCTGTAAGAGCACTGTGCAGAGGGACTTGTTTCTTAGCTTCCCAAGGAGCTGGAAGCAAAATGCTTTGCGACTCATCTGCCCCTTTGGAAAGAAGGCAACACTTTGTGTCTTGCAGGTCTAGGGCAATGTAGCACACCCAGAGCAGATGTTCTACTTCATCAAGGTCAGTCCTGCAAAGAAACTTCGTTTCACAGTCCTTTGTAAGAGATGTTCCCAGTAGGCTGTTAGAGCACTGTGCAGAGCGAGTTGTTTCTCAGCTTCCCAAACAGCCGGAAGCAAGATGCTTTTGGGCCCTTCTCACCCTTTGGAAAGAAGGCAGCACTTTGTGCCTTGCAGCTCTAGGGCAATGTAGCACACCCACAGCAGAAGTTCTACTTCAGCCAGATCAGGCCCGCAAAGAAACTGCGTTTCACAGGCCTTTGTAAGAGATGTTCCCGGTAGGCTGTTAGAGCACTGTGCAGAGCGAGTTGTTTCTTAGCTTCCCAAAGAGCTGGAAGCAAGATACTTTAGGGGCCATCTGCCCTTAAGGAAAGAAGGCAGCACTTTGTGCCTTGCAGCTCTAGGGCAAGGTAGCACACCCCGAGCAGAAGTTCTACTTCAGCCAGATCTGGCCTGCAAAGAAACTGCGTTTCACAGGCCTTTGTAAGAGATGTTCCCGGTAGGCTGTTAGAGCACTGTGCAGAGCGAGTTGTTTCTTAGCTTCCCAAAGAGCTGGAAGCAAGATGCTTTACGGGCCATCTGCCCTTAAGGAAAGAAGGCAGCACTTTGTGCCTTGCAGCTCTAGGGCAATGTAGCACACCCAGAGCAGATGTTCTACTTCTCCCAGGTCAGGCCTGAAAAGAAACTGTGTTTCACAGGCCTTTGTAAGAGATGTTCCCTGTAGGCTGTTAGAGCACTGTACAGAGCGAGTTGTTTCATAGCTTCCCAAAGAGCTGGAAGCAAGATGCTTTAGGGGCCATCTGCCCTTAAGGAAAGAAGGCAGCACTTTGTGCCTTGCATCTCTAGGGCAATGTAGCACACCCAGAGCAGATGTTCTACTTCAGCCGTATCAGGCCTGCAAAGAAACTGCGTTTCACAGGCCTCTGTAAGAGATGTTCCCGGTAGGCTGTAAGAGCACTGTGCAGAGGGACTTGTTTCTTAGCTTCCCAAAGAGCTGGAAGCAAAATGCTTTGCGACTCATCTGCCCCTTTGGAAAGAAGGCAACACTTTGTGTCTTGCAGGTCTAGGGCAATGTAGCACACCCAGAGCAGATGTTCTACTTCTTCAGGGTCAGTCCTGCAAAGAAACTTCGTTTCACAGTCCTTTGTAAGGGATGTTCCCAGTAGGCTGTTAGAGCACTGTGCAGAGCGAGTTGTTTCTCAGCTTCCCAAACAGCCGGAAGCAAGATGCTTTTGGGCCCTTCTCACCCTTTGGAAAGAAGGCAGCACTTTGTGCCTTGCAGCTCTAGGGCAATGTAGCACACCCACAGCAGAAGTTCTACTTCAGCCAGATCAGGCCCGCAAAGAAACTGCGTTTCACAGGCCTTTGTAAGAGATGTTCCCGGTAGGCTGTTAGAGCACTGTGCAGAGCGAGTTGTTTCTTAGCTTCCCAAAGAGCTGGAAGCAAGATGCTTTACGGGCCATCTTCCCTTAAGGAAAGAAGGCAGCACTTTGTGCCTTGCAGCTCTAGGGCAAGGTAGCACACCCCGAGCAGAAGTTCTACTTCAGCCAGATCTGGCATGCAAAGAAACTGCGTTTCACAGGCCTTTGTAAGAGATGTTCCCGGTAGGCTGTTAGAGCACTGTGCAGAGCGAATTGTTTCTCAGCTTCCCAAACAGCCGGAAGCAAGATGCTTTGGGGCCCTTCTCACCCTTTGGAAAGAAGGCAGCACTTTGTGCCTTGCAGCTCTAGGGCAATGTAGCACACCCAGAGCAGAAGTTCTACTTCAGCCAGATCAGGCCCGCAAAGAAACTGCGTTTCACAGGCCTTTGTAAGAGATGTTCCCGGTAGGCTGTTAGAGCACTGTGCAGAGCGAGTTGTTTCTTAGATTCCCAACGAGCTGGAAGCAAGATGCTTTAGGGGCCATCTGCCCTTAAGGAAAGAAGGCAGCACTTTGTGCCTTGCATCTCTAGGGCAATGTAGCACACCCAGAGCAGATGTTCTACTTCTGCCAGGTCAGGCCTGCAAAGACACTTCGTTTCACAGGCCCTTGTAGGAGATGTTCCCGGTAGGCTGTAAGAGCACTGTGCAGAGCGACTAGTTTCTTAGCTTCCCAGAGAGCTGGAAGCAAGATGCTTTGGGGCCCATCTGCCCCTATGGAAAGAACGCAGCACTTTGTGCCTTGCAGCTCTAGGGCAATGCAGCACACCCCGAGCAGAAGTTCTACTTCAGCCAGATCAGGCCCGCAAAGAAACTGCGTTTCACAGGCCTTTGTAAGAGATGTTCCCGGTAGGCTGTTAGAGCACTGTGCAGAGCGAGTTGTTTCTTAGCTTCCCAAAGAGCTGGAAGCAAGATGCTTTAGGGGCCATCTGCCCTTAAGGAAAGAAGGCAGCACTTTGTGCCTTGCATCTCTAGGGCAATGTAGCACACCCAGAGCAGATGTTCTACTTCAGCCGTATCAGGCCTGCAAAGAAACTGCGTTTCACAGGCCTCTGTAAGAGATGTTCCCGGTAGGCTGTAAGAGCACTGTGCAGAGGGACTTGTTTCTTAGCTTCCCAAGGAGCTGGAAGCAAAATGCTTTGCGACTCATCTGCCCCTTTGGAAAGAAGGCAACACTTTGTGTCTTGCAGGTCTAGGGCAATGTAGCACACCCAGAGCAGATGTTCTACTTCATCAAGGTCAGTCCTGCAAAGAAACTTCGTTTCACAGTCCTTTGTAAGAGATGTTCCCAGTAGGCTGTTAGAGCACTGTGCAGAGCGAGTTGTTTCTCAGCTTCCCAAACAGCCGGAAGCAAGATGCTTTTGGGCCCTTCTCACCCTTTGGAAAGAAGGCAGCACTTTGTGCCTTGCAGCTCTAGGGCAATGTAGCACACCCACAGCAGAAGTTCTACTTCAGCCAGATCAGGCCCGCAAAGAAACTGCGTTTCACAGGCCTTTGTAAGAGATGTTCCCGGTAGGCTGTTAGAGCACTGTGCAGAGCGAGTTGTTTCTTAGCTTCCCAAAGAGCTGGAAGCAAGATACTTTAGGGGCCATCTGCCCTTAAGGAAAGAAGGCAGCACTTTGTGCCTTGCAGCTCTAGGGCAAGGTAGCACACCCCGAGCAGAAGTTCTACTTCAGCCAGATCTGGCCTGCAAAGAAACTGCGTTTCACAGGCCTTTGTAAGAGATGTTCCCGGTAGGCTGTTAGAGCACTGTGCAGAGCGAGTTGTTTCTTAGCTTCCCAAAGAGCTGGAAGCAAGATGCTTTACGGGCCATCTGCCCTTAAGGAAAGAAGGCAGCACTTTGTGCCTTGCAGCTCTAGGGCAATGTAGCACACCCAGAGCAGATGTTCTACTTCTCCCAGGTCAGGCCTGAAAAGAAACTGTGTTTCACAGGCCTTTGTAAGAGATGTTCCCTGTAGGCTGTTAGAGCACTGTACAGAGCGAGTTGTTTCTTAGCTTCCCAAAGAGCTGGAAGCAAGATGCTTTAGGGGCCATCTGCCCTTAAGGAAAGAAGGCAGCACTTTGTGCCTTGCAGCTCTAGGGCAAGGTAGCACACCCCGAGCAGAAGTTCTACTTCAGCCAGATCTGGCATGCAAAGAAACTGCGTTTCACAGGCCTTTGTAAGAGATGTTCCCGGTAGGCTGTTAGAGCACTGTGCAGAGCGAATTGTTTCTCAGCTTCCCAAACAGCCGGAAGCAAGATGCTTTGGGGCCCTTCTCACCCTTTGGAAAGAAGGCAGCACTTTGTGCCTTGCAGCTCTAGGGCAATGTAGCACACCCAGAGCAGAAGTTCTACTTCAGCCAGATCAGGCCCGCAAAGAAACTGCGTTTCACAGGCCTTTGTAAGAGATGTTCCCGGTAGGCTGTTAGAGCACTGTGCAGAGCGAGTTGTTTCTTAGATTCCCAACGAGCTGGAAGCAAGATGCTTTAGGGGCCATCTGCCCTTAAGGAAAGAAGGCAGCACTTTGTGCCTTGCATCTCTAGGGCAATGTAGCACACCCAGAGCAGATGTTCTACTTCTGCCAGGTCAGGCCTGCAAAGACACTTCGTTTCACAGGCCCTTGTAGGAGATGTTCCCGGTAGGCTGTAAGAGCACTGTGCAGAGCGACTAGTTTCTTAGCTTCCCAGAGAGCTGGAAGCAAGATGCTTTGGGGCCCATCTGCCCCTATGGAAAGAACGCAGCACTTTGTGCCTTGCAGCTCTAGGGCAATGCAGCACACCCCGAGCAGAAGTTCTACTTCAGCCAGATCAGGCCCGCAAAGAAACTGCGTTTCACAGGCCTTTGTAAGAGATGTTCCCGGTAGGCTGTTAGAGCACTGTGCAGAGCGAGTTGTTTCTTAGCTTCCCAAAGAGCTGGAAGCAAGATGCTTTAGGGGCCATCTGCCCTTAAGGAAAGAAGGCAGCACTTTGTGCCTTGCATCTCTAGGGCAATGTAGCACACCCAGAGCAGATGTTCTACTTCAGCCGTATCAGGCCTGCAAAGAAACTGCGTTTCACAGGCCTCTGTAAGAGATGTTCCCGGTAGGCTGTAAGAGCACTGTGCAGAGGGACTTGTTTCTTAGCTTCCCAAGGAGCTGGAAGCAAAATGCTTTGCGACTCATCTGCCCCTTTGGAAAGAAGGCAACACTTTGTGTCTTGCAGGTCTAGGGCAATGTAGCACACCCAGAGCAGATGTTCTACTTCATCAAGGTCAGTCCTGCAAAGAAACTTCGTTTCACAGTCCTTTGTAAGAGATGTTCCCAGTAGGCTGTTAGAGCACTGTGCAGAGCGAGTTGTTTCTCAGCTTCCCAAACAGCCGGAAGCAAGATGCTTTTGGGCCCTTCTCACCCTTTGGAAAGAAGGCAGCACTTTGTGCCTTGCAGCTCTAGGGCAATGTAGCACACCCACAGCAGAAGTTCTACTTCAGCCAGATCAGGCCCGCAAAGAAACTGCGTTTCACAGGCCTTTGTAAGAGATGTTCCCGGTAGGCTGTTAGAGCACTGTGCAGAGCGAGTTGTTTCTTAGCTTCCCAAAGAGCTGGAAGCAAGATACTTTAGGGGCCATCTGCCCTTAAGGAAAGAAGGCAGCACTTTGTGCCTTGCAGCTCTAGGGCAAGGTAGCACACCCCGAGCAGAAGTTCTACTTCAGCCAGATCTGGCCTGCAAAGAAACTGCGTTTCACAGGCCTTTGTAAGAGATGTTCCCGGTAGGCTGTTAGAGCACTGTGCAGAGCGAGTTGTTTCTTAGCTTCCCAAAGAGCTGGAAGCAAGATGCTTTACGGGCCATCTGCCCTTAAGGAAAGAAGGCAGCACTTTGTGCCTTGCAGCTCTAGGGCAATGTAGCACACCCAGAGCAGATGTTCTACTTCTCCCAGGTCAGGCCTGAAAAGAAACTGTGTTTCACAGGCCTTTGTAAGAGATGTTCCCTGTAGGCTGTTAGAGCACTGTACAGAGCGAGTTGTTTCTTAGCTTCCCAAAGAGCTGGAAGCAAGATGCTTTAGGGGCCATCTGCCCTTAAGGAAAGAAGGCAGCACTTTGTGCCTTGCATCTCTAGGGCAATGTAGCACACCCAGAGCAGATGTTCTACTTCAGCCGTATCAGGCCTGCAAAGAAACTGCGTTTCACAGGCCTCTGTAAGAGATGTTCCCGGTAGGCTGTAAGAGCACTGTGCAGAGGGACTTGTTTCTTAGCTTCCCAAAGAGCTGGAAGCAAAATGCTTTGCGACTCATCTGCCCCTTTGGAAAGAAGGCAACACTTTGTGTCTTGCAGGTCTAGGGCAATGTAGCACACCCAGAGCAGATGTTCTACTTCTTCAGGGTCAGTCCTGCAAAGAAACTTCGTTTCACAGTCCTTTGTAAGGGATGTTCCCAGTAGGCTGTTAGAGCACTGTGCAGAGCGAGTTGTTTCTCAGCTTCCCAAACAGCCGGAAGCAAGATGCTTTTGGGCCCTTCTCACCCTTTGGAAAGAAGGCAGCACTTTGTGCCTTGCAGCTCTAGGGCAATGTAGCACACCCACAGCAGAAGTTCTACTTCAGCCAGATCAGGCCCGCAAAGAAACTGCGTTTCACAGGCCTTTGTAAGAGATGTTCCCGGTAGGCTGTTAGAGCACTGTGCAGAGCGAGTTGTTTCTTAGCTTCCCAAAGAGCTGGAAGCAAGATGCTTTACGGGCCATCTTCCCTTAAGGAAAGAAGGCAGCACTTTGTGCCTTGCAGCTCTAGGGCAAGGTAGCACACCCCGAGCAGAAGTTCTACTTCAGCCAGATCTGGCATGCAAAGAAACTGCGTTTCACAGGCCTTTGTAAGAGATGTTCCCGGTAGGCTGTTAGAGCACTGTGCAGAGCGAATTGTTTCTCAGCTTCCCAAACAGCCGGAAGCAAGATGCTTTGGGGCCCTTCTCACCCTTTGGAAAGAAGGCAGCACTTTGTGCCTTGCAGCTCTAGGGCAATGTAGCACACCCAGAGCAGAAGTTCTACTTCAGCCAGATCATGCCCGCAAAGAAACTGCGTTTCACAGGCCTTTGTAAGAGATGTTCCCGGTAGGCTGTTAGAGCACTGTGCAGAGCGAGTTGTTTCTTAGATTCCCAACGAGCTGGAAGCAAGATGCTTTAGGGGCCATCTGCCCTTAAGGAAAGAAGGCAGCACTTTGTGCCTTGCATCTCTAGGGCAATGTAGCACACCCAGAGCAGATGTTCTACTTCAGCCGTATCAGGCCTGCAAAGAAACTGCGTTTCACAGGCCTCTGTAAGAGATGTTCCCGGTAGGCTGTAAGAGCACTGTGCAGAGGGACTTGTTTCTTAGCTTCCCAAGGAGCTGGAAGCAAAATGCTTTGCGACTCATCTGCCCCTTTGGAAAGAAGGCAACACTTTGTGTCTTGCAGGTCTAGGGCAATGTAGCACACCCAGAGCAGATGTTCTACTTCATCAAGGTCAGTCCTGCAAAGAAACTTCGTTTCACAGTCCTTTGTAAGAGATGTTCCCAGTAGGCTGTTAGAGCACTGTGCAGAGCGAGTTGTTTCTCAGCTTCCCAAACAGCCGGAAGCAAGATGCTTTTGGGCCCTTCTCACCCTTTGGAAAGAAGGCAGCACTTTGTGCCTTGCAGCTCTAGGGCAATGTAGCACACCCACAGCAGAAGTTCTACTTCAGCCAGATCAGGCCCGCAAAGAAACTGCGTTTCACAGGCCTTTGTAAGAGATGTTCCCGGTAGGCTGTTAGAGCACTGTGCAGAGCGAGTTGTTTCTTAGCTTCCCAAAGAGCTGGAAGCAAGATACTTTAGGGGCCATCTGCCCTTAAGGAAAGAAGGCAGCACTTTGTGCCTTGCAGCTCTAGGGCAAGGTAGCACACCCCGAGCAGAAGTTCTACTTCAGCCAGATCTGGCCTGCAAAGAAACTGCGTTTCACAGGCCTTTGTAAGAGATGTTCCCGGTAGGCTGTTAGAGCACTGTGCAGAGCGAGTTGTTTCTTAGCTTCCCAAAGAGCTGGAAGCAAGATGCTTTACGGGCCATCTGCCCTTAAGGAAAGAAGGCAGCACTTTGTGCCTTGCAGCTCTAGGGCAATGTAGCACACCCAGAGCAGATGTTCTACTTCTCCCAGGTCAGGCCTGAAAAGAAACTGTGTTTCACAGGCCTTTGTAAGAGATGTTCCCTGTAGGCTGTTAGAGCACTGTACAGAGCGAGTTGTTTCTTAGCTTCCCAAAGAGCTGGAAGCAAGATGCTTTAGGGGCCATCTGCCCTTAAGGAAAGAAGGCAGCACTTTGTGCCTTGCATCTCTAGGGCAATGTAGCACACCCAGAGCAGATGTTCTACTTCAGCCGTATCAGGCCTGCAAAGAAACTGCGTTTCACAGGCCTCTGTAAGAGATGTTCCCGGTAGGCTGTAAGAGCACTGTGCAGAGGGACTTGTTTCTTAGCTTCCCAAAGAGCTGGAAGCAAAATGCTTTGCGACTCATCTGCCCCTTTGGAAAGAAGGCAACACTTTGTGTCTTGCAGGTCTAGGGCAATGTAGCACACCCAGAGCAGATGTTCTACTTCTTCAGGGTCAGTCCTGCAAAGAAACTTCGTTTCACAGTCCTTTGTAAGGGATGTTCCCAGTAGGCTGTTAGAGCACTGTGCAGAGCGAGTTGTTTCTCAGCTTCCCAAACAGCCGGAAGCAAGATGCTTTTGGGCCCTTCTCACCCTTTGGAAAGAAGGCAGCACTTTGTGCCTTGCAGCTCTAGGGCAATGTAGCACACCCACAGCAGAAGTTCTACTTCAGCCAGATCAGGCCCGCAAAGAAACTGCGTTTCACAGGCCTTTGTAAGAGATGTTCCCGGTAGGCTGTTAGAGCACTGTGCAGAGCGAGTTGTTTCTTAGCTTCCCAAAGAGCTGGAAGCAAGATGCTTTACGGGCCATCTTCCCTTAAGGAAAGAAGGCAGCACTTTGTGCCTTGCAGCTCTAGGGCAAGGTAGCACACCCCGAGCAGAAGTTCTACTTCAGCCAGATCTGGCCTGCAAAGAAACTGCGTTTCACAGGCCTTTGTAAGAGATGTTCCCGGTAGGCTGTTAGAGCACTGTGCAGAGCGAATTGTTTCTCAGCTTCCCAAACAGCCGGAAGCAAGATGCTTTGGGGCCCTTCTCAGCCTTTGGAAAGAAGGCAGCACTTTGTGCCTTGCAGCTCTAGGGCAATGTAGCACACCCAGAGCAGAAGTTCTACTTCAGCCAGATCAGGCCCGCAAAGAAACTGCGTTTCACAGGCCTTTGTAAGAGATGTTCCCGGTAGGCTGTTAGAGCACTGTGCAGAGCGAGTTGTTTCTTAGATTCCCAACGAGCTGGAAGCAAGATGCTTTAGGGGCCATCTGCCCTTAAGGAAAGAAGGCAGCACTTTGTGCCTTGCATCTCTAGGGCAATGTAGCACACCCAGAGCAGATGTTCTACTTCTGCCAGGTCAGGCCTGCAAAGACACTTCGTTTCACAGGCCCTTGTAGGAGATGTTCCCGGTAGGCTGTAAGAGCACTGTGCAGAGCGACTAGTTTCTTAGCTTCCCAGAGAGCTGGAAGCAAGATGCTTTGGGGCCCATCTGCCCCTATGGAAAGAACGCAGCACTTTGTGCCTTGCAGCTCTAGGGCAATGCAGCACACCCCGAGCAGAAGTTCTACTTCAGCCAGATCAGGCCCGCAAAGAAACTGCGTTTCACAGGCCTTTGTAAGAGATGTTCCCGGTAGGCTGTTAGAGCACTGTGCAGAGCGAGTTGTTTCTTAACTTCCCAAAGAGCTGGAAGCAAGATGCTTTAGGGGCCATCTGCCCTTAAGGAAAGAAGGCAGCACTTTGTGCCTTGCATCTCTAGGGCAATGTAGCACACCCAGAGCAGATGTTCTACTTCAGCCGTATCAGGCCTGCAAAGAAACTGCGTTTCACAGGCCTCTGTAAGAGATGTTCCCGGTAGGCTGTAAGAGCACTGTGCAGAGGGACTTGTTTCTTAGCTTCCCAAAGAGATGGAAGCAAAATGCTTTGCGACTCATCTGCCCCTTTGGAAAGAAGGCAACACTTTGTGTCTTGCAGGTCTAGGGCAATGTAGCACACCCAGAGCAGATGTTCTACTTCTTCAAGGTCAGTCCTGCAAAGAAACTTCGTTTCACAGTCCTTTGTAAGAGATGTTCCCAGTAGGCTGTTAGAGCACTGTGCAGAGCGAGTTGTTTCTCAGCTTCCCAAACAGCCGGAAGCAAGATGCTTTTGGGCCCTTCTCACCCTTTGGAAAGAAGGCAGCACTTTGTGCCTTGCAGCTCTAGGGCAATGTAGCACACCCACAGCAGAAGTTCTACTTCAGCCAGATCAGGCCCGCAAAGAAACTGCGTTTCACAGGCCTTTGTAAGAGATGTTCCCGGTAGGCTGTTAGAGCACTGTGCAGAGCGAGTTGTTTCTTAGCTTCCCAAAGAGCTGGAAGCAAGATACTTTAGGGGCCATCTGCCCTTAAGGAAAGAAGGCAGCACTTTGTGCCTTGCAGCTCTAGGGCAAGGTAGCACACCCCGAGCAGAAGTTCTACTTCAGCCAGATCTGGCCTGCAAAGAAACTGCGTTTCACAGGCCTTTGTAAGAGATGTTCCCGGTAGGCTGTTAGAGCACTGTGCAGAGCGAGTTGTTTCTTAGCTTCCCAAAGAGCTGGAAGCAAGATGCTTTACGGGCCATCTGCCCTTAAGGAAAGAAGGCAGCACTTTGTGCCTTGCAGCTCTAGGGCAATGTAGCACACCCAGAGCAGATGTTCTACTTCTCCCAGGTCAGGCCTGAAAAGAAACTGTGTTTCACAGGCCTTTGTAAGAGATGTTCCCTGTAGGCTGTTAGAGCACTGTACAGAGCGAGTTGTTTCTTAGCTTCCCAAAGAGCTGGAAGCAAGATGCTTTAGGGGCCATCTGCCCTTAAGGAAAGAAGGCAGCACTTTGTGCCTTGCAGCTCTAGGGCAAGGTAGCACACCCCGAGCAGAAGTTCTACTTCAGCCAGATCTGGCCTGCAAAGAAACTGCGTTTCACAGGCCTTTGTAAGAGATGTTCCCGGTAGGCTGTTAGAGCACTGTGCAGAGCGAGTTGTTTCTTAGCTTCCCAAAGAGCTGGAAGCAAGATGCTTTACGGGCCATCTGCCCTTAAGGAAAGAAGGCAGCACTTTGTGCCTTGCAGCTCTAGGGCAATGTAGCACACCCAGAGCAGATGTTCTACTTCTCCCAGGTCAGGCCTGAAAAGAAACTGTGTTTCACAGGCCTTTGTAAGAGATGTTCCCTGTAGGCTGTTAGAGCACTGTACAGAGCGAGTTGTTTCTTAGCTTCCCAAAGAGCTGGAAGCAAGATGCTTTAGGGGCCATCTGCCCTTAAGGAAAGAAGGCAGCACTTTGTGCCTTGCATCTCTAGGGCAATGTAGCACACCCAGAGCAGATGTTCTACTTCAGCCGTATCAGGCCTGCAAAGAAACTGCGTTTCACAGGCCTCTGTAAGAGATGTTCCCGGTAGGCTGTAAGAGCACTGTGCAGAGGGACTTGTTTCTTAGCTTCCCAAAGAGCTGGAAGCAAAATGCTTTGCGACTCATCTGCCCCTTTGGAAAGAAGGCAACACTTTGTGTCTTGCAGGTCTAGGGCAATGTAGCACACCCAGAGCAGATGTTCTACTTCTTCAGGGTCAGTCCTGCAAAGAAACTTCGTTTCACAGTCCTTTGTAAGGGATGTTCCCAGTAGGCTGTTAGAGCACTGTGCAGAGCGAGTTGTTTCTCAGCTTCCCAAACAGCCGGAAGCAAGATGCTTTTGGGCCCTTCTCACCCTTTGGAAAGAAGGCAGCACTTTGTGCCTTGCAGCTCTAGGGCAATGTAGCACACCCACAGCAGAAGTTCTACTTCAGCCAGATCAGGCCCGCAAAGAAACTGCGTTTCACAGGCCTTTGTAAGAGATGTTCCCGGTAGGCTGTTAGAGCACTGTGCAGAGCGAGTTGTTTCTTAGCTTCCCAAAGAGCTGGAAGCAAGATGCTTTACGGGCCATCTTCCCTTAAGGAAAGAAGGCAGCACTTTGTGCCTTGCAGCTCTAGGGCAAGGTAGCACACCCCAAGCAGAAGTTCTACTTCAGCCAGATCTGGCCTGCAAAGAAACTGCGTTTCACAGGCCTTTGTAAGAGATGTTCCCGGTAGGCTGTTAGAGCACTGTGCAGAGCGAGTTGTTTCTTAGCTTCCCAAAGAGCTGGAAGCAAGATGCTTTACGGGCCATCTGCCCTTAAGGAAAGAAGGCAGCACTTTGTGCCTTGCAGCTCTAGGGCAATGTAGCACACCCAGAGCAGATGTTCTACTTCTCCCAGGTCAGGCCTGAAAAGAAACTGTGTTTCACAGGCCTTTGTAAGAGATGTTCCCTGTAGGCTGTTAGAGCACTGTACAGAGCGAGTTGTTTCTTAGCTTCCCAAAGAGCTGGAAGCAAGATGCTTTAGGGGCCATCTGCCCTTAAGGAAAGAAGGCAGCACTTTGTGCCTTGCATCTCTAGGGCAATGTAGCACACCCAGAGCAGATGTTCTACTTCAGCCGTATCAGGCCTGCAAAGAAACTGCGTTTCACAGGCCTCTGTAAGAGATGTTCCCGGTAGGCTGTAAGAGCACTGTGCAGAGGGACTTGTTTCTTAGCTTCCCAAAGAGCTGGAAGCAAAATGCTTTGCGACTCATCTGCCCCTTTGGAAAGAAGGCAACACTTTGTGTCTTGCAGGTCTAGGGCAATGTAGCACACCCAGAGCAGATGTTCTACGTCGTCAGGGTCAGTCCTGCAAAGAAACTGCGTTTCACGGTCCTTTGTAAGGGATGTTCCCAGTAGGCTGTTAGAGCACTGTGCAGAGCGAGTTGTTTCTCAGCTTCCCAAACAGCCGGAAGCAAGATGCTTTTGGGCCCTTCTCACCCTTTGGAAAGAAGGCAGCACTTTGTGCCTTGCAGCTCTAGGGCAATGTAGCACACCCACAGCAGAAGTTCTACTTCAGCCAGATCAGGCCCGCAAAGAAACTGCGTTTCACAGGCCTTTGTAAGAGATGTTCCCGGTAGGCTGTTAGAGCACTGTGCAGAGCGAGTTGTTTCTTAGCTTCCCAAAGAGCTGGAAGCAAGATTCTTTAGGGGCCATCTGCCCTTAAGGAAAGAAGGCAGCACTTTGTGCCTTGCAGCTCTAGGGCAAGGTAGCACACCCCGAGCAGAAGTTCTACTTCAGCCAGATCTGGCCTGCAAAGAAACTGCGTTTCACAGGCCTTTGTAAGAGATGTTCCCGGTAGGCTGTTAGAGCACTGTGCAGAGCGAATTGTTTCTCAGCTTCCCAAACAGCCGGAAGCAAGATGCTTTGGGGCCCTTCTCACCCTTTGGAAAGAAGGCAGCACTTTGTGCCTTGCAGCTCTAGGGCAATGTAGCACACCCAGAGCAGAAGTTCTACTTCAGCCAGATCAGGCCCGCAAAGAAACTGCGTTTCACAGGCCTTTGTAAGAGATGTTCCCGGTAGGCTGTTAGAGCACTGTGCAGAGCGAGTTGTTTCTTAGATTCCCAACGAGCTGGAAGCAAGATGCTTTAGGGGCCATCTGCCCTTAAGGAAAGAAGGCAGCACTTTGTGCCTTGCATCTCTAGGGCAATGTAGCACACCCAGAGCAGATGTTCTACTTCTGCCAGGTCAGGCCTGCAAAGAAACTTCATTTCACAGGCCTTTGTAAGAGATGTTGCCGGTAGGCTCTAAGAGCACTGTGCAGAGCGACTTGTTTCTTAGCTTCCCACAGAGCTGGAAGCAAGATGCTTTGGGGCCCTTCTCACCCTTTGGAAAGAAGGCAGCACTTTGTGCCTTGCAGCTCTAGGGCAATGTAGCACACCCACAGCAGAAGTTCTACTTCAGCTAGATCAGACCTGCAAAGAAACTGCGTTTCACAGGCCTTTGTAAGAGATGTTCCCGGTAGGCTGTTAGAGCACTGTGCAGAGCGAGTTGTTTCTTAGCTTCCCAACGAGCTGGAAGCAAGATGCTTTAGGGGCCATCTGCCCTTAAGGAAAGAAGGCAGCACTTTGTGCCTTGCAGCTCTAGGGCAATGTAGCACACCCAGAGCAGATGTTCTACTTCTGCCAGGTCAGGCCTGCAAAGACACTTCGTTTCACAGGCCCTTGTAGGAGATGTTCCCGGTAGGCTGTAAGAGCACTGTGCAGAGCGACTAGTTTCTTAGCTTCCCAGAGAGCTGGAAGCAAGATGCTTTGGGGCCCATCTGCCCCTATGGAAAGAACGCAGCACTTTGTGCCTTGCAGCTCTAGGGCAATGCAGCACACCCCGAGCAGAAGTTCTACTTCAGCCAGATCAGGCCCGCAAAGAAACTGCGTTTCACAGGCCTTTGTAAGAGATGTTCCCGGTAGGCTGTTAGAGCACTGTGCAGAGCGAGTTGTTTCTTAGCTTCCCAAAGAGCTGGAAGCAAGATACTTTAGGGGCCATCTGCCCTTAAGGAAAGAAGGCAGCACTTTGTGCCTTGCAGCTCTAGGGCAAGGTAGCACACCCCGAGCAGAAGTTCTACTTCAGCCAGATCTGGCCTGCAAAGAAACTGCGTTTCACAGGCCTTTGTAAGAGATGTTCCCGGTAGGCTGTTAGAGCACTGTGCAGAGCGAGTTGTTTCTTAGCTTCCCAAAGAGCTGGAAGCAAGATGCTTTACGGGCCATCTGCCCTTAAGGAAAGAAGGCAGCACTTTGTGCCTTGCAGCTCTAGGGCAATGTAGCACACCCAGAGCAGATGTTCTACTTCTCCCAGGTCAGGCCTGAAAAGAAACTGTGTTTCACAGGCCTTTGTAAGAGATGTTCCCTGTAGGCTGTTAGAGCACTGTACAGAGCGAGTTGTTTCTTAGCTTCCCAAAGAGCTGGAAGCAAGATGCTTTAGGGGCCATCTGCCCTTAAGGAAAGAAGGCAGCACTTTGTGCCTTGCATCTCTAGGGCAATGTAGCACACCCAGAGCAGATGTTCTACTTCAGCCGTATCAGGCCTGCAAAGAAACTGCGTTTCACAGGCCTCTGTAAGAGATGTTCCCGGTAGGCTGTAAGAGCACTGTGCAGAGGGACTTGTTTCTTAGCTTCCCAAAGAGCTGGAAGCAAAATGCTTTGCGACTCATCTGCCCCTTTGGAAAGAAGGCAACACTTTGTGTCTTGCAGGTCTAGGGCAATGTAGCACACCCAGAGCAGATGTTCTACTTCTTCAGGGTCAGTCCTGCAAAGAAACTTCGTTTCACAGTCCTTTGTAAGGGATGTTCCCAGTAGGCTGTTAGAGCACTGTGCAGAGCGAGTTGTTTCTCAGCTTCCCAAACAGCCGGAAGCAAGATGCTTTTGGGCCCTTCTCACCCTTTGGAAAGAAGGCAGCACTTTGTGCCTTGCAGCTCTAGGGCAATGTAGCACACCCACAGCAGAAGTTCTACTTCAGCCAGATCAGGCCCGCAAAGAAACTGCGTTTCACAGGCCTTTGTAAGAGATGTTCCCGGTAGGCTGTTAGAGCACTGTGCAGAGCGAGTTGTTTCTTAGCTTCCCAAAGAGCTGGAAGCAAGATACTTTAGGGGCCATCTGCCCTTAAGGAAAGAAGGCAGCACTTTGTGCCTTGCAGCTCTAGGGCAAGGTAGCACACCCCGAGCAGAAGTTCTACTTCAGCCAGATCTGGCCTGCAAAGAAACTGCGTTTCACAGGCCTTTGTAAGAGATGTTCCCGGTAGGCTGTTAGAGCACTGTGCAGAGCGAGTTGTTTCTTAGATTCCCAACGAGCTGGAAGCAAGTTGCTTTAGGGGCCATCTGCCCTTAAGGAAAGAAGGCAGCACTTTGGCCTTGCATCTCTAGGGCAATGTAGCACACCCAGAGCAGATGTTCTACTTCTGCCAGGTCAGGCCTGCAAAGAAACTTCGTTTCACAGGCCTTTGTAAGAGATGTTGCCCTTAGGCTCTAAGAGCACTGTGCAGAGCGACTTGTTTCTTAGCTTCCCACAGAGCTGGAAGCAAGATGCTTTGGGGCCCTTCTCACCCTTTGGAAAGAAGGCAGCACTTTGTGACTTGCAGCTCTAGGGCAATGTAGCACACCCACAGCAGAAGTTCTACTTCAGCTATATCAGACCTGCAAAGAAACTGCGTTTCACAGGCCTTTGTAAGAGATGTTCCCGGTAGGCTGTTAGAGCACTGTGCAGAGCGAGTTGTTTCTTAGCTTCCCAACGAGCTGGAAGCAAGATGCTTTAGGGGCCATCTGCCCTTAAGGAAAGAAGGCAGCACTTTGTGCCTTGCAGCTCTAGGGCAATGTAGCACACCCAGAGCAGATGTTCTACTTCTGCCAGGTCAGGCCTGCAAAGACACTTCGTTTCACAGGCCCTTGTAGGAGATGTTCCCGGTAGGCTGTAAGAGCACTGTGCAGAGCGACTAGTTTCTTAGCTTCCCAGAGAGCTGGAAGCAAGATGCTTTGGGGCCCATCTGCCCCTATGGAAAGAACGCAGCACTTTGTGCCTTGCAGCTCTAGGGCAATGCAGCACACCCCGAGCAGAAGTTCTACTTCAGCCAGATCAGGCCCGCAAAGAAACTGCGTTTCACAGGCCTTTGTAAGAGATGTTCCCGGTAGGCTGTTAGAGCACTGTACAGAGCGAGTTGTTTCTTAGCTTCCCAAATAGCTGGAAGCAAGAAGCTTTAGGGGCCATCTGCCCTTAAGGAAAGAAGGCAGCACTTTGTGCCTTGCATCTCTAGGGCAATGTAGCACACCCAGAGCAGATGTTCTACTTCAGCCGTATCAGGCCTGCAAAGAAACTGCGTTTCACAGGCCTCTGTAAGAGATGTTCCCGGTAGGCTGTAAGAGCACTCTGCAGAGGGACTTGTTTCTTAGCTTCCCAAAGAGCTGGAAGCAAAATGCTTTGCGACTCATCTGCCCCTTTGGAAAGAAGGCAACACTTTGTGTCTTGCAGGTCTAGGGCAATGTAGCACACCCAGAGCAGATGTTCTACTTCTTCAGGGTCAGTCCTGCAAAGAAACTTCGTTTCACAGTCCTTTGTAAGGGATGTTCCCAGTAGGCTGTTAGAGCACTGTGCAGAGCGAGTTGTTTCTCAGCTTCCCAAACAGCCGGAAGCAAGATGCTTTTGGGCCCTTCTCACCCTTTGGAAAGAAGGCAGCACTTTGTGCCTTGCAGCTCTAGGGCAATGTAGCACACCCAGAGCAGATGTTCTACTTCTCCCAGGTCAGGCCTGAAAAGAAACTGTGTTTCACAGGCCTTTGTAAGAGATGTTCCCTGTAGGCTGTTAGAGCACTGTACAGAGCGAGTTGTTTCTTAGCTTCCCAAAGAGCTGGAAGCAAGATGCTTTAGGGGCCATCTGCCCTTAATGAAAGAAGGCAGCACTTTGTGCCTTGCAGGTCTAGGGCAATGTAGCACACCCAGAGCAGATGTTCTACTTCAGCCGTATCAGGCCTGCAAAGAAACTGCGTTTCACAGGCCTCTGTAAGAGATGTTCCCGGTAGGCTGTAAGAGCACTGTGCAGAGGGACTTGTTTCTTAGCTTCCCAAAGAGCTGGAAGCAAAATGCTTTGCGACTCATCTGCCCCTTTGGAAAGAAGGCAACACTTTGTGTCTTGCAGGTCTAGGGCAATGTAGCACACCCAGAGCAGATGTTCTACTTCTTCAGGGTCAGTCCTGCAAAGAAACTTCGTTTCGCAGTCCTTTGTAAGGGATGTTCCCAGTAGGCTGTTAGAGCACTGTGCAGAGCGAGTTGTTTCTCAGCTTCCCAAACAGCCAGAAGCAAGATGCTTTTGGGCCCTTCTCACCCTTTGGAAAGAAGGCAGCACTTTGTGCCTTGCAGCTCTAGGGCAATGTAGCACACCCACAGCAGAAGTTCTACTTCAGCCAGATCAGGCCCGCAAAGAAACTGCGTTTCACAGGCCTTTGTAAGAGATGTTCCCGGTAGGCTGTTAGAGCACTGTGCAGAGCGAGTTGTTTCTTAGCTTCCCAAAGAGCTGGAAGCAAGATACTTTAGGGGCCATCTGCCCTTAAGGAAAGAAGGCAGCACTTTGTGCCTTGCAGCTCTAGGGCAAGGTAGCACACCCCGAGCAGAAGTTCTACTTCAGCCAGATCTGGCCTGCAAAGAAACTGCGTTTCACAGGCCTTTGTAAGAGATGTTCCCGGTAGGCTGTTAGAGCACTGTGCAGAGCGAGTTGTTTCTCAGCTTCCCAAACAGCCGGAAGCAAGATGCTTTGGGGCCCTTCTCACCCTTTGGAAAGAAGGCAGCACTTTGTGCCTTGCAGCTCTAGGGCAATGTAGCACACCCACAGCAGAAGTTCTACTTCAGCTAGATCAGACCTGCAAAGAAACTGCGTTTCACAGGCCTTTGTAAGAGATGTTCCCGGTAGGCTGTTAGAGCACTGTGCAGAGCGAGTTGTTTCTTAGCTTCCCAACGAGCTGGAAGCAAGATGCTTTAGGGGCCATCTGCCCTTAAGGAAAGAAGGCAGCACTTTGTGCCTTGCAGCTCTAGGGCAATGTAGCACACCCAGAGCAGATGTTCTACTTCTGCCAGGTCAGGCCTGCAAAGACACTTCGTTTCACAGGCCCTTGTAGGAGATGTTCCCGGTAGGCTGTAAGAGCACTGTGCAGAGCGACTAGTTTCTTAGCTTCCCAGAGAGCTGGAAGCAAGATGCTTTGGGGCCCATCTGCCCCTATGGAAAGAACGCAGCACTTTGTGCCTTGCAGCTCTAGGGCAATGCAGCACACCCCGAGCAGAAGTTCTACTTCAGCCAGATCAGGCCCGCAAAGAAACTGCGTTTCACAGGCCTTTGTAAGAGATGTTCCCGGTAGGCTGTTAGAGCACTGTGCAGAGCGAGTTGTTTCTTAGCTTCCCAAAGAGCTGGAAGCAAGATACTTTAGGGGCCATCTGCCCTTAAGGAAAGAAGGCAGCACTTTGTGCCTTGCAGCTCTAGGGCAAGGTAGCACACCCCGAGCAGAAGTTCTACTTCAGCCAGATCTGGCCTGCAAAGAAACTGCGTTTCACAGGCCTTTGTAAGAGATGTTCCCGGTAGGCTGTTAGAGCACTGTGCAGAGCGAGTTGTTTCTTAGCTTCCCAAAGAGCTGGAAGCAAGATGCTTTACGGGCCATCTGCCCTTAAGGAAAGAAGGCAGCACTTTGTGCCTTGCAGCTCTAGGGCAATGTAGCACACCCAGAGCAGATGTTCTACTTCTCCCAGGTCAGGCCTGAAAAGAAACTGTGTTTCACAGGCCTTTGTAAGAGATGTTCCCTGTAGGCTGTTAGAGCACTGTACAGAGCGAGTTGTTTCTTAGCTTCCCAAAGAGCTGGAAGCAAGATGCTTTAGGGGCCATCTGCCCTTAAGGAAAGAAGGCAGCACTTTGTGCCTTGCATCTCTAGGGCAATGTAGCACACCCAGAGCAGATGTTCTACTTCAGCCGTATCAGGCCTGCAAAGAAACTGCGTTTCACAGGCCTCTGTAAGAGATGTTCCCGGTAGGCTGTAAGAGCACTGTGCAGAGGGACTTGTTTCTTAGCTTCCCAAAGAGCTGGAAGCAAAATGCTTTGCGACTCATCTGCCCCTTTGGAAAGAAGGCAACACTTTGTGTCTTGCAGGTCTAGGGCAATGTAGCACACCCAGAGCAGATGTTCTACTTCTTCAGGGTAAGTCCTGCAAAGAAACTTCGTTTCACAGTCCTTTGTAAGGGATGTTCCCAGTAGGCTGTTAGAGCACTGTGCAGAGCGAGTTGTTTCTCAGCTTCCCAAACAGCCGGAAGCAAGATGCTTTTGGGCCCTTCTCACCCTTTGGAAAGAAGGCAGCACTTTGTGCCTTGCAGCTCTAGGGCAATGTAGCACACCCACAGCAGAAGTTCTACTTCAGCCAGATCAGGCCCGCAAAGAAACTGCGTTTCACAGGCCTTTGTAAGAGATGTTCCCGGTAGGCTGTTAGAGCACTGTGCAGAGCGAGTTGTTTCTTAGCTTCCCAAAGAGCTGGAAGCAAGATACTTTAGGGGCCATCTGCCCTTAAGGAAAGAAGGCAGCACTTTGTGCCTTGCAGCTCTAGGGCAAGGTAGCACACCCCGAGCAGAAGTTCTACTTCAGCCAGATCTGGCCTGCAAAGAAACTGCGTTTCACAGGCCTTTGTAAGAGATGTTCCCGGTAGGCTGTTAGAGCACTGTGCAGAGCGAGTTGTTTCTTAGATTCCCAACGAGCTGGAAGCAAGTTGCTTTAGGGGCCATCTGCCCTTAAGGAAAGAAGGCAGCACTTTGGCCTTGCATCTCTAGGGCAATGTAGCACACCCAGAGCAGATGTTCTACTTCTGCCAGGTCAGGCCTGCAAAGAAACTTCGTTTCACAGGCCTTTGTAAGAGATGTTGCCCTTAGGCTCTAAGAGCACTGTGCAGAGCGACTTGTTTCTTAGCTTCCCACAGAGCTGGAAGCAAGATGCTTTGGGGCCCTTCTCACCCTTTGGAAAGAAGGCAGCACTTTGTGACTTGCAGCTCTAGGGCAATGTAGCACACCCACAGCAGAAGTTCTACTTCAGCTAGATCAGACCTGCAAAGAAACTGCGTTTCACAGGCCTTTGTAAGAGATGTTCCCGGTAGGCTGTTAGAGCACTGTGCAGAGCGAGTTGTTTCTTAGCTTCCCAACGAGCTGGAAGCAAGATGCTTTAGGGGCCATCTGCCCTTAAGGAAAGAAGGCAGCACTTTGTGCCTTGCAGCTCTAGGGCAATGTAGCACACCCAGAGCAGATGTTCTACTTCTGCCAGGTCAGGCCTGCAAAGACACTTCGTTTCACAGGCCCTTGTAGGAGATGTTCCCGGTAGGCTGTAAGAGCACTGTGCAGAGCGACTAGTTTCTTAGCTTCCCAGAGAGCTGGAAGCAAGATGCTTTGGGGCCCATCTGCCCCTATGGAAAGAACGCAGCACTTTGTGCCTTGCAGCTCTAGGGCAATGCAGCACACCCCGAGCAGAAGTTCTACTTCAGCCAGATCAGGCCCGCAAAGAAACTGCGTTTCACAGGCCTTTGTAAGAGATGTTCCCGGTAGGCTGTTAGAGCACTGTACAGAGCGAGTTGTTTCTTAGCTTCCCAAAGAGCTGGAAGCAAGAAGCTTTAGGGGCCATCTGCCCTTAATGAAAGAAGGCAGCACTTTGTGCCTTGCATCTCTAGGGCAATGTAGCACACCCAGAGCAGATGTTCTACTTCAGCCGTATCAGGCCTGCAAAGAAACTGCGTTTCACAGGCCTCTGTAAGAGATGTTCCCGGTAGGCTGTAAGAGCACTCTGCAGAGGGACTTGTTTCTTAGCTTCCCAAAGAGCTGGAAGCAAAATGCTTTGCGACTCATCTGCCCCTTTGGAAAGAAGGCAACACTTTGTGTCTTGCAGGTCTAGGGCAATGTAGCACACCCAGAGCAGATGTTCTACTTCTTCAGGGTCAGTCCTGCAAAGAAACTTCGTTTCACAGTCCTTTGTAAGGGATGTTCCCAGTAGGCTGTTAGAGCACTGTGCAGAGCGAGTTGTTTCTCAGCTTCCCAAACAGCCGGAAGCAAGATGCTTTTGGGCCCTTCTCACCCTTTGGAAAGAAGGCAGCACTTTGTGCCTTGCAGCTCTAGGGCAATGTAGCACACCCAGAGCAGATGTTCTACTTCTCCCAGGTCAGGCCTGAAAAGAAACTGTGTTTCACAGGCCTTTGTAAGAGATGTTCCCTGTAGGCTGTTAGAGCACTGTACAGAGCGAGTTGTTTCTTAGCTTCCCAAAGAGCTGGAAGCAAGATGCTTTAGGGGCCATCTGCCCTTAATGAAAGAAGGCAGCACTTTGTGCCTTGCAGGTCTAGGGCAATGTAGCACACCCAGAGCAGATGTTCTACTTCAGCCGTATCAGGCCTGCAAAGAAACTGCGTTTCACAGGCCTCTGTAAGAGATGTTCCCGGTAGGCTGTAAGAGCACTGTGCAGAGGGACTTGTTTCTTAGCTTCCCAAAGAGCTGGAAGCAAAATGCTTTGCGACTCATCTGCCCCTTTGGAAAGAAGGCAACACTTTGTGTCTTGCAGGTCTAGGGCAATGTAGCACACCCAGAGCAGATGTTCTACTTCTTCAGGGTCAGTCCTGCAAAGAAACTTCGTTTCGCAGTCCTTTGTAAGGGATGTTCCCAGTAGGCTGTTAGAGCACTGTGCAGAGCGAGTTGTTTCTCAGCTTCCCAAACAGCCAGAAGCAAGATGCTTTTGGGCCCTTCTCACCCTTTGGAAAGAAGGCAGCACTTTGTGCCTTGCAGCTCTAGGGCAATGTAGCACACCCACAGCAGAAGTTCTACTTCAGCCAGATCAGGCCCGCAAAGAAACTGCGTTTCACAGGCCTTTGTAAGAGATGTTCCCGGTAGGCTGTTAGAGCACTGTGCAGAGCGAGTTGTTTCTTAGCTTCCCAAAGAGCTGGAAGCAAGATACTTTAGGGGCCATCTGCCCTTAAGGAAAGAAGGCAGCACTTTGTGCCTTGCAGCTCTAGGGCAAGGTAGCACACCCCGAGCAGAAGTTCTACTTCAGCCAGATCTGGCCTGCAAAGAAACTGCGTTTCACAGGCCTTTGTAAGAGATGTTCCCGGTAGGCTGTTAGAGCACTGTGCAGAGCGAGTTGTTTCTCAGCTTCCCAAACAGCCGGAAGCAAGATGCTTTGGGGCCCTTCTCACCCTTTGGAAAGAAGGCAGCACTTTGTGCCTTGCAGCTCTAGGGCAATGTAGCACACCCAGAGCAGAAGTTCTACTTCAGCCAGATCAGGCCCGCAAAGAAACTGCGTTTCACAGGCCTTTGTAAGAGATGTTCCCGGTAGGCTGTTAGAGCACTGTGCAGAGCGAGTTGTTTCTTAGATTCCCAACGAGCTGGAAGCAAGATGCTTTAGGGGCCATCTGCCCTTAAGGAAAGAAGGCAGCACTTTGTGCCTTGCATCTCTAGGGCAATGTAGCACACCCAGAGCAGATGTTCTACTTCTGCCAGGTCAGGCCTGCAAAGAAACTTCGTTTCACAGGCCTTTGTAAGAGATGTTGCCGGTAGGCTCTAAGAGCACTGTGCAGAGCGACTTGTTTCTTAGCTTCCCACAGAGCTGGAAGCAAGATGCTTTGGGGCCCTTCTCACCCTTTCGAAAGAAGGCAGCACTTTGTGCCTTGCAGCTCTAGGGCAATGTAGCACACCCACAGCAGAAGTTCTACTTCAGCTAGATCAGACCTGCAAAGAAACTGCGTTTCACAGGCCTTTGTAAGAGATGTTCCCGGTAGGCTGTTAGAGCACTGTGCAGAGCGAGTTGTTTCTTAGCTTCCCAACGAGCTGGAAGCAAGATGCTTTAGGGGCCATCTGCCCTTAAGGAAAGAAGGCAGCACTTTGTGCCTTGCAGCTCTAGGGCAATGTAGCACACCCAGAGCAGATGTTCTACTTCTGCCAGGTCAGGCCTGCAAAGACACTTCGTTTCACAGGCCCTTGTAGGAGATGTTCCCGGTAGGCTGTAAGAGCACTGTGCAGAGCGACTAGTTTCTTAGCTTCCCAGAGAGCTGGAAGCAAGATGCTTTGGGGCCCATCTGCCCCTATGGAAAGAACGCAGCACTTTGTGCCTTGCAGCTCTAGGGCAATGCAGCACACCCCGAGCAGAAGTTCTACTTCAGCCAGATCAGGCCCGCAAAGAAACTGCGTTTCACAGGCCTTTGTAAGAGATGTTCCCGGTAGGCTGTTAGAGCACTGGGCAGAGCGAGTTGTTTCTTAGCTTCCCAAAGAGCTGGAAGCAAGATACTTTAGGGGCCATCTGCCCTTAAGGAAAGAAGGCAGCACTTTGTGCCTTGCAGCTCTAGGGCAAGGTAGCACACCCCGAGCAGAAGTTCTACTTCAGCCAGATCTGGCCTGCAAAGAAACTGCGTTTCACAGGCCTTTGTAAGAGATGTTCCCGGTAGGCTGTTAGAGCACTGTGCAGAGCGAGTTGTTTCTTAGCTTCCCAAAGAGCTGGAAGCAAGATGCTTTACGGGCCATCTGCCCTTAAGGAAAGAAGGCAGCACTTTGTGCCTTGCAGCTCTAGGGCAATGTAGCACACCCAGAGCAGATGTTCTACTTCTCCCAGGTCAGGCCTGAAAAGAAACTGTGTTTCACAGGCCTTTGTAAGAGATGTTCCCTGTAGGCTGTTAGAGCACTGTACAGAGCGAGTTGTTTCTTAGCTTCCCAAAGAGCTGGAAGCAAGATGCTTTAGGGGCCATCTGCCCTTAAGGAAAGAAGGCAGCACTTTGTGCCTTGCATCTCTAGGGCAATGTAGCACACCCAGAGCAGATGTTCTACTTCAGCCGTATCAGGCCTGCAAAGAAACTGCGTTTCACAGGCCTCTGTAAGAGATGTTCCCGGTAGGCTGTAAGAGCACTGTGCAGAGGGACTTGTTTCTTAGCTTCCCAAAGAGCTGGAAGCAAAATGCTTTGCGACTCATCTGCCCCTTTGGAAAGAAGGCAACACTTTGAGTCTTGCAGGTCTAGGGCAATGTAGCACACCCAGAGCAGATGTTCTACTTCTTCAGGGTCAGTCCTGCAAAGAAACTTCGTTTCACAGTCCTTTGTAAGGGATGTTCCCAGTAGGCTGTTAGAGCACTGTGCAGAGCGAGTTGTTTCTCAGCTTCCCAAACAGCCGGAAGCAAGATGCTTTTGGGCCCTTCTCACCCTTTGGAAAGAAGGCAGCACTTTGTGCCTTGCAGCTCTAGGGCAATGTAGCACACCCACAGCAGAAGTTCTACTTCAGCCAGATCAGGCCCGCAAAGAAACTGCGTTTCACAGGCCTTTGTAAGAGATGTTCCCGGTAGGCTGTTAGAGCACTGTGCAGAGCGAGTTGTTTCTTAGCTTCCCAAAGAGCTGGAAGCAAGATACTTTAGGGGCCATCTGCCCTTAAGGAAAGAAGGCAGCACTTTGTGCCTTGCAGCTCTAGGGCAAGGTAGCACACCCCGAGCAGAAGTTCTACTTCAGCCAGATCTGGCCTGCAAAGAAACTGCGTTTCACAGGCCTTTGTAAGAGATGTTCCCGGTAGGCTGTTAGAGCACTGTGCAGAGCGAGTTGTTTCTTAGATTCCCAACGAGCTGGAAGCAAGTTGCTTTAGGGGCCATCTGCCCTTAAGGAAAGAAGGCAGCACTTTGGCCTTGCATCTCTAGGGCAATGTAGCACACCCAGAGCAGATGTTCTACTTCTGCCAGGTCAGGCCTGCAAAGAAACTTCGTTTCACAGGCCTTTGTAAGAGATGTTGCCCTTAAGCTCTAAGAGCACTGCGCAGAGCGACTTGTTTCTTAGCTTCCCACAGAGCTGGAAGCAAGATGCTTTGGGGCCCTTCTCACCCTTTGGAAAGAAGGCAGCACTTTGTGACTTGCAGCTCTAGGGCAATGTAGCACACCCACAGCAGAAGTTCTACTTCAGCTAGATCAGACCTGCAAAGAAACTGCGTTTCACAGGCCTTTGTAAGAGATGTTCCCGGTAGGCTGTTAGAGCACTGTGCAGAGCGAGTTGTTTCTTAGCTTCCCAACGAGCTGGAAGCAAGATGCTTTAGGGGCCATCTGCCCTTAAGGAAAGAAGGCAGCACTTTGTGCCTTGCAGCTCTAGGGCAATGTAGCACACCCAGAGCAGATGTTCTACTTCTGCCAGGTCAGGCCTGCAAAGACACTTCGTTTCACAGGCCCTTGTAGGAGATGTTCCCGGTAGGCTGTAAGAGCACTGTGCAGAGCGACTAGTTTCTTAGCTTCCCAGAGAGCTGGAAGCAAGATGCTTTGGGGCCCATCTGCCCCTATGGAAAGAACGCAGCACTTTGTGCCTTGCAGCTCTAGGGCAATGCAGCACACCCCGAGCAGAAGTTCTACTTCAGCCAGATCAGGCCCGCAAAGAAACTGCGTTTCACAGGCCTTTGTAAGAGATGTTCCCGGTAGGCTGTTAGAGCACTGTACAGAGCGAGTTGTTTCTTAGCTTCCCAAAGAGCTGGAAGCAAGATGCTTTAGGGGCCATCTGCCCTTAATGAAAGAAGGCAGCACTTTGTGCCTTGCATCTCTAGGGCAATGTAGCACACCCAGAGCAGATGTTCTACTTCAGCCGTATCAGGCCTGCAAAGAAACTGCGTTTCACAGGCCTCTGTAAGAGATGTTCCCGGTAGGCTGTAAGAGCACTCTGCAGAGGGACTTGTTTCTTAGCTTCCCAAAGAGCTGGAAGCAAAATGCTTTGCGACTCATCTGCCCCTTTGGAAAGAAGGCAACACTTTGTGTCTTGCAGGTCTAGGGCAATGTAGCACACCCAGAGCAGATGTTCTACTTCTTCAGGGTCAGTCCTGCAAAGAAACTTCGTTTCACAGTCCTTTGTAAGGGATGTTCCCAGTAGGCTGTTAGAGCACTGTGCAGAGCGAGTTGTTTCTCAGCTTCCCAAACAGCCGGAAGCAAGATGCTTTTGGGCCCTTCTCACCCTTTGGAAAGAAGGCAGCACTTTGTGCCTTGCAGCTCTAGGGCAATGTAGCACACCCAGAGCAGATGTTCTACTTCTCCCAGGTCAGGCCTGAAAAGAAACTGTGTTTCACAGGCCTTTGTAAGAGATGTTCCCTGTAGGCTGTTAGAGCACTGTACAGAGCGAGTTGTTTCTTAGCTTCCCAAAGAGCTGGAAGCAAGATGCTTTAGGGGCCATCTGCCCTTAATGAAAGAAGGCAGCACTTTGTGCCTTGCAGGTCTAGGGCAATGTAGCACACCCAGAGCAGATGTTCTACTTCAGCCGTATCAGGCCTGCAAAGAAACTGCGTTTCACAGGCCTCTGTAAGAGATGTTCCCGGTAGGCTGTAAGAGCACTGTGCAGAGGGACTTGTTTCTTAGCTTCCCAAAGAGCTGGAAGCAAAATGCTTTGCGACTCATCTGCCCCTTTGGAAAGAAGGCAACACTTTGTGTCTTGCAGGTCTAGGGCAATGTAGCACACCCAGAGCAGATGTTCTACTTCTTCAGGGTCAGTCCTGCAAAGAAACTTCGTTTCGCAGTCCTTTGTAAGGGATGTTCCCAGTAGGCTGTTAGAGCACTGTGCAGAGCGAGTTGTTTCTCAGCTTCCCAAACAGCCAGAAGCAAGATGCTTTTGGGCCCTTCTCACCCTTTGGAAAGAAGGCAGCACTTTGTGCCTTGCAGCTCTAGGGCAATGTAGCACACCCACAGCAGAAGTTCTACTTCAGCCAGATCAGGCCCGCAAAGAAACTGCGTTTCACAGGCCTTTGTAAGAGATGTTCCCGGTAGGCTGTTAGAGCACTGTGCAGAGCGAGTTGTTTCTTAGCTTCCCAAAGAGCTGGAAGCAAGATACTTTAGGGGCCATCTGCCCTTAAGGAAAGAAGGCAGCACTTTGTGCCTTGCAGCTCTAGGGCAAGGTAGCACACCCCGAGCAGAAGTTCTACTTCAGCCAGATCTGGCCTGCAAAGAAACTGCGTTTCACAGGCCTTTGTAAGAGATGTTCCCGGTAGGCTGTTAGAGCACTGTGCAGAGCGAATTGTTTCTCAGCTTCCCAAACAGCCGGAAGCAAGATGCTTTGGGGCCCTTCTCACCCTTTGGAAAGAAGGCAGCACTTTGTGCCTTGCAGCTCTAGGGCAATGTAGCACACCCAGAGCAGAAGTTCTACTTCAGCCAGATCAGGCCCGCAAAGAAACTGCGTTTCACAGGCCTTTTTAAGAGATGTTCCCGGTAGGCTGTTAGAGCACTGTGCAGAGCGAGTTGTTTCTTAGATTCCCAACGAGCTGGAAGCAAGATGCTTTAGGGGCCATCTGCCCTTAAGGAAAGAAGGCAGCACTTTGTGCCTTGCATCTCTAGGGCAATGTAGCACACCCAGAGCAGATGTTCTACTTCTGCCAGGTCAGGCCTGCAAAGAAACTTCGTTTCACAGGCCTTTGTAAGAGATGTTGCCGGTAGGCTCTAAGAGCACTGTGCAGAGCGACTTGTTTCTTAGCTTCCCACAGAGCTGGAAGCAAGATGCTTTGGGGCCCTTCTCACCCTTTGGAAAGGAGGCAGCACTTTGTGCCTTGCAGCTCTAGGGCAATGTAGCACACCCACAGCAGAAGTTCTACTTCAGCTAGATCAGACCTGCAAAGAAACTGCGTTTCACAGGCCTTTGTAAGAGATGTTCCAGGTAGGCTGTTAGAGCACTGTGCAGAGCGAGTTGTTTCTTAGCTTCCCAACGAGCTGGAAGCAAGATGCTTTAGGGGCCATCTGCCCTTAAGGAAAGAAGGCAGCACTTTGTGCCTTGCAGCTCTAGGGCAATGTAGCACACCCAGAGCAGATGTTCTACTTCTGCCAGGTCAGGCCTGCAAAGACACTTCGTTTCACAGGCCCTTGTAGGAGATGTTCCCGGTAGGCTGTAAGAGCACTGTGCAGAGCGACTAGTTTCTTAGCTTCCCAGAGAGCTGGAAGCAAGATGCTTTGGGGCCCATCTGCCCCTATGGAAAGAACGCAGCACTTTGTGCCTTGCAGCTCTAGGGCAATGCAGCACACCCCGAGCAGAAGTTCTACTTCAGCCAGATCAGGCCCGCAAAGAAACTGCGTTTCACAGGCCTTTGTAAGAGATGTTCCCGGTAGGCTGTTAGAGCACTGTACAGAGCGAGTTGTTTCTTAGCTTCCCAAAGAGCTGGAAGCAAGATGCTTTAGGGGCCATCTGCCCTTAATGAAAGATGGCAGCACTTTGTGCCTTGCATCTCTAGGGCAATGTAGCACACCCAGAGCAGATGTTCTACTTCAGCCGTATCACGCCTGCAAAGAAACTGCGTTTCACAGGCCTCTGTAAGAGATGTTCCCAGTAGGCTGTAAGAGCACTGTGCAGAGGGACTTGTTTCTTAGCTTCCCAAAGAGCTGGAAGCAAAATGCTTTGCGACTCATCTGCCCCTTTGGAAAGAAGGCAACACTTTGTGTCTTGCAGGTCTAGGGCAATGTAGCACACCCAGAGCAGATGTTCTACTTCTTCAGGGTCAGTCCTGCAAAGAAACTTCGTTTCACAGTCCTTTGTAAGGGATGTTCCCAGTAGGCTGTTAGAGCACTGTGCAGAGCGAGTTGTTTCTCAGCTTCCCAAACAGCCGGAAGCAAGATGCTTTTGGGCCCTTCTCACCCTTTGGAAAGAAGGCAGCACTTTGTGCCTTGCAGCTCTAGGGCAATGTAGCACACCCACAGCAGAAGTTCTACTTCAGCCAGATCAGGCCCGCAAAGAAACTGCGTTTCACAGGCCTTTGTAAGAGATGTTCCCGGTAGGCTGTTAGAGCACTGTGCAGAGCGAGTTGTTTCTTAGCTTCCCAAAGAGCTGGAATCAAGATGCTTTACGGGCCATCTGCCCTTAAGGAAAGAAGGCAGAACTTTGTGCCTTGCAGCTCTAGGGCAAGGTAGCACACCCCGAGCAGAAGTTCTACTTCAGCCAGATCTGGCCTGCAAAGAAACTGCGTTTCACAGGCCTTTGTAAGAGATGTTCCCGGTAGGCTGTTAGAGCACTGTGCAGAGCGAATTGTTTCTCAGCTTCCCAAACAGCCGGAAGCAAGATGCTTTGGGGCCCTTCTCACCCTTTGGAAAGAAGGCAGCACTTTGTGCCTTGCAGCTCTAGGGCAATGTAGCACACCCAGAGCAGAAGTTCTACTTCAGCCAGATCAGGCCCGCAAAGAAACTGCGTTTCACAGGCCTTTGTAAGAGATGTTCCCGGTAGGCTGTTAGAGCACTGTGCAGAGCGAGTTGTTTCTTAGATTCCCAACGAGCTGGAAGCAAGATGCTTTAGGGGCCATCTGCCCTTAAGGAAAGAAGGCAGCACTTTGTGCCTTGCATCTCTAGGGCAATGTAGCACACCCAGAGCAGATGTTCTACTTCTGCCAGGTCAGGCCTGCAAAGAAACTTCGTTTCACAGGCCTTTGTAAGAGATGTTGCCGGTAGGCTCTAAGAGCACTGTGCAGAGCGACTTGTTTCTTAGCTTCCCACAGAGCTGGAAGCAAGATGCTTTGGGGCCCTTCTCACCCTTTGGAAAGGAGGCAGCACTTTGTGCCTTGCAGCTCTAGGGCAATGTAGCACACCCACAGCAGAAGTTCTACTTCAGCTAGATCAGACCTGCAAAGAAACTGCGTTTCACAGGCCTTTGTAAGAGATGTTCCAGGTAGGCTGTTAGAGCACTGTGCAGAGCGAGTTGTTTCTTAGCTTCCCAACGAGCTGGAAGCAAGATGCTTTAGGGGCCATCTGCCCTTAAGGAAAGAAGGCAGCACTTTGTGCCTTGCAGCTCTAGGGCAATGTAGCACACCCAGAGCAGATGTTCTACTTCTGCCAGGTCAGGCCTGCAAAGACACTTCGTTTCACAGGCCCTTGTAGGAGATGTTCCCGGTAGGCTGTAAGAGCACTGTGCAGAGCGACTAGTTTCTTAGCTTCCCAGAGAGCTGGAAGCAAGATGCTTTGGGGCCCATCTGCCCCTATGGAAAGAACGCAGCACTTTGTGCCTTGCAGCTCTAGGGCAATGCAGCACACCCCGAGCAGAAGTTCTACTTCAGCCAGATCAGGCCCGCAAAGAAACTGCGTTTCACAGGCCTTTGTAAGAGATGTTCCCGGTAGGCTGTTAGAGCACTGTACAGAGCGAGTTGTTTCTTAGCTTCCCAACGAGCTGGAAGCAAGATGCTTTAGGGGCCATCTGCCCTTAATGAAAGATGGCAGCACTTTGTGCCTTGCATCTCTAGGGCAATGTAGCACACCCAGAGCAGATGTTCTACTTCAGCCGTATCAGGCCTGCAAAGAAACTGCGTTTCACAGGCCTCTGTAAGAGATGTTCCCAGTAGGCTGTAAGAGCACTGTGCAGAGGGACTTGTTTCTTAGCTTCCCAAAGAGCTGGAAGCAAAATGCTTTGCGACTCATCTGCCCCTTTGGAAAGAAGGCAACACTTTGTGTCTTGCAGGTCTAGGGCAATGTAGCACACCCAGAGCAGATGTTCTACTTCTTCAGGGTCAGTCCTGCAAAGAAACTTCGTTTCACAGTCCTTTGTAAGGGATGTTCCCAGTAGGCTGTTAGAGCACTGTGCAGAGCGAGTTGTTTCTCAGCTTCCCAAACAGCCGGAAGCAAGATGCTTTTGGGCCCTTCTCACCCTTTGGAAAGAAGGCAGCACTTTGTGCCTTGCAGCTCTAGGGCAATGTAGCACACCCACAGCAGAAGTTCTACTTCAGCCAGATCAGGCCCGCAAAGAAACTGCGTTTCACAGGCCTTTGTAAGAGATGTTCCCGGTAGGCTGTTAGAGCACTGTGCAGAGCGAGTTGTTTCTTAGATTCCCAACGAGCTGGAAGCAAGATGCTTTAGGGGCCATCTGCCCTTAAGGAAAGAAGGCAGCACTTTGTGCCTTGCAGCTCTAGGGCAATGTAGCACACCCAGAGCAGATGTTCTACTTCTGCCAGGTCAGGCCTGCAAAGACACTTCGTTTCACAGGCCCTTGTAGGAGATGTTCCCGGTAGGCTGTAAGAGCACTGTGCAGAGCGACTAGTTTCTTAGCTTCCCAGAGAGCTGGAAGCAAGATGCTTTGGGGCCCATCTGCCCCTATGGAAAGAACGCAGCACTTTGTGCCTTGCAGCTCTAGGGCAATGCAGCACACCCCGAGCAGAAGTTCTACTTCAGCCAGATCAGGCCCGCAAAGAAACTGCGTTTCACAGGCCTTTGTAAGAGATGTTCCCGGTAGGCTGTTAGAGCACTGTACAGAGCGAGTTGTTTCTTAGCTTCCCAAAGAGCTGGAAGCAAGATGCTTTAGGGGCCATCTGCCCTTAATGAAAGAAGGCAGCACTTTGTGCCTTGCATCTCTAGGGCAATGTAGCACACCCAGAGCAGATGTTCTACTTCAGCCGTATCAGGCCTGCAAAGAAACTGCGTTTCACAGGCCTCTGTAAGAGATGTTCCCGGTAGGCTGTAAGAGCACTCTGCAGAGGGACTTGTTTCTTAGCTTCCCAAAGAGCTGGAAGCAAAATGCTTTGCGACTCATCTGCCCCTTTGGAAAGAAGGCAACACTTTGTGTCTTGCAGGTCTAGGGCAATGTAGCACACCCAGAGCAGATGTTCTACTTCTTCAGGGTCAGTCCTGCAAAGAAACTTCGTTTCACAGTCCTTTGTAAGGGATGTTCCCAGTAGGCTGTTAGAGCACTGTGCAGAGCGAGTTGTTTCTCAGCTTCCCAAACAGCCGGAAGCAAGATGCTTTTGGGCCCTTCTCACCCTTTGGAAAGAAGGCAGCACTTTGTGCCTTGCAGCTCTAGGGCAATGTAGCACACCCAGAGCAGATGTTCTACTTCTCCCAGGTCAGGCCTGAAAAGAAACTGCGTTTCACAGGCCTTTGTAAGAGATGTTCCCTGTAGGCTGTTAGAGCACTGTACAGAGCGAGTTGTTTCTTAGCTTCCCAAAGACCTGGAAGCAAGATGCTTTAGGGGCCATCTGCCCTTAATGAAAGAAGGCAGCACTTTGTGCCTTGCATCTCTAGGGCAATGTAGCACACCCAGAGCAGATGTTCTACTTCAGCCGTATCAGGCCTGCAAAGAAACTGCGTTTCACAGGCCTCTGTAAGAGATGTTCCCGGTAGGCTGTAAGAGCACTGTGCAGAGGGACTTGTTTCTTAGCTTCCCAAAGAGCTGGAAGCAAAATGCTTTGCGACTCATCTGCCCCTTTGGAAAGAAGGCAACACTTTGTGTCTTGCAGGTCTAGGGCAATGTAGCACACCCAGAGCAGATGTTCTACTTCTTCAGGGTCAGTCCTGCAAAGAAACTTCGTTTCACAGTCCTTTGTAAGGGATGTTCCCAGTAGGCTGTTAGAGCACTGTGCAGAGCGAGTTGTTTCTCAGCTTCCCAAACAGCCAGAAGCAAGATGCTTTTGGGCCCTTCTCACCCTTTGGAAAGAAGGCAGCACTTTGTGCCTTGCAGCTCTAGGGCAATGTAGCACACCCACAGCAGAAGTTCTACTTCAGCCAGATCAGGCCCGCAAAGAAACTGCGTTTCACAGGCCTTTGTAAGAGATGTTCCCGGTAGGCTGTTAGAGCACTGTGCAGAGCGAGTTGTTTCTTAGCTTCCCAAAGAGCTGGAAGCAAGATACTTTAGGGGCCATCTGCCCTTAAGGAAAGAAGGCAGCACTTTGTGCCTTGCAGCTCTAGGGCAAGGTAGCACACCCCGAGCAGAAGTTCTACTTCAGCCAGATCTGGCCTGCAAAGAGACTGCGTTTCACAGGCCTTTGTAAGAGATGTTCCCGGTAGGCTGTTAGAGCACTGTGCAGAGCGAATTGTTTCTCAGCTTCCCAAACAGCCGGAAGCAAGATGCTTTGGGGCCCTTCTCACCCTTTGGAAAGAAGGCAGCACTTTGTGCCTTGCAGCTCTAGGGCAATGTAGCACACCCAGAGCAGAAGTTCTACTTCAGCCAGATCAGGCCCGCAAAGAAACTGCGTTTCACAGGCCTTTGTAAGAGATGTTCCCGGTAGGCTGTTAGAGCACTGTGCAGAGCGAGTTGTTTCTTAGATTCCCAACGAGCTGGAAGCAAGATGCTTTAGGGGCCATCTGCCCTTAAGGAAAGAAGGCAGCACTTTGTGCCTTGCATCTCTAGGGCAATGTAGCACACCCAGAGCAGATGTTCTACTTCTGCCAGGTCAGGCCTGCAAAGAAACTTCGTTTCACAGGCCTTTGTAAGAGATGTTGCCGGTAGGCTCTAAGAGCACTGTGCAGAGCGACTTGTTTCTTAGCTTCCCACAGAGCTGGAAGCAAGATGCTTTGGGGCCCTTCTCACCCTTTGGAAAGGAGGCAGCACTTTGTGCCTTGCAGCTCTAGGGCAATGTAGCACACCCACAGCAGAAGTTCTACTTCAGCTAGATCAGACCTGCAAAGAAACTGCGTTTCACAGGCCTTTGTAAGAGATGTTCCCGGTAGGCTGTTAGAGCACTGTGCAGAGCGAGTTGTTTCTTAGCTTCCCACAGAGCTGGAAGCAAGATGCTTTGGGGCCCTTCTCACCCTTTGGAAAGGAGGCAGCACTTTGTGCCTTGCAGCTCTAGGGCAATGTAGCACACCCACAGCAGAAGTTCTACTTCAGCTAGATCAGACCTGCAAAGAAACTGCGTTTCACAGGCCTTTGTAAGAGATGTTCCCGGTAGGCTGTTAGAGCACTGTGCAGAGCGAGTTGTTTCTTAGCTTCCCAACGAGCTGGAAGCAAGATGCTTTAGGGGCCATCTGCCCTTAAGGAAAGAAGGCAGCACTTTGTGCCTTGCAGCTCTAGGGCAATGTAGCACACCCAGAGCAGATGTTCTACTTCTGCCAGGTCAGGCCTGCAAAGACACTTCGTTTCACAGGCCCTTGTAGGAGATGTTCCCGGTAGGCTGTAAGAGCACTGTGCAGAGCGACTAGTTTCTTAGCTTCCCAGAGAGCTGGAAGCAAGATGCTTTGGGGCCCATCTGCCCCTATGGAAAGAACGCAGCACTTTGTGCCTTGCAGCTCTAGGGCAATGCAGCACACCCCGAGCAGAAGTTCTACTTCAGCCAGATCAGGCCCGCAAAGAAACTGCGTTTCACAGGCCTTTGTAAGAGATGTTCCCGGTAGGCTGTTAGAGCACTGTGCAGAGCGAGTTGTTTCTTAGCTTCCCAAAGAGCTGGAAGCAAGATGCTTTAGGGGCCATCTGCCCTTAAGGAAAGAAGGCAGCACTTTGTGCCTTGCATCTCTAGGGCAATGTAGCACACCCAGAGCAGATGTTCTACTTCAGCCGTATCAGGCCTGCAAAGAAACTGCGTTTCACAGGCCTCTGTAAGAGATGTTCCCGGTAGGCTGTAAGAGCACTGTGCAGAGGGACTTGTTTCTTAGCTTCCCAAGGAGCTGGAAGCAAGATGCTTTACGGGCCATCTGCCCTTAAGGAAAGAAGGCAGCACTTTGTGCCTTGCAGCTCTAGGGCAATGTAGCACACCCAGAGCAGATGTTCTACTTCTCCCAGGTCAGGCCTGAAAAGAAACTGTGTTTCACAGGCCTTTGTAAGAGATGTTCCCTGTAGGCTGTTAGAGCACTGTACAGAGCGAGTTGTTTCATAGCTTCCCAAAGAGCTGGAAGCAAGATGCTTTAGGGGCCATCTGCCCTTAAGGAAAGAAGGCAGCACTTTGTGCCTTGCATCTCTAGGGCAATGTAGCACACCCAGAGCAGATGTTCTACTTCAGCCGTATCAGGCCTGCAAAGAAACTGCGTTTCACAGGCCTCTGTAAGAGATGTTCCCGGTAGGCTGTAAGAGCACTGTGCAGAGGGACTTGTTTCTTAGCTTCCCAAAGAGCTGGAAGCAAAATGCTTTGCGACTCATCTGCCCCTTTGGAAAGAAGGCAACACTTTGTGTCTTGCAGGTCTAGGGCAATGTAGCACACCCAGAGCAGATGTTCTACTTCTTCAGGGTCAGTCCTGCAAAGAAACTTCGTTTCACAGTCCTTTGTAAGGGATGTTCCCAGTAGGCTGTTAGAGCACTGTGCAGAGCGAGTTGTTTCTCAGCTTCCCAAACAGCCGGAAGCAAGATGCTTTTGGGCCCTTCTCACCCTTTGGAAAGAAGGCAGCACTTTGTGCCTTGCAGCTCTAGGGCAATGTAGCACACCCACAGCAGAAGTTCTACTTCAGCCAGATCAGGCCCGCAAAGAAACTGCGTTTCACAGGCCTTTGTAAGAGATGTTCCCGGTAGGCTGTTAGAGCACTGTGCAGAGCGAGTTGTTTCTTAGCTTCCCAAAGAGCTGGAAGCAAGATGCTTTAGGGGCCATCTGCCCTTAAGGAAAGAAGGCAGCACTTTGTGCCTTGCAGCTCTAGGGCAAGGTAGCACACCCCGAGCAGAAGTTCTACTTCAGCCAGATCTGGCATGCAAAGAAACTGCGTTTCACAGGCCTTTGTAAGAGATGTTCCCGGTAGGCTGTTAGAGCACTGTGCAGAGCGAATTGTTTCTCAGCTTCCCAAACAGCCGGAAGCAAGATGCTTTGGGGCCCTTCTCACCCTTTGGAAAGAAGGCAGCACTTTGTGCCTTGCAGCTCTAGGGCAATGTAGCACACCCAGAGCAGAAGTTCTACTTCAGCCAGATCAGGCCCGCAAAGAAACTGCGTTTCACAGGCCTTTGTAAGAGATGTTCCCGGTAGGCTGTTAGAGCACTGTGCAGAGCGAGTTGTTTCTTAGATTCCCAACGAGCTGGAAGCAAGATGCTTTAGGGGCCATCTGCCCTTAAGGAAAGAAGGCAGCACTTTGTGCCTTGCATCTCTAGGGCAATGTAGCACACCCAGAGCAGATGTTCTACTTCTGCCAGGTCAGGCCTGCAAAGACACTTCGTTTCACAGGCCCTTGTAGGAGATGTTCCCGGTAGGCTGTAAGAGCACTGTGCAGAGCGACTAGTTTCTTAGCTTCCCAGAGAGCTGGAAGCAAGATGCTTTGGGGCCCATCTGCCCCTATGGAAAGAACGCAGCACTTTGTGCCTTGCAGCTCTAGGGCAATGCAGCACACCCCGAGCAGAAGTTCTACTTCAGCCAGATCAGGCCCGCAAAGAAACTGCGTTTCACAGGCCTTTGTAAGAGATGTTCCCGGTAGGCTGTTAGAGCACTGTGCAGAGCGAGTTGTTTCTTAGCTTCCCAAAGAGCTGGAAGCAAGATGCTTTAGGGGCCATCTGCCCTTAAGGAAAGAAGGCAGCACTTTGTGCCTTGCATCTCTAGGGCAATGTAGCACACCCAGAGCAGATGTTCTACTTCAGCCGTATCAGGCCTGCAAAGAAACTGCGTTTCACAGGCCTCTGTAAGAGATGTTCCCGGTAGGCTGTAAGAGCACTGTGCAGAGGGACTTGTTTCTTAGCTTCCCAAGGAGCTGGAAGCAAAATGCTTTGCGACTCATCTGCCCCTTTGGAAAGAAGGCAACACTTTGTGTCTTGCAGGTCTAGGGCAATGTAGCACACCCAGAGCAGATGTTCTACTTCATCAAGGTCAGTCCTGCAAAGAAACTTCGTTTCACAGTCCTTTGTAAGAGATGTTCCCAGTAGGCTGTTAGAGCACTGTGCAGAGCGAGTTGTTTCTCAGCTTCCCAAACAGCCGGAAGCAAGATGCTTTTGGGCCCTTCTCACCCTTTGGAAAGAAGGCAGCACTTTGTGCCTTGCAGCTCTAGGGCAATGTAGCACACCCACAGCAGAAGTTCTACTTCAGCCAGATCAGGCCCGCAAAGAAACTGCGTTTCACAGGCCTTTGTAAGAGATGTTCCCGGTAGGCTGTTAGAGCACTGTGCAGAGCGAGTTGTTTCTTAGCTTCCCAAAGAGCTGGAAGCAAGATACTTTAGGGGCCATCTGCCCTTAAGGAAAGAAGGCAGCACTTTGTGCCTTGCAGCTCTAGGGCAAGGTAGCACACCCCGAGCAGAAGTTCTACTTCAGCCAGATCTGGCCTGCAAAGAAACTGCGTTTCACAGGCCTTTGTAAGAGATGTTCCCGGTAGGCTGTTAGAGCACTGTGCAGAGCGAGTTGTTTCTTAGCTTCCCAAAGAGCTGGAAGCAAGATGCTTTACGGGCCATCTGCCCTTAAGGAAAGAAGGCAGCACTTTGTGCCTTGCAGCTCTAGGGCAATGTAGCACACCCAGAGCAGATGTTCTACTTCTCCCAGGTCAGGCCTGAAAAGAAACTGTGTTTCACAGGCCTTTGTAAGAGATGTTCCCTGTAGGCTGTTAGAGCACTGTACAGAGCGAGTTGTTTCTTAGCTTCCCAAAGAGCTGGAAGCAAGATGCTTTAGGGGCCATCTGCCCTTAAGGAAAGAAGGCAGCACTTTGTGCCTTGCAGCTCTAGGGCAAGGTAGCACACCCCGAGCAGAAGTTCTACTTCAGCCAGATCTGGCATGCAAAGAAACTGCGTTTCACAGGCCTTTGTAAGAGATGTTCCCGGTAGGCTGTTAGAGCACTGTGCAGAGCGAATTGTTTCTCAGCTTCCCAAACAGCCGGAAGCAAGATGCTTTGGGGCCCTTCTCACCCTTTGGAAAGAAGGCAGCACTTTGTGCCTTGCAGCTCTAGGGCAATGTAGCACACCCAGAGCAGAAGTTCTACTTCAGCCAGATCAGGCCCGCAAAGAAACTGCGTTTCACAGGCCTTTGTAAGAGATGTTCCCGGTAGGCTGTTAGAGCACTGTGCAGAGCGAGTTGTTTCTTAGATTCCCAACGAGCTGGAAGCAAGATGCTTTAGGGGCCATCTGCCCTTAAGGAAAGAAGGCAGCACTTTGTGCCTTGCATCTCTAGGGCAATGTAGCACACCCAGAGCAGATGTTCTACTTCTGCCAGGTCAGGCCTGCAAAGACACTTCGTTTCACAGGCCCTTGTAGGAGATGTTCCCGGTAGGCTGTAAGAGCACTGTGCAGAGCGACTAGTTTCTTAGCTTCCCAGAGAGCTGGAAGCAAGATGCTTTGGGGCCCATCTGCCCCTATGGAAAGAACGCAGCACTTTGTGCCTTGCAGCTCTAGGGCAATGCAGCACACCCCGAGCAGAAGTTCTACTTCAGCCAGATCAGGCCCGCAAAGAAACTGCGTTTCACAGGCCTTTGTAAGAGATGTTCCCGGTAGGCTGTTAGAGCACTGTGCAGAGCGAGTTGTTTCTTAGCTTCCCAAAGAGCTGGAAGCAAGATGCTTTAGGGGCCATCTGCCCTTAAGGAAAGAAGGCAGCACTTTGTGCCTTGCATCTCTAGGGCAATGTAGCACACCCAGAGCAGATGTTCTACTTCAGCCGTATCAGGCCTGCAAAGAAACTGCGTTTCACAGGCCTCTGTAAGAGATGTTCCCGGTAGGCTGTAAGAGCACTGTGCAGAGGGACTTGTTTCTTAGCTTCCCAAGGAGCTGGAAGCAAAATGCTTTGCGACTCATCTGCCCCTTTGGAAAGAAGGCAACACTTTGTGTCTTGCAGGTCTAGGGCAATGTAGCACACCCAGAGCAGATGTTCTACTTCATCAAGGTCAGTCCTGCAAAGAAACTTCGTTTCACAGTCCTTTGTAAGAGATGTTCCCAGTAGGCTGTTAGAGCACTGTGCAGAGCGAGTTGTTTCTCAGCTTCCCAAACAGCCGGAAGCAAGATGCTTTTGGGCCCTTCTCACCCTTTGGAAAGAAGGCAGCACTTTGTGCCTTGCAGCTCTAGGGCAATGTAGCACACCCACAGCAGAAGTTCTACTTCAGCCAGATCAGGCCCGCAAAGAAACTGCGTTTCACAGGCCTTTGTAAGAGATGTTCCCGGTAGGCTGTTAGAGCACTGTGCAGAGCGAGTTGTTTCTTAGCTTCCCAAAGAGCTGGAAGCAAGATACTTTAGGGGCCATCTGCCCTTAAGGAAAGAAGGCAGCACTTTGTGCCTTGCAGCTCTAGGGCAAGGTAGCACACCCCGAGCAGAAGTTCTACTTCAGCCAGATCTGGCCTGCAAAGAAACTGCGTTTCACAGGCCTTTGTAAGAGATGTTCCCGGTAGGCTGTTAGAGCACTGTGCAGAGCGAGTTGTTTCTTAGCTTCCCAAAGAGCTGGAAGCAAGATGCTTTACGGGCCATCTGCCCTTAAGGAAAGAAGGCAGCACTTTGTGCCTTGCAGCTCTAGGGCAATGTAGCACACCCAGAGCAGATGTTCTACTTCTCCCAGGTCAGGCCTGAAAAGAAACTGTGTTTCACAGGCCTTTGTAAGAGATGTTCCCGGTAGGCTGTTAGAGCACTGTACAGAGCGAGTTGTTTCTTAGCTTCCCAAAGAGCTGGAAGCAAGATGCTTTAGGGGCCATCTGCCCTTAAGGAAAGAAGGCAGCACTTTGTGCCTTGCATCTCTAGGGCAATGTAGCACACCCAGAGCAGATGTTCTACTTCAGCCGTATCAGGCCTGCAAAGAAACTGCGTTTCACAGGCCTCTGTAAGAGATGTTCCCGGTAGGCTGTAAGAGCACTGTGCAGAGGGACTTGTTTCTTAGCTTCCCAAAGAGCTGGAAGCAAAATGCTTTGCGACTCATCTGCCCCTTTGGAAAGAAGGCAACACTTTGTGTCTTGCAGGTCTAGGGCAATGTAGCACACCCAGAGCAGATGTTCTACTTCTTCAGGGTCAGTCCTGCAAAGAAACTTCGTTTCACAGTCCTTTGTAAGGGATGTTCCCAGTAGGCTGTTAGAGCACTGTGCAGAGCGAGTTGTTTCTCAGCTTCCCAAACAGCCGGAAGCAAGATGCTTTTGGGCCCTTCTCACCCTTTGGAAAGAAGGCAGCACTTTGTGCCTTGCAGCTCTAGGGCAATGTAGCACACCCACAGCAGAAGTTCTACTTCAGCCAGATCAGGCCCGCAAAGAAACTGCGTTTCACAGGCCTTTGTAAGAGATGTTCCCGGTAGGCTGTTAGAGCACTGTGCAGAGCGAGTTGTTTCTTAGCTTCCCAAAGAGCTGGAAGCAAGATGCTTTACGGGCCATCTTCCCTTAAGGAAAGAAGGCAGCACTTTGTGCCTTGCAGCTCTAGGGCAAGGTAGCACACCCCGAGCAGAAGTTCTACTTCAGCCAGATCTGGCATGCAAAGAAACTGCGTTTCACAGGCCTTTGTAAGAGATGTTCCCGGTAGGCTGTTAGAGCACTGTGCAGAGCGAATTGTTTCTCAGCTTCCCAAACAGCCGGAAGCAAGATGCTTTGGGGCCCTTCTCACCCTTTGGAAAGAAGGCAGCACTTTGTGCCTTGCAGCTCTAGGGCAATGTAGCACACCCAGAGCAGAAGTTCTACTTCAGCCAGATCATGCCCGCAAAGAAACTGCGTTTCACAGGCCTTTGTAAGAGATGTTCCCGGTAGGCTGTTAGAGCACTGTGCAGAGCGAGTTGTTTCTTAGATTCCCAACGAGCTGGAAGCAAGATGCTTTAGGGGCCATCTGCCCTTAAGGAAAGAAGGCAGCACTTTGTGCCTTGCATCTCTAGGGCAATGTAGCACACCCAGAGCAGATGTTCTACTTCAGCCGTATCAGGCCTGCAAAGAAACTGCGTTTCACAGGCCTCTGTAAGAGATGTTCCCGGTAGGCTGTAAGAGCACTGTGCAGAGGGACTTGTTTCTTAGCTTCCCAAGGAGCTGGAAGCAAAATGCTTTGCGACTCATCTGCCCCTTTGGAAAGAAGGCAACACTTTGTGTCTTGCAGGTCTAGGGCAATGTAGCACACCCAGAGCAGATGTTCTACTTCATCAAGGTCAGTCCTGCAAAGAAACTTCGTTTCACAGTCCTTTGTAAGAGATGTTCCCAGTAGGCTGTTAGAGCACTGTGCAGAGCGAGTTGTTTCTCAGCTTCCCAAACAGCCGGAAGCAAGATGCTTTTGGGCCCTTCTCACCCTTTGGAAAGAAGGCAGCACTTTGTGCCTTGCAGCTCTAGGGCAATGTAGCACACCCACAGCAGAAGTTCTACTTCAGCCAGATCAGGCCCGCAAAGAAACTGCGTTTCACAGGCCTTTGTAAGAGATGTTCCCGGTAGGCTGTTAGAGCACTGTGCAGAGCGAGTTGTTTCTTAGCTTCCCAAAGAGCTGGAAGCAAGATACTTTAGGGGCCATCTGCCCTTAAGGAAAGAAGGCAGCACTTTGTGCCTTGCAGCTCTAGGGCAAGGTAGCACACCCCGAGCAGAAGTTCTACTTCAGCCAGATCTGGCCTGCAAAGAAACTGCGTTTCACAGGCCTTTGTAAGAGATGTTCCCGGTAGGCTGTTAGAGCACTGTGCAGAGCGAGTTGTTTCTTAGCTTCCCAAAGAGCTGGAAGCAAGATGCTTTACGGGCCATCTGCCCTTAAGGAAAGAAGGCAGCACTTTGTGCCTTGCAGCTCTAGGGCAATGTAGCACACCCAGAGCAGATGTTCTACTTCTCCCAGGTCAGGCCTGAAAAGAAACTGTGTTTCACAGGCCTTTGTAAGAGATGTTCCCTGTAGGCTGTTAGAGCACTGTACAGAGCGAGTTGTTTCTTAGCTTCCCAAAGAGCTGGAAGCAAGATGCTTTAGGGGCCATCTGCCCTTAAGGAAAGAAGGCAGCACTTTGTGCCTTGCATCTCTAGGGCAATGTAGCACACCCAGAGCAGATGTTCTACTTCAGCCGTATCAGGCCTGCAAAGAAACTGCGTTTCACAGGCCTCTGTAAGAGATGTTCCCGGTAGGCTGTAAGAGCACTGTGCAGAGGGACTTGTTTCTTAGCTTCCCAAAGAGCTGGAAGCAAAATGCTTTGCGACTCATCTGCCCCTTTGGAAAGAAGGCAACACTTTGTGTCTTGCAGGTCTAGGGCAATGTAGCACACCCAGAGCAGATGTTCTACTTCTTCAGGGTCAGTCCTGCAAAGAAACTTCGTTTCACAGTCCTTTGTAAGGGATGTTCCCAGTAGGCTGTTAGAGCACTGTGCAGAGCGAGTTGTTTCTCAGCTTCCCAAACAGCCGGAAGCAAGATGCTTTTGGGCCCTTCTCACCCTTTGGAAAGAAGGCAGCACTTTGTGCCTTGCAGCTCTAGGGCAATGTAGCACACCCACAGCAGAAGTTCTACTTCAGCCAGATCAGGCCCGCAAAGAAACTGCGTTTCACAGGCCTTTGTAAGAGATGTTCCCGGTAGGCTGTTAGAGCACTGTGCAGAGCGAGTTGTTTCTTAGCTTCCCAAAGAGCTGGAAGCAAGATGCTTTACGGGCCATCTTCCCTTAAGGAAAGAAGGCAGCACTTTGTGCCTTGCAGCTCTAGGGCAAGGTAGCACACCCCGAGCAGAAGTTCTACTTCAGCCAGATCTGGCATGCAAAGAAACTGCGTTTCACAGGCCTTTGTAAGAGATGTTCCCGGTAGGCTGTTAGAGCACTGTGCAGAGCGAATTGTTTCTCAGCTTCCCAAACAGCCGGAAGCAAGATGCTTTGGGGCCCTTCTCACCCTTTGGAAAGAAGGCAGCACTTTGTGCCTTGCAGCTCTAGGGCAATGTAGCACACCCAGAGCAGAAGTTCTACTTCAGCCAGATCAGGCCCGCAAAGAAACTGCGTTTCACAGGCCTTTGTAAGAGATGTTCCCGGTAGGCTGTTAGAGCACTGTGCAGAGCGAGTTGTTTCTTAGATTCCCAACGAGCTGGAAGCAAGATGCTTTAGGGGCCATCTGCCCTTAAGGAAAGAAGGCAGCACTTTGTGCCTTGCATCTCTAGGGCAATGTAGCACACCCAGAGCAGATGTTCTACTTCTGCCAGGTCAGGCCTGCAAAGACACTTCGTTTCACAGGCCCTTGTAGGAGATGTTCCCGGTAGGCTGTAAGAGCACTGTGCAGAGCGACTAGTTTCTTAGCTTCCCAGAGAGCTGGAAGCAAGATGCTTTGGGGCCCATCTGCCCCTATGGAAAGAACGCAGCACTTTGTGCCTTGCAGCTCTAGGGCAATGCAGCACACCCCGAGCAGAAGTTCTACTTCAGCCAGATCAGGCCCGCAAAGAAACTGCGTTTCACAGGCCTTTGTAAGAGATGTTCCCGGTAGGCTGTTAGAGCACTGTGCAGAGCGAGTTGTTTCTTAACTTCCCAAAGAGCTGGAAGCAAGATGCTTTAGGGGCCATCTGCCCTTAAGGAAAGAAGGCAGCACTTTGTGCCTTGCATCTCTAGGGCAATGTAGCACACCCAGAGCAGATGTTCTACTTCAGCCGTATCAGGCCTGCAAAGAAACTGCGTTTCACAGGCCTCTGTAAGAGATGTTCCCGGTAGGCTGTAAGAGCACTGTGCAGAGGGACTTGTTTCTTAGCTTCCCAAAGAGATGGAAGCAAAATGCTTTGCGACTCATCTGCCCCTTTGGAAAGAAGGCAACACTTTGTGTCTTGCAGGTCTAGGGCAATGTAGCACACCCAGAGCAGATGTTCTACTTCTTCAAGGTCAGTCCTGCAAAGAAACTTCGTTTCACAGTCCTTTGTAAGAGATGTTCCCAGTAGGCTGTTAGAGCACTGTGCAGAGCGAGTTGTTTCTCAGCTTCCCAAACAGCCGGAAGCAAGATGCTTTTGGGCCCTTCTCACCCTTTGGAAAGAAGGCAGCACTTTGTGCCTTGCAGCTCTAGGGCAATGTAGCACACCCACAGCAGAAGTTCTACTTCAGCCAGATCAGGCCCGCAAAGAAACTGCGTTTCACAGGCCTTTGTAAGAGATGTTCCCGGTAGGCTGTTAGAGCACTGTGCAGAGCGAGTTGTTTCTTAGCTTCCCAAAGAGCTGGAAGCAAGATACTTTAGGGGCCATCTGCCCTTAAGGAAAGAAGGCAGCACTTTGTGCCTTGCAGCTCTAGGGCAAGGTAGCACACCCCGAGCAGAAGTTCTACTTCAGCCAGATCTGGCCTGCAAAGAAACTGCGTTTCACAGGCCTTTGTAAGAGATGTTCCCGGTAGGCTGTTAGAGCACTGTGCAGAGCGAGTTGTTTCTTAGCTTCCCAAAGAGCTGGAAGCAAGATGCTTTACGGGCCATCTGCCCTTAAGGAAAGAAGGCAGCACTTTGTGCCTTGCAGCTCTAGGGCAATGTAGCACACCCAGAGCAGATGTTCTACTTCTCCCAGGTCAGGCCTGAAAAGAAACTGTGTTTCACAGGCCTTTGTAAGAGATGTTCCCTGTAGGCTGTTAGAGCACTGTACAGAGCGAGTTGTTTCTTAGCTTCCCAAAGAGCTGGAAGCAAGATGCTTTAGGGGCCATCTGCCCTTAAGGAAAGAAGGCAGCACTTTGTGCCTTGCAGCTCTAGGGCAAGGTAGCACACCCCGAGCAGAAGTTCTACTTCAGCCAGATCTGGCCTGCAAAGAAACTGCGTTTCACAGGCCTTTGTAAGAGATGTTCCCGGTAGGCTGTTAGAGCACTGTGCAGAGCGAGTTGTTTCTTAGCTTCCCAAAGAGCTGGAAGCAAGATGCTTTAGGGGCCATCTGCCCTTAAGGAAAGAAGGCAGCACTTTGTGCCTTGCATCTCTAGGGCAATGTAGCACACCCAGAGCAGATGTTCTACTTCAGCCGTATCAGGCCTGCAAAGAAACTGCGTTTCACAGGCCTCTGTAAGAGATGTTCCCGGTAGGCTGTAAGAGCACTGTGCAGAGGGACTTGTTTCTTAGCTTCCCAAAGAGCTGGAAGCAAAATGCTTTGCGACTCATCTGCCCCTTTGGAAAGAAGGCAACACTTTGTGTCTTGCAGGTCTAGGGCAATGTAGCACACCCAGAGCAGATGTTCTACTTCTTCAGGGTCAGTCCTGCAAAGAAACTTCGTTTCACAGTCCTTTGTAAGGGATGTTCCCAGTAGGCTGTTAGAGCACTGTGCAGAGCGAGTTGTTTCTCAGCTTCCCAAACAGCCGGAAGCAAGATGCTTTTGGGCCCTTCTCACCCTTTGGAAAGAAGGCAGCACTTTGTGCCTTGCAGCTCTAGGGCAATGTAGCACACCCACAGCAGAAGTTCTACTTCAGCCAGATCAGGCCCGCAAAGAAACTGCGTTTCACAGGCCTTTGTAAGAGATGTTCCCGGTAGGCTGTTAGAGCACTGTGCAGAGCGAGTTGTTTCTTAGCTTCCCAAAGAGCTGGAAGCAAGATGCTTTACGGGCCATCTTCCCTTAAGGAAAGAAGGCAGCACTTTGTGCCTTGCAGCTCTAGGGCAAGGTAGCACACCCCGAGCAGAAGTTCTACTTCAGCCAGATCTGGCATGCAAAGAAACTGCGTTTCACAGGCCTTTGTAAGAGATGTTCCCGGTAGGCTGTTAGAGCACTGTGCAGAGCGAATTGTTTCTCAGCTTCCCAAACAGCCGGAAGCAAGATGCTTTGGGGCCCTTCTCACCCTTTGGAAAGAAGGCAGCACTTTGTGCCTTGCAGCTCTAGGGCAATGTAGCACACCCAGAGCAGAAGTTCTACTTCAGCCAGATCAGGCCCGCAAAGAAACTGCGTTTCACAGGCCTTTGTAAGAGATGTTCCCGGTAGGCTGTTAGAGCACTGTGCAGAGCGAGTTGTTTCTTAGATTCCCAACGAGCTGGAAGCAAGATGCTTTAGGGGCCATCTGCCCTTAAGGAAAGAAGGCAGCACTTTGTGCCTTGCATCTCTAGGGCAATGTAGCACACCCAGAGCAGATGTTCTACTTCTGCCAGGTCAGGCCTGCAAAGACACTTCGTTTCACAGGCCCTTGTAGGAGATGTTCCCGGTAGGCTGTAAGAGCACTGTGCAGAGCGACTAGTTTCTTAGCTTCCCAGAGAGCTGGAAGCAAGATGCTTTGGGGCCCATCTGCCCCTATGGAAAGAACGCAGCACTTTGTGCCTTGCAGCTCTAGGGCAATGCAGCACACCCCGAGCAGAAGTTCTACTTCAGCCAGATCAGGCCCGCAAAGAAACTGCGTTTCACAGGCCTTTGTAAGAGATGTTCCCGGTAGGCTGTTAGAGCACTGTGCAGAGCGAGTTGTTTCTTAACTTCCCAAAGAGCTGGAAGCAAGATGCTTTAGGGGCCATCTGCCCTTAAGGAAAGAAGGCAGCACTTTGTGCCTTGCATCTCTAGGGCAATGTAGCACACCCAGAGCAGATGTTCTACTTCAGCCGTATCAGGCCTGCAAAGAAACTGCGTTTCACAGGCCTCTGTAAGAGATGTTCCCGGTAGGCTGTAAGAGCACTGTGCAGAGGGACTTGTTTCTTAGCTTCCCAAAGAGATGGAAGCAAAATGCTTTGCGACTCATCTGCCCCTTTTGAAAGAAGGCAACACTTTGTGTCTTGCAGGTCTAGGGCAATGTAGCACACCCAGAGCAGATGTTCTACTTCTTCAAGGTCAGTCCTGCAAAGAAACTTCGTTTCACAGTCCTTTGTAAGAGATGTTCCCAGTAGGCTGTTAGAGCACTGTGCAGAGCGAGTTGTTTCTCAGCTTCCCAAACAGCCGGAAGCAAGATGCTTTTGGGCCCTTCTCACCCTTTGGAAAGAAGGCAGCACTTTGTGCCTTGCAGCTCTAGGGCAATGTAGCACACCCACAGCAGAAGTTCTACTTCAGCCAGATCAGGCCCGCAAAGAAACTGCGTTTCACAGGCCTTTGTAAGAGATGTTCCCGGTAGGCTGTTAGAGCACTGTGCAGAGCGAGTTGTTTCTTAGCTTCCCAAAGAGCTGGAAGCAAGATACTTTAGGGGCCATCTGCCCTTAAGGAAAGAAGGCAGCACTTTGTGCCTTGCAGCTCTAGGGCAAGGTAGCACACCCCGAGCAGAAGTTCTACTTCAGCCAGATCTGGCCTGCAAAGAAACTGCGTTTCACAGGCCTTTGTAAGAGATGTTCCCGGTAGGCTGTTAGAGCACTGTGCAGAGCGAGTTGTTTCTTAGCTTCCCAAAGAGCTGGAAGCAAGATGCTTTACGGGCCATCTGCCCTTAAGGAAAGAAGGCAGCACTTTGTGCCTTGCAGCTCTAGGGCAATGTAGCACACCCAGAGCAGATGTTCTACTTCTCCCAGGTCAGGCCTGAAAAGAAACTGTGTTTCACAGGCCTTTGTAAGAGATGTTCCCTGTAGGCTGTTAGAGCACTGTACAGAGCGAGTTGTTTCTTAGCTTCCCAAAGAGCTGGAAGCAAGATGCTTTAGGGGCCATCTGCCCTTAAGGAAAGAAGGCAGCACTTTGTGCCTTGCAGCTCTAGGGCAAGGTAGCACACCCCGAGCAGAAGTTCTACTTCAGCCAGATCTGGCATGCAAAGAAACTGCGTTTCACAGGCCTTTGTAAGAGATGTTCCCGGTAGGCTGTTAGAGCACTGTGCAGAGCGAGTTGTTTCTTAACTTCCCAAAGAGCTGGAAGCAAGATGCTTTAGGGGCCATCTGCCCTTAAGGAAAGAAGGCAGCACTTTGTGCCTTGCATCTCTAGGGCAATGTAGCACACCCAGAGCAGATGTTCTACTTCAGCCGTATCAGGCCTGCAAAGAAACTGCGTTTCACAGGCCTCTGTAAGAGATGTTCCCGGTAGGCTGTAAGAGCACTGTGCAGAGGGACTTGTTTCTTAGCTTCCCAAAGAGATGGAAGCAAAATGCTTTGCGACTCATCTGCCCCTTTGGAAAGAAGGCAACACTTTGTGTCTTGCAGGTCTAGGGCAATGTAGCACACCCAGAGCAGATGTTCTACTTCTTCAAGGTCAGTCCTGCAAAGAAACTTCGTTTCACAGTCCTTTGTAAGAGATGTTCCCAGTAGGCTGTTAGAGCACTGTGCAGAGCGAGTTGTTTCTCAGCTTCCCAAACAGCCGGAAGCAAGATGCTTTTGGGCCCTTCTCACCCTTTGGAAAGAAGGCAGCACTTTGTGCCTTGCAGCTCTAGGGCAATGTAGCACACCCACAGCAGAAGTTCTACTTCAGCCAGATCAGGCCCGCAAAGAAACTGCGTTTCACAGGCCTTTGTAAGAGATGTTCCCGGTAGGCTGTTAGAGCACTGTGCAGAGCGAGTTGTTTCTTAGCTTCCCAAAGAGCTGGAAGCAAGATACTTTAGGGGCCATCTGCCCTTAAGGAAAGAAGGCAGCACTTTGTGCCTTGCAGCTCTAGGGCAAGGTAGCACACCCCGAGCAGAAGTTCTACTTCAGCCAGATCTGGCCTGCAAAGAAACTGCGTTTCACAGGCCTTTGTAAGAGATGTTCCCGGTAGGCTGTTAGAGCACTGTGCAGAGCGAGTTGTTTCTTAGCTTCCCAAAGAGCTGGAAGCAAGATGCTTTACGGGCCATCTGCCCTTAAGGAAAGAAGGCAGCACTTTGTGCCTTGCAGCTCTAGGGCAATGTAGCACACCCAGAGCAGATGTTCTACTTCTCCCAGGTCAGGCCTGAAAAGAAACTGTGTTTCACAGGCCTTTGTAAGAGATGTTCCCTGTAGGCTGTTAGAGCACTGTACAGAGCGAGTTGTTTCTTAGCTTCCCAAAGAGCTGGAAGCAAGATGCTTTAGGGGCCATCTGCCCTTAAGGAAAGAAGGCAGCACTTTGTGCCTTGCAGCTCTAGGGCAAGGTAGCACACCCCGAGCAGAAGTTCTACTTCAGCCAGATCTGGCATGCAAAGAAACTGCGTTTCACAGGCCTTTGTAAGAGATGTTCCCGGTAGGCTGTTAGAGCACTGTGCAGAGCGAATTGTTTCTCAGCTTCCCAAACAGCCGGAAGCAAGATGCTTTGGGGCCCTTCTCACCCTTTGGAAAGAAGGCAGCACTTTGTGCCTTGCAGCTCTAGGGCAATGTAGCACACCCAGAGCAGAAGTTCTACTTCAGCCAGATCAGGCCCGCAAAGAAACTGCGTTTCACAGGCCTTTGTAAGAGATGTTCCCGGTAGGCTGTTAGAGCACTGTGCAGAGCGAGTTGTTTCTTAGATTCCCAACGAGCTGGAAGCAAGATGCTTTAGGGGCCATCTGCCCTTAAGGAAAGAAGGCAGCACTTTGTGCCTTGCAGCTCTAGGGCAATGTAGCACACCCAGAGCAGATGTTCTACTTCTGCCAGGTCAGGCCTGCAAAGACACTTCGTTTCACAGGCCCTTGTAGGAGATGTTCCCGGTAGGCTGTAAGAGCACTGTGCAGAGCGACTAGTTTCTTAGCTTCCCAGAGAGCTGGAAGCAAGATGCTTTGGGGCCCATCTGCCCCTATGGAAAGAACGCAGCACTTTGTGCCTTGCAGCTCTAGGGCAATGCAGCACACCCCGAGCAGAAGTTCTACTTCAGCCAGATCAGGCCCGCAAAGAAACTGCGTTTCACAGGCCTTTGTAAGAGATGTTCCCGGTAGGCTGTTAGAGCACTGTGCAGAGCGAGTTGTTTCTTAGCTTCCCAAAGAGCTGGAAGCAAGATGCTTTAGGGGCCATCTGCCCTTAAGGAAAGAAGGCAGCACTTTGTGCCTTGCATCTCTAGGGCAATGTAGCACACCCAGAGCAGATGTTCTACTTCAGCCGTATCAGGCCTGCAAAGAAACTGCGTTTCACAGGCCTCTGTAAGAGATGTTCCCGGTAGGCTGTAAGAGCACTGTGCAGAGGGACTTGTTTCTTAGCTTCCCAAGGAGCTGGAAGCAAAATGCTTTGCGACTCATCTGCCCCTTTGGAAAGAAGGCAACACTTTGTGTCTTGCAGGTCTAGGGCAATGTAGCACACCCAGAGCAGATGTTCTACTTCATCAAGGTCAGTCCTGCAAAGAAACTTCGTTTCACAGTCCTTTGTAAGAGATGTTCCCAGTAGGCTGTTAGAGCACTGTGCAGAGCGAGTTGTTTCTCAGCTTCCCAAACAGCCGGAAGCAAGATGCTTTTGGGCCCTTCTCATCCTTTGGAAAGAAGGCAGCACTTTGTGCCTTGCAGCTCTAGGGCAATGTAGCACACCCACAGCAGAAGTTCTACTTCAGCCAGATCAGGCCCGCAAAGAAACTGCGTTTCACAGGCCTTTGTAAGAGATGTTCCCGGTAGGCTGTTAGAGCACTGTGCAGAGCGAGTTGTTTCTTAGCTTCCCAAAGAGCTGGAAGCAAGATACTTTAGGGGCCATCTGCCCTTAAGGAAAGAAGGCAGCACTTTGTGCCTTGCAGCTCTAGGGCAAGGTAGCACACCCCGAGCAGAAGTTCTACTTCAGCCAGATCTGGCCTGCAAAGAAACTGCGTTTCACAGGCCTTTGTAAGAGATGTTCCCGGTAGGCTGTTAGAGCACTGTGCAGAGCGAGTTGTTTCTTAGCTTCCCAAAGAGCTGGAAGCAAGATGCTTTACGGGCCATCTGCCCTTAAGGAAAGAAGGCAGCACTTTGTGCCTTGCAGCTCTAGGGCAATGTAGCACACCCAGAGCAGATGTTCTACTTCTCCCAGGTCAGGCCTGAAAAGAAACTGTGTTTCACAGGCCTTTGTAAGAGATGTTCCCTGTAGGCTGTTAGAGCACTGTACAGAGCGAGTTGTTTCTTAGCTTCCCAAAGAGCTGGAAGCAAGATGCTTTAGTGGCCATCTGCCCTTAAGGAAAGAAGGCAGCACTTTGTGCCTTGCATCTCTAGGGCAATGTAGCACACCCAGAGCAGATGTTCTACTTCAGCCGTATCAGGCCTGCAAAGAAACTGCGTTTCACAGGCCTCTGTAAGAGATGTTCCCGGTAGGCTGTAAGAGCACTGTGCAGAGGGACTTGTTTCTTAGCTTCCCAAAGAGCTGGAAGCAAAATGCTTTGCGACTCATCTGCCCCTTTGGAAAGAAGGCAACACTTTGTGTCTTGCAGGTCTAGGGCAATGTAGCACACCCAGAGCAGATGTTCTACTTCTTCAGGGTCAGTCCTGCAAAGAAACTTCGTTTCACAGTCCTTTGTAAGGGATGTTCCCAGTAGGCTGTTAGAGCACTGTGCAGAGCGAGTTGTTTCTCAGCTTCCCAAACAGCCGGAAGCAAGATGCTTTTGGGCCCTTCTCACCCTTTGGAAAGAAGGCAGCACTTTGTGCCTTGCAGCTCTAGGGCAATGTAGCACACCCAGAGCAGAAGTTCTACTTCAGCCAGATCAGGCCCGCAAAGAAACTGCGTTTCACAGGCCTTTGTAAGAGATGTTCCCGGTAGGCTGTTAGAGCACTGTGCAGAGCGAGTTGTTTCTTAGCTTCCCAAAGAGCTGGAAGCAAGATGCTTTACGGGCCATCTTCCCTTAAGGAAAGAAGGCAGCACTTTGTGCCTTGCAGCTCTAGGGCAAGGTAGCACACCCCGAGCAGAAGTTCTACTTCAGCCAGATCTGGCATGCAAAGAAACTGCGTTTCACAGGCCTTTGTAAGAGATGTTCCCGGTAGGCTGTTAGAGCACTGTGCAGAGCGAATTGTTTCTCAGCTTCCCAAACAGCCGGAAGCAAGATGCTTTGGGGCCCTTCTCACCCTTTGGAAAGAAGGCAGCACTTTGTGCCTTGCAGCTCTAGGGCAATGTAGCACACCCAGAGCAGATGTTCTACTTCTCCCAGGTCAGGCCTGAAAAGAAACTGTGTTTCACAGGCCTTTGTAAGAGATGTTCCCTATAGGCTGTTAGAGCACTGTACAGAGCGAGTTGTTTCTTAGCTTCCCAAAGAGCTGGAAGCAAGATGCTTTAGGGGCCATCTGCCCTTAAGGAAAGAAGGCAGCACTTTGTGCCTTGCATCTCTAGGGCAATGTAGCACACCCAGAGCAGATGTTCTACTTCAGCCGTATCAGGCCTGCAAAGAAACTGCGTTTCACAGGCCTCTGTAAGAGATGTTCCCGGTAGGCTGTAAGAGCACTGTGCAGAGGGACTTGTTTCTTAGCTTCCCAAAGAGCTGGAAGCAAAATGCTTTGCGACTCATCTGCCCCTTTGGAAAGAAGGCAACACTTTGTGTCTTGCAGGTCTAGGGCAATGTAGCACACCCAGAGCAGATGTTCTACTTCTTCAGGGTCAGTCCTGCAAAGAAACTTCGTTTCACAGTCCTTTGTAAGGGATGTTCCCAGTAGGCTGTTAGAGCACTGTGCAGAGCGAGTTGTTTCTCAGCTTCCCAAACAGCCGGAAGCAAGATGCTTTTGGGCCCTTCTCACCCTTTGGAAAGAAGGCAGCACTTTGTGCCTTGCAGCTCTAGGGCAATGTAGCACACCCAGAGCAGAAGTTCTACTTCAGCCAGATCAGGCCCGCAAAGAAACTGCGTTTCACAGGCCTTTGTAAGAGATGTTCCCGGTAGGCTGTTAGAGCACTGTGCAGAGCGAGTTGTTTCTTAGCTTCCCAAAGAGCTGGAAGCAAGATGCTTTACGGGCCATCTGCCCTTAAGGAAAGAAGGCAGCACTTTGTGCCTTGCAGCTCTAGGGCAAGGTAGCACACCCCGAGCAGAAGTTCTACTTCAGCCAGATCTGGCCTGCAAAGAAACTGCGTTTCACAGGCCTTTGTAAGAGATGTTCCCGGTAGGCTGTTAGAGCACTGTGCAGAGCGAATTGTTTCTCAGCTTCCCAAACAGCCGGAAGCAAGATGCTTTGGGGCCCTTCTCACCCTTTGGAAAGAAGGCAGCACTTTGTGCCTTGCAGCTCTAGGGCAATGTAGCACACCCAGAGCAGAAGTTCTACTTCAGCCAGATCAGGCCCGCAAAGAAACTGCGTTTCACAGGCCTTTGTAAGAGATGTTCCCGGTAGGCTGTTAGAGCACTGTGCAGAGCGAGTTGTTTCTTAGCTTCCCAAAGAGCTGGAAGCAAGATGCTTTACGGGCCATCTTCCCTTAAGGAAAGAAGGCAGCACTTTGTGCCTTGCAGCTCTAGGGCAAGGTAGCACACCCCGAGCAGAAGTTCTACTTCAGCCAGATCTGGCATGCAAAGAAACTGCGTTTCACAGGCCTTTGTAAGAGATGTTCCCGGTAGGCTGTTAGAGCACTGTGCAGAGCGAATTGTTTCTCAGCTTCCCAAACAGCCGGAAGCAAGATGCTTTGGGGCCCTTCTCACCCTTTGGAAAGAAGGCAGCACTTTGTGCCTTGCAGCTCTAGGGCAATGTAGCACACCCAGAGCAGAAGTTCTACTTCAGCCAGATCAGGCCCGCAAAGAAACTGCGTTTCACAGGCCTTTGTAAGAGATGTTCCCGGTAGGCTGTTAGAGCACTGTGCAGAGCGAGTTGTTTCTTAGATTCCCAACGAGCTGGAAGCAAGATGCTTTAGGGGCCATCTGCCCTTAAGGAAAGAAGGCAGCACTTTGTGCCTTGCATCTCTAGGGCAATGTAGCACACCCAGAGCAGATGTTCTACTTCTGCCAGGTCAGGCCTGCAAAGACACTTCGTTTCACAGGCCCTTGTAGGAGATGTTCCCGGTAGGCTGTAAGAGCACTGTGCAGAGCGACTAGTTTCTTAGCTTCCCAGAGAGCTGGAAGCAAGATGCTTTGGGGCCCATCTGCCCCTATGGAAAGAACGCAGCACTTTGTGCCTTGCAGCTCTAGGGCAATGCAGCACACCCCGAGCAGAAGTTCTACTTCAGCCAGATCAGGCCCGCAAAGAAACTGCGTTTCACAGGCCTTTGTAAGAGATGTTCCCGGTAGGCTGTTAGAGCACTGTGCAGAGCGAGTTGTTTCTTAACTTCCCAAAGAGCTGGAAGCAAGATGCTTTAGGGGCCATCTGCCCTTAAGGAAAGAAGGCAGCACTTTGTGCCTTGCATCTCTAGGGCAATGTAGCACACCCAGAGCAGATGTTCTACTTCAGCCGTATCAGGCCTGCAAAGAAACTGCGTTTCACAGGCCTCTGTAAGAGATGTTCCCGGTAGGCTGTAAGAGCACTGTGCAGAGGGACTTGTTTCTTAGCTTCCCAAAGAGCTGGAAGCAAAATGCTTTGCGACTCATCTGCCCCTTTGGAAAGAAGGCAACACTTTGTGTCTTGCAGGTCTAGGGCAATGTAGCACACCCAGAGCAGATGTTCTACTTCTTCAAGGTCAGTCCTGCAAAGAAACTTCGTTTCACAGTCCTTTGTAAGAGATGTTCACAGTAGGCTGTTAGAGCACTGTGCAGAGCGAGTTGTTTCTCAGCTTCCCAAACAGACGGAAGCAAGATGCTTTTGGGCCCTTCTCACCCTTTGGAAAGAAGGCAGCACTTTGTGCCTTGCAGCTCTAGGGCAATGCAGCACACCCCGAGCAGAAGTTCTACTTCAGCCAGATCAGGCCCGCAAAGAAACTGCGTTTCACAGGCCTTTGTAAGAGATGTTCCCGGTAGGCTGTTAGAGCACTGTACAGAGCGAGTTGTTTCTTAGCTTCCCAAAGAGCTGGAAGCAAGATGCTTTAGGGGCCATCTGCCCTTAATGAAAGATGGCAGCACTTTGTGCCTTGCATCTCTAGGGCAATGTAGCACACCCAGAGCAGATGTTCTACTTCAGCCGTATCAGGCCTGCAAAGAAACTGCGTTTCACAGGCCTCTGTAAGAGATGTTCCCAGTAGGCTGTAAGAGCACTGTGCAGAGGGACTTGTTTCTTAGCTTCCCAAAGAGCTGGAAGCAAAATGCTTTGCGACTCATCTGCCCCTTTGGAAAGAAGGCAACACTTTGTGTCTTGCAGGTCTAGGGCAATGTAGCACACCCAGAGCAGATGTTCTACTTCATCAAGGGCAGTCCTGCAAAGAAACTTCGTTTCACAGTCCTTTGTAAGAGATGTTCCCAGTAGGCTGTTAGAGCACTGTGCAGAGCGAGTTGTTTCTCAGCTTCCCAAACAGCCGGAAGCAAGATGCTTTTGGGCCCTTCTCACCCTTTGGAAAGAAGGCAGCACTTTGTGCCTTGCAGCTCTAGGGCAATGTAGCACACCCAGAGCAGAAGTTCTACTTCAGCCAGATCAGGCCCGCAAAGAAACTGCGTTTCACAGGCCTTTGTAAGAGATGTTCCCGGTAGGCTGTTAGAGCACTGTGCAGAGCGAGTTGTTTCTTAGCTTCCCAAAGAGCTGGAAGCAAGATGCTTTACGGGCCATCTGCCCTTAAGGAAAGAAGGCAGCACTTTGTGCCTTGCAGCTCTAGGGCAAGGTAGCACACCCCGAGCAGAAGTTCTACTTCAGCCAGATCTGGCCTGCAAAGAAACTGCGTTTCACAGGCCTTTGTAAGAGATGTTCCCGGTAGGCTGTTAGAGCACTGTGCAGAGCGAATTGTTTCTCAGCTTCCCAAACAGCCGGAAGCAAGATGCTTTGGGGCCCTTCTCACCCTTTGGAAAGAAGGCAGCACTTTGTGCCTTGCAGCTCTAGGGCAATGTAGCACACCCAGAGCAGAAGTTCTACTTCAGCCAGATCAGGCCCGCAAAGAAACTGCGTTTCACAGGCCTTTGTAAGAGATGTTCCCGGTAGGCTGTTAGAGCACTGTGCAGAGCGAGTTGTTTCTTAGCTTCCCAAAGGGCTGGAAGCAAGATGCTTTACGGGCCATCTTCCCTTAAGGAAAGAAGGCAGCACTTTGTGCCTTGCAGCTCTAGGGCAAGGTAGCACACCCCGAGCAGAAGTTCTACTTCAGCCAGATCTGGCATGCAAAGAAACTGCGTTTCACAGGCCTTTGTAAGAGATGTTCCCGGTAGGCTGTTAGAGCACTGTGCAGAGCGAATTGTTTCTCAGCTTCCCAAACAGCCGGAAGCAAGATGCTTTGGGGCCCTTCTCACCCTTTGGAAAGAAGGCAGCACTTTGTGCCTTGCAGCTCTAGGGCAATGTAGCACACCCAGAGCAGAAGTTCTACTTCAGCCAGATCAGGCCCGCAAAGAAACTGCGTTTCACAGGCCTTTGTAAGAGATGTTCCCGGTAGGCTGTTAGAGCACTGTGCAGAGCGAGTTGTTTCTTAGATTCCCAACGAGCTGGAAGCAAGATGCTTTAGGGGCCATCTGCCCTTAAGGAAAGAAGGCAGCACTTTGTGCCTTGCATCTCTAGGGCAATGTAGCACACCCAGAGCAGATGTTCTACTTCTGCCAGGTCAGGCCTGCAAAGACACTTCGTTTCACAGGCCCTTGTAGGAGATGTTCCCGGTAGGCTGTAAGAGCACTGTGCAGAGCGACTAGTTTCTTAGCTTCACAGAGAGCTGGAAGCAAGATGCTTTGGGGCCCATCTGCCCCTATGGAAAGAACGCAGCACTTTGTGCCTTGCAGCTCTAGGGCAATGCAGCACACCCCGAGCAGAAGTTCTACTTCAGAAAGATCAGGCCCGCAAAGAAACTGCGTTTCACAGGCCTTTGTAAGAGATGTTCCCGGTAGGCTGTTAGAGCACTGTGCAGAGCGAGTTGTTTCTTAACTTCCCAAAGAGCTGGAAGCAAGATGCTTTAGGGGCCATCTGCCCTTAAGGAAAGAAGGCAGCACTTTGTGCCTTGCATCTCTAGGGCAATGTAGCACACCCAGAGCAGATGTTCTACTTCAGCTGTATCAGGCCTGCAAAGAAACTGCGTTTCACAGGCCTCTGTAAGAGATGTTCCCGGTAGGCTGTAAGAGCACTGTGCAGAGGGACTTGTTTCTTAGCTTCCCAAAGAGCTGGAAGCAAAATGCTTTGCGACTCATCTGCCCCTTTGGAAAGAAGGCAACACTTTGTGTCTTGCAGGTCTAGGGCAATGTAGCACACCCAGAGCAGATGTTCTACTTCTTCAAGGTCAGTCCTGCAAAGAAACTTCGTTTCACAGTCCTTTGTAAGAGATGTTCACAGTAGGCTGTTAGAGCACTGTGCAGAGCGAGTTGTTTCTCAGCTTCCCAAACAGACGGAAGCAAGATGCTTTTGGGCCCTTCTCACCCTTTGGAAAGAAGGCAGCACTTTGTGCCTTGCAGCTCTAGGGCAATGCAGCACACCCCGAGCAGAAGTTCTACTTCAGCCAGATCAGGCCCGCAAAGAAACTGCGTTTCACAGGCCTTTGTAAGAGATGTTCCCGGTAGGCTGTTAGAGCACTGTACAGAGCGAGTTGTTTCTTAGCTTCCCAAAGAGCTGGAAGCAAGATGCTTTAGGGGCCATCTGCCCTTAATGAAAGATGGCAGCACTTTGTGCCTTGCATCTCTAGGGCAATGTAGCACACCCAGAGCAGATGTTCTACTTCAGCCGTATCAGGCCTGCAAAGAAACTGCGTTTCACAGGCCTCTGTAAGAGATGTTCCCAGTAGGCTGTAAGAGCACTGTGCAGAGGGACTTGTTTCTTAGCTTCCCAAAGAGCTGGAAGCAAAATGCTTTGCGACTCATCTGCCCCTTTGGAAAGAAGGCAACACTTTGTGTCTTGCAGGTCTAGGGCAATGTAGCACACCCAGAGCAGATGTTCTACTTCATCAAGGGCAGTCCTGCAAAGAAACTTCGTTTCACAGTCCTTTGTAAGAGATGTTCCCAGTAGGCTGTTAGAGCACTGTGCAGAGCGAGTTGTTTCTCAGCTTCCCAAACAGCCGGAAGCAAGATGCTTTTGGGCCCTTCTCACCCTTTGGAAAGAAGGCAGCACTTTGTGCCTTGCAGCTCTAGGGCAATGTAGCACACCCAGAGCAGAAGTTCTACTTCAGCCAGATCAGGCCCGCAAAGAAACTGCGTTTCACAGGCCTTTGTAAGAGATGTTCCCGGTAGGCTGTTAGAGCACTGTGCAGAGCGATTTGTTTCTTAGCTTCCCAAAGAGCTGGAAGCAAGATACTTTAGGGGCCATCTGCCCTTAAGGAAAGAAGGCAGCACTTTGTGCCTTGCAGCTCTAGGGCAAGGTAGCACACCCCGAGCAGAAGTTCTACTTCAGCCAGATCTGGCCTGCAAAGAAACTGCGTTTCACAGGCCTTTGTAAGAGATGTTCCCGGTAGGCTGTTAGAGCACTATTCAGAGCGAGTTGTTTCTCAGCTTCCCAAAGAGCTGGAAGCAAGATGCTTTACGGGCCATCTGCCCTTAAGGAAAGAAGGCAGCACTTTGTGCCTTGCAGCTCTAGGGCAATGTAGCACACCCAGAGCAGATGTTCTACTTCTCCCAGGTCAGGCCTGAAAAGAAACTGTGTTTCACAGGCCTTTGTAAGAGATGTTCCCTATAGGCTGTTAGAGCACTGTACAGAGCGAGTTGTTTCTTAGCTTCCCAAAGAGCTGGAAGCAAGATGCTTTAGGGGCCATCTGCCCTTAAGGAAAGAAGGCAGCACTTTGTGCCTTGCATCTCTAGGGCAATGTAGCACACCCAGAGCAGAAGTTCTACTTCAGCCAGATCAGGCCCGCAAAGAAACTGCGTTTCACAGGCCTTTGTAAGAGATGTTCCCGGTAGGCTGTTAGAGCACTGTGCAGAGCGAGTTGTTTCTTAGATTCCCAACGAGCTGGAAGCAAGATGCTTTAGGGGCCATCTGCCCTTAAGGAAAGAAGGCAGCACTTTGTGCCTTGCATCTCTAGGGCAATGTAGCACACCCAGAGCAGATGTTCTACTTCTGCCAGGTCAGGCCTGCAAAGAAACTTCGTTTCACAGGCCTTTGTAAGAGATGTTGCCGGTAGGCTCTAAGAGCACTGTGCAGAGCGACTTGTTTCTTAGCTTCCCACAGAGCTGGAAGCAAGATGCTTTGGGGCCCTTCTCACCCTTTGGAAAGAAGGCATCACTTTGTGCCTTGCAGCTCTAGGGCAATGTAGCACACCCACAGCAGAAGTTCTACTTCAGCTAGATCAGACCTGCAAAGAAACTGCGTTTCACAGGCCTTTGTAAGAGATGTTCCCGGTAGGCTGTTAGAGCACTGTGCAGAGCGAGTTGTTTCTTAGCTTCCCAACGAGCTGGAAGCAAGATGCTTTAGGGGCCATCTGCCCTTAAGGAAAGAAGGCAGCACTTTGTGCCTTGCAGCTCTAGGGCAATGTAGCCCACCCAGAGCAGATGTTCTACTTCTGCCAGGTCAGGCCTGCAAAGACACTTCGTTTCACAGGCCCTTGTAGGAGATGTTCCCGGTAGGCTGTAAGAGCACTGTGCAGAGCGACTAGTTTCTTAGCTTCCCAGAGAGCTGGAAGCAAGATGCTTTGGGGCCCATCTGCCCCTATGGAAAGAACGCAGCACTTTGTGCCTTGCAGCTCTAGGGCAATGCAGCACACCCCGAGCAGAAGTTCTACTTCAGCCAGATCAGGCCCGCAAAGAAACTGCGTTTCACAGGCCTCTGTAAGAGATGTTCCCGGTAGGCTGTAAGAGCACTGTGCAGAGGGACTTGTTTCTTAGCTTCCCAAGGAGCTGGAAGCAAAATGCTTTGCGACTCATCTGCCCCTTTGGAAAGAAGGCAACACTTTGTGTCTTGCAGGTCTAGGGCAATGTAGCACACCCAGAGCAGATGTTCTACTTCTTCAGGGTCAGTCCTGCAAAGAAACTTCGTTTCACAGTCCTTTGTAAGGGATGTTCCCAGTAGGCTGTTAGAGCACTGTGCAGAGCGAGTTGTTTCTCAGCTTCCCAAACAGCCGGAAGCAAGATGCTTTTGGGCCCTTCTCACCCTTTGGAAAGAAGGCAGCACTTTGTGCCTTGCAGCTCTAGGGCAATGTAGCACACCCAGAGCAGAAGTTCTACTTCAGCCAGATCAGGCCCGCAAAGAAACTGCGTTTCACAGGCCTTTGTAAGAGATGTTCCCGGTAGGCTGTTAGAGCACTGTGCAGAGCGAGTTGTTTCTTAGCTTCCCAAAGAGCTGGAAACAAGATGCTTTACGGGCCATCTTCCCTTAAGGAAAGAAGGCAGCACTTTGTGCCTTGCAGCTCTAGGGCAAGGTAGCACACCCCGAGCAGAAGTTCTACTTCAGCCAGATCTGGCATGCAAAGAAACTGCGTTTCACAGGCCTTTGTAAGAGATGTTCCCGGTAGGCTGTTAGAGCACTGTGCAGAGCGAATTGTTTCTCAGCTTCCCAAACAGCCGGAAGCAAGATGCTTTGGGGCCCTTCTCACCCTTTGGAAAGAAGGCAGCACTTTGTGCCTTGCAGCTCTAGGGCAATGTAGCACACCCAGAGCAGAAGTTCTACTTCAGCCAGATCAGGCCCGCAAAGAAACTGCGTTTCACAGGCCTTTGTAAGAGATGTTCCCGGTAGGCTGTTAGAGCACTGTGCAGAGCGAGTTGTTTCTTAGATTCCCAACGAGCTGGAAGCAAGATGCTTTAGGGGCCATCTGCCCTTAAGGAAAGAAGGCAGCACTTTGTGCCTTGCATCTCTAGGGCAATGTAGCACACCCAGAGCAGATGTTCTACTTCTGCCAGGTCAGGCCTGCAAAGACACTTCGTTTCACAGGCCCTTGTAGGAGATGTTCCCGGTAGGCTGTAAGAGCACTGTGCAGAGCGACTAGTTTCTTAGCTTCACAGAGAGCTGGAAGCAAGATGCTTTGGGGCCCATCTGCCCCTATGGAAAGAACGCAGCACTTTGTGCCTTGCAGCTCTAGGGCAATGCAGCACACCCCGAGCAGAAGTTCTACTTCAGCCAGATCAGGCCCGCAAAGAAACTGCGTTTCACAGGCCTTTGTAAGAGATGTTCCCGGTAGGCTGTTAGAGCACTGTGCAGAGCGAGTTGTTTCTTAGATTCCCAACGAGCTGGAAGCAAGATGCTTTAGGGGCCATCTGCCCTTAAGGAAAGAAGGCAGCACTTTGTGCCTTGCATCTCTAGGGCAATGTAGCACACCCAGAGCAGATGTTCTACTTCAGCCGTATCAGGCCTGCAAAGAAACTGCGTTTCACAGGCCTCTGTAAGAGATGTTCCCGGTAGGCTGTAAGAGCACTGTGCAGAGGGACTTGTTTCTTAGCTTCCCAAAGAGCTGGAAGCAAAATGCTTTGCGACTCATCTGCCCCTTTGGAAAGAAGGCAACACTTTGTGTCTTGCAGGTCTAGGGCAATGTAGCACACCCAGAGCAGATGTTCTACTTCTTCAAGGTCAGTCCTGCAAAGAAACTTCGTTTCACAGTCCTTTGTAAGAGATGTTCACAGTAGGCTGTTAGAGCACTGTGCAGAGCGAGTTGTTTCTCAGCTTCCCAAACAGACGGAAGCAAGATGCTTTTGGGCCCCTCTCACCCTTTGGAAAGAAGGCAGCACTTTGTGCCTTGCATCTCTAGGGCAATGTAGCACACCCACAGCAGAACTTCTACTTCAGCCAGTTCAGGCAAGCAAAGTAACTGCGTTTCACAGGCCTTTGTAAGAGATGTTCCCGGTAGGCTGTTAGAGCACTGAGCAGAGCGAGTTGTTTCTTAGATTCCCAACGAGCTGGAAGCAAGATGCTTTAGGGGCCATCTGCCCTTAAGGAAAGAAGTCAGCACTTTGTGCCTTGCAGCTCTAGGGCAATGTAGCACACCCAGAGCAGATGTTCTACTTCTGCCAGGTCAGGCCTGCAAAGAAACTGCGTTTCACAGGCCTTTGTAAGAGATGTTCCCGGTAGGCTGTTAGAGCACTGTGCAGAGCGAATTGTTTCTCAGCTTCCCAAACAGCCGGAAGCAAGATGCTTTGGGGCCCTTCTCACCCTTTGGAAAGAAGGCAGCACTTTGTGCCTTGCAGCTCTAGGGCAATGTAGCACACCGAGAGCAGAAGTTCTACTTCAGCCAGATCAGGCCCGCAAAGAAACTGCGTTTCACAGGCCTTTGTAAGAGATGTTCCCGGTAGGCTGTTAGAGCACTGTGCAGAGCGAGTTGTTTCTTAGATTCCCAACGAGCTGGAAGCAAGATGCTTTAGGGGCCATCTGCCCTTAAGGAAAGAAGGCAGCACTTTGTGCCTTGCATCTCTAGGGCAATGTAGCACACCCAGAGCAGATGTTCTACTTCTGCCAGGTCAGGCCTGCAAAGAAACTTCGTTTCACAGGCCTTTGTAAGAGATGTTGCCGGTAGGCTCTAAGAGCACTGTGCAGAGCGACTTGTTTCTTAGCTTCCCACAGAGCTGGAAGCAAGATGCTTTGGGGCCCTCCTCACCCTTTGGAAAGAAGGCAGCACTTTGTGCCTTGCAGCTGTAGGGCAATGTAGCACACCCAGAGGAGAAGCTATACTTCAGCTAGATCAGACCTGCAAAGAAACTGCGCTTCACAGGCCTTTGTAAGAGATGTTCCCGGTAGGCTGTTAGAGCACTGTGCAGAGCGAGTTGTTTCTTAGCTTCCCAACGAGCTGGAAGCAAGATGCTTTAGGGGCCATCTGCCCTTAAGGAAAGAAGGCAGCACTTTGTGCCTTGCATCTCTAGGGCAATGTAGCACACCCAGAGCAGATGTTCTACTTCTGCCAGGTCAGGCCTGCAAAGACACTTCGTTTCACAGGCCCTTGTAGGAGATGTTCCCGGTAGGCTGTAAGAGCACTGTGCAGAGCGACTAGTTTCTTAGCTTCACAGAGAGCTGGAAGCAAGATGCTTTGGGGCCCATCTGCCCCTATGGAAAGAACGCAGCACTTTGTGCCTTGCAGCTCTAGGGCAATGCAGCACACCCCGAGCAGAAGTTCTACTTCAGCCAGATCAGGCCCGCAAAGAAACTGCGTTTCACAGGCCTTTGTAAGAGATGTTCCCGGTAGGCTGTTAGAGCACTGTGCAGAGCGAGTTGTTTCTTAACTTCCCAAAGAGCTGGAAGCAAGATGCTTTAGGGGCCATCTGCCCTTAAGGAAAGAAGGCAGCACTTTGTGCCTTGCATCTCTAGGGCAATGTAGCACACCCAGAGCAGATGTTCTACTTCAGCCGTATCAGGCCTGCAAAGAAACTGCGTTTCACAGGCCTCTGTAAGAGATGTTCCCGGTAGGCTGTAAGAGCACTGTGCAGAGGGACTTGTTTCTTAGCTTCCCAAAGAGCTGGAAGCAAAATGCTTTGCGACTCATCTGCCCCTTTGGAAAGAAGGCAACACTTTGTGTCTTGCAGGTCTAGGGCAATGTAGCACACCCAGAGCAGATGTTCTACTTCTTCAAGGTCAGTCCTGCAAAGAAACTTCGTTTCACAGGCCTTTGTAAGAGATGTTGCCGGTAGGCTCTAAGAGCACTGTGCAGAGCGACTTGTTTCTTAGCTTCCCACAGAGCTGGAAGCAAGATGCTTTGGGGCCCTTCTCACCCTTTGGAAAGAAGGCAGCACTTTGTGCCTTGCAGCTCTAGGGCAATGTAGCACACCCACAGCAGAAGTTCTACTTCAGCTAGATCAGACCCGAAAAGAAACTGCGTTTCACAGGCCTTTGTAAGAGATGTTCCCGGTAGGCTGTTAGAGCACTGTGCAGAGCGAGTTGTTTCTTAGCTTCCCAACGAGCTGGAAGCAAGATGCTTTAGGGGCCATCTGCCCTTAAGGAAAGAAGGCAGCACTTTGTGCCTTGCAGCTCTAGGGCAAGGTAGCACACCCCGAGCAGAAGTTCTACTTCAGCCAGATCTGGCCTGCAAAGAAACTGCGTTTCACAGGCCTTTGTAAGAGATGTTCCCGGTAGGCTGTTAGAGCACTGTGCAGAGCGAATTGTTTCTCAGCTTCCCAAACAGCCGGAAGCAAGATGCTTTGGGGCCCTTCTCACCCTTTGGAAAGAAGGCAGCACTTTGTGCCTTGCAGCTCTAGGGCAATGTAGCACACCCAGAGCAGAAGTTCTACTTCAGCCAGATCAGGCCCGCAAAGAAACTGCGTTTCACAGGCCTTTGTAAGAGATGTTCCCGGTAGGCTGTTAGAGCACTGTGCAGAGCGAGTTGTTTCTTAGCTTCCCAAAGAGCTGGAAGCAAGATGCTTTGCGACTCATCTGCCCCTTTGGAAAGAAGGCAACACTTTGTGTCTTGCAGGTCTAGGGCAATGTAGCACACCCAGAGCAGATGTTCTACTTCTTCAAGGTCAGTCCTGCAAAGAAACTTCGTTTCACAGTCCTTTGTAAGAGATGTTCCCAGTAGGCTGTTAGAGCACTGTGCAGAGCGAGTTGTTTCTCAGCTTCCCAAACAGCCGGAAGCAAGATGCTTTTGGGCCCTTCTCACCCTTTGGAAAGAAGGCAGCACTTTGTGCCTTGCAGCTCTAGGGCAATGTAGCACACCCACAGCAGAAGTTCTACTTCAGCCAGATCAGGCCCGCAAAGAAACTGCGTTTCACAGGCCTCTGTAAGAGATGTTCCCGGTAGGCTGTAAGAGCACTGTGCAGAGCGAGTTGTTTCTTAGATTCCCAACGAGCTGGAAGCAAGATGCTTTAGGGGCCATCTGCCCTTAAGGAAAGAAGGCAGCACTTTGTGCCTTGCAGCTCTAGGGCAATGTAGCACACCCAGAGCAGATGTTCTACTTCTGCCAGGTCAGGCCTGCAAAGAAACTTCGTTTCACAGGCCTTTGTAAGAGATGTTGCCGGTAGGCTCTAAGAGCACTGTGCAGAGCGACTTGTTTCTTAGCTTCCCACAGAGCTGGAAGCAAGATGCTTTGGGGCCCTTCTCACCCTTTGGAAAGAAGGCAGCACTTTGTGCCTTGCAGCTCTAGGGCAATGTAGCACACCCACAGCAGAAGTTCTACTTCAGCTAGATCAGACCCGAAAAGAAACTGCGTTTCACAGGCCTTTGTAAGAGATGTTCCCGGTAGGCTGTTAGAGCACTGTGCAGAGCGAGTTGTTTCTTAGCTTCCCAACGAGCTGGAAGCAAGATGCTTTAGGGGCCATCTGCCCTTAAGGAAAGAAGGCAGCACTTTGTGCCTTGCAGCTCTAGGGCAAGGTAGCACACCCTGAGCAGAAGTTCTACTTCAGCCAGATCTGGCCTGCAAAGAAACTGCGTTTCACAGGCCTTTGTAAGAGATGTTCCCGGTAGGCTGTTAGAGCACTGTGCAGAGCGAATTGTTTCTCAGCTTCCCAAACAGCCGGAAGCAAGATGCTTTGGGGCCCTTCTCACCCTTTGGAAAGAAGGCAGCACTTTGTGCCTTGCAGCTCTAGGGCAATGTAGCACACCCAGAGCAGAAGTTCTACTTCAGCCAGATCAGGCCCGCAAAGAAACTGCGTTTCACAGGCCTTTGTAAGAGATGTTCCCGGTAGGCTGTTAGAGCACTGTGCAGAGCGAGTTGTTTCTTAGCTTCCCAAAGAGCTGGAAGCAAGATGCTTTGCGACTCATCTGCCCCTTTGGAAAGAAGGCAACACTTTGTGTCTTGCAGGTCTAGGGCAATGTAGCACACCCAGAGCAGATGTTCTACTTCTTCAAGGTCAGTCCTGCAAAGAAACTTCGTTTCACAGTCCTTTGTAAGAGATGTTCCCAGTAGGCTGTTAGAGCACTGTGCAGAGCGAGTTGTTTCTCAGCTTCCCAAACAGCCGGAAGCAAGATGCTTTTGGGCCCTTCTCACCCTTTGGAAAGAAGGCAGCACTTTGTGCCTTGCAGCTCTAGGGCAATGTAGCACACCCACAGCAGAAGTTCTACTTCAGCCAGATCAGGCCCGCAAAGAAACTGCGTTTCACAGGCCTTTGTAAGAGATGTTCCCGGTAGGCTGTTAGAGCACTGTGCAGAGCGAGTTGTTTCTTAGCTTCCCAAAGAGCTGGAAGCAAGATACTTTAGGGGCCATCTGCCCTTAAGGAAAGAAGGCAGCACTTTGTGCCTTGCAGCACTAGGGCAAGGTAGCACACCCCGAGCAGAAGTTCTACTTCAGCCAGATCTGGCCTGCAAAGAAACTGCGTTTCACAGGCCTTTGTAAGAGATGTTCCCGTTAGGCTGTTAGAGCACTGTGCAGAGCGAATTGTTTCTCAGCTTCCCAAACAGCCGGAAGCAAGATGCTTTGGGGCCCTTCTCACCCTTTGGAAAGAAGGCAGCACTTTGTGCCTTGCAGCTCTAGGGCAATGTAGCACACCCAGAGCAGAAGTTCTACTTCAGCCAGATCAGGCCCGCAAAGAAACTGCGTTTCACAGGCCTTTGTAAGAGATGTTCCCGGTAGGCTGTTAGAGCACTGTGCAGAGCGAGTTGTTTCTTAGCTTCCCAAAGAGCTGGAAGCAAGATGCTTTGCGACTCATCTGCCCCTTTGGAAAGAAGGCAACACTTTGTGTCTTGCAGGTCTAGGGCAATGTAGCACACCCAGAGCAGATGTTCTACTTCTTCAAGGTCAGTCCTGCAAAGAAACTTCGTTTCACAGTCCTTTGTAAGAGATGTTCCCAGTAGGCTGTTAGAGCACTGTGCAGAGCGAGTTGTTTCTCAGCTTCCCAAACAGCCGGAAGCAAGATGCTTTTGGGCCCTTCTCACCCTTTGGAAAGAAGGCAGCACTTTGTGCCTTGCAGCTCTAGGGCAATGTAGCACACCCACAGCAGAAGTTCTACTTCAGCCAGATCAGGCCCGCAAAGAAACTGCGTTTCACAGGCATTTGTAAGAGATGTTCCCGGTAGGCTGTTAGAGCACTGTGCAGAGCGAGTTGTTTCTTAGCTTCCCAAAGAGCTGGAAGCAAGATACTTTAGGGGCCATCTGCCCTTAAGGAAAGAAGGCAGCACTTTGTGCCTTGCAGCTCTAGGGCAAGGTAGCACACCCCGAGCAGAAGTTCTACTTCAGCCAGATCAGGCCCGCAAAGAAACTGCGTTTCACAGGCCTTTGTAAGAGATGTTCCCGGTAGGCTGTTAGAGCACTGTGCAGAGCGAGTTGTTTCTTAGCTTCCCAAAGAGCTGGAAGCAAGATGCTTTACGGGCCATCTGCCCTTAAGGAAAGAAGGCAGCACTTTGTGCCTTGCAGCTCTAGGGCAATGTAGCACACCCAGAGCAGATGTTCTACTTCTCCCAGGTCAGGCCTGAAAAGAAACTGCGTTTCACAGGCCTTTGTAAGAGATGTTCCCTGTAGGCTGTTAGAGCACTGTACAGAGCGAGTTGTTTCTTAGCTTCCCAAAGAGCTGGAAGCAAGATGCTTTAGGGGCCATCTGCCCTTAAGGAAAGAAGGCAGCACTTTGTGCCTTGCATCTCTAGGGCAATGTAGCACACCCAGAGCAGATGTTCTACTTCAGCCGTATCAGGCCTGCAAAGAAACTGCGTTTCACAGGCCTCTGTAAGAGATGTTCCCGGTAGGCTGTAAGAGCACTGTGCAGAGGGACTTGTTTCTTAGCTTCCCAAAGAGCTGGAAGCAAAATGCTTTGCGACTCATCTGCCCCTTTGGAAAGAAGGCAACACTTTGTGTCTTGCAGGTCTAGGGCAATGTAGCACACCCAGAGCAGATGTTCTACTTCTTCAAGGTCAGTCCTGCAAAGAAACTTCGTTTCACAGTCCTTTGTAAGAGATGTTCCCAGTAGGCTGTTAGAGCACTGTGCAGAGCGAGTTGTTTCTTAGATTCCCAACGAGCTGGAAGCAAGATGCTTTAGGGGCCATCTGCCCTTAAGGAAAGAAGGCAGCACTTTGTGCCTTGCAGCTCTAGGGCAATGTAGCACACCCAGAGCAGATGTTCTACTTCTGCCAGGTCAGGCCTGCAAAGACACTTCGTTTCACAGGCCCTTGTAGGAGATGTGCCGGTAGGCTGTAAGAGCACTGTGCAGAGCGACTAGTTTCTTAGCTTCCCAGAGAGCTGGAAGCAAGATGCTTTGGGGCCCATCTGCCCCTATGGAAAGAACGCAGCACTTTGTGCCTTGCAGCTCTAGGGCAATGCAGCACACCCCGAGCAGAAGTTCTACTTCAGCCAGATCAGGCCCGCAAAGAAACTGCGTTTCACAGGCCTTTGTAAGAGATGTTCCCGGTAGGCTGTTAGAGCACTGTGCAGAGCGAGTTGTTTCTTAGCTTCCCAAAGAGCTGGAAGCAAGATGCTTTAGGGGCCATCTGCCCTTAAGGAAAGAAGGCAGCACTTTGTGCCTTGCATCTCTAGGGCAATGTAGCACACCCAGAGCAGATATTCTACTTCAGCCGTATCAGGCCTGCAAAGAAACTGCGTTTCACAGGCCTCTGTAAGAGATGTTCCCGGTAGGCTGTAAGAGCACTGTGCAGAGCGAGTTGTTTCTTAGATTCCCAACGAGCTGGAAGCAAGATGCTTTAGGGGCCATCTGCCCTTAAGGAAAGAAGGCAGCAGTTTGTGCCTTGCAGCTCTAGGGCAATGTAGCACACCCAGAGCAGATGTTCTACTTCTGCCAGGTCAGGCCTGCAAAGACACTTCGTTTCACAGGCCCTTGTAGGAGACGTTGCCGGTAGGCTGTAAGAGCACTGTGCAGAGCGACTAGTTTCTTAGCTTCCCAGAGAGCTGGAAGCAAGATGCTTTGGGGCCCATCTGCCCCTATGGAAAGAATGCAGCACTTTGTGCCTTGCAGCTCTAGGGCAATGCAGCACACCCCGAGCAGAAGTTCTACTTCAGCCAGATCTGGCCTGCAAAGAAACTGCGTTTCACAGGCCTTTGTAAGAGATGTTCCCGGTAGGCTATTAGAGCACTGTGCAGAGCGAATTGTTTCTCAGCTTCCCAAACAGCCGGAAGCAAGATGCTTTGGGGCCCTTCTCACCCTTTGGAAAGAAGGCAGCACTTTGTGCCTTGCAGCTCTAGGGCAATGTAGCACACCCACAGCAGAAGTTCTACTTCAGCCAGATCAGGCCCGCAAAGAAACTGCGTTTCACAGGCATTTGTAAGAGATGTTCCCGGTAGGCTGTTAGAGCACTGTTCAGAGCGAGTTGTTTCTTAGCTTCCCAAAGAGCTGGAAGCAAGATGCTTTAGGGGCCATCTGCCCTTAAGGAAAGAAGGCAGCACTTTGTGCCTTGCAGCTCTAGGGCAATGTAGCACACCCAGAGCAGATGTTCTACTTCTGCCAGGTCAGGCCTGCAAAGAAACTTCGTTTCACAGGCCTTTGTAAGAGATGTTGCCGGTAGGCTCTAAGAGCACTGTGCAGAGCGACTTGTTTCTTAGCTTCCCACAGAGCTGGAAGCAAGATGCTTTGGGGCCCTTCTCACCCTTTGGAAAGAAGGCAGCACTTTGTGCCTTGCAGCTCTAGGGCAATGTAGCACACCCAGAGCAGATGTTCTACTTCAGCCGTATCAGGCCTGCAAAGAAACTGCGTTTCACAGGCCTCTGTAAGAGATGTTCCCGGTAGGCTGTAAGAGCACTGTGCAGAGGGACTTGTTTCTTAGCTTCCCAAAGAGCTGGAAGCAAAATGCTTTGCGACTCATCTGCCCCTTTGGAAAGAAGGCAACACTTTGTGTCTTGCAGGTCTAGGGCAATGTAGCACACCCAGAGCAGATGTTCTACTTCTTCAAGGTCAGTCCTGCAAAGAAACTTCGTTTCACAGTCCTTTGTAAGAGATGTTCCCAGTAGGCTGTTAGAGCACTGTGCAGAGCGAGTTGTTTCTCAGCTTCCCAAACAGCCGGAAGCAAGATGCTTTTGGGCCCTTCTCACCCTTTGGAAAGAAGGCAGCACTTTGTGCCTTGCAGCTCTAGGGCAATGTAGCACACACACAGCAGAAGTTCTTCTTCAGCCAGATCAGGCCCGCAAAGAAACTGCGTTTCACAGGCCTTTGTAAGAGATGTTCCCGGTAGGCTGTTAGAGCACTGTGCAGAGCGAGTTGTTTCTTAGATTCCCAACGAGCTGGAAGCAAGATGCTTTAGGGGCCATCTGCCCATAAGGAAAGAAGGCAGCACTTTGTGCCTTGCAGCTCTAGGGCAATGTAGCACACCCAGAGCAGATGTTCTACTTCTGCCAGGTCAGGCCTGCAAAGAAACTTCGTTTCACAGGCCTTTGTAAGAGATGTTGCCGGTAGGCTCTAAGAGCACTGTGCAGAGCGACTTGTTTCTTAGCTTCCCACAGAGCTGGAAGCAAGATGCTTTGGGGCCCTTCTCACCCTTTGGAAAGAAGGCAGCACTTTGTGCCTTGCAGCTCTAGGGCAATGTAGCACACCCACAGCAGAAGTTCTAGTTCAGCTAGATCAGACCCGCAAAGAAACTGCGTTTCACAGGCCTTTGTAAGAGATGTTCCCGGTAGGCTGTTAGAGCACTGTGCAGAGCGAGTTGTTTCTTAGCTTCCCAACGAGCTGGAAGCAAGATGCTTTAGGGGCCATCTGCCCTTAAGGAAAGAAGGCAGCACTTTGTGCCTTGCAGCTCTAGGGCAAGGTAGCACACCCCGAGCAGAAGTTCTACTTCAGCCACATCTGGCCTGCAAAGAAACTGCGTTTCACAGGCCTTTGTAAGAGATGTTCCCGGTAGGCTGTTAGAGCACTGTGCAGAGCGAATTGTTTCTCAGCTTCCCAAACAGCCGGAAGCAAGATGCTTTGGGGCCCTTCTCACCCTTTGGAAAGAAGGCAGCACTTTGTGCCTTGCAGCTCTACGGCAATGTAGCACACCCACAGCAGAAGTTCTACTTCAGCCAGATCATGCCCGCAAAGAAACTGCGTTTCACAGGCCTTTGTAAGAGATGTTCCCGGTAGGCTGTTAGAGCACTGTGCAGAGCGAGTTGTTTCTTAGCTTCCCAAAGAGCTGGAAGCAAGATGCTTTGCGACTCATCTGCCCCTTTGGAAAGAAGGCAACACTTTGTGTCTTGCAGGTCTAGGGCAATGTAGCACACCCAGAGCAGATGTTCTACTTCTTCAAGGTCAGTCCTGCAAAGAAACTTCGTTTCACAGTCCTTTGTAAGAGATGTTCCCAGTAGGCTGTTAGAGCACTGTGCAGAGCGAGTTGTTTCTCAGCTTCCCAAACAGCCGGAAGCAAGATGCTTTTGGGCCCTTCTCACCCTTTGGAAAGAAGGCAGCACTTTGTGCCTTGCAGCTCTAGGGCAATGTAGCACACCCACAGCAGAAGTTCTACTTCAGCCAGATCAGGCCCGCAAAGAAACTGCGTTTCACAGGCCTTTGTAAGAGATGTTCCCGGTAGGCTGTTAGAGCACTGTGCAGAGCGAGTTGTTTCTTAGCTTCCCAAAGAGCTGGAAGCAAGATACTTTAGGGGCCATCTGCCCTTAAGGAAAGAAGGCAGCACTTTGTGCCTTGCAGCTCTTTGGCAATGTAGCACACCCAGAGCAGATATTCTACTTCAGCCGTATCAGGCCTGCAAAGAAACTGCGTTTCACAGGCCTCTGTAAGAGATGTTCCCGGTAGGCTGTAAGAGCACTGTGCAGAGCGAGTTGTTTCTTAGATTCCCAACGAGCTGGAAGCAAGATGCTTTAGGGGCCATCTGCCCTTAAGGAAAGAAGGCAGCACTTTGTGCCTTGCAGCTCTAGGGCAATGTAGCACACCCAGAGCAGATGTTCTACTTCTGCCAGGTCAGGCCTGCAAAGACACTTCGTTTCACAGGCCCTTGTAGGAGACGTTGCCGGTAGGCTGTAAGAGCACTGTGCAGAGCGACTAGTTTCTTAGCTTCCCAGAGAGCTGGAAGCAAGATGCTTTGGGGCCCATCTGCCCCTATGGAAAGAATGCAGCACTTTGTGCCTTGCAGCTCTAGGGCAATGCAGCACACCCCGAGCAGAAGTTCTACTTCAGCCAGATCTGGCCTGCAAAGAAACTGCGTTTCACAGGCCTTTGTAAGAGATGTTCCCGGTAGGCTGTTAGAGCACTGTGCAGAGCGAATTGTTTCTCAGCTTCCCAAACAGCCGGAAGCAAGATGCTTTGGGGCCCTTCTCACCCTTTGGAAAGAAGGCAGCACTTTGTGCCTTGCAGCTCTAGGGCAATGTAGCACACCCACAGCAGAAGTTCTACTTCAGCCAGATCAGGCCCGCAAAGAAACTGCGTTTCACAGGCCTTTGTAAGAGATGTTCCCGGTAGGCTGTTAGAGCACTGTGCAGAGCGAGTTGTTTCTTAGCTTCCCAAAGAGCTGGAAGCAAGATGCTTTAGGGGCCATCTGCCCTTAAGGAAAGAAGGCAGCACTTTGTGCCTTGCAGCTCTAGGGCAATGTAGCACACCCAGAGCAGATGTTCTACTTCTGCCAGGTCAGGCCTGCAAAGAAACTTCGTTTCACAGGCCTTTGTAAGAGATGTTGCCGGTAGGCTCTAAGAGCACTGTGCAGAGCGACTTGTTTCTTAGCTTCCCACAGAGCTGGAAGCAAGATGCTTTGGGGCCCTTCTCACCCTTTGGAAAGAAGGCAGCACTTTGTGCCTTGCAGCTCTAGGGCAATGTAGCACACCCAGAGCAGATGTTCTACTTCAGCCGTATCAGGCCTGCAAAGAAACTGCGTTTCACAGGCCTCTGTAAGAGATGTTCCCGGTAGGCTGTAAGAGCACTGTGCAGAGGGACTTGTTTCCTAGCTTCCCAAAGAGCTGGAAGCAAAATGCTTTGCGACTCATCTGCCCCTTTGGAAAGAAGGCAACACTTTGTGTCTTGCAGGTCTAGGGCAATGTAGCACACCCAGAGCAGATGTTCTACTTCTTCAAGGTCAGTCCTGCAAAGAAACTTCGTTTCACAGTCCTTTGTAAGAGATGTTCCCAGTAGGCTGTTAGAGCACTGTGCAGAGCGAGTTGTTTCTCAGCTTCCCAAACAGCCGGAAGCAAGATGCTTTTGGGCCCTTCTCACCCTTTGGAAAGAAGGCAGCACTTTGTGCCTTGCAGCTCTAGGGCAATGTAGCACACACACAGCAGAAGTTCTTCTTCAGCCAGATCAGGCCCGCAAAGAAACTGCGTTTCACAGGCCTTTGTAAGAGATGTTCCCGGTAGGCTGTTAGAGCACTGTGCAGAGCGAGTTGTTTCTTAGATTCCCAACGAGCTGGAAGCAAGATGCTTTAGGGGCCATCTGCCCTTAAGGAAAGAAGGCAGCACTTTGTGCCTTGCAGCTCTAGGGCAATGTAGCACACCCAGAGCAGATGTTCTACTTCTGCCAGGTCAGGCCTGCAAAGAAACTTCGTTTCACAGGCCTTTGTAAGAGATGTTGCCGGTAGGCTCTAAGAGCACTGTGCAGAGCGACTTGTTTCTTAGCTTCCCACAGAGCTGGAAGCAAGATGCTTTGGGGCCCTTCTCACCCTTTGGAAAGAAGGCAGCACTTTGTGCCTTGCAGCTCTAGGGCAATGTAGCACACCCACAGCAGAAGTTCTACTTCAGCTAGATCAGACCCGCAAAGAAACTGCGTTTCACAGGCCTTTGTAAGAGATGTTCCCGGTAGGCTGTTAGAGCACTGTGCAGAGCGAGTTGTTTCTTAGCTTCCCAACGAGCTGGAAGCAAGATGCTTTAGGGGCCATCTGCCCTTAAGGAAAGAAGGCAGCACTTTGTGCCTTGCAGCTCTAGGGCAAGGTAGCACACCCCGAGCAGAAGTTCTACTTCAGCCACATCTGGCCTGCAAAGAAACTGCGTTTCACAGGCCTTTGTAAGAGATGTTCCCGGTAGGCTGTTAGAGCACTGTGCAGAGCGAATTGTTTCTCAGCTTCCCAAACAGCCGGAAGCAAGATGCTTTGGGGCCCTTCTCACCCTTTGGAAAGAAGGCAGCACTTTGTGCCTTGCAGCTCTAGGGCAATGTAGCACACCCACAGCAGAAGTTCTACTTCAGCCAGATCAGGCCCGCAAAGAAACTGCGTTTCACAGGCCTTTGTAAGAGATGTTCCCGGTAGGCTGTTAGAGCACTGTGCAGAGCGAGTTGTTTCTTAGCTTCCCAAAGAGCTGGAAGCAAGATGCTTTGCGACTCATCTGCCCCTTTGGAAAGAAGGCAACACTTTGTGTCTTGCAGGTCTAGGGCAATGTAGCACACCCAGAGCAGATGTTCTACTTCTTCAAGGTCAGTCCTGCAAAGAAACTTCGTTTCACAGTCCTTTGTAAGAGATGTTCCCAGTAGGCTGTTAGAGCACTGTGCAGAGCGAGTTGTTTCTCAGCTTCCCAAACAGCCGGAAGCAAGATGCTTTTGGGCCCTTCTCACCCTTTGGAAAGAAGGCAGCACTTTGTGCCTTGCAGCTCTAGGGCAATGTAGCACACCCACAGCAGAAGTTCTACTTCAGCCAGACCAGGCCCGCAAAGAAACTGCGTTTCACAGGCCTTTGTAAGAGATGTTCCCGGTAGGCTGTTAGAGCACTGTGCAGAGCGAGTTGTTTCTTAGCTTCCCAAAGAGCTGGTAGCAAGATACTTTAGGGGCCATCTGCCCTTAAGGAAAGAAGGCAGCACTTTGTGCCTTGCAGCTCTAGGGCAAGGTAGCACACCCCGAGCAGAAGTTCTACTTCAGCCAGATCAGGCCCGCAAAGAAACTGCGTTTCACAGGCCTTTGTAAGAGATGTTCCCGGTAGGCTGTTAGAGCACTGTGCAGAGCGAGTTGTTTCTTAGCTTCCCAAAGAGCTGGAAGCAAGATGCTTTACGGGCCATCTGCCCTTAAGGAAAGAAGGCAGCACTTTGTGCCTTGCAGCTCTAGGGCAATGTAGCACACCCAGAGCAGATGTTCTACTTCTCCCAGGTCAGGCCTGAAAAGAAACTGCGTTTCACAGGCCTTTGTAAGAGATGTTCCCTGTAGGCTGTTAGAGCACTGTACAGAGCGAGTTGTTTCTTAGCTTCCCAAAGAGCTGGAAGCAAGATGCTTTAGGGGCCATCTGCCCTTAAGGAAAGAAGGCAGCACTTTGTGCCTTGCATCTCTAGGGCAATGTAGCACACCCAGAGCAGATGTTCTACTTCAGCCGTATCAGGCCTGCAAAGAAACTGCGTTTCACAGGCCTCTGTAAGAGATGTTCCCGGTAGGCTGTAAGAGCACTGTGCAGAGGGACTTGTTTCTTAGCTTCCCAAAGAGCTGGAAGCAAAATGCTTTGCGACTCATCTGCCCCTTTGGAAAGAAGGCAACACTTTGTGTCTTGCAGGTCTAGGGCAATGTAGCACACCCAGAGCAGATGTTCTACTTCTTCAAGGTCAGTCCTGCAAAGAAACTTCGTTTCACAGTCCTTTGTAAGAGATGTTCCCAGTAGGCTGTTAGAGCACTGTGCAGAGCGAGTTGTTTCTTAGATTCCCAACGAGCTAGAAGCAAGATGCTTTAGGGGCCATCTGCCCTTAAGGAAAGAAGGCAGCACTTTGTGCCTTGCAGCTCTAGGGCAATGTAGCACACCCAGAGCAGATGTTCTACTTCTGCCAGGTCAGGCCTGCAAAGACACTTCGTTTCACAGGCCCTTGTCGGAGACGTTGCCGGTAGGCTGTAAGAGCACTGTGCAGAGCGACTAGTTTCTTAGCTTCCCAGAGAGCTGGAAGCAAGATGCTTTGGGGCCCATCTGCCCCTATGGAAAGAATGCAGCACTTTGTGCCTTGCAGCTCTAGGGCAATGCAGCACACCCCGAGCAGAAGTTCTACTTCAGCCAGATCTGGCCTGCAAAGAAACTGCGTTTCACAGGCCTTTGTAAGAGATGTTCCCGGTAGGCTGTTAGAGCACTGTGCAGAGCGAATTGTTTCTCAGCTTCCCAAACAGCCGGAAGCAAGATGCTTTGGGGCCCTTCTCACCCTTTGGAAAGAAGGCAGCACTTTGTGCCTTGCAGCTCTAGGGCAATGTAGCACACCCACAGCAGAAGTTCTACTTCAGCCAGATCAGGCCCGCAAAGAAACTGCGTTTCACAGGCATTTGTAAGAGATGTTCCCGGTAGGCTGTTAGAGCACTGTGCAGAGCGAGTTGTTTCTTAGCTTCCCAAAGAGCTGGAAGCAAGATGCTTTAGGGGCCATCTGTCCTTAAGGAAAGAAGGCAGCACTTTGTGCCTTGTAGCTCTAGGGCAATGTAGCACACCCAGAGCAGATGTTCTACTTCTGCCAGGTCAGGCCTGCAAAGAAACTTCGTTTCACAGGCCTTTGTAAGAGATGTTGCCGGTAGGCTCTAAGAGCACTGTGCAGAGCGACTTGTTTCTTAGCTTCCCACAGAGCTGGAAGCAAGATGCTTTGGGGCCCTTCTCACCCTTTGGAAAGAAGGCAGCACTTTGTGCCTTGCAGCTCTAGGGCAATGTAGCACACCCAGAGCAGATGTTCTACTTCAGCCGTATCAGGCCTGCAAAGAAACTGCGTTTCACAGGCCTCTGTAAGAGATGTTCCCGGTAGGCTGTAAGAGCACTGTGCAGAGGGACTTGTTTCTTAGCTTCCCAAAGAGCTGGAAGCAAAATGCTTTGCGACTCATCTGCCCCTTTGGAAAGAAGGCAACACTTTGTGTCTTGCAGGTCTAGGGCAATGTAGCACACCCAGAGCAGATGTTCTACTTCTTCAAGGTCAGTCCTGCAAAGAAACTTCGTTTCACAGTCCTTTGTAAGAGATGTTCCCAGTAGGCTGTTAGAGCACTGTGCAGAGCGAGTTGTTTCTCAGCTTCCCAAACAGCCGGAAGCAAGATGCTTTTGGGCCCTTCTCACCCTTTGGAAAGAAGGCAGCACTTTGTGCCTTGCAGCTCTAGGGCAATGTAGCACACACACAGCAGAAGTTCTTCTTCAGCCAGATCAGGCCCGCAAAGAAACTGCGTTTCACAGGCCTTTGTAAGAGATGTTCCCGGTAGGCTGTTAGAGCACTGTGCAGAGCGAGTTGTTTCTTAGATTCCCAACGAGCTGGAAGCAAGATGCTTTAGGGGCCATCTGCCCTTAAGGAAAGAAGGCAGCACTTTGTGCCTTGCAGCTCTAGGGCAATGTAGCACACCCAGAACAGATGTTCTACTTCTGCCAGGTCAGGCCTGCAAAGAAACTTCGTTTCACAGGCCTTTGTAAGAGATGTTGCCGGTAGGCTCTAAGAGCACTGTGCAGAGCGACTTGTTTCTTAGCTTCCCACAGAGCTGGAAGCAAGATGCTTTGGGGCCCTTCTCACCCTTTGGAAAGAAGGCAGCACTTTGTGCCTTGCAGCTCTAGGGCAATGTAGCACACCCACAGCAGAAGTTCTACTTCAGCTAGATCAGACCCGCAAAGAAACTGCGTTTCACAGGCCTTTGTAAGAGATGTTCCCGGTAGGCTGTTAGAGCACTGTGCAGAGCGAGTTGTTTCTTAGCTTCCCAACGAGCTGGAAGCAAGATGCTTTAGGGGCCATCTGCCCTTAAGGAAAGAAGGCAGCACTTTGTGCCTTGCAGCTCTAGGGCAAGGTAGCACACCCCGAGCAGAAGTTCTACTTCAGCCACATCTGGCCTGCAAAGAAACTGCGTTTCACAGGCCTTTGTAAGAGATGTTCCCGGTAGGCTGTTAGAGCACTGTGCAGAGCGAATTGTTTCTCAGCTTCCCAAACAGCCGGAAGCAAGATGCTTTGGGGCCCTTCTCACCCTTTGGAAAGAAGGCAGCACTTTGTGCCTTGCAGCTCTAGGGCAATGTAGCACACCCACAGCAGAAGTTCTACTTCAGCCAGATCAGGCCCGCAAAGAAACTGCGTTTCACAGGCCTTTGTAAGAGATGTTCCCGGTAGGCTGTTAGAGCACTGTGCAGAGCGAGTTGTTTCTTAGCTTCCCAAAGAGCTGGAAGCAAGATGCTTTGCGACTCATCTGCCCCTTTGGAAAGAAGGCAACACTTTGTGTCTTGCAGGTCTAGGGCAATGTAGCACACCCAGAGCAGATGTTCTACTTCTTCAAGGTCAGTCCTGCAAAGAAACTTCGTTTCACAGTCCTTTGTAAGAGATGTTCCCAGTAGGCTGTTAGAGCACTGTGCAGAGCAAGTTGTTTCTCAGCTTCCCAAACAGCCGGAAGCAAGATGCTTTTGGGCCCTTCTCACCCTTTGGAAAGAAGGCAGCACTTTGTGCCTTGCAGCTCTAGGGCAATGTAGCACACCCACAGCAGAAGTTCTACTTCAGCCAGATCAGGCCCGCAAAGAAACTGCGTTTCACAGGCCTTTGTAAGAGATGTTCCCGGTAGGCTGTTAGAGCACTGTGCAGAGCGAGTTGTTTCTTAGCTTCCCAAAGAGCTGGAAGCAAGATACTTTAGGGGCCATCTGCCCTTAAGGAAAGAAGGCAGCACTTTGTGCCTTGCAGCTCTAGGGCAAGGTAGCACACCCCGAGCAGAAGTTCTACTTCAGCCAGATCAGGCCCGCAAAGAAACTGCGTTTCACAGGCCTTTGTAAGAGATGTTCCCGGTAGGCTGTTAGAGCACTGTGCAGAGCGAGTTGTTTCTTAGCTTCCCAAAGAGCTGGAAGCAAGATGCTTTACGGGCCATCTGCCCTTAAGGAAAGAAGGCAGCACTTTGTGCCTTGCAGCTCTAGGGCAATGTACCACACCCAGAGCAGATGTTCTACTTCTCCCAGGTCAGGCCTGAAAAGAAACTGCGTTTCACAGGCCTTTGTAAGAGATGTTCCCTGTAGGCTGTTAGAGCACTGTACAGAGCGAGTTGTTTCTTAGCTTCCCAAAGAGCTGGAAGCAAGATGCTTTAGGGGCCATCTGCCCTTAAGGAAAGAAGGCAGCACTTTGTGCCTTGCATCTCTAGGGCAATGTAGCACACCCAGAGCAGATGTTCTACTTCAGCCGTATCAGGCCTGCAAAGAAACTGCGTTTCACAGGCCTCTGTAACAGATGTTCCCGGTAGGCTGTAAGAGCACTGTGCAGAGGGACTTGTTTCTTAGCTTCCCAAAGAGCTGGAAGCAAAATGCTTTGCGACTCATCTGCCCCTTTGGAAAGAAGGCAACACTTTGTGTCTTGCAGGTCTAGGGCAATGTAGCACACCCAGAGGAGATGTTCTACTTCTTCAAGGTCAGTCCTGCAAAGAAACTTCGTTTCACAGTCCTTTGTAAGAGATGTTCCCAGTAGGCTGTTAGAGCACTGTGCAGAGCGAGTTGTTTCTTAGATTCCCAACGAGCTGGAAGCAAGATGCTTTAGGGGCCATCTGCCCTTAAGGAAAGAAGGCAGCACTTTGTGCCTTGCAGCTCTAGGGCAATGTAGCACACCCAGAGCAGATGTTCTACTTCTGCCAGGTCAGGCCTGCAAAGACACTTCGTTTCACAGGCCCTTGTAGGAGATGTGCCGGTAGGCTGTAAGAGCACTGTGCAGAGCGACTAGTTTCTTAGCTTCCCAGAGAGCTGGAAGCAAGATGCTTTGGGGCCCATCTGCCCCTATGGAAAGAAGGCAGCACTTTGTGCCTTGCAGCTCTAGGGCAATGCAGCACACCCCGAGCAGAAGTTCTACTTCAGCCAGATCAGGCCCGCAAAGAAACTGCGTTTCACAGGCCTTTGTAAGAGATGTTCCCGGTAGGCTGTTAGAGCACTGTGCAGAGCGAGTTGTTTCTTAGCTTCCCAAAGAGCTGGAAGCAAGATGCTTTAGGGGCCATCTGCCCTTAAGGAAAGAAGGCAGCACTTTGTGCCTTGCATTTCTAGGGCAATGTAGCACACCCAGAGCAGATATTCTACTTCAGCCGTATCAGGCCTGCAAAGAAACTGCGTTTCACAGGCCTCTGTAAGAGATCTTCCCGGTAGGCTGTAAGAGCACTGTGCAGAGCGAGTTGTTTCTTAGATTCCCAACGAGCTGGAAGCAAGATGCTTTAGGGGCCATCTGCCCTTAAGGAAAGAAGGCAGCACTTTGTGCCTTGCAGCTCTAGGGCAATGTAGCACACCCAGAGCAGATGTTCTACTTCTGCCAGGTCAGACCTGCAAAGACACTTCGTTTCACAGGCCCTTGTAGGAGACGTTGCCGGTAGGCTGTAAGAGCACTGTGCAGAGCGACTAGTTTCTTAGCTTCCCAGAGAGCTGGAAGCAAGATGCTTTGGGGCCCATCTGCCCCTATGGAAAGAACGCAGCACTTTGTGCCTTGCAGCTCTAGGGCAATGCAGCACACCCCGAGCAGAAGTTCTACTTCAGCCAGATCTGGCCTGCAAAGAAACTGCGTTTCACAGGCCTTTGTAAGAGATGTTCCCGGTAGGCTGTTAGAGCACTGTGCAGAGCGAATTGTTTCTCAGCTTCCCAAACAGCCGGAAGCAAGATGCTTTGGGGCCCTTCTCACCCTTTGGAAAGAAGGCAGCACTTTGTGCCTTGCAGCTCTAGGGCAATGTAGCACACCCACAGCAGAAGTTCTACTTCAGCCAGATCAGGCCCGCAAAGAAACTGCGTTTCACAGGCCTCTGTAAGAGATCTTCCCGGTAGGCTGTAAGAGCACTGTGCAGAGCGAGTTGTTTCTTAGATTCCCAACGAGCTGGAAGCAAGATGCTTTAGGGGCCATCTGCCCTTAAGGAAAGAAGGCAGCACTTTGTGCCTTGCAGCTCTAGGGCAATGTAGCACACCCAGAGCAGATGTTCTACTTCTGCCAGGTCAGACCTGCAAAGACACTTCGTTTCACAGGCCCTTGTAGGAGACGTTGCCGGTAGGCTGTAAGAGCACTGTGCAGAGCGACTTGTTTCTTAGCTTCCCACAGAGCTGGAAGCAAGATGCTTTGGGGCCCTTCTCACCCTTTGGAAAGAAGGCAGCACTTTGTGCCTTGCAGCTCTAGGGCAATGTAGCACACCCAGAGCAGATGTTCTACTTCAGCCGTATCAGGCCTGCAAAGAAACTGCGTTTCACAGGCCTCTGTAACAGATGTTCCCGGTAGGCTGTAAGAGCACTGTGCAGAGGGACTTGTTTCTTAGCTTCCCAAAGAGCTGGAAGCAAAATGCTTTGCGACTCATCTGCCCCTTTGGAAAAAAGGCAACACTTTGTGTCTTGCAGGTCTAGGGCAATGTAGCACACCCAGAGCAGATGTTCTACTTCTTCACGGTCAGTCCTGCAAAGAAACTTAGTTTCACAGTCCTTTGTAAGAGATGTTCCCAGTAGGCTGTTAGAGCACTGTGCAGAGCGAGTTGTTTCTCAGCTTCCCAAACAGCCGGAAGCAAGATGCTTTTGGGCCCTTCTCACCCTTTGGAAAGAAGGCAGCACTTTGTGCCTTGCAGCTCTAGGGCAATGTAGCACACCCACAGCAGAAGTTCTACTTCAGCCAGATCAGGCCCGCAAAGAAACTGCGTTTCACAGGCCTTTGTAAGAGATGTTCCCGGTAGGCTGTTAGAGCACTGTGCAGAGCGAGTTGTTTCTTAGATTCCCAACGAGCTGGAAGCAAGATGCTTTAGGGGCCATCTGCCCTTAAGGAAAGAAGGCAGCACTTTGTGCCTTGCAGCTCTAGGGCAATGTAGCACACCCAGAGCAGATGTTCTACTTCTGCCAGGTCAGGCCTGCAAAGAAACTTCGTTTCACAGGCCTTTGTAAGAGATGTTGCCGGTAGGCTCTAAGAGCACTGTGCAGAGCGACTTGTTTCTTAGCTTCCCACAGAGCTGGAAGCAAGATGCTTTGGGGCCCTTCTCACCCTTTGGAAAGAAGGCAGCATTTTGTGCCTTGCAGCTCTAGGGCAATGTAGCACACCCACAGCAGAAGTTCTACTTCAGCTAGATCAGACCCGCAAAGAAACTGCGTTTCACAGGCCTTTGTAAGAGATGTTCCCGGTAGGCTGTTAGAGCACTGTGCAGAGCGAGTTGTTTCTTAGCTTCCCAACGAGCTGGAAGCAAGATGCTTTAGGGGCCATCTGCCCTTAAGGAAAGAAGGCAGCACTTTGTGCCTTGCAGCTCTAGGGCAAGGTAGCACACCCCGAGCAGAAGTTCTACTTCAGCCACATCTGGCCTGCAAAGAAACTGCGTTTCACAGGCCTTTGTAAGAGATGTTCCCGGTAGGCTGTTAGAGCACTGTGCAGAGCGAATTGTTTCTCAGCTTCCCAAACAGCCGGAAGCAAGATGCTTTGGGGCCCTTCTCACCCTTTGGAAAGAAGGCAGCACTTTGTGCCTTGCAGCTCTAGGGCAATGTAGCACACCCACAGCAGAAGTTCTACTTCAGCCAGATCAGGCCCGCAAAGAAACTGCGTTTCACAGGCCTTTGTAAGAGATGTTCCCGGTAGGCTGTTAGAGCACTGTGCAGAGCGAGTTGTTTCTTAGCTTCCCAAAGAGCTGGAAGCAAGATGCTTTGCGACTCATCTGCCCCTTTGGAAAGAAGGCAACACTTTGTGCCTTGCAGGTCTAGGGCAATGTAGCACACCCAGAGCAGATGTTCTACTTCTTCAAGGTCAGTCCTGCAAAGAAACTTCGTTTCACAGTCCTTTGTAAGAGATGTTCCCAGTAGGCTGTTAGAGCACTGTGCAGAGCAAGTTGTTTCTCAGCTTCCCAAACAGCCGGAAGCAAGATGCTTTTGGGCCCTTCTCACCCTTTGGAAAGAAGGCAGCACTTTGTGCCTTGCAGCTCTAGGGCAATGTAGCACACCCACAGCAGAAGTTCTACTTCAGCCAGATCAGGCCCGCAAAGAAACTGCGTTTCACAGGCCTTTGTAAGAGATGTTCCCGGTAGGCTGTTAGAGCACTGTGCAGAGCGAGTTGTTTCTTAGCTTCCCAAAGAGCTGGAAGCAAGATACTTTAGGGGCCATCTGCCCTTAAGGAAAGAAGGCAGCACTTTGTGCCTTGCAGCTCTAGGGCAAGGTAGCACACCCCGAGCAGAAGTTCTACTTCAGCCAGATCAGGCCCGCAAAGAAACTGCGTTTCACAGGCCTTTGTAAGAGATGTTCCCGGTAGGCTGTTAGAGCACTGTGCAGAGCGAGTTGTTTCTTAGCTTCCCAAAGAGCTGGAAGCAAGATGCTTTACGGGCCATCTGCCCTTAAGGAAAGAAGGCAGCACTTTGTGCCTTGCAGCTCTAGGGCAATGTACCACACCCAGAGCAGAAGTTCTACTTCTCCCAGGTCAGGCCTGAAAAGAAACTGCGTTTCACAGGCCTTTGTAAGAGATGTTCCCTGTAGGCTGTTAGAGCACTGTACAGAGCGAGTTGTTTCTTAGCTTCCCAAAGAGCTGGAAGCAAGATGCTTTAGGGGCCATCTGCCCTTAAGGAAAGAAGGCAGCACTTTGTGCCTTGCATCTCTAGGGCAATGTAGCACACCCAGAGCAGATGTTCTACTTCAGCCGTATCAGGCCTGCAAAGAAACTGCGTTTCACAGGCCTCTGTAACAGATGTTCCCGGTAGGCTGTAAGAGCACTGTGCAGAGGGACTTGTTTCTTAGCTTCCCAAAGAGCTGGAAGCAAAATGCTTTGCGACTCATCTGCCCCTTTGGAAAGAAGGCAACACTTTGTGTCTTGCAGGTCTAGGGCAATGTAGCACACCCAGAGGAGATGTTCTACTTCTTCAAGGTCAGTCCTGCAAAGAAACTTCGTTTCACAGTCCTTTGTAAGAGATGTTCCCAGTAGGCTGTTAGAGCACTGTGCAGAGCGAGTTGTTTCTTAGATTCCCAACGAGCTGGAAGCAAGATGCTTTAGGGGCCATCTGCCCTTAAGGAAAGAAGGCAGCACTTTGTGCCTTGCAGCTCTAGGGCAATGTAGCACACCCAGAGCAGATGTTCTACTTCTGCCAGGTCAGGCCTGCAAAGACACTTCGTTTCACAGGCCCTTGTAGGAGATGTGCCGGTAGGCTGTAAGAGCACTGTGCAGAGCGACTAGTTTCTTAGCTTCCCAGAGAGCTGGAAGCAAGATGCTTTGGGGCCCATCTGCCCCTATGGAAAGAAGGCAGCACTTTGTGCCTTGCAGCTCTAGGGCAATGCAGCACACCCCGAGCAGAAGTTCTACTTCAGCCAGATCAGGCCCGCAAAGAAACTGCGTTTCACAGGCCTTTGTAAGAGATGTTCCCGGTAGGCTGTTAGAGCACTGTGCAGAGCGAGTTGTTTCTTAGCTTCCCAAAGAGCTGGAAGCAAGATGCTTTAGGGGCCATCTGCCCTTAAGGAAAGAAGGCAGCACTTTGTGCCTTGCATTTCTAGGGCAATGTAGCACACCCAGAGCAGATATTCTACTTCAGCCGTATCAGGCCTGCAAAGAAACTGCGTTTCACAGGCCTCTGTAAGAGATCTTCCCGGTAGGCTGTAAGAGCACTGTGCAGAGCGAGTTGTTTCTTAGATTCCCAACGAGCTGGAAGCAAGATGCTTTAGGGGCCATCTGCCCTTAAGGAAAGAAGGCAGCACTTTGTGCCTTGCAGCTCTAGGGCAATGTAGCACACCCAGAGCAGATGTTCTACTTCTGCCAGGTCAGACCTGCAAAGACACTTCGTTTCACAGGCCCTTGTAGGAGACGTTGCCGGTAGGCTGTAAGAGCACTGTGCAGAGCGACTAGTTTCTTAGCTTCCCAGAGAGCTGGAAGCAAGATGCTTGGGGCCCATCTGCCCCTATGGAAAGAACGCAGCACTTTGTGCCTTGCAGCTCTAGGGCAATGCAGCACACCCCGAGCAGAAGTTCTACTTCAGCCAGATCTGGCCTGCAAAGAAACTGCGTTTCACAGGCCTTTGTAAGAGATGTTCCCGGTAGGCTGTTAGAGCACTGTGCAGAGCGAATTGTTTCTCAGCTTCCCAAACAGCCGGAAGCAAGATGCTTTGGGGCCCTTCTCACCCTTTGGAAAGAAGGCAGCACTTTGTGCCTTGCAGCTCTAGGGCAATGTAGCACACCCACAGCAGAAGTTCTACTTCAGCCAGATCAGGCCCGCAAAGAAACTGCGTTTCACAGGCCTCTGTAAGAGATCTTCCCGGTAGGCTGTAAGAGCACTGTGCAGAGCGAGTTGTTTCTTAGATTCCCAACGAGCTGGAAGCAAGATGCTTTAGGGGCCATCTGCCCTTAAGGAAAGAAGGCAGCACTTTGTGCCTTGCAGCTCTAGGGCAATGTAGCACACCCAGAGCAGATGTTCTACTTCTGCCAGGTCAGACCTGCAAAGACACTTCGTTTCACAGGCCCTTGTAGGAGACGTTGCCGGTAGGCTGTAAGAGCACTGTGCAGAGCGACTTGTTTCTTAGCTTCCCACAGAGCTGGAAGCAAGATGCTTTGGGGCCCTTCTCACCCTTTGGAAAGAAGGCAGCACTTTGTGCCTTGCAGCTCTAGGGCAATGTAGCACACCCAGAGCAGATGTTCTACTTCAGCCGTATCAGGCCTGCAAAGAAACTGCGTTTCACAGGCCTCTGTAACAGATGTTCCCGGTAGGCTGTAAGAGCACTGTGCAGAGGGACTTGTTTCTTAGCTTCCCAAAGAGCTGGAAGCAAAATGCTTTGCGACTCATCTGCCCCTTTGGAAAAAAGGCAACACTTTGTGTCTTGCAGGTCTAGGGCAATGTAGCACACCCAGAGCAGATGTTCTACTTCTTCACGGTCAGTCCTGCAAAGAAACTTAGTTTCACAGTCCTTTGTAAGAGATGTTCCCAGTAGGCTGTTAGAGCACTGTGCAGAGCGAGTTGTTTCTCAGCTTCCCAAACAGCCGGAAGCAAGATGCTTTTGGGCCCTTCTCACCCTTTGGAAAGAAGGCAGCACTTTGTGCCTTGCAGCTCTAGGGCAATGTAGCACACCCACAGCAGAAGTTCTACTTCAGCCAGATCAGGCCCGCAAAGAAACTGCGTTTCACAGGCCTTTGTAAGAGATGTTCCCGGTAGGCTGTTAGAGCACTGTGCAGAGCGAGTTGTTTCTTAGATTCCCAACGAGCTGGAAGCAAGATGCTTTAGGGGCCATCTGCCCTTAAGGAAAGAAGGCAGCACTTTGTGCCTTGCAGCTCTAGGGCAATGTAGCACACCCAGAGCAGATGTTCTACTTCTGCCAGGTCAGGCCTGCAAAGAAACTTCGTTTCACAGGCCTTTGTAAGAGATGTTGCCGGTAGGCTCTAAGAGCACTGTGCAGAGCGACTTGTTTCTTAGCTTCCCACAGAGCTGGAAGCAAGATGCTTTGGGGCCCTTCTCACCCTTTGGAAAGAAGGCAGCATTTTGTGCCTTGCAGCTCTAGGGCAATGTAGCACACCCACAGCAGAAGTTCTACTTCAGCTAGATCAGACCCGCAAAGAAACTGCGTTTCACAGGCCTTTGTAAGAGATGTTCCCGGTAGGCTGTTAGAGCACTGTGCAGAGCGAGTTGTTTCTTAGCTTCCCAACGAGCTGGAAGCAAGATGCTTTAGGGGCCATCTGCCCTTAAGGAAAGAAGGCAGCACTTTGTGCCTTGCAGCTCTAGGGCAAGGTAGCACACCCCGAGCAGAAGTTCTACTTCAGCCACATCTGGCCTGCAAAGAAACTGCGTTTCACAGGCCTTTGTAAGAGATGTTCCCGGTAGGCTGTTAGAGCACTGTGCAGAGCGAATTGTTTCTCAGCTTCCCAAACAGCCGGAAGCAAGATGCTTTGGGGCCCTTCTCACCCTTTGGAAAGAAGGCAGCACTTTGTGCCTTGCAGCTCTAGGGCAATGTAGCACACCCACAGCAGAAGTTCTACTTCAGCCAGATCAGGCCCGCAAAGAAACTGCGTTTCACAGGCCTTTGTAAGAGATGTTCCCGGTAGGCTGTTAGAGCACTGTGCAGAGCGAGTTGTTTCTTAGCTTCCCAAAGAGCTGGAAGCAAGATGCTTTGCGACTCATCTGCCCCTTTGGAAAGAAGGCAACACTTTGTGTCTTGCAGGTCTAGGGCAATGTAGCACACCCAGAGCAGATGTTCTACTTCTTCAAGGTCAGTCCTGCAAAGAAACTTCGTTTCACAGTGCTTTGTAAGAGATGTTCCCAGTAGGCTGTTAGAGCACTGTGCAGAGCGAGTTGTTTCTCAGCTTCCCAAACAGCCGGAAGCAAGATGCTTTTGGGCCCTTCTCACCCTTTGGAAAGAAGGCAGCACTTTGTGCCTTGCAGCTCTAGGGCAATGTAGCACACCCACAGCAGAAGTTCTACTTCAGCCAGATCAGGCCCGCAAAGAAACTGCGTTTCACAGGCCTTTGTAAGAGATGTTCCCGGTAGGCTGTTAGAGCACTGTGCAGAGCGAGTTGTTTCTTAGCTTCCCAAAGAGCTGGAAGCAAGATACTTTAGGGGCCATCTGCCCTTAAGGAAAGAAGGCAGCACTTTGTGCCTTGCAGCTCTAGGGCAAGGTAGCACACCCCGAGCAGAAGTTCTACTTCAGCCAGATCAGGCCCGCAAAGAAACTGCGTTTCACAGGCCTTTGTAAGAGATGTTCCCGGTAGGCTGTTAGAGCACTGTGCAGAGCGAGTTGTTTCTTAGCTTCCCAAAGAGCTGGAAGCAAGATGCTTTACGGGCCATCTGCCCTTAAGGAAAGAAGGCAGCACTTTGTGCCTTGCAGCTCTAGGGCAATGTACCACACCCAGAGCAGAAGTTCTACTTCTCCCAGGTCAGGCCTGAAAAGAAACTGCGTTTCACAGGCCTTTGTAAGAGATGTTCCCTGTAGGCTGTTAGAGCACTGTACAGAGCGAGTTGTTTCTTAGCTTCCCAAAGAGCTGGAAGCAAGATGCTTTAGGGGCCATCTGCCCTTAAGGAAAGAAGGCAGCACTTTGTGCCTTGCATCTCTAGGGCAATGTAGCACACCCAGAGCAGATGTTCTACTTCAGCCGTATCAGGCCTGCAAAGAAACTGCGTTTCACAGGCCTCTGTAACAGATGTTCCCGGTAGGCTGTAAGAGCACTGTGCAGAGGGACTTGTTTCTTAGCTTCCCAAAGAGCTGGAAGCAAAATGCTTTGCGACTCATCTGCCCCTTTGGAAAGAAGGCAACACTTTGTGTCTTGCAGGTCTAGGGCAATGTAGCACACCCAGAGGAGATGTTCTACTTCTTCAAGGTCAGTCCTGCAAAGAAACTTCGTTTCACAGTCCTTTGTAAGAGATGTTCCCAGTAGGCTGTTAGAGCACTGTGCAGAGCGAGTTGTTTCTTAGATTCCCAACGAGCTGGAAGCAAGATGCTTTAGGGGCCATCTGCCCTTAAGGAAAGAAGGCAGCACTTTGTGCCTTGCAGCTCTAGGGCAATGTAGCACACCCAGAGCAGATGTTCTACTTCTGCCAGGTCAGGCCTGCAAAGACACTTCGTTTCACAGGCCTTTGTAGGAGATGTGCCGGTAGGCTGTAAGAGCACTGTGCAGAGCGACTAGTTTCTTAGCTTCCCAGAGAGCTGGAAGCAAGATGCTTTGGGGCCCATCTGCCCCTATGGAAAGAAGGCAGCACTTTGTGCCTTGCAGCTCTAGGGCAATGCAGCACACCCCGAGCAGAAGTTCTACTTCAGCCAGATCAGGCCCGCAAAGAAACTGCGTTTCACAGGCCTTTGTAAGAGATGTTCCCGGTAGGCTGTTAGAGCACTGTGCAGAGCGAGTTGTTTCTTAGCTTCCCAAAGAGCTGGAAGCAAGATGCTTTAGGGGCCATCTGCCCTTAAGGAAAGAAGGCAGCACTTTGTGCCTTGCATTTCTAGGGCAATGTAGCACACCCAGAGCAGATATTCTACTTCAGCCGTATCAGGCCTGCAAAGAAACTGCGTTTCACAGGCCTCTGTAAGAGATCTTCCCGGTAGGCTGTAAGAGCACTGTGCAGAGCGAGTTGTTTCTTAGATTCCCAACGAGCTGGAAGCAAGATGCTTTAGGGGCCATCTGCCCTTAAGGAAAGAAGGCAGCACTTTGTGCCTTGCAGCTCTAGGGCAATGTAGCACACCCAGAGCAGATGTTCTACTTCTGCCAGGTCAGACCTGCAAAGACACTTCGTTTCACAGGCCCTTGTAGGAGACGTTGCCGGTAGGCTGTAAGAGCACTGTGCAGAGCGACTAGTTTCTTAGCTTCCCAGAGAGCTGGAAGCAAGATGCTTTGGGGCCCATCTGCCCCTATGGAAAGAACGCAGCACTTTGTGCCTTGCAGCTCTAGGGCAATGCAGCACACCCCGAGCAGAAGTTCTACTTCAGCCAGATCTGGCCTGCAAAGAAACTGCGTTTCACAGGCCTTTGTAAGAGATGTTCCCGGTAGGCTGTTAGAGCACTGTGCAGAGCGAATTGTTTCTCAGCTTCCCAAACAGCCGGAAGCAAGATGCTTTGGGGCCCTTCTCACCCTTTGGAAAGAAGGCAGCACTTTGTGCCTTGCAGCTCTAGGGCAATGTAGCACACCCACAGCAGAAGTTCTACTTCAGCCAGATCAGGCCCGCAAAGAAACTGCGTTTCACAGGCCTTTGTAAGAGATGTTCCCGGTAGGCTGTTAGAGCACTGTGCAGAGCGAGTTGTTTCTTAGCTTCCCAAACAGCTGGAAGCAAGATGCTTTACGGGCCATCTGCCCTTAAGGAAAGAAGGCAGCACTTTGTGCCTTGCAGCTCTAGGGCAATGTAGCACACCCAGAGCAGATGTTCTACTTCTGCCAGGTCAGGCCTGCAAAGAAACTTCGTTTCACAGGCCTTTGTAAGAGATGTTGCCGGTAGGCTCTAAGAGCACTGTGCAGAGCGACTTGTTTCTTAGCTTCCCACAGAGCTGGAAGCAAGATGCTTTGGGGCCCTTCTCACCCTTTGGAAAGAAGGCAGCACTTTGTGCCTTGCAGCTCTAGGGCAATGTAGCACACCCAGAGCAGATGTTCTACTTCAGCCGTATCAGGCCTGCAAAGAAACTGCGTTTCACAGGCCTCTGTAACAGATGTTCCCGGTAGGCTGTAAGAGCACTGTGCAGAGGGACTTGTTTCTTAGCTTCCCAAAGAGCTGGAAGCAAAATGCTTTGCGACTCATCTGCCCCTTTGGAAAAAAGGCATCACTTTGTGTCTTGCAGGTCTAGGGCAATGTAGCACACCCAGAGCAGATGTTCTACTTCTTCACGGTCAGTCCTGCAAAGAAACTTAGTTTCACAGTCCTTTGTAAGAGATGTTCCCAGTAGGCTGTTAGAGCACTGTGCAGAGCGAGTTGTTTCTCAGCTTCCCAAACAGCCGGAAGCAAGATGCTTTTGGGCCCTTCTCACCCTTTGGAAAGAAGGCAGCACTTTGTGCCTTGCAGCTCTAGGGCAATGTAGCACACCCACAGCAGAAGTTCTACTTCAGCCAGATCAGGCCCGCAAAGAAACTGCGTTTCACAGGCCTTTGTAAGAGATGTTCCCGGTAGGCTGTTAGAGCACTGTGCAGAGCGAGTTGTTTCTTAGATTCCCAACGAGCTGGAAGCAAGATGCTTTAGGGGCCATCTGCCCTTAAGGAAAGAAGGCAGCACTTTGTGCCTTGCAGCTCTAGGGCAATGTAGCACACCCAGAGCAGATGTTCTACTTCTGCCAGGTCAGGCCTGCAAAGAAACTTCGTTTCACAGGCCTTTGTAAGAGATGTTGCCGGTAGGCTCTAAGAGCACTGTGCAGAGCGACTTGTTTCTTAGCTTCCCACAGAGCTGGAAGCAAGATGCTTTGGGGCCCTTCTCACCCTTTGGAAAGAAGGCAGCACTTTGTGCCTTGCAGCTCTAGGGCAATGTAGCACACCCACAGCAGAAGTTCTACTTCAGCTAGATCAGACCCGCAAAGAAACTGCGTTTCACAGGCCTTTGTAAGAGATGTTCCCGGTAGGCTGTTAGAGCAGTGTGCAGAGCGAGTTGTTTCTTAGCTTCCCTAAGAGCTGGAAGCAAGATGCTTTACGGGCCATCTGCCCTTAAGAAAAGAAGGCAGCACTTTGTGCCTTGCAGCTCTAGGGCAATGTAGCACACCCAGAGCAGATGTTCTACTTCTCCCAGGTCAGGCCTGAAAAGAAACTGCGTTTCACAGGCCTTTGTAAGAGATGTTCCCTGTAGGCTGTTAGAGCACTGTACAGAGCGAGTTGTTTCTTAGCTTCCCAACGAGCTGGAAGCAAGATGCTTTAGAGGCCATCTGCCCTTAAGGAAAGAAGGCAGCACTTTGTGCCTTGCAGCTCTAGGGCAAGGTAGCACACCCCGAGCAGAAGTTCTACTTCAGCCAGATCTGGCCTGCAAAGAAACTGCGTTTCACAGGCCTTTGTAAGAGATGTTCCCGGTAGGCTGTTACAGCACTGTGCAGAGCGAATTGTTTCTCAGCTTAGCAAACAGCCAGAAGCAAGATGATTTGGGGCCCTTCTCACCCTTTGGAAAGAAGGCAGCACTTTGTGCCTTGCAGCTCTAGGGCAATGTAGCACACCCAGAGCAGAAGTTCTACTTCAGCCAGATCAGGCCCGCAAAGAAACTGCGTTTCACAGGCCTTTGTAAGAGATGTTCCCGGTAGGCTGTTAGAGCACTGTGCAGAGCGAGTTGTTTCTTAGCTTCCCAAAGAGCTGGAAGCAAGATGCTTTGCGACTCATCTGCCCCTTTGGAAAGAAGGCAACACTTTGTGTCTTGCAGGTCTACGGCAATGTAGCACACCCAGAGCAGATGTTCTACTTCTTCAAGGTCAGTCCTGCAAAGAAACTTCGTTTCACAGTCCTTTGTAAGAGATGTTCCCAGTAGGCTGTTAGAGCACTGTGCAGAGCGAGTTGTTTCTCAGCTTCCCAAACAGCCGGAAGCAAGATGCTTTTGGGCCCTTCTCACCCTTTGGAAAGAAGGCAGCACTTTGTGCCTTGCAGCTCTAGGGCAATGTAGCACACCCACAGCAGAAGTTCTACTTCAGCCAGATCAGGCCCGCAAAGAAACTGCGTTTCACAGGCCTTTGTAAGAGATGTTCCCGGTAGGCTGTTAGAGCACTGTGCAGAGCGGGTTGTTTCTTAGCTTCCCAAAGAGCTGGAAGCAAGATACTTTAGGGGCCATCTGCCCTTAAGGAAAGAAGGCAGCACTTTGTGCCTTGCAGCTCTAGGGCAAGGTAGCACACCCCGAGCAGAAGTTCTACTTCAGCCAGATCTGGCCTGCAAAGAAACTGCGTTTCACAGGCCTTTGTAAGAGATGTTCCCGGTAGGCTGTTAGAGCACTGTGCAGAGCGAGTTGTTTCTCAGCTTCCCAAACAGCCGGAAGCAAGATGCTTTGGGGCCCTTCTCACCCTTTGGAAAGAAGGCAGCACTTTGTGCCTTGCAGCTCTAGGGCAATGTAGCACACCCAGAGCAGAAGTTCTACTTCAGCCAGATCATGCCCGCAAAGAAACTGCGTTTCACAGGCCTTTGTAAGAGATGTTCCCGGTAGGCTGTTAGAGCACTGTGCAGAGCGAGTTGTTTCTTAGATTCCCAACGAGCTGGAAGCAAGATGCTTTAGGGGCCATCTGCCCTTAAGGAAAGAAGGCAGCACTTTGTGCCTTGCAGCTGTAGGGCAATGTAGCACACTCAGAGCAGATGTTCTACTTCTGCCAGGTCAGGCCTGCAAAGAAACTTCGTTTCACAGGCCTTTGTAAGAGATGTTGCCGCTAGGCTCTAAGAGCACTGTGCAGAGCGACTTGTTTCTTAGCTTCCCACAGAGCTGGAAGCAAGATGTTTTGGGGCCCTTCTCACCCTTTGGAAAGAAGGCAGCACTTTGTGCCTTGCAGCTCTAGGGCAATGTAGCACACCCACAGCAGAAGTTCTACTTCAGCTAGATCAGACCTGCAAAGAAACTGCGTTTCACAGGCCTTTGTAAGAGATGTTCCCGGTAGGCTGTTAGAGCACTGTGCAGAGCGAGTTGTTTCTTAGCTTCCCAACGAGCTGGAAGCAAGATGCTTTAGGGGCCATCTGCCCTTAAGGAAAGAAGGCAGCACTTTGTGCCTTGCATCTCTAGGGCAATGTAGCACACCCAGAGCAGATGTTCCACTTCTGCCAGGTCAGGCCTGCAAAGAAACTTCGTTTCACAGGCCCTTGTAGGAGATGTTCCCGGTAGGCTGTAAGAGCACTGTGCAGAGCTACTAGTTTCTTAGCTTCCCAGAGAGCTGGAAGCAAGATGCTTTGGGGCCCATCTGCCCCTATGGAAAGAACGCAGCACTTTGTGCCTTGCAGCTCTAGGGCAATGCAGCACACCCCGAGCAGAAGTTCTACTTCAGCCAGATCAGGCCCGCAAAGAAACTGCGTTTCACAGGCCTTTGTAAGAGATGTTCCCGGTAGGCTGTTAGAGCACTGTGCAGAGCGAGTTGTTTCTTAGCTTCCCAAAGAGCTGGAAGCAAGATGCTTTACGGGCCATCTGCCCTTAAGGAAAGAAGGCAGCACTTTGTGCCTTGCAGCTCTAGGCAATGTAGCACACCCAGAGCAGATGTTCTACTTCTCCCAGGTCAGGCCTGAAAAGAAACTGCGTTTCACAGGCCTTTGTAAGAGATGTTCCCTGTAGGCTGTTAGAGCACTGTGCAGAGCGAGTTGTTTCTTAGCTTCCCAAAGAGCTGGAAGCAAGATGCTTTAGGGGCCATCTGCCCTTAAGGAAAGAAGGCAGCACTTTGTGCCTTGCAGCTCTAGGGCAATGTAGCACACCCAGAGCAGATGTTCTACTTCTGCCAGGTCAGGCCTGCAAAGACACTTCGTTTCACAGGCCCTTGTAGGAGACGTTGCCGGTAGGCTGTAAGAGCACTGTGCAGAGCGACTAGTTTCTTAGCTTCCCAGAGAGCTGGAAGCAAGATGCTTTGGGGCCCATCTGCCCCTATGGAAAGAACGCAGCACTTTGTGCCTTGCAGCTCTAGGGCAATGCAGCACACCCCGAGCAGAAGTTCTACTTCAGCCAGATCTGGCCTGCAAAGAAACTGCGTTTCACAGGCCTTTGTAAGAGATGTTGCCGGTAGGCTCTAAGAGCACTGTGCAGAGCGACTTGTTTCTTAGCTTCCCACAGAGCTGGAAGCAAGATGCTTTGGGGCCCTTCTCACCCTTTGGAAAGAAGGCAGCACTTTGTGCCTTGCAGCTCTAGGGCAATGTAGCACACCCACAGCAGAAGTTCTACTTCAGCTAGATCAGACCCGCAAAGAAACTGCGTTTCACAGGCCTTTGTAAGAGATGTTCCCGGTAGGCTGTTAGAGCAGTGTGCAGAGCGAGTTGTTTCTTAGCTTCCCTAAGAGCTGGAAGCAAGATGCTTTACGGGCCATCTGCCCTTAAGAAAAGAAGGCAGCACTTTGTGCCTTGCAGCTCTAGGGCAATGTAGCACACCCAGAGCAGATGTTCTACTTCTCCCAGGTCAGGCCTGAAAAGAAACTGCGTTTCACAGGCCTTTGTAAGAGATGTTCCCTGTAGGCTGTTAGAGCACTGTACAGAGCGAGTTGTTTCTTAGCTTCCCAACGAGCTGGAAGCAAGATGCTTTAGAGGCCATCTGCCCTTAAGGAAAGAAGGCAGCACTTTGTGCCTTGCAGCTCTAGGGCAAGGTAGCACACCCCGAGCAGAAGTTCTACTTCAGCCAGATCTGGCCTGCAAAGAAACTGCGTTTCACAGGCCTTTGTAAGAGATGTTCCCGGTAGGCTGTTAGAGCACTGTGCAGAGCGAATTGTTTCTCAGCTTAGCAAACAGCCAGAAGCAAGATGATTTGGGGCCCTTCTCACCCTTTGGAAAGAAGGCAGCACTTTGTGCCTTGCAGCTCTAGGGCAATGTAGCACACCCACAGCAGAAGTTCTACTTCAGCTAGATCAGACCCGCAAAGAAACTGCGTTTCACAGGCCTTTGTAAGAGATGTTCCCGGTAGGCTGTTAGAGCAGTGTGCAGAGCGAGTTGTTTCTTAGCTTCCCTAAGAGCTGGAAGCAAGATGCTTTACGGGCCATCTGCCCTTAAGAAAAGAAGGCAGCACTTTGTGCCTTGCAGCTCTAGGGCAATGTAGCACACCCAGAGCAGATGTTCTACTTCTCCCAGGTCAGGCCTGAAAAGAAACTGCGTTTCACAGGCCTTTGTAAGAGATGTTCCCTGTAGGCTGTTAGAGCACTGTACAGAGCGAGTTGTTTCTTAGCTTCCCAACGAGCTGGAAGCAAGATGCTTTAGAGGCCATCTGCCCTTAAGGAAAGAAGGCAGCACTTTGTGCCTTGCAGCTCTAGGGCAAGGTAGCACACCCCGAGCAGAAGTTCTACTTCAGCCAGATCTGGCCTGCAAAGAAACTGCGTTTCACAGGCCTTTGTAAGAGATGTTCCCGGTAGGCTGTTAGAGCACTGTGCAGAGCGAATTGTTTCTCAGCTTAGCAAACAGCCAGAAGCAAGATGATTTGGGGCCCTTCTCACCCTTTGGAAAGAAGGCAGCACTTTGTGCCTTGCAGCTCTAGGGCAATGTAGCACACCCAGAGCAGAAGTTCTACTTCAGCCAGATCAGGCCCGCAAAGAAACTGCGTTTCACAGGCCTTTGTAAGAGATGTTCCCGGTAGGCTGTTAGAGCACTGTGCAGAGCGAGTTGTTTCTTAGCTTCCCAAAGAGCTGGAAGCAAGATGCTTTGCGACTCATCTGCCCCTTTGGAAAGAAGGCAACACTTTGTGTCTTGCAGGTCTACGGCAATGTAGCACACCCAGAGCAGATGTTCTACTTCTTCAAGGTCAGTCCTGCAAGGAAACTTCGTTTCACAGTCCTTTGTAAGAGATGTTCCCAGTAGGCTGTTAGAGCACTGTGCAGAGCGAGTTTTTTCTCAGCTTCCCAAACAGCCGGAAGCAAGATGCTTTTGGGCCCTTCTCACCCTTTGGAAAGAAGGCAGCACTTTGTGCCTTGCAGCTCTAGGGCAATGTAGCACACCCACAGCAGAAGTTCTACTTCAGCCAGATCAGGCCCGCAAAGAAACTGCGTTTCACAGGCCTTTGTAAGAGATGTTCCCGGTAGGCTGTTAGAGCACTGTGCAGAGCGGGTTGTTTCTTAGCTTCCCAAAGAGCTGGAAGCAAGATACTTTAGGGGCCATCTGCCCTTAAGGAAAGAAGGCAGCACTTTGTGCCTTGCAGCTCTAGGGCAAGGTAGCACACCCCGAGCAGAAGTTCTACTTCAGCCAGATCTGGCCTGCAAAGAAACTGCGTTTCACAGGCCTTTGTAAGAGATGTTCCCGGTAGGCTGTTAGAGCACTGTGCAGAGCGAGTTGTTTCTCAGCTTCCCAAACAGCCGGAAGCAAGATGCTTTGGGGCCCTTCTCACCCTTTGGAAAGAAGGCAGCACTTTGTGCCTTGCAGCTCTAGGGCAATGTAGCACACCCAGAGCAGAAGTTCTACTTCAGCCAGATCATGCCCGCAAAGAAACTGCGTTTCACAGGCCTTTGTAAGAGATGTTCCCGGTAGGCTGTTAGAGCACTGTGCAGAGCGAGTTGTTTCTTAGATTCCCAACGAGCTGGAAGCAAGATGCTTTAGGGGCCATCTGCCCTTAAGGAAAGAAGGCAGCACTTTGTGCCTTGCAGCTGTAGGGCAATGTAGCACACTCAGAGCAGATGTTCTACTTCTGCCAGGTCAGGCCTGCAAAGAAACTTCGTTTCACAGGCCTTTGTAAGAGATGTTGCCGCTAGGCTCTAAGAGCACTGTGCAGAGCGACTTGTTTCTTAGCTTCCCACAGAGCTGGAAGCAAGATGTTTTGGGGCCCTTCTCACCCTTTGGAAAGAAGGCAGCACTTTGTGCCTTGCAGCTCTAGGGCAATGTAGCACACCCACAGCAGAAGTTCTACTTCAGCTAGATCAGACCTGCAAAGAAACTGCGTTTCACAGGCCTTTGTAAGAGATGTTCCCGGTAGGCTGTTAGAGCACTGTGCAGAGCGAGTTGTTTCTTAGCTTCCCAACGAGCTGGAAGCAAGATGCTTTAGGGGCCATCTGCCCTTAAGGAAAGAAGGCAGCACTTTGTGCCTTGCATCTCTAGGGCAATGTAGCACACCCAGAGCAGATGTTCCACTTCTGCCAGGTCAGGCCTGCAAAGAAACTTCGTTTCACAGGCCCTTGTAGGAGATGTTCCCGGTAGGCTGTAAGAGCACTGTGCAGAGCGACTAGTTTCTTAGCTTCCCAGAGAGCTGGAAGCAAGATGCTTTGGGGCCCATCTGCCCCTATGGAAAGAACGCAGCACTTTGTGCCTTGCAGCTCTAGGGCAATGCAGCACACCCCGAGCAGAAGTTCTACTTCAGCCAGATCAGGCCCGCAAAGAAACTGCGTTTCACAGGCCTTTGTAAGAGATGTTCCCGGTAGGCTGTTAGAGCACTGTGCAGAGCGAGTTGTTTCTTAGCTTCCCAAAGAGCTGGAAGCAAGATGCTTTACGGGCCATCTGCCCTTAAGGAAAGAAGGCAGCACTTTGTGCCTTGCAGCTCTAGGGCAATGTAGCACACCCAGAGCAGATGTTCTACTTCTCCCAGGTCAGGCCTGAAAAGAAACTGCGTTTCACAGGCCTTTGTAAGAGATGTTCCCTGTAGGCTGTTAGAGCACTGTGCAGAGCGAGTTGTTTCTTAGCTTCCCAAAGAGCTGGAAGCAAGATGCTTTAGGGGCCATCTGCCCTTAAGGAAAGAAGGCAGCACTTTGTGCCTTGCAGCTCTAGGGCAATGTAGCACACCCAGAGCAGATGTTCTACTTCTGCCAGGTCAGGCCTGCAAAGACACTTCGTTTCACAGGCCCTTGTAGGAGACGTTGCCGGTAGGCTGTAAGAGCACTGTGCAGAGCGACTAGTTTCTTAGCTTCCCAGAGAGCTGGAAGCAAGATGCTTTGGGGCCCATCTGCCCCTATGGAAAGAACGCAGCACTTTGTGCCTTGCAGCTCTAGGGCAATGCAGCACACCCCGAGCAGAAGTTCTACTTCAGCCAGATCTGGCCTGCAAAGAAACTGCGTTTCACAGGCCTTTGTAAGAGATGTTCCCGGTAGGCTGTTAGAGCACTGTGCAGAGCGAATTGTTTCTCAGCTTCCCAAACAGCCGGAAGCAAGATGCTTTGGGGCCCTTCTCACCCTTTGGAAAGAAGGCAGCACTTTGTGCCTTGCAGCTCTAGGGCAATGTAGCACACCCACAGCAGAAGTTCTACTTCAGCCAGATCAGGCCCGCAAAGAAACTGCGTTTCACAGGCCTTTGTAAGAGATGTTCCCGGTAGGCTGTTAGAGCACTGTGCAGAGCGAGTTGTTTCTTAGCTTCCCAAAGAGCTGGAAGCAAGATGCTTTAGGGGCCATCTGCCCTTAAGGAAAGAAGGCAGCACTTTGTGCCTTGCAGCTCTAGGGCAATGTAGCACACCCAGAGCAGATGTTCTACTTCTGCCAGGTCAGGCCTGCAAAGAAACTTCGTTTCACAGGCCTTTGTAAGAGATGTTGCCGGTAGGCTCTAAGAGCACTGTGCAGAGCGACTTGTTTCTTAGCTTCCCACAGAGCCGGAAGCAAGATGCTTTGGGGCCCTTCTCACCCTTTGGAAAGAAGGCAGCACTTTGTGCCTTGCAGCTCTAGGGCAATGTAGCACACCCAGAGCAGATGTTCTACTTCAGCCGTATCAGGCCTGCAAAGAAACTGCGTTTCACAGGCCTCTGTAACAGATGTTCCCGGTAGGCTGTAAGAGCACTGTGCAGAGGGACTTGTTTCTTAGCTTCCCAAAGAGCTGGAAGCAAAATGCTTTGCGACTCATCTGCCCCTTTGGAAAAAAGGCAACACTTTGTGTCTTGCAGGTCTAGGGCAATGTAGCACACCCAGAGCAGATGTTCTACTTCTTCACGGTCAGTCCTGCAAAGAAACTTAGTTTCACAGTCCTTTGTAAGAGATGTTCCCAGTAGGCTGTTAGAGCACTGTGCAGAGCGAGTTGTTTCTCAGCTTCCCAAACAGCCGGAAGCAAGATGCTTTTGGGCCCTTCTCACCCTTTGGAAAGAAGGCAGCACTTTGTGCCTTGCAGCTCTAGGGCAATGTAGCACACCCACAGCAGAAGTTCTACTTCAGCCAGATCAGGCCCGCAAAGAAACTGCGTTTCACAGGCCTTTGTAAGAGATGTTCCCGGTAGGCTGTTAGAGCACTGTGCAGAGCGAGTTGTTTCTTAGATTCCCAACGAGCTGGAAGCAAGATGCTCTAGGGGCCATCTGCCCTTAAGGAAAGAAGGCAGCACTTTGTGCCTTGCAGCTCTAGGGCTATGTAGCACACCCAGAGCAGATGTTCTACTTCTGCCAGGTCAGGCCTGCAAAGAAACTTCGTTTCACAGGCCTTTGTAAGAGATGTTGCCGGTAGGCTCTAAGAGCACTGTGCAGAGCGACTTGTTTCTTAGCTTCCCACAGAGCTGGAAGCAAGATGCTTTGGGGCCCTTCTCACCCTTTGGAAAGAAGGCAGCACTTTGTGCCTTGCAGCTCTAGGGCAATGTAGCACACCCACAGCAGAAGTTCTACTTCAGCTAGATCAGACCCGCAAAGAAACTGCGTTTCACAGGCCTTTGTAAGAGATGTTCCCGGTAGGCTGTTAGAGCAGTGTGCAGAGCGAGTTGTTTCTTAGCTTCCCTAAGAGCTGGAAGCAAGATGCTTTACGGGCCATCTGCCCTTAAGAAAAGAAGGCAGCACTTTGTGCCTTGCAGCTCTAGGGCAATGTAGCACACCCAGAGCAGATGTTCTACTTCTCCCAGGTCAGGCCTGAAAAGAAACTGCGTTTCACAGGCCTTTGTAAGAGATGTTCCCTGTAGGCTGTTAGAGCACTGTACAGAGCGAGTTGTTTCTTAGCTTCCCAACGAGCTGGAAGCAAGATGCTTTAGAGGCCATCTGCCCTTAAGGAAAGAAGGCAGCACTTTGTGCCTTGCAGCTCTAGGGCAAGGTAGCACACCCCGAGCAGAAGTTCTACTTCAGCCAGATCTGGCCTGCAAAGAAACTGCGTTTCACAGGCCTTTGTAAGAGATGTTCCCGGTAGGCTGTTAGAGCACTGTGCAGAGCGAATTGTTTCTCAGCTTAGCAAACAGCCAGAAGCAAGATGATTTGGGGCCCTTCTCACCCTTTGGAAAGAAGGCAGCACTTTGTGCCTTGCAGCTCTAGGGCAATGTAGCACACCCAGAGCAGAAGTTCTACTTCAGCCAGATCAGGCCCGCAAAGAAACTGCGTTTCACAGGCCTTTGTAAGAGATGTTCCCGGTAGGCTGTTAGAGCACTGTGCAGAGCGAGTTGTTTCTTAGCTTCCCAAAGAGCTGGAAGCAAGATGCTTTGCGACTCATCTGCCCCTTTGGAAAGAAGGCAACACTTTGTGTCTTGCAGGTCTACGGCAATGTAGCACACCCAGAGCAGATGTTCTACTTCTTCAAGGTCAGTCCTGCAAAGAAACTTCGTTTCACAGTCCTTTGTAAGAGATGTTCCCAGTAGGATGTTAGAGCACTGTGCAGAGCGAGTTGTTTCTCAGCTTCCCAAACAGCCGGAAGCAAGATGCTTTTGGGCCCTTCTCACCCTTTGGAAAGAAGGCAGCACTTTGTGCCTTGCAGCTCTAGGGCAATGTAGCACACCCACAGCAGAAGTTCTACTTCAGCCAGATCAGGCACGCAAAGAAACTGCGTTTCACAGGCCTTTGTGAGAGATGTTCCCGGTAGGCTGTTAGAGCACTGTGCAGAGCGGGTTGTTTCTTAGCTTCCCAAAGAGCTGGAAGCAAGATACTTTAGGGGCCATCTGCCCTTAAGGAAAGAAGGCAGCACTTTGTGCCTTGCAGCTCTAGGGCAAGGTAGCACACCCCGAGCAGAAGTTCTACTTCAGCCAGATCTGGCCTGCAAAGAAACTGCGTTTCACAGGCCTTTGTAAGAGATGTTCCCGGTAGGCTGTTAGAGCACTGTGCAGAGCGAGTTGTTTCTCAGCTTCCCAAACAGCCGGAAGCAAGATGCTTTGGGGCCCTTCTCACCCTTTGGAAAGAAGGCAGCACTTTGTGCCTTGCAGCTCTAGGGCAATGTAGCACACCCAGAGCAGAAGTTCTACTTCAGCCAGATCATGCCCGCAAAGAAACTGCGTTTCACAGGCCTTTGTAAGAGATGTTCCCGGTAGGCTGTTAGAGCACTGTGCAGAGCGAGTTGTTTCTTAGATTCCCAACGAGCTGGAAGCAAGATGCTTTAGGGGCCATCTGCCCTTAAGGAAAGAAGGCAGCACTTTGTGCCTTGCAGCTGTAGGGCAATGTAGCACACTCAGAGCAGATGTTCTACTTCTGCCAGGTCAGGCCTGCAAAGAAACTTCGTTTCACAGGCCTTTGTAAGAGATGTTGCCGCTAGGCTCTAAGAGCACTGTGCAGAGCGACTTGTTTCTTAGCTTCCCACAGAGCTGGAAGCAAGATGTTTTGGGGCCCTTCTCACCCTTTGGAAAGAAGGCAGCACTTTGTGCCTTGCAGCTCTAGGGCAATGTAGCACACCCACAGCAGAAGTTCTACTTCAGCTAGATCAGACCTGCAAAGAAACTGCGTTTCACAGGCCTTTGTAAGAGATGTTCCCGGTAGGCTGTTAGAGCACTGTGCAGACCGAGTTGTTTCTTAGCTTCCCAACGAGCTGGAAGCAAGATGCTTTAGGGGCCATCTGCCCTTAAGGAAAGAAGGCAGCACTTTGTGCCTTGCATCTCTAGGGCAATGTAGCACACCCAGAGCAGATGTTCCACTTCTGCCAGGTCAGGCCTGCAAAGAAACTTCGTTTCACAGGCCCTTGTAGGAGATGTTCCCGGTAGGCTGTAAGAGCACTGTGCTGAGCGACTAGTTTCTTAGCTTCCCAGAGAGCTGGAAGCAAGATGCTTTGGGGCCCATCTGGCCCTATGGAAAGAACGCAGCACTTTGTGCCTTGCAGCTCTAGGGCAATGCAGCACACCCCGAGCAGAAGTTCTACTTCAGCCAGATCAGGCTCGCAAAGAAACTGCGTTTCACAGGCCTTTGTAAGAGATGTTCCCGGTAGGCTGTTAGAGCACTGTGCAGAGCGAGTTGTTTCTTAGTTTCCCAAAGAGCTGGAAGCAAGATGCTTTACGGGCCATCTGCCCTTAAGGAAAGAAGGCAGCACTTTGTGCCTTGCAGCTCTAGGGCAATGTAGCACACCCAGAGCAGATGTTCTACTTCTCCCAGGTCAGGCCTGAAAAGAAACTGCGTTTCACAGGCCTTTGTAAGAGATGTTCCCTGTAGGCTGTTAGAGCACTGTGCAGAGCGAGTTGTTTCTTAGCTTCCCAAAGAGCTGGAAGCAAGATGCTTTAGGGGCCATCTGCCCTTAAGGAAAGAAGGCAGCACTTTGTGCCTTGCATCTCTAGGGCAATGTAGCACACCCAGAGCAGATGTTCTACTTCAGCCGTATCAGGCCTGCAAAGAAACTGCGTTTCACAGGCCTCTGTAAGAGATGTTCCCGGTAGGCTGTAAGAGCACTGTGCAGAGGGACTTGTTTCTTAGCTTCCCAAAGAGCTGGAAGCAAAATGCTTTGCGACTCATCTGCCCCTTTGGAAAGAAGGCAACACTTTGTGTCTTGCAGGTCTAGGGCAATGTAGCACACCCAGAGCAGATGTTCTACTTCTTCAAGGTCAGTCCTGCAAAGAAACTTCGTTTCACAGTCCTTTGTAAGAGATGTTCCCAGTAGGCTGTTAGAGCACTGTGCAGAGCGAGTTGTTTCTTAGCTTCCCAAAGAGCTGGAAGCAAGATACTTTAGGGGCCATCTGCCCTTAAGGAAAGAAGGAAGCACTTTGTGCCTTGCAGCTCTAGGGCAAGGTAGCACACCCACAGCAGAAGTTCTACTTCAGCCAGATCAGGCCCGCAAAGAAACTGCGTTTCACAGGCCTTTGTAAGAGATGTTCCCGGTAGGCTGTTAGAGCACTGTGCAGAGCGGGTTGTTTCTTAGCTTCCCAAAGAGCTGGAAGCAAGATACTTTAGGGGCCATCTGCCCTTAAGGAAAGAAGGCAGCACTTTGTGCCTTGCAGCTCTAGGGCAAGGTAGCACACGCCGAGCAGAAGTTCTACTTCAGCCAGATCTGGCCTGCAAAGAAACTGCGTTTCACAGGCCTTTGTAAGAGATGTTCCCGGTAGGCTGTTAGAGCACTGTGCAGAGCGAGTTGTTTCTCAGCTTCCCAAACTGCCGGAAGCAAGATGCTTTGGGGCCCTTCTCACCCTTTGGAAAGAAGGCAGCACTTTGTGCCTTGCAGCTCTAGGGCAATGTAGCACACCCAGAGCAGAAGTTCTACTTCAGCCAGATCATGCCCGCAAAGAAACTGCGTTTCACAGGCCTTTGTAAGAGATGTTCCCGGTAGGCTGTTAGAGCACTGTGCAGAGCGAGTTGTTTCTTAGATTCCCAACGAGCTGGAAGCAAGATGCTTTAGGGGCCATCTGCCCTTAAGGAAAGAAGGCAGCACTTTGTGCCTTGCAGCTGTAGGGCAATGTAGCACACTCAGAGCAGATGTTCTACTTCTGCCAGGTCAGGCCTGCAAAGAAACTTCGTTTCACAGGCCTTTGTAAGAGATGTTGCCGCTAGGCTCTAAGAGCACTGTGCAGAGCGACTTGTTTCTTAGCTTCCCACAGAGCTGGAAGCAAGATGTTTTGGGGCCCTTCTCACCCTTTGGAAAGAAGGCAGCACTTTGTGCCTTGCAGCTCTAGGGCAATGTAGCACAACCACAGCAGAAGTTCTACTTCAGCTAGATCAGACCTGCAAAGAAACTGCGTTTCACAGGCCTTTGTAAGAGATGTTCCCGGTAGGCTGTTAGAGCACTGTGCAGAGCGAGTTGTTTCTTAGCTTCCCAACGAGCTGGAAGCAAGATACTTTAGGGGCCATCTGCCCTTAAGGAAAGAAGGCAGCACTTTGTGCCTTGCAGCTCTAGGGCAAGGTAGCACACCCCGAGCAGAAGTTCTACTTCAGCCAGATCTGGCCTGCAAAGAAACTGCGTTTCACAGACCTTTGTAAGAGATGTTCCCGGTAGGCTGTTAGAGCACTGTGCAGAGCGAGTTGTTTCTCAGCTTCCCAAACAGCGGGCAGCAAGATGCTTTGGGGCCCTTCTCACCCTTTGGAAAGAAGGCAGCACTTTGTGCCTTGCAGCTCTAGGGCAATGTAGCACACCCAGGGCAGAATTTCTACTTCAGCTAGATCAGACCTGCAAAGAAACTGCGTTTCACAGGCCTTTGTAAGAGATGTTCCCGGTAGGCTGTTAGAGCACTGTGCAGAGCGAGTTGTTTCTTAGCTTCCCAAAGAGCTGGAAACAAGATGCTTTAGGGGCCATCTGCCCTTAAGGAAAGAAGGCAGCACTTTCTGCCTTGCATCTCTAGGGCAATGTAGCACACCCAGAGCAGATGTTCTACTTCTGCCAGGTCAGGCCTGCAAAGACACTTCGTTTCACAGGCCCTTGTAGGAGATGTTCCCGGTAGGCTGTAAGAGCACTGTGCAGAGCTACTAGTTTCTTAGCTTCCCAGAGAGCAGGCAGCAAGATGCTTTGGGGCCCATCTGCCCCTATGGAAAGAACCAGCACTTTGTGCCTTGCAGCTCTAGGGCAATGCCGCACACCCCGAGCAGAAGTTCTACTTCAGCCAGATCAGGCCCGCAAAGAAACTGCGTTTCACAGGCCTTTGTAAGAGATGTTCCCTGTAGGCTGTTAGAGCACTGTGCAGAGCGAGTTGTTTCTTAGCTTCCCAAAGAGCTGGAAGCAAGATGCTTTAGGGGCCATCTGCCCTTAAGGAAAGAAGGCAGCACTTTGTGCCTTGCAGCTCTAGGGCAATGTAGCACACCCAGAGCAGATGTTCTACTTCTCCCAGGTCAGGCCTGAAAAGAAACTGCGTTTCACAGGCCTTTGTAAGAGATGTTCCCTGTAGGCTGTTAGAGCACTGTGCAGAGCGAGTTGTTTCTTAGCTTCCCAAAGAGCTGGAAGCAAGATGCTTTAGGGGCCATCTGCCCTTAAGGAAAGAAGGCAGCACTTTGTGCCTTGCAGCTCTAGGGCAATGTAGCACACCCAGAGCAGATGTTCTACTTCAGCCGTATCAGGCCTGCAAAGAAACTGCGTTTCACAGGCCTTTGTAAGAGATGTTCCCGGTAGGCTGTAAGAGCACTGTGCAGAGGGACTTGTTTCTTAGCTTCCCAAAGAGCTGGAAGCAAAATGCTTTGCGACTCATCTGCTCCTTTGAAAAGAAGGCAGCACTTTGTGCCTTGCAGCTCTAGGGCAATGTAGCACACCCAGAGCAGATGTTCTACTTCTGCCAGGTCAGGCCTGCAAAGAAACTTCGTTTCACAGGCCTTTGTAAGAGATATTGCCGGTAGGCTCTAAGAGCACTGTGCAGAGCGACTTTTTTCTTAGCTTCCCACAGAGCTGGAAGCAAGATGCTTTGGGGCCCTTCTCACCCTTTGGAAAGAAGGCAGCACTTTGTGCCTTGCAGCTCTAGGGCAATGTAGCACACCCAGAGCAGAAGTTCTACTTCAGCTAGATCAGACCTGCAAAGAAACTGCGTTTCACAGGCCTTTGTAAGAGATGTTCCCGGTAGGCTGTTAGAGCACTGTGCAGAGCGAGTTGTTTCTTAGCTTCCCAAAGAGCTGGAAGCAAGATGCTTTAGGGGCCATCTGCCCTTAAGGAAAGAAGGCAGCACTTTGTGCCTTGCATCTCTAGGGCAATGTAGCACACCCAGAGCAGATGTTCTACTTCAGCCGTATCAGGCCTGCAAAGAAACTGCGTTTCACAGGCCCTTGTAGGAGATGTTCCCGGTAGGCTGTAAGAGCACTGTGCAGAGGGACTTGTTTCTTAGCTTCCCAAAGAGCTGGAAGCAAAATGCTTTGCGACTCATCTGCTCCTTTGGAAAGAAGGCAACACTTTGTCTCTTGCAGGTCTAGGGCAATGTAGCACACCCAGAGCAGATGTTCTACTTCTTCAAGGTCAGTCCTGCAAAGAAACTTCGTTTCACAGTCCTTTGTAAGAGATGTTCCCAGTAGGCTGTTAGAGCACTGTGCAGAGCGAGTTGTTTCTCAGCTTCCCAAAGAGCCGGAAGCAAGATGCTTTTGGGCCCTTCTCACCCTTTGGAAAGAAGGCAGCACTTTGTGCCTTGCAGCTCTAGGGCAATGTAGCACACCCACAGCAGAAGTTCTACTTCAGCCAGATCAGGCCCGCAAAGAAACTGCGTTTCAGAGGCCTTTGTAAGAGATGTTCCCGGTAGGCTGTTAGATCACTGTGCAGAGCGAGTTGTTTCTTAGCTTCCCAAAGAGCTGGAAGCAAGATACTTTAGGGGCCATCTGCCCTTAAGGAAAGAAGGCAGCACTTTGTGCCTTGCAGCTCTAGGGCAATGTAGCACACCCCGAGGAGAAGTTCTACTTCAGCCAGATCTGGCCTGCAAAGAAACTGCGTTTCACAGGCCTTTGTAAGAGATGTTCCCGGTAGGCTGTTAGAGCACTGTGCAGCGCGAGTTGTTTCTTAGCTTCCCAAAGAGCTGGAAGCAAGATGCTTTGGGGCCCTTCTCACCCTTTGGCAAGAAGGCAGCACTTTGTGCCTTGCAGCTCTAGGGCAATGTAGCACACCCAGAGCAGAAGTTCTACTTCAGGGAGATCTGGCCTGCAAAGCAACTGCGTTTCACAGGCCTTTGTAAGAGATGTTCCCGGTAGGCTGTTAGAGCACTGTGCAGAGCGAGTTGTTTCTCAGCTTCCCAAACAGCCGGAAGCAAGATGCTTTTGGGCCCTTCTCACCCTTTGGAAAGAAGGCAGCACTTTGTGCCTTGCAGCTCTAGGGCAATGTAGCACACCCACAGCAAAAGTTCTACTTCAGCCAGATCAGGCCCGCAAAGAAACTGCGTTTCACAGGCCTTTGTAAGAGATGTTCCCTGTAGGCTGTTAGAGCACTGTGCAGAGCGAGTTGTTTCTTAGCTTCACAACGAGCTGGAAGCAAGAGGCTTTAGGGGCCATCTGCCCTTAAGGAAAGAAGGCAGCAGTTTGTGCCTTGCATCTCTAGGGCAATGTAGCACACCCAGAGCAGATGTTCTACTTCTGCCAGGTCAGGCCTGCAAAGAAACTTCGTTTCACAGGCCCTTGTAGGAGATGTTCCCGGTAGGCTGTAAGAGCACTGTGCAGAGCGACTAGTTTCTTAGCTTCCCAGAGAGCTGGAAGCAAGATGCTTTGGGGCCCATCTGCCCCTATGGAAAGAACGCAGCACTTTGTGCCTTGCAGCTCTAGGGCAATGCAGCACACCCTGAGCAGAAGTTCTACTTCAGCCAGATCTGGCATGCAAAGATACTTCGTTTCACAGGCCTTTGTAAGAGATGTTCCCTGTAGGCTCTTAGAGCAGTGTGCAGAGCGAGTTGTTTCTTAGCTTCCCAAAGAGCTGGAACTAAGATGCTTTAGGGGCCATCTGCCCTTAAGGAAAGAAGGCAGCACTTTGTGCCTTGCAGCTCTAGGGCAATGTAGCACACCCAGAGCAGATGTTCTACTTCTCCCAGGTCAGGCCTGCAAAGAAACTTCGTTTCACAGGCCTTTGTAAGAGATGTTCCCGGTAGGCTGTAAGAGCACTGTGCAGAGCGACTTGTTTCTTAGCTTCCCAGAAAGCTGGAAGCAAGATGCTTTGGGGCCCTTCTCACCCTTTGGAAAGAAGGCAGCACTTTGTGCCTTGCAGCTCTAGGGCAATGTAGCACACCCAGAGCAGAAGTTCTACTTCAGCCAGATCTGGCCTGCAAAGAAACTGCGTTTCACAGGCCTTTGTAAGAGATGTTCCCGGTAGGCTGTTAGAGCACTGTGCAGAGCGACTTGTTTCTCAGCTTCCCAAACAGCCGGAAGCAAGATGCTTTGGGGCCCTTCTCACCCTTTGGAAAGAAGGCAGCACTTTGTACCTTGCAGGTCTAGGGCAATGTAGCACACCCACAGCAGAAGTTCTACTTCTTCCAGATCAGGCCCGCAAAGAAACTGCATTTCACAGGCCTTTGTAAGAGATGTTCCCGGTAGGCTGTTAGAGCACTGTGCAGAGCGAGTTTTTTCTTAGCTTCCCAACGAGCTGGAAGCAAGATGCTTTAGGGGCCATCTGCCCTTAAGGAAAGAAGGCAGCACTTTGTGCCTTGCAGCTCTAGGGCAATGTAGCACACCCAGAGCAGATGTTCTACTTCTCCCAGGTCAGGCCTGCAAAGAAACTTCGTTAAACAGGCCTTTGTAAGAGATGTTCCCGGTAGGCTGTAAGAGCACTGTGCAGAGCGACTTGTTTCTTAGCTTCCCAGAGAGCCGGAAGCAAGATGCTTTGGGGCCCTTCTCACCCTTTGGAAAGAAGGCAGCACTTTGTGCCTTGCAGCTCTCGGGCAATGTCGCACACCCCAAGCAGAAGTTCTACTTCAGCCAGATCTGGCCTGCAAAGAAACTGCGTTTCACAGGCCTTTGTAAGAGATGTTCCCGGTAGGCTGTTAGAGCACTGTGCAGAGCGACTTGTTTCTCAGCTTCCCAAACAGCCGGAAGCAAGATGCTTTGGGGCCCTTCTCACCCTTTGGAAAGAAGGCAGCACTTTGTACCTTGCAGCTCTAGGGCAATGTAGCACACCCACAGCAGAAGTTCTACTTCAGCCAGATAAGGCCCGCAAAGAAACTGCATTTCACAGGCCTTTGTGAGAGATGTTCCCGGTAGGCTGTTAGAGCACTGTGCAGAGCGAGTTGTTTCTTAGCTTCCCAACGAGCTGGAAGCAAGATGCTTTAGGGGCCATCTGCCCTTAAGGAAAGAAGGCAGCACTTTGTGCCTTGCAGCTCTAGGGCAATGTAGCACACCCAGAGCAGATGTTCTACTTCTCCCATGTCAGGCCTGCAAAGAAACTGCGTTTCACAGGCCTTTGTAAGAGATGTTCCCGGTAGGCTGTAAGAGCACTGTGCAGAGTGACTTGTTTCTTAGCTTCCCAGAGAGCCGGAAGCAAGATGCTTTGGGGCCCTTCTCACCCTTTGGAAAGAAGGCAGCACTTTGTGCCTTGCAGCTCTAGGGCAATGTAGCACACCCAGAGCAGAAGTTCTACTTCAGCTGCATCACACCTGCAAAGAAACTGCGTTTCACAGGCCTTTGTAAGAGATGTTCCCGGTAGGCTGTTAGAGCACTGTGCAGAGCGAGTTGTTTCTTAGCTTCCCAAAGAGCTGGAAGCAAGATGCTTTAGGGGCCATCTGCCCTTAAGGAAAGAAGGCAGCACTTTGTGCCTTGCAGCTCTAGGGCAATGTAGCACACCCAGAGCAGATGTTCTACTTCTCCCAGGTCAGGCCTGCAAAGAAACTTCGTTAAACAGGCCTTTGTAAGAGATGTTCCCGGTAGGCTGTAAGAGCACTGTGCAGAGCGACTTGTTTCTTAGCTTCCCAGAGAGCCGGAAGCAAGATGCTTTGGGGCCCTTCTCACCCTTTGGAAAGAAGGCAGCACTTTGTGCCTTGCAGCTCTCGGGCAATGTCGCACACCCCAAGCAGAAGTTCTACTTCAGCCAGATCTGGCCTGCAAAGAAACTGCGTTTCACAGGCCTTTGTAAGAGATGTTCCCGGTAGGCTGTTAGAGCACTGTGCAGAGCGACTTGTTTCTCAGCTTCCCAAACAGCCGGAAGCAAGATGCTTTGGGGCCCTTCTCACCCTTTGGAAAGAAGGCAGCACTTTGTACCTTGCAGCTCTAGGGCAATGTAGCACACCCACAGCAGAAGTTCTACTTCAGCCAGATAAGGCCCGCAAAGAAACTGCATTTCACAGGCCTTTGTGAGAGATGTTCCCGGTAGGCTGTTAGAGCACTGTGCAGAGCGAGTTGTTTCTTAGCTTCCCAACGAGCTGGAAGCAAGATGCTTTAGGGGCCATCTGCCCTTAAGGAAAGAAGGCAGCACTTTGTGCCTTGCAGCTCTAGGGCAATGTAGCACACCCAGAGCAGATGTTCTACTTCTCCCATGTCAGGCCTGCAAAGAAACTGCGTTTCACAGGCCTTTGTAAGAGATGTTCCCGGTAGGCTGTAAGAGCACTGTGCAGAGTGACTTGTTTCTTAGCTTCCCAGAGAGCCGGAAGCAAGATGCTTTGGGGCCCTTCTCACCCTTTGGAAAGAAGGCAGCACTTTGTGCCTTGCAGCTCTAGGGCAATGTAGCACACCCAGAGCAGAAGTTCTACTTCAGCTGCATCACACCTGCAAAGAAACTGCGTTTCACAGGCCTTTGTAAGAGATGTTCCCGGTAGGCTGTTAGAGCACTGTGCAGAGCGAGTTGTTTCTTAGCTTCCCAAAGAGCTGGAAGCAAGATGCTTTAGGGGCCATCTGCCCTTAAGGAAAGAAGGCAGCACTTTGTGCCTTGCAGCTCTAGGGCAATGTAGCACACCCAGAGCAGATGTTCTACTTCTCCCAGGTCAGGCCTGCAAAGAAACTTCGTTTCACAGGCCCTTGTAGGAGATGTTCCCGGTAGGCTGTAAGAGCACTGTGCAGAGAGACTAGTTTCTTAGCTTCCCAGAGAGCTGGAAGCAAGATGCTTTGGGGCCCATCTGCCCCTATGGAAAGAACGCAGCACTTTGTGCCTTGCAGCTCTAGGACAATGCAGCACACCCTGAGCAGAAGTTCTACTTCAGCCAGATCTGGCATGCAAAGAAACTTCGTTTCACAGGCCTTTGTAAGAGATGTTCCCGGTAGGCTGTTAGAGCACTGTGCAGAGCGAGTTGTTTCTTAGCTTCCCAAAGAGCTGGAAGCAAGATGCTTTAGGGGCCATCTGCCCTTAAGGAAAGAAGGCAGCACTTTGTGCCTTGCAGCTCTAGGGCAATGTAGCACACCCAGAGCAGATGTTCTACTTCTGCCAGGTCAGGCCTGCAAAGAAACTTCGTTTCACAGGCCCTTGTAAGAGATGTTCCCGGTAGGCTGTTAGAGCACTGTGCAGAGCGACTTGTTTCTTAGCTTCCCAAAGAGCTGGAAGCAAGATGCTTTGGGGCCCTTCTCACCCTTTGGAAAGAAGGCAGCACTTTGTGCCTTGCAGCTCTAGGGCAATGTAGCACACCCACAGCAGAAGTTCTACTTAAGCCAGATCTGGCCCGCAAAGAAACTGCGTTTCACAGGCCTTTGTAAGAGATGTTCCCGGTAGGCTGTTAGAGCACTGTGCAGAGCGAGTTGTTTCTTAGCTTCCCAGAGAGCTGGAAGCAAGATGCTTTGGGGTCCGTTAATTTTATACCCTGCTACTTTGCTGTAGTTGTTGATTATTTCTAATAGTTTTTCTGTGGATTCTTTGGGGTTTTCTATGTATAAGATCATGTCGTCTGCAAACAACGCGAGTTTTACTTCTTCGTTACCGATTTGGATTCCTTTCATTTTTTTTTCCTGCCGAATTGCTCTGGCCAGCACCTCCAGTACTATGTTGAATAGGAGTGGTGAAAGTGGGCACCCTTGTCTTGTTCCTGTCCTCAGAGGGATGGCTTTCAGCTTTTGTCCATTGAGTATGATGTTGGCTGTGGGTCTATCATATATGGCCTTTATTATGTTGAGGTACTTTCCTTCTATACCCGTTTTACTGAGGGTTTTTATCATAAATGGGTGTTGGATCTTGTCGAATGCTTTCTCTGCGTCTATTGAGATGATCATGTGGTTTTTGTTTTTCATTTTGTTGATGTAGTGTATCACGTTGATTGACTTGCGGGTGTTGAACCATCCCTGTGTCCCTGGTATAAATCCCACTTGATCATGGTGTATAATCTTTTTGATGTATTGCTGTAATCGGTTTGCCAAAATTTGGTTGAGGATTTTTGCATCTATGTTCATCAGTGATATCGGCCTGTAGTTCTCCTTCTTTGTGTTGTCCTTGTCAGGTTTGGGGATCAGAGTGATGTTGGCTTCATAGAATGTGTTAGGGAGTTCTCCATCTTTCTCAATTTTCTGGAACAGTTTGAGGAGAATAGGTACAAAGAACTCACACTGCTTAACAACAAAAAAACAAACAACCCGATCAAAAAATGGGCAGAGGACATGAACAGACATTTCTCCAAAGAAGATATGAACATGGCCAATAGACACATGAAAAGATGTTCATCATCGCTAATCATCAGGGAAATGCAAATCAAAACTACACTAAGATATCACCTTACCCCCGTTAGATTGGCAAAAACATCCAAAACCAAGAACGACAAATGTTGCAGAGGTTGTGGAGAAAGAGGAACCCTCATACACTGTTGGTGGGAATGCAAACTGGTACAGACACTATGGAAAACAGTATGGAGATTTCTCAAAAAGTTAAAAATAGAAATACCCTATGACCCAGCCATCCCATTACTGGGTATCTATCCTAAGAACCTGATATCAGATATCTCAAGAGTCCGTTGCACCCCTATGTTCATCGCAGCATTATTTACAATAGCCAAGACGTGGAACCAGCCTACATGCCCAGAAACTGATGATTGGATAAAGAAGATGTGGTATATATACACAATGGAATACTACTCAGCCATAAAAAAAGACGAAAGTGGCCCATTCACAACAATGTGGATGGACCTCGAGGGCATTATGTTAAGCGAAATAAGTCAGTCAGAGAAAGACGAACTCTATATGACTCCACTCATAGGTGGAAATTAGTATATTGAGAAGGAGATCTGATCGGTGGTTACCAGGGAAAAGGGGGGGTGGGGGGAGGGCACGGAGGGGGAAGTGGTGTTCCCACAACATGACTAACAAAAATGTACAACTGAAATTTCACAAGCTTGTAATCCGTCATAAGATTAATAAACAAACAAACAAACAAACAAAAAAAGATGCTTTGGGGCCCATCTGCCCCTATGGAAAGAACGCAGCACTTTCTGCCTTGCAGCTCTAGGGCAATGTAGCACACCCAGAGCAGAAGTTCTACTTCAGCCAGATCAGGCCCGCAAAGAAACTGCGTTTCACAGGCCTTTGTAAGAGATGTTCCCGGTAGGCTGTTAGAGCACTGTGCAGAGCGAGTTGTTTCTTAGCTTCCCAAAGAGCTGGAAGCAAGATGCTTTGGGGCCCTTCTCACCCTTTGGAAAGAAGGCAGCACTTTGTGCCTTGCAGCTCTAGGGCAATGTAGCACACCCAGATCAGAAGTTCTACTTCAGCCAGATCAGGCCCGCAAAGAAACTGCGTTTCACAGGCCTTTGTAAGAGATGTTCCCGGTAGGCTGTTAGAGCACTGTGCAGAGCGAGTTGTTTCTTAGATTCCCAACGAGCTGGAAGCAAGATGCTTTAGGGGCCATCTGCCCTTAAGGAAAGAAGGCAGCACTTTGTGCCTTGCAGCTCTAGGGCAATGTAGCACACCCAGAGCAGATGTTCTACTTCTGCCAGGTCAGGCCTGCAAAGAAACTTCGTTTCACAGGCCTTTGTAAGAGATGTTGCCGGTAGGCTGTAAGAGCATTGTGCAGAGCGACTTATTTCTTAGCTTCCCAGAGAGCTGGAAGCAAGATGCTTTGGGGCCCTTCTCACCCTTTGGAAAGAAGGCAGCACTTTGTGCCTTGCAGCTCTAGGGCAATGTAGCACACCCAGAGCAGAAGTTCTACTTCAGCTAGATCAGACCTGCAAAGAAACTGCGTTTCACAGGCCTTTGTAAGAGATGTTCCCTGTAGGCTGTTAGAGCACTGTGCAGAGCGAGTTGTTTCTTAGCTTCCCAAAGAGCTGGAAGCAAGATGCTTTAGGGGCCATCTGCCCTTAAGGAAAGAAGGCAGCACTTTGTGCCTTGCAGCTCTAGGGCAATGTAGCACACCCAGAGCAGATGTTCTACTTCTCCCAGGTCAGGCCTGCAAAGAAACTTCGTTTCACAGGCCCTTGTAAGAGATGTTCCCGGTAGGCTGTTAGAGCACTGTGCAGAGCGACTTGTTTCTTAGCTTCCCAAAGAGCTGGAAGCAAGATGCTTTGGGGCCCTTCTCACCCTTTGGAAAGAAGGCAGCACTTTGTGCCTTGCAGCTCTAGGGCAATGTAGCACACCCACAGCATAAGTTCTACTTAAGCCAGATCTGGCCCGCAAAGAAACTGCGTTTCACAGGCCTTTGTAAGAGATGTTCCCGGTAGGCTGTTAGAGCACTGTGCAGAGCGAGTTGTTTCTTAGCTTCCCAGAGAGCTGGAAGCAAGATGCTTTGGGGCCCGTTAATTTTATACCCTGCTACTTTGCTGTAGTTGTTGATTATTTCTAATAGTTTTTCTGTGGATTCTTTGGGGTTTTCTATGTATAAGATCATGTCGTCTGCAAACAACGCGAGTTTTACTTCTTCGTTACCGATTTGGATTCCTTTCATTTTTTTTTCCTGCCGAATTGCTCTGGCCAGCACCTCCAGTACTATGTTGAATAGGAGTGGTGAAAGTGGGCACCCTTGTCTTGTTCCTGTCCTCAGAGGGATGGCTTTCAGCTTTTGTCCATTGAGTATGATGTTGGCTGTGGGTCTATCATATATGGCCTTTATTATGTTGAGGTACTTTCCTTCTATACCCGTTTTACTGAGGGTTTTTATCATAAATGGGTGTTGGATCTTGTCGAATGCTTTCTCTGCGTCTATTGAGATGATCATGTGGTTTTTGTTTTTCATTTTGTTGATGTAGTGTATCACGTTGATTGACTTGCGGGTGTTGAACCATCCCTGTGTCCCTGGTATAAATCCCACTTGATCATGGTGTATAATCTTTTTGATGTATTGCTGTAATCGGTTTGCCAAAATTTGGTTGAGGATTTTTGCATCTATGTTCATCAGTGATATCGGCCTGTAGTTCTCCTTCTTTGTGTTGTCCTTGTCAGGTTTGGGGATCAGAGTGATGTTGGCTTCATAGAATGTGTTAGGGAGTTCTCCATCTTTCTCAATTTTCTGGAACAGTTTGAGGAGAATAGGTACAAAGAACTCACACTGCTTAACAACAAAAAAACAAACAACCCGATCAAAAAATGGGCAGAGGACATGAACAGACATTTCTCCAAAGAAGATATGAACATGGCCAATAGACACATGAAAAGATGTTCATCATCGCTAATCATCAGGGAAATGCAAATCAAAACTACACTAAGATATCACCTTACCCCCGTTAGATTGGCAAAAACATCCAAAACCAAGAACGACAAATGTTGCAGAGGTTGTGGACAAAGAGGAACCCTCATACACTGTTGGTGGGAATGCAAACTGGTACAGCCACTATGGAAAACAGTATGGAGATTTCTCAAAAAGTTAAAAATAGAAATACCCTATGACCCAGCCATCCCATTACTGGGTATCTATCCTAAGAACCTGATATCAGATATCTCAAGAGTCCGTTGCACCCCTATGTTCATCGCAGCATTATTTACAATAGCCAAGACGTGGAACCAGCCTACATGCCCAGAAACTGATGATTGGATAAAGAAGATGTGGTATATATACACAATGGAATACTACTCAGCCATAAAAAAAGACGAAAGTGGCCCATTCACAACAATGTGGATGGACCTCGAGGGCATTATGTTAAGCGAAATAAGTCAGTCAGAGAAAGACGAACTCTATATGACTCCACTCATAGGTGGAAATTAGTATATTGAGAAGGAGATCTGATCGGTGGTTACCAGGGAAAAGGGGGGGTGGGGGGAGGGCACGGAGGGGGAAGTGGTGTTCCCACAACATGACTAACAAAAATGTACAACTGAAATTTCACAAGCTTGTAATCCGTCATAAGATTAATAAACAAACAAACAAAAAAAGATGCTTTGGGGCCCATCTGCCCCTATGGAAAGAACGCAGCACTTTCTGCCTTGCAGCTCTAGGGCAATGTAGCACACCCAGAGCAGAAGTTCTACTTCAGCCAGATCAGGCCCGCAAAGAAACTGCGTTTCACAGGCCTTTGTAAGAGATGTTCCCGGTAGGCTGTTAGAGCACTGTGCAGAGCGAGTTGTTTCTTAGCTTCCCAAAGAGCTGGAAGCAAGATGCTTTGGGGCCCTTCTCACCCTTTGGAAAGAAGGCAGCACTTTGTGCCTTGCAGCTCTAGGGCAATGTAGCACACCCAGAGCAGAAGTTCTACTTCAGCCAGATCAGGCCCGCAAAGAAACTGCGTTTCACAGGCCTTTGTAAGAGATGTTCCCGGTAGGCTGTTAGAGCACTGTGCAGAGCGAGTTGTTTCTTAGCTTCCCAACGAGCTGGAAGCAAGATGCTTTAGGGGCCATCTGCCCTTAAGGAAAGAAGGCAGCACTTTGTGCCTTGCATCTCTAGGGCAATGTAGCACACCCAGAGCAGATGTTCTACTTCTGCCAGGTCAGGCCTGCAAAGAAACTTCGTTTCACAGGCCTTTGTAAGAGATGTTGCCGGTAGGCTGTAAGAGCATTGTGCAGAGCGACTTATTTCTTAGCTTCCCAGAGAGCTGGAAGCAAGATGCTTTGGGGCCCTTCTCACCCTTTGGAAAGAAGGCAGCACTTTGTGCCTTGCAGCTCTAGGGCAATGTAGCACACCCAGAGCAGAAGTTCTACTTCAGCTAGATCAGACCTGCAAAGAAACTGCGTTTCACAGGCCTTTGTAAGAGATGTTCCCTGTAGGCTGTTAGAGCACTGTGCAGAGCGAGTTGTTTCTTAGCTTCCCAAAGAGCTGGAAGCAAGATGCTTTAGGGGCCATCTGCCCTTAAGGAAAGAAGGCAGCACTTTGTGCCTTGCAGCTCTAGGGCAATGTAGCACACCCAGAGCAGATGTTCTACTTCTGCCAGGTCAGGCCTGCAAAGAAACTTCGTTTCACAGGCCCTTGTAGGAGATGTTCCCGGTAGGCTGTAAGAGCACTGTGCAGAGAGACTAGTTTCTTAGCTTCCCAGAGAGCTGGAAGCAAGATGCTTTGGGGCCCATCTGCCCCTATGGAAAGAACGCAGCACTTTGTGCCTTGCAGCTCTAGGACAATGCAGCACACCCTGAGCAGAAGTTCTACTTCAGCCAGATCTGGCATGCAAAGAAACTTCGTTTCACAGGCCTTTGTAAGAGATGTTCCCTGTAGGCTGTTAGAGCACTGTGCAGAGCGAGTTGTTTCTTAGCTTCCCAAAGAGCTGGAAGAAAGATGCTTTAGGGGCCATCTGCCCTTAAGGAAAGAAGGCAGCACTTTGTGCCTTGCAGCTCTAGGGCAATGTAGCACACCCAGAGCAGATGTTCTACTTCTCCCAGGTCAGGCCTGCAAAGAAACTTCGTTTCACAGGCCTTTGTAAGAGATGTTGCCGGTAGGCTGTAAGAGCACTGTGCAGAGCGACTTATTTCTTAGCTTCCCAGAGAGCTGGAAGCAAGATGCTTTGGGGCCCTTCTCACCCTTTGGAAAGAAGTCAGCACTTTGTGCCTTGCAGCTCTAGGGCAATGTAGCACACCCAGAGCAGAAGTTCTACTTCAGCTAGATCAGACCTGCAAAGAAACTGCGTTTCACAGGCCTTTGTAAGAGATGTTCCCTGTAGGCTGTTAGAGCACTGTGCAGAGCGAGTTGTTTCTTAGCTTCCCAAAGAGCTGGAAGCAAGATGCTTTAGGGGCCATCTGCCCTTAAGGAAAGAAGGCAGCACTTTGTGCCTTGCAGCTCTAGGGCAATGTAGCACACCCAGAGCAGATGTTCTACTTCTGCCAGGTCAGGCCTGCAAAGAAACTTCGTTTCACAGGCCCTTGTAAGAGATGTTCCCGGTAGGCTGTTAGAGCACTGTGCAGAGCGACTTGTTTCTTAGCTTCCCAAAGAGCTGGAAGCAAGATGCTTTGGGGCCCTTCTCACCCTTTGGAAAGAAGGCAGCACTTTGTGCCTTGCAGCTCTAGGGCAATGTAGCACACCCACAGCAGAAGTTCTACTTAAGCCAGATCTGGCCCGCAAAGAAACTGCGTTTCACAGGCCTTTGTAAGAGATGTTCCCGGTAGGCTGTTAGAGCACTGTGCAGAGCGAGTTGTTTCTTAGCTTCCCAGAGAGCTGGAAGCAAGATGCTTTGGGGCCCGTTAATTTTATACCCTGCTACTTTGCTGTAGTTGTTGATTATTTCTAATAGTTTTTCTGTGGATTCTTTGGGGTTTTCTATGTATAAGATCATGTCGTCTGCAAACAACGCGAGTTTTACTTCTTCGTTACCGATTTGGATTCCTTTCATTTTTTTTTCCTGCCGAATTGCTCTGGCCAGCACCTCCAGTACTATGTTGAATAGGAGTGGTGAAAGTGGGCACCCTTGTCTTGTTCCTGTCCTCAGAGGGATGGCTTTCAGCTTTTGTCCATTGAGTATGATGTTGGCTGTGGGTCTATCATATATGGCCTTTATTATGTTGAGGTACTTTCCTTCTATACCCGTTTTACTGAGGGTTTTTATCATAAATGGGTGTTGGATCTTGTCGAATGCTTTCTCTGCGTCTATTGAGATGATCATGTGGTTTTTGTTTTTCATTTTGTTGATGTAGTGTATCACGTTGATTGACTTGCGGGTGTTGAACCATCCCTGTGTCCCTGGTATAAATCCCACTTGATCATGGTGTATAATCTTTTTGATGTATTGCTGTAATCGGTTTGCCAAAATTTGGTTGAGGATTTTTGCATCTATGTTCATCAGTGATATCGGCCTGTAGTTCTCCTTCTTTGTGTTGTCCTTGTCAGGTTTGGGGATCAGAGTGATGTTGGCTTCATAGAATGTGTTAGGGAGTTCTCCATCTTTCTCAATTTTCTGGAACAGTTTGAGGAGAATAGGTACAAAGAACTCACACTGCTTAACAACAAAAAAACAAACAACCCGATCAAAAAATGGGCAGAGGACATGAACAGACATTTCTCCAAAGAAGATATGAACATGGCCAATAGACACATGAAAAGATGTTCATCATCGCTAATCATCAGGGAAATGCAAATCAAAACTACACTAAGATATCACCTTACCCCCGTTAGATTGGCAAAAACATCCAAAACCAAGAACGACAAATGTTGCAGAGGTTGTGGAGAAAGAGGAACCCTCATACACTGTTGGTGGGAATGCAAACTGGTACAGCCACTATGGAAAACAGTATGGAGATTTCTCAAAAAGTTAAAAATAGAAATACCCTATGACCCAGCCATCCCATTACTGGGTATCTATCCTAAGAACCTGATATCAGATATCTCAAGAGTCCGTTGCACCCCTATGTTCATCGCAGCATTATTTACAATAGCCAAGACGTGGAACCAGCCTACATGCCCAGAAACTGATGATTGGATAAAGAAGATGTGGTATATATACACAATGGAATACTACTCAGCCATAAAAAAAGACGAAAGTGGCCCATTCACAACAATGTGGATGGACCTCGAGGGCATTATGTTAAGCGAAATAAGTCAGTCAGAGAAAGACGAACTCTATATGACTCCACTCATAGGTGGAAATTAGTATATTGAGAAGGAGATCTGATCGGTGGTTACCAGGGAAAAGGGGGGGTGGGGGGAGGGCACGGAGGGGGAAGTGGTGTTCCCACAACATGACTAACAAAAATGTACAACTGAAATTTCACAAGCTTGTAATCCGTCATAAGATTAATAAACAAACAAACAAACAAACAAAAAAAGATGCTTTGGGGCCCATCTGCCCCTATGGAAAGAACGCAGCACTTTCTGCCTTGCAGCTCTAGGGCAATGTAGCACACCCAGAGCAGAAGTTCTACTTCAGCCAGATCAGGCCCGCAAAGAAACTGCGTTTCACAGGCCTTTGTAAGAGATGTTCCCGGTAGGCTGTTAGAGCACTGTGCAGAGCGAGTTGTTTCTTAGCTTCCCAAAGAGCTGGAAGCAAGATGCTTTGGGGCCCTTCTCACCCTTTGGAAAGAAGGCAGCACTTTGTGCCTTGCAGCTCTAGGGCAATGTAGCACACCCAGAGCAGAAGTTCTACTTCAGCCAGATCAGGCCCGCAAAGAAACTGCGTTTCACAGGCCTTTGTAAGAGATGTTCCCGGTAGGCTGTTAGAGCACTGTGCAGAGCGAGTTGTTTCTTAGATTCCCAACGAGCTGGAAGCAAGATGCTTTAGGGGCCATCTGCCCTTAAGGAAAGAAGGCAGCACTTTGTGCCTTGCAGCTCTAGGGCAATGTAGCACACCCAGAGCAGATGTTCTACTTCTGCCAGGTCAGGCCTGCAAAGAAACTTCGTTTCACAGGCCTTTGTAAGAGATGTTGCCGGTAGGCTGTAAGAGCATTGTGCAGAGCGACTTATTTCTTAGCTTCCCAGAGAGCTGGAAGCAAGATGCTTTGGGGCCCTTCTCACCCTTTGGAAAGAAGGCAGCACTTTGTGCCTTGCAGCTCTAGGGCAATGTAGCACACCCAGAGCAGAAGTTCTACTTCAGCTAGATCAGACCTGCAAAGAAACTGCGTTTCACAGGCCTTTGTAAGAGATGTTCCCTGTAGGCTGTTAGAGCACTGTGCAGAGCGAGTTGTTTCTTAGCTTCCCAAAGAGCTGGAAGCAAGATGCTTTAGGGGCCATCTGCCCTTAAGGAAAGAAGGCAGCACTTTGTGCCTTGCAGCTCTAGGGCAATGTAGCACACCCAGAGCAGATGTTCTACTTCTGCCAGGTCAGGCCTGCAAAGAAACTTCGTTTCACAGGCCCTTGTAAGAGATGTTCCCGGTAGGCTGTTAGAGCACTGTGCAGAGCGACTTGTTTCTTAGCTTCCCAAAGAGCTGGAAGCAAGATGCTTTGGGGCCCTTCTCACCCTTTGGAAAGAAGGCAGCACTTTGTGCCTTGCAGCTCTAGGGCAATGTAGCACACCCACAGCAGAAGTTCTACTTAAGCCAGATCTGGCCCGCAAAGAAACTGCGTTTCACAGGCCTTTGTAAGAGATGTTCCCGGTAGGCTGTTAGAGCACTGTGCAGAGCGAGTTGTTTCTTAGCTTCCCAGAGAGCTGGAAGCAAGATGCTTTGGGGTCCGTTAATTTTATACCCTGCTACTTTGCTGTAGTTGTTGATTATTTCTAATAGTTTTTCTGTGGATTCTTTGGGGTTTTCTATGTATAAGATCATGTCGTCTGCAAACAACGCGAGTTTTACTTCTTCGTTACCGATTTGGATTCCTTTCATTTTTTTTTCCTGCCGAATTGCTCTGGCCAGCACCTCCAGTACTATGTTGAATAGGAGTGGTGAAAGTGGGCACCCTTGTCTTGTTCCTGTCCTCAGAGGGATGGCTTTCAGCTTTTGTCCATTGAGTATGATGTTGGCTGTGGGTCTATCATATATGGCCTTTATTATGTTGAGGTACTTTCCTTCTATACCCGTTTTACTGAGGGTTTTTATCATAAATGGGTGTTGGATCTTGTCGAATGCTTTCTCTGCGTCTATTGAGATGATCATGTGGTTTTTGTTTTTCATTTTGTTGATGTAGTGTATCACGTTGATTGACTTGCGGGTGTTGAACCATCCCTGTGTCCCTGGTATAAATCCCACTTGATCATGGTGTATAATCTTTTTGATGTATTGCTGTAATCGGTTTGCCAAAATTTGGTTGAGGATTTTTGCATCTATGTTCATCAGTGATATCGGCCTGTAGTTCTCCTTCTTTGTGTTGTCCTTGTCAGGTTTGGGGATCAGAGTGATGTTGGCTTCATAGAATGTGTTAGGGAGTTCTCCATCTTTCTCAATTTTCTGGAACAGTTTGAGGAGAATAGGTACAAAGAACTCACACTGCTTAACAACAAAAAAACAAACAACCCGATCAAAAAATGGGCAGAGGACATGAACAGACATTTCTCCAAAGAAGATATGAACATGGCCAATAGACACATGAAAAGATGTTCATCATCGCTAATCATCAGGGAAATGCAAATCAAAACTACACTAAGATATCACCTTACCCCCGTTAGATTGGCAAAAACATCCAAAACCAAGAACGACAAATGTTGCAGAGGTTGTGGACAAAGAGGAACCCTCATACACTGTTGGTGGGAATGCAAACTGGTACAGCCACTATGGAAAACAGTATGGAGATTTCTCAAAAAGTTAAAAATAGAAATACCCTATGACCCAGCCATCCCATTACTGGGTATCTATCCTAAGAACCTGATATCAGATATCTCAAGAGTCCGTTGCACCCCTATGTTCATCGCAGCATTATTTACAATAGCCAAGACGTGGAACCAGCCTACATGCCCAGAAACTGATGATTGGATAAAGAAGATGTGGTATATATACACAATGGAATACTACTCAGCCATAAAAAAAGACGAAAGTGGCCCATTCACAACAATGTGGATGGACCTCGAGGGCATTATGTTAAGCGAAATAAGTCAGTCAGAGAAAGACGAACTCTATATGACTCCACTCATAGGTGGAAATTAGTATATTGAGAAGGAGATCTGATCGGTGGTTACCAGGGAAAAGGGGGGGTGGGGGGAGGGCACGGAGGGGGAAGTGGTGTTCCCACAACATGACTAACAAAAATGTACAACTGAAATTTCACAAGCTTGTAATCCGTCATAAGATTAATAAACAAACAAACAAACAAACAAAAAAAGATGCTTTGGGGCCCATCTGCCCCTATGGAAAGAACGCAGCACTTTCTGCCTTGCAGCTCTAGGGCAATGTAGCACACCCAGAGCAGAAGTTCTACTTCAGCCAGATCAGGCCCGCAAAGAAACTGCGTTTCACAGGCCTTTGTAAGAGATGTTCCCGGTAGGCTGTTAGAGCACTGTGCAGAGCGAGTTGTTTCTTAGCTTCCCAAAGAGCTGGAAGCAAGATGCTTTGGGGCCCTTCTCACCCTTTGGAAAGAAGGCAGCACTTTGTGCCTTGCAGCTCTAGGGCAATGTAGCACACCCAGATCAGAAGTTCTACTTCAGCCAGATCAGGCCCGCAAAGAAACTGCGTTTCACAGGCCTTTGTAAGAGATGTTCCCGGTAGGCTGTTAGAGCACTGTGCAGAGCGAGTTGTTTCTTAGATTCCCAACGAGCTGGAAGCAAGATGCTTTAGGGGCCATCTGCCCTTAAGGAAAGAAGGCAGCACTTTGTGCCTTGCAGCTCTAGGGCAATGTAGCACACCCAGAGCAGATGTTCTACTTCTGCCAGGTCAGGCCTGCAAAGAAACTTCGTTTCACAGGCCTTTGTAAGAGATGTTGCCGGTAGGCTGTAAGAGCATTGTGCAGAGCGACTTATTTCTTAGCTTCCCAGAGAGCTGGAAGCAAGATGCTTTGGGGCCCTTCTCACCCTTTGGAAAGAAGGCAGCACTTTGTGCCTTGCAGCTCTAGGGCAATGTAGCACACCCAGAGCAGAAGTTCTACTTCAGCTAGATCAGACCTGCAAAGAAACTGCGTTTCACAGGCCTTTGTAAGAGATGTTCCCTGTAGGCTGTTAGAGCACTGTGCAGAGCGAGTTGTTTCTTAGCTTCCCAAAGAGCTGGAAGCAAGATGCTTTAGGGGCCATCTGCCCTTAAGGAAAGAAGGCAGCACTTTGTGCCTTGCAGCTCTAGGGCAATGTAGCACACCCAGAGCAGATGTTCTACTTCTCCCAGGTCAGGCCTGCAAAGAAACTTCGTTTCACAGGCCCTTGTAAGAGATGTTCCCGGTAGGCTGTTAGAGCACTGTGCAGAGCGACTTGTTTCTTAGCTTCCCAAAGAGCTGGAAGCAAGATGCTTTGGGGCCCTTCTCACCCTTTGGAAAGAAGGCAGCACTTTGTGCCTTGCAGCTCTAGGGCAATGTAGCACACCCACAGCATAAGTTCTACTTAAGCCAGATCTGGCCCGCAAAGAAACTGCGTTTCACAGGCCTTTGTAAGAGATGTTCCCGGTAGGCTGTTAGAGCACTGTGCAGAGCGAGTTGTTTCTTAGCTTCCCAGAGAGCTGGAAGCAAGATGCTTTGGGGCCCGTTAATTTTATACCCTGCTACTTTGCTGTAGTTGTTGATTATTTCTAATAGTTTTTCTGTGGATTCTTTGGGGTTTTCTATGTATAAGATCATGTCGTCTGCAAACAACGCGAGTTTTACTTCTTCGTTACCGATTTGGATTCCTTTCATTTTTTTTTCCTGCCGAATTGCTCTGGCCAGCACCTCCAGTACTATGTTGAATAGGAGTGGTGAAAGTGGGCACCCTTGTCTTGTTCCTGTCCTCAGAGGGATGGCTTTCAGCTTTTGTCCATTGAGTATGATGTTGGCTGTGGGTCTATCATATATGGCCTTTATTATGTTGAGGTACTTTCCTTCTATACCCGTTTTACTGAGGGTTTTTATCATAAATGGGTGTTGGATCTTGTCGAATGCTTTCTCTGCGTCTATTGAGATGATCATGTGGTTTTTGTTTTTCATTTTGTTGATGTAGTGTATCACGTTGATTGACTTGCGGGTGTTGAACCATCCCTGTGTCCCTGGTATAAATCCCACTTGATCATGGTGTATAATCTTTTTGATGTATTGCTGTAATCGGTTTGCCAAAATTTGGTTGAGGATTTTTGCATCTATGTTCATCAGTGATATCGGCCTGTAGTTCTCCTTCTTTGTGTTGTCCTTGTCAGGTTTGGGGATCAGAGTGATGTTGGCTTCATAGAATGTGTTAGGGAGTTCTCCATCTTTCTCAATTTTCTGGAACAGTTTGAGGAGAATAGGTACAAAGAACTCACACTGCTTAACAACAAAAAAACAAACAACCCGATCAAAAAATGGGCAGAGGACATGAACAGACATTTCTCCAAAGAAGATATGAACATGGCCAATAGACACATGAAAAGATGTTCATCATCGCTAATCATCAGGGAAATGCAAATCAAAACTACACTAAGATATCACCTTACCCCCGTTAGATTGGCAAAAACATCCAAAACCAAGAACGACAAATGTTGCAGAGGTTGTGGACAAAGAGGAACCCTCATACACTGTTGGTGGGAATGCAAACTGGTACAGCCACTATGGAAAACAGTATGGAGATTTCTCAAAAAGTTAAAAATAGAAATACCCTATGACCCAGCCATCCCATTACTGGGTATCTATCCTAAGAACCTGATATCAGATATCTCAAGAGTCCGTTGCACCCCTATGTTCATCGCAGCATTATTTACAATAGCCAAGACGTGGAACCAGCCTACATGCCCAGAAACTGATGATTGGATAAAGAAGATGTGGTATATATACACAATGGAATACTACTCAGCCATAAAAAAAGACGAAAGTGGCCCATTCACAACAATGTGGATGGACCTCGAGGGCATTATGTTAAGCGAAATAAGTCAGTCAGAGAAAGACGAACTCTATATGACTCCACTCATAGGTGGAAATTAGTATATTGAGAAGGAGATCTGATCGGTGGTTACCAGGGAAAAGGGGGGGTGGGGGGAGGGCACGGAGGGGGAAGTGGTGTTCCCACAACATGACTAACAAAAATGTACAACTGAAATTTCACAAGCTTGTAATCCGTCATAAGATTAATAAACAAACAAACAAAAAAAGATGCTTTGGGGCCCATCTGCCCCTATGGAAAGAACGCAGCACTTTCTGCCTTGCAGCTCTAGGGCAATGTAGCACACCCAGAGCAGAAGTTCTACTTCAGCCAGATCAGGCCCGCAAAGAAACTGCGTTTCACAGGCCTTTGTAAGAGATGTTCCCGGTAGGCTGTTAGAGCACTGTGCAGAGCGAGTTGTTTCTTAGCTTCCCAAAGAGCTGGAAGCAAGATGCTTTGGGGCCCTTCTCACCCTTTGGAAAGAAGGCAGCACTTTGTGCCTTGCAGCTCTAGGGCAATGTAGCACACCCAGAGCAGAAGTTCTACTTCAGCCAGATCAGGCCCGCAAAGAAACTGCGTTTCACAGGCCTTTGTAAGAGATGTTCCCGGTAGGCTGTTAGAGCACTGTGCAGAGCGAGTTGTTTCTTAGCTTCCCAACGAGCTGGAAGCAAGATGCTTTAGGGGCCATCTGCCCTTAAGGAAAGAAGGCAGCACTTTGTGCCTTGCATCTCTAGGGCAATGTAGCACACCCAGAGCAGATGTTCTACTTCTGCCAGGTCAGGCCTGCAAAGAAACTTCGTTTCACAGGCCTTTGTAAGAGATGTTGCCGGTAGGCTGTAAGAGCATTGTGCAGAGCGACTTATTTCTTAGCTTCCCAGAGAGCTGGAAGCAAGATGCTTTGGGGCCCTTCTCACCCTTTGGAAAGAAGGCAGCACTTTGTGCCTTGCAGCTCTAGGGCAATGTAGCACACCCAGAGCAGAAGTTCTACTTCAGCTAGATCAGACCTGCAAAGAAACTGCGTTTCACAGGCCTTTGTAAGAGATGTTCCCTGTAGGCTGTTAGAGCACTGTGCAGAGCGAGTTGTTTCTTAGCTTCCCAAAGAGCTGGAAGCAAGATGCTTTAGGGGCCATCTGCCCTTAAGGAAAGAAGGCAGCACTTTGTGCCTTGCAGCTCTAGGGCAATGTAGCACACCCAGAGCAGATGTTCTACTTCTGCCAGGTCAGGCCTGCAAAGAAACTTCGTTTCACAGGCCCTTGTAGGAGATGTTCCCGGTAGGCTGTAAGAGCACTGTGCAGAGAGACTAGTTTCTTAGCTTCCCAGAGAGCTGGAAGCAAGATGCTTTGGGGCCCATCTGCCCCTATGGAAAGAACGCAGCACTTTGTGCCTTGCAGCTCTAGGACAATGCAGCACACCCTGAGCAGAAGTTCTACTTCAGCCAGATCTGGCATGCAAAGAAACTTCGTTTCACAGGCCTTTGTAAGAGATGTTCCCTGTAGGCTGTTAGAGCACTGTGCAGAGCGAGTTGTTTCTTAGCTTCCCAAAGAGCTGGAAGAAAGATGCTTTAGGGGCCATCTGCCCTTAAGGAAAGAAGGCAGCACTTTGTGCCTTGCAGCTCTAGGGCAATGTAGCACACCCAGAGCAGATGTTCTACTTCTCCCAGGTCAGGCCTGCAAAGAAACTTCGTTTCACAGGCCTTTGTAAGAGATGTTGCCGGTAGGCTGTAAGAGCACTGTGCAGAGCGACTTATTTCTTAGCTTCCCAGAGAGCTGGAAGCAAGATGCTTTGGGGCCCTTCTCACCCTTTGGAAAGAAGTCAGCACTTTGTGCCTTGCAGCTCTAGGGCAATGTAGCACACCCAGAGCAGAAGTTCTACTTCAGCTAGATCAGACCTGCAAAGAAACTGCGTTTCACAGGCCTTTGTAAGAGATGTTCCCTGTAGGCTGTTAGAGCACTGTGCAGAGCGAGTTGTTTCTTAGCTTCCCAAAGAGCTGGAAGCAAGATGCTTTAGGGGCCATCTGCCCTTAAGGAAAGAAGGCAGCACTTTGTGCCTTGCAGCTCTAGGGCAATGTAGCACACCCAGAGCAGATGTTCTACTTCTGCCAGGTCAGGCCTGCAAAGAAACTTCGTTTCACAGGCCCTTGTAAGAGATGTTCCCGGTAGGCTGTTAGAGCACTGTGCAGAGCGACTTGTTTCTTAGCTTCCCAAAGAGCTGGAAGCAAGATGCTTTGGGGCCCTTCTCACCCTTTGGAAAGAAGGCAGCACTTTGTGCCTTGCAGCTCTAGGGCAATGTAGCACACCCACAGCAGAAGTTCTACTTAAGCCAGATCTGGCCCGCAAAGAAACTGCGTTTCACAGGCCTTTGTAAGAGATGTTCCCGGTAGGCTGTTAGAGCACTGTGCAGAGCGAGTTGTTTCTTAGCTTCCCAGAGAGCTGGAAGCAAGATGCTTTGGGGCCCGTTAATTTTATACCCTGCTACTTTGCTGTAGTTGTTGATTATTTCTAATAGTTTTTCTGTGGATTCTTTGGGGTTTTCTATGTATAAGATCATGTCGTCTGCAAACAACGCGAGTTTTACTTCTTCGTTACCGATTTGGATTCCTTTCATTTTTTTTTCCTGCCGAATTGCTCTGGCCAGCACCTCCAGTACTATGTTGAATAGGAGTGGTGAAAGTGGGCACCCTTGTCTTGTTCCTGTCCTCAGAGGGATGGCTTTCAGCTTTTGTCCATTGAGTATGATGTTGGCTGTGGGTCTATCATATATGGCCTTTATTATGTTGAGGTACTTTCCTTCTATACCCGTTTTACTGAGGGTTTTTATCATAAATGGGTGTTGGATCTTGTCGAATGCTTTCTCTGCGTCTATTGAGATGATCATGTGGTTTTTGTTTTTCATTTTGTTGATGTAGTGTATCACGTTGATTGACTTGCGGGTGTTGAACCATCCCTGTGTCCCTGGTATAAATCCCACTTGATCATGGTGTATAATCTTTTTGATGTATTGCTGTAATCGGTTTGCCAAAATTTGGTTGAGGATTTTTGCATCTATGTTCATCAGTGATATCGGCCTGTAGTTCTCCTTCTTTGTGTTGTCCTTGTCAGGTTTGGGGATCAGAGTGATGTTGGCTTCATAGAATGTGTTAGGGAGTTCTCCATCTTTCTCAATTTTCTGGAACAGTTTGAGGAGAATAGGTACAAAGAACTCACACTGCTTAACAACAAAAAAACAAACAACCCGATCAAAAAATGGGCAGAGGACATGAACAGACATTTCTCCAAAGAAGATATGAACATGGCCAATAGACACATGAAAAGATGTTCATCATCGCTAATCATCAGGGAAATGCAAATCAAAACTACACTAAGATATCACCTTACCCCCGTTAGATTGGCAAAAACATCCAAAACCAAGAACGACAAATGTTGCAGAGGTTGTGGAGAAAGAGGAACCCTCATACACTGTTGGTGGGAATGCAAACTGGTACAGCCACTATGGAAAACAGTATGGAGATTTCTCAAAAAGTTAAAAATAGAAATACCCTATGACCCAGCCATCCCATTACTGGGTATCTATCCTAAGAACCTGATATCAGATATCTCAAGAGTCCGTTGCACCCCTATGTTCATCGCAGCATTATTTACAATAGCCAAGACGTGGAACCAGCCTACATGCCCAGAAACTGATGATTGGATAAAGAAGATGTGGTATATATACACAATGGAATACTACTCAGCCATAAAAAAAGACGAAAGTGGCCCATTCACAACAATGTGGATGGACCTCGAGGGCATTATGTTAAGCGAAATAAGTCAGTCAGAGAAAGACGAACTCTATATGACTCCACTCATAGGTGGAAATTAGTATATTGAGAAGGAGATCTGATCGGTGGTTACCAGGGAAAAGGGGGGGTGGGGGGAGGGCACGGAGGGGGAAGTGGTGTTCCCACAACATGACTAACAAAAATGTACAACTGAAATTTCACAAGCTTGTAATCCGTCATAAGATTAATAAACAAACAAACAAACAAACAAAAAAAGATGCTTTGGGGCCCATCTGCCCCTATGGAAAGAACGCAGCACTTTCTGCCTTGCAGCTCTAGGGCAATGTAGCACACCCAGAGCAGAAGTTCTACTTCAGCCAGATCAGGCCCGCAAAGAAACTGCGTTTCACAGGCCTTTGTAAGAGATGTTCCCGGTAGGCTGTTAGAGCACTGTGCAGAGCGAGTTGTTTCTTAGCTTCCCAAAGAGCTGGAAGCAAGATGCTTTGGGGCCCTTCTCACCCTTTGGAAAGAAGGCAGCACTTTGTGCCTTGCAGCTCTAGGGCAATGTAGCACACCCAGAGCAGAAGTTCTACTTCAGCCAGATCAGGCCCGCAAAGAAACTGCGTTTCACAGGCCTTTGTAAGAGATGTTCCCGGTAGGCTGTTAGAGCACTGTGCAGAGCGAGTTGTTTCTTAGATTCCCAACGAGCTGGAAGCAAGATGCTTTAGGGGCCATCTGCCCTTAAGGAAAGAAGGCAGCACTTTGTGCCTTGCAGCTCTAGGGCAATGTAGCACACCCAGAGCAGATGTTCTACTTCTGCCAGGTCAGGCCTGCAAAGAAACTTCGTTTCACAGGCCTTTGTAAGAGATGTTGCCGGTAGGCTGTAAGAGCATTGTGCAGAGCGACTTATTTCTTAGCTTCCCAGAGAGCTGGAAGCAAGATGCTTTGGGGCCCTTCTCACCCTTTGGAAAGAAGGCAGCACTTTGTGCCTTGCAGCTCTAGGGCAATGTAGCACACCCAGAGCAGAAGTTCTACTTCAGCTAGATCAGACCTGCAAAGAAACTGCGTTTCACAGGCCTTTGTAAGAGATGTTCCCTGTAGGCTGTTAGAGCACTGTGCAGAGCGAGTTGTTTCTTAGCTTCCCAAAGAGCTGGAAGCAAGATGCTTTAGGGGCCATCTGCCCTTAAGGAAAGAAGGCAGCACTTTGTGCCTTGCAGCTCTAGGGCAATGTAGCACACCCAGAGCAGATGTTCTACTTCTCCCAGGTCAGGCCTGCAAAGAAACTTCGTTTCACAGGCCCTTGTAAGAGATGTTCCCGGTAGGCTGTTAGAGCACTGTGCAGAGCGACTTGTTTCTTAGCTTCCCAAAGAGCTGGAAGCAAGATGCTTTGGGGCCCTTCTCACCCTTTGGAAAGAAGGCAGCACTTTGTGCCTTGCAGCTCTAGGGCAATGTAGCACACCCACAGCATAAGTTCTACTTAAGCCAGATCTGGCCCGCAAAGAAACTGCGTTTCACAGGCCTTTGTAAGAGATGTTCCCGGTAGGCTGTTAGAGCACTGTGCAGAGCGAGTTGTTTCTTAGCTTCCCAGAGAGCTGGAAGCAAGATGCTTTGGGGCCCGTTAATTTTATACCCTGCTACTTTGCTGTACTTGTTGATTATTTCTAATAGTTTTTCTGTGGATTCTTTGGGGTTTTCTATGTATAAGATCATGTCGTCTGCAAACAACGCGAGTTTTACTTCTTCGTTACCGATTTGGATTCCTTTCATTTTTTTTTCCTGCCGAATTGCTCTGGCCAGCACCTCCAGTACTATGTTGAATAGGAGTGGTGAAAGTGGGCACCCTTGTCTTGTTCCTGTCCTCAGAGGGATGGCTTTCAGCTTTTGTCCATTGAGTATGATGTTGGCTGTGGGTCTATCATATATGGCCTTTATTATGTTGAGGTACTTTCCTTCTATACCCGTTTTACTGAGGGTTTTTATCATAAATGGGTGTTGGATCTTGTCGAATGCTTTCTCTGCGTCTATTGAGATGATCATGTGGTTTTTGTTTTTCATTTTGTTGATGTAGTGTATCACGTTGATTGACTTGCGGGTGTTGAACCATCCCTGTGTCCCTGGTATAAATCCCACTTGATCATGGTGTATAATCTTTTTGATGTATTGCTGTAATCGGTTTGCCAAAATTTGGTTGAGGATTTTTGCATCTATGTTCATCAGTGATATCGGCCTGTAGTTCTCCTTCTTTGTGTTGTCCTTGTCAGGTTTGGGGATCAGAGTGATGTTGGCTTCATAGAATGTGTTAGGGAGTTCTCCATCTTTCTCAATTTTCTGGAACAGTTTGAGGAGAATAGGTACAAAGAACTCACACTGCTTAACAACAAAAAAACAAACAACCCGATCAAAAAATGGGCAGAGGACATGAACAGACATTTCTCCAAAGAAGATATGAACATGGCCAATAGACACATGAAAAGATGTTCATCATCGCTAATCATCAGGGAAATGCAAATCAAAACTACACTAAGATATCACCTTACCCCCGTTAGATTGGCAAAAACATCCAAAACCAAGAACGACAAATGTTGCAGAGGTTGTGGAGAAAGAGGAACCCTCATACACTGTTGGTGGGAATGCAAACTGGTACAGCCACTATGGAAAACAGTATGGAGATTTCTCAAAAAGTTAAAAATAGAAATACCCTATGACCCAGCCATCCCATTACTGGGTATCTATCCTAAGAACCTGATATCAGATATCTCAAGAGTCCGTTGCACCCCTATGTTCATCGCAGCATTATTTACAATAGCCAAGACGTGGAACCAGCCTACATGCCCAGAAACTGATGATTGGATAAAGAAGATGTGGTATATATACACAATGGAATACTACTCAGCCATAAAAAAAGACGAAAGTGGCCCATTCACAACAATGTGGATGGACCTCGAGGGCATTATGTTAAGCGAAATAAGTCAGTCAGAGAAAGACGAACTCTATATGACTCCACTCATAGGTGGAAATTAGTATATTGAGAAGGAGATCTGATCGGTGGTTACCAGGGAAAAGGGGGGGTGGGGGGAGGGCACGGAGGGGGAAGTGGTGTTCCCACAACATGACTAACAAAAATGTACAACTGAAATTTCACAAGCTTGTAATCCGTCATAAGATTAATAAACAAACAAACAAACAAACAAAAAAAGATGCTTTGGGGCCCATCTGCCCCTATGGAAAGAACGCAGCACTTTCTGCCTTGCAGCTCTAGGGCAATGTAGCACACCCAGAGCAGAAGTTCTACTTCAGCCAGATCAGGCCCGCAAAGAAACTGCGTTTCACAGGCCTTTGTAAGAGATGTTCCCGGTAGGCTGTTAGAGCACTGTGCAGAGCGAGTTGTTTCTTAGCTTCCCAAAGAGCTGGAAGCAAAATGCTTTGAGACTCATCTGCCCCTTTGGAAAGAAGGCAGCACTTTGTGCCTTGCAGGTCTAGGGCAATGTAGCACACCCAGAGCAGATGTTCTACTTCTTCCAGGTCAGTCCTGCAAAGAAACTGCGTTTCACAGTCCTTTGTAAGAGATGTTCCCGGTAGGCTGTTAGAGCACTGTGCAGAGCGAGTTGTTTCTTAGCTTCCCAAAGAGCTGGAAGCAAGATGCTTTGGGGCCCTTCTCACCCTTTGGAAAGAAGGCAGCACTTTGTGCCTTGCAGCTCTAGGGCAATGTAGCACACCCAGAGCAGAAGTTCTACTTCAGCCAGATCAGGCCCGCAAAGAAACGGCGTTTCACAGGCCTTTGTAAGAGATGTTCCCGGTAGGCTGTTAGAGCACTGTGCAGAGCGAGTTGTTTCTTAGATTCCCAACGAGCTGGAAGCAAGATGCTTTAGGGGCCATCTGCCCTTAAGGAAAGAAGGCAGCACTTTGTGCCTTGCAGCTCTAGGGCAATGTAGCACACCCAGAGCAGATGTTCTACTTCTGCCAGGTCAGGCCTGCAAAGAAACTTCGTTTCACAGGCCTTTGTAAGAGATGTTGCCGGTAGGCTGTAAGAGCACTGTGCAGAGCGACTTATTTCTTAGCTTCCCAGAGAGCTGGAAGCAAGATGCTTTGGGGCCCTTCTCACCCTTTGGAAAGAAGGCAGCACTTTGTGCCTTGCAGCTCTAGGGCAATGTAGCACACCCAGAGCAGAAGTTCTACTTCAGCTAGATCAGACCTGCAAAGAAACTGTGTTTCACAGGCCTTTGTAAGTGATGTTCCCGGTAGGCTGTTAGAGCACTGTGCAGAGCGAGTTGTTTCTTAGATTCCCAACGAGCTGGAAGCAAGATGCTTTGGGGCCCGTTAATTTTATACCCTGCTACTTTGCTGTAGTTGTTGATTATTTCTAATAGTTTTTCTGTGGATTCTTTGGGGTTTTCTATGTATAAGATCATGTCGTCTGCAAACAACGCGAGTTTTACTTCTTCGTTACCGATTTGGATTCCTTTCATTTTTTTTTCCTGCCGAATTGCTCTGGCCAGCACCTCCAGTACTATGTTGAATAGGAGTGGTGAAAGTGGGCACCCTTGTCTTGTTCCTGTCCTCAGAGGGATGGCTTTCAGCTTTTGTCCATTGAGTATGATGTTGGCTGTGGGTCTATCATATATGGCCTTTATTATTTTGAGGTACTTTCCTTCTATACCCGTTTTACTGAGGGTTTTTATCATAAATGGGTGTTGGATCTTGTCGAATGCTTTCTCTGCGTCTATTGAGATGATCATGTGGTTTTTGTTTTTCATTTTGTTGATGTAGTGTATCACGTTGATTGACTTGCGGGTGTTGAACCATCCCTGTGTCCCTGGTATAAATCCCACTTGATCATGGTGTATAATCTTTTTGATGTATTGCTGTAATCGGTTTGCCAAAATTTGGTTGAGGATTTTTGCATCTATGTTCATCAGTGATATCGGCCTGTAGTTCTCCTTCTTTGTGTTGTCCTTGTCAGGTTTGGGGATCAGAGTGATGTTGGCTTCATAGAATGTGTTAGGGAGTTCTCCATCTTTCTCAATTTTCTGGAACAGTTTGAGGAGAATAGGTACAAAGAACTCACACTGCTTAACAACAAAAAAACAAACAACCCGATCAAAAAATGGGCAGAGGACATGAACAGACATTTCTCCAAAGAAGATATGAACATGGCCAATAGACACATGAAAAGATGTTCATCATCGCTAATCATCAGGGAAATGCAAATCAAAACTACACTAAGATATCACCTTACCCCCGTTAGATTGGCAAAAACATCCAAAACCAAGAACGACAAATGTTGCAGAGGTTGTGGAGAAAGAGGAACCCTCATACACTGTTGGTGGGAATGCAAACTGGTACAGCCACTATGGAAAACAGTATGGAGATTTCTCAAAAAGTTAAAAATAGAAATACCCTATGACCCAGCCATCCCATTACTGGGTATCTATCCTAAGAACCTGATATCAGATATCTCAAGAGTCCGTTGCACCCCTATGTTCATCGCAGCATTATTTACAATAGCCAAGACGTGGAACCAGCCTACATGCCCAGAAACTGATGATTGGATAAAGAAGATGTGGTATATATACACAATGGAATACTACTCAGCCATAAAAAAAGACGAAAGTGGCCCATTCACAACAATGTGGATGGACCTCGAGGGCATTATGTTAAGCGAAATAAGTCAGTCAGAGAAAGACGAACTCTATATGACTCCACTCATAGGTGGAAATTAGTATATTGAGAAGGAGATCTGATCGGTGGTTACCAGGGAAAAGGGGGGGTGGGGGGAGGGCACGGAGGGGGAAGTGGTGTTCCCACAACATGACTAACAAAAATGTACAACTGAAATTTCACAAGCTTGTAATCCGTCATAAGATTAATAAACAAACAAACAAACAAACAAAAAAAGATGCTTTGGGGCCCATCTGCCCCTATGGAAAGAACGCAGCACTTTCTGCCTTGCAGCTCTAGGGCAATGTAGCACACCCAGAGCAGAAGTTCTACTTCAGCCAGATCAGGCCCGCAAAGAAACTGCGTTTCACAGGCCTTTGTAAGAGATGTTCCCGGTAGGCTGTTAGAGCACTGTGCAGAGCGAGTTGTTTCTTAGCTTCCCAAAGAGCTGGAAGCAAGATGCTTTGGGGCCCTTCTCACCCTTTGGAAAGAAGGCAGCACTTTGTGCCTTGCAGCTCTAGGGCAATGTAGCACACCCAGAGCAGAAGTTCTACTTCAGCCAGATCAGGCCCGCAAAGAAACTGCGTTTCACAGGCCTTTGTAAGAGATGTTCCCGGTAGGCTGTTAGAGCACTGTGCAGAGCGAGTTGTTTCTTAGCTTCCCAACGAGCTGGAAGCAAGATGCTTTAGGGGCCATCTGCCCTTAAGGAAAGAAGGCAGCACTTTGTGCCTTGCATCTCTAGGGCAATGTAGCACACCCAGAGCAGATGTTCTACTTCTGCCAGGTCAGGCCTGCAAAGAAACTTCGTTTCACAGGCCTTTGTAAGAGATGTTGCCGGTAGGCTGTAAGAGCATTGTGCAGAGCGACTTATTTCTTAGCTTCCCAGAGAGCTGGAAGCAAGATGCTTTGGGGCCCTTCTCACCCTTTGGAAAGAAGGCAGCACTTTGTGCCTTGCAGCTCTAGGGCAATGTAGCACACCCAGAGCAGAAGTTCTACTTCAGCTAGATCAGACCTGCAAAGAAACTGCGTTTCACAGGCCTTTGTAAGAGATGTTCCCTGTAGGCTGTTAGAGCACTGTGCAGAGCGAGTTGTTTCTTAGCTTCCCAAAGAGCTGGAAGCAAGATGCTTTAGGGGCCATCTGCCCTTAAGGAAAGAAGGCAGCACTTTGTGCCTTGCAGCTCTAGGGCAATGTAGCACACCCAGAGCAGATGTTCTACTTCTGCCAGGTCAGGCCTGCAAAGAAACTTCGTTTCACAGGCCCTTGTAAGAGATGTTCCCGGTAGGCTGTTAGAGCACTGTGCAGAGCGACTTGTTTCTTAGCTTCCCAAAGAGCTGGAAGCAAGATGCTTTGGGGCCCTTCTCACCCTTTGGAAAGAAGGCAGCACTTTGTGCCTTGCAGCTCTAGGGCAATGTAGCACACCCACAGCAGAAGTTCTACTTAAGCCAGATCTGGCCCGCAAAGAAACTGCGTTTCACAGGCCTTTGTAAGAGATGTTCCCGGTAGGCTGTTAGAGCACTGTGCAGAGCGAGTTGTTTCTTAGCTTCCCAGAGAGCTGGAAGCAAGATGCTTTGGGGCCCGTTAATTTTATACCCTGCTACTTTGCTGTAGTTGTTGATTATTTCTAATAGTTTTTCTGTGGATTCTTTGGGGTTTTCTATGTATAAGATCATGTCGTCTGCAAACAACGCGAGTTTTACTTCTTCGTTACCGATTTGGATTCCTTTCATTTTTTTTTCCTGCCGAATTGCTCTGGCCAGCACCTCCAGTACTATGTTGAATAGGAGTGGTGAAAGTGGGCACCCTTGTCTTGTTCCTGTCCTCAGAGGGATGGCTTTCAGCTTTTGTCCATTGAGTATGATGTTGGCTGTGGGTCTATCATATATGGCCTTTATTATGTTGAGGTACTTTCCTTCTATACCCGTTTTACTGAGGGTTTTTATCATAAATGGGTGTTGGATCTTGTCGAATGCTTTCTCTGCGTCTATTGAGATGATCATGTGGTTTTTGTTTTTCATTTTGTTGATGTAGTGTATCACGTTGATTGACTTGCGGGTGTTGAACCATCCCTGTGTCCCTGGTATAAATCCCACTTGATCATGGTGTATAATCTTTTTGATGTATTGCTGTAATCGGTTTGCCAAAATTTGGTTGAGGATTTTTGCATCTATGTTCATCAGTGATATCGGCCTGTAGTTCTCCTTCTTTGTGTTGTCCTTGTCAGGTTTGGGGATCAGAGTGATGTTGGCTTCATAGAATGTGTTAGGGAGTTCTCCATCTTTCTCAATTTTCTGGAACAGTTTGAGGAGAATAGGTACAAAGAACTCACACTGCTTAACAACAAAAAAACAAACAACCCGATCAAAAAATGGGCAGAGGACATGAACAGACATTTCTCCAAAGAAGATATGAACATGGCCAATAGACACATGAAAAGATGTTCATCATCGCTAATCATCAGGGAAATGCAAATCAAAACTACACTAAGATATCACCTTACCCCCGTTAGATTGGCAAAAACATCCAAAACCAAGAACGACAAATGTTGCAGAGGTTGTGGACAAAGAGGAACCCTCATACACTGTTGGTGGGAATGCAAACTGGTACAGCCACTATGGAAAACAGTATGGAGATTTCTCAAAAAGTTAAAAATAGAAATACCCTATGACCCAGCCATCCCATTACTGGGTATCTATCCTAAGAACCTGATATCAGATATCTCAAGAGTCCGTTGCACCCCTATGTTCATCGCACCATTATTTACAATAGCCAAGACGTGGAACCAGCCTACATGCCCAGAAACTGATGATTGGATAAAGAAGATGTGGTATATATACACAATGGAATACTACTCAGCCATAAAAAAAGACGAAAGTGGCCCATTCACAACAATGTGGATGGACCTCGAGGGCATTATGTTAAGCGAAATAAGTCAGTCAGAGAAAGACGAACTCTATATGACTCCACTCATAGGTGGAAATTAGTATATTGAGAAGGAGATCTGATCGGTGGTTACCAGGGAAAAGGGGGGGTGGGGGGAGGGCACGGAGGGGGAAGTGGTGTTCCCACAACATGACTAACAAAAATGTACAACTGAAATTTCACAAGCTTGTAATCCGTCATAAGATTAATAAACAAACAAACAAAAAAAGATGCTTTGGGGCCCATCTGCCCCTATGGAAAGAACGCAGCACTTTCTGCCTTGCAGCTCTAGGGCAATGTAGCACAACCAGAGCAGAAGTTCTACTTCAGCCAGATCAGGCCCGCAAAGAAACTGCGTTTCACAGGCCTTTGTAAGAGATGTTCCCGGTAGGCTGTTAGAGCACTGTGCAGAGCGAGTTGTTTCTTAGCTTCCCAAAGAGCTGGAAGCAAAATGCTTTGAGACTCATCTGCCCCTTTGGAAAGAAGGCAGCACTTTGTGCCTTGCAGGTCTAGGGCAATGTAGCACACCCAGAGCAGATGTTCTACTTCTTCCAGGTCAGTCCTGCAAAGAAACTGCGTTTCACAGTCCTTTGTAAGAGATGTTCCCGGTAGGCTGTTAGAGCACTGTGCAGAGCGAGTTGTTTCTTAGCTTCCCAAAGAGCTGGAAGCAAGATGCTTTGGGGCCCTTCTCACCCTTTGGAAAGAAGGCAGCACTTTGTGCCTTGCAGCTCTAGGGCAATGTAGCACACCCAGAGCAGAAGTTCTCCTTCAGCCAGATCAGGCCCGCAAAGAAACTGCGTTTCACAGGCCTTTGTAAGAGATGTTCCCGGTAGGCTGTTAGAGCACTGTGCAGAGCGAGTTGTTTCTTAGATTCCCAACGAGCTGGAAGCAAGATGATTTAGGGGCCATCTGCCCTTAAGGAAAGAAGGCAGCACTTTGTGCCTTGCAGCTCTAGGGCAATGTAGCACACCCAGAGCAGATGTTCTACTTCTGCCAGGTCAGGCCTGCAAAGAAACTTCGTTTCACAGGCCTTTGTAAGAGATGTTGCCGGTAGGCTGTAAGAGCACTGTGCAGAGCGACTTATTTCTTAGCTTCCCAGAGAGCTGGAAGCAAGATGCTTTGGGGCCCTTCTCACCCTTTGGAAAGAAGGCAGCACTTTGTGCCTTGCAGCTCTAGGGCAATGTAGCACACCCACAGCAGAAGTTCTACTTAAGCCAGATCTGGCCCGCAAAGAAACTGCGTTTCACAGGCCTTTGTAAGAGATGTTCCCGGTAGGCTGTTAGAGCACTGTGCAGAGCGAGTTGTTTCTTAGCTTCCCAGAGAGCTGGAAGCAAGATGCTTTGGGGCCCGTTAATTTTATACCCTGCTACTTTGCTGTACTTGTTGATTATTTCTAATAGTTTTTCTGTGGATTCTTTGGGGTTTTCTATGTATAAGATCATGTCGTCTGCAAACAACGCGAGTTTTACTTCTTCGTTACCGATTTGGATTCCTTTCATTTTTTTTTCCTGCCGAATTGCTCTGGCCAGCACCTCCAGTACTATGTTGAATAGGAGTGGTGAAAGTGGGCACCCTTGTCTTGTTCCTGTCCTCAGAGGGATGGCTTTCAGCTTTTGTCCATTGAGTATGATGTTGGCTGTGGGTCTATCATATATGGCCTTTATTATGTTGAGGTACTTTCCTTCTATACCCGTTTTACTGAGGGTTTTTATCATAAATGGGTGTTGGATCTTGTCGAATGCTTTCTCTGCGTCTATTGAGATGATCATGTGGTTTTTGTTTTTCATTTTGTTGATGTAGTGTATCACGTTGATTGACTTGCGGGTGTTGAACCATCCCTGTGTCCCTGGTATAAATCCCACTTGATCATGGTGTATAATCTTTTTGATGTATTGCTGTAATCGGTTTGCCAAAATTTGGTTGAGGATTTTTGCATCTATGTTCATCAGTGATATCGGCCTGTAGTTCTCCTTCTTTGTGTTGTCCTTGTCAGGTTTGGGGATCAGAGTGATGTTGGCTTCATAGAATGTGTTAGGGAGTTCTCCATCTTTCTCAATTTTCTGGAACAGTTTGAGGAGAATAGGTACAAAGAACTCACACTGCTTAACAACAAAAAAACAAACAACCCGATCAAAAAATGGGCAGAGGACATGAACAGACATTTCTCCAAAGAAGATATGAACATGGCCAATAGACACATGAAAAGATGTTCATCATCGCTAATCATCAGGGAAATGCAAATCAAAACTACACTAAGATATCACCTTACCCCCGTTAGATTGGCAAAAACATCCAAAACCAAGAACGACAAATGTTGCAGAGGTTGTGGACAAAGAGGAACCCTCATACACTGTTGGTGGGAATGCAAACTGGTACAGCCACTATGGAAAACAGTATGGAGATTTCTCAAAAAGTTAAAAATAGAAATACCCTATGACCCAGCCATCCCATTACTGGGTATCTATCCTAAGAACCTGATATCAGATATCTCAAGAGTCCGTTGCACCCCTATGTTCATCGCAGCATTATTTACAATAGCCAAGACGTGGAACCAGCCTACATGCCCAGAAACTGATGATTGGATAAAGAAGATGTGGTATATATACACAATGGAATACTACTCAGCCATAAAAAAAGACGAAAGTGGCCCATTCACAACAATGTGGATGGACCTCGAGGGCATTATGTTAAGCGAAATAAGTCAGTCAGAGAAAGACGAACTCTATATGACTCCACTCATAGGTGGAAATTAGTATATTGAGAAGGAGATCTGATCGGTGGTTACCAGGGAAAAGGGGGGGTGGGGGGAGGGCACGGAGGGGGAAGTGGTGTTCCCACAACATGACTAACAAAAATGTACAACTGAAATTTCACAAGCTTGTAATCCGTCATAAGATTAATAAACAAACAAACAAAAAAAGATGCTTTGGGGCCCATCTGCCCCTATGGAAAGAACGCAGCACTTTCTGCCTTGCAGCTCTAGGGCAATGTAGCACACCCAGAGCAGAAGTTCTACTTCAGCCAGATCAGGCCCGCAAAGAAACTGCGTTTCACAGGCCTTTGTAAGAGATGTTCCCGGTAGGCTGTTAGAGCACTGTGCAGAGCGAGTTGTTTCTTAGCTTCCCAAAGAGCTGGAAGCAAAATGCTTTGAGACTCATCTGCCCCTTTGGAAAGAAGGCAGCACTTTGTGCCTTGCAGGTCTAGGGCAATGTAGCACACCCAGAGCAGATGTTCTACTTCTTCCAGGTCAGTCCTGCAAAGAAACTGCGTTTCACAGTCCTTTGTAAGAGATGTTCCCGGTAGGCTGTTAGAGCACTGTGCAGAGCGAGTTGTTTCTTAGCTTCCCAAAGAGCTGGAAGCAAGATGCTTTGGGGCCCTTCTCACCCTTTGGAAAGAAGGCAGCACTTTGTGCCTTGCAGCTCTAGGGCAATGTAGCACACCCAGAGCAGAAGTTCTCCTTCAGCCAGATCAGGCCCGCAAAGAAACTGCGTTTCACAGGCCTTTGTAAGAGATGTTCCCGGTAGGCTGTTAGAGCACTGTGCAGAGCGAGTTGTTTCTTAGATTCCCAACGAGCTGGAAGCAAGATGATTTAGGGGCCATCTGCCCTTAAGGAAAGAAGGCAGCACTTTGTGCCTTGCAGCTCTAGGGCAATGTAGCACACCCAGAGCAGATGTTCTACTTCTGCCAGGTCAGGCCTGCAAAGAAACTTCGTTTCACAGGCCTTTGTAAGAGATGTTGCCGGTAGGCTGTAAGAGCACTGTGCAGAGCGACTTATTTCTTAGCTTCCCAGAGAGCTGGAAGCAAGATGCTTTGGGGCCCTTCTCACCCTTTGGAAAGAAGGCAGCACTTTGTGCCTTGCAGCTCTAGGGCAATGTAGCACACCCACAGCAGAAGTTCTACTTAAGCCAGATCTGGCCCGCAAAGAAACTGCGTTTCACAGGCCTTTGTAAGAGATGTTCCCGGTAGGCTGTTAGAGCACTGTGCAGAGCGAGTTGTTTCTTAGCTTCCCAGAGAGCTGGAAGCAAGATGCTTTGGGGCCCGTTAATTTTATACCCTGCTACTTTGCTGTACTTGTTGATTATTTCTAATAGTTTTTCTGTGGATTCTTTGGGGTTTTCTATGTATAAGATCATGTCGTCTGCAAACAACGCGAGTTTTACTTCTTCGTTACCGATTTGGATTCCTTTCATTTTTTTTTCCTGCCGAATTGCTCTGGCCAGCACCTCCAGTACTATGTTGAATAGGAGTGGTGAAAGTGGGCACCCTTGTCTTGTTCCTGTCCTCAGAGGGATGGCTTTCAGCTTTTGTCCATTGAGTATGATGTTGGCTGTGGGTCTATCATATATGGCCTTTATTATGTTGAGGTACTTTCCTTCTATACCCGTTTTACTGAGGGTTTTTATCATAAATGGGTGTTGGATCTTGTCGAATGCTTTCTCTGCGTCTATTGAGATGATCATGTGGTTTTTGTTTTTCATTTTGTTGATGTAGTGTATCACGTTGATTGACTTGCGGGTGTTGAACCATCCCTGTGTCCCTGGTATAAATCCCACTTGATCATGGTGTATAATCTTTTTGATGTATTGCTGTAATCGGTTTGCCAAAATTTGGTTGAGGATTTTTGCATCTATGTTCATCAGTGATATCGGCCTGTAGTTCTCCTTCTTTGTGTTGTCCTTGTCAGGTTTGGGGATCAGAGTGTTGTTGGCTTCATAGAATGTGTTAGGGAGTTCTCCATCTTTCTCAATTTTCTGGAACAGTTTGAGGAGAATAGGTACAAAGAACTCACACTGCTTAACAACAAAAAAACAAACAACCCGATCAAAAAATGGGCAGAGGACATGAACAGACATTTCTCCAAAGAAGATATGAACATGGCCAATAGACACATGAAAAGATGTTCATCATCGCTAATCATCAGGGAAATGCAAATCAAAACTACACTAAGATATCACCTTACCCCCGTTAGATTGGCAAAAACATCCAAAACCAAGAACGACAAATGTTGCAGAGGTTGTGGACAAAGAGGAACCCTCATACACTGTTGGTGGGAATGCAAACTGGTACAGCCACTATGGAAAACAGTATGGAGATTTCTCAAAAAGTTAAAAATAGAAATACCCTATGACCCAGCCATCCCATTACTGGGTATCTATCCTAAGAACCTGATATCAGATATCTCAAGAGTCCGTTGCACCCCTATGTTCATCGCAGCATTATTTACAATAGCCAAGACGTGGAACCAGCCTACATGCCCAGAAACTGATGATTGGATAAAGAAGATGTGGTATATATACACAATGGAATACTACTCAGCCATAAAAAAAGACGAAAGTGGCCCATTCACAACAATGTGGATGGACCTCGAGGGCATTATGTTAAGCGAAATAAGTCAGTCAGAGAAAGACGAACTCTATATGACTCCACTCATAGGTGGAAATTAGTATATTGAGAAGGAGATCTGATCGGTGGTTACCAGGGAAAAGGGGGGGTGGGGGGAGGGCACGGAGGGGGAAGTGGTGTTCCCACAACATGACTAACAAAAATGTACAACTGAAATTTCACAAGCTTGTAATCCGTCATAAGATTAATAAACAAACAAACAAACAAACAAAAAAAGATGCTTTGGGGCCCATCTGCCCCTATGGAAAGAACGCAGCACTTTCTGCCTTGCAGCTCTAGGGCAATGTAGCACACCCAGAGCAGAAGTTCTACTTCAGCCAGATCAGGCCCGCAAAGAAACTGCGTTTCACAGGCCTTTGTAAGAGATGTTCCCGGTAGGCTGTTAGAGCACTGTGCAGAGCGATTTGTTTCTTAGATTCCCAACGAGCTGGAAGCAAGATGCTTTAGGGGCCATCTGCCCTTAAGGAAAGAAGGCAGCACTTTGTGCCTTGCAGCTCTAGGGCAATGTAGCACACCCAGAGCAGATGTTCTACTTCTGCCAGTTCAGGCCTGCAAAGAAACTTCGTTTCACAGGCCTTTGTAAGAGATGTTGCCGGTAGGCTGTAAGAGCACTGTGCAGAGCGACTTATTTCTTAGCTTCCCAGAGAGCTGGAAGCAAGATGCTTTGGGGCCCTTCTCACCCTTTGGAAAGAAGGCAGCACTTTGTGCCTTGCAGCTCTAGGGCAATGTAGCACACCCAGAGCAGAAGTTCTACTTCAGCTAGATCAGACCTGCAAAGAAACTGCGTTTCACAGGCCTTTGTAAGAGATGTTCCCGGTAGGCTGTTAGAGCACTGTGCAGAGCGAGTTGTTTCTTAGCTTCCCAAAGAGCTGGAAGCAAGATGCTTTAGGGGCCATCTGCCCTTAAGGAAAGAAGGCAGCACTTTGTGCCTTGCAGCTCTAGGGCAATGTAGCACACCCAGAGCAGATGTTCTACTTCTGCCAGGTCAGGCCTGCAAAGAAACTTCGTTTCACAGGCCCTTGTAAGAGATGTTCCCGGTAGGCTGTTAGAGCACTGTGCAGAGCGACTTGTTTCTTAGCTTCCCAAAGAGCTGGAAGCAAGATGCTTTGGGGCCCTTCTCACCCTTTGGAAAGAAGGCAGCACTTTGTGCCTTGCAGCTCTAGGGCAATGTAGCACACCCACAGCAGAAGTTCTACTTAAGCCAGATCTGGCCCGCAAAGAATCTGCGTTTCACAGGCCTTTGTAAGAGATGTTCCCGGTAGGCTGTTAGAGCACTGTGCAGAGCGAGTTGTTTCTTAGCTTCCCAGAGAGCTGGAAGCAAGATGCTTTGGGGCCCGTTAATTTTATACCCTGCTACTTTGCTGTAGTTGTTGATTATTTCTAATAGTTTTTCTGTGGATTCTTTGGGGTTTTCTATGTATAAGATCATGTCGTCTGCAAACAACGCGAGTTTTACTTCTTCGTTACCGATTTGGATTCCTTTCATTTTTTTTTCCTGCCGAATTGCTCTGGCCAGCACCTCCAGTACTATGTTGAATAGGAGTGGTGAAAGTGGGCACCCTTGTCTTGTTCCTGTCCTCAGAGGGATGGCTTTCAGCTTTTGTCCATTGAGTATGATGTTGGCTGTGGGTCTATCATATATGGCCTTTATTATGTTGAGGTACTTTCCTTCTATACCCGTTTTACTGAGGGTTTTTATCATAAATGGGTGTTGGATCTTGTCGAATGCTTTCTCTGCGTCTATTGAGATGATCATGTGGTTTTTGTTTTTCATTTTGTTGATGTAGTGTATCACGTTGATTGACTTGCGGGTGTTGAACCATCCCTGTGTCCCTGGTATAAATCCCACTTGATCATGGTGTATAATCTTTTTGATGTATTGCTGTAATCGGTTTGCCAAAATTTGGTTGAGGATTTTTGCATCTATGTTCATCAGTGATATCGGCCTGTAGTTCTCCTTCTTTGTGTTGTCCTTGTCAGGTTTGGGGATCAGAGTGATGTTGGCTTCATAGAATGTGTTAGGGAGTTCTCCATCTTTCTCAATTTTCTGGAACAGTTTGAGGAGAATAGGTACAAAGAACTCACACTGCTTAACAACAAAAAAACAAACAACCCGATCAAAAAATGGGCAGAGGACATGAACAGACATTTCTCCAAAGAAGATATGAACATGGCCAATAGACACATGAAAAGATGTTCATCATCGCTAATCATCAGGGAAATGCAAATCAAAACTACACTAAGATATCACCTTACCCCCGTTAGATTGGCAAAAACATCCAAAACCAAGAACGACAAATGTTGCAGAGGTTGTGGACAAAGAGGAACCCTCATACACTGTTGGTGGGAATGCAAACTGGTACAGCCACTATGGAAAACAGTATGGAGATTTCTCAAAAAGTTAAAAATAGAAATACCCTATGACCCAGCCATCCCATTACTGGGTATCTATCCTAAGAACCTGATATCAGATATCTCAAGAGTCCGTTGCACCCCTATGTTCATCGCAGCATTATTTACAATAGCCAAGACGTGGAACCAGCCTACATGCCCAGAAACTGATGATTGGATAAAGAAGATGTGGTATATATACACAATGGAATACTACTCAGCCATAAAAAAAGACGAAAGTGGCCCATTCACAACAATGTGGATGGACCTCGAGGGCATTATGTTAAGCGAAATAAGTCAGTCAGAGAAAGACGAACTCTATATGAATCCACTCATAGGTGGAAATTAGTATATTGAGAAGGAGATCTGATCGGTGGTTACCAGGGAAAAGGGGGGGTGGGGGGAGGGCACGGAGGGGGAAGTGGTGTTCCCACAACATGACTAACAAAAATGTACAACTGAAATTTCACAAGCTTGTAATCCGTCATAAGATTAATAAACAAACAAACAAAAAAAGATGCTTTGGGGCCCATCTGCCCCTATGGAAAGAACGCAGCACTTTCTGCCTTGCAGCTCTAGGGCAATGTAGCACACCCAGAGCAGAAGTTCTACTTCAGCCAGATCAGGCCCGCAAAGAAACTGCGTTTCACAGGCCTTTGTAAGAGATGTTCCCGGTAGGCTGTTAGAGCACTGTGCAGAGCGAGTTGTTTCTTAGCTTCCCAGAGAGCTGGAAGCAAGATGCTTTGGGGCCCGTTAATTTTATACCCTGCTACTTTGCTGTAGTTGTTGATTATTTCTAATAGTTTTTCTGTGGATTCTTTGGGGTTTTCTATGTATAAGATCATGTCGTCTGCAAACAACGCGAGTTTTACTTCTTCGTTACCGATTTGGATTCCTTTCATTTTTTTTTCCTGCCGAATTGCTCTGGCCAGCACCTCCAGTACTATGTTGAATAGGAGTGGTGAAAGTGGGCACCCTTGTCTTGTTCCTGTCCTCAGAGGGATGGCTTTCAGCTTTTGTCCATTGAGTATGATGTTGGCTGTGGGTCTATCATATATGGCCTTTATTATGTTGAGGTACTTTCCTTCTATACCCGTTTTACTGAGGGTTTTTATCATAAATGGGTGTTGGATCTTGTCGAATGCTTTCTCTGCGTCTATTGAGATGATCATGTGGTTTTTGTTTTTCATTTTGTTGATGTAGTGTATCACGTTGATTGACTTGCGGGTGTTGAACCATCCCTGTGTCCCTGGTATAAATCCCACTTGATCATGGTGTATAATCTTTTTGATGTATTGCTGTAATCGGTTTGCCAAAATTTGGTTGAGGATTTTTGCATCTATGTTCATCAGTGATATCGGCCTGTAGTTCTCCTTCTTTGTGTTGTCCTTGTCAGGTTTGGGGATCAGAGTGATGTTGGCTTCATAGAATGTGTTAGGGAGTTCTCCATCTTTCTCAATTTTCTGGAACAGTTTGAGGAGAATAGGTACAAAGAACTCACACTGCTTAACAACAAAAAAACAAACAACCCGATCAAAAAATGGGCAGAGGACATGAACAGACATTTCTCCAAAGAAGATATGAACATGGCCAATAGACACATGAAAAGATGTTCATCATCGCTAATCATCAGGGAAATGCAAATCAAAACTACACTAAGATATCACCTTACCCCCGTTAGATTGGCAAAAACATCCAAAACCAAGAACGACAAATGTTGCAGAGGTTGTGGACAAAGAGGAACCCTCATACACTGTTGGTGGGAATGCAAACTGGTACAGCCACTATGGAAAACAGTATGGAGATTTCTCAAAAAGTTAAAAATAGAAATACCCTATGACCCAGCCATCCCATTACTGGGTATCTATCCTAAGAACCTGATATCAGATATCTCAAGAGTCCGTTGCACCCCTATGTTCATCGCAGCATTATTTACAATAGCCAAGACGTGGAACCAGCCTACATGCCCAGAAACTGATGATTGGATAAAGAAGATGTGGTATATATACACAATGGAATACTACTCAGCCATAAAAAAAGACGAAAGTGGCCCATTCACAACAATGTGGATGGACCTCGAGGGCATTATGTTAAGCGAAATAAGTCAGTCAGAGAAAGACGAACTCTATATGAATCCACTCATAGGTGGAAATTAGTATATTGAGAAGGAGATCTGATCGGTGGTTACCAGGGAAAAGGGGGGGTGGGGGGAGGGCACGGAGGGGGAAGTGGTGTTCCCACAACATGACTAACAAAAATGTACAACTGAAATTTCACAAGCTTGTAATCCGTCATAAGATTAATAAACAAACAAACAAAAAAAGATGCTTTGGGGCCCATCTGCCCCTATGGAAAGAACGCAGCACTTTCTGCCTTGCAGCTCTAGGGCAATGTAGCACACCCAGAGCAGAAGTTCTACTTCAGCCAGATCAGGCCCGCAAAGAAACTGCGTTTCACAGGCCTTTGTAAGAGATGTTCCCGGTAGGCTGTTAGAGCACTGTGCAGAGCGAGTTGTTTCTTAGCTTCCCAAAGAGCTGGAAGCAAAATGCTTTGAGACTCATCTGCCCCTTTGGAAAGAAGGCAGCACTTTGTGCCTTGCAGGTCTAGGGCAATGTAGCACACCCAGAGCAGATGTTCTACTTCTTCCAGGTCAGTCCTGCAAAGAAACTGCGTTTCACAGTCCTTTGTAAGAGATGTTCCCGGTAGGCTGTTAGAGCACTGTGCAGAGCGAGTTGTTTCTTAGCTTCCCAAAGAGCTGGAAGCAAGATGCTTTGGGGCCCTTCTCACCCTTTGGAAAGAAGGCAGCACTTTGTGCCTTGCAGCTCTAGGGCAATGTAGCACACCCAGAGCAGAAGTTCTCCTTCAGCCAGATCAGGCCCGCAAAGAAACTGCGTTTCACAGGCCTTTGTAAGAGATGTTCCCGGTAGGCTGTTAGAGCACTGTGCAGAGCGAGTTGTTTCTTAGATTCCCAACGAGCTGGAAGCAAGATGATTTAGGGGCCATCTGCCCTTAAGGAAAGAAGGCAGCACTTTGTGCCTTGCAGCTCTAGGGCAATGTAGCACACCCAGAGCAGATGTTCTACTTCTGCCAGGTCAGGCCTGCAAAGAAACTTCGTTTCACAGGCCTTTGTAAGAGATGTTGCCGGTAGGCTGTAAGAGCACTGTGCAGAGCGACTTATTTCTTAGCTTCCCAGAGAGCTGGAAGCAAGATGCTTTGGGGCCCTTCTCACCCTTTGGAAAGAAGGCAGCACTTTGTGCCTTGCAGCTCTAGGGCAATGTAGCACACCCACAGCAGAAGTTCTACTTAAGCCAGATCTGGCCCGCAAAGAAACTGCGTTTCACAGGCCTTTGTAAGAGATGTTCCCGGTAGGCTGTTAGAGCACTGTGCAGAGCGAGTTGTTTCTTAGCTTCCCAGAGAGCTGGAAGCAAGATGCTTTGGGGCCCGTTAATTTTATACCCTGCTACTTTGCTGTACTTGTTGATTATTTCTAATAGTTTTTCTGTGGATTCTTTGGGGTTTTCTATGTATAAGATCATGTCGTCTGCAAACAACGCGAGTTTTACTTCTTCGTTACCGATTTGGATTCCTTTCATTTTTTTTTCCTGCCGAATTGCTCTGGCCAGCACCTCCAGTACTATGTTGAATAGGAGTGGTGAAAGTGGGCACCCTTGTCTTGTTCCTGTCCTCAGAGGGATGGCTTTCAGCTTTTGTCCATTGAGTATGATGTTGGCTGTGGGTCTATCATATATGGCCTTTATTATGTTGAGGTACTTTCCTTCTATACCCGTTTTACTGAGGGTTTTTATCATAAATGGGTGTTGGATCTTGTCGAATGCTTTCTCTGCGTCTATTGAGATGATCATGTGGTTTTTGTTTTTCATTTTGTTGATGTAGTGTATCACGTTGATTGACTTGCGGGTGTTGAACCATCCCTGTGTCCCTGGTATAAATCCCACTTGATCATGGTGTATAATCTTTTTGATGTATTGCTGTAATCGGTTTGCCAAAATTTGGTTGAGGATTTTTGCATCTATGTTCATCAGTGATATCGGCCTGTAGTTCTCCTTCTTTGTGTTGTCCTTGTCAGGTTTGGGGATCAGAGTGATGTTGGCTTCATAGAATGTGTTAGGGAGTTCTCCATCTTTCTCAATTTTCTGGAACAGTTTGAGGAGAATAGGTACAAAGAACTCACACTGCTTAACAACAAAAAAACAAACAACCCGATCAAAAAATGGGCAGAGGACATGAACAGACATTTCTCCAAAGAAGATATGAACATGGCCAATAGACACATGAAAAGATGTTCATCATCGCTAATCATCAGGGAAATGCAAATCAAAACTACACTAAGATATCACCTTACCCCCGTTAGATTGGCAAAAACATCCAAAACCAAGAACGACAAATGTTGCAGAGGTTGTGGACAAAGAGGAACCCTCATACACTGTTGGTGGGAATGCAAACTGGTACAGCCACTATGGAAAACAGTATGGAGATTTCTCAAAAAGTTAAAAATAGAAATACCCTATGACCCAGCCATCCCATTACTGGGTATCTATCCTAAGAACCTGATATCAGATATCTCAAGAGTCCGTTGCACCCCTATGTTCATCGCAGCATTATTTACAATAGCCAAGACGTGGAACCAGCCTACATGCCCAGAAACTGATGATTGGATAAAGAAGATGTGGTATATATACACAATGGAATACTACTCAGCCATAAAAAAAGACGAAAGTGGCCCATTCACAACAATGTGGATGGACCTCGAGGGCATTATGTTAAGCGAAATAAGTCAGTCAGAGAAAGACGAACTCTATATGAATCCACTCATAGGTGGAAATTAGTATATTGAGAAGGAGATCTGATCGGTGGTTACCAGGGAAAAGGGGGGGTGGGGGGAGGGCACGGAGGGGGAAGTGGTGTTCCCACAACATGACTAACAAAAATGTACAACTGAAATTTCACAAGCTTGTAATCCGTCATAAGATTAATAAACAAACAAACAAAAAAAGATGCTTTGGGGCCCATCTGCCCCTATGGAAAGAACGCAGCACTTTCTGCCTTGCAGCTCTAGGGCAATGTAGCACACCCAGAGCAGAAGTTCTACTTCAGCCAGATCAGGCCCGCAAAGAAACTGCGTTTCACAGGCCTTTGTAAGAGATGTTCCCGGTAGGCTGTTAGAGCACTGTGCAGAGCGAGTTGTTTCTTAGCTTCCCAAAGAGCTGGAAGCAAAATGCTTTGAGACTCATCTGCCCCTTTGGAAAGAAGGCAGCACTTTGTGCCTTGCAGGTCTAGGGCAATGTAGCACACCCAGAGCAGATGTTCTACTTCTTCCAGGTCAGTCCTGCAAAGAAACTGCGTTTCACAGTCCTTTGTAAGAGATGTTCCCGGTAGGCTGTTAGAGCACTGTGCAGAGCGAGTTGTTTCTTAGCTTCCCAAAGAGCTGGAAGCAAGATGCTTTGGGGCCCTTCTCACCCTTTGGAAAGAAGGCAGCACTTTGTGCCTTGCAGCTCTAGGGCAATGTAGCACACCCAGAGCAGAAGTTCTCCTTCAGCCAGATCAGGCCCGCAAAGAAACTGCGTTTCACAGGCCTTTGTAAGAGATGTTCCCGGTAGGCTGTTAGAGCACTGTGCAGAGCGAGTTGTTTCTTAGATTCCCAACGAGCTGGAAGCAAGATGATTTAGGGGCCATCTGCCCTTAAGGAAAGAAGGCAGCACTTTGTGCCTTGCAGCTCTAGGGCAATGTAGCACACCCAGAGCAGATGTTCTACTTCTGCCAGGTCAGGCCTGCAAAGAAACTTCGTTTCACAGGCCTTTGTAAGAGATGTTGCCGGTAGGCTGTAAGAGCACTGTGCAGAGCGACTTATTTCTTAGCTTCCCAGAGAGCTGGAAGCAAGATGCTTTGGGGCCCTTCTCACCCTTTGGAAAGAAGGCAGCACTTTGTGCCTTGCAGCTCTAGGGCAATGTAGCACACCCACAGCAGAAGTTCTACTTAAGCCAGATCTGGCCCGCAAAGAAACTGCGTTTCACAGGCCTTTGTAAGAGATGTTCCCGGTAGGCTGTTAGAGCACTGTGCAGAGCGAGTTGTTTCTTAGCTTCCCAGAGAGCTGGAAGCAAGATGCTTTGGGGCCCGTTAATTTTATACCCTGCTACTTTGCTGTACTTGTTGATTATTTCTAATAGTTTTTCTGTGGATTCTTTGGGGTTTTCTATGTATAAGATCATGTCGTCTGCAAACAACGCGAGTTTTACTTCTTCGTTACCGATTTGGATTCCTTTCATTTTTTTTTCCTGCCGAATTGCTCTGGCCAGCACCTCCAGTACTATGTTGAATAGGAGTGGTGAAAGTGGGCACCCTTGTCTTGTTCCTGTCCTCAGAGGGATGGCTTTCAGCTTTTGTCCATTGAGTATGATGTTGGCTGTGGGTCTATCATATATGGCCTTTATTATGTTGAGGTACTTTCCTTCTATACCCGTTTTACTGAGGGTTTTTATCATAAATGGGTGTTGGATCTTGTCGAATGCTTTCTCTGCGTCTATTGAGATGATCATGTGGTTTTTGTTTTTCATTTTGTTGATGTAGTGTATCACGTTGATTGACTTGCGGGTGTTGAACCATCCCTGTGTCCCTGGTATAAATCCCACTTGATCATGGTGTATAATCTTTTTGATGTATTGCTGTAATCGGTTTGCCAAAATTTGGTTGAGGATTTTTGCATCTATGTTCATCAGTGATATCGGCCTGTAGTTCTCCTTCTTTGTGTTGTCCTTGTCAGGTTTGGGGATCAGAGTGATGTTGGCTTCATAGAATGTGTTAGGGAGTTCTCCATCTTTCTCAATTTTCTGGAACAGTTTGAGGAGAATAGGTACAAAGAACTCACACTGCTTAACAACAAAAAAACAAACAACCCGATCAAAAAATGGGCAGAGGACATGAACAGACATTTCTCCAAAGAAGATATGAACATGGCCAATAGACACATGAAAAGATGTTCATCATCGCTAATCATCAGGGAAATGCAAATCAAAACTACACTAAGATATCACCTTACCCCCGTTAGATTGGCAAAAACATCCAAAACCAAGAACGACAAATGTTGCAGAGGTTGTGGACAAAGAGGAACCCTCATACACTGTTGGTGGGAATGCAAACTGGTACAGCCACTATGGAAAACAGTATGGAGATTTCTCAAAAAGTTAAAAATAGAAATACCCTATGACCCAGCCATCCCATTACTGGGTATCTATCCTAAGAACCTGATATCAGATATCTCAAGAGTCCGTTGCACCCCTATGTTCATCGCAGCATTATTTACAATAGCCAAGACGTGGAACCAGCCTACATGCCCAGAAACTGATGATTGGATAAAGAAGATGTGGTATATATACACAATGGAATACTACTCAGCCATAAAAAAAGACGAAAGTGGCCCATTCACAACAATGTGGATGGACCTCGAGGGCATTATGTTAAGCGAAATAAGTCAGTCAGAGAAAGACGAACTCTATATGACTCCACTCATAGGTGGAAATTAGTATATTGAGAAGGAGATCTGATCGGTGGTTACCAGGGAAAAGGGGGGGTGGGGGGAGGGCACGGAGGGGGAAGTGGTGTTCCCACAACATGACTAACAAAAATGTACAACTGAAATTTCACAAGCTTGTAATCCGTCATAAGATTAATAAACAAACAAACAAACAAACAAAAAAAGATGCTTTGGGGCCCATCTGCCCCTATGGAAAGAACGCAGCACTTTCTGCCTTGCAGCTCTAGGGCAATGTAGCACACCCAGAGCAGAAGTTCTACTTCAGCCAGATCAGGCCCGCAAAGAAACTGCGTTTCACAGGCCTTTGTAAGAGATGTTCCCGGTAGGCTGTTAGAGCACTGTGCAGAGCGAGTTGTTTCTTAGCTTCCCAAAGAGCTGGAAGCAAGATGCTTTGGGGCCCTTCTCACCCTTTGGAAAGAAGGCAGCACTTTGTGCCTTGCAGCTCTAGGGCAATGTAGCACACCCACAGCAGAAGTTCTACTTCAGCCAGATCAGGCCCGCAAAGAAACTGCGTTTCACAGGCCTTTGTAAGAGATGTTCCCGGTAGGCTGTTAGAGCACTGTGCAGAGCGAGTTGTTTCTTAGCTTCCCAGAGAGCTGGAAGCAAGATGCTTTGGGGCCCGTTAATTTTATACCCTGCTACTTTGCTGTAGTTGTTGATTATTTCTAATAGTTTTTCTGTGGATTCTTTGGGGTTTTCTATGTATAAGATCATGTCGTCTGCAAACAACGCGAGTTTTACTTCTTCGTTACCGATTTGGATTCCTTTCATTTTTTTTTCCTGCCGAATTGCTCTGGCCAGCACCTCCAGTACTATGTTGAATAGGAGTGGTGAAAGTGGGCACCCTTGTCTTGTTCCTGTCCTCAGAGGGATGGCTTTCAGCTTTTGTCCATTGAGTATGATGTTGGCTGTGGGTCTATCATATATGGCCTTTATTATGTTGAGGTACTTTCCTTCTATACCCGTTTTACTGAGGGTTTTTATCATAAATGGGTGTTGGATCTTGTCGAATGCTTTCTCTGCGTCTATTGAGATGATCATGTGGTTTTTGTTTTTCATTTTGTTGATGTAGTGTATCACGTTGATTGACTTGCGGGTGTTGAACCATCCCTGTGTCCCTGGTATAAATCCCACTTGATCATGGTGTATAATCTTTTTGATGTATTGCTGTAATCGGTTTGCCAAAATTTGGTTGAGGATTTTTGCATCTATGTTCATCAGTGATATCGGCCTGTAGTTCTCCTTCTTTGTGTTGTCCTTGTCAGGTTTGGGGATCAGAGTGATGTTGGCTTCATAGAATGTGTTAGGGAGTTCTCCATCTTTCTCAATTTTCTGGAACAGTTTGAGGAGAATAGGTACAAAGAACTCACACTGCTTAACAACAAAAAAACAAACAACCCGATCAAAAAATGGGCAGAGGACATGAACAGACATTTCTCCAAAGAAGATATGAACATGGCCAATAGACACATGAAAAGATGTTCATCATCGCTAATCATCAGGGAAATGCAAATCAAAACTACACTAAGATATCACCTTACCCCCGTTAGATTGGCAAAAACATCCAAAACCAAGAACGACAAATGTTGCAGAGGTTGTGGAGAAAGAGGAACCCTCATACACTGTTGGTGGGAATGCAAACTGGTACAGCCACTATGGAAAACAGTATGGAGATTTCTCAAAAAGTTAAAAATAGAAATACCCTATGACCCAGCCATCCCATTACTGGGTATCTATCCTAAGAACCTGATATCAGATATCTCAAGAGTCCGTTGCACCCCTATGTTCATCGCAGCATTATTTACAATAGCCAAGACGTGGAACCAGCCTACATGCCCAGAAACTGATGATTGGATAAAGAAGATGTGGTATATATACACAATGGAATACTACTCAGCCATAAAAAAAGACGAAAGTGGCCCATTCACAACAATGTGGATGGACCTCGAGGGCATTATGTTAAGCGAAATAAGTCAGTCAGAGAAAGACGAACTCTATATGACTCCACTCATAGGTGGAAATTAGTATATTGAGAAGGAGATCTGATCGGTGGTTACCAGGGAAAAGGGGGGGTGGGGGGAGGGCACGGAGGGGGAAGTGGTGTTCCCACAACATGACTAACAAAAATGTACAACTGAAATTTCACAAGCTTGTAATCCGTCATAAGATTAATAAACAAACAAACAAACAAACAAAAAAAGATGCTTTGGGGCCCATCTGCCCCTATGGAAAGAACGCAGCACTTTCTGCCTTGCAGCTCTAGGGCAATGTAGCACACCCAGAGCAGAAGTTCTACTTCAGCCAGATCAGGCCCGCAAAGAAACTGCGTTTCACAGGCCTTTGTAAGAGATGTTCCCGGTAGGCTGTTAGAGCACTGTGCAGAGCGAGTTGTTTCTTAGCTTCCCAGAGAGCTGAAAGCAAGATGCTTTGGGGCCCGTTAATTTTATACCCTGCTACTTTGCTGTAGTTGTTGATTATTTCTAATAGTTTTTCTGTGGATTCTTTGGGGTTTTCTATGTATAAGATCATGTCGTCTGCAAACAACGCGAGTTTTACTTCTTCGTTACCGATTTGGATTCCTTTCATTTTTTTTTCCTGCCGAATTGCTCTGGCCAGCACCTCCAGTACTATGTTGAATAGGAGTGGTGAAAGTGGGCACCCTTGTCTTGTTCCTGTCCTCAGAGGGATGGCTTTCAGCTTTTGTCCATTGAGTATGATGTTGGCTGTGGGTCTATCATATATGGCCTTTATTATGTTGAGGTTCTTTCCTTCTATACCCGTTTTACTGAGGGTTTTTATCATAAATGGGTGTTGGATCTTGTCGAATGCTTTCTCTGCGTCTATTGAGATGATCATGTGGTTTTTGTTTTTCATTTTGTTGATGTAGTGTATCACGTTGATTGACTTGCGGGTGTTGAACCATCCCTGTGTCCCTGGTATAAATCCCACTTGATCATGGTGTATAATCTTTTTGATGTATTGCTGTAATCGGTTTGCCAAAATTTGGTTGAGGATTTTTGCATCTATGTTCATCAGTGATATCGGCCTGTAGTTCTCCTTCTTTGTGTTGTCCTTGTCAGGTTTGGGGATCAGAGTGATGTTGGCTTCATAGAATGTGTTAGGGAGTTCTCCATCTTTCTCAATTTTCTGGAACAGTTTGAGGAGAATAGGTACAAAGAACTCACACTGCTTAACAACAAAAAAACAAACAACCCGATCAAAAAATGGGCAGAGGACATGAACAGACATTTCTCCAAAGAAGATATGAACATGGCCAATAGACACATGAAAAGATGTTCATCATCGCTAATCATCAGGGAAATGCAAATCAAAACTACACTAAGATATCACCTTACCCCCGTTAGATTGGCAAAAACATCCAAAACCAAGAACGACAAATGTTGCAGAGGTTGTGGAGAAAGAGGAACCCTCATACACTGTTGGTGGGAATGCAAACTGGTACAGCCACTATGGAAAACAGTATGGAGATTTCTCAAAAAGTTAAAAATAGAAATACCCTATGACCCAGCCATCCCATTACTGGGTATCTATCCTAAGAACCTGATATCAGATATCTCAAGAGTCCGTTGCACCCCTATGTTCATCGCAGCATTATTTACAATAGCCAAGACGTGGAACCAGCCTACATGCCCAGAAACTGATGATTGGATAAAGAAGATGTGGTATATATACACAATGGAATACTACTCAGCCATAAAAAAAGACGAAAGTGGCCCATTCACAACAATGTGGATGGACCTCGAGGGCATTATGTTAAGCGAAATAAGTCAGTCAGAGAAAGACGAACTCTATATGACTCCACTCATAGGTGGAAATTAGTATATTGAGAAGGAGATCTGATCGGTGGTTACCAGGGAAAAGGGGGGGTGGGGGGAGGGCACGGAGGGGGAAGTGGTGTTCCCACAACATGACTAACAAAAATGTACAACTGAAATTTCACAAGCTTGTAATCCGTCATAAGATTAATAAACAAACAAACAAACAAACAAAAAAAGATGCTTTGGGGCCCATCTGCCCCTATGGAAAGAACGCAGCACTTTCTGCCTTGCAGCTCTAGGGCAATGTAGCACACCCAGAGCAGAAGTTCTACTTCAGCCAGATCAGGCCCGCAAAGAAACTGCGTTTCACAGGCCTTTGTAAGAGATGTTCCCGGTAGGCTGTTAGAGCACTGTGCAGAGCGAGTTGTTTCTTAGCTTCCCAGAGAGCTGGAAGCAAGATGCTTTGGGGCCCGTTAATTTTATACCCTGCTACTTTGCTGTAGTTGTTGATTATTTCTAATAGTTTTTCTGTGGATTCTTTGGGGTTTTCTATGTATAAGATCATGTCGTCTGCAAACAACGCGAGTTTTACTTCTTCGTTACCGATTTGGATTCCTTTCATTTTTTTTTTCCTGCCGAATTGCTCTGGCCAGCACCTCCAGTACTATGTTGAATAGGAGTGGTGAAAGTGGGCACCCTTGTCTTGTTCCTGTCCTCAGAGGGATGGCTTTCAGCTTTTGTCCATTGAGTATGATGTTGGCTGTGGGTCTATCATATATGGCCTTTATTATGTTGAGGTACTTTCCTTCTATACCCGTTTTACTGAGGGTTTTTATCATAAATGGGTGTTGGATCTTGTCGAATGCTTTCTCTGCGTCTATTGAGATGATCATGTGGTTTTTGTTTTTCATTTTGTTGATGTAGTGTATCACGTTGATTGACTTGCGGGTGTTGAACCATCCCTGTGTCCCTGGTATAAATCCCACTTGATCATGGTGTATAATCTTTTTGATGTATTGCTGTAATCGGTTTGCCAAAATTTGGTTGAGGATTTTTGCATCTATGTTCATCAGTGATATCGGCCTGTAGTTCTCCTTCTTTGTGTTGTCCTTGTCAGGTTTGGGGATCAGAGTGATGTTGGCTTCATAGAATGTGTTAGGGAGTTCTCCATCTTTCTCAATTTTCTGGAACAGTTTGAGGAGAATAGGTACAAAGAACTCACACTGCTTAACAACAAAAAAACAAACAACCCGATCAAAAAATGGGCAGAGGACATGAACAGACATTTCTCCAAAGAAGATATGAACATGGCCAATAGACACATGAAAAGATGTTCATCATCGCTAATCATCAGGGAAATGCAAATCAAAACTACACTAAGATATCACCTTACCCCCGTTAGATTGGCAAAAACATCCAAAACCAAGAACGACAAATGTTGCAGAGGTTGTGGAGAAAGAGGAACCCTCATACACTGTTGGTGGGAATGCAAACTGGTACAGCCACTATGGAAAACAGTATGGAGATTTCTCAAAAAGTTAAAAATAGAAATACCCTATGACCCAGCCATCCCATTACTGGGTATCTATCCTAAGAACCTGATATCAGATATCTCAAGAGTCCGTTGCACCCCTATGTTCATCGCAGCATTATTTACAATAGCCAAGACGTGGAACCAGCCTACATGCCCAGAAACTGATGATTGGATAAAGAAGATGTGGTATATATACACAATGGAATACTACTCAGCCATAAAAAAAGACGAAAGTGGCCCATTCACAACAATGTGGATGGACCTCGAGGGCATTATGTTAAGCGAAATAAGTCAGTCAGAGAAAGACGAACTCTATATGACTCCACTCATAGGTGGAAATTAGTATATTGAGAAGGAGATCTGATCGGTGGTTACCAGGGAAAAGGGGGGGTGGGGGGAGGGCACGGAGGGGGAAGTGGTGTTCCCACAACATGACTAACAAAAATGTACAACTGAAATTTCACAAGCTTGTAATCCGTCATAAGATTAATAAACAAACAAACAAACAAACAAAAAAAGATGCTTTGGGGCCCATCTGCCCCTATGGAAAGAACGCAGCACTTTCTGCCTTGCAGCTCTAGGGCAATGTAGCACACCCAGAGCAGAAGTTCTACTTCAGCCAGATCAGGCCCGCAAAGAAACTGCGTTTCACAGGCCTTTGTAAGAGATGTTCCCGGTAGGCTGTTAGAGCACTGTGCAGAGCGAGTTGTTTCTTAGCTTCCCAGAGAGCTGAAAGCAAGATGCTTTGGGGCCCGTTAATTTTATACCCTGCTACTTTGCTGTAGTTGTTGATTATTTCTAATAGTTTTTCTGTGGATTCTTTGGGGTTTTCTATGTATAAGATCATGTCGTCTGCAAACAACGCGAGTTTTACTTCTTCGTTACCGATTTGGATTCCTTTCATTTTTTTTTCCTGCCGAATTGCTCTGGCCAGCACCTCCAGTACTATGTTGAATAGGAGTGGTGAAAGTGGGCACCCTTGTCTTGTTCCTGTCCTCAGAGGGATGGCTTTCAGCTTTTGTCCATTGAGTATGATGTTGGCTGTGGGTCTATCATATATGGCCTTTATTATGTTGAGGTTCTTTCCTTCTATACCCGTTTTACTGAGGGTTTTTATCATAAATGGGTGTTGGATCTTGTCGAATGCTTTCTCTGCGTCTATTGAGATGATCATGTGGTTTTTGTTTTTCATTTTGTTGATGTAGTGTATCACGTTGATTGACTTGCGGGTGTTGAACCATCCCTGTGTCCCTGGTATAAATCCCACTTGATCATGGTGTATAATCTTTTTGATGTATTGCTGTAATCGGTTTGCCAAAATTTGGTTGAGGATTTTTGCATCTATGTTCATCAGTGATATCGGCCTGTAGTTCTCCTTCTTTGTGTTGTCCTTGTCAGGTTTGGGGATCAGAGTGATGTTGGCTTCATAGAATGTGTTAGGGAGTTCTCCATCTTTCTCAATTTTCTGGAACAGTTTGAGGAGAATAGGTACAAAGAACTCACACTGCTTAACAACAAAAAAACAAACAACCCGATCAAAAAATGGGCAGAGGACATGAACAGACATTTCTCCAAAGAAGATATGAACATGGCCAATAGACACATGAAAAGATGTTCATCATCGCTAATCATCAGGGAAATGCAAATCAAAACTACACTAAGATATCACCTTACCCCCGTTAGATTGGCAAAAACATCCAAAACCAAGAACGACAAATGTTGCAGAGGTTGTGGAGAAAGAGGAACCCTCATACACTGTTGGTGGGAATGCAAACTGGTACAGCCACTATGGAAAACAGTATGGAGATTTCTCAAAAAGTTAAAAATAGAAATACCCTATGACCCAGCCATCCCATTACTGGGTATCTATCCTAAGAACCTGATATCAGATATCTCAAGAGTCCGTTGCACCCCTATGTTCATCGCAGCATTATTTACAATAGCCAAGACGTGGAACCAGCCTACATGCCCAGAAACTGATGATTGGATAAAGAAGATGTGGTATATATACACAATGGAATACTACTCAGCCATAAAAAAAGACGAAAGTGGCCCATTCACAACAATGTGGATGGACCTCGAGGGCATTATGTTAAGCGAAATAAGTCAGTCAGAGAAAGACGAACTCTATATGACTCCACTCATAGGTGGAAATTAGTATATTGAGAAGGAGATCTGATCGGTGGTTACCAGGGAAAAGGGGGGGTGGGGGGAGGGCACGGAGGGGGAAGTGGTGTTCCCACAACATGACTAACAAAAATGTACAACTGAAATTTCACAAGCTTGTAATCCGTCATAAGATTAATAAACAAACAAACAAACAAACAAAAAAAGATGCTTTGGGGCCCATCTGCCCCTATGGAAAGAACGCAGCACTTTCTGCCTTGCAGCTCTAGGGCAATGTAGCACACCCAGAGCAGAAGTTCTACTTCAGCCAGATCAGGCCCGCAAAGAAACTGCGTTTCACAGGCCTTTGTAAGAGATGTTCCCGGTAGGCTGTTAGAGCACTGTGCAGAGCGAGTTGTTTCTTAGCTTCCCAGAGAGCTGGAAGCAAGATGCTTTGGGGCCCGTTAATTTTATACCCTGCTACTTTGCTGTAGTTGTTGATTATTTCTAATAGTTTTTCTGTGGATTCTTTGGGGTTTTCTATGTATAAGATCATGTCGTCTGCAAACAACGCGAGTTTTACTTCTTCGTTACCGATTTGGATTCCTTTCATTTTTTTTTTCCTGCCGAATTGCTCTGGCCAGCACCTCCAGTACTATGTTGAATAGGAGTGGTGAAAGTGGGCACCCTTGTCTTGTTCCTGTCCTCAGAGGGATGGCTTTCAGCTTTTGTCCATTGAGTATGATGTTGGCTGTGGGTCTATCATATATGGCCTTTATTATGTTGAGGTACTTTCCTTCTATACCCATTTTACTGAGGGTTTTTATCATAAATGGGTGTTGGATCTTGTCGAATGCTTTCTCTGCGTCTATTGAGATGATCATGTGGTTTTTGTTTTTCATTTTGTTGATGTAGTGTATCACGTTGATTGACTTGCGGGTGTTGAACCATCCCTGTGTCCCTGGTATAAATCCCACTTGATCATGGTGTATAATCTTTTTGATGTATTGCTGTAATCGGTTTGCCAAAATTTGGTTGAGGATTTTTGCATCTATGTTCATCAGTGATATCGGCCTGTAGTTCTCCTTCTTTGTGTTGTCCTTGTCAGGTTTGGGGATCAGAGTGATGTTGGCTTCATAGAATGTGTTAGGGAGTTCTCCATCTTTCTCAATTTTCTGGAACAGTTTGAGGAGAATAGGTACAAAGAACTCACACTGCTTAACAACAAAAAAACAAACAACCCGATCAAAAAATGGGCAGAGGACATGAACAGACATTTCTCCAAAGAAGATATGAACATGGCCAATAGACACATGAAAAGATGTTCATCATCGCTAATCATCAGGGAAATGCAAATCAAAACTACACTAAGATATCACCTTACCCCCGTTAGATTGGCAAAAACATCCAAAACCAAGAACGACAAATGTTGCAGAGGTTGTGGACAAAGAGGAACCCTCATACACTGTTGGTGGGAATGCAAACTGGTACAGCCACTATGGAAAACAGTATGGAGATTTCTCAAAAAGTTAAAAATAGAAATACCCTATGACCCAGCCATCCCATTACTGGGTATCTATCCTAAGAACCTGATATCAGATATCTCAAGAGTCCGTTGCACCCCTATGTTCATCGCAGCATTATTTACAATAGCCAAGACGTGGAACCAGCCTACATGCCCAGAAACTGATGATTGGATAAAGAAGATGTGGTATATATACACAATGGAATACTACTCAGCCATAAAAAAAGACGAAAGTGGCCCATTCACAACAATGTGGATGGACCTCGAGGGCATTATGTTAAGCGAAATAAGTCAGTCAGAGAAAGACGAACTCTATATGACTCCACTCATAGGTGGAAATTAGTATATTGAGAAGGAGATCTGATCGGTGGTTACCAGGGAAAAGGGGGGGTGGGGGGAGGGCACGGAGGGGGAAGTGGTGTTCCCACAACATGACTAACAAAAATGTACAACTGAAATTTCACAAGCTTGTAATCCGTCATAAGATTAATAAACAAACAAACAAACAAACAAAAAAAGATGCTTTGGGGCCCATCTGCCCCTATGGAAAGAACGCAGCACTTTCTGCCTTGCAGCTCTAGGGCAATGTAGCACACCCAGAGCAGAAGTTCTACTTCAGCCAGATCAGGCCCGCAAAGAAACTGCGTTTCACAGGCCTTTGTAAGAGATGTTCCCGGTAGGCTGTTAGAGCACTGTGCAGAGCGAGTTGTTTCTTAGCTTCCCAGAGAGCTGAAAGCAAGATGCTTTGGGGCCCGTTAATTTTATACCCTGCTACTTTGCTGTAGTTGTTGATTATTTCTAATAGTTTTTCTGTGGATTCTTTGGGGTTTTCTATGTATAAGATCATGTCGTCTGCAAACAACGCGAGTTTTACTTCTTCGTTACCGATTTGGATTCCTTTCATTTTTTTTTCCTGCCGAATTGCTCTGGCCAGCACCTCCAGTACTATGTTGAATAGGAGTGGTGAAAGTGGGCACCCTTGTCTTGTTCCTGTCCTCAGAGGGATGGCTTTCAGCTTTTGTCCATTGAGTATGATGTTGGCTGTGGGTCTATCATATATGGCCTTTATTATGTTGAGGTACTTTCCTTCTATACCCGTTTTACTGAGGGTTTTTATCATAAATGGGTGTTGGATCTTGTCGAATGCTTTCTCTGCGTCTATTGAGATGATCATGTGGTTTTTGTTTTTCATTTTGTTGATGTAGTGTATCACGTTGATTGACTTGCGGGTGTTGAACCATCCCTGTGTCCCTGGTATAAATCCCACTTGATCATGGTGTATAATCTTTTTGATGTATTGCTGTAATCGGTTTGCCAAAATTTGGTTGAGGATTTTTGCATCTATGTTCATCAGTGATATCGGCCTGTAGTTCTCCTTCTTTGTGTTGTCCTTGTCAGGTTTGGGGATCAGAGTGATGTTGGCTTCATAGAATGTGTTAGGGAGTTCTCCATCTTTCTCAATTTTCTGGAACAGTTTGAGGAGAATAGGTACAAAGAACTCACACTGCTTAACAACAAAAAAACAAACAACCCGATCAAAAAATGGGCAGAGGACATGAACAGACATTTCTCCAAAGAAGATATGAACATGGCCAATAGACACATGAAAAGATGTTCATCATCGCTAATCATCAGGGAAATGCAAATCAAAACTACACTAAGATATCACCTTACCCCCGTTAGATTGGCAAAAACATCCAAAACCAAGAACGACAAATGTTGCAGAGGTTGTGGACAAAGAGGAACCCTCATACACTGTTGGTGGGAATGCAAACTGGTACAGCCACTATGGAAAACAGTATGGAGATTTCTCAAAAAGTTAAAAATAGAAATACCCTATGACCCAGCCATCCCATTACTGGGTATCTATCCTAAGAACCTGATATCAGATATCTCAAGAGTCCGTTGCACCCCTATGTTCATCGCAGCATTATTTACAATAGCCAAGACGTGGAACCAGCCTACATGCCCAGAAACTGATGATTGGATAAAGAAGATGTGGTATATATACACAATGGAATACTACTCAGCCATAAAAAAAGACGAAAGTGGCCCATTCACAACAATGTGGATGGACCTCGAGGGCATTATGTTAAGCGAAATAAGTCAGTCAGAGAAAGACGAACTCTATATGACTCCACTCATAGGTGGAAATTAGTATATTGAGAAGGAGATCTGATCGGTGGTTACCAGGGAAAAGGGGGGGTGGGGGGAGGGCACGGAGGGGGAAGTGGTGTTCCCACAACATGACTAACAAAAATGTACAACTGAAATTTCACAAGCTTGTAATCCGTCATAAGATTAATAAACAAACAAACAAAAAAAGATGCTTTGGGGCCCATCTGCCCCTATGGAAAGAACGCAGCACTTTCTGCCTTGCAGCTCTAGGGCAATGTAGCACACCCAGAGCAGAAGTTCTACTTCAGCCAGATCAGGCCCGCAAAAAAACTGCGTTTCACAGGCCTTTGTAAGAGATGTTCCCGGTAGGCTGTTAGAGCACTGTGCAGAGCGAGTTGTTTCTTAGCTTCCCAGAGAGCTGGAAGCAAGATGCTTTGGGGCCCGTTAATTTTATACCCTGCTACTTTGCTGTAGTTGTTGATTATTTCTAATAGTTTTTCTGTGGATTCTTTGGGGTTTTCTATGTATAAGATCATGTCGTCTGCAAACAACGCGAGTTTTACTTCTTCGTTACCGATTTGGATTCCTTTCATTTTTTTTTCCTGCCGAATTGCTCTGGCCAGCACCTCCAGTACTATGTTGAATAGGAGTGGTGAAAGTGGGCACCCTTGTCTTGTTCCTGTCCTCAGAGGGATGGCTTTCAGCTTTTGTCCATTGAGTATGATGTTGGCTGTGGGTCTATCATATATGGCCTTTATTATGTTGAGGTTCTTTCCTTCTATACCCGTTTTACTGAGGGTTTTTATCATAAATGGGTGTTGGATCTTGTCGAATGCTTTCTCTGCGTCTATTGAGATGATCATGTGGTTTTTGTTTTTCATTTTGTTGATGTAGTGTATCACGTTGATTGACTTGCGGGTGTTGAACCATCCCTGTGTCCCTGGTATAAATCCCACTTGATCATGGTGTATAATCTTTTTGATGTATTGCTGTAATCGGTTTGCCAAAATTTGGTTGAGGATTTTTGCATCTATGTTCATCAGTGATATCGGCCTGTAGTTCTCCTTCTTTGTGTTGTCCTTGTCAGGTTTGGGGATCAGAGTGATGTTGGCTTCATAGAATGTGTTAGGGAGTTCTCCATCTTTCTCAATTTTCTGGAACAGTTTGAGGAGAATAGGTACAAAGAACTCACACTGCTTAACAACAAAAAAACAAACAACCCGATCAAAAAATGGGCAGAGGACATGAACAGACATTTCTCCAAAGAAGATATGAACATGGCCAATAGACACATGAAAAGATGTTCATCATCGCTAATCATCAGGGAAATGCAAATCAAAACTACACTAAGATATCACCTTACCCCCGTTAGATTGGCAAAAACATCCAAAACCAAGAACGACAAATGTTGCAGAGGTTGTGGACAAAGAGGAACCCTCATACACTGTTGGTGGGAATGCAAACTGGTACAGCCACTATGGAAAACAGTATGGAGATTTCTCAAAAAGTTAAAAATAGAAATACCCTATGACCCAGCCATCCCATTACTGGGTATCTATCCTAAGAACCTGATATCAGATATCTCAAGAGTCCGTTGCACCCCTATGTTCATCGCAGCATTATTTACAATAGCCAAGACGTGGAACCAGCCTACATGCCCAGAAACTGATGATTGGATAAAGAAGATGTGGTATATATACACAATGGAATACTACTCAGCCATAAAAAAAGACGAAAGTGGCCCATTCACAACAATGTGGATGGACCTCGAGGGCATTATGTTAAGCGAAATAAGTCAGTCAGAGAAAGACGAACTCTATATGACTCCACTCATAGGTGGAAATTAGTATATTGAGAAGGAGATCTGATCGGTGGTTACCAGGGAAAAGGGGGGGTGGGGGGAGGGCACGGAGGGGGAAGTGGTGTTCCCAAAACATGACTAACAAAAATGTACAACTGAAATTTCACAAGCTTGTAATCCGTCATAAGATTAATAAACAAACAAACAAAAAAAGATGCTTTGGGGCCCATCTGCCCCTATGGAAAGAACGCAGCACTTTCTGCCTTGCAGCTCTAGGGCAATGTAGCACACCCAGAGCAGAAGTTCTACTTCAGCCAGATCAGGCCCGCAAAAAAACTGCGTTTCACAGGCCTTTGTAAGAGATGTTCCCGGTAGGCTGTTAGAGCACTGTGCAGAGCGAGTTGTTTCTTAGCTTCCCAGAGAGCTGGAAGCAAGATGCTTTGGGGCCCGTTAATTTTATACCCTGCTACTTTGCTGTAGTTGTTGATTATTTCTAATAGTTTTTCTGTGGATTCTTTGGGGTTTTCTATGTATAAGATCATGTCGTCTGCAAACAACGCGAGTTTTACTTCTTCGTTACCGATTTGGATTCCTTTCATTTTTTTTTCCTGCCGAATTGCTCTGGCCAGCACCTCCAGTACTATGTTGAATAGGAGTGGTGAAAGTGGGCACCCTTGTCTTGTTCCTGTCCTCAGAGGGATGGCTTTCAGCTTTTGTCCATTGAGTATGATGTTGGCTGTGGGTCTATCATATATGGCCTTTATTATGTTGAGGTTCTTTCCTTCTATACCCGTTTTACTGAGGGTTTTTATCATAAATGGGTGTTGGATCTTGTCGAATGCTTTCTCTGCGTCTATTGAGATGATCATGTGGTTTTTGTTTTTCATTTTGTTGATGTAGTGTATCACGTTGATTGACTTGCGGGTGTTGAACCATCCCTGTGTCCCTGGTATAAATCCCACTTGATCATGGTGTATAATCTTTTTGATGTATTGCTGTAATCGGTTTGCCAAAATTTGGTTGAGGATTTTTGCATCTATGTTCATCAGTGATATCGGCCTGTAGTTCTCCTTCTTTGTGTTGTCCTTGTCAGGTTTGGGGATCAGAGTGATGTTGGCTTCATAGAATGTGTTAGGGAGTTCTCCATCTTTCTCAATTTTCTGGAACAGTTTGAGGAGAATAGGTACAAAGAACTCACACTGCTTAACAACAAAAAAACAAACAACCCGATCAAAAAATGGGCAGAGGACATGAACAGACATTTCTCCAAAGAAGATATGAACATGGCCAATAGACACATGAAAAGATGTTCATCATCGCTAATCATCAGGGAAATGCAAATCAAAACTACACTAAGATATCACCTTACCCCCGTTAGATTGGCAAAAACATCCAAAACCAAGAACGACAAATGTTGCAGAGGTTGTGGACAAAGAGGAACCCTCATACACTGTTGGTGGGAATGCAAACTGGTACAGCCACTATGGAAAACAGTATGGAGATTTCTCAAAAAGTTAAAAATAGAAATACCCTATGACCCAGCCATCCCATTACTGGGTATCTATCCTAAGAACCTGATATCAGATATCTCAAGAGTCCGTTGCACCCCTATGTTCATCGCAGCATTATTTACAATAGCCAAGACGTGGAACCAGCCTACATGCCCAGAAACTGATGATTGGATAAAGAAGATGTGGTATATATACACAATGGAATACTACTCAGCCATAAAAAAAGACGAAAGTGGCCCATTCACAACAATGTGGATGGACCTCGAGGGCATTATGTTAAGCGAAATAAGTCAGTCAGAGAAAGACGAACTCTATATGACTCCACTCATAGGTGGAAATTAGTATATTGAGAAGGAGATCTGATCGGTGGTTACCAGGGAAAAGGGGGGGTGGGGGGAGGGCACGGAGGGGGAAGTGGTGTTCCCAAAACATGACTAACAAAAATGTACAACTGAAATTTCACAAGCTTGTAATCCGTCATAAGATTAATAAACAAACAAACAAAAAAAGATGCTTTGGGGCCCATCTGCCCCTATGGAAAGAACGCAGCACTTTCTGCCTTGCAGCTCTAGGGCAATGTAGCACACCCAGAGCAGAAGTTCTACTTCAGCCAGATCAGGCCCGCAAAAAAACTGCGTTTCACAGGCCTTTGTAAGAGATGTTCCCGGTAGGCTGTTAGAGCACTGTGCAGAGCGAGTTGTTTCTTAGCTTCCCAGAGAGCTGGAAGCAAGATGCTTTGGGGCCCGTTAATTTTATACCCTGCTACTTTGCTGTAGTTGTTGATTATTTCTAATAGTTTTTCTGTGGATTCTTTGGGGTTTTCTATGTATAAGATCATGTCGTCTGCAAACAACGCGAGTTTTACTTCTTCGTTACCGATTTGGATTCCTTTCATTTTTTTTTCCTGCCGAATTGCTCTGGCCAGCACCTCCAGTACTATGTTGAATAGGAGTGGTGAAAGTGGGCACCCTTGTCTTGTTCCTGTCCTCAGAGGGATGGCTTTCAGCTTTTGTCCATTGAGTATGATGTTGGCTGTGGGTCTATCATATATGGCCTTTATTATGTTGAGGTTCTTTCCTTCTATACCCGTTTTACTGAGGGTTTTTATCATAAATGGGTGTTGGATCTTGTCGAATGCTTTCTCTGCGTCTATTGAGATGATCATGTGGTTTTTGTTTTTCATTTTGTTGATGTAGTGTATCACGTTGATTGACTTGCGGGTGTTGAACCATCCCTGTGTCCCTGGTATAAATCCCACTTGATCATGGTGTATAATCTTTTTGATGTATTGCTGTAATCGGTTTGCCAAAATTTGGTTGAGGATTTTTGCATCTATGTTCATCAGTGATATCGGCCTGTAGTTCTCCTTCTTTGTGTTGTCCTTGTCAGGTTTGGGGATCAGAGTGATGTTGGCTTCATAGAATGTGTTAGGGAGTTCTCCATCTTTCTCAATTTTCTGGAACAGTTTGAGGAGAATAGGTACAAAGAACTCACACTGCTTAACAACAAAAAAACAAACAACCCGATCAAAAAATGGGCAGAGGACATGAACAGACATTTCTCCAAAGAAGATATGAACATGGCCAATAGACACATGAAAAGATGTTCATCATCGCTAATCATCAGGGAAATGCAAATCAAAACTACACTAAGATATCACCTTACCCCCGTTAGATTGGCAAAAACATCCAAAACCAAGAACGACAAATGTTGCAGAGGTTGTGGACAAAGAGGAACCCTCATACACTGTTGGTGGGAATGCAAACTGGTACAGCCACTATGGAAAACAGTATGGAGATTTCTCAAAAAGTTAAAAATAGAAATACCCTATGACCCAGCCATCCCATTACTGGGTATCTATCCTAAGAACCTGATATCAGATATCTCAAGAGTCCGTTGCACCCCTATGTTCATCGCAGCATTATTTACAATAGCCAAGACGTGGAACCAGCCTACATGCCCAGAAACTGATGATTGGATAAAGAAGATGTGGTATATATACACAATGGAATACTACTCAGCCATAAAAAAAGACGAAAGTGGCCCATTCACAACAATGTGGATGGACCTCGAGGGCATTATGTTAAGCGAAATAAGTCAGTCAGAGAAAGACGAACTCTATATGACTCCACTCATAGGTGGAAATTAGTATATTGAGAAGGAGATCTGATCGGTGGTTACCAGGGAAAAGGGGGGGTGGGGGGAGGGCACGGAGGGGGAAGTGGTGTTCCCACAACATGACTAACAAAAATGTACAACTGAAATTTCACAAGCTTGTAATCCGTCATAAGATTAATAAACAAACAAACAAACAAACAAAAAAAGATGCTTTGGGGCCCATCTGCCCCTATGGAAAGAACGCAGCACTTTCTGCCTTGCAGCTCTAGGGCAATGTAGCACACCCAGAGCAGAAGTTCTACTTCAGCCAGATCAGGCCCGCAAAGAAACTGCGTTTCACAGGCCTTTGTAAGAGATGTTCCCGGTAGGCTGTTAGAGCACTGTGCAGAGCGAGTTGTTTCTTAGCTTCCCAAAGAGCTGGAAGCAAGATGCTTTGGGGCCCTTCTCACCCTTTGGAAAGAAGGCAGCACTTTGTGCCTTGCAGCTCTAGGGCAATGTAGCACACCCACAGCAGAAGTTCTACTTCAGCCAGATCAGGCCCGCAAAGAAACTGCGTTTCACAGGCCTTTGTAAGAGATGTTCCCGGTAGGCTGTTAGAGCACTGTGCAGAGCGAGTTGTTTCTTAGCTTCCCAGAGAGCTGGAAGCAAGATGCTTTGGGGCCCGTTAATTTTATACCCTGCTACTTTGCTGTAGTTGTTGATTATTTCTAATAGTTTTTCTGTGGATTCTTTGGGGTTTTCTATGTATAAGATCATGTCGTCTGCAAACAACGCGAGTTTTACTTCTTCGTTACCGATTTGGATTCCTTTCATTTTTTTTTCCTGCCGAATTGCTCTGGCCAGCACCTCCAGTACTATGTTGAATAGGAGTGGTGAAAGTGGGCACCCTTGTCTTGTTCCTGTCCTCAGAGGGATGGCTTTCAGCTTTTGTCCATTGAGTATGATGTTGGCTGTGGGTCTATCATATATGGCCTTTATTATGTTGAGGTACTTTCCTTCTATACCCGTTTTACTGAGGGTTTTTATCATAAATGGGTGTTGGATCTTGTCGAATGCTTTCTCTGCATCTATTGAGATGATCATGTGGTTTTTGTTTTTCATTTTGTTGATGTAGTGTATCACGTTGATTGACTTGCGGGTGTTGAACCATCCCTGTGTCCCTGGTATAAATCCCACTTGATCATGGTGTATAATCTTTTTGATGTATTGCTGTAATCGGTTTGCCAAAATTTGGTTGAGGATTTTTGCATCTATGTTCATCAGTGATATCGGCCTGTAGTTCTCCTTCTTTGTGTTGTCCTTGTCAGGTTTGGGGATCAGAGTGATGTTGGCTTCATAGAATGTGTTAGGGAGTTCTCCATCTTTCTCAATTTTCTGGAACAGTTTGAGGAGAATAGGTACAAAGAACTCACACTGCTTAACAACAAAAAAACAAACAACCCGATCAAAAAATGGGCAGAGGACATGAACAGACATTTCTCCAAAGAAGATATGAACATGGCCAATAGACACATGAAAAGATGTTCATCATCGCTAATCATCAGGGAAATGCAAATCAAAACTACACTAAGATATCACCTTACCCCCGTTAGATTGGCAAAAACATCCAAAACCAAGAACGACAAATGTTGCAGAGGTTGTGGAGAAAGAGGAACCCTCATACACTGTTGGTGGGAATGCAAACTGGTACAGCCACTATGGAAAACAGTATGGAGATTTCTCAAAAAGTTAAAAATAGAAATACCCTATGACCCAGCCATCCCATTACTGGGTATCTATCCTAAGAACCTGATATCAGATATCTCAAGAGTCCGTTGCACCCCTATGTTCATCGCAGCATTATTTACAATAGCCAAGACGTGGAACCAGCCTACATGCCCAGAAACTGATGATTGGATAAAGAAGATGTGGTATATATACACAATGGAATACTACTCAGCCATAAAAAAAGACGAAAGTGGCCCATTCACAACAATGTGGATGGACCTCGAGGGCATTATGTTAAGCGAAATAAGTCAGTCAGAGAAAGACGAACTCTATATGACTCCACTCATAGGTGGAAATTAGTATATTGAGAAGGAGATCTGATCGGTGGTTACCAGGGAAAAGGGGGGGTGGGGGGAGGGCACGGAGGGGGAAGTGGTGTTCCCACAACATGACTAACAAAAATGTACAACTGAAATTTCACAAGCTTGTAATCCGTCATAAGATTAATAAACAAACAAACAAACAAACAAAAAAAGATGCTTTGGGGCCCATCTGCCCCTATGGAAAGAACGCAGCACTTTCTGCCTTGCAGCTCTAGGGCAATGTAGCACACCCAGAGCAGAAGTTCTACTTCAGCCAGATCAGGCCCGCAAAGAAACTGCGTTTCACAGGCCTTTGTAAGAGATGTTCCCGGTAGGCTGTTAGAGCACTGTGCAGAGCGAGTTGTTTCTTAGCTTCCCAAAGAGCTGGAAGCAAGATGCTTTGGGGCCCTTCTCACCCTTTGGAAAGAAGGCAGCACTTTGTGCCTTGCAGCTCTAGGGCAATGTAGCACACCCACAGCAGAAGTTCTACTTCAGCCAGATCAGGCCCGCAAAGAAACTGCGTTTCACAGGCCTTTGTAAGAGATGTTCCCGGTAGGCTGTTAGAGCACTGTGCAGAGCGAGTTGTTTCTTAGCTTCCCAGAGAGCTGGAAGCAAGATGCTTTGGGGCCCGTTAATTTTATACCCTGCTACTTTGCTGTAGTTGTTGATTATTTCTAATAGTTTTTCTGTGGATTCTTTGGGGTTTTCTATGTATAAGATCATGTCGTCTGCAAACAACGCGAGTTTTACTTCTTCGTTACCGATTTGGATTCCTTTCATTTTTTTTTCCTGCCGAATTGCTCTGGCCAGCACCTCCAGTACTATGTTGAATAGGAGTGGTGAAAGTGGGCACCCTTGTCTTGTTCCTGTCCTCAGAGGGATGGCTTTCAGCTTTTGTCCATTGAGTATGATGTTGGCTGTGGGTCTATCATATATGGCCTTTATTATGTTGAGGTACTTTCCTTCTATACCCGTTTTACTGAGGGTTTTTATCATAAATGGGTGTTGGATCTTGTCGAATGCTTTCTCTGCGTCTATTGAGATGATCATGTGGTTTTTGTTTTTCATTTTGTTGATGTAGTGTATCACGTTGATTGACTTGCGGGTGTTGAACCATCCCTGTGTCCCTGGTATAAATCCCACTTGATCATGGTGTATAATCTTTTTGATGTATTGCTGTAATCGGTTTGCCAAAATTTGGTTGAGGATTTTTGCATCTATGTTCATCAGTGATATCGGCCTGTAGTTCTCCTTCTTTGTGTTGTCCTTGTCAGGTTTGGGGATCAGAGTGATGTTGGCTTCATAGAATGTGTTAGGGAGTTCTCCATCTTTCTCAATTTTCTGGAACAGTTTGAGGAGAATAGGTACAAAGAACTCACACTGCTTAACAACAAAAAAACAAACAACCCGATCAAAAAATGGGCAGAGGACATGAACAGACATTTCTCCAAAGAAGATATGAACATGGCCAATAGACACATGAAAAGATGTTCATCATCGCTAATCATCAGGGAAATGCAAATCAAAACTACACTAAGATATCACCTTACCCCCGTTAGATTGGCAAAAACATCCAAAACCAAGAACGACAAATGTTGCAGAGGTTGTGGACAAAGAGGAACCCTCATACACTGTTGGTGGGAATGCAAACTGGTACAGCCACTATGGAAAACAGTATGGAGATTTCTCAAAAAGTTAAAAATAGAAATACCCTATGACCCAGCCATCCCATTACTGGGTATCTATCCTAAGAACCTGATATCAGATATCTCAAGAGTCCGTTGCACCCCTATGTTCATCGCAGCATTATTTACAATAGCCAAGACGTGGAACCAGCCTACATGCCCAGAAACTGATGATTGGATAAAGAAGATGTGGTATATATACACAATGGAATACTACTCAGCCATAAAAAAAGACGAAAGTGGCCCATTCACAACAATGTGGATGGACCTCGAGGGCATTATGTTAAGCGAAATAAGTCAGTCAGAGAAAGACGAACTCTATATGACTCCACTCATAGGTGGAAATTAGTATATTGAGAAGGAGATCTGATCGGTGGTTACCAGGGAAAAGGGGGGGTGGGGGGAGGGCACGGAGGGGGAAGTGGTGTTCCCACAACATGACTAACAAAAATGTACAACTGAAATTTCACAAGCTTGTAATCCGTCATAAGATTAATAAACAAACAAACAAAAAAAGATGCTTTGGGGCCCATCTGCCCCTATGGAAAGAACGCAGCACTTTCTGCCTTGCAGCTCTAGGGCAATGTAGCACACCCAGAGCAGAAGTTCTACTTCAGCCAGATCAGGCCCGCAAAAAAACTGCGTTTCACAGGCCTTTGTAAGAGATGTTCCCGGTAGGCTGTTAGAGCACTGTGCAGAGCGAGTTGTTTCTTAGCTTCCCAGAGAGCTGGAAGCAAGATGCTTTGGGGCCCGTTAATTTTATACCCTGCTACTTTGCTGTAGTTGTTGATTATTTCTAATAGTTTTTCTGTGGATTCTTTGGGGTTTTCTATGTATAAGATCATGTCGTCTGCAAACAACGCGAGTTTTACTTCTTCGTTACCGATTTGGATTCCTTTCATTTTTTTTTCCTGCCGAATTGCTCTGGCCAGCACCTCCAGTACTATGTTGAATAGGAGTGGTGAAAGTGGGCACCCTTGTCTTGTTCCTGTCCTCAGAGGGATGGCTTTCAGCTTTTGTCCATTGAGTATGATGTTGGCTGTGGGTCTATCATATATGGCCTTTATTATGTTGAGGTTCTTTCCTTCTATACCCGTTTTACTGAGGGTTTTTATCATAAATGGGTGTTGGATCTTGTCGAATGCTTTCTCTGCGTCTATTGAGATGATCATGTGGTTTTTGTTTTTCATTTTGTTGATGTAGTGTATCACGTTGATTGACTTGCGGGTGTTGAACCATCCCTGTGTCCCTGGTATAAATCCCACTTGATCATGGTGTATAATCTTTTTGATGTATTGCTGTAATCGGTTTGCCAAAATTTGGTTGAGGATTTTTGCATCTATGTTCATCAGTGATATCGGCCTGTAGTTCTCCTTCTTTGTGTTGTCCTTGTCAGGTTTGGGGATCAGAGTGATGTTGGCTTCATAGAATGTGTTAGGGAGTTCTCCATCTTTCTCAATTTTCTGGAACAGTTTGAGGAGAATAGGTACAAAGAACTCACACTGCTTAACAACAAAAAAACAAACAACCCGATCAAAAAATGGGCAGAGGACATGAACAGACATTTCTCCAAAGAAGATATGAACATGGCCAATAGACACATGAAAAGATGTTCATCATCGCTAATCATCAGGGAAATGCAAATCAAAACTACACTAAGATATCACCTTACCCCCGTTAGATTGGCAAAAACATCCAAAACCAAGAACGACAAATGTTGCAGAGGTTGTGGACAAAGAGGAACCCTCATACACTGTTGGTGGGAATGCAAACTGGTACAGCCACTATGGAAAACAGTATGGAGATTTCTCAAAAAGTTAAAAATAGAAATACCCTATGACCCAGCCATCCCATTACTGGGTATCTATCCTAAGAACCTGATATCAGATATCTCAAGAGTCCGTTGCACCCCTATGTTCATCGCAGCATTATTTACAATAGCCAAGACGTGGAACCAGCCTACATGCCCAGAAACTGATGATTGGATAAAGAAGATGTGGTATATATACACAATGGAATACTACTCAGCCATAAAAAAAGACGAAAGTGGCCCATTCACAACAATGTGGATGGACCTCGAGGGCATTATGTTAAGCGAAATAAGTCAGTCAGAGAAAGACGAACTCTATATGACTCCACTCATAGGTGGAAATTAGTATATTGAGAAGGAGATCTGATCGGTGGTTACCAGGGAAAAGGGGGGGTGGGGGGAGGGCACGGAGGGGGAAGTGGTGTTCCCACAACATGACTAACAAAAATGTACAACTGAAATTTCACAAGCTTGTAATCCGTCATAAGATTAATAAACAAACAAACAAACAAACAAAAAAAGATGCTTTGGGGCCCATCTGCCCCTATGGAAAGAACGCAGCACTTTCTGCCTTGCAGCTCTAGGGCAATGTAGCACACCCAGAGCAGAAGTTCTACTTCAGCCAGATCAGGCCCGCAAAGAAACTGCGTTTCACAGGCCTTTGTAAGAGATGTTCCCGGTAGGCTGTTAGAGCACTGTGCAGAGCGAGTTGTTTCTTAGCTTCCCAAAGAGCTGGAAGCAAGATGCTTTGGGGCCCTTCTCACCCTTTGGAAAGAAGGCAGCACTTTGTGCCTTGCAGCTCTAGGGCAATGTAGCACACCCACAGCAGAAGTTCTACTTCAGCCAGATCAGGCCCGCAAAGAAACTGCGTTTCACAGGCCTTTGTAAGAGATGTTCCCGGTAGGCTGTTAGAGCACTGTGCAGAGCGAGTTGTTTCTTAGCTTCCCAGAGAGCTGGAAGCAAGATGCTTTGGGGCCCGTTAATTTTATACCCTGCTACTTTGCTGTAGTTGTTGATTATTTCTAATAGTTTTTCTGTGGATTCTTTGGGGTTTTCTATGTATAAGATCATGTCGTCTGCAAACAACGCGAGTTTTACTTCTTCGTTACCGATTTGGATTCCTTTCATTTTTTTTTCCTGCCGAATTGCTCTGGCCAGCACCTCCAGTACTATGTTGAATAGGAGTGGTGAAAGTGGGCACCCTTGTCTTGTTCCTGTCCTCAGAGGGATGGCTTTCAGCTTTTGTCCATTGAGTATGATGTTGGCTGTGGGTCTATCATATATGGCCTTTATTATGTTGAGGTACTTTCCTTCTATACCCGTTTTACTGAGGGTTTTTATCATAAATGGGTGTTGGATCTTGTCGAATGCTTTCTCTGCGTCTATTGAGATGATCATGTGGTTTTTGTTTTTCATTTTGTTGATGTAGTGTATCACGTTGATTGACTTGCGGGTGTTGAACCATCCCTGTGTCCCTGGTATAAATCCCACTTGATCATGGTGTATAATCTTTTTGATGTATTGCTGTAATCGGTTTGCCAAAATTTGGTTGAGGATTTTTGCATCTATGTTCATCAGTGATATCGGCCTGTAGTTCTCCTTCTTTGTGTTGTCCTTGTCAGGTTTGGGGATCAGAGTGATGTTGGCTTCATAGAATGTGTTAGGGAGTTCTCCATCTTTCTCAATTTTCTGGAACAGTTTGAGGAGAATAGGTACAAAGAACTCACACTGCTTAACAACAAAAAAACAAACAACCCGATCAAAAAATGGGCAGAGGACATGAACAGACATTTCTCCAAAGAAGATATGAACATGGCCAATAGACACATGAAAAGATGTTCATCATCGCTAATCATCAGGGAAATGCAAATCAAAACTACACTAAGATATCACCTTACCCCCGTTAGATTGGCAAAAACATCCAAAACCAAGAACGACAAATGTTGCAGAGGTTGTGGACAAAGAGGAACCCTCATACACTGTTGGTGGGAATGCAAACTGGTACAGCCACTATGGAAAACAGTATGGAGATTTCTCAAAAAGTTAAAAATAGAAATACCCTATGACCCAGCCATCCCATTACTGGGTATCTATCCTAAGAACCTGATATCAGATATCTCAAGAGTCCGTTGCACCCCTATGTTCATCGCAGCATTATTTACAATAGCCAAGACGTGGAACCAGCCTACATGCCCAGAAACTGATGATTGGATAAAGAAGATGTGGTATATATACACAATGGAATACTACTCAGCCATAAAAAAAGACGAAAGTGGCCCATTCACAACAATGTGGATGGACCTCGAGGGCATTATGTTAAGCGAAATAAGTCAGTCAGAGAAAGACGAACTCTATATGACTCCACTCATAGGTGGAAATTAGTATATTGAGAAGGAGATCTGATGGGTGGTTACCAGGGAAAAGGGGGGGTGGGGGGAGGGCACGGAGGGGGAAGTGGTGTTCCCACAACATGACTAACAAAAATGTACAACTGAAATTTCACAAGCTTGTAATCCGTCATAAGATTAATAAACAAACAAACAAACAAACAAAAAAAGATGCTTTGGGGCCCATCTGCCCCTATGGAAAGAACGCAGCACTTTCTGCCTTGCAGCTCTAGGGCAATGTAGCACACCCAGAGCAGAAGTTCTACTTCAGCCAGATCAGGCCCGCAAAGAAACTGCGTTTCACAGGCCTTTGTAAGAGATGTTCCCGGTAGGCTGTTAGAGCACTGTGCAGAGCGAGTTGTTTCTTAGCTTCCCAAAGAGCTGGAAGCAAGATGCTTTGGGGCCCTTCTCACCCTTTGGAAAGAAGGCAGCACTTTGTGCCTTGCAGCTCTAGGGCAATGTAGCACACCCACAGCAGAAGTTCTACTTCAGCCAGATCAGGCCCGCAAAGAAACTGCGTTTCACAGGCCTTTGTAAGAGATGTTCCCGGTAGGCTGTTAGAGCACTGTGCAGAGCGAGTTGTTTCTTAGCTTCCCAGAGAGCTGGAAGCAAGATGCTTTGGGGCCCGTTAATTTTATACCCTGCTACTTTGCTGTAGTTGTTGATTATTTCTAATAGTTTTTCTGTGGATTCTTTGGGGTTTTCTATGTATAAGATCATGTCGTCTGCAAACAACGCGAGTTTTACTTCTTCGTTACCCATTTGGATTCCTCTCATTTTTTTTTCCTGCCGAATTGCTCTGGCCAGCACCTCCAGTACTATGTTGAATAGGAGTGGTGAAAGTGGGCACCCTTGTCTTGTTCCTGTCCTCAGAGGGATGGCTTTCAGCTTTTGTCCGTTGAGTATGATGTTGGCTGTGGGTCTATCATATATGGCCTTTATTATGTTGAGGTACTTTCCTTCTATACCCGTTTTACTGAGGGTTTTTATCATAAATGGGTGTTGGATCTTGTCGAATGCTTTCTCTGCGTCTATTGAGATGATCATGTGGTTTTTGTTTTTCATTTTGTTGATGTAGTGTATCACGTTGATTGACTTGCGGGTGTTGAACCATCCCTGTGTCCCTGGTATAAATCCCACTTGATCATGGTGTATAATCTTTTTGATGTATTGCTGTAATCGGTTTGCCAAAATTTGGTTGAGGATTTTTGCATCTATGTTCATCAGTGATATCGGCCTGTAGTTCTCCTTCTTTGTGTTGTCCTTGTCAGGTTTGGGGATCAGAGTGATGTTGGCTTCATAGAATGTGTTAGGGAGTTCTCCATCTTTCTCAATTTTCTGGAACAGTTTGAGGAGAATAGGTACAAAGAACTCACACTGCTTAACAACAAAAAAACAAACAACCCGATCAAAAAATGGGCAGAGGACATGAACAGACATTTCTCCAAAGAAGATATGAACATGGCCAATAGACACATGAAAAGATGTTCATCATCGCTAATCATCAGGGAAATGCAAATCAAAACTACACTAAGATATCACCTTACCCCCGTTAGATTGGCAAAAACATCCAAAACCAAGAACGACAAATGTTGCAGAGGTTGTGGACAAAGAGGAACCCTCATACACTGTTGGTGGGAATGCAAACTGGTACAGCCACTATGGAAAACAGTATGGAGATTTCTCAAAAAGTTAAAAATAGAAATACCCTATGACCCAGCCATCCCATTACTGGGTATCTATCCTAAGAACCTGATATCAGATATCTCAAGAGTCCGTTGCACCCCTATGTTCATCGCAGCATTATTTACAATAGCCAAGACGTGGAACCAGCCTACATGCCCAGAAACTGATGATTGGATAAAGAAGATGTGGTATATATACACAATGGAATACTACTCAGCCATAAAAAAAGACGAAAGTGGCCCATTCACAACAATGTGGATGGACCTCGAGGGCATTATGTTAAGCGAAATAAGTCAGTCAGAGAAAGACGAACTCTATATGACTCCACTCATAGGTGGAAATTAGTATATTGAGAAGGAGATCTGATCGGTGGTTACCAGGGAAAAGGGGGGGTGGGGGGAGGGCACGGAGGGGGAAGTGGTGTTCCCACAACATGACTAACAAAAATGTACAACTGAAATTTCACAAGCTTGTAATCCGTCATAAGATTAATAAACAAACAAACAAACAAACAAAAAAAGATGCTTTGGGGCCCATCTGCCCCTATGGAAAGAACGCAGCACTTTCTGCCTTGCAGCTCTAGGGCAATGTAGCACACCCAGAGCAGAAGTTCTACTTCAGCCAGATCAGGCCCGCAAAGAAACTGCGTTTCACAGGCCTTTGTAAGAGATGTTCCCGGTAGGCTGTTAGAGCACTGTGCAGAGCGAGTTGTTTCTTAGCTTCCCAAAGAGCTGGAAGCAAGATGCTTTGGGGCCCTTCTCACCCTTTGGAAAGAAGGCAGCACTTTGTGCCTTGCAGCTCTAGGGCAATGTAGCACACCCACAGCAGAAGTTCTACTTCAGCCAGATCAGGCCCGCAAAGAAACTGCGTTTCACAGGCCTTTGTAAGAGATGTTCCCGGTAGGCTGTTAGAGCACTGTGCAGAGCGAGTTGTTTCTTAGCTTCCCAGAGAGCTGGAAGCAAGATGCTTTGGGGCCCGTTAATTTTATACCCTGCTACTTTGCTGTAGTTGTTGATTATTTCTAATAGTTTTTCTGTGGATTCTTTGGGGTTTTCTATGTATAAGATCATGTCGTCTGCAAACAACGCGAGTTTTACTTCTTCGTTACCCATTTGGATTCCTCTCATTTTTTTTTCCTGCCGAATTGCTCTGGCCAGCACCTCCAGTACTATGTTGAATAGGAGTGGTGAAAGTGGGCACCCTTGTCTTGTTCCTGTCCTCAGAGGGATGGCTTTCAGCTTTTGTCCGTTGAGTATGATGTTGGCTGTGGGTCTATCATATATGGCCTTTATTATGTTGAGGTACTTTCCTTCTATACCCGTTTTACTGAGGGTTTTTATCATAAATGGGTGTTGGATCTTGTCGAATGCTTTCTCTGCGTCTATTGAGATGATCATGTGGTTTTTGTTTTTCATTTTGTTGATGTAGTGTATCACGTTGATTGACTTGCGGGTGTTGAACCATCCCTGTGTCCCTGGTATAAATCCCACTTGATCATGGTGTATAATCTTTTTGATGTATTGCTGTAATCGGTTTGCCAAAATTTGGTTGAGGATTTTTGCATCTATGTTCATCAGTGATATCGGCCTGTAGTTCTCCTTCTTTGTGTTGTCCTTGTCAGGTTTGGGGATCAGAGTGATGTTGGCTTCATAGAATGTGTTAGGGAGTTCTCCATCTTTCTCAATTTTCTGGAACAGTTTGAGGAGAATAGGTACAAAGAACTCACACTGCTTAACAACAAAAAAACAAACAACCCGATCAAAAAATGGGCAGAGGACATGAACAGACATTTCTCCAAAGAAGATATGAACATGGCCAATAGACACATGAAAAGATGTTCATCATCGCTAATCATCAGGGAAATGCAAATCAAAACTACACTAAGATATCACCTTACCCCCGTTAGATTGGCAAAAACATCCAAAACCAAGAACGACAAATGTTGCAGAGGTTGTGGAGAAAGAGGAACCCTCATACACTGTTGGTGGGAATGCAAACTGGTACAGCCACTATGGAAAACAGTATGGAGATTTCTCAAAAAGTTAAAAATAGAAATACCCTATGACCCAGCCATCCCATTACTGGGTATCTATCCTAAGAACCTGATATCAGATATCTCAAGAGTCCGTTGCACCCCTATGTTCATCGCAGCATTATTTACAATAGCCAAGACGTGGAACCAGCCTACATGCCCAGAAACTGATGATTGGATAAAGAAGATGTGGTATATATACACAATGGAATACTACTCAGCCATAAAAAAAGACGAAAGTGGCCCATTCACAACAATGTGGATGGACCTCGAGGGCATTATGTTAAGCGAAATAAGTCAGTCAGAGAAAGACGAACTCTATATGACTCCACTCATAGGTGGAAATTAGTATATTGAGAAGGAGATCTGATGGGTGGTTACCAGGGAAAAGGGGGGGTGGGGGGAGGGCACGGAGGGGGAAGTGGTGTTCCCACAACATGACTAACAAAAATGTACAACTGAAATTTCACAAGCTTGTAATCCGTCATAAGATTAATAAACAAACAAACAAACAAACAAAAAAAGATGCTTTGGGGCCCATCTGCCCCTATGGAAAGAACGCAGCACTTTCTGCCTTGCAGCTCTAGGGCAATGTAGCACACCCAGAGCAGAAGTTCTACTTCAGCCAGATCAGGCCCGCAAAGAAACTGCGTTTCACAGGCCTTTGTAAGAGATGTTCCCGGTAGGCTGTTAGAGCACTGTGCAGAGCGAGTTGTTTCTTAGCTTCCCAAAGAGCTGGAAGCAAGATGCTTTGGGGCCCTTCTCACCCTTTGGAAAGAAGGCAGCACTTTGTGCCTTGCAGCTCTAGGGCAATGTAGCACACCCACAGCAGAAGTTCTACTTCAGCCAGATCAGGCCCGCAAAGAAACTGCGTTTCACAGGCCTTTGTAAGAGATGTTCCCGGTAGGCTGTTAGAGCACTGTGCAGAGCGAGTTGTTTCTTAGCTTCCCAGAGAGCTGGAAGCAAGATGCTTTGGGGCCCGTTAATTTTATACCCTGCTACTTTGCTGTAGTTGTTGATTATTTCTAATAGTTTTTCTGTGGATTCTTTGGGGTTTTCTATGTATAAGATCATGTCGTCTGCAAACAACGCGAGTTTTACTTCTTCGTTACCCATTTGGATTCCTCTCATTTTTTTTTCCTGCCGAATTGCTCTGGCCAGCACCTCCAGTACTATGTTGAATAGGAGTGGTGAAAGTGGGCACCCTTGTCTTGTTCCTGTCCTCAGAGGGATGGCTTTCAGCTTTTGTCCGTTGAGTATGATGTTGGCTGTGGGTCTATCATATATGGCCTTTATTATGTTGAGGTACTTTCCTTCTATACCCGTTTTACTGAGGGTTTTTATCATAAATGGGTGTTGGATCTTGTCGAATGCTTTCTCTGCGTCTATTGAGATGATCATGTGGTTTTTGTTTTTCATTTTGTTGATGTAGTGTATCACGTTGATTGACTTGCGGGTGTTGAACCATCCCTGTGTCCCTGGTGTAAATCCCACTTGATCATGGTGTATAATCTTTTTGATGTATTGCTGTAATCGGTTTGCCAAAATTTGGTTGAGGATTTTTGCATCTATGTTCATCAGTGATATCGGCCTGTAGTTCTCCTTCTTTGTGTTGTCCTTGTCAGGTTTGGGGATCAGAGTGATGTTGGCTTCATAGAATGTGTTAGGGAGTTCTCCATCTTTCTCAATTTTCTGGAACAGTTTGAGGAGAATAGGTACAAAGAACTCACACTGCTTAACAACAAAAAAACAAACAACCCGATCAAAAAATGGGCAGAGGACATGAACAGACATTTCTCCAAAGAAGATATGAACATGGCCAATAGACACATGAAAAGATGTTCATCATCGCTAATCATCAGGGAAATGCAAATCAAAACTACACTAAGATATCACCTTACCCCCGTTAGATTGGCAAAAACATCCAAAACCAAGAACGACAAATGTTGCAGAGGTTGTGGACAAAGAGGAACCCTCATACACTGTTGGTGGGAATGCAAACTGGTACAGCCACTATGGAAAACAGTATGGAGATTTCTCAAAAAGTTAAAAATAGAAATACCCTATGACCCAGCCATCCCATTACTGGGTATCTATCCTAAGAACCTGATATCAGATATCTCAAGAGTCCGTTGCACCCCTATGTTCATCGCAGCATTATTTACAATAGCCAAGACGTGGAACCAGCCTACATGCCCAGAAACTGATGATTGGATAAAGAAGATGTGGTATATATACACAATGGAATACTACTCAGCCATAAAAAAAGACGAAAGTGGCCCATTCACAACAATGTGGATGGACCTCGAGGGCATTATGTTAAGCGAAATAAGTCAGTCAGAGAAAGACGAACTCTATATGACTCCACTCATAGGTGGAAATTAGTATATTGAGAAGGAGATCTGATCGGTGGTTACCAGGGAAAAGGGGGGGTGGGGGGAGGGCACGGAGGGGGAAGTGGTGTTCCCACAACATGACTAACAAAAATGTACAACTGAAATTTCACAAGCTTGTAATCCGTCATAAGATTAATAAACAAACAAACAAACAAACAAAAAAAGATGCTTTGGGGCCCATCTGCCCCTATGGAAAGAACGCAGCACTTTCTGCCTTGCAGCTCTAGGGCAATGTAGCACACCCAGAGCAGAAGTTCTACTTCAGCCAGATCAGGCCCGCAAAGAAACTGCGTTTCACAGGCCTTTGTAAGAGATGTTCCCGGTAGGCTGTTAGAGCACTGTGCAGAGCGAGTTGTTTCTTAGCTTCCCAAAGAGCTGGAAGCAAGATGCTTTGGGGCCCTTCTCACCCTTTGGAAAGAAGGCAGCACTTTGTGCCTTGCAGCTCTAGGGCAATGTAGCACACCCACAGCAGAAGTTCTACTTCAGCCAGATCAGGCCCGCAAAGAAACTGCGTTTCACAGGCCTTTGTAAGAGATGTTCCCGGTAGGCTGTTAGAGCACTGTGCAGAGCGAGTTGTTTCTTAGCTTCCCAGAGAGCTGGAAGCAAGATGCTTTGGGGCCCGTTAATTTTATACCCTGCTACTTTGCTGTAGTTGTTGATTATTTCTAATAGTTTTTCTGTGGATTCTTTGGGGTTTTCTATGTATAAGATCATGTCGTCTGCAAACAACGCGAGTTTTACTTCTTCGTTACCCATTTGGATTCCTCTCATTTTTTTTTCCTGCCGAATTGCTCTGGCCAGCACCTCCAGTACTATGTTGAATAGGAGTGGTGAAAGTGGGCACCCTTGTCTTGTTCCTGTCCTCAGAGGGATGGCTTTCAGCTTTTGTCCGTTGAGTATGATGTTGGCTGTGGGTCTATCATATATGGCCTTTATTATGTTGAGGTACTTTCCTTCTATACCCGTTTTACTGAGGGTTTTTATCATAAATGGGTGTTGGATCTTGTCGAATGCTTTCTCTGCGTCTATTGAGATGATCATGTGGTTTTTGTTTTTCATTTTGTTGATGTAGTGTATCACGTTGATTGACTTGCGGGTGTTGAACCATCCCTGTGTCCCTGGTATAAATCCCACTTGATCATGGTGTATAATCTTTTTGATGTATTGCTGTAATCGGTTTGCCAAAATTTGGTTGAGGATTTTTGCATCTATGTTCATCAGTGATATCGGCCTGTAGTTCTCCTTCTTTGTGTTGTCCTTGTCAGGTTTGGGGATCAGAGTGATGTTGGCTTCATAGAATGTGTTAGGGAGTTCTCCATCTTTCTCAATTTTCTGGAACAGTTTGAGGAGAATAGGTACAAAGAACTCACACTGCTTAACAACAAAAAAACAAACAACCCGATCAAAAAATGGGCAGAGGACATGAACAGACATTTCTCCAAAGAAGATATGAACATGGCCAATAGACACATGAAAAGATGTTCATCATCGCTAATCATCAGGGAAATGCAAATCAAAACTACACTAAGATATCACCTTACCCCCGTTAGATTGGCAAAAACATCCAAAACCAAGAACGACAAATGTTGCAGAGGTTGTGGAGAAAGAGGAACCCTCATACACTGTTGGTGGGAATGCAAACTGGTACAGCCACTATGGAAAACAGTATGGAGATTTCTCAAAAAGTTAAAAATAGAAATACCCTATGACCCAGCCATCCCATTACTGGGTATCTATCCTAAGAACCTGATATCAGATATCTCAAGAGTCCGTTGCACCCCTATGTTCATCGCAGCATTATTTACAATAGCCAAGACGTGGAACCAGCCTACATGCCCAGAAACTGATGATTGGATAAAGAAGATGTGGTATATATACACAATGGAATACTACTCAGCCATAAAAAAAGACGAAAGTGGCCCATTCACAACAATGTGGATGGACCTCGAGGGCATTATGTTAAGCGAAATAAGTCAGTCAGAGAAAGACGAACTCTATATGACTCCACTCATAGGTGGAAATTAGTATATTGAGAAGGAGATCTGATCGGTGGTTACCAGGGAAAAGGGGGGGTGGGGGGAGGGCACGGAGGGGGAAGTGGTGTTCCCACAACATGACTAACAAAAATGTACAACTGAAATTTCACAAGCTTGTAATCCGTCATAAGATTAATAAACAAACAAACAAACAAACAAAAAAAGATGCTTTGGGGCCCATCTGCCCCTATGGAAAGAACGCAGCACTTTCTGCCTTGCAGCTCTAGGGCAATGTAGCACACCCAGAGCAGAAGTTCTACTTCAGCCAGATCAGGCCCGCAAAGAAACTGCGTTTCACAGGCCTTTGTAAGAGATGTTCCCGGTAGGCTGTTAGAGCACTGTGCAGAGCGAGTTGTTTCTTAGCTTCCCAAAGAGCTGGAAGCAAGATGCTTTGGGGCCCTTCTCACCCTTTGGAAAGAAGGCAGCACTTTGTGCCTTGCAGCTCTAGGGCAATGTAGCACACCCACAGCAGAAGTTCTACTTCAGCCAGATCAGGCCCGCAAAGAAACTGCGTTTCACAGGCCTTTGTAAGAGATGTTCCCGGTAGGCTGTTAGAGCACTGTGCAGAGCGAGTTGTTTCTTAGCTTCCCAGAGAGCTGGAAGCAAGATGCTTTGGGGCCCGTTAATTTTATACCCTGCTACTTTGCTGTAGTTGTTGATTATTTCTAATAGTTTTTCTGTGGATTCTTTGGGGTTTTCTATGTATAAGATCATGTCGTCTGCAAACAACGCGAGTTTTACTTCTTCGTTACCCATTTGGATTCCTCTCATTTTTTTTTCCTGCCGAATTGCTCTGGCCAGCACCTCCAGTACTATGTTGAATAGGAGTGGTGAAAGTGGGCACCCTTGTCTTGTTCCTGTCCTCAGAGGGATGGCTTTCAGCTTTTGTCCGTTGAGTATGATGTTGGCTGTGGGTCTATCATATATGGCCTTTATTATGTTGAGGTACTTTCCTTCTATACCCGTTTTACTGAGGGTTTTTATCATAAATGGGTGTTGGATCTTGTCGAATGCTTTCTCTGCGTCTATTGAGATGATCATGTGGTTTTTGTTTTTCATTTTGTTGATGTAGTGTATCACGTTGATTGACTTGCGGGTGTTGAACCATCCCTGTGTCCCTGGTATAAATCCCACTTGATCATGGTGTATAATCTTTTTGATGTATTGCTGTAATCGGTTTGCCAAAATTTGGTTGAGGATTTTTGCATCTATGTTCATCAGTGATATCGGCCTGTAGTTCTCCTTCTTTGTGTTGTCCTTGTCAGGTTTGGGGATCAGAGTGATGTTGGCTTCATAGAATGTGTTAGGGAGTTCTCCATCTTTCTCAATTTTCTGGAACAGTTTGAGGAGAATAGGTACAAAGAACTCACACTGCTTAACAACAAAAAAACAAACAACCCGATCAAAAAATGGGCAGAGGACATGAACAGACATTTCTCCAAAGAAGATATGAACATGGCCAATAGACACATGAAAAGATGTTCATCATCGCTAATCATCAGGGAAATGCAAATCAAAACTACACTAAGATATCACCTTACCCCCGTTAGATTGGCAAAAACATCCAAAACCAAGAACGACAAATGTTGCAGAGGTTGTGGAGAAAGAGGAACCCTCATACACTGTTGGTGGGAATGCAAACTGGTACAGCCACTATGGAAAACAGTATGGAGATTTCTCAAAAAGTTAAAAATAGAAATACCCTATGACCCAGCCATCCCATTACTGGGTATCTATCCTAAGAACCTGATATCAGATATCTCAAGAGTCCGTTGCACCCCTATGTTCATCGCAGCATTATTTACAATAGCCAAGACGTGGAACCAGCCTACATGCCCAGAAACTGATGATTGGATAAAGAAGATGTGGTATATATACACAATGGAATACTACTCAGCCATAAAAAAAGACGAAAGTGGCCCATTCACAACAATGTGGATGGACCTCGAGGGCATTATGTTAAGCGAAATAAGTCAGTCAGAGAAAGACGAACTCTATATGACTCCACTCATAGGTGGAAATTAGTATATTGAGAAGGAGATCTGATCGGTGGTTACCAGGGAAAAGGGGGGGTGGGGGGAGGGCACGGAGGGGGAAGTGGTGTTCCCACAACATGACTAACAAAAATGTACAACTGAAATTTCACAAGCTTGTAATCCGTCATAAGATTAATAAACAAACAAACAAACAAACAAAAAAAGATGCTTTGGGGCCCATCTGCCCCTATGGAAAGAACGCAGCACTTTCTGCCTTGCAGCTCTAGGGCAATGTAGCACACCCAGAGCAGAAGTTCTACTTCAGCCAGATCAGGCCCGCAAAGAAACTGCGTTTCACAGGCCTTTGTAAGAGATGTTCCCGGTAGGCTGTTAGAGCACTGTGCAGAGCGAGTTGTTTCTTAGCTTCCCAAAGAGCTGGAAGCAAGATGCTTTGGGGCCCTTCTCACCCTTTGGAAAGAAGGCAGCACTTTGTGCCTTGCAGCTCTAGGGCAATGTAGCACACCCACAGCAGAAGTTCTACTTCAGCCAGATCAGGCCCGCAAAGAAACTGCGTTTCACAGGCCTTTGTAAGAGATGTTCCCGGTAGGCTGTTAGAGCACTGTGCAGAGCGAGTTGTTTCTTAGCTTCCCAGAGAGCTGGAAGCAAGATGCTTTGGGGCCCGTTAATTTTATACCCTGCTACTTTGCTGTAGTTGTTGATTATTTCTAATAGTTTTTCTGTGGATTCTTTGGGGTTTTCTATGTATAAGATCATGTCGTCTGCAAACAACGCGAGTTTTACTTCTTCGTTACCGATTTGGATTCCTCTCATTTTTTTTTCCTGCCGAATTGCTCTGGCCAGCACCTCCAGTACTATGTTGAATAGGAGTGGTGAAAGTGGGCACCCTTGTCTTGTTCCTGTCCTCAGAGGGATGGCTTTCAGCTTTTGTCCGTTGAGTATGATGTTGGCTGTGGGTCTATCATATATGGCCTTTATTATGTTGAGGTACTTTCCTTCTATACCCGTTTTACTGAGGGTTTTTATCATAAATGGGTGTTGGATCTTGTCGAATGCTTTCTCTGCGTCTATTGAGATGATCATGTGGTTTTTGTTTTTCATTTTGTTGATGTAGTGTATCACGTTGATTGACTTGCGGGTGTTGAACCATCCCTGTGTCCCTGGTATAAATCCCACTTGATCATGGTGTATAATCTTTTTGATGTATTGCTGTAATCGGTTTGCCAAAATTTGGTTGAGGATTTTTGCATCTATGTTCATCAGTGATATCGGCCTGTAGTTCTCCTTCTTTGTGTTGTCCTTGTCAGGTTTGGGGATCAGAGTGATGTTGGCTTCATAGAATGTGTTAGGGAGTTCTCCATCTTTCTCAATTTTCTGGAACAGTTTGAGGAGAATAGGTACAAAGAACTCACACTGCTTAACAACAAAAAAACAAACAACCCGATCAAAAAATGGGCAGAGGACATGAACAGACATTTCTCCAAAGAAGATATGAACATGGCCAATAGACACATGAAAAGATGTTCATCATCGCTAATCATCAGGGAAATGCAAATCAAAACTACACTAAGATATCACCTTACCCCCGTTAGATTGGCAAAAACATCCAAAACCAAGAACGACAAATGTTGCAGAGGTTGTGGACAAAGAGGAACCCTCATACACTGTTGGTGGGAATGCAAACTGGTACAGCCACTATGGAAAACAGTATGGAGATTTCTCAAAAAGTTAAAAATAGAAATACCCTATGACCCAGCCATCCCATTACTGGGTATCTATCCTAAGAACCTGATATCAGATATCTCAAGAGTCCGTTGCACCCCTATGTTCATCGCAGCATTATTTACAATAGCCAAGACGTGGAACCAGCCTACATGCCCAGAAACTGATGATTGGATAAAGAAGATGTGGTATATATACACAATGGAATACTACTCAGCCATAAAAAAAGACGAAAGTGGCCCATTCACAACAATGTGGATGGACCTCGAGGGCATTATGTTAAGCGAAATAAGTCAGTCAGAGAAAGACGAACTCTATATGACTCCACTCATAGGTGGAAATTAGTATATTGAGAAGGAGATCTGATGGGTGGTTACCAGGGAAAAGGGGGGGTGGGGGGAGGGCACGGAGGGGGAAGTGGTGTTCCCACAACATGACTAACAAAAATGTACAACTGAAATTTCACAAGCTTGTAATCCGTCATAAGATTAATAAACAAACAAAAAAACAAACAAAAAAAGATGCTTTGGGGCCCATCTGCCCCTATGGAAAGAACGCAGCACTTTCTGCCTTGCAGCTCTAGGGCAATGTAGCACACCCAGAGCAGAAGTTCTACTTCAGCCAGATCAGGCCCGCAAAGAAACTGCGTTTCACAGGCCTTTGTAAGAGATGTTCCCGGTAGGCTGTTAGAGCACTGTGCAGAGCGAGTTGTTTCTTAGCTTCCCAAAGAGCTGGAAGCAAGATGCTTTGGGGCCCTTCTCACCCTTTGGAAAGAAGGCAGCACTTTGTGCCTTGCAGCTCTAGGGCAATGTAGCACACCCACAGCAGAAGTTCTACTTCAGCCAGATCAGGCCCGCAAAGAAACTGCGTTTCACAGGCCTTTGTAAGAGATGTTCCCGGTAGGCTGTTAGAGCACTGTGCAGAGCGAGTTGTTTCTTAGCTTCCCAACGAGCTGGAAGCAAGATGCTTTAGGGGCCATCTGCCCTTAAGGAAAGAAGGCAGCACTTTGTGCCTTGCATCTCTAGGGCAATGTAGCACACCCAGAGCAGATGTTCTACTTCTGCCAGGTCAGGCCTGCAAAGAAACTTCGTTTCACAGGCCTTTGTAAGAGATGTTGCCGGTAGGCTGTAAGAGCATTGTGCAGAGCGACTTATTTCTTAGCTTCCCAGAGAGCTGGAAGCAAGATGCTTTGGGGCCCTTCTCACCCTTTGGAAAGAAGGCAGCACTTTGTGCCTTGCAGCTCTAGGGCAATGTAGCACACCCAGAGCAGAAGTTCTACTTCAGCTAGATCAGACCTGCAAAGAAACTGCGTTTCACAGGCCTTTGTAAGAGATGTTCCCTGTAGGCTGTTAGAGCACTGTGCAGAGCGAGTTGTTTCTTAGCTTCCCAAAGAGCTGGAAGCAAGATGCTTTAGGGGCCATCTGCCCTTAAGGAAAGAAGGCAGCACTTTGTGCCTTGCAGCTCTAGGGCAATGTAGCACACCCAGAGCAGATGTTCTACTTCTGCCAGGTCAGGCCTGCAAAGAAACTTCGTTTCACAGGCCCTTGTAAGAGATGTTCCCGGTAGGCTGTTAGAGCACTGTGCAGAGCGACTTGTTTCTTAGCTTCCCAAAGAGCTGGAAGCAAGATGCTTTGGGGCCCTTCTCACCCTTTGGAAAGAAGGCAGCACTTTGTGCCTTGCAGCTCTAGGGCAATGTAGCACACCCACAGCAGAAGTTCTACTTAAGCCAGATCTGGCCCGCAAAGAAACTGCGTTTCACAGGCCTTTGTAAGAGATGTTCCCGGTAGGCTGTTAGAGCACTGTGCAGAGCGAGTTGTTTCTTAGCTTCCCAGAGAGCTGGAAGCAAGATGCTTTGGGGCCCGTTAATTTTATACCCTGCTACTTTGCTGTAGTTGTTGATTATTTCTAATAGTTTTTCTGTGGATTCTTTGGGGTTTTCTATGTATAAGATCATGTCGTCTGCAAACAACGCGAGTTTTACTTCTTCGTTACCGATTTGGATTCCTTTCATTTTTTTTTCCTGCCGAATTGCTCTGGCCAGCACCTCCAGTACTATGTTGAATAGGAGTGGTGAAAGTGGGCACCCTTGTCTTGTTCCTGTCCTCAGAGGGATGGCTTTCAGCTTTTGTCCATTGAGTATGATGTTGGCTGTGGGTCTATCATATATGGCCTTTATTATGTTGAGGTACTTTCCTTCTATACCCGTTTTACTGAGGGTTTTTATCATAAATGGGTGTTGGATCTTGTCGAATGCTTTCTCTGCGTCTATTGAGATGATCATGTGGTTTTTGTTTTTCATTTTGTTGATGTAGTGTATCACGTTGATTGACTTGCGGGTGTTGAACCATCCCTGTGTCCCTGGTATAAATCCCACTTGATCATGGTGTATAATCTTTTTGATGTATTGCTGTAATCGGTTTGCCAAAATTTGGTTGAGGATTTTTGCATCTATGTTCATCAGTGATATCGGCCTGTAGTTCTCCTTCTTTGTGTTGTCCTTGTCAGGTTTGGGGATCAGAGTGATGTTGGCTTCATAGAATGTGTTAGGGAGTTCTCCATCTTTCTCAATTTTCTGGAACAGTTTGAGGAGAATAGGTACAAAGAACTCACACTGCTTAACAACAAAAAAACAAACAACCCGATCAAAAAATGGGCAGAGGACATGAACAGACATTTCTCCAAAGAAGATATGAACATGGCCAATAGACACATGAAAAGATGTTCATCATCGCTAATCATCAGGGAAATGCAAATCAAAACTACACTAAGATATCACCTTACCCCCGTTAGATTGGCAAAAACATCCAAAACCAAGAACGACAAATGTTGCAGAGGTTGTGGAGAAAGAGGAACCCTCATACACTGTTGGTGGGAATGCAAACTGGTACAGCCACTATGGAAAACAGTATGGAGATTTCTCAAAAAGTTAAAAATAGAAATACCCTATGACCCAGCCATCCCATTACTGGGTATCTATCCTAAGAACCTGATATCAGATATCTCAAGAGTCCGTTGCACCCCTATGTTCATCGCAGCATTATTTACAATAGCCAAGACGTGGAACCAGCCTACATGCCCAGAAACTGATGATTGGATAAAGAAGATGTGGTATATATACACAATGGAATACTACTCAGCCATAAAAAAAGACGAAAGTGGCCCATTCACAACAATGTGGATGGACCTCGAGGGCATTATGTTAAGCGAAATAAGTCAGTCAGAGAAAGACGAACTCTATATGACTCCACTCATAGGTGGAAATTAGTATATTGAGAAGGAGATCTGATCGGTGGTTACCAGGGAAAAGGGGGGGTGGGGGGAGGGCACGGAGGGGGAAGTGGTGTTCCCACAACATGACTAACAAAAATGTACAACTGAAATTTCACAAGCTTGTAATCCGTCATAAGATTAATAAACAAACAAACAAAAAAAGATGCTTTGGGGCCCATCTGCCCCTATGGAAAGAACGCAGCACTTTCTGCCTTGCAGCTCTAGGGCAATGTAGCACACCCAGAGCAGAAGTTCTACTTCAGCCAGATCAGGCCCGCAAAGAAACTGCGTTTCACAGGCCTTTGTAAGAGATGTTCCCGGTAGGCTGTTAGAGCACTGTGCAGAGCGAGTTGTTTCTTAGCTTCCCAAAGAGCTGGAAGCAAGATGCTTTACGGGCCATCTGCCCTTAAGGAAAGAAGGCAGCACTTTGTGCCTTGCAGCTCTAGGGAAATGTAGCACACCCAGAGCAGATGTTCTACTTCTCCCAGGTCAGGCCTGAAAAGAAACTGCGTTTCACAGGCCTTTGTAAGAGATGTTCCCTGTAGGCTGTTAGAGCACTGTGCAGAGCGAGTTGTTTCTTAGCTTCCCACAGAGCTGGAAGCAAGATGCTTTGGGGCCCTTGTCACCCTTTGCAAAGAAGGCAGCACTTTGTGCCTTGCAGCTCTAGGGCAATGTAGCACACCCACAGCAGAAGTTCTACTTCAGCTAGATCAGACCTGCAAAGAAACTGCGTTTCACAGGCCTTTGTAAGAGATGTTCCCGGTAGGCTGTTAGAGCACTGTGGAGAGCGAGTTGTTTCTTAGCTTCCCAAAGAGCTGGAAGCAAGATGCTTTAGGGGCCATCTGCCCTTAAGGAAAGAAGGCAGCACTTTGTGCCTTGCATCTCTAGGGCAATGTAGCACACCCAGAGCAGATGTTCTACTTCTGCCAGGTCAGACCTGCAAAGACACTTCGTTTCACAGGCCCTTGTAGGAGATGTTCCCGGTAGGCTGTAAGAGCACTGTGCAGAGCGACTAGTTTCTTAGCTTCCCAGAGAGCTGGAAGCAAGATGCTTTGGGGCCCATCTGCCCCTATGGAAAGAACGCAGCACTTTGTGCCTTGCAGCTCTAGGGCAATGTAGCACACCCACAGCAGAAGTTCTACTTCAGCCAGATCAGGCCCGCAAAGAAACTGCGTTTCACAGGCCTTTGTAAGAGATGTTCCCGGTAGGCTGTTAGAGCACTGTGCAGAGCGAGTTGTTTCTTAGCTTCCCAAAGAGCTGGAAGCAAGATGCTTTACGGGCCATCTGCCCTTAAGGAAAGAAGGCAGCACTTTGTGCCTTGCAGCTCTAGGGCAATGTAGCACACCCAGAGCAGATGTTCTACTTCTCCCAGGTCAGGCCTGAAAAGAAACTGTGTTTCACAGGCCTTTGTAAGAGATGTTCCCTGTAGGCTGTTAGAGCACTGTGCAGAGCGAGTTGTTTCTTAGCTTCCCAAAGAGCTGGAAGCAAGATGCTTTAGGGGCCATCTGCCCTTAAGGAAAGAAGGCAGCACTTTGTGCCTTGCAGCTCTAGGGCAATGTAGCACACCCAGAGCAGATGTTCTACTTCAGCCGTATCAGGCCTGCAAAGAAACTGCGTTCCACAGGCCTCTGTAAGAGATGTTCCCGGTAGGCTGTAACAGCACTGTGCGGACGGACTTGTTTCTTAGCTTCCCAAAGAGCTGGAAGCAAAATGCTTTGCGACTCATCTGCCCCTTTGGAAAGAAGGCAACACTTTGTGTCTTGCAGGTCTAGGGCAATGTAGCACACCCAGAGCAGATGTTCTACTTCATCAAGGTCAGTCCTGAAAAGAAACTTCGTTTCACAGTCCTTTGTAAGAGATGTTCCCAGTAGGCTGTTAGAGCACTGTGCAGAGCGAGTTGTTTCTCAGCTTCCCAAACAGCCGGAAGCAAGATGCTTTTGGGCCCTTCTCACCCTTTGGAAAGAAGGCAGCACTTTGTGCCTTGCAGCTCTAGGGCAATGTAGCACACCCACAGCAGAAGTTCTACTTCAGCCAGATCAGGTCCGCAAAGAAACTGCGTTTCACAGGCCTTTGTAAGAGATGTTCCCGGTAGGCTGTTAGAGCACTGTGCAGAGCGAGTTGTTTCTTAGCTTCCCAAAGAGCTGGAAGCAAGATACTTTAGGGGCCATCTGCCCTTAAGGAAAGAAGGCAGCACTTTGTGCCTTGCAGCTCTAGGGCAAGGTAGCACACCCCGAGCAGAAGTTCTACTTCAGCCAGATCTGGCCTGCAAAGAAACTGCGTTTCACAGGCCTTTGTAAGAGATGTTCCCGGTAGGCTGTTAGAGCACTGTGCAGAGCGAGTTGTTTCTTAGCTTCCCAAAGAGCTGGAAGCAAGATGCTTTACGGGCCATCTGCCCTTAAGGAAAGAAGGCAGCACTTTGTGCCTTGCATCTCTAGGGCAATGTAGCACACCCAGAGCAGATGTTCTACTTCAGCCGTATCAGGCCTGCAAAGAAACTGCGTTTCACAGGCCTCTGTAAGAGATGTTCCCGGTAGGCTGTAAGAGCACTGTGCAGAGGGACTTGTTTCTTAGCTTCCCAAAGAGCTGGAAGCAAAATGCTTTGCGACTCATCTGCCCCTTTGGAAAGAAGGCAACACTTTGTGTCTTGCAGGTCTAGGGCAATGTAGCACACCCAGAGCAGATGTTCTACTTCTTCAGGGTCAGTCCTGCAAAGAAACTTCGTTTCACAGTCCTTTGTAAGGGATGTTCCCAGGAGGCTGTTAGAGCACTGTGCAGAGCGAGTTGTTTCTCAGCTTCCCAAACAGCCGGAAGCAAGATGCTTTTGGGCCCTTCTCACCCTTTGGAAAGAAGGCAGCACTTTGTGCCTTGCAGCTCTAGGGCAATGTAGCACACCCACAGCAGAAGTTCTACTTCAGCCAGATCAGGCCCGCAAAGAAACTGCGTTTCACAGGCCTTTGTAAGAGATGTTCCCGGTAGGCTGTTAGAGCACTGTGCAGAGCGAGTTGTTTCTTAGCTTCCCAAAGAGCTGGAAGCAAGATACTTTAGGGGTCATCTGCCCTTAAGGAAAGAAGGCAGCACTTTGTGCCTTGCAGCTCTAGGGCAAGGTAGCACACCCCGAGCAGAAGTTCTACTTCAGCCAGATCTGGCCTGCAAAGAAACTGCGTTTCACAGGCCTTTGTAAGAGATGTTCCCGGTAGGCTGTTAGAGCACTGTGCAGAGCGAATTGTTTCTCAGCTTCCCAAACAGCCGGAAGCAAGATGCTTTGGGGCCCTTCTCACCCTTTGGAAAGAAGGCAGCACTTTGTGCCTTGCAGCTCTAGGGCAATGTAGCACACCCAGAGCAGAAGTTCTACTTCAGCCAGATCAGGCCCGCAAAGAAACTGCGTTTCACAGGCCTTTGTAAGAGATGTTCCCGGTAGGCTGTTAGAGCACTGTGCAGAGCGAGTTGTTTCTTAGATTCCCAACGAGCTGGAAGCAAGATGCTTTACGGGCCATCTGCCCTTAAGGAAAGAAGGCAGCACTTTGTGCCTTGCATCTCTAGGGCAATGTAGCACACCCAGAGCAGATGTTCTACTTCTGCCAGGTCAGGCCTGCAAAGAAACTTCGTTTCACAGGCCTATGTAAGAGATGTTGCCGGTAGGCTCTAAGAGCACTGTGCAGAGCGACTTGTTTCTTAGCTTCCCACAGAGCTGGAAGCAAGATGCTTTGGTGCCCTTCTCACCCTTTGGAAAGAAGGCAGCACTTTGTGCCTTGCAGCTCTAGGGCAATGTAGCACACCCACAGCAGAAGTTCTACTTCAGCTAGATCAGACCTGCAAAGAAACTGCGTTTCACAGGCCTTTGTAAGAGATGTTCCCGGTAGGCTGTTAGAGCACTGTGCAGAGCGAGTTGTTTCTTAGCTTCCCAAAGAGCTGGAAGCAAGATGCTTTAGGGGCCATCTGCCCTTAAGGAAAGAAGGCAGCACTTTGTGCCTTGCAGCTCTAGGGCAATGTAGCACACCCAGAGCAGATGTTCTACTTCTCCCAGGTCAGGCCTGAAAAGAAACTGCGTTTCACAGGCCTTTGTAAGAGATGTTCCCTGTAGGCTGTTAGAGCACTGTGCAGAGTGAGTTGTTTCTTAGCTTCCCAAAGAGCTGGAAGCAAGATGCTTTAGGGGCCATCTGCCCTTAAGGAAAGAAGGCAGCACTTTGTGCCTTGCATCTCTAGGGCAATGTAGCACACCCAGAGCAGATGTTCTACTTCAGCCGTATCAGGCCTGCAAAGAAACTGCGTTTCACAGGCCTTTGTAAGAGATGTTCCCGGTAGGCTCTAAGAGCACTGTGCAGAGCGACTTGTTTCTTAGCTTCCCACAGAGCTGGAAGCAAGATGCTTTGGGGCCCTTGTCACCCTTTGCAAAGAAGGCAGCACTTTGTGCCTTGCAGCTCTAGGGCAATGTAGCACACCCACAGCAGAAGTTCTACTTCAGCTAGATCAGACCTGCAAAGAAACTGCGTTTCACAGGCCTTTGTAAGAGATGTTCCCGGTAGGCTCTTAGAGCACTGTGGAGAGCGAGTTGTTTCTTAGCTTCCCAAAGAGCTGGAAGCAAGATGCTTTAGGGGCCATCTGCCCTTAAGGAAAGAAGGCAGCACTTTGTGCCTTGCAGCTCTAGGGCAATGTAGCACACCCAGAGCAGATGTTCTACTTCTGCCAGGTCAGGCCTGCAAAGACACTTCGTTTCACAGGCCCTTGTAGGAGATGTTCCCGGTAGGCTGTAAGAGCACTGTGCAGAGCGACTAGTTTCTTAGCTTCCCAGAGAGCTGAAAGCAAGATGCTTTGGGGCCCATCTGCCCCTATGGAAAGAACGCAGCACTTTGTGCCTTGCAGCTCTAGGGCAATGTAGCACACCCACAGCAGAAGTTCTACTTCAGCCAGATCAGGCCCGCAAAGAAACTGCGTTTCACAGGCCTTTGTAAGAGATGTTCCCGGTAGGCTGTTAGAGCACTGTGCAGAGCGAGTTGTTTCTTAGCTTCCCAAAGAGCTGGAAGCAAGATACTTTAGGGGCCATCTGCCCTTAAGGAAAGAAGGCAGCACTTTGTGCCTTGCAGCTCTAGGGCAAGGTAGCACACCCCGAGCAGAAGTTCTACTTCAGCCAGATCTGGCCTGCAAAGAAACTGCGTTTCACAGGCCTTTGTAAGAGATGTTCCCGGTAGGCTGTTAGAGCACTGTGCAGAGCGAGTTGTTTCTTAGCTTCCCAAAGAGCTGGAAGCAAGATGCTTTACGGGCCATCTGCCCTTAAGGAAAGAAGGCAGCACTTTGTGCCTTGCAGCTCTAGGGCAATGTAGCACACCCAGAGCAGATGTTCTACTTCTCCCAGGTCAGGCCTGAAAAGAAACTGTGTTTCACAGGCCTTTGTAAGAGATGTTCCCTGTAGGCTGTTAGAGCACTGTACAGAGCGAGTTGTTTCTTAGCTTCATAAAGAGCTGGAAGCAAGATGCTTTAGGGGCCATCTGCCCTTAAGGAAAGAAGGCAGCACTTTGTGCCTTGCATCTCTAGGGCAATGTAGCACACCCAGAGCAGATGTTCTACTTCAGCCGTATCAGGCCTGCAAAGAAACTGCGTTTCACAGGCCTCTGTAAGAGATGTTCCCGGTAGGCTGTAAGAGCACTGTGCAGAGGGACTTGTTTCTTAGCTTCCCAAAGAGCTGGAAGCAAAATGCTTTGCGACTCATCTGCCCCTTTGGAAAGAAGGCAACACTTTGTGTCTTGCAGGTCTAGGGCAATGTAGCACACCCAGAGCAGATGTTCTACTTCTTCAGGGTCAGTCCTGCAAAGAAACTTCGTTTCACAGTCCTTTGTAAGGGATGTTCCCAGGAGGCTGTTAGAGCACTGTGCAGAGCGAGTTGTTTCTCAGCTTCCCAAACAGCCGGAAGCAAGATGCTTTTGGGCCCTTCTCACCCTTTGGAAAGAAGGCAGCACTTTGTGCCTTGCAGCTCTAGGGCAATGTAGCACACCCACAGCAGAAGTTCTACTTCAGCCAGATCAGGCCCGCAAAGAAACTGCGTTTCACAGGCCTTTGTAAGAGATGTTCCCGGTAGGCTGTTAGAGCACTGTGCAGAGCGAGTTGTTTCTTAGCTTCCCAAAGAGCTGGAAGCAAGATGCTTTAGGGGCCATCTGCCCTTAAGGAAAGAAGGCAGCACTTTGTGCCTTGCAGCTCTAGGGCAATGTAGCACACCCAGAGCAGATGTTCTACTTCAGCCGTATCAGGCCTGCAAAGAAACTGCGTTTCACAGGCCTCTGTAAGAGATGTTCCCGGTAGGCTGTAAGAGCACTGTGCAGAGGGACTTGTTTCTTAGCTTCCCAAAGAGCTGGAAGCAAAATGCTTTGCGACTCATCTGCCCCTTTGGAAAGAAGGCAACACTTTGTGTCTTGCAGGTCTAGGGCAATGTAGCACACCCAGAGCAGATGTTCTACTTCTTCAAGGTCAGTCCTGCAAAGAAACTTCGTTTCACAGTCCTTTGTAAGAGATGTTCCCAGTAGGCTGTTAGAGCACTGTGCAGAGCGAGTTGTTTCTCAGCTTCCCAAACAGCCGGAAGCAAGATGCTTTTGGGCCCTTCTCACCCTTTGGAAAGAAGGCAGCACTTTGTGCCTTGCAGCTCTAGGGCAATGTAGCACACCCACAGCAGAAGTTCTACTTCAGCCAGATCAGGCCCGCAAAGAAACTGCGTTTCACAGGCCTTTGTAAGAGATGTTCCCGGTAGGCTGTTAGAGCACTGTGCAGAGCGAGTTGTTTCTTAGCTTCCCAAAGAGGTGGAAGCAAGATACTTTAGGGGCCATCTGCCCTTAAGGAAAGAAGGCAGCACTTTGTGCCTTGCAGCTCTAGGGCAAGGTAGCACACCCCGAGCAGAAGTTCTACTTCAGCCAGATCTGGCCTGCAAAGAAACTGCATTTCACAGGCCTTTGTAAGAGATGTTCCCGGTAGGCTGTTAGAGCACTGTGCAGAGCGAGTTGTTTCTTAGCTTCCCAAAGAGATGGAAGCAAGATGCTTTACGGGCCATCTGCCCTTAAGGAAAGAAGGCAGCACTTTGTGCCTTGCAGCTCTAGGGCAATGTAGCACACCCAGAGCAGATGTTCTACTTCTCCCAGGTCAGGCCTGAAAAGAAACTGCGTTTCACAGGCCTTTGTAAGAGATGTTCCCTGTAGGCTGTTAGAGCACTGTGCAGAGCGAGTTGTTTCTTAGCTTCCCAAAGAGCTGGAAGCAAGATGCTTTAGGGGCCATCTGCCCTTAAGGAAAGAAGGCAGCACTTTGTGCCTTGCAGCTCTAGGGCAATGTAGCACACCCAGAGCAGATGTTCTACTTCTGCCAGGTCAGGCCTGCAAAGAAACTGCGTTTCACAGGCCTCTGTAAGAGATGTTCCCGGTAGGCTGTAAGAAGACCTGTGCAGAGGGACTTGTTTCTTAGCTTCCCAAAGAGCTGGAAGCAAAATGCTTTGCGACTCATCTGCCCCTTTGGAAAGAAGGCAACACTTTGTGTCTTGCAGGTCTAGGGCAATGTAGCACACCCAGAGCAGATGTTCTACTTCTTCAAGGTCAGTCCTGCAAAGAAACTTCGTTTCACAGTCCTTTGTAAGAGATGTTCCCAGTAGGCTGTTAGAGCACTGTGCAGAGCGAGTTGTTTCTCAGCTTCCCAAACAGCCGGAAGCAAGATGCTTTTGGGCCCTTCTCACCCTTTGGAAAGAAGGCAGCACTTTGTGCCTTGCAGCTCTAGGGCAATGTAGCACACCCACAGCAGAAGTTCTACTTCAGCCAGATCAGGCCCGCAAAGAAACTGCGTTTCACAGGCCTTTGTAAGAGGTGTTCCCGGTAGGCTGTTAGAGCACTGTGCAGAGCGAATTGTTTCTCAGCTTCCCAAACAGCCAGAAGCAAGATGCTTTGGGGCCCTTCTCACCCTTTGGAAAGCAGGCAGCACTTTGTGCCTTGCAGCTCTAGGGCAATGTAGCACACCCAGAGCAGAAGTTCTACTTCAGCCAGATCAGGCCCGCAAAGAAACTGCGTTTCACAGGCCTTTGTAAGAGATGTTCCCGGTAGGCTGTTAGAGCACTGTGCAGAGCGAGTTGTTTCTTAGCTTCCCAAAGAGCTGGAAGCAAGATGCTTTAGGGGCCATCTGCCCTTAAGGAAAGAAGGCAGCACTTTGTGCCTTGCAGCTCTAGGGCAATGTAGCACACCCAGAGCAGATGTTCTACTTCTCCCAGGTCAGGCCTGAAAAGAAACTGCGTTTCACAGGCCTTTGTAAGAGATGTTCCCTGTAGGCTGTTAGAGCACTCTGCAGAGCGAGTTGTTTCTTAGATTCCCAAAGAGCTGGAAGCAAGATGCTTTAGGGGCCATCTGCCCTTAAGGAAAGAAGGCAGCACTTTGTGCCTTGCAGCTCTAGGGCAATGTAGCACACCCAGAGCAGATGTTCTACTTCAGCCGTATCAGGCCTGCAAAGAAACTGCGTTTCACAGGCCTTGTAAGAGATGTTCCCGGTAGGCTGTAACAGCACTGTGCAGAGGTACTTGTTTCTTAGCTTCCCAAAGAGCTGGAAGCAAAATGCTTTGCGACTCATCTTCCCCTTTGGAAAGAAGGCAAGACTTTGTGTCTTGCAGGTCTAGGGCAATGTAGCACACCCAGAGCAGATGTTCTACTTCATCAAGGTCAGTCCTGCAAAGAAACTTCGTTTCACAGTCCTTTGTAAGAGATGTTCCCAGTAGGCTGTTAGAGCACTGTGCAGAGCGAGTTGTTTCTCAGCTTCCCAAACAGCCGGAAGCAAGATGCTTTTGGGCCCTTCTCACCCTTTGGAAAGAAGGCAGCACTTTGTGCCTTGCAGCTCTAGGGCAATGTAGCACACCCACAGCAGAAGTTCTACTTCAGCCAGATCAGGCCCGCAAAGAAACTGCGTTTCACAGGCCTTTGTAAGAGATGTTCCCGGTAGGCTGTTAGAGCACTGTGCAGAGCGAGTTGTTTCTTAGCTTCCCAAAGAGCTGGAAGCAAGATACTTTAGGGGCCATCTGCCCTTAAGGAAAGAAGGCAGCACTTTGTGCCTTGCAGCTCTAGGGCAAGGTAGCACACCCCGAGCAGAAGTTCTACTTCAGCCAGATCTGGCCTGCAAATAAACTGCGTTTCACAGGCCTTTGTAAGAGATGTTCCCGGTAGGCTGTTAGAGCACTGTGCAGAGCGAGTTGTTTCTTAGCTTCCCAAAGAGCTGGAAGCAAGATTCTTTACGGGCCATCTGCCCTTAAGGAAAGAAGGCAGCACTTTGTGCCTTGCAGCTCTAGGGCAATGTAGCACACCCAGAGCAGATGTTCTACTTCTCCCAGGTCAGGCCTGAAAAGAAACTGTGTTTCACAGGCCTTTGTAAGAGATGTTCCCTGTAGGCTGTTAGAGCACTGTACAGAGCGAGTTGTTTCTTAGCTTCCCAAAGAGCTGGAAGCAAGATGCTTTAGGGGCCATCTGCCCTTAAGGAAAGAAGGCAGCACTTTGTGCCTTGCAGCTCTAGGGCAATGTAGCACACCCAGAGCAGATGTTCTACTTCAGCCGTATCAGGCCTGCAAAGAAACTGCGTTTCACAGGCCTCTGTAAGAGATGTTCCCGGTAGGCTGTAAGAGCACTGTGCAGAGGGACTTGTTTCTTAGCTTCCCAAAGAGCTGGAAGCAAAATGCTTTGCGACTCATCTGCCCCTTTGGAAAGAAGGCAACACTTTGTGTCTTGCAGGTCTAGGGCAATGTAGCACACCCAGAGCAGATGTTCTACTTCTTCAGGGTCAGTCCTGCAAAGAAACTTCATTTCACAGTCCTTTGTAAGGGATGTTCCCAGTAGGCTGTTAGAGCACTGTGCAGAGCGAGTTGTTTCTTAGATTCCCAACGAGCTGGAAGCAAGATGCTTTAGGGGCCATCTGCCCTTAAGGAAAGAAGGCAGCACTTTGTGCCTTGCATCTCTAGGGCAATGTAGCACACCCAGAGCAGATGTTCTACTTCTGCCAGGTCAGGCCTGCAAAGAAACTTCGTTTCACAGGCCTTTGTAAGAGATGTTGCCGGTAGGCTCTAAGAGCACTGTGCAGAGCGACTTGTTTCTTAGCTTCCCACAGAGCTGGAAGCAAGATGCTTTGGGGCCCTTCTCACCCTTTGGAAAGAAGGCAGCACTTTGTGCCTTGCAGCTCTAGGGCAATGTAGCACACCCACAGCAGAAGTTCTACTTCAGCTAGATCAGACCTGCAAAGAAACTGCGTTTCACAGGCCTTTGTAAGAGATGTTCCCGGTAGGCTGTTAGAGCACTGTGCAGAGCGAGTTGTTTCTTAGCTTCCCAACGAGCTGGAAGCAAGATGCTTTAGGGGCCATCTGCCCTTAAGGAAAGAAGGCAGCACTTTGTGCCTTGCAGCTCTAGGGCAATGTAGCACACCCAGAGCAGATGTTCTACTTCTGCCAGGTCAGGCCTGCAAAGACACTTCGTTTCACAGGCCCTTGTAGGAGATGTTCCCGGTAGGCTGTAAGAGCACTGTGCAGAGCGATTAGTTTCTTAGCTTCCCAGAGAGCTGGAAGCAAGATGCTTTGGGGCCCATCTGCCCCTATGGAAAGAACGCAGCACTTTGTGCCTTGCAGCTCTAGGGCAATGCAGCACACCCCGAGCAGAAGTTCTACTTCAGCCAGATCAGGCCCGCAAAGAAACTGCGTTTCACAGGCCTTTGTAAGAGATGTTCCCGGTAGTCTGTTAGAGCACTGTACAGAGCGAGTTGTTTCTTAGCTTCCCAAAGAGCTGGAAGCAAGATGCTTTAGGGGCCATCTGCCCTTAAGGAAAGAAGGCAGCACTTTGTGCCTTGCATCTCTAGGGCATTGTAGCACACCCAGAGCAGATGTTCTACTTCAGCCGTATCAGGCCTGCAAAGAAACTGCGTTTCACAGGCCTCTGTAAGAGATGTTCCCGGTAGGCTGTAAGAGCACTGTGCAGAGGGACTTGTTTCTTAGCTTCCCAAAGAGCTGGAAGCAAAATGCTTTGCGACTCATCTGCCCCTTTGGAAAGAAGGCAACACTTTGTGTCTTGCAGGTCTAGGGCAATGTAGCACACCCAGAGCAGATGTTCTACTTCTTCAGGGTCAGTCCTGCAAAGAAACTTCGTTTCACAGTCCTTTGTAAGGGATGTTCCCAGTAGGCTGTTAGAGCACTGTGCAGAGCGAGTTGTTTCTCAGCTTCCCAAACAGCCGGAAGCAAGATGCTTTTGGGCCCTTCTCACCCTTTGGAAAGAAGGCAGCACTTTGTGCCTTGCAGCTCTAGGGCAATGTAGCACACCCACAGCAGAAGTTCTACTTCAGCCAGATCAGGCCCGCAAAGAAACTGCGTTTCACAGGCCTTTGTAAGAGATGATCCCGGTAGGCTGTTAGAGCACTGTGCAGAGCGAGTTGTTTCTTAGCTTCCCAAAGAGCTGGAAGCAAGATACTTTAGGGGCCATCTGCCCTTAAGGAAAGAAGGCAGCACTTTGTGCCTTGCAGCTCTAGGGCAAGGTAGCACACCCCGAGCAGAAGTTCTACTTCAGCCAGATCTGGCCTGCAAAGAAACTGCGTTTCACAGGCCTTTGTAAGAGATGTTCCCAGTAGGCTGTTAGAGCACTGTGCAGAGCGAATTGTTTCTCAGCTTCCCAAACAGCCGGAAGCAAGATGCTTTGGGGCCCTTCTCACCCTTTGGAAAGAAGGCAGCACTTTGTGCCTTGCAGCTCTAGGGCAATGTAGCACACCCACAGCAGAAGTTCTACTTCAGCCAGATGAGGCCCGCAAAGAAACTGCGTTTCACAGGCCTTTGTAAGAGATGTTCCCGGTAGGCTGTTAGAGCACTGTGCAGAGCGAGTTGTTTCTTAGATACCCAACGAGCTGGAAGCAAGATGCTTTAGGGGCCATCTGCCCTTAAGGAAAGAAGGCAGCACTTTGTGCCTTGCATCTCTAGGGCAATGTAGCACACCCAGAGCAGATGTTCTACTTCTGCCAGGTCAGGCCTGCAAAGAAACTTCGTTTCACAGGCCTTTGTAAGAGATGTTGCCGGTAGGCTCTAAGAGCACTGTGCAGAGCGACTTGTTTCTTAGCTTCCCACAGAGCTGGAAGCAAGATGCTTTGGGGCCCTTCTCACCCTTTGGAAAGAAGGCAGCACTTTGTGCCTTGCAGCTCTAGGGCAATGTAGCACACCCACAGCAGAAGTTCTACTTCAGCTACATCAGACCTGCAAAGAAACTGCGTTTCACAGGCCTTTGTAAGAGATGTTCCCGGTAGGCTGTTAGAGCACTGTGCAGAGCGAGTTGTTTCTTAGCTTCCCAACGAGCTGGAAGCAAGATGCTTTAGGGGCCATCTGCCCTTAAGGAAAGAAGGCAGCACTTTGTGCCTTGCATCTCTAGGGCAATGTAGCACACCCAGAGCAGATGTTCTACTTCAGCCGTATCAGGCCTACAAAGACACTTCGTTTCACAGGCCCTTGTAGGAGATGTTCCCGGTAGGCTGTAAGAGCACTGTGCAGAGCGACTAGTTTCATAGCTTCCCAGAGAGCTGGAAGCAAGATGCTTTGGGGCCCATCTGCCCCTATGGAAAGAACGCAGCACTTTGTGCCTTGCAGCTCTAGGGCAATGCAGCACACCCCGAGCAGAAGTTCTACTTCAGCCAGATCAGGCCCGCAAAGAAACTGCGTTTCACAGGCCTTTGTAAGAGATGTTCCCGGTAGGCTGTTAAAGCACTGTGCAGAGCGAGTTGTTTCTTAGCTTCCCAAAGAGCTGGAAGCAAGATGCTTTAGGGGCCATCTGCCCTTAAGGAAAGAATGCAGCACTTTGTGCCTTGCAGCTCTAGGGCAATGTAGCACACCCAGAGCAGATGTTCTACTTCTGCCAGGTCAGGCCTGCAAAGAAACTTCGTTTCACATTCCTTTGTAAGAGATGTTGCCGGTAGGCTCTAAGAGCACTGTGCAGAGCGACTTGTTTCTTAGCTTCCCACAGAGCTGGAAGCAAGATGCTTTGGGGCCCTTCTCACCCTTTGGAAAGAAGGCAGCACTTTGTGCCTTGCAGCTGTAGGGCAATGTAGCACACCCAGAGGAGAAGCTATACTTCAGCTAGATCAGACCTGCAAAGAAACTGCGTTTCACAGGCCTTTGTAAGAGATGTTCCCGGTAGGCTGTTAGAGCACTGTGCAGAGCGAGTTGTTTCTTAGCTTCCCAACGAGCTGGAAGCAAGATGCTTTAGGGGCCATCTGCCCTTAAGGAAAGAAGGCAGCACTTTGTGCCTTGCATCTCTAGGGCAATGTAGCACACCCAGAGCAGATGTTCTACTTCTGCCAGGTCAGGCCTGCAAAGACACTTCGTTTCACAGGCCCTTGTAGGAGATGTTCCCGGTAGGCTGTAAGAGCACTGTGCAGAGCGACTAGTTTCTTAGCTTCCCAGAGAGCTGGAAGCAAGATGCTTTGGGGCCCATCTGCCCCTATGGAAAGAACGCAGCACTTTGTGCCTTGCAGCTCTAGGGCAATGCAGCACACCCCGAGCAGAAGTTCAACTTCAGCCAGATCAGGCCCGCAAAGAAACTGCGTTTCACAGGCCTTTGTAAGAGATGTTCCCGGTAGGCTGTTAGAGCACTGTGCAGAGCGAGTTGTTTCTTAGCTTCCCAAAGAGCTGGAAGCAAGATGCTTTAGGGGCCATCTGCCCTTAAGGAAAGAAGGCAGCACTTTGTGCCTTGCATCTCTAGGGCAATGTAGCACACCCAGAGCAGATGTTCTACTTCAGCCGTATCAGGCCTGCAAAGAAACTGCGTTTCACAGGCCTCTGTAAGAGATGTTCCCGGTAGGCTGTAAGAGCACTGTGCAGAGGGACTTGTTTCTTAGCTTCCCAAAGAGCTGGAAGCAAAATGCTTTGCGACTCATCTGCCCCTTTGGAAAGAAGGCAACACTTTGTGTCTTGCAGGTCTAGGGCAATGTAGCACACCCAGAGCAGATGTTCTACTTCTTCAAGGTCAGTCCTGCAAAGAAACTTCGTTTCACAGTCCTTTGTAAAAGATGTTCCCAGTAGGCTGTTAGAGCACTGTGCAGAGCGAGTTGTTTCTCAGCTTCCCAAACAGACGGAAGCAAGATGCTTTTGGGCCCTTCTCACCCTTTGGAAAGAAGGCAGCACTTTGTGCCTTGCATCTCTAGGGCAATGCAGCACACCCCGAGCAGAAGTTCTACTTCAGCCAGATCAGGCCCACAAAGAAACTGCGTTTCACAGGCCTTTGTAAGAGATGTTCCCGGTAGGCTGTTAGAGCACTGTGCAGAGCGAGTTGTTTCTTAGCTTCCCAAAGACCTGGAAGCAAAATGCTTTGCGACTCATCTGCCCCTTTGGAAAGAAGGCAACACTTTGTGCCTTGCATCTCTAGGGCAATGTAGCACACCCAGAGCAGAAGTTCTACTTCAGCCAGATCAGGCCCACAAAGAAACTGCGTTTCACAGGCCTTTGTAAGAGATGTTCCCGGTAGGCTGTTAGAGCACTGTGCAGAGCGACTTGTTTCTTAGCTTCCCACAGAGCTGGAAGCAAGATGCTTTGGGGCCCTTCTCACCCTTTGGAAAGAAGGCAGCACTTTGTGCTTTGCAGCTCTAGGGCAATGTAGCACACCCACAGCAGAAGTTCTACTTCAGCTAGATCAGACCCGCAAAGAAACTGCGTTTCACAGGCCTTTGTAAGAGATGTTCCCGGTAGGCTGTTAGAGCACTGTGCAGAGCGAGTTGTTTCTTAGCTTCCAAACGAGCTGGAAGCAAGATGCTTTAGGGGCCATCTGCCCTTAAGGAAAGAAGGCAGCACTTTGTGCCTTGCAGCTCTAGGGCAATGTAGCACACCCAGAGCAGATGTTCTACTTCTGCCAGGTCAGGCCTGCAAAGACACTTCGTTTCACAGGCCCTTGTAGGAGATGTTCCCGGTAGGCTGTAAGAGCACTGTGCAGAGCGATTAGTTTCTTAGCTTCCCAGAGAGCTGGAAGCAAGATACTTTAGGGGCCATCTTCCCTTAAGGAAAGAAGGCAGCACTTTGTGCCTTGCAGCTCTAGGGCAATGTAGCACACCCCGAGCAGAAGTTCTACTTCAGCCAGATCTGGCCTGCAAAGAAACTGCGTTTCACAGGCCTTTGTAAGAGATGTTCCCGGTAGGCTCTTAGAGCACTGTGCAGAGCGAGTTGTTTCTCAGCTTCCCAAACAGCCGGAAGCAAGATGCCTTGGGGCCCTTCTCACCCTTTGGAAAGAAGGCAGCACTTTGTGCCTTGCAGCTCTAGGGCAATGTAGCACACCCAGAGCAGAAGTTCTACTTCAGCTAGACCAGACCTGCAAAGAAACTGCGTTTCACAGGCCTTTGTAAGAGATGTTCCCGGTAGGCTGTTAGAGCACTGTGCAGAGCGAGTTGTTTCTTAGCTTCCCAAAGAGCTGGAAGCAAGTTGCTTTACGGACCATCTGCCCTTAAGGAAAGAAGGCAGCACTTTGTGCCTTGCAGCTCTAGGGCAATGTAGCACACCCAGAGCAGATGTTCTACTTCTCCCAGGTCAGGCCTGAAAAGAAACTGCGTTTCACAGGCCTTTGTAAGAGATGTTCTCTGTAGGCTGTTAGAGCACTGTGCAGAGCGACTTGTTTCTTAGCTTCCCAAATAGCTGGAAGCAAGATGCTTTGGGGCCCTTCTCACCCTTTGGAAAGAAGGCAGCACTTTGGGCCTTGCAGCTCTAGGGCAATGTAGCACACCCCGAGCAGAAGTTCTACTTCAGCCAGATCTGGCCTGCAAAGAAACTGCGTTTCACAGGCCTTTGTAAAAGATGTTCCCGGTAGGCTGTTAGAGCACTGTGCAGAGCGAGTTGTTTCTCAGCTTCCCAAACAGCCGGAAGCAAGATGCCTTGGGGCCCTTCTCACCCTTTGGAAAGAAGACAGCACTTTGTGCCTTGCAGCTCTAGGGCAATGTAGCACACCCAGAGCAGAAGTTCTATTTCAGCTAGATCAGACCTGCAAAGAAACTGCGTTTCACAGGCCTTTGTAAGAGATGTTCCCGGTAGGCTGTTAGAGCACTGTGCAGAGCGAGTTGTTTCTTAGCTTCCCAAAGAGCTGGAAGCAAGTTGCTTTACGGACCATCTGCCCTTAAGGAAAGAAGGCAGCACTTTGTGCCTTGCAGCTCTAGGGCAATGTAGCACACCCAGAGCAGATGTTCTACTTCTCCCAGGTCAGGCCTGAAAAGAATCTGCGTTTCACAGGCCTTTGTAAGAGATGTTCCCTGTAGGCTGTTAGAGCACTGTGCAGAGCGACTTGTTTCTTAGCTTCCCAAATAGCTGGAAGCAAGATGCTTTGGGGCCCTTCTCACCCTTTGGAAAGAAGGCAGCACTTTGTGCCTTGCAGCTCTAGGGCAATGTAGCACACCCACAGCAGAAGTTCTACTTCAGCCAGATCAGGCCCGCAAAGAAACTGCGTTTCACAGGCCTTTGTAAGAGATGTTCCCGGTAGGCTGTTAGAGCACTGTGCAGAGCGAGTTGTTTCTTAGCTTCCCAAAGATCTGGAAGCAAGATACTTTAGGGGCCATCTGCCCTTAAGGAAAGAAGGCAGCACTTTGTGCCTTGCAGCTCTAGGGCAATGTAGCACACCCAGAGCAGATGTTCTACTTCTGCCAGGTCAGGCCTGCAAAGAAACTGCGTTTCACAGGCCTTTGTAAGAGATGTTGCCGGCAGGCTCTAAGAGCACTGTGCAGAGCGACTTGTTTCTTAGCTTCCCACAGAGCCGGAAGCAAGATGCTTTTGGGCCCTTCTCACCCTTTGGAAAGAAGGCAGCACTTTGTGCCTTGCAGCTCTAGGGCAATGTAGCACACCCACAGCAGAAGTTCTACTTCAGCCAGATCAGGCCCGCAAAGAAACTGCGTTTCACAGGCCTTTGTAAGAGATGTTCCCGGTAGGCTGTTAGAGCACTGTGCAGAGCGAGTTGTTTCTTAGCTTCCCAAAGAGCTGGAAGCAAGATACTTTAGGGGCCATCTGCCCTTAAGGAAAGAAGGCAGCACTTTGTGCCTTGCAGCTCTAGGGCAATGTAGCACACCCACAGCAGAAGTTCTACTTCAGCTAGATCAGACCTGCAAAGAAACTGCGTTTCACAGGCCTTTGTAAGAGATGTTCCCGGTAGGCTGTTAGAGCACTGTGCAGAGCGAGTTGTTTCTTAGCTTCCCAACGAGCTGGAAGCAAGATGCTTTAGGGCCCATCTGCCCTTAAGGAAAGAAGGCAGCACTTTGTGCCTTGCATCTCTAGGGCAATGTCGCACACCCAGAGCAGATGTTCTACTTCTGCCAGGTCAGGCCTGCAAAGACACTTCGTTTCACAGGCCCTTGTAGGAGATGTTCCCGGTAGGCTGTAAGAGCACTGTGCAGAGCGACTAGTTTCTTAGCTTCCCAGAGAGCTGGAAGCAAGATGCTTTGGGGCCCATCTGCCCCTATGGAAAGAACGCAGCACTTTGTGCCTTGCAGCTCTAGGGCAATGCAGCACACCCCGAGCAGAAGTTCTACTTCAGCCAGATCAGGCCCGCAAAGAAACTGCGTTTCACAGGCCTTTGTAAGAGATGTTCCCGGTAGGCTGTTAGAGCACTGTGCAGAGCGAGTTGTTTCTTAGCTTCCCAAAGAGCTGGAAGCAAGATGCTTTAGGGGCCATCTGCCCTTAAGGAAAGAAGGCAGCACTTTGTGCCTTGCAGCTCTAGGGCAATGTAGCACACCCAGAGCAGATGTTCTACTTCAGCCGTATCAGGCCTGCAAAGAAACTGCGTTTCACAGGCCTCTGTAAGAGATGTTCCCGGTAGGCTGTAAGAGCACTGTGCAGAGGGACTTGTTTCTTAGCTTCCCAAAGAGCTGGAAGCAAAATGCTTTGCGACTCATCTGCCCCTTTGGAAAGAAGGCAACACTTTGTGTCTTGCAGGTCTAGGGCAATGTAGCACACCCAGAGCAGATGTTCTACTTCTTCAAGGTCAGTCCTGCAAAGAAACTTCGTTTCACAGTCCTTTGTAAAAGATGTTCCCAGTAGGCTGTTAGAGCACTGTGCAGAGCGAGTTGTTTCTCAGCTTCCCAAACAGACGGAAGCAAGATGCTTTTGGGCCCTTCTCACCCTTTGGAAAGAAGGCAGCACTTTGTGCCTTGCATCTCTAGGGCAATGCAGCACACCCCGAGCAGAAGTTCTACTTCAGCCAGATCAGGCCCACAAAGAAACTGCGTTTCACAGGCCTTTGTAAGAGATGTTCCCGGTAGGCTGTTAGAGCACTGTGCAGAGCGAGTTGTTTCTTAGCTTCCCAAAGACCTGGAAGCAAAATGCTTTGCGACTCATCTGCCCCTTTGGAAAGAAGGCAACACTTTGTGCCTTGCATCTCTAGGGCAATGTAGCACACCCAGAGCAGAAGTTCTACTTCAGCCAGATCAGGCCCACAAAGAAACTGCGTTTCACAGGCCTTTGTAAGAGATGTTCCCGGTAGGCTGTTAGAGCACTGTGCAGAGCGACTTGTTTCTTAGCTTCCCACAGAGCTGGAAGCAAGATGCTTTGGGGCCCTTCTCACCCTTTGGAAAGAAGGCAGCACTTTGTGCCTTGCAGCTCTAGGGCAATGTAGCACACCCACAGCAGAAGTTCTACTTCAGCTAGATCAGACCCGCAAAGAAACTGCGTTTCACAGGCCTTTGTAAGAGATGTTCCCGGTAGGCTGTTAGAGCACTGTGCAGAGCGAGTTGTTTCTTAGCTTCCAAACGAGCTGGAAGCAAGATGCTTTAGGGGCCATCTGCCCTTAAGGAAAGAAGGCAGCACTTTGTGCCTTGCAGCTCTAGGGCAATGTAGCACACCCAGAGCAGATGTTCTACTTCTGCCAGGTCAGGCCTGCAAAGACACTTCGTTTCACAGGCCCTTGTAGGAGATGTTCCCGGTAGGCTGTAAGAGCACTGTGCAGAGCGATTAGTTTCTTAGCTTCCCAGAGAGCTGGAAGCAAGATACTTTAGGGGCCATCTTCCCTTAAGGAAAGAAGGCAGCACTTTGTGCCTTGCAGCTCTAGGGCAATGTAGCACACCCCGAGCAGAAGTTCTACTTCAGCCAGATCTGGCCTGCAAAGAAACTGCGTTTCACAGGCCTTTGTAAGAGATGTTCCCGGTAGGCTCTTAGAGCACTGTGCAGAGCGAGTTGTTTCTCAGCTTCCCAAACAGCCGGAAGCAAGATGCCTTGGGGCCCTTCTCACCCTTTGGAAAGAAGGCAGCACTTTGTGCCTTGCAGCTCTAGGGCAATGTAGCACACCCAGAGCAGAAGTTCTACTTCAGCTAGACCAGACCTGCAAAGAAACTGCGTTTCACAGGCCTTTGTAAGAGATGTTCCCGGTAGGCTGTTAGAGCACTGTGCAGAGCGAGTTGTTTCTTAGCTTCCCAAAGAGCTGGAAGCAAGTTGCTTTACGGACCATCTGCCCTTAAGGAAAGAAGGCAGCACTTTGTGCCTTGCAGCTCTAGGGCAATGTAGCACACCCAGAGCAGATGTTCTACTTCTCCCAGGTCAGGCCTGAAAAGAAACTGCGTTTCACAGGCCTTTGTAAGAGATGTTCTCTGTAGGCTGTTAGAGCACTGTGCAGAGCGACTTGTTTCTTAGCTTCCCAAATAGCTGGAAGCAAGATGCTTTGGGGCCCTTCTCACCCTTTGGAAAGAAGGCAGCACTTTGGGCCTTGCAGCTCTAGGGCAATGTAGCACACCCCGAGCAGAAGTTCTACTTCAGCCAGATCTGGCCTGCAAAGAAACTGCGTTTCACAGGCCTTTGTAAAAGATGTTCCCGGTAGGCTGTTAGAGCACTGTGCAGAGCGAGTTGTTTCTCAGCTTCCCAAACAGCCGGAAGCAAGATGCCTTGGGGCCCTTCTCACCCTTTGGAAAGAAGACAGCACTTTGTGCCTTGCAGCTCTAGGGCAATGTAGCACACCCAGAGCAGAAGTTCTATTTCAGCTAGATCAGACCTGCAAAGAAACTGCGTTTCACAGGCCTTTGTAAGAGATGTTCCCGGTAGGCTGTTAGAGCACTGTGCAGAGCGAGTTGTTTCTTAGCTTCCCAAAGAGCTGGAAGCAAGTTGCTTTACGGACCATCTGCCCTTAAGGAAAGAAGGCAGCACTTTGTGCCTTGCAGCTCTAGGGCAATGTAGCACACCCAGAGCAGATGTTCTACTTCTCCCAGGTCAGGCCTGAAAAGAATCTGCGTTTCACAGGCCTTTGTAAGAGATGTTCCCTGTAGGCTGTTAGAGCACTGTGCAGAGCGACTTGTTTCTTAGCTTCCCAAATAGCTGGAAGCAAGATGCTTTGGGGCCCTTCTCACCCTTTGGAAAGAAGGCAGCACTTTGTGCCTTGCAGCTCTAGGGCAATGTAGCACACCCACAGCAGAAGTTCTACTTCAGCCAGATCAGGCCCGCAAAGAAACTGCGTTTCACAGGCCTTTGTAAGAGATGTTCCCGGTAGGCTGTTAGAGCACTGTGCAGAGCGAGTTGTTTCTTAGCTTCCCAAAGATCTGGAAGCAAGATACTTTAGGGGCCATCTGCCCTTAAGGAAAGAAGGCAGCACTTTGTGCCTTGCAGCTCTAGGGCAATGTAGCACACCCAGAGCAGATGTTCTACTTCTGCCAGGTCAGGCCTGCAAAGAAACTGCGTTTCACAGGCCTTTGTAAGAGATGTTGCCGGCAGGCTCTAAGAGCACTGTGCAGAGCGACTTGTTTCTTAGCTTCCCACAGAGCCGGAAGCAAGATGCTTTTGGGCCCTTCTCACCCTTTGGAAAGAAGGCAGCACTTTGTGCCTTGCAGCTCTAGGGCAATGTAGCACACCCACAGCAGAAGTTCTACTTCAGCCAGATCAGGCCCGCAAAGAAACTGCGTTTCACAGGCCTTTGTAAGAGATGTTCCCGGTAGGCTGTTAGAGCACTGTGCAGAGCGAGTTGTTTCTTAGCTTCCCAAAGAGCTGGAAGCAAGATACTTTAGGGGCCATCTGCCCTTAAGGAAAGAAGGCAGCACTTTGTGCCTTGCAGCTCTAGGGCAATGTAGCACACCCACAGCAGAAGTTCTACTTCAGCTAGATCAGACCTGCAAAGAAACTGCGTTTCACAGGCCTTTGTAAGAGATGTTCCCGGTAGGCTGTTAGAGCACTGTGCAGAGCGAGTTGTTTCTTAGCTTCCCAACGAGCTGGAAGCAAGATGCTTTAGGGCCCATCTGCCCTTAAGGAAAGAAGGCAGCACTTTGTGCCTTGCATCTCTAGGGCAATGTCGCACACCCAGAGCAGATGTTCTACTTCTGCCAGGTCAGGCCTGCAAAGACACTTCGTTTCACAGGCCCTTGTAGGAGATGTTCCCGGTAGGCTGTAAGAGCACTGTGCAGAGCGACTAGTTTCTTAGCTTCCCAGAGAGCTGGAAGCAAGATGCTTTGGGGCCCATCTGCCCCTATGGAAAGAACGCAGCACTTTGTGCCTTGCAGCTCTAGGGCAATGCAGCACACCCCGAGCAGAAGTTCTACTTCAGCCAGATCAGGCCCGCAAAGAAACTGCGTTTCACAGGCCTTTGTAAGAGATGTTCCCGGTAGGCTGTTAGAGCACTGTGCAGAGCGAGTTGTTTCTTAGCTTCCCAAAGAGCTGGAAGCAAGATGCTTTAGGGGCCATCTGCCCTTAAGGAAAGAAGGCAGCACTTTGTGCCTTGCAGCTCTAGGGCAATGTAGCACACCCAGAGCAGATGTTCTACTTCAGCCGTATCAGGCCTGCAAAGAAACTGCGTTTCACAGGCCTCTGTAAGAGATGTTCCCGGTAGGCTGTAAGAGCACTGTGCAGAGGGACTTGTTTCTTAGCTTCCCAAAGAGCTGGAAGCAAAATGCTTTGCGACTCATCTGCCCCTTTGGAAAGAAGGCAACACTTTGTGTCTTGCAGGTCTAGGGCAATGTAGCACACCCAGAGCAGATGTTCTACTTCTTCAAGGTCAGTCCTGCAAAGAAACTTCGTTTCACAGTCCTTTGTAAGAGATGTTCCCAGTAGGCTGTTAGAGCACTGTGCAGAGCGAGTTGTTTCTCAGCTTCCCAAACAGACGGAAGCAAGATGCTTTTGGGCCCTTCTCACCCTTTGGAAAGAAGGCAGCACTTTGTGCCTTGCAGCTCTAGGGCAATGTAGCACACCCACAGCAGAAGTTCTACTTCAGCCAGATCAGGCAAGCAAAGTAACTGCGTTTCACAGGCCTTTGTAAGAGATGTTCCCGGTAGGCTGTTAGAGCACTGAGCAGAGCGAGTTGTTTCTTAGATTCCCAACGAGCTGGAAGCAAGATGCTTTAGGGGCCATCTGCCCTTAAGGAAAGAAGTCAGCACTTTGTGCCTTGCAGCTCTAGGGCAATGTAGCACACCCAGAGCAGATGTTCTACTTCTGCCAGGTCAGGCCTGCAAAGAAACTGCGTTTCACAGGCCTTTGTAAGAGATGTTGCCGGCAGGCTCTAAGAGCACTGTGCAGAGCGACTTGTTTCTTAGCTTCCCACAGAGCTGTAAGCAAGATGCTTTGGGGCCCTCCTCACCCTTTGGAAAGAAGGCAGCACTTTGTGCCTTGCAGCTGTAGGGCAATGTAGCACACCCAGAGGAGAAGCTATACTTCAGCTAGATCAGACCTGCAAAGAAACTGCGTTTCACAGGCCTTTGTAAGAGATGTTCCCGGTAGGCTGTTAGAGCACTGTGCAGAGCGAGTTGTTTCTTAGCTTCCCAACGAGCTGGAAGCAAGATGCTTTAGGGGCCATCTGCCCTTAAGGAAAGAAGGCAGCACTTTGTGCCTTGCATCTCTAGGGCAATGTAGCACACCCAGAGCAGATGTTCTACTTCTTCAAGGTCAGGCCTGCAAAGACACTTCGTTTTACAGGCCCTTGTAGGAGATGTTCCCGGTAGGCTGTAAGAGGACTGTGCAGAGCGACTAGTTTCTTAGCTTCCCAGAGAGCTGGAAGCAAGATGCTTTGTGGCCCATCTGCCCCTATGGAAAGAACGCAGCACTTTGTGCCTTGCATCTCTAGGGCAATGCAGCACACCCCGAGCAGAAGTTCTACTTCAGCCAGATCAGGCCCACAAAGAAACTGCGTTTCACAGGCCTTTGTAAGAGATGTTCCCGGTAGGCTGTTAGAGCACTGTGCAGAGCGAGTTGTTTCTTAGCTTCCCAAAGACCTGGAAGCAAAATGCTTTGCGACTCATCTGCCCCTTTGGAAAGAAGGCAACACTTTGTGTCTTGCAGGTCTAGGGCAATGTAGCACACCCAGAGCAGATGTTCTACTTCTTCAATTTCAGTCCTGCAAAGAAACTTCGTTTCACAGTCCTTTGTAAGAGATGTTCCCAGTAGGCTGTTAGAGCACTGTGCAGAGCGAGTTGTTTCTCAGCTTCCCAAACAGCCGGAAGCAAGATGCTTTTGGGCCCTTCTCAACCTTTGGAAAGAAGGCAGCACTTTGTGCCTTGCAGCTCTAGGGCAATGTAGCACACCCAGAGCAGAAGTTCTACTTCTGCCAGGTCAGGCCTGCAAAGAAACTTCGTTTCACAGGCCTTTGTAAGAGATGTTGCCGGTAGGCTCTAAGAGCACTGTGCAGAGCGACTTGTTTCTTAGCTTCCCACAGAGCTGGAAGCAAGATGCTTTGGGGCCCTTCTCACCCTTTGGAAAGAAGGCAGCACTTTGTGCCTTGCAGCTCTAGGGCAATGTAGCACACCCACAGCAGAAGTTCTACTTCAGCTAGATCAGACCCGCAAAGAAACTGCGTTTCACAGGCCTTTGTAAGAGATGTTCCCGGTAGGCTGTTAGAGCACTGTGCAGAGCGAGTTGTTTCTTAGATTCCCAACGAGCTGGAAGCAAGATGCTTTAGGGGCCATCTGCCCTTAAGGAAAGAAGGCAGCACTTTGTGCCTTGCAGCTCTAGGGCAATGTAGCACACCCAGAGCAGATGTTCTACTTCTGCCAGGTCAGGCCTGCAAAGAAACTTCGTTTCACAGGCCTTTGTAAGAGATGTTCCCGGTAGGCTGTAAGAGCACTGTGCAGAGCGACTTGTTTCTTAGCTTCCCACAGAGCTGGAAGCAAGATGCTTTGGGGCCCTTCTCACCCTTTGGAAAGAAGGCAGCACTTTGTGCCTTGCAGCTCTAGGGCAATGTAGCACACCCACAGCAGAAGTTCTACTTCAGCTAGATCAGACCCGCAAAGAAACTGCGTTTCACAGGCCTTTGTAAGAGATGTTCCCGGTAGGCTGTTAGAGCACTGTGCAGAGCGAGTTGTTTCTTAGCTTCCCAACGAGCTGGAAGCAAGATGCTTTAGGGGCCATCTGCCCTTAAGGAAAGAAGGCAGCACTTTGTGCCTTGCAGCTCTAGGGCAATGTAGCACACCCAGAGCAGATGTTCTACTTCTGCCAGGTCAGGCCTGCAAAGACACTTCGTTTCACAGGCCCTTGTAGGAGATGTTCCCGGTAGGCTGTAAGAGCACTGTGCAGAGCGATTAGTTTCTTAGCTTCCCAGAGAGCTGGAAGCAAGATACTTTAGGGGCCATCTGCCCTTAAGGAAAGAAGGCAGCACTTTGTGCCTTGCAGCTCTAGGGCAAGGTAGCACACCCCGAGCAGAAGTTCTACTTCAGCCAGATCTGGCCTGCAAAGAAACTGCGTTTCACAGGCCTTTGTAAGAGATGTTCCCGGTAGGCTGTTAGAGCACTGTGCAGAGCGAGTTGTTTCTTAGCTTCCCAACGAGCTGGAAGCAAGATGCTTTAGGGGCCATCTGCCCTTAAGGAAAGAAGGCAGCACTTTGTGCCTTGCAGCTCTAGGGCAATGTAGCACACCCAGAGCAGATGTTCTACTTCTCCCAGGTCAGGCCTGAAAAGAAACTGTGTTTCACAGGCCTTTGTAAGAGATGTTCCCTGTAGGCTGTTAGAGCACTGTACAGAGCGAGTTGTTTCTTAGCTTCCCAAAGAGCTGGAAGCAAGATGCTTTAGGGGCCATCTGCCCTTAAGGAAAGAAGGCAGCACTTTGTGCCTTGCATCTCTAGGGCAATGTAGCACACCCAGAGCAGAAGTTCTACTTCTGCCAGGTCAGGCCTGCAAAGAAACTTCGTTTCACAGGCCTTTGTAAGAGATGTTGCCGGTAGGCTATAAGAGCACTGTGCAGAGCGACTTGTTTCTTAGCTTCCCACAGAGCTGGAAGCAAGATGCTTTGGGGCCCTTCTCACCCTTTGGAAAGAAGGCAGCACTTTGTGCCTTGCAGCTCTAGGGCAATGTAGCACACCCACAGCAGAAGTTCTACTTCAGCTAGATCAGACCCGCAAAGAAACTGCGTTTCACAGGCCTTTGTAAGAGATGTTCCCGGTAGGCTGTTAGAGCACTGTGCAGAGCGAGTTGTTTCTTAGATTCCCAACGAGCTGGAAGCAAGATGCTTTAGGGGCCATCTGCCCTTAAGGAAAGAAGGCAGCACTTTGTGCCTTGCAGCTCTAGGGCAATGTAGCACACCCAGAGCAGATGTTCTACTTCTGCCAGGTCAGGCCTGCAAAGAAACTTCGTTTCACAGGCCTTTGTAAGAGATGTTGCCGGTAGGCTCTAAGAGCACTGTGCAGAGCGACTTGTTTCTTAGCTTCCCACAGAGCTGGAAGCAAGATGCTTTGGGGCCCTTCTCACCCTTTGGAAAGAAGGCAGCACTTTGTGCCTTGCAGCTCTAGGGCAATGTAGCACACCCACAGCAGAAGTTCTACTTCAGCTAGATCAGACCCGCAAAGAAACTGCGTTTCACAGGCCTTTGTAAGAGATGTTCCCGGTAGGCTGTTAGAGCACTGTGCAGAGCGAGTTGTTTCTTAGCTTCCCAACGAGCTGGAAGCAAGATGCTTTAGGGGCCATCTGCCCTTAAGGAAAGAAGGCAGCACTTTGTGCCTTGCAGCTCTAGGGCAATGTAGCACACCCAGAGCAGATGTTCTACTTCTGCCAGGTCAGGCCTGCAAAGACACTTCGTTTCACAGGCCCTTGTAGGAGATGTTCCCGGTAGGCTGTAAGAGCACTGTGCAGAGCGATTAGTTTCTTAGCTTCCCAGAGAGCTGGAAGCAAGATACTTTAGGGGCCATCTGCCCTTAAGGAAAGAAGGCAGCACTTTGTGCCTTGCAGCTCTAGGGCAAGGTAGCACACCCCGAGCAGAAGTTCTACTTCAGCCAGATCTGGCCTGCAAAGAAACTGCGTTTCACAGGCCTTTGTAAGAGATGTTCCCGGTAGGCTGTAAGAGCACTGTACAGAGCGAGTTGTTTCTTAGCTTCCCAAAGAGCTGGAAGCAAGATGCTTTAGGGGCCATCTGCCCTTAAGGAAAGAAGGCAGCACTTTGTGCCTTGCATCTCTAGGGCAATGTAGCACACCCAGAGCAGATGTTCTACTTCAGCCGTATCAGGCCTGCAAAGAAACTGCGTTTCACAGGCCTCTGTAAGAGATGTTCCCGGTAGGCTGTAAGAGCACTGTGCAGAGGGACTTGTTTCTTAGCTTCCAAAGGAGCTGGAAGCAAAATGCTTTGCGACTCATCTGCCCCTTTGGAAAGAAGGCAACACTTTGTGTCTTGCAGGTCTAGGGCAATGTAGCACACCCAGAGCAGATGTTCTACTTCATCAAGGTCAGTCCTGCAAAGAAACTTCGTTTCACAGTCCTTTGTAAGAGATGTTCCCAGTAGGCTGTTAGAGCACTGTGCAGAGCGAGTTGTTTCTCAGCTTCCCAAACAGCCGGAAGCAAGATGCTTTTGGGCCCTTCTCACCCTTTGGAAAGAAGGCAGCACTTTGTGCCTTGCAGCTCTAGGGCAATGTAGCACACCCACAGCAGAAGTTCTACTTCAGCCAGATCAGGCCCGCAAAGAAACTGCGTTTCACAGGCCTTTGTAAGAGATGTTCCCGGTAGGCTGTTAGAGCACTGTGCAGAGCGAGTTGTTTCTTAGCTTCCCAAAGAGCTGGAAGCAAGATGCTTTAGGGGCCATCTGCCCTTAAGGAAAGAAGGCAGCACTTTGTGCCTTGCATCTCTAGGGCAATGTCGCACACCCAGAGCAGATGTTCTACTTCTGCCAGGTCAGGCCTGCAAAGACACTTCGTTTCACAGGCCCTTGCAGGAGATGTTCCCGGTAGGCTGTAAGAGCACTGTGCAGAGCGACTAGTTTCTTAGCTTCCCAGAGAGCTGGAAGCAAGATGCTTTGGGGCCCATCTGCCCCTATGGAAAGAACGCAGCACTTTGTGCCTTGCAGCTCTAGGGCAATGCAGCACACCCCGAGCAGAAGTTCTACTTCAGCCAGATCAGGCCCGCAAAGAAACTGCGTTTCACAGGCCTTTGTAAGAGATGTTCCCGGTAGGCTGTTAGAGCACTGTGCAGAGCGAGTTGTTTCTTAGCTTCCCAAAGAGCTGGAAGCAAGATGCTTTAGGGGCCATCTGCCCTTAAGGAAAGAAGGCAGCACTTTGTGCCTTGCAGCTCTAGGGCAATGTAGCACACCCAGAGCAGATGTTCTACTTCAGCCGTATCAGGCCTGCAAAGAAACTGCGTTTCACAGGCCTCTGTAAGAGATGTTCCCGGTAGGCTGTAAGAGCACTGTGCAGAGGGACTTGTTTCTTAGCTTCCCAAAGAGCTGGAAGCAAAATGCTTTGCGACTCATCTGCCCCTTTGGAAAGAAGGCAACACTTTGTGTCTTGCAGGTCTAGGGCAATGTAGCACACCCAGAGCAGATGTTCTACTTCTTCAAGGTCAGTCCTGCAAAGAAACTTCGTTTCACAGTCCTTTGTAAGAGATGTTCCCAGTAGGCTGTTAGAGCACTGTGCAGAGCGAGTTGTTTCTCAGCTTCCCAAACAGCCGGAAGCAAGATGCTTTTGGGCCCTTCTCACCCTTTGGAAAGAAGGCAGCACTTTGTGCCTTGCAGCTCTAGGGCAATGTAGCACACCCACAGCAGAAGTTCTACTTCAGCCAGATCAGGCAAGCAAAGTAACTGCGTTTCACAGGCCTTTGTAAGAGATGTTCCCGGTAGGCTGTTAGAGCACTGAGCAGAGCGAGTTGTTTCTTAGATTCCCAACGAGCTGGAAGCAAGATGCTTTAGGGGCCATCTGCCCTTAAGGAAAGAAGTCAGCACTTTGTGCCTTGCAGCTCTAGGGCAATGTAGCACACCCAGAGCAGATGTTCTACTTCTGCCAGGTCAGGCCTGCAAAGAAACTGCGTTTCACAGGCCTTTGTAAGAGATGTTGCCGGCAGGCTCTAAGAGCACTGTGCAGAGCGACTTGTTTCTTAGCTTCCCACAGAGCTGTAAGCAAGATGCTTTGGGGCCCTCCTCACCCTTTGGAAAGAAGGCAGCACTTTGTGCCTTGCAGCTGTAGGGCAATGTAGCACACCCAGAGGAGAAGTTCTACTTCAGCTAGATCAGACCTGCAAAGAAACTGCGTTTCACAGGCCTTTGTAAGAGATGTTCCCGGTAGGCTGTTAGAGCACTGTGCAGAGCGAGTTGTTTCTTAGCTTCCCAACGAGCTGGAAGCAAGATGCTTTAGGGGCCATCTGCCCTTAAGGAAAGAAGGCAGCACTTTGTGCCTTGCATCTCTAGGGCAATGTAGCACACCCAGAGCAGATGTTCTACTTCTTCAAGGTCAGGCCTGCAAAGACACTTCGTTTTACAGGCCCTTGTAGGAGATGTTCCCGGTAGGCTGTAAGAGGACTGTGCAGAGCGACTAGTTTCTTAGCTTCCCAGAGAGCTGGAAGCAAGATGCTTTGGGGCCCATCTGCCCCTATGGAAAGAACGCAGCACTTTGTGCCTTGCATCTCTAGGGCAATGCAGCACACCCCGAGCAGAAGTTCTACTTCAGCCAGATCAGGCCCACAAAGAAACTGCGTTTCACAGGCCTTTGTAAGAGATGTTCCCGGTAGGCTGTTAGAGCACTGTGCAGAGCGAGTTGTTTCTCAGCTTCCCAAAGACCTGGAAGCAAAATGCTTTGCGACTCATCTGCCCCTTTGGAAAGAAGGCAACACTTTGTGTCTTGCAGGTCTAGGGCAATGTAGCACACCCAGAGCAGATGTTCTACTTCAGCCAGATCAGGCCCGCAAAGAAACTGCGTTTCACAGGCCTTTGTAAGAGATGTTCCCGGTAGGCTGTTAGAGCACTGTGCAGAGCGAGTTGTTTCTTAGATTCCCAACGAGCTGGAAGCAAGATGCTTTAGGGGCCATCTGCCCTTAAGGAAAGAAGGCAGCACTTTGTGCCTTGCAGCTCTAGGGCAATGTAGCACACCCAGAGCAGAAGTTCTACTTCTGCCAGGTCAGGCCTGCAAAGAAACTTCGTTTCACAGGCCTTTGTAAGAGATGTTGCCGGTAGGCTCTAAGAGCACTGTGCAGAGCGACTTGTTTCTTAGCTTCCCACAGAGCTGGAAGCAAGATGCTTTGTGGCCCTTCTCACCCTTTGGAAAGAAGGCAGCACTTTGTGCCTTGCAGCTCTAGGGCAATGTAGCACACCCACAGCAGAAGTTCTACTTCAGCTAGATCAGACCCGCAAAGAAACTGCGTTTCACAGGCCTTTGTAAGAGATGTTCCCGGTAGGCTGTTAGAGCACTGTGCAGAGCGAGTTGTTTCTTAGATTCCCAACGAGCTGGAAGCAAGATGCTTTAGGGGTCATCTGCCCTTAAGGAAAGAAGGCAGCACTTTGTGCCTTGCAGCTCTAGGGCAATGTAGCACACCCAGAGCAGATGTTCTACTTCTGCCAGGTCAGGCCTGCAAAGAAACTTCGTTTCACAGGCCTTTGTAAGAGATGTTGCCGGTAGGCTCTAAGAGCACTGTGCAGAGCGACTTGTTTCTTAGCTTCCCACAGAGCTGGAAGCAAGATGCTTTGGGGCCCTTCTCACCCTTTGGAAAGAAGGCAGCACTTTGTGCCTTGCAGCTCTAGGGCAATGTAGCACACCCACAGCAGAAGTTCTACTTCAGCTAGATCAGACCCGCAAAGAAACTGCGTTTCACAGGCCTTTGTAAGAGATGTTCCCGGTAGGCTGTTAGAGCACTGTGCAGAGCGAGTTGTTTCTTAGCTTCCCAGCGAGCTGGAAGCAAGATGCTTTAGGGGCCATCTGCCCTTAAGGAAAGAAGGCAGCACTTTGTGCCTTGCAGCTCTAGGGCAAGGTAGCACACCCCGAGCAGAAGTTCTACTTCGGCCACATCTGGCCTGCAAAGAAACTGCGTTTCACAGGCCTTTGTAAGAGATGTTCCCGGTAGGCTGTTAGAGCACTGTGCAGAGCGAATTGTTTCTCAGCTTCCCAAACAGCCGGAAGCAAGATGCTTTGGGGCCCTTCTCACCCTTTGGAAAGAAGGCAGCACTTTGTGCCTTGCAGCTCTAGGGCAATGTAGCACACCCAGAGCAGAAGTTCTACTTCAGCCAGATCAGGCCCGCAAAGAAACTGCGTTTCACAGGCCTTTGTAAGAGATGTTCCCGGTAGGCTGTTAGAGCACTGTGCAGAGCGAGTTGTTTCTTAGCTTCCCAAAGAGCTGGAAGCAAGATGCTTTGCGACTCATCTGCCCCTTTGGAAAGAAGGCAACACTTTGTGTCTTGCAGGTCTAGGGCAATGTAGCACACCCAGAGCAGATGTTCTACTTCTTCAAGGTCAGTCCTGCAAAGAAACTTCGTTTCACAGTCCTTTGTAAGAGATGTTCCCAGTAGGCTGTTAGAGCACTGTGCAGAGCGAGTTGTTTCTCAGCTTCCCAAACAGCCGGAAGCAAGATGCTTTTGGGCCCTTCTCACCCTTTGGAAAGAAGGCAGCACTTTGTGCCTTGCAGCTCTAGGGCAATGTAGCACACCCACAGCAGAAGTTCTACTTCAGCCAGATCAGGCCCGCAAAGAAACTGCGTTTCACAGGCCTTTGTAAGAGATGTTCCCGGTAGGCTGTTAGAGCACTGTGCAGAGCGAGTTGTTTCTTAGCTTCCCAAAGAGCTGGAAGCAAGATACTTTAGGGGCCATCTGCCCTTAAGGAAAGAAGGCAGCACTTTGTGCCTTGCAGCTCTAGGGCAAGGTAGCACACCCCGAGCAGAAGTTCTACTTCAGCCAGATCTGGCCTGCAAAGAAACTGCGTTTCACAGGCCTTTGTAAGAGATGTTCCCGGTAGGCTGTTAGAGCACTGTGCAGAGCGAGTTGTTTCTTAGCTTCCCAAAGAGCTGGAAGCAAGATGCTTTACGGGCCATCTGCCCTTAAGGAAAGAAGGCAGCACTTTGTGCCTTGCAGCTCTAGGGCAATGTAGCACACCCAGAGCAGATGTTCTACTTCTCCCAGGTCAGGCCTGAAAAGAAACTGCGTTTCACAGGCCTTTGTAAGAGATGTTCCCTGTAGGCTGTTAGAGCACTGTACAGAGCGAGTTGTTTCTTAGCTTCCCAACGAGCTGGAAGCAAGATGCTTTAGGGGCCATCTGCCCTTAAGGAAAGAAGGCAGCACTTTGTGCCTTGCAGCTCTAGGGCAAGGTAGCACACCCCGAGCAGAAGTTCTACTTCAGCCAGATCTGCCCTGCAAAGAAACTGCGTTTCACAGGCCTTTGTAAGAGATGTTCCCGGTAGGCTGTTAGAGCACTGTGCAGAGCGAATTGTTTCTCAGCTTCCCAAACAGCCGGAAGCAAGATGCTTTGGGGCCCTTCTCACCCTTTGGAAAGAAGGCAGCACTTTGTGCCTTGCAGCTCTAGGGCAATGTAGCACACCCAGAGCAGAAGTTCTACTTCAGCCAGATCAGGCCCGCAAAGAAACTGCGTTTCACAGGCCTTTGTAAGAGATGTTCCCGGTAGGCTGTTAGAGCACTGTGCAGAGCGAGTTGTTTCTTAGCTTCCCAAAGAGCTGGAAGCAAGATGCTTTGCGACTCATCTGCCCCTTTGGAAAGAAGGCAACACTTTGTGTCTTGCAGGTCTAGGGCAATGTAGCACACCCAGAGCAGATGTTCTACTTCTTCAAGGTCAGTCCTGCAAAGAAACTTCGTTTCACAGTCCTTTGTAAGAGATGTTCCCAGTAGGCTGTTAGAGCACTGTGCGGAGCGAGTTGTTTCTCAGCTTCCCAAACAGCCGGAAGCAAGATGCTTTTGGGCCCTTCTCACCCTTTGGAAAGAAGGCAGCACTTTGTGCCTTGCAGCTCTAGGGCAATGTAGCACACCCACAGCAGAAGTTCTACTTCAGCCAGATCAGGCCCGCAAAGAAACTGCGTTTCACAGGCCTTTGTAAGAGATGTTCCCGGTAGGCTGTTAGAGCACTGTGCAGAGCGAGTTGTTTCTTAGCTTCCCAAAGAGCTGGAAGCAAGATACTTTAGGGGCCATCTGCCCTTAAGGAAAGAAGGCAGCACTTTGTGCCTTGCAGCTCTAGGGCAAGGTAGCACACCCCGAGCAGAAGTTCTACTTCAGCCAGATCTGGCCTGCAAAGAAACTGCGTTTCACAGGCCTTTGTAAGAGATGTTCCCGGTAGGCTGTTAGAGCACTGTGCAGAGCGAGTTGTTTCTTAGATTCCCAACGAGCTGGAAGCAAGATGCTTTAGGGGCCATCTGCCCTTAAGGAAAGAAGGCAGCACTTTGTGCCTTGCAGCTCTAGGGCAATGTAGCACACCCAGAGCAGATGTTCTACTTCTGCCAGGTCAGGCCTGCAAAGAAACTTCGTTTCACAGGCCTTTGTAAGAGATGTTGCCGGTAGGCTCTAAGAGCACTGTGCAGAGCGACTTGTTTCTTAGCTTCCCACAGAGCTGGAAGCAAGATGCTTTGGGGCCCTTCTCACCCTTTGGAAAGAAGGCAGCACTTTGTGCCTTGCAGCTCTAGGGCAATGTAGCACACCCACAGCAGAAGTTCTACTTCAGCTAGATCAGACCCGCAAAGAAACTGCGTTTCACAGGCCTTTGTAAGAGATGTTCCCGGTAGGCTGTTAGAGCACTGTGCAGAGCGAGTTGTTTCTTAGCTTCCCAGCGAGCTGGAAGCAAGATGCTTTAGGGGCCATCTGCCCTTAAGGAAAGAAGGCAGCACTTTGTGCCTTGCAGCTCTAGGGCAAGGTAGCACACCCCGAGCAGAAGTTCTACTTCAGCCACATCTGGCCTGCAAAGAAACTGCGTTTCACAGGCCTTTGTAAGAGATGTTCCCGGTAGGCTGTTAGAGCACTGTGCAGAGCGAATTGTTTCTCAGCTTCCCAAACAGCCGGAAGCAAGATGCTTTGGGGCCCTTCTCACCCTTTGGAAAGAAGGCAGCACTTTGTGCCTTGCAGCTCTAGGGCAATGTAGCACACCCAGAGCAGAAGTTCTACTTCAGCCAGATCAGGCCCGCAAAGAAACTGCGTTTCACAGGCCTTTGTAAGAGATGTTCCCGGTAGGCTGTTAGAGCACTGTGCAGAGCGAGTTGTTTCTTAGCTTCCCAAAGAGCTGGAAGCAAGATGCTTTGCGACTCATCTGCCCCTTTGGAAAGAAGGCAACACTTTGTGTCTTGCAGGTCTAGGGCAATGTAGCACACCCAGAGCAGATGTTCTACTTCTTCAAGGTCAGTCCTGCAAAGAAACTTCGTTTCACAGTCCTTTGTAAGAGATGTTCCCAGTAGGCTGTTAGAGCACTGTGCAGAGCGAGTTGTTTCTCAGCTTCCCAAACAGCCGGAAGCAAGATGCTTTTGGGCCCTTCTCACCCTTTGGAAAGAAGGCAGCACTTTGTGCCTTGCAGCTCTAGGGCAATGTAGCACACCCACAGCAGAAGTTCTACTTCAGCCAGATCAGGCCCGCAAAGAAACTGCGTTTCACAGGCCTTTGTAAGAGATGTTCCCGGTAGGCTGTTAGAGCACTGTGCAGAGCGAGTTGTTTCTTAGCTTCCCAAAGAGCTGGAAGCAAGATACTTTAGGGGCCATCTGCCCTTAAGGAAAGAAGGCAGCACTTTGTGCCTTGCAGCTCTAGGGCAAGGTAGCACACCCCGAGCAGAAGTTCTACTTCAGCCAGATCTGGCCTGCAAAGAAACTGCGTTTCACAGGCCTTTGTAAGAGATGTTCCCGGTAGGCTGTTAGAGCACTGTGCAGAGCGAGTTGTTTCTTAGCTTCCCAAAGAGCTGGAAGCAAGATGCTTTACGGGCCATCTGCCCTTAAGGAAAGAAGGCAGCACTTTGTGCCTTGCAGCTCTAGGGCAATGTAGCACACCCAGAGCAGATGTTCTACTTCTCCCAGGTCAGGCCTGAAAAGAAACTGCGTTTCACAGGCCTTTGTAAGAGATGTTCCCTGTAGGCTGTTAGAGCACTGTACAGAGCGAGTTGTTTCTTAGCTTCCCAACGAGCTGGAAGCAAGATGCTTTAGGGGCCATCTGCCCTTAAGGAAAGAAGGCAGCACTTTGTGCCTTGCAGCTCTAGGGCAAGGTAGCACACCCCGAGCAGAAGTTCTACTTCAGCCAGATCTGCCCTGCAAAGAAACTGCGTTTCACAGGCCTTTGTAAGAGATGTTCCCGGTAGGCTGTTAGAGCACTGTGCAGAGCGAATTGTTTCTCAGCTTCCCAAACAGCCGGAAGCAAGATGCTTTGGGGCCCTTCTCACCCTTTGGAAAGAAGGCAGCACTTTGTGCCTTGCAGCTCTAGGGCAATGTAGCACACCCAGAGCAGAAGTTCTACTTCAGCCAGATCAGGCCCGCAAAGAAACTGCGTTTCACAGGCCTTTGTAAGAGATGTTCCCGGTAGGCTGTTAGAGCACTGTGCAGAGCGAGTTGTTTCTTAGCTTCCCAAAGAGCTGGAAGCAAGATGCTTTGCGACTCATCTGCCCCTTTGGAAAGAAGGCAACACTTTGTGTCTTGCAGGTCTAGGGCAATGTAGCACACCCAGAGCAGATGTTCTACTTCTTCAAGGTCAGTCCTGCAAAGAAACTTCGTTTCACAGTCCTTTGTAAGAGATGTTCCCAGTAGGCTGTTAGAGCACTGTGCGGAGCGAGTTGTTTCTCAGCTTCCCAAACAGCCGGAAGCAAGATGCTTTTGGGCCCTTCTCACCCTTTGGAAAGAAGGCAGCACTTTGTGCCTTGCAGCTCTAGGGCAATGTAGCACACCCACAGCAGAAGTTCTACTTCAGCCAGATCAGGCCCGCAAAGAAACTGCGTTTCACAGGCCTTTGTAAGAGATGTTCCCGGTAGGCTGTTAGAGCACTGTGCAGAGCGAGTTGTTTCTTAGCTTCCCAAAGAGCTGGAAGCAAGATACTTTAGGGGCCATCTGCCCTTAAGGAAAGAAGGCAGCACTTTGTGCCTTGCAGCTCTAGGGCAAGGTAGCACACCCCGAGCAGAAGTTCTACTTCAGCCAGATCTGGCCTGCAAAGAAACTGCGTTTCACAGGCCTTTGTAAGAGATGTTCCCGGTAGGCTGTTAGAGCACTGTGCAGAGCGAGTTGTTTCTTAGATTCCCAACGAGCTGGAAGCAAGATGCTTTAGGGGCCATCTGCCCTTAAGGAAAGAAGGCAGCACTTTGTGCCTTGCAGCTCTAGGGCAATGTAGCACACCCAGAGCAGATGTTCTACTTCTGCCAGGTCAGGCCTGCAAAGAAACTTCGTTTCACAGGCCTTTGTAAGAGATGTTGCCGGTAGGCTCTAAGAGCACTGTGCAGAGCGACTTGTTTCTTAGCTTCCCACAGAGCTGGAAGCAAGATGCTTTGGGGCCCTTCTCACCCTTTGGAAAGAAGGCAGCACTTTGTGCCTTGCAGCTCTAGGGCAATGTAGCACACCCACAGCAGAAGTTCTACTTCAGCTAGATCAGACCCGCAAAGAAACTGCGTTTCACAGGCCTTTGTAAGAGATGTTCCCGGTAGGCTGTTAGAGCACTGTGCAGAGCGAGTTGTTTCTTAGCTTCCCAACGAGCTGGAAGCAAGATGCTTTAGGGGCCATCTGCCCTTAAGGAAAGAAGGCAGCACTTTGTGCCTTGCAGCTCTAGGGCAAGGTAGCACACCCCGAGCAGAAGTTCTACTTCAGCCAGATCTGGCCTGCAAAGAAACTGCGTTTCACAGGCCTTTGTAAGAGATGTTCCCGGTAGGCTGTTAGAGCACTGTGCAGAGCGAATTGTTTCTCAGCTTCCCAAACAGCCGGAAGCAAGATGCTTTGGGGCCCTTCTCACCCTTTGGAAAGAAGGCAGCACTTTGTGCCTTGCAGCTCTAGGGCAATGTAGCACACCCAGAGCAGAAGTTCTACTTCAGCCAGATCAGGCCCGCAAAGAAACTGCGTTTCACAGGCCTTTGTAAGAGATGTTCCCGGTAGGCTGTTAGAGCACTGTGCAGAGCGAGTTGTTTCTTAGCTTCCCAAAGAGCTGGAAGCAAGATGCTTTGCGACTCATCTGCCCCTTTGGAAAGAAGGCAACACTTTGTGTCTTGCAGGTCTAGGGCAATGTAGCACACCCAGAGCAGATGTTCTACTTCTTCAAGGTCAGTCCTGCAAAGAAACTTCGTTTCACAGTCCTTTGTAAGAGATGTTCCCAGTAGGCTGTTAGAGCACTTTGCGGAGCGAGTTGTTTCTCAGCTTCCCAAACAGCCGGAAGCAAGATGCTTTGGGGCCCTTCTCACCCTTTGGAAAGAAGGCAGCACTTTGTGCCTTGCAGCTCTAGGGCAATGTAGCACACCCACAGCAGAAGTTCTACTTCAGCCAGATCAGGCCCGCAAAGAAACTGCGTTTCACAGGCCTTTGTAAGAGATGTTCCCGGTAGGCTGTTAGAGCACTGTGCAGAGCGAGTTGTTTGTTAGCTTCCCAAAGAGCTGGAAGCAAGATGCTTTGCGACTCATCTGCCCCTTTGGAAAGAAGGCAACACTTTGTGTCTTGCAGGTCTAGGGCAATGTATCACACCCAGAGCAGATGTTCTACTTCTTCAAGGTCAGTCCTGCAAAGAAACTTCGTTTCACAGTCCTTTGTAAGAGATGTTCCCAGTAGGCTGTTAGAGCACTGTGCAGAGCGAGTTGTTTCTCAGCTTCCCAAACAGCCGGAAGCAAGATGCTTTTGGGCCCTTCTCACCCTTTGGAAAGAAGGCAGCACTTTGTGCCTTGCAGCTCTAGGGCAATGTAGCACACCCACAGCAGAAGTTCTACTTCAGCCAGATCAGGCCCGCAAAGAAACTGCGTTTCACAGGCCTTTGTAAGAGATGTTCCCGGTAGGCTGTTAGAGCACTGTGCAGAGCGAGTTGTTTCTTAGCTTCCCAAAGAGCTGGAAGCAAGATACTTTAGGGGCCATCTGCCCTTAAGGAAAGAAGGCAGCACTTTGTGCCTTGCAGCTCTAGGGCAAGGTAGCACACCCCGAGCAGAAGTTCTACTTCAGCCAGATCTGGCCTGCAAAGAAACTGCGTTTCACAGGCCTTTGTAAGAGATGTTCCCGGTAGGCTGTTAGAGCACTGTGCAGAGCGAGTTGTTTCCTAGATTCCCAACGAGCTGGAAGCAAGATGCTTTAGGGGCCATCTGCCCTTAAGGAAAGAAGGCAGCACTTTGTGCCTTGCAGCTCTAGGGCAATGTAGCACACCCAGAGCAGATGTTCTACTTCTGCCAGGTCAGGCCTGCAAAGAAACTTCGTTTCACAGGCCTTTGTAAGAGATGTTGCCGGTAGGCTCTAAGAGCACTGTGCAGAGCGACTTGTTTCTTAGCTTCCCACAGAGCTGGAAGCAAGATGCTTTGGGGCCCTTCTCACCCTTTGGAAAGAAGGCAGCACTTTGTGCCTTGCAGCTCTAGGGCAATGTAGCACACCCACAGCAGAAGTTCTACTTCAGCTAGATCAGACCCGCAAAGAAACTGCGTTTCACAGGCCTTTGTAAGAGATGTTCCCGGTAGGCTGTTAGAGCACTGTGCAGAGCGAGTTGTTTCTTAGCTTCCCAACGAGCTGGAAGCAAGATGCTTTAGGGGCCATCTGCCCTTAAGGAAAGAAGGCAGCACTTTGTGCCTTGCAGCTCTAGGGCAAGGTAGCACACCCCGAGCAGAAGTTCTACTTCAGCCACATCTGGCCTGCAAAGAAACTGCGTTTCACAGGCCTTTGTAAGAGATGTTCCCGGTAGGCTGTTAGAGCACTGTGCAGAGCGAATTGTTTCTCAGCTTCCCAAACAGCCGGAAGCAAGATGCTTTGGGGCCCTTCTCACCCTTTGGAAAGAAGGCAGCACTTTGTGCCTTGCAGCTCTAGGGCAATGTAGCACACCCAGAGCAGAAGTTCTACTTCAGCCAGATCAGGCCCGCAAAGAAACTGCGTTTCACAGGCCTTTGTAAGAGATGTTCCCGGTAGGCTGTTAGAGCACTGTGCAGAGCGAGTTGTTTCTTAGCTTCCCAAAGAGCTGGAAGCAAGATGCTTTGCGACTCATCTGCCCCTTTGGAAAGAAGGCAACACTTTGTGTCTTGCAGGTCTAGGGCAATGTAGCACACCCAGAGCAGATGTTCTACTTCTTCAAGGTCAGTCCTGCAAAGAAACTTCGTTTCACAGTCCTTTGTAAGAGATGTTCCCAGTAGGCTGTTAGAGCACTGTGCGGAGCGAGTTGTTTCTCAGCTTCCCAAACAGCCGGAAGCAAGATGCTTTTGGGCCCTTCTCACCCTTTGGAAAGAAGGCAGCACTTTGTGCCTTGCAGCTCTAGGGCAATGTAGCACACCCACAGCAGAAGTTCTACTTCAGCCAGATCAGGCCCGCAAAGAAACTGCGTTTCACAGGCCTTTGTAAGAGATGTTCCCGGTAGGCTGTTAGAGCACTGTGCAGAGCGAGTTGTTTCTTAGCTTCCCAAAGAGCTGGAAGCAAGATACTTTAGGGGCCATCTGCCCTTAAGGAAAGAAGGCAGCACTTTGTGCCTTGCAGCTCTAGGGCAAGGTAGCACACCCCGAGCAGAAGTTCTACTTCAGCCAGATCTGGCCTGCAAAGAAACTGCGTTTCACAGGCCTTTGTACGAGATGTTCCCGGTAGGCTGTTAGAGCACTGTGCAGAGCGAGTTGTTTCTTAGCTTCCCAAAGAGCTGGAAGCAAGATGCTTTACGGGCCATCTGCCCTTAAGGAAAGAAGGCAGCACTTTGTGCCTTGCAGCTCTAGGGCAATGTAGCACACCCAGAGCAGATGTTCTACTTCTCCCAGGTCAGGCCTGCAAAGAAACTGCGTTTCACAGGCCTTTGTAAGAGATGTTCCCTGTAGGCTGTTAGAGCACTGTACAGAGCGAGTTGTTTCTTAGCTTCCCAACGAGCTGGAAGCAAGATGCTTTAGGGGCCATCTGCCCTTAAGGAAAGAAGGCAGCACTTTGTGCCTTGCAGCTCTAGGGCAAGGTAGCACACCCCGAGCAGAAGTTCTACTTCAGCCAGATCTGGCCTGCAAAGAAAGTGCGTTTCACAGGCCTTTGTAAGAGATTTTCCCGGTAGGCTGTTAGAGCACTGTGCAGAGCGAATTGTTTCTCAGCTTCCCAAACAGCCGTAAGCAAGATGCTTTGGGGCCCTTCTCACCCTTTGGAAAGAAGGCAGCACTTTGTGCCTTGCAGCTCTAGGGCAATGTAGCACACCCAGAGCAGAAGTTCTACTTCAGCCAGATCAGGCTCGCAAAGAAACTGCATTTCACAGGCCTTTGTAAGAGATGTTCCCGGTAGGCTGTTAGAGCACTGTGCAGAGCGAGTTGTTTCTTAGCTTCCCAAAGAGCTGGAAGCAAGATGCTTTGCGACTCATCTGCCCCTTTGGAAAGAAGGCAACACTTTGTGTCTTGCAGGTCTAGGGCAATGTAGCACACCCAGAGCAGATGTTCTACTTCTTCAAGGTCAGTCCTGCAAAGAAACTTCGTTTCACAGTCCTTTGTAAGAGATGTTCCCAGTAGGCTGTTAGAGCACTGTGCAGAGCGAGTTGTTTCTCAGCTTCCCAAACAGCCGGAAGCAAGATGCTTTTGGGCCCTTCTCACCCTTTGGAAAGAAGGCAGCACTTTGTGCCTTGCAGCTCTAGGGCAATGTAGCACACCCACAGCAGAAGTTCTACTTCAGCCAGATCAGGCCCGCAAAGAAACTGCGTTTCACAGGCCTTTGTAAGAGATGTTCCCGGTAGGCTGTTAGAGCACTGTGCAGAGCGAGTTGTTTCTTAGCTTCCCAAAGAGCTGGAAGCAAGATACTTTAGGGGCCATCTGCCCTTAAGGAAAGAAGGCAGCACTTTGTGCCTTGCAGCTCTAGGGCAAGGTAGCACACCCCGAGCAGAAGTTCTACTTCAGCCAGATCTGGCCTGCAAAGAAACTGCGTTTCACAGGCCTTTGTAAGAGATGTTCCCGGTAGGTTGTTAGAGCACTGTGCAGAGCGAGTTGTTTCTTAGATTCCCAACGAGCTGGAAGCAAGATGCTTTAGGGGCCATCTGCCCTTAAGGAAAGAAGGCAGCACTTTGTGCCTTGCAGCTCTAGGGCAATGTAGCACACCCAGAGCAGATGTTCTACTTCTGCCAGGTCAGGCCTGCAAAGAAACTTCGTTTCACAGGCCTTTGTAAGAGATGTTGCCGGTAGGCTCTAAGAGCACTGTGCAGAGCGACTTGTTTCTTAGCTTCCCACAGAGCTGTAAGCAAGATGCTTTGGGGCCCTTCTCACCCTTTGGAAAGAAGGCAGCACTTTGTGCCTTGCAGCTCTAGGGCAATGTAGCACACCCACAGCAGAAGTTCTACTTCAGCTAGATCAGACCCGCAAAGAAACTGCGTTTCACAGGCCTTTGTAAGAGATGTTCCCGGTAGGCTGTTAGAGCACTGTGCAGAGCGAGTTGTTTCTTAGCTTCCCAACGAGCTGGAAGCAAGATGCTTTAGGGGCCATCTGCCCTTAAGGAAAGAAGGCAGCACTTTGTGCCTTGCAGCTCTAGGGCAAGGTAGCACACCCCGAGCAGAAGTTCTACTTCAGCCACATCTGGCCTGCAAAGAAACTGCGTTTCACAGGCCTTTGTAAGAGATGTTCCCGGTAGGCTGTTAGAGCACTGTGCAGAGCGAGTTGTTTCTTAGCTTCCCAAAGAGCTGGAAGCAAGATGCTTTGCGACTCATCTGCCCCTTTGGAAAGAAGGCAACACTTTGTGTCTTGCAGGTCTAGGGCAATGTAGCACACCCAGAGCAGATGTTCTACTTCTTCAAGGTCAGTCCTGCAAAGAAACTTCGTTTCACAGTCCTTTGTAAGAGATGTTCCCAGTAGGCTGTTAGAGCACTGTGCGGAGCGAGTTGTTTCTCAGCTTCCCAAACAGCCGGAAGCAAGATGCTTTTGGGCCCTTCTCACCCTTTGGAAAGAAGGCAGCACTTTGGGCCTTGCAGCTCTAGGGCAATGTAGCACACCCACAGCAGAAGTTCTACTTCAGCCAGATCAGGCCCGCAAAGAAACTGCGTTTCACAGGCCTTTGTAAGAGATGTTCCCGGTAGGCTGTTAGAGCACTGTGCAGAGCGAGTTGTTTCTTAGCTTCCCAAAGAGCTGGAAGCAAGATACTTTAGGGGCCATCTGCCCTTAAGGAAAGAAGGCAGCACTTTGTGCCTTGCAGCTCTAGGGCAAGGTAGCACACCCCGAGCAGAAGTTCTACTTCAGCCAGATCTGGCCTGCAAAGAAACTGCGTTTCACAGGCCTTTGTAAGAGATGTTCCCGGTAGGCTGTTAGAGCACTGTGCAGAGCGAGTTGTTTCTTAGCTTCCCACAGAGCTGGAAGCAAGATGCTTTACGGGCCATCTGCCCTTAAGGAAAGAAGGCAGCACTTTGTGCCTTGCAGCTCTAGGGCAATGTAGCACACCCAGAGCAGATGTTCTACTTCTCCCAGGTCAGGCCTGAAAAGAAACTGCGTTTCACAGGCCTTTGTAAGAGATGTTCCCTGTAGGCTGTTAGAGCACTGTGCAGAGCGAGTTGTTTCTTAGCTTCCCAACGAGCTGGAAGCAAGATGCTTTAGGGGCCATCTGCCCTTAAGGAAAGAAGGCAGCACTTTGTGCCTTGCAGCTCTAGGGCAAGGTAGCACACCCCGAGCAGAAGTTCTACTTCAGCCAGATCTGGCCTGCAAAGAAAGTGCGTTTCACAGGCCTTTGTAAGAGATGTTCCCGGTAGGCTGTTAGAGCACTGTGCAGAGCGAATTGTTTCTCAGCTTCCCAAACAGCCGGAAGCAAGATGTTTTGGGGCCCTTCTCACCCTTTGGAAAGAAGGCAGCACTTTGTGCCTTGCAGCTCTAGGGCAATGTAGCACACCCAGAGCAGAAGTTCTACTTCAGCCAGATCAGGCCCGCAAAGAAACTGCATTTCACAGGCCTTTGTAAGAGATGTTCCCGGTAGGCTGTTAGAGCACTGTGCAGAGCGAGTTGTTTCTTAGCTTCCCAAAGAGCTGGAAGCAAGATGCTTTGCGACTCATCTGCCCCTTTGGAAAGAAGGCAACACTTTGTGTCTTGCAGGTCTAGGGCAATGTAGCACACCCAGAGCAGATGTTCTACTTCTTCAAGGTCAGTCCTGCAAAGAAACTTCGTTTCACAGTACTTTGTAAGAGATGTTCCCAGTAGGCTGTTAGAGCACTGTGCGGAGCGAGTTGTTTCTCAGCTTCCCAAACAGCCGGAAGCAAGATGCTTTTGGGCCCTTCTCACCCTTTGGAAAGAAGGCAGCACTTTGTGCCTTGCAGCTCTAGGGCAATGTAGCACACCCACAGCAGAAGTTCTACTTCAGCCAGATCAGGCCCGCAAAGAAACTGCGTTTCACAGGCCTTTGTAAGAGATGTTCCCGGTAGGCTGTTAGAGCACTGTGCAGAGCGAGTTGTTTCTTAGCTTCCCAAAGAGCTGGAAGCAAGATACTTTAGGGGCCATCTGCCCTTAAGGAAAGAAGGCAGCACTTTGTGCCTTGCAGCTCTAGGGCAAGGTAGCACACCCCGAGCAGAAGTTCTACTTCAGCCAGATCTGGCCTGCAAAGAAACTGCGTTTCACAGGCCTTTGTAAGAGATGTTCCCGGTAGGCTGTTAGAGCACTGTGCAGAGCGAGTTGTTTCTCAGCTTCCCAAACAGCCGGAAGCAAGATGCTTTGGGGCCCTTCTCACCCTTTGGAAAGAAGGCAGCACTTTGTGCCTTGCAGCTCTAGGGCAATGTAGCACACCCAGAGCAGAAGTTCTACTTCAGCCAGATCATGCCCGCAAAGAAACTGCGTTTCACAGGCCTTTGTAAGAGATGTTCCCGGTAGGCTGTTAGAGCACTGTGCAGAGCGAGTTGTTTCTTAGATTCCCAACGAGCTGGAAGCAAGATGCTTTAGGGGCCATCTGCCCTTAAGGAAAGAAGGCAGCACTTTGTGCCTTGCAGCTCTAGGGCAAGGTAGCACACTCAGAGCAGAAGTTCTACTTCAGCCAGATCTGGCCTGCAAAGAAACTGCGTTTCACAGGCCTTTGTAAGAGATGTTCCCAGTTGGCTTTTAGAGCAGTGTGCAGAGCGAGTTGTTTCTTAGCTTCCCAAAGAGCTGGAAGCAAGATGCTTTACGGGCCATCTGCCCTTAAGGAAAGAAGGCAGCACTTTGTGCCTTTCAGCTCTAGGGCAATGTAGCACACCCAGAGCAGATGTTCTACTTCTCCCAGGTCAGGCCTGAAAAGAAACTGCGTTTCACAGGCCTTTGTAAGAGATGTTCCCTGTAGGCTGTTAGAGCACTGTGCAGAGTGAGTTGTTTCTTAGCTTCCCAACGAGCTGGAAGCAAGATGCTTTAGGGGCCATCTGCCCTTAAGGAAAGAAGGCAGCACTTTGTGCCTTGCAGCTCTAGGGCAAGGTAGCACACCCCGAGCAGAAGTTCTACTTCAGCCAGATCTGGCCTGCAAAGAAAGTGCGTTTCACAGGCCTTTGTAAGAGATGTTCCCGGTAGGCTGTTAGAGCACTGTGCAGAGTGAATTGTTTCTCAGCTTCCCAAACAGCCGGAAGCAAGATGTTTTGGGGCCCTTCTCACCCTTTGGAAAGAAGGCAGCACTTTGTGCCTTGCAGCTCTAGGGCAATGTAGCACACCCAGAGCAGAAGTTCTACTTCAGCCAGATCAGGCCCGCAAAGAAACTGCGTTTCACAGGCCTTTGTAAGAGATGTTCCCGGTAGGCTGTTAGAGCACTGTGCAGAGCGAGTTGTTTCTTAGCTTCCCAAAGAGCTGGAAGCAAGATGCTTTGCGACTCATCTGCCCCTTTGGAAAGAAGGCAACACTTTGTGTCTTGCAGGTCTAGGGCAATGTAGCACACCCAGAGCAGATGTTCTACTTCTTCAAGGTCAGTCCTGCAAAGAAACTTCGTTTCACAGTCCTTTGTAAGAGATGTTCCCAGTAGGCTGTTAGAGCACTGTGCGGAGCGAGTTGTTTCTCAGCTTCCCAAACAGCCGGAAGCAAGATGCTTTTGGGCCCTTCTCACCCTTTGGAAAGAAGGCAGCACTTTGTGCCTTGCAGCTCTAGGGCAATGTAGCACACCCACAGCAGAAGTTCTACTTCAGCCAGATCAGGCCCGCAAAGAAACTGCGTTTCACAGGCCTTTGTAAGAGATGTTCCCGGTAGGCTGTTAGAGCACTGTGCAGAGCGAGTTGTTTCTTAGCTTCCCAAAGAGCTGGAAGCAAGATACTTTAGGGGCCATCTGCCCTTAAGGAAAGAAGGCAGCACTTTGTGCCTTGCAGCTCTAGGGCAAGGTAGCACACCCCGAGCAGAAGTTCTACTTCAGCCAGATCTGGCCTGCAAAGAAACTGCGTTTCACAGGCCTTTGTAAGAGATGTTCCCGGTAGGCTGTTAGAGCACTGTGCAGAGCGAGTTGTTTCTCAGCTTCCCAAACAGCCGGAAGCAAGATGCTTTGGGGCCCTTCTCACCCTTTGGAAAGAAGGCAGCACTTTGTGCCTTGCAGCTCTAGGGCAATGTAGCACACCCAGAGCAGAAGTTCTACTTCAGCCAGATCATGCCCGCAAAGAAACTGCGTTTCACAGGCCTTTGTAAGAGATGTTCCCGGTAGGCTGTTAGAGCACTGTGCAGAGCGAGTTGTTTCTTAGATTCCCAACGAGCTGGAAGCAAGATGCTTTAGGGGCCATCTGCCCTTAAGGAAAGAAGGCAGCACTTTGTGCCTTGCAGCTCTAGGGCAAGGTAGCACACTCAGAGCAGAAGTTCTACTTCAGCCAGATCTGGCCTGCAAAGAAACTGCGTTTCACAGGCCTTTGTAAGAGATGTTCCCAGTTGGCTTTTAGAGCAGTGTGCAGAGCGAGTTGTTTCTTAGCTTCCCAAAGAGCTGGAAGCAAGATGCTTTACGGGCCATCTGCCCTTAAGGAAAGAAGGCAGCACTTTGTGCCTTGCAGCTCTAGGGCAATGTAGCACACCCAGAGCAGATGTTCTACTTCTCCCAGGTCAGGCCTGAAAAGAAACTGCGTTTCACAGGCCTTTGTAAGAGATGTTCCCTGTAGGCTGTTAGAGCACTGTACAGAGCGAGTTGTTTCTTAGCTTCCCAACGAGCTGGAAGCAAGATGCTTTAGAGGCCATCTGCCCTTAAGGAAAGAAGGCAGCACTTTGTGCCTTGCAGCTCTAGGGCAAGGTAGCAAACCCCGAGCAGAAGTTCTACTTCAGCCAGATCTGGCCTGCAAAGAAACTGCGTTTCACAGGCCTTTGTAAGAGATGTTCCCGGTAGGCTGTTAGAGCACTGTGCAGAGCGAATTGTTTCTCAGCTTCCCAAACAGCCGGAAGCAAGATGCTTTGGGGCCCTTCTCACCCTTTGGAAAGAAGGCAGCACTTTGTGCCTTGCAGCTCTAGGGCAATGTAGCACACCCAGAGCAGAAGTTCTACTTCAGCCAGATCAGGCCCGCAAAGAAACTGCGTTTCACAGGCCTTTGTAAGAGATGTTCCCGGTAGGCTGTTAGAGCACTGTGCAGAGCGAGTTGTTTCTTAGCTTCCCAAAGAGCTGGAAGCAAGATGCTTTGCGACTCATCTGCCCCTTTGGAAAGAAGGCAACACTTTGTGTCTTGCAGGTCTAGGGCAATGTAGCACACCCAGAGCAGATGTTCTACTTCTTCAAGGTCAGTCCTGCAAAGAAACTTCGTTTCACAGTCCTTTGTAAGAGATGTTCCCAGTAGGCTGTTAGAGCACTGTGCGGAGCGAGTTGTTTCTCAGCTTCCCAAACAGCCGGAAGCAAGATGCTTTTGGGCCCTTCTCACCCTTTGGAAAGAAGGCAGCACTTTGTGCCTTGCAGCTCTAGGGCAATGTAGCACACCCACAGCAGAAGTTCTACTTCAGCCAGATCAGGCCCGCAAAGAAACTGCGTTTCACAGGCCTTTGTAAGAGATGTTCCCGGTAGGCTGTTAGAGCACTGTGCAGAGCGAGTTGTTTCTTAGCTTCCCAAAGAGCTGGAAGCAAGATACTTTAGGGGCCATCTGCCCTTAAGGAAAGAAGGCAGCACTTTGTGCCTTGCAGCTCTAGGGCAAGGTAGCACACCCCGAGCAGAAGTTCTACTTCAGCCAGATGTGGCCTGCAAAGAAACTGCGTTTCACAGGCCTTTGTAAGAGATGTTCCCGGTAGGCTGTTAGAGCACTGTGCAGAGCGAGTTGTTTCTCAGCTTCCCAAACAGCCGGAAGCAAGATGCTTTGGGGCCCTTCTCACCCTTTGGAAAGAAGGCAGCACTTTGTGCCTTGCAGCTCTAGGGCAATGTAGCACACCCAGAGCAGAAGTTCTACTTCAGCCAGATCATGCCCGCAAAGAAACTGCGTTTCACAGGCCTTTGTAAGAGATGTTCCCAGTAGGCTGTTAGAGCACTGTGCAGAGCGAGTTGTTTCTTAGATTCCCAACGAGCTGGAAGCAAGATGCTTTAGGGGCCATCTGCCCTTAAGGAAAGAAGGCAGCACTTTGTGCCTTGCAGCTCTAGGCCAATGTAGCACACCCAGAGCAGAAGTTCTACTTCTGCCAGGTCAGGCCTGCAAAGAAACTGCGTTTCACAGGCCTCTGTAAGAGATGTTCCCGGTAGGCTGTAAGAGCACTGTGCAGAGGGACTTGTTTCTTAGCTTCCCAAAGAGCTGGAAGCAAAATGCTTTGCGACTCATCTGCCCCTTTGGAAAGAAGGCAACACTTTGTGTCTTGCAGGTCTAGGGCAAGGTAGCACACCCAGAGCAGATTTTCTACTTCTTCAAGGTCAGTCCTGCAAAGAAACTTCGTTTCACAGTCCTTTGTAAGAGATGTTCCCAGTAGGCTGTTAGAGCACTGTGCAGAGCGAGTTGTTTCTCAGCTTCCCAAACAGCCGGAAGCAAGATGCTTTTGGGCCCTTCTCACCCTTTGGAAAGAAGGCAGCACTTTGTGCCTTGCAGCTCTAGGGCAATGTAGCACACCCACAGCAGAAGTTCTACTTCAGCCAGATCAGGCCCGCAAAGAAACTGCGTTTCACAGGCCTTTGTAAGAGATGTTCCCGGTAGGCTGTTAGAGCACTGTGCAGAGCGAGTTGTTTCTTAGCTTCCCAAAGAGCTGGAAGCAAGATGCTTTAGGGGCCATCTGCCCTTAAGGAAAGAAGGCAGCACTTTGTGCCTTGCAGCTCTAGGGCAAGGTAGCACACCCCGAGCAGTAGTTCTACATCAGCCAGATCTGGCCTGCAAAGAAACTGCGTTTCACAGGCCTTTGTAAGAGATGTTCCCGGTAGGCTGTTAGAGCACTGTGCAGAGCGAGTTGTTTCTTAGCTTCCCAAAGAGCTGGAAGTAAGTTGCTTTACGGACCATCTGCCCTTAAGGAAAGAAGGCAGCACTTTGTGCCTTGCAGCTCTAGGGCAATGTAGCACACCCAGAGCAGATGTTCTACTTCTCCCAGGTCAGGCCTGAAAAGAAACTGCGTTTCACAGGCCTTTGTAAGAGATGTTCCCTGTAGGCTGTTAGAGCACTGTGCAGAGCGAGTTGTTTCTTAGCTTCCCAACGAGCTGGAAGCAAGATGCTTTAGGGGCCATCTGCCCTTAAGGAAAGAAGGCAGCACTTTGTGCCTTGCATCTCTAGGGCAATGTAGCACACCCAGAGCAGATGTTCTACTTCAGCCGTATCAGGCCTGCAAAGAAACTGCGTTTCACAGGCCTCTGTAAGAGATGTTCCCGGTAGGCTGTAAGAGCACTGTGCAGAGGGACTTGTTTCTTAGCTTCCCAAAGAGCTGGAAGCAAAATGCTTTGCGACTCATCTGCCCCTTTGGAAAGAAGGCAACACTTTGTGTCTTGCAGGTCTAGGGCAATGTAGCACACCCAGAGCAGATGTTCTACTTCTTCAAGGTCAGTCCTGCAAAGAAACTTCGTTTCACAGTCCTTTGTAAGAGATGTTCCCAGTAGGCTGTTAGAGCACTGTGCAGAGCGAGTTGTTTCTCAGCTTCCCAAACAGCCGGAAGCAAGATGCTTTTGGGCCCTTCTCACCCTTTGGAAAGAAGGCAGCACTTTGTGCCTTGCAGCTCTAGGGCAATGTAGCACACCCACAGCAGAAGTTCTACTTCAGCCAGATCAGGCCCGCAAAGAAACTGCGTTTCACAGGCCTTTGTAAGAGATGTTCCCGGTAGGCTGTTAGAGCACTGTGCAGAGCGAGTTGTTTCTTAGCTTCCCAAAGAGCTGGAAGCAAGATACTTTAGGGGCCATCTGCCCTTAAGGTAAGAAGGCAGCACTTTGTGCCTTGCAGCTCTAGGGCAAGGTAGCACACCCCGAGCAGAAGTTCTACTTCAGCCAGATCTGGCCTGCAAAGAAACTGCGTTTCACAGGCCTTTGTAAGAGATGTTCCCGCTAGGCTGTTAGAGCACTGTGCAGAGCGAATTGTTTCTCAGCTTCCCAAACAGCCGGAAGCAAGATGCTTTGGGGCCCTTCTCACCCTTTGGAAAGAAGGCAGCACTTTGTGCCTTGCAGCTCTAGGGCAATGTAGCACACCCAGAGCAGAAGTTCTACTTCAGCCAGATCAGGCCCGCAAAGAAACTGCGTTTCACAGGCCTTTGTAAGAGATGTTCCCGGTAGGCTGTTAGAGCACTGTGCAGAGCGAGTTGTTTCTTAGCTTCCCAAAGAGCTGGAAGCAAGATGCTTTACAGGCCATCTGCCCTTAAGGAAAGAAGGCAGCACTTTGTGCCTTGCAGCTCTAGGGCAATGTAGCACACCCAGAGCAGATGTTCTACTTCTCCCAGGTCAGGCCTGAAAAGAAACTGCGTTTCACAGGCCTTTGTAAGAGATGTTCCCTGTAGGCTGTTAGAGCACTGTGCAGAGCGAGTTGTTTCTTAGCTTCCCAAAGAGCTGGAAGCAAGATGCTTTAGGGGCCATCTGCCCTTAAGGAAAGAAGGCAGCACTTTGTGCCTTGCATCTCTAGGGCAATGTAGCACACCCAGAGCAGATGTTCTACTTCAGCCGTATCAGGCCTGCAAAGAAACTGCGTTTCACAGGCCTCTGTAAGAGATGTTCCCGGTAGGCTGTAAGAGCACTGTGCAGAGGGACTTGTTTCTTAGCTTCCCAAAGAGCTGGAAGCAAAATGCTTTGCGACTCATCTGCCCCTTTGGAAAAAAGGCAACACTTTGTGTCTTGCAGGTCTAGGGCAATGTAGCACACCCAGAGCAGATGTTCTACTTCTTCAAGGTCAGTCCTGCAAAGAAACTTCGTTTCACAGTCCTTTGTAAGAGATGTTCCCAGTAGGCTGTTAGAGCACTGTGCAGAGCGAGTTGTTTCTCAGCTTCCCAAACAGCCGGAAGCAAGATGCTTTTGGGCCCTTCTCACCCTTTGGAAAGAAGGCAGCACTTTGTGCCTTGCAGCTCTAGGGCAATGTAGCACACCCACAGCAGAAGTTCTACTTCAGCTAGATCAGACCTGCAAAGAAACTGCGTTTCACAGGCCTTTGTAAGAGATGTTCCCGGTAGGCTGTTAGAGCACTGTGCAGAGCGAGTTGTTTCTTAGCTTCCCAACGAGCTGGAAGCAAGATGCTTTAGGGGCCATCTGCCCTTAAGGAAAGAAGGCAGCACTTTGTGCCTTGCATCTCTAGGGCAATGTAGCACACCCAGAGCAGATGTTCCACTTCTGCCAGGTCAGGCCTGCAAAGACACTTCGTTTCACAGGCCCTTGTAGGAGATGTTCCCGGTAGGCTGTAAGAGCACTGTGCAGAGCGACTAGTTTCTTAGCTTCCCAGAGAGCTGGAAGCAAGATGCTTTGGGGCCCATCTGCCCCTATGGAAAGAACGCAGCACTTTGTGCCTTGCAGCTCTAGGGCAATGCAGCACACCCCGAGCAGAAGTTCTACTTCAGCCAGATCAGGCCCGCAAAGAAACTGCGTTTCACAGGCCTTTGTAAGAGATGTTCCCGGTAGGCTGTTAGAGCACTGTGCAGAGCGAGTTGTTTCTTAGCTTCCCAAAGAGCTGGAAGCAAGATGCTTTAGGGGCCATCTGCCCTTAAGGAAAGAAGGCAGCACTTTGTGCCTTGCAGCTCTAGGGCAATGTAGCACACCCAGAGCAGATGTTCTACTTCTCCCAGGTCAGGCCTGAAAAGAAACTGCGTTTCACAGGCCTTTGTAAGAGATGTTCCCTGTAGGCTGTTAGAGCACTGTGCAGAGCGAGTTGTTTCTTAGCTTCCCAAAGAGCTGGAAGCAAGATGCTTTAGGGGCCATCTGCCCTTAAGGAAAGAAGGCAGCACTTTGTGCCTTGCATCTCTAGGGCAATGTAGCACACCCAGAGCAGATGTTCTACTTCAGCCAGATCAGGCCCGCAAAGAAACTGCGTTTCACAGGCCTTTGTAAGAGATGTTCCCGGTAGGCTGTTAGAGCACTGTGCAGAGCGAGTTGTTTCTTAGCTTCCCAAAGAGCTGGAAGCAAGATACTTTAGGGGCCATCTGCCCTTAAGGTAAGAAGGCAGCACTTTGTGCCTTGCAGCTCTAGGGCAAGGTAGCACACCCCGAGCAGAAGTTCTACTTCAGCCAGATCTGGCCTGCAAAGAAACTGCGTTTCACAGGCCTTTGTAAGAGATGTTCCCGCTAGGCTGTTAGAGCACTGTGCAGAGCGAATTGTTTCTCAGCTTCCCAAACAGCCGGAAGCAAGATGCTTTGGGGCCCTTCTCACCCTTTGGAAAGAAGGCAGCACTTTGTGCCTTGCAGCTCTATGGCAAGGTAGCACACTCAGAGCAGAAGTTCTACTTCAGCCAGATCTGGCCTGCAAAGAAACTGCGTTTCACAGGCCTTTGTAAGAGATGTTCCCAGTTGGCTTTTAGAGCAGTGTGCAGAGCGAGTTGTTTCTTAGCTTCCCAAAGAGCTGGAAGCAAGATGCTTTACGGGCCATCTGCCCTTAAGGAAAGAAGGCAGCACTTTGTGCCTTGCAGCTCTAGGGCAATGTAGCACACCCAGAGCAGATGTTCTACTTCTGCCAGGTCAGGCCTGAAAAGAAACTGCGTTTCACAGGCCTTTGTAAGAGATGTTCCCTGTAGGCTGTTAGAGCACTGTACAGAGCGAGTTGTTTCTTAGCTTCCCAACGAGCTGGAAGCAAGATGCTTTAGAGGCCATCTGCCCTTAAGGAAAGAAGGCAGCACTTTGTGCCTTGCAGCTCTATGGCAAGGTAGCAAACCCCGAGCAGAAGTTCTACTTCAGCCAGATCTGGCCTGCAAAGAAACTGCGTTTCACAGGCCTTTGTAAGAGATGTTCCCAGTAGGCTGTTAGAGCACTGTGCAGAGCGAGTTGTTTCTCAGCTTCCCAAACAGCCGGAAGCAAGATGCTTTTGGGCCCTTCTCACCCTTTGGAAAGAAGGCAGCACTTTGTGCCTTGCAGCTCTAGGGCAATGTAGCACACCCACAGCAGAAGTTCTACTTCAGCCAGATCAGGCCCGCAAAGAAACTGCGTTTCACAGGCCTTTGTAAGAGATGTTCCCGGTAGGCTGTTAGAGCACTGTGCAGAGCGAGTTGTTTCTTAGCTTCCCAAAGAGCTGGAAGCAAGATACTTTAGGGGCCATCTGCCCTTAAGGAAAGAAGGCAGCACTTTGTGCCTTGCAGCTCTAGGGCAAGGTAGCACACCCCGAGCAGAAGTTCTACTTCAGCCAGATCTGGCCTGCAAAGAAACTGTGTTTCACAGGCCTTTGTAAGAGATGTTCCCGGTAGGCTGTTAGAGCACTGTGCAGAGCGAGTTGTTTCTTAGATTCCCAACGAGCTGGAAGCAAGATGCTTTAGGGGCCATCTGCCCTTAAGGAAAGAAGGCAGCACTTTGTGCCTTGCAGCTCTAGGGCAATGTAGCACACCCAGAGCAGATGTTCTACTTCTGCCAGGTCAGGCCTGCAAAGAAACTTCGTTTCACAGGCCTTTGTAAGAGATGTTGCCGGTAGGCTCTAAGAGCACTGTGCAGAGCGACTTGTTTCTTAGCTTCCCACAGAGCTGGAAGCAAGATGCTTTGGGGCCCTTCTCACCCTTTGGAAAGAAGGCAGCACTTTGTGCCTTGCAGCTCTAGGGCAATGTAGCACACCCAGAGCAGATGTTCTACTTCAGCCAGATCAGGCCCGCAAAGAAACTGCGTTTCACAGGCCTTTGTAAGAGATGTTCCCGGTAGGCTGTTAGAGCACTGTGCAGAGCGAGTTGTTTCTTAGCTTCCCAAAGAGCTGGAAGCAAGATACTTTAGGGGCCATCTGCCCTTAAGGTAAGAAGGCAGCACTTTGTGCCTTGCAGCTCTAGGGCAAGGTAGCACACCCCGAGCAGAAGTTCTACTTCAGCCAGATCTGGCCTGCAAAGAAACTGCGTTTCACAGGCCTTTGTAAGAGATGTTCCCGCTAGGCTGTTAGAGCACTGTGCAGAGCGAATTGTTTCTCAGCTTCCCAAACAGCCGGAAGCAAGATGCTTTGGGGCCCTTCTCACCCTTTGGAAAGAAGGCAGCACTTTGTGCCTTGCAGCTCTATGGCAAGGTAGCACACTCAGAGCAGAAGTTCTACTTCAGCCAGATCTGGCCTGCAAAGAAACTGCGTTTCACAGGCCTTTGTAAGAGATGTTCCCAGTTGGCTTTTAGAGCAGTGTGCAGAGCGAGTTGTTTCTTAGCTTCCCAAAGAGCTGGAAGCAAGATGCTTTACGGGCCATCTGCCCTTAAGGAAAGAAGGCAGCACTTTGTGCCTTGCAGCTCTAGGGCAATGTAGCACACCCAGAGCAGATGTTCTACTTCTGCCAGGTCAGGCCTGAAAAGAAACTGCGTTTCACAGGCCTTTGTAAGAGATGTTCCCTGTAGGCTGTTAGAGCACTGTACAGAGCGAGTTGTTTCTTAGCTTCCCAACGAGCTGGAAGCAAGATGCTTTAGAGGCCATCTGCCCTTAAGGAAAGAAGGCAGCACTTTGTGCCTTGCAGCTCTATGGCAAGGTAGCAAACCCCGAGCAGAAGTTCTACTTCAGCCAGATCTGGCCTGCAAAGAAACTGCGTTTCACAGGCCTTTGTAAGAGATGTTCCCAGTAGGCTGTTAGAGCACTGTGCAGAGCGAGTTGTTTCTCAGCTTCCCAAACAGCCGGAAGCAAGATGCTTTTGGGTCCTTCTCACCCTTTGGAAAGAAGGCAGCACTTTGTGCCTTGCAGCTCTAGGGCAATGTAGCACACCCACAGCAGAAGTTCTACTTCAGCCAGATCAGGCCCGCAAAGAAACTGCGTTTCACAGGCCTTTGTAAGAGATGTTCCCGGTAGGCTGTTAGAGCACTGTGCTGAGCGAGTTGTTTCTTAGCTTCCCAAAGAGCTGGAAGCAAGATACTTTAGGGGCCATCTGCCCTTAAGGAAAGAAGGCAGCACTTTGTGCCTTGCAGCTCTAGGGCAAGGTAGCACACCCCGAGCAGAAGTTCTACTTCAGCCAGATCTGGCCTGCAAAGAAACTGTGTTTCACAGGCCTTTGTAAGAGATGTTCCCGGTAGGCTGTTAGAGCACTGTGCAGAGCGAGTTGTTTCTTAGATTCCCAACGAGCTGGAAGCAAGATGCTTTAGGGGCCATCTGCCCTTAAGGAAAGAAGGCAGCACTTTGTGCCTTGCAGCTCTAGGGCAATGTAGCACACCCAGAGCAGATGTTCTACTTCTGCCAGGTCAGGCCTGCAAAGAAACTTCGTTTCACAGGCCTTTGTAAGAGATGTTGCCGGTAGGCTCTAAGAGCACTGTGCAGAGCGACTTGTTTCTTAGCTTCCCACAGAGCTGGAAGCAAGATGCTTTGGGGCCCTTCTCACCCTTTGGAAAGAAGGCAGCACTTTGTGCCTTGCAGCTCTAGGGCAATGTAGCACACCCACAGCAGAAGTTCTACTTCAGCTAGATCAGACCCGCAAAGAAACTGCGTTTCACAGGCCTTTGTAAGAGATGTTCCCGGTAGGCTGTTAGAGCACTGTGCAGAGCGAGTTGTTTCTTAGCTTCCCAACGAGCTGGAAGCAAGATGCTTTAGGGGCCATCTGCCCTTAAGGAAAGAAGGCAGCACTTTGTGCCTTGCAGCTCTAGGGCAAGGTAGCACACCCCGAGCAGAAGTTCTACTTCAGCCAGATCTGGCCTGCAAAGAAACTGCGTTTCACAGGCCTTTGTAAGAGATGTTCCCGGTAGGCTGTTAGAGCACTGTGCAGAGCGAATTGTTTCTCAGCTTCCCAAACAGCCGGAAGCAAGATGCTTTGGGGCCCTTCTCACCCTTTGGAAAGAAGGCAGCACTTTGTGCCTTGCAGCTCTAGGGCAATGTAGCACACCCAGAGCAGAAGTTCTACTTCAGCCAGATCAGGCCCGCAAAGAAACTGCGTTTCACAGGCCTTTGTAAGAGATGTTCCCGGTAGGCTGTTAGAGCACTGTGCAGAGCGAGTTGGTTCTTAGCTTCCCAAAGTGCTGGAAGCAAGATGCTTTGCGACTCATCTGCCCCTTTGGAAAGAAGGCAACACTTTGTGTCTTGCAGGTCTAGGGCAATGTAGCACACCCAGAGCAGATGTTCTACTTCTTCAAGGTCAGTCCTGCAAAGAAACTTCGTTTCACAGTCCTTTGTAAGAGATGTTCCCAGTAGGCTGTTAGAGCACTGTGCAGAGCGAGTTGTTTCTCAGCTTCCCAAACAGCCGGAAGCAAGATGCTTTTGGGCCCTTCTCACCCTTTGGAAAGAAGGCAGCACTTTGTGCCTTGCAGCTCTAGGGCAATGTAGCACACCCACAGCAGAAGTTCTACTTCAGCCAGATCAGGCCCGCAAAGAAACTGCGTTTCACAGGCCTTTGTAAGAGATGTTCCCGGTAGGCTGTTAGAGCACTGTGCAGAGCGAGTTGTTTCTTAGCTTCCCAAAGAGCTGGAAGCAAGATACTTTAGGGGCCATCTGCCCTTAAGGAAAGAAGGCAGCACTTTGTGCCTTGCAGCTCTAGGGCAAGGTAGCACACCCCGAGCAGAAGTTCTACTTCAGCCAGATCTGGCCTGCAAAGAAACTGCGTTTCACAGGCCTTTGTAAGAGATGTTCCCGGTAGGCTGTTAGAGCACTGTGCAGAGCGAGTTGTTTCTTAGCTTCCCAAAGAGCTGGAAGCAAGATGCTTTACGGGCCATCTGCCCTTAAGGAAAGAAGGCAGCACTTTGTGCCTTGCAGCTCTAGGGCAATGTAGCACACCCAGAGCAGATGTTCTACTTCTCCCAGGTCAGGCCTGAAAAGAAACTGCGTTTCACAGGCCTTTGTAAGAGATGTTCCCTGTAGGCTGTTAGAGCACTGTACAGAGCGAGTTGTTTCTTAGCTTCCCAACGAGCTGGAAGCAAGATGCTTTAGGGGCCATCTGCCCTTAAGGAAAGAAGGCAGCACTTTGTGCCTTGCAGCTCTAGGGCAAGGTAGCACACCCCGAGCAGAAGTTCTACTTCAGCCAGATCTGCCCTGCAAAGAAACTGCGTTTCACAGGCCTTTGTAAGAGATGTTCCCGGTAGGCTGTTAGAGCACTGTGCAGAGCGAATTGTTTCTCAGCTTCCCAAACAGCCGGAAGCAAGATGCTTTGGGGCCCTTCTCACCCTTTGGAAAGAAGGCAGCACTTTGTGCCTTGCAGCTCTAGGGCAATGTAGCACACCCAGAGCAGAAGTTCTACTTCAGCCAGATCAGGCCCGCAAAGAAACTGCGTTTCACAGGCCTTTGTAAGAGATGTTCCCGGTAGGCTGTTAGAGCACTGTGCAGAGCGAGTTGTTTCTTAGCTTCCCAAAGAGCTGGAAGCAAGATGCTTTGCGACTCATCTGCCCCTTTGGAAAGAAGGCAACACTTTGTGTCTTGCAGGTCTAGGGCAATGTAGCACACCCAGAGCAGATGTTCTACTTCTTCAAGGTCAGTCCTGCAAAGAAACTTCGTTTCACAGTCCTTTGTAAGAGATGTTCCCAGTAGGCTGTTAGAGCACTTTGCGGAGCGAGTTGTTTCTCAGCTTCCCAAACAGCCGGAAGCAAGATGCTTTGGGGCCCTTCTCACCCTTTGGAAAGAAGGCAGCACTTTGTGCCTTGCAGCTCTAGGGCAATGTAGCACACCCACAGCAGAAGTTCTACTTCAGCCAGATCAGGCCCGCAAAGAAACTGCGTTTCACAGGCCTTTGTAAGAGATGTTCCCGGTAGGCTGTTAGAGCACTGTGCAGAGCGAGTTGTTTGTTAGCTTCCCAAAGAGCTGGAAGCAAGATGCTTTGCGACTCATCTGCCCCTTTGGAAAGAAGGCAACACTTTGTGTCTTGCAGGTCTAGGGCAATGTATCACACCCAGAGCAGATGTTCTACTTCTTCAAGGTCAGTCCTGCAAAGAAACTTCGTTTCACAGTCCTTTGTAAGAGATGTTCCCAGTAGGCTGTTAGAGCACTGTGCAGAGCGAGTTGTTTCTCAGCTTCCCAAACAGCCGGAAGCAAGATGCTTTTGGGCCCTTCTCACCCTTTGGAAAGAAGGCAGCACTTTGTGCCTTGCAGCTCTAGGGCAATGTAGCACACCCACAGCAGAAGTTCTACTTCAGCCAGATCAGGCCCGCAAAGAAACTGCGTTTCACAGGCCTTTGTAAGAGATGTTCCCGGTAGGCTGTTAGAGCACTGTGCAGAGCGAGTTTTTTCTTAGCTTCACAAAGAGCTGGAAGCAAGATACTTTAGGGGCCATCTGCCCTTAAGGAAAGAAGGCAGCACTTTGTGCCTTGCAGCTCTAGGGCAAGGTAGCACACCCCGAGCAGAAGTTCTACTTCAGCCAGATCTGGCCTGCAAAGAAACTGCGTTTCACAGGCCTTTGTAAGAGATGTTCCCGGTAGGCTGTTAGAGCACTGTGCAGAGCGAGTTGTTTCCTAGATTCCCAACGAGCTGGAAGCAAGATGCTTTAGGGGCCATCTGCCCTTAAGGAAAGAAGGCAGCACTTTGTGCCTTGCAGCTCTAGGGCAATGTAGCACACCCAGAGCAGATGTTCTACTTCTGCCAGGTCAGGCCTGCAAAGAAACTTCGTTTCACAGGCCTTTGTAAGAGATGTTGCCGGTAGGCTCTAAGAGCACTGTGCAGAGCGACTTGTTTCTTAGCTTCCCACAGAGCTGGAAGCAAGATGCTTTGGGGCCCTTCTCACCCTTTGGAAAGAAGGCAGCACTTTGTGCCTTGCAGCTCTAGGGCAATGTAGCACACCCACAGCAGAAGTTCTACTTCAGCTAGATCAGACCCGCAAAGAAACTGCGTTTCACAGGCCTTTGTAAGAGATGTTCCCGGTAGGCTGTTAGAGCACTGTGCAGAGCGAGTTGTTTCTTAGCTTCCCAACGAGCTGGAAGCAAGATGCTTTAGGGGCCATCTGCCCTTAAGGAAAGAAGGCAGCACTTTGTGCCTTGCAGCTCTAGGGCAAGTTAGCACACCCCGAGCAGAAGTTCTACTTCAGCCACATCTGGCCTGCAAAGAAACTGCGTTTCACAGGCCTTTGTAAGAGATGTTCCCGGTAGGCTGTTAGAGCACTGTGCAGAGCGAATTGTTTCTCAGCTTCCCAAACAGCCGGAAGCAAGATGCTTTGGGGCCCTTCTCACCCTTTGGAAAGAAGGCAGCACTTTGTGCCTTGCAGCTCTAGGGCAATGTAGCACACCCAGAGCAGAAGTTCTACTTCAGCCAGATCAGGCCCGCAAAGAAACTGCATTTCACAGGCCTTTGTAAGAGATGTTCCCGGTAGGCTGTTAGAGCACTGTGCAGAGCGAGTTGTTTCTTAGCTTCCCAAAGAGCTGGAAGCAAGATGCTTTGCGACTCATCTGCCCCTTTGGAAAGAAGGCAACACTTTGTGTCTTGCAGGTCTAGGGCAATGTAGCACACCCAGAGCAGATGTTCTACTTCTTCAAGGTCAGTCCTGCAAAGAAACTTCGTTTCACAGTCCTTTGTAAGAGATGTTCCCAGTAGGCTGTTAGAGCACTGTGCGGAGCGAGTTGTTTCTCAGCTTCCCAAACAGCCGGAAGCAAGATGCTTTTGGGCCCTTCTCACCCTTTGGAAAGAAGGCAGCACTTTGTGCCTTGCAGCTCTAGGGCAATGTAGCACACCCACAGCAGAAGTTCTACTTCAGCCAGATCAGGCCCGCAAAGAAACTGCGTTTCACAGGCCTTTGTAAGAGATGTTCCCGGTAGGCTGTTAGAGCACTGTGCAGAGCGAGTTGTTTCTTAGCTTCCCAAAGAGCTGGAAGCAAGATGCTTTAGGGGCCATCTGCCCTTAAGGAAAGAAGGCAGCACTTTGTGCCTTGCAGCTCTAGGGCAAGGTAGCACACCCCGAGCAGAAGTTCTACTTCAGCCAGATCTGGCCTGCAAAGAAACTGCGTTTCACAGGCCTTTGTAAGAGATGTTCCCGGTAGGCTGTTAGAGCACTGTGCAGAGCGAGTTGTTTCTTAGCTTCCCAAAGAGCTGGAAGCAAGATGCTTTACGGGCCATCTGCCCTTAAGGAAAGAAGGCAGCACTTTGTGCCTTGCAGCTCTAGGGCAATGTAGCACACCCAGAGCAGATGTTCTACTTCTCCCAGGTCAGGCCTGAAAAGAAACTGCGTTTCACAGGCCTTTGTAAGAGATGTTCCCTGTAGGCTGTTAGAGCACTGTACAGAGCGAGTTGTTTCTTAGCTTCCCAACGAGCTGGAAGCAAGATGCTTTAGGGGCCATCTGCCCTTAAGGAAAGAAGGCAGCACTTTGTGCCTTGCAGCTCTAGGGCAAGGTAGCACACCCCGAGCAGAAGTTCTACTTCAGCCAGATCTGGCCTGCAAAGAAAGTGCGTTTCACAGGCCTTTGTAAGAGATGTTCCCGGTAGGCTGTTAGAGCACTGTGCAGAGCGAATTGTTTCTCAGCTTCCCAAACAGCCGTAAGCAAGATGCTTTGGGGCCCTTCTCACCCTTTGGAAAGAAGGCAGCACTTTGTGCCTTGCAGCTCTAGGGCAATGTAGCACACCCAGAGCAGAAGTTCTACTTCAGCCAGATCAGGCCCGCAAAGAAACTGCATTTCACAGGCCTTTGTAACAGATGTTCCCGGTAGGCTGTTAGAGCACTGTGCAGAGCGAGTTGTTTCTTAGCTTCCCAAAGAGCTGGAAGCAAGATGCTTTGCGACTCATCTGCCCCTTTGGAAAGAAGGCAACACTTTGTGTCTTGCAGGTCTAGGGCAATGTAGCACACCCAGAGCAGATGTTCTACTTCTTCAAGGTCAGTCCTGCAAAGAAACTTCGTTTCACAGTCCTTTGTAAGAGATGTTCCCAGTAGGCTGTTAGAGCACTGTGCAGAGCGAGTTGTTTCTCAGCTTCCCAAACAGCCGGAAGCAAGATGCTTTTGGGCCCTTCTCACCCTTTGGAAAGAAGGCAGCACTTTGTGCCTTGCAGCTCTAGGGCAATGTAGCACACCCACAGCAGAAGTTCTACTTCAGCCAGATCAGGCCCGCAAAGAAACTGCGTTTCACAGGCCTTTGTAAGAGATGTTCCCGGTAGGCTGTTAGAGCACTGTGCAGAGCGAGTTTTTTCTTAGCTTCCCAAAGAGCTGGAAGCAAGATACTTTAGGGGCCATCTGCCCTTAAGGAAAGAAGGCAGCACTTTGTGCCTTGCAGCTCTAGGGCAAGGTAGCACACCCCGAGCAGAAGTTCTACTTCAGCCAGATCTGGCCTGCAAAGAAACTGCGTTTCACAGGCCTTTGTAAGAGATGTTCCCGGTAGGTTGTTAGAGCACTGTGCAGAGCGAGTTGTTTCTTAGATTCCCAACGAGCTGGAAGCAAGATGCTTTAGGGGCCATCTGCCCTTAAGGAAAGAAGGCAGCACTTTGTGCCTTGCAGCTCTAGGGCAATGTAGCACACCCAGAGCAGATGTTCTACTTCTGCCAGGTCAGGCCTGCAAAGAAACTTCGTTTCACAGGCCTTTGTAAGAGATGTTGCCGGTAGGCTCTAAGAGCACTGTGCAGAGCGACTTGTTTCTTAGCTTCCCACAGAGCTGTAAGCAAGATGCTTTGGGGCCCTTCTCACCCTTTGGAAAGAAGGCAGCACTTTGTGCCTTGCAGCTCTAGGGCAATGTAGCACACCCACAGCAGAAGTTCTACTTCAGCTAGATCAGACCCGCAAAGAAACTGCGTTTCACAGGCCTTTGTAAGAGATGTTCCCGGTAGGCTGTTAGAGCACTGTGCAGAGCGAGTTGTTTCTTAGCTTCCCAACGAGCTGGAAGCAAGATGCTTTAGGGGCCATCTGCCCTTAAGGAAAGAAGGCAGCACTTTGTGCCTTGCAGCTCTAGGGCAAGGTAGCACACCCCGAGCAGAAGTTCTACTTCAGCCACATCTGGCCTGCAAAGAAACTGCGTTTCACAGGCCTTTGTAAGAGATGTTCCCGGTAGGCTGTTAGAGCACTGTGCAGAGCGAGTTGTTTCTTAGCTTCCCAAAGAGCTGGAAGCAAGATGCTTTGCGACTCATCTGCCCCTTTGGAAAGAAGGCAACACTTTGTGTCTTGCAGGTCTAGGGCAATGTAGCACACCCAGAGCAGATGTTCTACTTCTTCAAGGTCAGTCCTGCAAAGAAACTTCGTTTCACAGTCCTTTGTAAGAGATGTTCCCAGTAGGCTGTTAGAGCACTGTGCGGAGCGAGTTGTTTCTCAGCTTCCCAAACAGCCGGAAGCAAGATGCTTTTGGGCCCTTCTCACCCTTTGGAAAGAAGGCAGCACTTTGGGCCTTGCAGCTCTAGGGCAATGTAGCACACCCACAGCAGAAGTTCTACTTCAGCCAGATCAGGCCCGCAAAGAAACTGCGTTTCACAGGCCTTTGTAAGAGATGTTCCCGGTAGGCTGTTAGAGCACTGTGCAGAGCGAGTTGTTTCTTAGCTTCCCAAAGAGCTGGAAGCAAGATACTTTAGGGGCCATCTGCCCTTAAGGAAAGAAGGCAGCACTTTGTGCCTTGCAGCTCTAGGGCAAGGTAGCACACCCCGAGCAGAAGTTCTACTTCAGCCAGATCTGGCCTGCAAAGAAACTGCGTTTCACAGGCCTTTGTAAGAGATGTTCCCGGTAGGCTGTTAGAGCACTGTGCAGAGCGAGTTGTTTCTTAGCTTCCCACAGAGCTGGAAGCAAGATGCTTTACGGGCCATCTGCCCTTAAGGAAAGAAGGCAGCACTTTGTGCCTTGCAGCTCTAGGGCAATGTAGCACACCCAGAGCAGATGTTCTACTTCTCCCAGGTCAGGCCTGAAAAGAAACTGCGTTTCACAGGCCTTTGTAAGAGATGTTCCCTGTAGGCTGTTAGAGCACTGTGCAGAGCGAGTTGTTTCTTAGCTTCCCAACGAGCTGGAAGCAAGATGCTTTAGGGGCCATCTGCCCTTAAGGAAAGAAGGCAGCACTTTGTGCCTTGCAGCTCTAGGGCAAGGTAGCACACCCCGAGCAGAAGTTCTACTTCAGCCAGATCTGGCCTGCAAAGAAAGTGCGTTTCACAGGCCTTTGTAAGAGATGTTCCCGGTAGGCTGTTAGAGCACTGTGCAGAGCGAATTGTTTCTCAGCTTCCCAAACAGCCGGAAGCAAGATGTTTTGGGGCCCTTCTCACCCTTTGGAAAGAAGGCAGCACTTTGTGCCTTGCAGCTCTAGGGCAATGTAGCACACCCAGAGCAGAAGTTCTACTTCAGCCAGATCAGGCCCGCAAAGAAACTGCATTTCACAGGCCTTTGTAAGAGATGTTCCCGGTAGGCTGTTAGAGCACTGTGCAGAGCGAGTTGTTTCTTAGCTTCCCAAAGAGCTGGAAGCAAGATGCTTTGCGACTCATCTGCCCCTTTGGAAAGAAGGCAACACTTTGTGTCTTGCAGGTCTAGGGCAATGTAGCACACCCAGAGCAGATGTTCTACTTCTTCAAGGTCAGTCCTGCAAAGAAACTTCGTTTCACAGTCCTTTGTAAGAGATGTTCCCAGTAGGCTGTTAGAGCACTGTGCAGAGCGAGTTGTTTCTCAGCTTCCCAAACAGCCGGAAGCAAGATGCTTTTGGGCCCTTCTCACCCTTTGGAAAGAAGGCAGCACTTTGTGCCTTGCAGCTCTAGGGCAAGGTAGCACACCCCGAGCAGAAGTTCTACTTCAGCCAGATCTGGCCTGCAAAGAAACTGCGTTTCACAGGCCTTTGTAAGAGATGTTCCCGGTAGGCTGTTAGAGCACTGTGCAGAGCGAGTTGTTTCTCACCTTCCCAAACAGCCGGAAGCAAGATGCTTTGGGGCCCTTCTCACCCTTTGGAAAGAAGGCAGCACTTTGTGCCTTGCAGCTCTAGGGCAATGTAGCACACCCAGAGCAGAAGTTCTACTTCAGCCAGATCATGCCCGCAAAGAAACTGCGTTTCACAGGCCTTTGTAAGAGATGTTCCCGGTAGGCTGTTAGAGCACTGTGCAGAGCGAGTTGTTTCTTAGATTCCCAACGAGCTGGAAGCAAGATGCTTTAGGGGCCATCTACCCTTAAGGAAAGAAGGCAGCACTTTGTGCCTTGCAGCTCTAGGGCAAGGTAGCACACTCAGAGCAGAAGTTCTACTTCAGCCAGATCTGGCCTGCAAAGACACTGCGTTTCACAGGCCTTTGTAAGAGATGTTCCCAGTTGGCTTTTAGAGCAGTGTGCAGAGCGAGTTGTTTCTTAGCTTCCCAAAGAGCTGGAAGCAAGATGCTTTACGGGCCATCTGCCCTTAAGGAAAGAAGGCAGCACTTTGTGCCTTGCAGCTCTAGGGCAATGTAGCACACCCAGAGCAGATGTTCTACTTCTCCCAGGTCAGGCCTGAAAAGAAACTGCGTTTCACAGGCCTTTGTAAGAGATGTTCCCTGTAGGCTGTTAGAGCACTGTACAGAGCGAGTTGTTTCTTAGCTTCCCAACGAGCTGGAAGCAAGATGCTTTAGAGGCCATCTGCCCTTAAGGAAAGAAGGCAGCACTTTGTGCCTTGCAGCTCTAGGGCAAGGTAGCAAACCCCGAGCAGAAGTTCTACTTCAGCCAGATCTGGCCTGCAAAGAAACTGCGTTTCACAGGCCTTTGTAAGAGATGTTCCCGGTAGGCTGTTAGAGCACTGTGCAGAGCGAATTGTTTCTCAGCTTCCCAAACAGCCGGAAGCAAGATGCTTTGGGGCCCTTCTCACCCTTTGGAAAGAAGGCAGCACTTTGTGCCTTGCAGCTCTAGGGCAATGTAGCACACCCAGAGCAGAAGTTCTACTTCAGCCAGATCAGGCCCGCAAAGAAACTGCGTTTCACAGGCCTTTGTAAGAGATGTTCCCGGTAGGCTGTTAGAGCACTGTGCAGAGCGAGTTGTTTCTTAGCTTCCCAAAGAGCTGGAAGCAAGATGCTTTGCGACTCATCTGCCCCTTTGGAAAGAAGGCAACACTTTGTGTCTTGCAGGTCTAGGGCAATGTAGCACACCCAGAGCAGATGTTCTACTTCTTCAAGGTCAGTCCTGCAAAGAAACTTCGTTTCACAGTCCTTTGTAAGAGATGTTCCCAGTAGGCTGTTAGAGCACTGTGCGGAGCGAGTTGTTTCTCAGCTTCCCAAACAGCCGGAAGCAAGATGCTTTTGGGCCCTTCTCACCCTTTGGAAAGAAGGCAGCACTTTGTGCCTTGCAGCTCTAGGGCAATGTAGCACACCCACAGCAGAAGTTCTACTTCAGCCAGATCAGGCCCGCAAAGAAACTGCGTTTCACAGGCCTTTGTAAGAGATGTTCCCGGTAGGCTGTTAGAGCACTGTGCAGAGCGAGTTGTTTCTTAGCTTCCCAAAGAGCTGGAAGCAAGATACTTTAGGGGCCATCTGCCCTTAAGGAAAGAAGGCAGCACTTTGTGCCTTGCAGCTCTAGGGCAAGGTAGCACACCCCGAGCAGAAGTTCTACTTCAGCCAGATGTGGCCTGCAAAGAAACTGCGTTTCACAGGCCTTTGTAAGAGATGTTCCCGGTAGGCTGTTAGAGCACTGTGCAGAGCGAGTTGTTTCTCAGCTTCCCAAACAGCCGGAAGCAAGATGCTTTGGGGCCCTTCTCACCCTTTGGAAAGAAGGCAGCACTTTGTGCCTTGCAGCTCTAGGGCAATGTAGCACACCCAGAGCAGAAGTTCTACTTCAGCCAGATCATGCCCGCAAAGAAACTGCGTTTCACAGGCCTTTGTAAGAGATGTTCCCAGTAGGCTGTTAGAGCACTGTGCAGATCGAGTTGTTTCTTAGATTCCCAACGAGCTGGAAGCAAGATGCTTTAGGGGCCATCTGCCCTTAAGGAAAGAAGGCAGCACTTTGTGCCTTGCAGCTCTAGGCCAATGTAGCACACCCAGAGCAGAAGTTCTACTTCTGCCAGGTCAGGCCTGCAAAGAAACTGCGTTTCACAGGCCTCTGTAAGAGATGTTCCCGGTAGGCTGTAAGAGCACTGTGCAGAGGGACTTGTTTCTTAGCTTCCCAAAGAGCTGGAAGCAAAATGCTTTGCGACTCATCTGCCCCTTTGGAAAGAAGGCAACACTTTGTGTCTTGCAGGTCTAGGGCAAGGTAGCACACCCAGAGCAGATTTTCTACTTCTTCAAGGTCAGTCCTGCAAAGAAACTTCGTTTCACAGTCCTTTGTAAGAGATGTTCCCAGTAGGCTGTTAGAGCACTGTGCAGAGCGAGTTGTTTCTCAGCTTCCCAAACAGCCGGAAGCAAGATGCTTTTGGGCCCTTCTCACCCTTTGGAAAGAAGGCAGCACTTTGTGCCTTGCAGCTCTAGGGCAATGTAGCACACCCACAGCAGAAGTTCTACTTCAGCCAGATCAGGCCCGCAAAGAAACTGCGTTTCACAGGCCTTTGTAAGAGATGTTCCCGGTAGGCTGTTAGAGCACTGTGCAGAGCGAGTTGTTTCTTAGCTTCCCAAAGAGCTGGAAGCAAGATGCTTTAGGGGCCATCTGCCCTTAAGGAAAGAAGGCAGCACTTTGTGCCTTGCAGCTCTAGGGCAAGGTAGCACACCCCGAGCAGTAGTTCTACTTCAGCCAGATCTGGCCTGCAAAGAAACTGCGTTTCACAGGCCTTTGTAAGAGATGTTCCCGGTAGGCTGTTAGAGCACTGTGCAGAGCGAGTTGTTTCTTAGCTTCCCAAAGAGCTGGAAGCAAGTTGCTTTACGGACCATCTGCCCTTAAGGAAAGAAGGCAGCACTTTGTGCCTTGCAGCTCTAGGGCAATGTAGCACACCCAGAGCAGATGTTCTACTTCTCCCAGGTCAGGCCTGAAAAGAAACTGCGTTTCACAGGCCTTTGTAAGAGATGTTCCCTGTAGGCTGTTAGAGCACTGTGCAGAGCGAGTTGTTTCTTAGCTTCCCAAGGAGCTGGAAGCAAGATGCTTTAGGGGCCATCTGCCCTTAAGGAAAGAAGGCAGCACTTTGTGCCTTGCATCTCTAGGGCAATGTAGCACACCCAGAGCAGATGTTCTACTTCAGCCGTATCAGGCCTGCAAAGAAACTGCGTTTCACAGGCCTCTGTAAGAGATGTTCCCGGTAGGCTGTAAGAGCACTGTGCAGAGGGACTTGTTTCTTAGCTTCCCAAAGAGCTGGAAGCAAAATGCTTTGCGACTCATCTGCCCCTTTGGAAAGAAGGCAACACTTTGTGTCTTGCAGGTCTAGGGCAATGTAGCACACCCAGAGCAGATGTTCTACTTCTTCAAGGTCAGTCCTGCAAAGAAACTTCGTTTCACAGTCCTTTGTAAGAGATGTTCCCAGTAGGCTGTTAGAGCACTGTGCAGAGCGAGTTGTTTCTCAGCTTCCCAAACAGCCGGAAGCAAGATGCTTTTGGGCCCTTCTCACCCTTTGGAAAGAAGGCAGCACTTTGTGCCTTGCAGCTCTAGGGCAATGTAGCACACCCACAGCAGAAGTTCTACTTCAGCCAGATCAGGCCCGCAAAGAAACTGCGTTTCACAGGCCTTTGTAAGAGATGTTCCCGGTAGGCTGTTAGAGCACTGTGCAGAGCGAGTTGTTTCTTAGCTTCCCAAAGAGCTGGAAGCAAGATACTTTAGGGGCCATCTGCCCTTAAGGTAAGAAGGCAGCACTTTGTGCCTTGCAGCTCTAGGGCAAGGTAGCACACCCCGAGCAGAAGTTCTACTTCAGCCAGATCTGGCCTGCAAAGAAACTGCGTTTCACAGGCCTTTGTAAGAGATGTTCCCGCTAGGCTGTTAGAGCACTGTGCAGAGCGAATTGTTTCTCAGCTTCCCAAACAGCCGGAAGCAAGATGCTTTGGGGCCCTTCTCACCCTTTGGAAAGAAGGCAGCACTTTGTGCCTTGCAGCTCTAGGGCAATGTAGCACACCCAGAGCAGAAGTTCTACTTCAGCCAGATCAGGCCCGCAAAGAAACTGCGTTTCACAGGCCTTTGTAAGAGATGTTCCCGGTAGGCTGTTAGAGCACTGTGCAGAGCGAGTTGTTTCTTAGCTTCCCAAAGAGCTGGAAGCAAGATGCTTTACGGGCCATCTGCCCTTAAGGAATGAAGGCAGCACTTTGTGCCTTGCAGCTCTAGGGCAATGTAGCACACCCAGAGCAGATGTTCTACTTCTCCCAGGTCAGGCCTGAAAAGAAACTGCGTTTCACAGGCCTTTGTAAGAGATGTTCCCTGTAGGCTGTTAGAGCACTGTGCAGAGCGAGTTGTTTCTTAGCTTCCCAAAGAGCTGGAAGCAAGATGCTTTAGGGGCCATCTGCCCTTAAGGAAAGAAGGCAGCACTTTGTGCCTTGCATCTCTAGGGCAATGTAGCACACCCAGAGCAGATGTTCTACTTCAGCCGTATCAGGCCTGCAAAGAAACTGCGTTTCACAGGCCTCTGTAAGAGATGTTCCCGGTAGGCTGTAAGAGCACTGTGCAGAGGGACTTGTTTCTTAGCTTCCCAAAGAGCTGGAAGCAAAATGCTTTGCGACTCATCTGCCCCTTTGGAAAAAAGGCAACACTTTGTGTCTTGCAGGTCTAGGGCAATGTAGCACACCCAGAGCAGATGTTCTACTTCTTCAAGGTCAGTCCTGCAAAGAAACTTCGTTTCACAGTCCTTTGTAAGAGATGTTCCCAGTAGGCTGTTAGAGCACTGTGCAGAGCGAGTTGTTTCTCAGCTTCCCAAACAGCCGGAAGCAAGATGCTTTTGGGCCCTTCTCACCCTTTGGAAAGAAGGCAGCACTTTGTGCCTTGCAGCTCTAGGGCAATGTAGCACACCCACAGCAGAAGTTCTACTTCAGCTAGATCAGACCTGCAAAGAAACTGCGTTTCACAGGCCTTTGTAAGAGATGTTCCCGGTAGGCTGTTAGAGCACTGTGCAGAGCGAGTTGTTTCTTAGCTTCCCAACGAGCTGGAAGCAAGATGCTTTAGGGGCCATCTGCCCTTAAGGAAAGAAGGCAGCACTTTGTGCCTTGCATCTCTAGGGCAATGTAGCACACCCAGAGCAGATGTTCCACTTCTGCCAGGTCAGGCCTGCAAAGACACTTCGTTTCACAGGCCCTTGTAGGAGATGTTCCCGGTAGGCTGTAAGAGCACTGTGCAGAGCGACTAGTTTCTTAGCTTCCCAGAGAGCTGCAAGCAAGATGCTTTGGGGCCCATCTGCCCCTATGGAAAGAACGCAGCACTTTGTGCCTTGCAGCTCTAGGGCAATGCAGCACACCCCGAGCAGAAGTTCTACTTCAGCCAGATCAGGCCCGCAAAGAAACTGCGTTTCACAGGCCTTTGTAAGAGATGTTCCCGGTAGGCTGTTAGAGCACTGTGCAGAGCGAGTTGTTTCTTAGCTTCCCAAAGAGCTGGAAGCAAGATGCTTTACGGGCCATCTGCCCTTAAGGAAAGAAGGCAGCACTTTGTGCCTTGCAGCTCTAGGGCAATGTAGCACACCCAGAGCAGATGTTCTACTTCTCCCAGGTCAGGCCTGAAAAGAAACTGCGTTTCACAGGCCTTTGTAAGAGATGTTCCCTGTAGGCTGTTAGAGCACTGTGCAGAGCGAGTTGTTTCTTAGCTTCCCAAAGAGCTGGAAGCAAGATGCTTTAGGGGCCATCTGCCCTTAAGGAAAGAAGGCAGCACTTTGTGCCTTGCATCTCTAGGGCAATGTAGCACACCCAGAGCAGATGTTCTACTTCAGCCAGATCAGGCCCGCAAAGAAACTGCGTTTCACAGGCCTTTGTAAGAGATGTTCCCGGTAGGCTGTTAGAGCACTGTGCAGAGCGAGTTGTTTCTTAGCTTCCCAAAGAGCTGGAAGCAAGATACTTTAGGGGCCATCTGCCCTTAAGGTAAGAAGGCAGCACTTTGTGCCTTGCAGCTCTAGGGCAAGGTAGCACACCCCGAGCAGAAGTTCTACTTCAGCCAGATCTGGCCTGCAAAGAAACTGCGTTTCACAGGCCTTTGTAAGAGATGTTCCCGCTAGGCTGTTAGAGCACTGTGCAGAGCGAATTGTTTCTCAGCTTCCCAAACAGCCGGAAGCAAGATGCTTTGGGGCCCTTCTCACCCTTTGGAAAGAAGGCAGCACTTTGTGCCTTGCAGCTCTATGGCAAGGTAGCACACTCAGAGCAGAAGTTCTACTTCAGCCAGATCTGGCCTGCAAAGAAACTGCGTTTCACAGGCCTTTGTAAGAGATGTTCCCAGTTGGCTTTTAGAGCAGTGTGCAGAGCGAGTTGTTTCTTAGCTTCCCAAAGAGCTGGAAGCAAGATGCTTTACGGGCCATCTGCCCTTAAGGAAAGAAGGCAGCACTTTGTGCCTTGCAGCTCTAGGGCAATGTAGCACACCCAGAGCAGATGTTCTACTTCTCCCAGGTCAGGCCTGAAAAGAAACTGCGTTTCACAGGCCTTTGTAAGAGATGTTCCCTGTAGGCTGTTAGAGCACTGTACAGAGCGAGTTGTTTCTTAGCTTCCCAACGAGCTGGAAGCAAGATGCTTTAGAGGCCATCTGCCCTTAAGGAAAGAAGGCAGCACTTTGTGCCTTGCAGCTCTAGGGCAAGGTAGCAAACCCCGAGCAGAAGTTCTACTTCAGCCAGATCTGGCCTGCAAAGAAACTGCGTTTCACAGGCCTTTGTAAGAGATGTTCCCGGTAGGCTGTTAGAGCACTGTGCAGAGCGAATTGTTTCTCAGCTTCCCAAACAGCCGGAAGCAAGATGCTTTGGGGCCCTTCTCACCCTTTGGAAAGAAGGCAGTACTTTGTGCCTTGCAGCTCTAGGGCAATGTAGCACACCCAGAGCAGAAGTTCTACTTCAGCCAGATCAGGCCCGCAAAGAAACTGCGTTTCACAGGCCTTTGTAAGAGATGTTCCCGGTAGGCTGTTAGAGCACTGTGCAGAGCGAGTTGTTTCTTAGCTTCCCAAAGAGCTGGAAGCAAGATGCTTTGCGACTCATCTGCCCCTTTGGAAAGAAGGCAACACTTTGTGTCTTGCAGGTCTAGGGCAATGTAGCTCACCCAGAGCAGATGTTCTACTTCTTCAAGGTCAGTCCTGCAAAGAAACTTCGTTTCACAGTCCTTTGTAAGAGATGTTCCCAGTAGGCTGTTAGAGCACTGTGCGGAGCGAGTTGTTTCTCAGCTTCCCAAACAGCCGGAAGCAAGATGCTTTTGGGCCCTTCTCACCCTTTGGAAAGAAGGCAGCACTTTGTGCCTTGCAGCTCTAGGGCAATGTAGCACACCCACAGCAGAAGTTCTACTTCAGCCAGATCAGGCCCGCAAAGAAACTGCGTTTCACAGGCCTTTGTAAGAGATGTTCCCGGTAGGCTGTTAGAGCACTGTGCAGAGCGAGTTGTTTCTTAGCTTCCCAAAGAGCTGGAAGCAAGATACTTTAGGGGCCATCTGCCCTTAAGGAAAGAAGGCAGCACTTTGTGCCTTGCAGCTCTAGGGCAAGGTAGCACACCCCGAGCAGAAGTTCTACTTCAGCCAGATGTGGCCTGCAAAGAAACTGCGTTTCACAGGCCTTTGTAAGAGATGTTCCCGGTAGGCTGTTAGAGCACTGTGCAGAGCGAGTTGTTTCTCAGCTTCCCAAACAGCCGGAAGCAAGATGCTTTGGGGCCCTTCTCACCCTTTGGAAAGAAGGCAGCACTTTGTGCCTTGCAGCTCTAGGGCAATGTAGCACACCCAGAGCAGAAGTTCTACTTCAGCCAGATCATGCCCGCAAAGAAACTGCGTTTCACAGGCCTTTGTAAGAGATGTTCCCAGTAGGCTGTTAGAGCACTGTGCAGAGCGAGTTGTTTCTTAGATTCCCAACGAGCTGGAAGCAAGATGCTTTAGGGGCCATCTGCCCTTAAGGAAAGAAGGCAGCACTTTGTGCCTTGCAGCTCTAGGCCAATGTAGCACACCCAGAGCAGAAGTTCTACTTCTGCCAGGTCAGGCCTGCAAAGAAACTGCGTTTCACAGGCCTCTGTAAGAGATGTTCCCGGTAGGCTGTAAGAGCACTGTGCAGAGGGACTTGTTTCTTAGCTTCCCAAAGAGCTGGAAGCAAAATGCTTTGCGACTCATCTGCCCCTTTGGAAAGAAGGCAACACTTTGTGTCTTGCAGGTCTAGGGCAAGGTAGCACACCCAGAGCAGATTTTCTACTTCTTCAAGGTCAGTCCTGCAAAGAAACTTCGTTTCACAGTCCTTTGTAAGAGATGTTCCCAGTAGGCTGTTAGAGCACTGTGCAGAGCGAGTTGTTTCTCAGCTTCCCAAACAGCCGGAAGCAAGATGCTTTTGGGCCCTTCTCACCCTTTGGAAAGAAGGCAGCACTTTGTGCCTTGCAGCTCTAGGGCAATGTAGCACACCCACAGCAGAAGTTCTACTTCAGCCAGATCAGGCCCGCAAAGAAACTGCGTTTCACAGGCCTTTGTAAGAGATGTTCCCGGTAGGCTGTTAGAGCACTGTGCAGAGCGAGTTGTTTCTTAGCTTCCCAAAGAGCTGGAAGCAAGATGCTTTAGGGGCCATCTGCCCTTAAGGAAAGAAGGCAGCACTTTGTGCCTTGCAGCTCTAGGGCAAGGTAGCACACCCCGAGCAGTAGTTCTACATCAGCCAGATCTGGCCTGCAAAGAAACTGCGTTTCACAGGCCTTTGTAAGAGATGTTCCCGGTAGGCTGTTAGAGCACTGTGCAGAGCGAGTTGTTTCTTAGCTTCCCAAAGAGCTGGAAGCAAGTTGCTTTACGGACCATCTGCCCTTAAGGAAAGAAGGCAGCACTTTGTGCCTTGCAGCTCTAGGGCAATGTAGCACACCCAGAGCAGATGTTCTACTTCTCCCAGGTCAGGCCTGAAAAGAAACTGCGTTTCACAGGCCTTTGTAAGAGATGTTCCCTGTAGGCTGTTAGAGCACTGTGCAGAGCGAGTTGTTTCTTAGCTTCCCAAGGAGCTGGAAGCAAGATGCTTTAGGGGCCATCTGCCCTTAAGGAAAGAAGGCAGCACTTTGTGCCTTGCATCTCTAGGGCAATGTAGCACACCCAGAGCAGATGTTCTACTTCAGCCGTATCAGGCCTGCAAAGAAACTGCGTTTCACAGGCCTCTGTAAGAGATGTTCCCGGTAGGCTGTAAGAGCACTGTGCAGAGGGACTTGTTTCTTAGCTTCCCAAAGAGCTGGAAGCAAAATGCTTTGCGACTCATCTGCCCCTTTGGAAAGAAGGCAACACTTTGTGTCTTGCAGGTCTAGGGCAATGTAGCACACCCAGAGCAGATGTTCTACTTCTTCAAGGTCAGTCCTGCAAAGAAACTTCGTTTCACAGTCCTTTGTAAGAGATGTTCCCAGTAGGCTGTTAGAGCACTGTGCAGAGCGAGTTGTTTCTCAGCTTCCCAAACAGCCGGAAGCAAGATGCTTTTGGGCCCTTCTCACCCTTTGGAAAGAAGGCAGCACTTTGTGCCTTGCAGCTCTAGGGCAATGTAGCACACCCACAGCAGAAGTTCTACTTCAGCCAGATCAGGCCCGCAAAGAAACTGCGTTTCACAGGCCTTTGTAAGAGATGTTCCCGGTAGGCTGTTAGAGCACTGTGCAGAGCGAGTTGTTTCTTAGCTTCCCAAAGAGCTGGAAGCAAGATACTTTAGGGGCCATCTGCCCTTAAGGTAAGAAGGCAGCACTTTGTGCCTTGCAGCTCTAGGGCAAGGTAGCACACCCCGAGCAGAAGTTCTACTTCAGCCAGATCTGGCCTGCAAAGAAACTGCGTTTCACAGGCCTTTGTAAGAGATGTTCCCGCTAGGCTGTTAGAGCACTGTGCAGAGCGAATTGTTTCTCAGCTTCCCAAACAGCCGGAAGCAAGATGCTTTGGGGCCCTTCTCACCCTTTGGAAAGAAGGCAGCACTTTGTGCCTTGCAGCTCTAGGGCAATGTAGCACACCCAGAGCAGAAGTTCTACTTCAGCCAGATCAGGCCCGCAAAGAAACTGCGTTTCACAGGCCTTTGTAAGAGATGTTCCCGGTAGGCTGTTAGAGCACTGTGCAGAGCGAGTTGTTTCTTAGCTTCCCAAAGAGCTGGAAGCAAGATGCTTTACGGGCCATCTGCCCTTAAGGAAAGAAGGCAGCACTTTGTGCCTTGCAGCTCTAGGGCAATGTAGCACACCCAGAGCAGATGTTCTACTTCTCCCAGGTCAGGCCTGAAAAGAAACTGCGTTTCACAGGCCTTTGTAAGAGATGTTCCCTGTAGGCTGTTAGAGCACTGTGCAGAGCGAGTTGTTTCTTAGCTTCCCAAAGAGCTGGAAGCAAGATGCTTTAGGGGCCATCTGCCCTTAAGGAAAGAAGGCAGCACTTTGTGCCTTGCATCTCTAGGGCAATGTAGCACACCCAGAGCAGATGTTCTACTTCAGCCGTATCAGGCCTGCAAAGAAACTGCGTTTCACAGGCCTCTGTAAGAGATGTTCCCGGTAGCCTGTAAGAGCACTGTGCAGAGGGACTTGTTTCTTAGCTTCCCAAAGAGCTGGAAGCAAAATGCTTTGCGACTCATCTGCCCCTTTGGAAAAAAGGCAACACTTTGTGTCTTGCAGGTCTAGGGCAATGTAGCACACCCAGAGCAGATGTTCTACTTCTTCAAGGTCAGTCCTGCAAAGAAACTTCGTTTCACAGTCCTTTGTAAGAGATGTTCCCAGTAGGCTGTTAGAGCACTGTGCAGAGCGAGTTGTTTCTCAGCTTCCCAAACAGCCGGAAGCAAGATGCTTTTGGGCCCTTCTCACCCTTTGGAAAGAAGGCAGCACTTTGTGCCTTGCAGCTCTAGGGCAATGTAGCACACCCACAGCAGAAGTTCTACTTCAGCTAGATCAGACCTGCAAAGAAACTGCGTTTCACAGGCCTTTGTAAGAGATGTTCCCGGTAGGCTGTTAGAGCACTGTGCAGAGCGAGTTGTTTCTTAGCTTCCCAACGAGCTGGAAGCAAGATGCTTTAGGGGCCATCTGCCCTTAAGGAAAGAAGGCAGCACTTTGTGCCTTGCATCTCTAGGGCAATGTAGCACACCCAGAGCAGATGTTCCACTTCTGCCAGGTCAGGCCTGCAAAGACACTTCGTTTCACAGGCCCTTGTAGGAGATGTTCCCGGTAGGCTGTAAGAGCACTGTGCAGAGCGACTAGTTTCTTAGCTTCCCAGAGAGCTGCAAGCAAGATGCTTTGGGGCCCATCTGCCCCTATGGAAAGAACGCAGCACTTTGTGCCTTGCAGCTCTAGGGCAATGCAGCACACCCCGAGCAGAAGTTCTACTTCAGCCAGATCAGGCCCGCAAAGAAACTGCGTTTCACAGGCCTTTGTAAGAGATGTTCCCGGTAGGCTGTTAGAGCACTGTGCAGAGCGAGTTGTTTCTTAGCTTCCCAAAGAGCTGGAAGCAAGATGCTTTACGAGCCATCTGCCCTTAAGGAAAGAAGGCAGCACTTTGTGCCTTGCAGCTCTAGGGCAATGTAGCACACCCAGAGCAGATGTTCTACTTCTCCCAGGTCAGGCCTGAAAAGAAACTGCGTTTCACAGGCCTTTGTAAGAGATGTTCCCTGTAGGCTGTTAGAGCACTGTGCAGAGCGAGTTGTTTCTTAGCTTCCCAAAGAGCTGGAAGCAAGATGCTTTAGGGGCCATCTGCCCTTAAGGAAAGAAGGCAGCACTTTGTGCCTTGCATCTCTAGGGCAATGTAGCACACCCAGAGCAGATGTTCTACTTCAGCCAGATCAGGCCCGCAAAGAAACTGCGTTTCACAGGCCTTTGTAAGAGATGTTCCCGGTAGGCTGTTAGAGCACTGTGCAGAGCGAGTTGTTTCTTAGCTTCCCAAAGAGCTGGAAGCAAGATGCTTTAGGGGCCATCTGCCCTTAAGGAAAGAAGGCAGCACTTTGTGCCTTGCAGCTCTAGGGCAAGGTAGCACACCCCGAGCAGTAGTTCTACATCAGCCAGATCTGGCCTGCAAAGAAACTGCGTTTCACAGGCCTTTGTAAGAGATGTTCCCGGTAGGCTGTTAGAGCACTGTGCAGAGCGAGTTGTTTCTTAGCTTCCCAAAGAGCTGGAAGCAAGTTGCTTTACGGACCATCTGCCCTTAAGGAAAGAAGGCAGCACTTTGTGCCTTGCAGCTCTAGGGCAATGTAGCACACCCAGAGCAGATGTTCTACTTCTCCCAGGTCAGGCCTGAAAAGAAACTGCGTTTCACAGGCCTTTGTAAGAGATGTTCCCTGTAGGCTGTTAGAGCACTGTGCAGAGCGAGTTGTTTCTTAGCTTCCCAAGGAGCTGGAAGCAAGATGCTTTAGGGGCCATCTGCCCTTAAGGAAAGAAGGCAGCACTTTGTGCCTTGCATCTCTAGGGCAATGTAGCACACCCAGAGCAGATGTTCTACTTCAGCCGTATCAGGCCTGCAAAGAAACTGCGTTTCACAGGCCTCTGTAAGAGATGTTCCCGGTAGGCTGTAAGAGCACTGTGCAGAGGGACTTGTTTCTTAGCTTCCCAAAGAGCTGGAAGCAAAATGCTTTGCGACTCATCTGCCCCTTTGGAAAGAAGGCAACACTTTGTGTCTTGCAGGTCTAGGGCAATGTAGCACACCCAGAGCAGATGTTCTACTTCTTCAAGGTCAGTCCTGCAAAGAAACTTCGTTTCACAGTCCTTTGTAAGAGATGTTCCCAGTAGGCTGTTAGAGCACTGTGCAGAGCGAGTTGTTTCTCAGCTTCCCAAACAGCCGGAAGCAAGATGCTTTTGGGCCCTTCTCACCCTTTGGAAAGAAGGCAGCACTTTGTGCCTTGCAGCTCTAGGGCAATGTAGCACACCCACAGCAGAAGTTCTACTTCAGCCAGATCAGGCCCGCAAAGAAACTGCGTTTCACAGGCCTTTGTAAGAGATGTTCCCGGTAGGCTGTTAGAGCACTGTGCAGAGCGAGTTGTTTCTTAGCTTCCCAAACAGCTGGAAGCAAGATACTTTAGGGGCCATCTGCCCTTAAGGTAAGAAGGCAGCACTTTGTGCCTTGCAGCTCTAGGGCAAGGTAGCACACCCCGAGCAGAAGTTCTACTTCAGCCAGATCTGGCCTGCAAAGAAACTGCGTTTCACAGGCCTTTGTAAGAGATGTTCCCGCTAGGCTGTTAGAGCACTGTGCAGAGCGAATTGTTTCTCAGCTTCCCAAACAGCCGGAAGCAAGATGCTTTGGGGCCCTTCTCACCCTTTGGAAAGAAGGCAGCACTTTGTGCCTTGCAGCTCTAGGGCAATGTAGCACACCCAGAGCAGAAGTTCTACTTCAGCCAGATCAGGCCCGCAAAGAAACTGCGTTTCACAGGCCTTTGTAAGAGATGTTCCCGGTAGGCTGTTAGAGCACTGTGCAGAGCGAGTTGTTTCTTAGCTTCCCAAAGAGCTGGAAGCAAGATGCTTTACGGGCCATCTGCCCTTAAGGAAAGAAGGCAGCACTTTGTGCCTTGCAGCTCTAGGGCAATGTAGCACACCCAGAGCAGATGTTCTACTTCTCCCAGGTCAGGCCTGAAAAGAAACTGCGTTTCACAGGCCTTTGTAAGAGATGTTCCCTGTAGGCTGTTAGAGCACTGTGCAGAGCGAGTTGTTTCTTAGCTTCCCAAAGAGCTGGAAGCAAGATGCTTTAGGGGCCATCTGCCCTTAAGGAAAGAAGGCAGCACTTTGTGCCTTGCATCTCTAGGGCAATGTAGCACACCCAGAGCAGATGTTCTACTTCAGCCGTATCAGGCCTGCAAAGAAACTGCGTTTCACAGGCCTCTGTAAGAGATGTTCCCGGTAGGCTGTAAGAGCACTGTGCAGAGGGACTTGTTTCTTAGCTTCCCAAAGAGCTGGAAGCAAAATGCTTTGCGACTCATCTGCCCCTTTGGAAAAAAGGCAACACTTTGTGTCTTGCAGGTCTAGGGCAATGTAGCACACCCAGAGCAGATGTTCTACTTCTTCAAGGTCAGTCCTGCAAAGAAACTTCGTTTCACAGTCCTTTGTAAGAGATGTTCCCAGTAGGCTGTTAGAGCACTGTGCAGAGCGAGTTGTTTCTCAGCTTCCCAAACAGCCGGAAGCAAGATGCTTTTGGGCCCTTCTCACCCTTTGGAAAGAAGGCAGCACTTTGTGCCTTGCAGCTCTAGGGCAATGTAGCACACCCACAGCAGAAGTTCTACTTAAGCTAGATCAGACCTGCAAAGAAACTGCGTTTCACAGGCCTTTGTAAGAGATGTTCCCGGTAGGCTGTTAGAGCACTGTGCAGAGCGAGTTGTTTCTTAGCTTCCCAACGAGCTGGAAGCAAGATGCTTTAGGGGCCATCTGCCCTTAAGGAAAGAAGGCAGCACTTTGTGCCTTGCATCTCTAGGGCAATGTAGCACACCCAGAGCAGATGTTCCACTTCTGCCAGGTCAGGCCTGCAAAGACACTTCGTTTCACAGGCCCTTGTAGGAGATGTTCCCGGTAGGCTGTAAGAGCACTGTGCAGAGCGACTAGTTTCTTAGCTTCCCAGAGAGCTGCAAGCAAGATGCTTTGGGGCCCATCTGCCCCTATGGAAAGAACGCAGCACTTTGTGCCTTGCAGCTCTAGGGCAATGCAGCACACCCCGAGCAGAAGTTCTACTTCAGCCAGATCAGGCCCGCAAAGAAACTGCGTTTCACAGGCCTTTGTAAGAGATGTTCCCGGTAGGCTGTTAGAGCACTGTGCAGAGCGAGTTGTTTCTTAGCTTCCCAAAGAGCTGGAAGCAAGATGCTTTACGGGCCATCTGCCCTTAAGGAAAGAAGGCAGCACTTTGTGCCTTGCAGCTCTAGGGCAATGTAGCACACCCAGAGCAGATGTTCTACTTCTCCCAGGTCAGGCCTGAAAAGAAACTGCGTTTCACAGGCCTTTGTAAGAGATGTTCCCTGTAGGCTGTTAGAGCACTGTGCAGAGCGAGTTGTTTCTTAGCTTCCCAAAGAGCTGGAAGCAAGATGCTTTAGGGGCCATCTGCCCTTAAGGAAAGAAGGCAGCACTTTGTGCCTTGCATCTCTAGGGCAATGTAGCACACCCAGAGCAGATGTTCTACTTCAGCCAGATCAGGCCCGCAAAGAAACTGCGTTTCACAGGCCTTTGTAAGAGATGTTCCCGGTAGGCTGTTAGAGCACTGTGCAGAGCGAGTTGTTTCTTAGCTTCCCAAAGAGCTGGAAGCAAGATACTTTAGGGGCCATCTGCCCTTAAGGTAAGAAGGCAGCACTTTGTGCCTTGCAGCTCTAGGGCAAGGTAGCACACCCCGAGCAGAAGTTCTACTTCACCCAGATCTGGCATGCAAAGAAACTGCGTTTCACAGGCCTTTGTAAGAGATGTTCCCGCTAGGCTGTTAGAGCACTGTGCAGAGCGAATTGTTTCTCAGCTTCCCAAACAGCCGGAAGCAAGATGCTTTGGGGCCCTTCTCACCCTTTGGAAAGAAGGCAGCACTTTGTGCCTTGCAGCTCTAGGGCAATGTAGCACACCCAGAGCAGAAGTTCTACTTCAGCCAGATCAGGCCCGCAAAGAAACTGCGTTTCACAGGCCTTTGTAAGAGATGTTCCCGGTAGGCTGTTAGAGCACTGTGCAGAGCGAGTTGTTTCTTAGCTTCCCAAAGAGCTGGAAGCAAGATGCTTTACGGGCCATCTGCCCTTAAGGAAAGAAGGCAGCACTTTGTGCCTTGCAGCTCTAGGGCAATGTAGCACACCCAGAGCAGATGTTCTACTTCTCCCAAGTCAGGCCTGAAAAGAAACTGCGTTTCACAGGCCTTTGTAAGAGATGTTCCCTGTAGGCTGTTAGAGCACTGTGCAGAGCGAGTTGTTTCTTAGCTTCCCAAAGAGCTGGAAGCAAGATGCTTTAGGGGCCATCTGCCCTTAAGGAAAGAAGGCAGCACTTTGTGCCTTGCATCTCTAGGGCAATGTAGCACACCCAGAGCAGATGTTCTACTTCAGCCGTATCAGGCCTGCAAAGAAACTGCGTTTCACAGGCCTCTGTAAGAGATGTTCCCGGTAGGCTGTAAGAGCACTGTGCAGAGGGACTTGTTTCTTAGCTTCCCAAAGAGCTGGAAGCAAAATGCTTTGCGACTCATCTGCCCCTTTGGAAAAAAGGCAACACTTTGTGTCTTGCAGGTCTAGGGCAATGTAGCACACCCAGAGCAGATGTTCTACTTCTTCAAGGTCAGTCCTGCAAAGAAACTTCGTTTCACAGTCCTTTGTAAGAGATGTTCCCAGTAGGCTGTTAGAGCACTGTGCAGAGCGAGTTGTTTCTCAGCTTCCCAAACAGCCGGAAGCAAGATGCTTTTGGGCCCTTCTCACCCTTTGGAAAGAAGGCAGCTCTTTGTGCCTTGCAGCTCTAGGGCAATGTAGCACACCCACAGCAGAAGTTCTACTTCAGCTAGATCAGACCTGCAAAGAAACTGCGTTTCACAGGCCTTTGTAAGAGATGTTCCCGGTAGGCTGTTAGAGCACTGTGCAGAGCGAGTTGTTTCTTAGCTTCCCAACGAGCTGGAAGCAAGATGCTTTAGGGGCCATCTGCCCTTAAGGAAAGAAGGCAGCACTTTGTGCCTTGCAGCTCTAGGGCAATGTAGCACACCCAGAGCAGATGTTCCACTTCTGCCAGGTCAGGCCTGCAAAGACACTTCGTTTCACAGGCCCTTGTAGGAGATGTTCCCGGTAGGCTGTAAGAGCACTGTGCAGAGCGACTAGTTTCTTAGCTTCCCAGAGAGCTGCAAGCAAGATGCTTTGGGGCCCATCTGCCCCTATGGAAAGAACGCAGCACTTTGTGCCTTGCAGCTCTAGGGCAATGCAGCACACCCCGAGCAGAAGTTCTACTTCAGCCAGATCAGGCCCGCAAAGAAACTGCGTTTCACAGGCCTTTGTAAGAGATGTTCCCGGTAGGCTGTTAGAGCACTGTGCAGAGCGAGTTGTTTCTTAGCTTCCCAAAGAGCTGGAAGCAAGATGCTTTACGGGCCATCTGCCCTTAAGGAAAGAAGGCAGCACTTTGTGCCTTGCAGCTCTAGGGCAATGTAGCACACCCAGAGCAGATGTTCTACTTCTCCCAGGTCAGGCCTGAAAAGAAACTGCGTTTCACAGGCCTTTGTAAGAGATGTTCCCTGTAGGCTGTTAGAGCACTGTGCAGAGCGAGTTGTTTCTTAGCTTCCCAAAGAGCTGGAAGCAAGATGCCTTAGGGGCCATCTGCCCTTAAGGAAAGAAGGCAGCACTTTGTGCCTTGCATCTCTAGGGCAATGTAGCACACCCAGAGCAGATGTTCTACTTCAGCCGTATCAGGCCTGCAAAGAAACTGCGTTTCACAGGCCTCTGTAAGAGATGTTGCCGGTAGGCTGTAAGAGCACTGTGCAGAGGGACTTGTTTCTTAGCTTCCCAAAGAGCTGGAAGCAAAATGCTTTGCGACACATCTGCCCCTTTGGAAAAAAGGCAACACTTTGTGTCTTGCAGGTCTAGGGCAATGTAGCACACCCAGAGCAGATGTTCTACTTCTTCAAGGTCAGTCCTGCAAAGAAACTTCGTTTCACAGTCCTTTGTAAGAGATGTTCCCAGTAGGCTGTTAGAGCACTGTGCAGAGCGAGTTGTTTCTCAGCTTCCCAAACAGCCGGAAGCAAGATGCTTTTGGGCCCTTCTCACCCTTTGGAAAGAAGGCAGCACTTTGTGCCTTGCAGCTCTAGGGCAATGTAGCACACCCACAGCAGAAGTTCTACTTCAGCCAGATCAGGCCCGCAAAGAAACTGCGTTTCACAGGCCTTTGTAAGAGATGTTCCCGGTAGGCTGTTAGAGCACTGTGCAGAGCGAGTTGTTTCTTAGCTTCCCAAAGAGCTGGAAGCAAGATGCTTTAGGGGCCATCTGCCCTTAAGGAAAGAAGGCAGCACTTTGTGCCTTGCAGCTCTAGGGCAAGGTAGCACACCCCGAGCAGAAGTTCTACTTCAGCCAGACCTGGCCTGCAAAGAAACTGCGTATCACAGGCCTTTGTAAGAGATGTTCCCGCTAGGCTGTTAGAGCACTGTGCAGAGCGAATTGTTTCTCAGCTTCCCAAACAGCCGGAAGCAAGATGCTTTGGGGCCCTTCTCACCCTTTGGAAAGAAGGCAGCACTTTGTGCCTTGCAGCTCTAGGGCAATGTAGCACACCCAGAGCAGAAGTTCTACTTCAGCCAGATCAGGCCCGCAAAGAAACTGCGTTTCACAGGCCTTTGTAAGAGATGTTCCCGGTAGGCTGTTAGAGCACTGTGCAGAGCGAGTTGTTTCTTAGCTTCCCAAAGAGCTGGAAGCAAGATGCTTTACGGGCCATCTGCCCTTAAGGAAAGAAGGCAGCACTTTGTGCCTTGCAGCTCTAGGGCAATGTAGCACACCCAGAGCAGATGTTCTACTTCTCCCAGGTCAGGCCTGAAAAGAAACTGCGTTTCACAGGCCTTTGTAAGAGATGTTCCCTGTAGGCTGTTAGAGCACTGTGCAGAGCGAGTTGTTTCTTAGCTTCCCAAAGAGCTGGAAGCAAGATGCTTTAGGGGCCATCTGCCCTTAAGGAAAGAAGGCAGCACTTTGTGCCTTGCATCTCTAGGGCAATGTAGCACACCCAGAGCAGATGTTCTACTTCAGCCGTATCAGGCCTGCAAAGAAACTGCGTTTCACAGGCCTCTGTAAGAGATGTTCCCGGTAGCCTGTAAGAGCACTGTGCAGAGGGACTTGTTTCTTAGCTTCCCAAGGAGCTGGAAGCAAAATGCTTTGCGACTCATCTGCCCCTTTGGAAAGAAGGCAACACTTTGTGTCTTGCAGGTCTAGGGCAATGTAGCACACCCAGAGCAGATGTTCTACTTCTTCAAGGTCAGTCCTGCAAAGAAACTTCGTTTCACAGTCCTTTGTAAGAGATGTTCCCAGTAGGCTGTTAGAGCACTGTGCAAAGCGAGTTGTTTCTCAGCTTCCCAAACAGCCGGAAGCAAGATGCTTTTGGGCCCTTCTCACCCTTTGGAAAGAAGGCAGCACTTTGTGCCTTGCAGCTCTAGGGCAATGTAGCACACCCACAGCAGAAGTTCTACTTCAGCCAGATCAGGCCCGCAAAGAAACTGCGTTTCACAGGCCTTTGTAAGAGATGTTCCCGGTAGGCTGTTAGAGCACTGTTCAGAGCGAGTTGTTTCTTAGCTTCCCAAAGAGCTGGAAGCAAGATACTTTAGGGGCCATCTGCCCTTAAGGAAAGAAGGCAGCACTTTGTGCCTTGCAGCTCTAGGGCAATGTAGCACACCCACAGCAGAAGTTCTACTTCAGCCAGATCAGGCCCGCAAAGAAACTGCGTTTCACAGGCCTTTGTAAGAGATGTTCCCGGTAGGCTGTTAGAGCACTGTTCACAGCGAGTTGTTTCTTAGCTTCCCAAAGAGCTGGAAGCAAGATACTTTAGGGGCCATCTGCCCTTAAGGAAAGAAGGCAGCACTTTGTGCCTTGCAGCTCTAGGGCAAGGTAGCACACCCCGAGCAGAAGTTCTACTTCAGCCAGATCTGGCCTGCAAAGAAACTGCGTTTCACAGGCCTTTGTAAGAGATGTTCCCGGTAGGCTGTTAGAGCACTGTGCAGAGCGAATTGTTTCTCAGCTTCCCAAACAGCCGGAAGCAAGATGCTTTGGGGCCCTTCTCACCCTTTGGAAAGAAGGCAGCACTTTGCGCCTTGCAGCTCTAGGGCAATGTAGCACACCCAGAGCAGAAGTTCTACTTCAGCCAGATCATGCCCGCAAAGAAACTGCGTTTCACAGGCCTTTGTAAGAGATGTTCCCGGTAGGCTGTTAGAGCACTGTGCAGAGCGAGTTGTTTCTTAGATTCCCAACGAGCTGGAAGCAAGATGCTTTAGGGGCCATCTGCCCTTAAGGAAAGAAGGCAGCACTTTGTGCCTTGCAGCTCTAGGGCAATGTAGCACAACCAGAGCAGATGTTCTACTTCTGCCAGGTCAGGCCTGCAAAGAAACTTCGTTTCACAGGCCTTTGTAAGAGATGTTGCCGGTAGGCTCTAAGAGCACTGTGCAGAGCGACTTGTTTCTTAGCTTCCCACAGAGCTGGAAGCAAGATGATTTGGGGCCCTTCTCACCCTTTGGAAAGAAGGCAGCACTTTGTGCCTTGCAGCTCTAGGGCAATGTAGCACACCCACAGCAGAAGTTCTACTTCAGCTAGATCAGACCTGCAAAGAAACTGCGTTTCACAGGCCTTTGTAAGAGATGTTCCCGGTAGGCTGTTAGAGCACTGTGCAGAGCGAGTTGTTTCTTAGCTTCCCAACGAGCTGGAAGCAAGATGCTTTAGGGGCCATCTGCCCTTAAGGAAAGAAGGCAGCACTTTGTGCCTTGCATCTCTAGGGCAATGTAGCACACCCAGAGCAGATGTTCTACTTCTGCCAGGTCAGGCCTGCAAAGACACTTCGTTTCACAGGCCCTTGTAGGAGATGTTCCCGCTAGGCTGTTAGAGCACTGTGCAGAGCGAATTGTTTCTCAGCTTCCCAAACAGCCGGAAGCAAGATGCTTTGGGGCCCTTCTCACCCTTTGGAAAGAAGGCAGCACTTTGTGCCTTGCAGCTCTAGGGCAATGTAGCACACCCAGAGCAGAAGTTCTACTTCAGCCAGATCAGGCCCGCAAAGAAACTGCGTTTCACAGGCCTTTGTAAGAGATGTTCCCGGTAGGCTGTTAGAGCACTGTTCAGAGCGAGTTGTTTCTTAGCTTCCCAAAGAGCTGGAAGCAAGATACTTTAGGGGCCATCTGCCCTTAAGGAAAGAAGGCAGCACTTTGTGCCTTGCAGCTCTAGGGCAATGTAGCACACCCACAGCAGAAGTTCTACTTCAGCCAGATCAGGCCCGCAAAGAAACTGCGTTTCACAGGCCTTTGTAAGAGATGTTCCCGGTAGGCTGTTAGAGCACTGTTCACAGCGAGTTGTTTCTTAGCTTCCCAAAGAGCTGGAAGCAAGATACTTTAGGGGCCATCTGCCCTTAAGGAAAGAAGGCAGCACTTTGTGCCTTGCAGCTCTAGGGCAAGGTAGCACACCCCGAGCAGAAGTTCTACTTCAGCCAGATCTGGCCTGCAAAGAAACTGCGTTTCACAGGCCTTTGTAAGAGATGTTCCCGGTAGGCTGTTAGAGCACTGTGCAGAGCGAATTGTTTCTCAGCTTCCGAAACAGCCGGAAGCAAGATGCTTTGGGGCCCTTCTCACCCTTTGGAAAGAAGGCAGCACTTTGCGCCTTGCAGCTCTAGGGCAATGTAGCACACCCAGAGCAGAAGTTCTACTTCAGCCAGATCATGCCCGCAAAGAAACTGCGTTTCACAGGCCTTTGTAAGAGATGTTCCCGGTAGGCTGTTAGAGCACTGTGCAGAGCGAGTTGTTTCTTAGATTCCCAACGAGCTGGAAGCAAGATGCTTTAGGGGCCATCTGCCCTTAAGGAAAGAAGGCAGCACTTTGTGCCTTGCAGCTCTAGGGCAATGTAGCACACCCAGAGCAGATGTTCTACTTCTGCCAGGTCAGGCCTGCAAAGAAACTTCGTTTCACAGGCCTTTGTAAGAGATGTTGCCGGTAGGCTCTAAGAGCACTGTGCAGAGCGACTTGTTTCTTAGCTTCCCACAGAGCTGGAAGCAAGATGATTTGGGGCCCTTCTCACCCTTTGGAAAGAAGGCAGCACTTTGTGCCTTGCAGCTCTAGGGCAATGTAGCACACCCACAGCAGAAGTTCTACTTCAGCTAGATCAGACCTGCAAAGAAACTGCGTTTCACAGGCCTTTGTAAGAGATGTTCCCGGTAGGCTGTTAGAGCACTGTGCAGAGCGAGTTGTTTCTTAGCTTCCCAACGAGCTGGAAGCAAGATGCTTTAGGGGCCATCTGCCCTTAAGGAAAGAAGGCAGCACTTTGTGCCTTGCATCTCTAGGGCAATGTAGCACACCCAGAGCAGATGTTCTACTTCTGCCAGGTCAGGCCTGCAAAGACACTTCGTTTCACAGGCCCTTGTAGGAGATGTTCCCGCTAGGCTGTTAGAGCACTGTGCAGAGCGAATTGTTTCTCAGCTTCCCAAACAGCCGGAAGCAAGATGCTTTGGGGCCCTTCTCACCCTTTGGAAAGAAGGCAGCACTTTGTGCCTTGCAGCTCTAGGGCAATGTAGCACACCCAGAGCAGAAGTTCTACTTCAGCCAGATCAGGCCCGCAAAGAAACTGCGTTTCACAGGCCTTTGTAAGAGATGTTCCCGGTAGGCTGTTAGAGCACTGTGCAGAGCGAGTTGTTTCTTAGCTTCCCAAAGAGCTGGAAGCAAGATGCTTTAGGGGCCATCTGCCCTTAAGGAAAGAAGGCAGCACTTTGTGCCTTGCATCTCTAGGGCAATGTAGCACACCCAGAGCAGATGTTCTACTTCAGCCGTATCAGGCCTGCAAAGAAACTGCGTTTCACAGGCCTCTGTAAGAGATGTTCCCGGTAGGCTGTAAGAGCACTGTGCAGAGGGACTTGTTTCTTAGCTTCCCAAAGAGCTGGAAGCAAAATGCTTTGCGACTCATCTGCCCCTTTGGAAAGAAGGCAACACTTTGTGTCTTGCAGGTCTAGGGCAATGTAGCACACCCAGAGCAGATGTTCTACTTCTTCAAGGTCAGTCCTGCAAAGAAACTTCGTTTCACAGTCCTTTGTAAGAGATGTTCCCAGTAGGCTGTTAGAGCACTGTGCAGAGCGAGTTGTTTCTCAGCTTCCCAAACAGCCGGAAGCAAGATGCTTTTGGGCCCTTCTCACCCTTTGGAAAGAAGGCAGCACTTTGTGCCTTGCAGCTCTAGGGCAATGTAGCACACCCACAGCAGAAGTTCTACTTCAGCCAGATCAGGCCCGCAAAGAAACTGCGTTTCACAGGCCTTTGTAAGAGATGTTCCCGGTAGGCTGTTAGAGCACTGTTCAGAGCGAGTTGTTTCTTAGCTTCCCAAAGAGCTGGAAGCAAGATACTTTAGGGGCCATCTGCCCTTAAGGAAAGAAGGCAGCACTTTGTGCCTTGCAGCTCTAGGGCGATGTAGCACACCCACAGCAGAAGTTCTACTTCAGCCAGATCAGGCCCGCAAAGAAACTGCGTTTCACAGGCCTTTGTAAGAGATGTTCCCGGTAGGCTGTTAGAGCACTGTTCACAGCGAGTTGTTTCTTAGCTTCCCAAAGAGCTGGAAGCAAGATACTTTAGGGGCCATCTGCCCTTAAGGAAAGAAGGCAGCACTTTGTGCCTTGCAGCTCTAGGGCAAGGTAGCACACCCCGAGCAGAAGTTCTACTTCAGCCAGATCTGGCCTGCAAAGAAACTGCGTTTCACAGGCCTTTGTAAGAGATGTTCCCGGTAGGCTGTTAGAGCACTGTGCAGAGCGAATTGTTTCTCAGCTTCCCAAACAGCCGGAAGCAAGATTCCTTGTGGCCCTTCTCACCCTTTGGAAAGAAGGCAGCACTTTGCGCCTTGCAGCTCTAGGGCAATGTAGCACACCCAGAGCAGAAGTTCTACTTCAGCCAGATCATGCCCGCAAAGAAACTGCGTTTCACAGGCCTTTGTAAGAGATGTTCCCGGTAGGCTGTTAGAGCACTGTGCAGAGCGAGTTGTTTCTTAGATTCCCAACGAGCTGGAAGCAAGATGCTTTAGGGGCCATCTGCCCTTAAGGAAAGAAGGCAGCACTTTGTGCCTTGCAGCTCTAGGGCAATGTAGCACACCCAGAGCAGATGTTCTACTTCTGCCAGGTCAGGCCTGCAAAGAAACTTCGTTTCACAGGCCTTTGTAAGAGATGTTGCCGGTAGGCTCTAAGAGCACTGTGCAGAGCGACTTGTTTCTTAGCTTCCCACAGAGCTGGAAGCAAGATGATTTGGGGCCCTTCTCACCCTTTGGAAAGAAGGCAGCACTTTGTGCCTTGCAGCTCTAGGGCAATGTAGCACACCCACAGCAGAAGTTCTACTTCAGCTAGATCAGACCTGCAAAGAAACTGCGTTTCACAGGCCTTTGTAAGAGATGTTCCCGGTAGGCTGTTAGAGCACTGTGCAGAGCGAGTTGTTTCTTAGCTTCCCAACGAGCTGGAAGCAAGATGCTTTAGGGGCCATCTGCCCTTAAGGAAAGAAGGCAGCACTTTGTGCCTTGCATCTCTAGGGCAATGTAGCACACCCAGAGCAGATGTTCTACTTCTGCCAGGTCAGGCCTGCAAAGACACTTCGTTTCACAGGCCCTTGTAGGAGATGTTCCCGCTAGGCTGTTAGAGCACTGTGCAGAGCGAATTGTTTCTCAGCTTCCCAAACAGCCGGAAGCAAGATGCTTTGGGGCCCTTCTCACCCTTTGGAAAGAAGGCAGCACTTTGTGCCTTGCAGCTCTAGGGCAATGTAGCACACCCAGAGCAGAAGTTCTACTTCAGCCAGATCAGGCCCGCAAAGAAACTGCGTTTCACAGGCCTTTGTAAGAGATGTTCCCGGTAGGCTGTTAGAGCACTGTGCAGAGCGAGTTGTTTCTTAGCTTCCCAAAGAGCTGGAAGCAAGATGCTTTAGGGGCCATCTGCCCTTAAGGAAAGAAGGCAGCACTTTGTGCCTTGCATCTCTAGGGCAATGTAGCACACCCAGAGCAGATGTTCTACTTCAGCCGTATCAGGCCTGCAAAGAAACTGCGTTTCACAGGCCTCTGTAAGAGATGTTCCCGGTAGGCTGTAAGAGAACTGTGCAGAGGGACTTGTTTCTTAGCTTCCCAAAGAGCTGGAAGCAAAATGCTTTGCGACTCATCTGCCCCTTTGGAAAGAAGGCAACACTTTGTGTCTTGCAGGTCTAGGGCAATGTAGCACACCCAGAGCAGATGTTCTACTTCTTCAAGGTCAGTCCTGCAAAGAAACTTCGTTTCACAGTCCTTTGTAAGAGATGTTCCCAGTAGGCTGTTAGAGCACTGTGCAGAGCGAGTTGTTTCTCAGCTTCCCAAAGAGGTGGAAGCAAGATACTTTAGGGGCCATCTGCCCTTAAGGAAAGAAGGCAGCACTTTGTGCCTTGCAGCTCTAGGGCAAGGTAGCACACCCCGAGCAGAAGTTCTACTTCAGCCAGATCTGGCCTGCAAAGAAACTGCGTTTCACAGGCCTTTGTAAGAGATGTTCCCGGTAGGCTGTTAGAGCACTGTGCAGAGCGAGTTGTTTCTCAGCTTCCCAAACAGCCGGAAGCAAGATGCTTTGGGGCCCTTCTCACCCTTTGGAAAGAAGGCAGCACTTTGTGCCTTGCAGCTCTAGGGCAATGTAGCACACCCAGAGCAGAAGTTCTACTTCAGCTAGATCAGACCTGCAAAGAAACTGCGTTTCACAGTCCTTTGTAAGAGATGTTCCCGATAGGCTGTTAGAGCACTGTGCAGAGCGAGTTCTTTCTTAGCTTCCCAACGAGCTGGAAGCAAGATGCTTTAGGGGCCATCTGCCCTTAAGGAAAGAAGGCAGCACTTTGTGCCTTGCATCTCTAGGGCAATGTAGCAAACCCAGAGCAGATGTTCTACTTCTGCCAGGTCAGGCCTGCAAAGACACTTTGCTTCACAGGCCCTTGTAGGAGATGTTCCCGGTAGGCTGTAAGAGCACTGTGCCGAGCGACTAGTTTCTTAGCTTCCCAGAGAGCTGGAAGCAAGATGCTTTGGGGCCCATCTGCCCCTATGGAAAGAACGCAGCACTTTGTGCCTTGCAGCTCTAGGGCAATGCAGCACACCCCGAGCAGAAGTTCTACTTCAGCCAGATCAGGCCCGGAAAGAAACTGCGTTTCACAGGCCTTTGTAAGAGATGTTCCCGGTAGGCTGTTAGAGCACTGTGCAGAGCGAGTTGTTTCTTAGCTTCCCAAAGAGCTGGAAGCAAGATGCTTTACGGGCCATCTGCCCTTAAGGAAAGAAGGCAGCACTTTGTGCCTTGCAGCTCTAGGGCAATGTAGCACACCCAGAGCAGATGTTCTACTTCTCCCAGGTCAGGCCTGAAAAGAAACTGCGTTTCACAGGCCTTTGTAAGAGATGTTCCCTGTAGGCTGTTAGAGCACTGTGCAGAGCGAGTTGTTTCTTGGCTTCCCAAAGAGCTGGAAGCAAGATGCTTTAGGGGCCATCTGCCCTTAAGGAAAGAAGGCAGCACTTTGTGCCTTGCATCTCTAGGGCAATGTAGCACACCCAGAGCAGATGTTCTACTTCAGCCGTATCAGGCCTGCAAAGAAACTGCGTTTCACAGGCCTTTGTAAGAGATGTTCCTGGTAGGCTGTAAGAGCACTGTGCAGAGGGACTTGTTTCTTAGCTTCCCAAAGAGCTGGAAGCAAAATGCTTTGCGACTCATCTGCCCCTTTGGAAAGAAGGCAACACTTTGTGTCTTGCAGCTCTAGGGCAATGTAGCACACCCAGAGCAGAAGTTCTACTTCAGCTAGATCAGACCTGCAAAGAAACTGCGTTTCACAGGCCTTTGTAAGAGATGTTCCCGGTAGGCTGTTAGAGCACTGTGCAGAGCGAGTTGTTTCTTAGCTTCCCAAAGAGCTGGAAGCAAGATACTTTAGGGGCCATCTGCCCTTAAGGTAATAAGGCAGCACTTTGTGCCTTGCAGCTCTAGGGCAATGTAGCACAACCCGAGCAGAAGTTCTACTTTAGCCAGATCTGGCCTGCAAAGAAACTGCGTTTCACAGGCCTTTGTAAGAAATGATCCCGGTAGGCTGTTAGAGCACTGTGCAGAGCGAGTTGTTTCTCAGCTTCCCAAACAGCCGGAAGCAAGATGCCTTGGGGCCCTTCTCACCCTTTGGAAAGAAGGCAGCACTTTGTGCCTTGCAGCTCTAGGGCAATGTAGCACACCCAGAGCAGAAGTTCTACTTCAGCCAGATCATGCCCGCAAAGAAACTGCGTTTCACAGGACTTTGTAAGAGATGTTCCCGGTAGGCTGTTAGAGCACTGTGCAGAGCGAGTTGTTTCTTAGATTCCCAAAGAGTTGGAAGCAAGATGCTTTAGGGGCCATCTGCCCTTAAGGAAAGAAGGCAGCACTTTGTGCCTTGCAGCTCTAGGGCAATGTAGCACACCCAGAGCAGATGTTCTACTTCTGCCAGGTCAGGCCTGCAAAGAAACTTCGTTTCACAGGCCTTTGTAAGAGATGTTGCCGGTAGGCTCTAAGAGCACTGGGCAGAGCGACTTGTTTCTTAGCTTCCCACAGAGCTGGAAGCAAGATGCTTTGGGGCCCTTCTCACCCTTTGGAAAGAAGGCAGCACTTTGTGCCTTGCAGCTCTAGGGCAATGTAGCACACCCAGAGCAGAAGTTCTACTTCAGCTAGATCAGACCTGCAAAGAAACTGCGTTTCACAGTCCTTTGTAAGAGATGTTCCCGGTAGGCTGTTAGAGCACTGTGCAGAGCGAGTTGTTTCTTAGCTTCCCAAAGAGCTGGAAGCAAGATGCTTTAGGGGCTATCTGCCCTTAAGGAAAGAAGGCAGCACTTTGTGCCTTGCAGCTCTAGGGCAATGTAGCACACCCAGAGCAGATGTTCTACTTCTGCCAGGTCAGGCCTGCAAAGAAACTTCGTTTCACAGGCCCTTGTAGGAGATGTTCCCGGTAGGCTGTAAGAGGACTGTGCAGAGCGACTAGTTTCTTAGCTTCCCAGAGAGCTGCAAGCAAGATGCTTTGGGGCCCATCTGCCCCTATGGAAAGAACGCAGCACTTTGTGCCTTGCAGCTCTAGGGCAATGCAGCACACCCCGAGCAGAAGTTCTACTTCAGCCAGATCAGGCCCGCAAAGAAACTGCGTTTCACAGGCCTTTGTAAGAGATGTTCCCGGTAGGCTGTTAGAGCACTGTGCAGAGCGAGTTGTTTCTTAGCTTCCCAAAGAGCTGGAAGCAAGATGCTTTAGGGGCCATCTGCCCTTAAGGAAAGAAGGCAGCACTTTGTGCCTTGCAGCTCTAGGGCAATGTAGCACACCCCGAGCAGAAGTTCTACTTCAGCCAGATCTGGCCTGCAAAGAAACTGCGTTTCACAGGCCTTTGTAAGAGATGTTCCCGGTAGGCTGTTAGAGCAGTGTGCAGAGCGAGTTGTTTCTCAGCTTCCCAAACAGCCGGAAGCAAGATGCTTTGGGGCCCTTCTCACCCTTTGGAAAGAAGGCAGCACTTTGTGCCTTGCAGCTCTAGGGCAATGTAGCACACCCAGAGCAGAAGTTTTACTTCAGCCAGATCATGCCCGCAAAGAAACTGCGTTTCACAGGCCTTTGTAAGAGATGTTCCCGGTAGGCTGTTAGAGCACTGTGCAGAGCGAGTTGTTTCTTAGATTCCCAACGAGCTGGAAGCAAGATGCTTTAGGGGCCATCTGCCCTTAAGGAAAGAAGGCAGCACTTTGTGCCTTGCATCTCTAGGGCAATGTAGCACACCCAGAGCAGATGTTCTACTTCTGCCAGGTCAGGCCTGCAAAGACACTTCGTTTCACAGGCCCTTGTAGGAGATGTTCCCGGTAGGCTGTAAGAGCACTGTGCAGAGCGACTAGTTTCTTAGCTTCCCAGAGAGCTGGAAGCAAGATGCTTTGGGGCCCATCTGGCCCTATGGAAAGAACGCAGCACTTTGTGCCTTGCAGCTCTAGGGCAATGCCGCACACCCCGAGCAGAAGTTCTACTTCAGCCAGATCAGGCCCGCAAAGAAACTGCGTTTCACAGACCTTTGTAAGAGATGTTCCCTGTAGGCTGTTAGAGCACTGTGCAGAGCGAGTTGTTTCTTAGCTTCCCAAAGAGCTGGAAGCAAGATGCTTTAGGGGCCATCTGCCCTTAAGGAAAGAAGGCAGCACTTTGTGCCTTGCATCTCTAGGGCAATGTAGCATACCCAGAGCAGATGTTCTACTTCAGCCGTATCAGGCCTGCAAAGAAACTGCGTTTCACAGGCCTTTGTAAGAGATGTTCCCGGGAGGCTGTAAGAGCACTGTGCAGAGGGACTTGTTTCTTAGCTTCCCAAAGAGCTGGAAGCAAAATGCTTTGCGACTCATCTGCCCCTTTTGGAAAGAAGGCAACACTTTGTGTCTTGCAGGTCTACGGCAATGTAGCACACCCAGAGCAGATGTTCTACTTCTTCAAGGTCAGTCCTGCAAAGAAACTTCGTTTCACAGTCCTTTGTAAGAGATGTTCCCAGTAGGCTGTTAGAGCACTGTGCAGAGCGAGTTGTTTCTTAGCTTCCCAAAGAGCTGGAAGCAAGATACATTAGGGGCCATCTGCCCTTAAGGAAAGATGGCAGCACTTTGTGCCTTGCAGCTCTAGGGCAATGTAGCACACCCCGAGCAGAAGTTCTACTTAAGCCAGGTCAGGCCTGCAAAGAAACTACGTTTCACAGGCCCTTGTAAGAGATTTTGCCGGTAGGCTGTAAGAGCACTGTGCAGAGCGACTTGTTTCTTAGCTTCCCACAGAGCTGGAAGCAAGATGCATTGGGGCCCTTCTCACCCTTTGGAAAGAAGGCAGCACTTTGTGCCTTGCAGCTCTAGGGCAATCTAGCACACCCCGAGCAGAAGTTCTACTTCAGCCAGATCTGGCCTGCAAAGAAGCTGCGTTTCACAGGCCTTTGGAAGTGATGTTCCCGGTAGGCTGTTAGAGCACTGTGCAGAGCGAGTTGTTTCTTAGATTCCCAACGAGCTGGAAGCAAGATGCTTTAGGGGCCATCTGCCCTTAAGGAAAGAAGGCAGCACTTTGTGCCTTGCAGCTCTAGGGCAATGTAGCACACCCAGAGCAGATGTTCTACTTCTGCCAGGTCAGGCCTGCAAAGAAACTTCGTTTCACAAGCCCTTGTAGGAGATGTTCCCGGTAGGCTGTAAGAGGACTGTGCAGAGCGACTAGTTTCTTAGCTTCCCAGAGAGCTGGAAGCAAGATGCTTTGGGGCCCATCTGCCCCTATGGAAAGAACGCAGCACTTTGTGCCTTGCAGCTCTAGGGCAATGCAGCACACCCCGAGCAGAAGTTCTACTTCAGCCAGATCAGGCCCGCAAAGAAACTGCGTTTCACAGGCCTTTGTAAGAGATGTTCCCGGTAGGCTGTTAGAGCACTGTGCAGAGCGAGTTGTTTCTTAGCTTCCCAAAGAGCTGGAAGCAAGATGCCTTATGGGCCATCTGCCCTTAAGGAAAGAAGGCAGCACTTTGTGCCTTGCAGCTCTAGGGCAATGTAGCACACCCCGAGCAGAAGTTCTACTTCAGCCAGATCTGGCCTGCAAAGAAACTGCGTTTCACAGGCCTTTGTAAGAGATGTTCCCGGTAGGCTGTTAGAGCAGTGTGCAGAGCGAGTTGTTTCTCAGCTTCCCAAACAGCCGGAAGCAAGATGCTTTGGGGCCCTTCTCACCCTTTGGAAAGAAGGCAGCACTTTGTGCCTTGCAGCTCTAGGGCAATGTAGCACACCCAGAGCAGAAGTTTTACTTCAGCCAGATCATGCCCGCAAAGAAACTGCGTTTCACAGGCCTTTGTAAGAGATGTTCCCGGTAGGCTGTTAGAGCACTGTGCAGAGCGAGTTGTTTCTTAGATTCCCAACGAGCTGGAAGCAAGATGCTTTAGGGGCCATCTGCCCTTAAGGAAAGAAGGCAGCACTTTGTGCCTTGCATCTCTAGGGCAATGTAGCACACCCAGAGCAGATGTTCTACTTCTGCCAGGTCAGGCCTGCAAAGACACTTCGTTTCACAGGCCCTTGTAGGAGATGTTCCCGGTAGGCTGTAAGAGCACTGTGCAGAGCGACTAGTTTCTTAGCTTCCCAGAGAGCTGGAAGCAAGATGCTTTGGGGCCCATCTGGCCCTATGGAAAGAACGCAGCACTTTGTGCCTTGCAGCTCTAGGGCAATGCCGCACACCCCGAGCAGAAGTTCTACTTCAGCCAGATCAGGCCCGCAAAGAAACTGCGTTTCACAGGCCTTTGTAAGAGATGTTCCCTGTAGGCTGTTAGAGCACTGTGCAGAGCGAGTTGTTTCTTAGCTTCCCAAAGAGCTGGAAGCAAGATGCTTTAGGGGCCATCTGCCCTTAAGGAAAGAAGGCAGCACTTTGTACCTTGCATCTCTAGGGCAATGTAGCACACCCAGAGCAGATGTTCTACTTCAGCCGTATCTGGCCTGCAAAGAAACTGCGTTTCACAGGCCCTTGTAAGAGATGTTCCCGGTAGGCTGTAAGAGCACTGTGCAGAGGGACTTGTTTCTTAGCTTCCCAAAGAGCTGGAAGCAAAATGCTTTGCGACTCATCTGCCCCTTTGGAAAGAAGGCAACACTTTGTGTCTTGCAGGTCTAGGGCAATGTAGCACACCCAGAGCAGATGTTCTACTTCTTCAAGGTCATTCCTGCAAAGAAACTTCGTTTCACAGTCATTTGTAAGAGATGTTCCCAGTAGGCTGTTAGAGCACTGTGCAGAGCGAGTTGTTTCTCATCTTCCCAAACAGCCGGAAGCAAGATGCTTTGGGGCCCTTCTCACCCTTTGGAAAGAAGGCAGCACTTTGTGCCTTGCAGCTCTAGGGCAATGTAGCACACCCACGGCAGAAGTTCTACTTCAGCCAGATCAAGCCCGCAAAGAAACTGCGTTTCACAGGCCTTTGTAAGAGATGTTCCCGGTAGGCTGTTAGAGCACTTTGCAAAGCGACTAGTTTCTTAGCTTCCCAGAGAGCTGAAAGCAAGATGCTTTGGGGCCCATCTTGCCCTATGGAAAGAACGCAGCACTTTGTGCCTTGCAGCTCTAGGGCAATGTAGCACACCCAGAGCAGATGTTCTACTTCTTCAAGGTCAGTCCTGCAAAGAAATTTCGTTTCACAGTCCTTTGTAAGAGATGTTCCCAGTAGGCTGTTAGAGCACTGTGCAGAGCGAGTTGTTTCTCAGCTTCCCAAACAGCCGGAAGCAAGATGCTTTGGGGCCCTTCTCACCCTTTGGAAAGAAGGCAGCACTTTGTGCCTTGCAGCTCTAGGGCAATGTAGCACACCCAGAGCAGAAGTTCTACTTCAGCCAGATCAGGCCCGCAAAGAAACTGCGTTTCACAGGCCTTTGTAAGAGATGTTCCCGGTAGGCTGTTAGAGCACTGTGCAGAGCGAGTTGTTTCTTAGATTCCCAACGAGCTGGAAGCAAGATGCTTTAGGGGCCATCTGCCCTTAAGGAAAGAAGGCAGCACTTTGTGCCTTGCAGGTCTAGGGCAATGTAGCACACCCAGAGCAGATGTTCTACTTCTGCCAGGTCAGGCCTGCAAAGAAACTTCGTTTCACAGGCCCTTGTAAGAGATGTTGCCGGTAGGCTGTAAGAGCACTGTGCAGAGCGACTTGTTTCTTAGCTTCCCACAGAGCTGGAAGCAAGATGCTTTGGGGCCCTTCTCACCCTTTGGAAAGAAGGCAGCACTTTGTGCCTTGCAGCTCTAGGGCAATGTAGCACACCCCGAGCAGAAGTTCTACTTCAGCCAGACCTGGCCTGCAAAGAAACTGCGTTTCACAGGCCTTTGGAAGAGATGTTCCTGGTAGGCTGTTAGAGCACTGTGCAGAGCGAGTTGTTTCTCAGCTTCCCAAACAGCCGGAAGCAAGATGCTTTGGGGCCCTTCTCACCCTTTGGAAAGAAGGCAGCACTTTGTGCCTTGCAGCTCTAGGGCAATGTAGCACACCCAGAGCAGAAGTTCTACTTCAGACAGATCAGGCCCGCAAAGAAACTGAGTTTCACAGGCCTTTGTAAGAGATGTTCCCGGTAGGCTGTTAGAGCACTGTGCAGAGCGAGTTGTTTCTTAGATTCCCAACGAGCTGGAAGCAAGATGCTTTAGGGGCCATCTGCCCTTAAGGAAAGAAGGCAGCACTTTGTGCCTTGCAGCTCTAGGGCAATGTAGCACACCCAGAGCAGATGTTCTACTTCTGCCAGGTCAGGCCTGCAAAGAAACTTCGTTTCACAAGCCCTTGTAGGAGATGTTCCCGGTAGGCTGTAAGAGCACTGTGCAGAGGGACTTGTTTCTTAGCTTCCCAGAGAGCTGGAAGCAAGATGCTTTGGGGCCCATTTGCCCCTATGGAAAGAACGCAGCACTTTGTGCCTTGCAGCTCTAGGGCAATGCAGCACACTCAGAACAGAAGTTCTACTTCAGCCAGATCAGGCCCGCAAAGAAACTGCGTGTCACAGGCCTTTGTAAGAGATGTTCCCTGTAGGCTGTTAGAGCACTGTGCAGAGCGAGTTGTTTCTTAGCTTCCCAAAGAGCTGGAAGCAAGATGATTTACGGGCCATCTGCCCTTAAGGAAAGAAGGCAGCACTTTGTGCCTTGCAGCTCTAGGGCAATGTAGCACACCCCGAGCAGAAGTTCTACTTCAGCCAGATCTGCCCTGCAAAGAAACTGCGTTTCACAGGCCTTTGTAAGAGATGTTCCCGGTAGGCTGTTAGAGCAGTGTGCAGAGCGAGTTGTTTCTCAGCTTCCCAAACAGCCGGAAGCAAGATGCTTTGGGGCCCTTCTCACCCTTTGGAAAGAAGGCAGCACTTTGTGCCTTGCAGCTCTAGGGCAATGTAGCACACCCAGAGCAGAAGTTTTACTTCAGCCAGATCATGCCCGCAAAGAAACTGCGTTTCACAGGCCTTTGTAAGAGATGTTCCCGGTAGGCTGTTAGAGCACTGTGCAGAGCGACTTGTTTCTTAGCTTCCCAACGAGCTGGAAGCAAGATGCTTTAGGGGCCATCTGCCCTTAAGGAAAGAAGGCAGCACTTTGTGCCTTGCAGCTCTAGGGCAATGTAGCACACCCACAGCAGATGTTCTACTTCTGCCAGGTCAGGCCTGCAAAGACACTTCGTTTCACAGGCCCTTGTAGGAGATGTTCCCGGTAGGCTGTAAGAGACTGTGCAGAGCGACTAGTTTCTTAGCTTCCCAGAGAGCCGGAAGCAAGATGCTTTGGGGCCCTTCTCACCCTTTGGAAAGAAGGCAGCACTTTGTGCCTTGCAGCTCTAGGGCAATGTAGCACACCCACGGCAGAAGTTCTACTTCAGCCAGATCAGGCCCGCAAAGAAACTGCGTTTCACAGGCCTTTGTAAGAGATGTTCCCGGTAGGCTGTTAGAGCACTGTGCAAAGCGACTAGTTTCTTAGCTTCCCAGAGAGCTGGAAGCAAGATGCTTTGGGGCCCATCTTGCCCTATGGAAAGAACGCAGCACTTTGTGCCTTGCAGCTCTAGGGCAATGTAGCACACCCAGAGCAGATGTTCTACTTCTTCAAGGTCAGTCCTGCAAAGAAATTTCGTTTCACAGTCCTTTGTAAGAGATGTTCCCAGTAGGCTGTTAGAGCACTGTGCAGAGCGAGTTGTTTCTCAGCTTCCCAAACAGCCGGAAGCAAGATGCTTTGGGGCCCTTCTCACCCTTTGGAAAGAAGGCAGCACTTTGTGCCTTGCAGCTCTAGGGCAATGTAGCACACCCAGAGCAGAAGTTCTACTTCAGCCAGATCAGGCCCGCAAAGAAACTGCGTTTCACAGGCCTTTGTAAGAGATGTTCCCGGTAGGCTGTTAGAGCACTGTGCAGAGCGAGTTGTTTCTTAGATTCCCAACGAGCTGGAAGCAAGATGCTTTAGGGGCCATCTGCCCTTAAGGAAAGAAGGCAGCACTTTGTGCCTTGCAGGTCTAGGGCAATGTAGCACACCCAGAGCAGATGTTCTACTTCTGCCAGGTCAGGCCTGCAAAGAAACTTCGTTTCACAGGCCCTTGTAAGAGATGTTGCCGGTAGGCTGTAAGAGCACTGTGCAGAGCGACTTGTTTCTTAGCTTCCCACAGAGCTGGAAGCAAGATGCTTTGGGGCCCTTCTCACCCTTTGGAAAGAAGGCAGCACTTTGTGCCTTGCAGCTCTAGGGCAATGTAGCACACCCCGAGCAGAAGTTCTACTTCAGCCAGACCTGGCCTGCAAAGAAACTGCGTTTCACAGGCATTTGGAAGAGATGTTCCTGGTAGGCTGTTAGAGCACTGTGCAGAGCGAGTTGTTTCTCAGCTTCCCAAACAGCCGGAAGCAAGATGCTTTGGGGCCCTTCTCACCCTTTGGAAAGAAGGCAGCACTTTGTGCCTTGCAGCTCTAGGGCAATGTAGCACACCCAGAGCAGAAGTTCTACTTCAGACAGATCAGGACCGCAAAGAAACTGAGTTTCACAGGCCTTTGTAAGAGATGTTCCCGGTAGGCTGTTAGAGCACTGTGCAGAGCGAGTTGTTTCTTAGATTCCCAACGAGCTGGAAGCAAGATGCTTTAGGGGCCATCTGCCCTTAAGGAAAGAAGGCAGCACTTTGTGCCTTGCAGCTCTAGGGCAATGTAGCACACCCAGAGCAGATGTTCTACTTCTGCCAGGTCAGGCCTGCAAAGAAACTTCGTTTCACAAGCCCTTGTAGGAGATGTTCCCGGTAGGCTGTAAGAGCACTGTGCAGAGGGACTTGTTTCTTAGCTTCCCAGAGAGCTGGAAGCAAGATGCTTTGGGGCCCATTTGCCCCTATGGAAAGAACGCAGCACTTTGTGCCTTGCAGCTCTAGGGCAATGCAGCACACTCAGAACAGAAGTTCTACTTCAGCCAGATCAGGCCCGCAAAGAAACTGCGTGTCACAGGCCTTTGTAAGAGATGTTCCCTGTAGGCTGTTAGAGCACTGTGCAGAGCGAGTTGTTTCTTAGCTTCCCAAAGAGCTGGAAGCAAGATGCTTTACGGGCCATCTGCCCTTAAGGAAAGAAGGCAGCACTTTGTGCCTTGCAGCTCTAGGGCAATGTAGCACACCCCGAGCAGAAGTTCTACTTCAGCCAGATCTGCCCTGCAAAGAAACTGCGTTTCACAGGCCTTTGTAAGAGATGTTCCCGGTAGGCTGTTAGAGCAGTGTGCAGAGCGAGTTGTTTCTCAGCTTCCCAAACAGCCGGAAGCAAGATGCTTTGGGGCCCTTCTCACCCTTTGGAAAGAAGGCAGCACTTTGTGCCTTGCAGCTCTAGGGCAATGTAGCACACCCAGAGCAGAAGTTTTACTTCAGCCAGATCATGCCCGCAAAGAAACTGCGTTTCACAGGCCTTTGTAAGAGATGTTCCCGGTAGGCTGTTAGAGCACTGTGCAGAGCGACTTGTTTCTTAGCTTCCCAACGAGCTGGAAGCAAGATGCTTTAGGGGCCATCTGCCCTTAAGGAAAGAAGGCAGCACTTTGTGCCTTGCAGCTCTAGGGCAATGTAGCACACCCAGAGCAGATGTTCTACTTCTGCCAGGTCAAGCCTGCAAAGAAACTTCGTTTCACAGGCCTTTGTAAGAGATGTTGCCGGTAGGCTCTAAGAGCACTGTGCAGAGCGACTTGTTTCTTAGCTTCCCACAGAGCTGGAAGCAAGATGCTTTGGGGCCCTTCTCACCCTTTGGAAAGAAGGCAGCACTTTGTGCCTTGCAGCTCTAGGGCAATGTAGCACACCCAGGGCAGAATTTCTACTTCAGCTAGATCAGACCTGCAAAGAAACTGCGTTTCACAGGCCTTTGTAAGAGATGTTCCCGGTAGGCTGTTAGAGCACTGTGCAGAGCGAGTTGTTTCTTAGCTTCCCAACGAGCTGTAAGCAAGATGCTTTAGGGGCCATCTGCCCTTAAGGAAAGAAGGCAGCACTTTGTGCCTTGCAGCTCTAGGGCAATGTAGCACACCCACAGCAGATGTTCTACTTCTGCCAGGTCAGGCCTGCAAAGACACTTCTTTCACAGGCCCTTGTAGGAGATGTTCCCGGTAGGCTGTAAGAGACTGTGCAGAGCGACTAGTTTCTTAGCTTCCCAGAGAGCTGGAAGCAAGATGCTTTGGGGCCCATCTGCCCCTATGGAAAGAACGCAGCACTTTGTGCCTTGCAGCTCTAGGGCAATGCCGCACACCCCGAGCAGAAGTTCTACTTCAGCCAGATCAGGCCCGCAAAGAAACTGCGTTTCACAGGCCTTTGTAAGAGATGTTCCCGGTAGGCTGTTAGAGCACTGTGCAGAGCGAGTTGTTTCTTAGCTTCCCAAAGAGCTGGAAGCAAGATGCTTTAGGGGCCATCTGCCCTTAAGGAAAGAAGGCAGCACTTTGTGCCTTGCATCTCTAGGGCAATGTAGCACACCCAGAGCAGATGTTCTACTTCAGCCGTATCAGGCCTGCAAAGAAACTGCGTTTCACAGGCCTCTGTAAGAGATGTTCCCGGTAGGCTGTAAGAGCACTGTGCAGAGGGACTTGTTTCTTAGCTTCCCAAAGAGCTGGAAGCAAAATGCTTTGCGACTCATCTGCCCCTTTGGAAAGAAGGCAACACTTTGTGTCTTGCAGGTCTAGGGCAATGTAGCACACCCAGAGCAGATGTTCTACCTCTTCAAGGTCAGTCCTGCAAAGAAACTTCGTTTCACAGTCCTTTGTAAGAGATGTTCCCAGTAGGCTGTTAGAGCACTGTGCAGAGCGAGTTGTTTCTCAGCTTCCCAAACAGCCGGAAGCAAGATGCTTTTGGGCCCTTCTCACCCTTTGGAAAGAAGGCAGCACTTTGTGCCTTGCAGCTCTAGGGCAATGTAGCACACCCACAGCAGAAGTTCTACTTCAGCCAGATCAGGCCCGCAAAGAAACTGCGTTTCACAGGCCTTTGTAATAGATGTTCCCGGTAGGCTGTTAGAGCACTGTGCAGAGCGAGTTGTTTCTTTGCTTCCCAAAGAGCTGGAAGCAAGATACTTTAGGGGCCATCTGCCCTTAAGGAAAGAAGGCTGCACTTTGTGCCTTGCAGCTCTAGGGCAATGTAGCACACCCCGAGCAGAAGTTCTACTTCAGCCAGATATGGCCTGCAAAGAAACTGCGTTTCACAGGCCTTTGTAAGAGATGTTCCCGGTAGGCTGTTAGAGCACTGTGCAGAGCGAGTTGTTTCTCAGCTTCCCAAACAGCCAGAAGCAAGATGCTTTGGGGCCCTTCTCACCCTTTGGAAAGAAGGCAGCACTTTGTGCCTTGCTGCTCTAGGGCAATGTAGCACACCCAGAGCAGAAGTTCTACTTCAGCCAGATCATGCCCACAAAGAAACTGCGTTTCACAGGCCTTTGTAAGAGATGTTCCCGGTAGGCTGTTAGAGCACTGTGCAGAGCGAGTTTTTTCTTAGATTCCCAACGAGCTGGAAGCAAGATGCTTTAGGGGCCATCTGCCCTTAAGGAAAGAAGGCAGCACTTTGTGCCTTGCAGCTCTAGGGCATGTAGCACACCCAGAGCAGATGTTCTACTTCTGCCAGGTCAGGCCTGCAAAGAAACTTCGTTTCACAGGCCTTTGTAAGAGATGTTGCCGGTAGGCTCTAAGAGCACTGTACAGAGCGACTTGTTTCTTAGCTTCCCACAGAGCTGGAAGCAAGATGCTTTGGGGCCCTTCTCACCCTTTGGAAAGAAGGCAGCACTTTGTGCCTTGCAGCTCTAGGGCAATGTAGCACACCCAGGGCAGAATTTCTACTTCAGCTAGATCAGACCTGCAAAGAAACTGCGTTTCACAGGCCTTTGTAAGAGATGTTCCCGGTAGGCTGTTAGAGCACTGTGCAGAGCGAGTTGTTTCATAGCTTCCCAACGAGCTGTAAGCAAGATGCTTTAGGGGCCATCTGCCCTTAAGGAAAGAAGGCAGCACTTTGTGCCTTGCAGCTCTAGGGCAATGTAGCACACCCACAGCAGATGTTCTACTTCTGCCAGGTCAGGCCTGCAAAGACACTTCGTTTCACAGGCCCTTGTAGGAGATGTTCCCGGTAGGCTGTAAGAGACTGTGCAGAGCGACTAGTTTCTTAGCTTCCCAGAGAGCTGGAAGCAAGATGCTTTGGGGCCCATCTGCCCCTATGGAAAGAACGCAGCACTTTGTGCCTTGCAGCTCTAGGGCAATGCCGCACACCCCGAGCAGAAGTTCTACTTCAGCCAGATCAGGCCCGCAAAGAAACTGCGTTTCACAGGCCTTTGTAAGAGATGTTCCCGGTAGGCTGTTAGAGCACTGTGCAGAGCGAGTTGTTTCTTAGCTTCCCAAAGAGCTGGAAGCAAGATGCTTTAGGGGCCATCTGCCCTTAAGGAAAGAAGGCAGCACTTTGTGCCTTGCATCTCTAGGGCAATGTAGCACACCCAGAGCAGATGTTCTACTTCAGCCGTATCAGGCCTGCAAAGAAACTGCGTTTCACAGGCCTCTGTAAGAGATGTTCCCGGTAGGCTGTAAGAGCACTGTGCAGAGGGACTTGTTTCTTAGCTTCCCAAAGAGCTGGAAGCAAAATGCTTTGCGACTCATCTGCCCCTTTGGAAAGAAGGCAACACTTTGTGTCTTGCAGGTCTAGGGCAATGTAGCACACCCAGAGCAGATGTTCTACCTCTTCAAGGTCAGTCCTGCAAAGAAACTTCGTTTCACAGTCCTTTGTAAGAGATGTTCCCAGTAGGCTGTTAGAGCACTGTGCAGAGCGAGTTGTTTCTCAGCTTCCCAAACAGCCGGAAGCAAGATGCTTTTGGGCCCTTCTCACCCTTTGGAAAGAAGGCAGCACTTTGTGCCTTGCAGCTCTAGGGCAATGTAGCACACCCACAGCAGAAGTTCTACTTCAGCCAGATCAGGCCCGCAAAGAAACTGCGTTTCACAGGCCTTTGTAAGAGATGTTCCCGGTAGGCTGTTAGAGCACTGTGCAGAGCGAGTTGTTTCTTTGCTTCCCAAAGAGCTGGAAGCAAGATACTTTAGGGGCCATCTGCCCTTAAGGAAAGAAGGCTGCACTTTGTGCCTTGCAGCTCTAGGGCAATGTAGCACACCCCGAGCAGAAGTTCTACTTCAGCCAGATATGGCCTGCAAAGAGACTGCGTTTCACAGGCCTTTGTAAGAGATGTTCCCGGTAGGCTGTTAGAGCACTGTGCAGAGCGAGTTGTTTCTCAGCTTCCCAAACAGCCAGAAGCAAGATGCTTTGGGGCCCTTCTCACCCTTTGGAAAGAAGGCAGCACTTTGTGCCTTGCTGCTCTAGGGCAATGTAGCACACCCAGAGCAGAAGTTCTACTTCAGCCAGATCATGCCCACAAAGAAACTGCGTTTCACAGGCCTTTGTAAGAGATGTTCCCGGTAGGCTGTTAGAGCACTGTGCAGAGCGAGTTTTTTCTTAGATTCCCAACGAGCTGGAAGCAAGATGCTTTAGGGGCCATCTGCCCTTAAGGAAAGAAGGCAGCACTTTGTGCCTTGCAGCTCTAGGGCATGTAGCACACCCAGAGCAGATGTTCTACTTCTGCCAGGTCAGGCCTGCAAAGAAACTTCGTTTCACAGGCCTTTGTAAGAGATGTTGCCGGTAGGCTCTAAGAGCACTGTACAGAGCGACTTGTTTCTTAGCTTCCCACAGAGCTGGAAGCAAGATGCTTTGGGGCCCTTCTCACCCTTTGGAAAGAAGGCAGCACTTTGTGCCTTGCAGCTCTAGGGCAATGTAGCACACCCAGAGCAGATGTTCTACTTCAGCCGTATCAGGCCTGCAAAGATACTGCGTTTCACAGGCCTTTGTAAGAGATGTTCCCGGTAGGCTGTAAGAGCACTGTGCAGAGGGACTTGTTTCTTAGCTTCCCAAAGAGCTGGAAGCAAAATGCTTTGCGACTCATCTGCCCCTTTGGAAAGAAGGCAACACTTTGTGTCTTGCAGGTCTAGGGCAATGTAGCACACCCAGAGCAGATGTTCTACTTCTGCCAGGTCAGGCCTGCAAAGAAACTTCGTTTCACAAGCCCTTGTAGGAGATGTTCCCGGTAGGCTGTAAGAGCACTGTGCAGAGGGACTTGTTTCTTAGCTTCCCAGAGAGCTGGAAGCAAGATGCTTTGGGGCCCATCTGCCCCTATGGAAAGAACGCAGCACATTGTGCCTTGCAGCTCTAGGGCAATGCAGCACACCCAGAACAGAAGTTCTACTTCAGCCAGATCAGGCCCGCAAAGAAACTGCGTTTCACAGGCCTTTGTAAGAGATGTTCCCGGTAGGCTGTTAGAGCACTGTGCAGAGCGAGTTGTTTCTTTGCTTCCCAAATAGCTGGAAGCAAGATGCTTTAGGGGCCATCTGCCCTTAAGGAAAGAAGGCAGCACTTTGTGCCTTGCAGCTCTAGGGCAATGTAGCACACCCCGAGCAGAAGTTCTACTTCAGCCAGTCTGCCCTGCAAAGAAACTGCGTTTCACAGGCCTTTGTAAGAGATGTTCCCGGTAGGCTGTTAGAGCAGTGTGCAGAGCGAGTTGTTTCTCAGCTTCCCAAACAGCCGGAAGCAAGATGCTTTGGGGCCCTTCTCACCCTTTGGAAAGAAGGCAGCACTTTGTGCCTTGCAGCTCTAGGGCAATGTAGCACACCCAGAGCAGAAGTTTTACTTCAGCCAGATCATGCCCGCAAAGAAACTGCGTTTCACAGGCCTTTGTAAGAGATGTTCCCGGTAGGCTGTTAGAGCACTGTGCAGAGCGACTTGTTTCTTAGATTCCCAACGAGCTGGAAGCAAGATGCTTTAGGGGCCATCTGCCCTTAAGGAAAGAAGGCAGCACTTTGTGCCTTGCATCTCTAGGGCAGTGTAGCACACCCAGAGCAGATGTTCTACTTCTGCCAGGTCAGGCCTGCAAAGACACTTCGTTTCACAGGCCCTTGTAGGAGATGTTCCCGGTAGGCTGTAAGAGCACTGTGCAGAGCGACTAGTTTCTTAGCTTCCCAGAGAGCTGGAAGCAAGATGCTTTGGGGCCCATCTGGCCCTATGGAAAGAACGCAGCACTTTGTGCCTTGCAGCTCTAGGGCAATGCCGCACACCCCGAGCAGAAGTTCTACTTCAGCCAGATCAGGCCCGCAAAGAAACTGCGTTTCACAGGCCTTTGTAAGAGATGTTCCCTGTAGGCTGTTAGAGCACTGTGCAGAGCGAGTTGTTTCTTAGCTTCCCAAAGAGCTGGAAGCAAGATGCTTTAGGGGCCATCTGCCCCTAAGGAAAGAAGGCAGCACTTTGTGCCTTGCAGCTCTAGGGCAATGTAGCACACCCAGAGCAGATGTTCTACTTCAGCCGTATCAGGCCTGCAAAGAAACTGCGTTTCACAGGCCTTTGTAAGAGATGTTCCCGGTAGGCTGTAAGAGCACTGTGCAGAGGGACTTGTTTCTTAGCTTCCCAAAGAGCTGGAAGCAAAATGCTTTGCGACTCATCTGCCCCTTTGGAAAGAAGGCAACACTTTGTGTCTTGCAGGTCTAGGGCAATGTAGCACACCCAGAGCAGATGTTCTACTTCTGCCAGGTCAGGCCTGCAAAGAAACTTCGTTTCACAGGCCCTTGTAAGAGATGTTGCCGGTAGGCTGTAATAGCACTGTGCAGAGCGACTTGTTTCTTAGCTTCCCACAGAGCTGGAAGCAAGATGCTTTGGGGCCCTTCTCACCCTTTGGAAAGAAGGCAGCACTTTGTGCCTTGCAGCTCTAGGGCAATGTAGCACACCCCGAGCAGAAGTTCTACTTCAGCCAGACCTGGCCTGCAAAGAAACTGCGTTTCACAGGCCTTTGGAAGAGATGTTCCTGGTAGGCTGTTAGAGCACTGTGCAGAGCGAGTTGTTTCTCAGCTTCCCAAACAGCTGGAAGCAAGATGCTTTGGGGCCCTTCTCACCCTTTGGAAAGAAGGCAGCACTTTGTGCCTTGCAGCTCTAGGGCAATGTAGCACACCCAGAGCAGAAGTTCTACTTCAGACAGATCAGGCCCGCAAAGAAACTGAGTTTCACAGGCCTTTGTAAGAGATGTTCCCGGTAGGCTGTTAGAGCACTGTGCAGAGCGAGTTGTTTCTTAGCTTCCCAAAGAGCTGGAAGCAAGATGCTTTAGGGGCCATCTGCCATTAAGGAAAGAAGGCAGCACTTTGTGCCTTGCAGCTCTAGGGCAATGTAGCACACCCAGAGCAGATGTTCTACTTCAGCCGTATCAGGCTTGCAAAGAAACTGCGTTTCACAGGCCTCTGTAAGAGATGTTCCCGGTAGGCTGTAAGAGCACTGTGCAGAGGGACTTGTTTCTTAGCTTCCCAGAGAGCTGGAAGCAAGATGCTTTGGGGCCCATCTGCCCCTATGGAAAGAACGCAGCACATTGTGCCTTGCAGCTCTAGGGCAATGCAGCACACCCAGAACAGAAGTTCTACTTCAGCCAGATCAGGCCCGCAAAGAAACTGCGTTTCACAGGCCTTTGTAAGAGATGTTCCCGGTAGGCTGTTAGAGCACTGTGCAGAGCGAGTTGTTTCTTTGCTTCCCAAAGAGCTGGAAGCAAGATGCTTTACGGGCCATCTGCCCTTAAGGAAAGAAGGCAGCACTTTGTGCCTTGCAGCTCTAGGGCAATGTAGCACACCCCGAGCAGAAGTTCTACTTCAGCCAGTCTGCCCTGCAAAGAAACTGCGTTTCACAGGAATTTGTAAGAGATGTTCCCGGGAGGCTGTTAGAGCACTGTGCAGAGCGAGTTGTTTCTCAGCTTCCCAACAGCCGGAAGCAAGATGCTTTGGGGCCCTTCTCACCCTTTGGAAAGAAGGCAGCACTTTGTGCCTTGCAGCTCTAGGGCAATGTAGCACACCCAGAGCAGAAGTTTTACATCAGCCAGATCATGCCCGCAAAGAAACTGCGTTTCACAGGCCTTTGTAAGAGATGTTCCCGGTAGGCTGTTAGAGCACTGTGCAGAGCGACTTGTTTCATAGATTCCCAACGAGCTGGAAGCAAGATGCTTTAGGGGCCATCTGCCCTTAAGGAAAGAAGGCAGCACTTTGTGCCTTGCATCTCTAGGGCAATGTAGCACACCCAGAGCAGATGTTCTACTTCTGCCAGGTCAGGCCTGCAAAGACACTTCGTTTCACAGGCCCTTGTAGGAGATGTTCCCGGTAGGCTGTAAGAGCACTGTGCAGAGCGACTAGTTTCTTAGCTTCCCAGAGAGCTGGAAGCAAGATGCTTTGGGGCCCATCTGGCCCTATGGAAAGAAGGCAGCACTTTGTGCCTTGCAGCTCTAGGGCAATACCGCACACCCCGAGCAGAAGTTCTACTTCAGCCAGATCAGGCCCGCAAAGAAACTGCGTTTCACAGGCCTTTGTAAGAGATGTTCCCTGTAGGCTGTTAGAGCACTGTGCAGAGCGAGTTGTTTCTTAGCTTCCCAAAGAGCTGGAAGCAAGATGCTTTAGGGGCCATCTGCCCCTAAGGAAAGAAGGCAGCACTTTGTGCCTTGCATCTCTAGGGCAATGTAGCACACCCAGAGCAGATGTTCTACTTCAGCCGTATCAGGCCTGCAAAGAAACTGCGTTTCACAGGCCTTTGTAAGAGATGTTCCCGGTAGGCTGTAAGAGCACTGTTCAGAGGGACTTGTTTCTTAGCTTCCCAAAGAGCTGGAAGCAAAATGCTTTGCGACTCATCTGCCCCTTTGGAAAGAAGGCAACACTTTGTGTCTTGCAGGTCTAGGGCAATGTAGCACACCCAGAGCAGATGTTCTACTTCTTCAAGGTCAGTACTGCAAAGAAACTTCGTTTCACAGTCCTTTGTAAGAGATGTTCCCAGTAGGCTGTTAGAGCACTGTGCAGAGCGAGTTGTTTCTCAGCTTCCCAAACAGCCGGAAGCAAGATGCTTTTGGGCCCTTCTCACCCTTTGGAAAGAAGGCAGCACTTTGTGCCTTGCAGCTCTAGGGCAATGTAGCACACCCACAGCAGAAGTTCTACTTCAGCCAGATCAGGCCCGCAAAGAAACTGCGTTTCACAGGCCTTTGTAAGAGATGTTCCCGGTAGGCTGTTAGAGCACTGTGCAGAGCGACTAGTTTCTTAGCTTCCCAGAGAGCTGGAAGCAAGATGCTTTGGGGCCCATCTGGCCCTATGGAAAGAACGCAGCACTTTGTGCCTTGCAGCTCTAGGGCAATGCCGCACACCCCGAGCAGAAGTTCTACTTCAGCCAGATCAGGCCCGCAAAGAAACTGCGTTTCACAGGCCTTTGTAAGAGATGTTCCCAGTAGGCTGTTAGAGCACTGTGCACAGCGAGTTGTTTCTCAGCTTCCCAAAGAGCCGGAAGCAAGATGCTTTTGGGCCCTTCTCACCCTTTGGAAAGAAGGCAGCACTTTGTGCCTTGCAGCTCTAGGGCAATGTAGCACACCCAGGGCAGAATTTCTACTTCAGCTAGATCAGACCTGCAAAGAAACTGCGTTTCACAGGCCTTTGTAAGAGATGTTCCCGGTAGGCTGTTAGAGCACTGTGCAGGGCGAGTTGTTTCTTAGCTTCCCAAAGAGCTGGAAGCAAGATGCTTTAGGGGCCATCTGCCCCTATGGAAAGAACCAGCACTTTGTGCCTTGCAGCTCTAGGGCAATGCCGCACACCCCGAGCAGAAGTTCTACTTCAGCCAGATCAGGCCCGCAAAGAAACTGCGTTTCACAGGCCTTTGTAAGAGAGGTTCCCTGTAGGCTGTTAGAGCACTGTGCAGAGCGAGTTGTTTCTTAGCTTCCCAAAGAGCTGGAAGCAAGATGCTTTACGGGCCATCTGCCCTTAAGGAAAGAAGGCAGCACTTTGTGCCTTGCAGCTCTAGGGCAATGTAGCACACCCAGAGCAGATGTTCTACTTCTCCCAGGTCAGGCCTGAAAAGAAACTGCATTTCACAGGCCTTTGTAAGAGATGTTCCCGGTAGGCTGTTAGAGCACTGTGCAGAGCGAGTTGTTTCTTAGCTTCCCAAAGAGCTGGAAGCAAGATGCTTTAGGGGCCATCTGCCCTTAAGGAAAGAAGGCAGCACTTTGTGCCTTGCATCTCTAGGGCAATGTAGCACACCCAGAGCAGATGTTCTACTTCAGCCGTATCAGGCCTGCAAAGAAACTGCGTTTCACAGGCCTTTGTAAGAGATGTTCCCAGTAGGCTGTAAGAGCACTGTGCAGAGGGACTTGTTTCTTAGCTTCCCAAAGAGCTGGAAGCAAAATGCTTTGCGACTCATCTGCTCCTTTGAAAAGAAGGCAACACTTTGTGTCTTGCAGGTCTAGGGCAATGTAGCACACCCAGAGCAGATGTTCTACTTCTTCAAGGTCAGTCCTGCAAAGAAACTTCGTTTCACAGTCCTTTGTAAGAGATGTTCCCAGTAGGCTGTTAGAGCACTGTGCAGAGCGAGTTGTTTCTCAGCTTCCCAAACAGCCGGAAGCAAGATGCTTTTGGGCCCTTCTCACCCTTTGGAAAGAAGGCAGCACTTTGTGCCTTGCAGCTCTAGGGCAATGTAGCACATCCACAGCAGAAGTTCTACTTCAGCCAGATCAGGCCCGCAAAGAAACTGCGTTTCACAGGCCTTTGTAAGAGATGTTCCCGGTAGGCTGTTAGATCACTGTGCAGAGCGAGTTGTTTCTTAGCTTCCCAAAGAGCTGGAAGCAAGATACTTTAGGGGCCATCTGCCCTTAAGGAAAGAAGGCAGCACTTTGTGCCTTGCAGCTCTAGGGCAATGTAGCACACCCCGAGCAGAAGTTCTACTTCAGCCAGATCTGGCCTGCAAAGAAACTGCGTTTCACAGGCCTTTGTAAGAGATGTTCCCGGTAGGCTGTTAGAGCACTGTGCAGAGCGACTTGTTTCTCAGCTTCCCAAACAGCCGGAAACAAGATGCTTTGGGGCCCTTCTCACCCTTTGGAAAGAAGGCAGCACTTTGTACCTTGCAGCTCTAGGGCAATGTAGCACACCCACAGCAGAAGTTCTATTTCAGCCAGATCAGGCCCGCAAAGAAACTGCATTTCACAGGCCTTTGTAAGAAATGTTCCCGGTAGGCTGTTAGAGCACTGTGCAGTGCGAGTTGTTTCTTAGCTTCCCAACGAGCTGGAAGCAAGATGCTTTAGGGGCCATCTGCCCTTAAGGAAAGAAGGCAGCACTTTGTGCCTTGCAACTCTAGGGCAATGTAGCACACCCAGAGCAGATGTTCTACTTCTCCCAGGTCAGGCCTGCAAAGAAACTTCGTTAAACAGGCCTTTGTAAGAGATGTTCCCGGTAGGCTGTAAGAGCACTGTGCAGAGCGACTTGTTTCTTAGCTTCCCAGAGAGCCGGAAGCAAGATGCTTTGGGGCCCTTCTCACCCTTTGGAAAGAAGGCAGCACTTTGTGCCTTGCAGCTCTCGGGCAGTGTAGCACACCCCGAGCAGAACTTCTACTTCAGCCAGATCTGGCCTGCAAAGAAACTGCGTTTCACAGGCCTTTGTAAGAGATGTTCCCGGTAGGCTGTTAGAGCACTGTGCAGAGCGAGTTTTTTCTTAGCTTCCCAACGAGCTGGAAGCAAGATGCTTTAGGGGCCATCTGCCCTTAAGGAAAGAAGGCAGCACTTTGTGCCTTGCAGCTCTAGGGCAATGTAGCACACCCAGAGCAGATGTTCTACTTCTCCCATGTCAGGCCTGCAAAGAAACTTCGTTTCACACGCCTTTGTAAGAGATGTTCCCGGTAGGCTGTAAGAGCTCTGTGCAGAGCGACTTGTTTCTTAGCTTCCCAGAGAGCCGGAAGCAAGATGCTTTGGGGCCCTTCTCACCCTTTGGAAAGAAGGCAGCACTTTGTGCCTTGCAGCTCTAGGGCAATGTAGCACACCCAGAGCAGAAGTTCTACTTCAGCCAGATCTGGCCTGCAAAGAAAGTGCGTTTCACAGGCCTTTGTAAGAGATGTTCCCGGTAGGCTGTTAGAGCACTGTGCAGAGCGACTTGTTTCTCAGCTTCCCAAACAGCCGGAAGCAAGATGCTTTGGGGCCTTTCTCACCCTTTGGAAAGAAGGCAGCACTTTGTACCTTGCAGCTCTAGGGCAATGTAGCACACCCACAGCAGAAGTTCTACTTCAGCCAGATCAGGCCCGCAAAGAAACTGCATTTCACAGGCCTTTGTAAGAGATGTTCTCGGTAGGCTGTTAGAGCACTGTGCAGAGCGAGTTGTTTCTAAGCTTCCCAACGAGCTGGAAGCAAGATGCTTTAGGGGCCATCTGCCCTTAAGGAAAGAAGGCAGCACTTTGTGCCTTGCAGGTCTAGGGCAATGTAGCACACCCAGAGCAGATGTTCTACTTCTCCCAGGTCAGGCCTGCAAAGAAACTTCGTTAAACAGGCCTTTGTAAGAGATGTTCCCAGTAGGCTGTAAGAGCACTGTGCAGAGCGACTTGTTTCTTAGCTTCCCAGGGAGCCGGAAGCAAGATGCTTTGGGGCCCTTCTCACCCTTTGGAAAGAAGGCAGCACTTTGTGCCTTGCAGCTCTCGGGCAATGTAGCACACCCCGAGCAGAAGTTCTACTTCAGCCAGATCTGGCCTGCAAAGAAACTGCGTTTCACAGGCCTTTGTAAGAGATGTTCCCGGTAGGCTGTTAGAGCAGTGTGCAGAGCGACTTGTTTCTCAGCTTCCCAAACAGCCGGAAGCAAGATGCTTTGGGGCCCTTCTCACCCTTTGGAAAGAAGGCAGCACTTTGTGCCTTGCATCTCTAGGGCAATGTAGCACACCCAGAGCAGATGTTCTACTTCTCCCAGGTCAGGCCTGCAAAGAAACTTCGTTTCACAGGCCTTTGTAAGAGATGTTCCCGGTAGGCTGTAAGAGCACTGTGCAGAGCGACTTGTTTCTTAGCTTCCCAGAAAGCTGGAAGCAAGATGCTTTTTGGCCCTTCTCACCCGTTGGAAAGAAGGCAGCACTTTGTGCCTTGCAGCTCTAGGGCAATGTAGCACACCCAGAGCAGATGTTCTACTTCTCCCCGGTCAGGCCTGCAAAGAAACTGCGTTTCACAGGCCTTTGTAAGAGATGTTCCCTGTAGGCTGTTAGAGCACTGTGCAGAGCGAGTTGTTTCTTAGCTTCCCAAAGAGCTGGAAGCAAGATGCTTTAGGGGCCATCTGCCCTTAAGGAAAGAAGGCAGCACTTTGTGCCTTGCATCTCTAGGGCAATGTAGCACACCCAGAGCAGATGTTCTACTTCTCCCAGTTCAGGCCTGCAAAGAAACTTCGTTTCACAGGCCCTTGTAAGAGATGTTCCCGGTAGGCTGTTAGAGCACTGTGCAGAGCGACTTGTTTCTTAGCTTCCCAAAGAGCTGGAAGCAAGATGCTTTGGGGCCCTTCTCACCCTTTGGAAAGAAGGCAGCACTTTGTGCCTTGCAGCTCTAGGGCAATGCAGCACACCCTGAGCAGAAGTTCTACTTCAGCCAGATCTGGCATGCAAAGATACTTCGTTTCACAGGCCTTTGTAAGAGATGTTCCCTGTAGGCTGTTAGAGCACTGTGCAGAGCGAGTTGTTTCTTAGCTTCCCAAAGAGCTGGAAGCAAGATGCTTTAGGGGCCATCTGCCCTTAAGGAAAGAAGGCAGCACTTTGTGCCTTGCAGCTCTAGGGCAATGTAGCACACCCAGAGCAGATGTTCTACTTCTGCCAGGTCAGGCCTGCAAAGAAACTTCGTTTCACAGGCCTTTGTAAGAGATGTTCCCGGTAGGCTGTAAGAGCACTGTGTAGAGCGACTTGTTTCTTAGCTTCCCAGAAAGCTGGAAGCAAGATGCTTTGGGGCCCTTCTCACCCTTTGGAAAGAAGGCAGCACTTTGTGCCTTGCAGCTCTAGGGCAATGTAGCACACCTAGAGCAGAAGTTCTACTTCAGCCAGATCTGGCCTGCAAAGAAACTGCGTTTCACAGGCCTTTGTAAGAGATGTTCCCGGTAGGCTGTTAGAGCACTGTGCAGAGCGAGTTTTTTCTTAGCTTCCCAACGAGCTGGAAGCAAGATGCTTTAGGGGCCATCTGCCCTTAAGGAAAGAAGGCAGCACTTTGTGCCTTGCAGCTCTAGGGCAATGTAGCACACCCAGAGCAGATGTTCTACTTCTCCCATGTCAGACCTGCAAAGAAACTTCGTTTCACACGCCTTTGTAAGAGATGTTCCCGGTAGGCTGTAAGAGCTCTGTGCAGAGCGACTTGTTTCTTAGCTTCCCAGAGAGCCGGAAGCAAGATGCTTTGGGGCCCTTCTCACCCTTTGGAAAGAAGGCAGCACTTTGTGCCTTGCAGCTCTAGGGCAATGTAGCACACATAGAGCAGAAGTTCTACTTCAGCTACATCACACCTGCAAAGAAACTGCGTTTCACAGGCCTTTGTAAGAGATGTTCCCTGTAGGCTCTTAGAGCACTGTGCAGAGCGAGTTGTTTCTTAGCTTCCCAGAAAGCTGGAAGCAAGATGCTTTGGGGCCCTTCTCACCCTTTGGAAAGAAGGCAGCACTTTGTGCCTTGCAGCTCTAGGGCAATGTAGCACACCCAGAGCAGAAGTTCTACTTCAGCCAGATCTGGCCTGCAAAGAAAGTGCGTTTCACAGGCCTTTGTAAGAGATGTTCCCGGTAGGCTGTTAGAGCACTGTGCAGAGCGACTTGTTTCTCAGCTTCCCAAACAGCCGGAAGCAAGATGCTTTGGGGCCTTTCTCACCCTTTGGAAAGAAGGCAGCACTTTGTACCTTGCAGCTCTAGGGCAATGTAGCACACCCACAGCAGAAGTTCTACTTCAGCCAGATCAGGCCCGCAAAGAAACTGCATTTCACAGGCCTTTGTAAGAGATGTTCTCGGTAGGCTGTTAGAGCACTGTGCAGAGCGAGTTGTTTCTAAGCTTCCCAACGAGCTGGAAGCAAGATGCTTTAGGGGCCATCTGCCCTTAAGGAAAGAAGGCAGCACTTTGTGCCTTGCAGGTCTAGGGCAATGTAGCACACCCATAGCAGATGTTCTACTTCTCCCAGGTCAGGCCTGCAAAGAAACTTCGTTAAACAGGCCTTTGTAAGAGATGTTCCCAGTAGGCTGTAAGAGCACTGTGCAGAGCGACTTGTTTCTTAGCTTCCCAGAGAGCCGGAAGCAAGATGCTTTGGGGCCCTTCTCACCCTTTGGAAAGAAGGCAGCACTTTGTGCCTTGCAGCTCTCGGGCAATGTAGCACACCCCGAGCAGAAGTTCTACTTCAGCCAGATCTGGCCTGCAAAGAAACTGCGTTTCACAGGCCTTTGTAAGAGATGTTCCCGGTAGGCTGTTAGAGCAGTGTGCAGAGCGACTTGTTTCTCAGCTTCCCAAACAGCCGGAAGCAAGATGCTTTGGGGCCCTTCTCACCCTTTGGAAAGAAGGCAGCACTTTGTGCCTTGCATCTCTAGGGCAATGTAGCACACCCAGAGCAGATGTTCTACTTCTCCCAGGTCAGGCCTGCAAAGAAACTTCGTTTCACAGGCCTTTGTAAGAGATGTTCCCGGTAGGCTGTAAGAGCACTGTGCAGAGCGACTTGTTTCTTAGCTTCCCAGAAAGCTGGAAGCAAGATGCTTTTTGGCCCTTCTCACCCGTTGGAAAGAAGGCAGCACTTTGTGCCTTGCAGCTCTAGGGCAATGTAGCACACCCAGAGCAGATGTTCTACTTCTCCCCGGTCAGGCCTGCAAAGAAACTGCGTTTCACAGGCCTTTGTAAGAGATGTTCCCTGTAGGCTGTTAGAGCACTGTGCAGAGCGAGTTGTTTCTTAGCTTCCCAAAGAGCTGGAAGCAAGATGCTTTAGGGGCCATCTGCCCTTAAGGAAAGAAGGCAGCACTTTGTGCCTTGCATCTCTAGGGCAATGTAGCACACCCAGAGCAGATGTTCTACTTCTCCCAGTTCAGGCCTGCAAAGAAACTTCGTTTCACAGGCCCTTGTAAGAGATGTTCCCGGTAGGCTGTTAGAGCACTGTGCAGAGCGACTTGTTTCTTAGCTTCCCAAAGAGCTGGAAGCAAGATGCTTTGGGGCCCTTCTCACCCTTTGGAAAGAAGGCAGCACTTTGTGCCTTGCAGCTCTAGGGCAATGCAGCACACCCTGAGCAGAAGTTCTACTTCAGCCAGATCTGGCATGCAAAGATACTTCGTTTCACAGGCCTTTGTAAGAGATGTTCCCTGTAGGCTGTTAGAGCACTGTGCAGAGCGAGTTGTTTCTTAGCTTCCCAAAGAGCTGGAAGCAAGATGCTTTAGGGGCCATCTGCCCTTAAGGAAAGAAGGCAGCACTTTGTGCCTTGCAGCTCTAGGGCAATGTAGCACACCCAGAGCAGATGTTCTACTTCTGCCAGGTCAGGCCTGCAAAGAAACTTCGTTTCACAGGCCTTTGTAAGAGATGTTCCCGGTAGGCTGTAAGAGCACTGTGTAGAGCGACTTGTTTCTTAGCTTCCCAGAAAGCTGGAAGCAAGATGCTTTGGGGCCCTTCTCACCCTTTGGAAAGAAGGCAGCACTTTGTGCCTTGCAGCTCTAGGGCAATGTAGCACACCTAGAGCAGAAGTTCTACTTCAGCCAGATCTGGCCTGCAAAGAAACTGCGTTTCACAGGCCTTTGTAAGAGATGTTCCCGGTAGGCTGTTAGAGCACTGTGCAGAGCGAGTTTTTTCTTAGCTTCCCAACGAGCTGGAAGCAAGATGCTTTAGGGGCCATCTGCCCTTAAGGAAAGAAGGCAGCACTTTGTGCCTTGCATCTCTAGGGCAATGTAGCACACCCAGAGCAGATGTTCTACTTCTCCCATGTCAGACCTGCAAAGAAACTTCGTTTCACACGCCTTTGTAAGAGATGTTCCCGGTAGGCTGTAAGAGCTCTGTGCAGAGCGACTTGTTTCTTAGCTTCCCAGAGAGCCGGAAGCAAGATGCTTTGGGGCCCTTCTCACCCTTTGGAAAGAAGGCAGCACTTTGTGCCTTGCAGCTCTAGGGCAATGTAGCACACCCAGAGCAGAAGTTCTACTTCAGCTACATCACACCTGCAAAGAAACTGCGTTTCACAGGCCTTTGTAAGAGATGTTCCCTGTAGGCTCTTAGAGCACTGTGCAGAGCGAGTTGTTTCTTAGCTTCCCAGAGAGCTGGAAGCAAGATGCTTTGGGGCCCGTTAATTTTATACCCTGCTACTTTGCTGTAGTTGTTGATTATTTCTAATAGTTTTTCTGTGGATTCTGTGGGGTTTTCTATGTATAAGATCATGTCGTCTGCAAACAACGCGAGTTTTACTTCTTCGTTACCGATTTGGATTCCTTTCATTTTTTTTTCCTGCCGAATTGCTCTGGCCAGCACCTCCAGTACTATGTTGAATAGGAGTGGTGAAAGTGGGCACCCTTGTCTTGTTCCTGTCCTCAGAGGGATGGCTTTCAGCTTTTGTCCATTCAGTATGATGTTGGCTGTGGGTCTATCATATATGGCCTTTATTATGTTGAGGTACTTTCCTTCTATACCCATTTGACTGAGGGTTTTTATCATAAATGGGTGTTGGATCTTGTCGAATGCTTTCTCTGCGTCTATTGAGATGATCATGTGGTTTTTGTTTTTCATTTTGTTGATGTAGTGTATCACGTTGATTGACTTGCGGGTGTTGAACCATCCCTGTGTCCCTGGTATAAATCCCACTTGATCATGGTGTATAATCTTTTTGATGTATTGCTGTAATCGGTTTGCCAAAATTTGGTTGAGGATTTTTGCATCTATGTTCATCAGTGATATCGGCCTGTAGTTCTCCTTCTTTGTGTTGTCCTTGTCAGGTTTGGGGATCAGAGTGATGTTGGCTTCATAGAATGTGTTAGGGAGTTCTCCATCTTTCTCAATTTTCTGGAACAGTTTGAGGAGAATAGGTACAAAGAACTCACACTGCTTAACAACAAAAAAACAAACAACCCGATCAAAAAATGGGCAGAGGACATGAACAGACATTTCTCCAAAGAAGATATGAACATGGCCAATAGACACATGAAAAGATGTTCATCATCGCTAATCATCAGGGAAATGCAAATCAAAACTACACTAAGATATCACCTTACCCCCGTTAGATTGGCAAAAACATCCAAAACCAAGAACGACAAATGTGGGAGAGGTTGTGGAGAAAGAGGAACCCTCATACACTGTTGGTGGGAATGCAAACTGGTACAGCCACTATGGAAAACAGTATGGAGACTTCTCAAAAAGTTAAAAATAGAAATACCCTATGACCCAGCCATCCCATTACTGGGTATCTATCCTAAGAACCTGATATCAGATATCTCAAGAGTCCGTTGCACCCCTATGTTCATCGCAGCATTATTTACAATGGCCAAGGCGTGGAACCAGCCTACATGCCCAGAAACTGATGATTGGATAAAGAAGATGTGGTATATATACACAATGGAATACTACTCAGCCATAAAAAAAGACGACATTGGCCCCTTCACAACAATGTGGATGGACCTCGAGGGCATTATGTTAAGCGAAATAAGTCAGTCAGAGAAAGACGAACTCTATATGACTCCACTCATAGGTGGAAATTAGTATATTGAGAAGGAGATCTGATCGGTGGTTACCAAGGAAAAGGGGGGGTGGGGGAGGGCACGGAGGGGGAAGTGGTGTTCCCACAACATGACTAACAAAAATGTACAACTGAAATTTCACAAGCTTGTAATCCATCATAACATTAATAAACAAACAAACAAAAAAAGATGCTTTGGGGCCCATCTGCCCCTATGGAAAGAACGCAGCACTTTCTGCCTTGCAGCTCTAGGGCAATGTAGCACACCCAGAGCAGAAGTTCTACTTCAGCCAGATCAGGCCCGCAAAGAAACTGCGTTTCACAGGCCTTTGTAAGAGATGTTCCCGGTAGGCTGTTAGAGCACTGTGCAGCGCGAGTTGTTTCTTAGCTTCCCAAAGAGCTGGAAGCAAGATGCTTTGGGGCCCTTCTCACCCTTTGGCAAGAAGGCAGCACTTTGTGCCTTGCAGCTCTAGGGCAATGTAGCACACCCAGAGCAGAAGTTCTACTTCAGCCGTATCAGGCCCGCAAAGAAACTGCATTTCACAGGCCTTTGTAAGAGATGTTCCCGGTAGGCTGTTAGAGCACTGTGCAGAGCGAGTGGTTTCTTAGCTTCCCAAAGAGCTGGAAGCAAGATGCTTTAGGGGCCATCTGCCCTTAAGGAAAGAAGGCAGCACTTTGTGCCTTGCAGGTCTAGGGCAATGTAGCACACCCAGAGCAGATGTTCTACTTCTTCCAGGTCAGGCCTGCAAAGAAACTTCGTTTCACAGGCCTTTGTAAGAGATGTTCCCGGTAGGCTGTAAGAGCACTGTGCAGAGGGACTTGTTTCTTAGCTTCCCAGAGAGCCGGAAGCAAGATGCTTTGGGGCCCTTCTCACCCTTTGGAAAGAAGGCAGCACTTTGTGCCTTGCAGCTCTAGGGCAATGTAGCACACCCAGAGCAGAAGTTCTACTTCAGCTACATCACACCTGCAAAGAAACTGCGTTTCACAGGCATTTGTAAGAGATGTTCCCTGTAGGCTGTTAGAGCACTGTGCAGAGCGAGTTGTTTCTTTGCTTCCCAAAGAGCTGGAAGCAAGATGCTTTAGGGGCCATCTGCCCTTAAGGAAAGAAGGCAGCACTTTGTGCCTTTCAGCTCTAGGGCAATGTAGCACACCCAGAGCAGATGTTCTACTTCTCCCAGGTCAGGCCTGCAAAGAAACTTCGTTTCACAGGCCTTTGTAAGAGATGTTCCCGGTAGGCTGTAAGAGCACTGTGCAGAGCGACTTGTTTCTTAGCTTCCCAGAAAGCTGGAAGCAAGATGCTTTGGGGCCCTTCTCACCCTTTGGAAAGAAGGCAGCACTTTGTGCCTTGCAGCTCTAGGGCAATGTAGCACACCCAGAGCAGAAGTTCTACTTCAGCCAGATCTGGCCTGCAAAGAAAGTGCGTTTCACAGGCCTTTGTAAGAGATGTTCCCGGTAGGCTGTTAGAGCACTGTGCAGAGCGACTTGTTTCTCAGCTTCCCAAACAGCCGGAAGCAAGATGCTTTGGGGCCTTTCTCACCCTTTGGAAAGAAGGCAGCACTTTGTACCTTGCAGCTCTAGGGCAATGTAGCACACCCACAGCAGAAGTTCTACTTCAGCCAGATCAGGCCCGCAAAGAAACTGCATTTCACAGGCCTTTGTAAGAGATGTTCTCGGTAGGCTGTTAGAGCACTGTGCAGAGCGAGTTGTTTCTAAGCTTCCCAACGAGCTGGAAGCAAGATGCTTTAGGGGCCATCTGCCCTTAAGGAAAGAAGGCAGCACTTTGTGCCTTGCAGGTCTAGGGCAATGTAGCACACCCAGAGCAGATGTTCTACTTCTCCCAGGTCAGGCCTGCAAAGAAACTTCGTTAAACAGGCCTTTGTAAGAGATGTTCCCAGTAGGCTGTAAGAGCACTGTGCAGAGCGACTTGTTTCTTAGCTTCCCAGAGAGCCGGAAGCAAGATGCTTTGGGGCCCTTCTCACCCTTTGGAAAGAAGGCAGCACTTTGTGCCTTGCAGCTCTCGGGCAATGTAGCACACCCCGAGCAGAAGTTCTACTTCAGCCAGATCTGGCCTGCAAAGAAACTGCGTTTCACAGGCCTTTGTAAGAGATGTTCCCGGTAGGCTGTTAGAGCAGTGTGCAGAGCGACTTGTTTCTCAGCTTCCCAAACAGCCGGAAGCAAGATGCTTTGGGGCTCTTCTCACCCTTTGGAAAGAAGGCAGCACTTTGTACCTTGCAGGTCTAGGGCAATGTAGCACACCCACAGCAGAAGTTCTACTTCAGCCAGATCAGGCCCGCAAAGAAACTGCATTTCACAGGCCTTTGTGAGAGATGTTCCCGGTAGGCTGTTAGAGCACTGTGAAGAGCGAGTTTTTTCTTAGCTTCCCAACGAGCTGGAAGCAAGATGCTTTAGGGGCCATCTGCCCTTAAGGAAAGAAGGCAGCACTTTGTGCCTTGCAGCTCTAGGGCAATGTAGCACACCCAGAGCAGATGTTCTACTTCTCCCAGGTCAGGCCTGCAAAGAAACTTCGTTAAACAGGCCTTTGTAAGAGATGTTCCCGGTAGGCTGTAAGAGCACTGTGCAGAGCGACTTGTTTCTTAGCTTCCCAGAGAGCCGGAAGCAAGATGCTTTGGGGCCCTTCTCACCCTTTGGAAAGAAGGCAGCACTTTGTGCCTTGCAGCTCTCGGGCAATGGAGCACACCCCAAGCAGAAGTTCTACTTCAGCCAGATCTGGCCTGCAAAGAAACTGCGTTTCACAGGCCTTTGTAAGAGATGTTCCCGGTAGGCTGTTAGAGCACTGTGCAGAGCGACTTGTTTCTCAGCTTCCCAAACAGCCGGAAGCAAGATGCTTTGGGGCCCTTCTCACCCTTTGGAAAGAAGGCAGCACTTTGTACCTTGCAGCTCTAGGGCAATGTAGCACACCCACAGCAGAAGTTCTACTTCAGCCAGATAAGGCCCGCAAAGAAACTGCATTTCACAGGCCTTTGTGAGAGATGTTCCCGGTAGGCTGTTAGAGCACTGTGCAGAGCGAGTTGTTTCTTAGCTTCCCAACGAGCTGGAAGCAAGATGCTTTATGGGCCATCTGCCCTTAAGGAAAGAAGGCAGCACTTTGTGCCTTGCAGCTCTAGGGCAATGTAGCACACCCAGAGCAGATGTTCTACTTCTCCCATGTCAGGCCTGCAAAGAAACTGCGTTTCACAGGCCTTTGTAAGAGATGTTCCCGGTAGGCTGTAAGAGCACTGTGCAGAGTGACTTGTTTCTTAGCTTCCCAGAGAGCCGGAAGCAAGATGCTTTGGGGCCCTTCTCACCCTTTGGAAAGAAGGCAGCACTTTGTGCCTTGCAGCTCTAGGGCAATGTAGCACACCCAGAGCAGAAGTTCTACTTCAGCTACATCACACCTGCAAAGAAACTGCGTTTCACAGGCCTTTGTAAGAGATGTTCCCGGTAGGCTGTTAGAGCACTGTGCAGAGCGAGTTGTTTCTTAGCTTCCCAAAGAGCTGGAAGCAAGATGCTTTAGGGGCCATCTGCCCTTAAGGAAAGAAGGCAGCACTTTGTGCCTTGCAGCTCTAGGGCAATGTAGCACACCCAGAGCAGATGTTCTACTTCTCCCAGGTCAGGCCTGCAAAGAAACTTCGTTTCACAGGCCCTTGTAGGAGATGTTCCCGGTAGGCTGTAAGAGCACTGTGCAGAGCGACTAGTTTCTTAGCTTCCCAGAGAGCTGGAAGCAAGATGCTTTGGGGCCCATCTGCCCCTATGGAAAGAACGCAGCACTTTGTGCCTTGCAGCTCTAGGGCAATGCAGCACACCCTGAGCAGAAGTTCTACTTCATCCAGATCTGGCATGCAAAGAAACTTCGTTTCACAGGCCTTTGTAAGAGATGTTCCCTGTAGGCTGTTAGAGCACTGTGCAGAGCGAGTTGTTTCTTAGCTTCCCAAAGAGCTGGAAGCAAGATGCTTTAGGGGCCATCTGCCCTTAAGGAAAGAAGGCAGCACTTTGTGCCTTGCAGCTCTAGGGCAATGTAGCACACCCAGAGCAGATGTTCTACTTCTCCCAGGTCAGGCCTGCAAAGAAACTTCGTTTCACAGGCCTTTGTAAGAGATGTTCCCGGTAGGCTGTAAGAGCACTGTGCAGAGCGACTTGTTTCTTAGCTTCCCAGAAAGCTGGAAGCAAGATGCTTTGGGGCCCTTCTCACCCGTTGGAAAGAAGGCAGCACTTTGTGCCTTGCAGCTCTAGGGCAATGTAGCACACCCAGAGCAGATGTTCTACTTCTCCCCGGTCAGGCCTGCAAAGAAACTGCGTTTCACAGGCGTTTGTAAGAGATGTTCCCTGTAGGGTGTTAGAGCACTGTGCAGAGCGAGTTGTTTCTTAGCTTCCCAAAGAGCTGGAAGCAAGATGCTTTAGGGGCCATCTGCCCTTAAGGAAAGAAGGCAGCACTTTGTGCCTTGCATCTCTAGGGCAATGTAGCACACCCAGAGCAGATGTTCTACTTCTCCCAGTTCAGGCCTGCAAAGAAACTTCGTTTCACAGGCCCTTGTAAGAGATGTTCCCGGTAGGCTGTTAGAACACTGTGCAGAGCGACTTGTTTCTTAGCTTCCCAAAGAGCTGGAAGCAAGATGCTTTGGGGCCCTTCTCACCCTTTGGAAAGAATGCAGCACTTTGTGCCTTGCAGCCCTAGGGCAATGTAGCACACCCCGAGCGGAAGTTCTACTTCAGCCAGATCTGGCCCGCAAAGAAACTGCGTTTCACAGGCCTTTGTAAGAGATGTTCCCGGTAGGCTGTTAGAGCACTGTGCAGAGCGAGTTGTTTCTTAGCTTCCCAGAGAGCTGGAAGCAAGATGCTTTGGGGCCCGTTAATTTTATACCCTGCTACTTTGCTGTAGTTGTTGATTATTTCTAATAGTTTTTCTGTGGATTCTGTGGGGTTTTCTATGTATAAGATCATGTCGTCTGCCAACAACGCGAGTTTTACTTCTTCGTTACCGATTTGGATTCCTTTCATTTTTTTTTCCTGCCGAATTGCTCTGGCCAGCACCTCCAGTACTATGTTGAATAGGAGTGGTGAAAGTGGGCACCCTTGTCTTGTTCCTGTCCTCAGAGGGATGGCTTTCAGCTTTTGTCCATTCAGTATGATGTTGGCTGTGGGTCTATCATATATGGCCTTTATTATGTTGAGGTACTTTCCTTCTATACCCATTTGACTGAGGGTTTTTATCATAAATGGGTGTTGGATCTTGTCGAATGCTTTCTCTGCGTCTATTGAGATGATCATGTGGTTTTTGTTTTTCATTTTGTTGATGTAGTGTATCACGTTGATTGACTTGCGGGTGTTGAACCATCCCTGTGTCCCTGGTATAAATCCCACTTGATCATGGTGTATAATCTTTTTGATGTATTGCTGTAATCGGTTTGCCAAAATTTGGTTGAGGATTTTTGCATCTATGTTCATCAGTGATATCGGCCTGTAGTTCTCCTTCTTTGTGTTGTCCTTGTCAGGTTTGGGGATCAGAGTGATGTTGGCTTCATAGAATGTGTTAGGGAGTTCTCCATCTTTCTCAATTTTCTGGAACAGTTTGAGGAGAATAGGTACAAAGAACTCACACTGCTTAACAACAAAAAAACAAACAACCCGATCAAAAAATGGGCAGAGGACATGAACAGATATTTCTCCAAAGAAGATATGAACATGGCCAATAGACACATGAAAAGATGTTCATCATCGCTAATCATCAGGGAAATGCAAATCAAAACTACACTAAGATATCACCTTACCCCCGTTAGCTTGGCAAAAACATCCAAAACCAAGAACGACAAATGTGGGAGAGGTTGTGGAGAAAGAGGAACCCTCATACACTGTTGGTGGGAATGCAAACTGGTACAGCCACTATGGAAAACAGTATGGAGACTTCTCAAAAAGTTAAAAATAGAAATACCCTATGACCCAGCCATCCCATTACTGGGTATCTATCCTAAGAACCTGATATCAGATATCTCAAGAGTCCGTTGCACCCCTATGTTCATCGCAGCATTATTTACAATGGCCAAGGCGTGGAACCAGCCTACATGCCCAGAAACTGATGATTGGATAAAGAAGATGTGGTATATATACACAATGGAATACTACTCAGCCATAAAAAAAGACGACATTGGCCCCTTCACAACAATGTGGATGGACCTCGAGGGCATTATGTTAAGCGAAATAAGTCAGTCAGAGAAAGACGAACTCTATATGACTCCACTCATAGGTGGAAATTAGTATATTGAGAAGGAGATCTGATCGGTGGTTACCAAGGAAAAGGGGGGGTGGGGGAGGGCACGGAGGGGGAAGTGGTGTTCCCACAACATGACTAACAAAAATGTACAACTGAAATTTCACAAGCTTGTAATCCATCATAACATTAATAAACAAACAAACAAAAAAAGATGCTTTGGGGCCCATCTGCCCCTATGGAAAGAACGCAGCACTTTCTGCCTTGCAGCTCTAGGGCAATGTAGCACACCCAGAGCAGAAGTTCTACTTCAGCCAGATCAGGCCCGCAAAGAAACTGCGTTTCACAGGCCTTTGTAAGAGATGTTCCCGGTAGGCTGTTAGAGCACTGTGCAGAGCGAGTGGTTTCTTAGCTTCCCAAAGAGCTGGAAGCAAGATGCTTTGGGGCCCTTCTCACCCTTTGGCAAGAAGGCAGCACTTTGTGCCTTGCAGGTCTAGGGCAATGTAGCACACCCAGAGCAGATGTTCTACTTCTTCCAGGTTAGGCCTGCAAAGAAACTTCGTTTCACAGGCCTTTGTAAGAGATGTTCCCGGTAGGCTGTAAGAGCACTGTGCAGAGGGACTTGTTTCTTAGCTTCCCAGAGAGCCGGAAGCAAGATGCTTTGGGGCCCTTCTCACCCTTTGGAAAGAAGGCAGCACTTTGTGCCTTGCAGCTCTAGGGCAATGTAGCACACCCCGAGCGGAAGTTCTACTTCAGCCAGATCTGGCATGCAACGAAACTGCGTTTCACAGGCCTTTGTAAGAGATGTTCCCGGTAGGCTGTTAGAGCACTGTGCAGAGCGAGTTGTTTCTTAGCTTCCCAGAGAGCTGGAAGCAAGATGCTTTGGGGCCCGTTAATTTTATACCCTGCTACTTTGCTGTAGTTGTTGATTATTTCTAATAGTTTTTCTGTGGATTCTGTGGGGTTTTCTATGTATAAGATCATGTCGTCTGCAAACAACGCGAGTTTTACTTCTTCGTTACCTATTTGGATTCCTTTCATTTTTTTTTCCTGCCGAATTGCTCTGGCCAGCACCTCCAGTACTATGTTGAATAGGAGTGGTGAAAGTGGGCACCCTTGTCTTGTTCCTGTCCTCAGAGGGATGGCTGTCAGCTTTTGTCCATTGAGTATGATGTTGGCTGTGGGTCTATCATATATGGCCTTTATTATGTTGAGGTACTTTCCTTCTATACCCATTTTACTGAGGGTTTTTATCATAAATGGGTGTTGGATCTTGTCGAATGCTTTCTCTGCGTCTATTGAGATGATCATGTGGTTTTTGTTTTTCATTTTGTTGATGTAGTGTATCACGTTGATTGACTTGCGGGTGTTGAACCATCCCTGTGTCCCTGGTATAAATCCCACTTGATCATGGTGTATAATCTTTTTGATGTATTGCTGTAATCGGTTTGCCAAAATTTGGTTGAGGATTTTTGCATCTATGTTCATCAGTGATATCGGCCTGTAGTTCTCCTTCTTTGTGTTGTCCTTGTCAGGTTGGGGGATCAGAGTGATGTTGGCTTCATAGAATGTGTTAGGGAGTTCTCCATCTTTCTCAATTTTCTGGAACAGTTTGAGGAGAATAGGTACAAAGAACTCACACTGCTTAACAACAAAAAAACAAACAACCCGATCAAAAAATGGGCAGAGGACATGAACAGACATTTCTCAAAAGAAGATATGAACATGGCCAATAGACACATGAAAAGATGTTCATCATCGCTAATCATCAGGGAAATGCAAATCAAAACTACACTAAGATATCACCTTACCCCCGTTAGATTGGCAAAAACATCCAAAACCAAGAACGACAAATGTGGGAGAGGTTGTGGAGAAAGAGGAACCCTCATACACTGTTGGTGGGAATGCAAACTGGTACAGCCACTATGGAAAACAGTATGGAGATTTCTCAAAAAGTTAAAAATAGAAATACCCTATGACCCAGCCATCCCATTACTGGGTATCTATCCTAAGAACCTGATATCAGATATCTCAAGAGTCCGTTGCACCCCTATGTTCATCGCAGCATTATTTACAATAGCCAAGACGTGGAACCAGCCTACATGCCCAGAAACTGATGATTGGATAAAGAAGATGTGGTATATATACACAATGGAATACTACTCAGCCATAAAAAAAGACGACATTGGCCCATTCACAACAATGTGGATGGACCTCGAGGGCATTATGTTAAGCGAAATAAGTCAGTCAGAGAAAGACGAACTCTATATGACTCCACTCATAGGTGGAAATTAGTATATTGAGAAGGAGATCTGATCGGTGGTTACCAAGGAAAAGGGGGGGTGGGGGAGGGCACGGAGGGGGAAGTGGTGTTCCCACAACATGACTAACAAAAATGTACAACTGAAATTTCACAAGCTTGTAATCCATCATAACATTAATAAACAAACAAAAAAAAAAAAGATGCTTTGGGGCCCATCTGCCCCTATGGAAAGAACGCAGCACTTTCTGCCTTGCAGCTCTAGGGCAATGTAGCACACCCAGAGCAGAAGTTCTACTTCAGCCAGATCAGGCCCGCAAAGAAACTGCGTTTCACAGGCCTTTGTAAGAGATGTTCCCGGTAGGCTGTTAGAGCACTGTGCAGCGCGAGTTGTTTCTTAGCTTCCCAAAGAGCTGGAAGCAAGATGCTTTGGGGCCCTTCTCACCCTTTGGCAAGAAGGTAGCACTTTGTGCCTTGCAGCTCTAGGGCAATGTAGCTCACCCAGAGCAGAAGTTCTACTCCAGCCGTATCAGGCCCGCAAAGAAACTGCATTTCACAGGCCTTTGTAAGAGATGTTCCCGGTAGGCTGTTAGAGCACTGTGCAGAGCGAGTTGTTTCTTAGCTTCCCAAAGAGCTGGAAGCAAGATGCTTTAGGGGCCATCTGCCCTTAAGGAAAGAAGGCAGCACTTTGTGCCTTGCAGCTCTAGGGCAATGTAGCACACCCAGAGCAGATGTTCTACTTCTCCCAGGTCAGGCCTGCAAAGAAACTTCGTTTCACAGGCCTTTGTAAGAGATGTTCCCGGTAGGCTGTAAGAGCACTGTGCAGAGCGACTTGTTTCTTAGCTTCCCAAAGAGCTGGAAGTAAGATGCTTTAGGGGCCATCTGCCCTTAAGGAAAGAAGGCAGCACTTTGTGCCTTGCAGCTCTAGGGCAATGTAGCACACCCAGAGCAGATGTTCTACTTCTCCCAGGTCAGGCCTGCAAAGAAACTTCGTTTCACAGGCCTTTGTAAGAGATGTTCCCGGTAGGCTGTAAGAGCACTGTGCAGAGCGACTTGTTTCTTAGCTTCCCAGAAAGCTGGAAGCAAGATGCTTTGGGGCCCTTCTCACCCGTTGGAAAGAAGGCAGCACTTTGTGCCTTGCAGCTCTAGGGCAATGTAGCACACCCAGAGCAGAAGTTCTACTTCAGCTACATCACACCTGCAAAGAAACTGCGTTTCAAAGGCCTTTGTAAGAGATGTTCCCTGTAGGCTGTTAGAGCACTGTGCAGAGCGAGTTGTTTCTTAGCTTCACAACGAGCTGGAAGCAAGATGCTTTAGGGTCCATCTGCCCTTAAGGAAAGAAGGCAGCATTTTGTGCCTTGCATCTCTAGGGCAATGGAGCACACCCAGAGCAGATGTTCTACTTCTGCCAGGTCAGGCCTGCAAAGAAACTTCGTTTCACAGGCCCTTGTAGGAGATGTTCCCGGTAGGCTGTAAGAGCACTGTGCAGAGCGACTAGTTTCTTAGCTTCCCAGAGAGCTGGAAGCAAGATGCTTTGGGGCCCATCTGCCCCTATGGAAAGAACGCAGCACTTTGTGCCTTGCAGCTCTAGGGCAATGCAGCACACCCTGAGCAGAAGTTCTACTTCAGCCAGATCTGGCATGCAAAGATACTTCGTTTCACAGGCCTTTGTAAGAGATGTTCCCTGTAGGCTGTTAGAGTACTGTGCAGAGCGAGTTGTTTCTTAGCTTCCCAAAGAGCTGGAAGCAAGATGCTTTAGGGGCCATCTGCCCTTAAGGAAAGAAGGCAGCACTTTGTGCCTTTCAGCTCTAGGGCAATGTAGCACACCCAGAGCAGATGTTCTACTTCTCCCAGGTCAGGCCTGCAAAGAAATTTCGTTTCACAGGCCTTTGTAAGAGATGTTCCCGGTAGGCTGTAAGAGCACTGTGCAGAGCGACTTGTTTCTTAGCTTCCCAGAAAGCTGGAAGCAAGATGCTTTGGGGCCCTTCTCACCCTTTGGAAAGAAGGCAGCACTTTGTGCCTTGCAGCTCTAGGGCAATGTAGCACACCCAGAGCAGAAGTTCTACTTCAGCCAGATCAGGCCCGCAAAGAAACTGCGTTTCACAGGCCTTTGTAAGAGATGTTCCCGGTAGGCTGTTAGAGCACTGTGCAGAGTGAGTTGTTTCTTAGCTTCCCAAAGAGCTGGAAGCAAGATACTTTAGGGGTCATCTGCCCTTAAGGAAAGAAGGCAGCACTTTGTGCCTTGCAGCTCTAGGGCAATGTAGCACACCCAGAGCAGATGTTCTACTTCTTCCAGGTCAGGCCTGCAAAGAAAGTTCGTTTCACAGGCCTTTGTAAGAGATGTTCCCGGTAGGCTGTAAGAGCACTGTGCAGAATGACTTGTTTCTTAGCTTCCCAGAGAGCCGGAAGCAAGATGCTTTGGGGCCCTTCTCACCCTTTGGAAAGAAGGCAGCACTTTGTGCCTTGCAGCTCTAGGGCAATGTAGCACACCCAGAGCAGAAGTTCTACTTCAGGGAGATCTGGGCTGCAAAGAAACTGCGTTTCACAGGCCTTTGTAAGAGATGTTCCCTGTAGGCTGTTAGAGCACTGTGCAGAGCGAGTTGTTTCTTAGCTTCCCAACGAGCTGGAAGCAAGATGCTTTAGTGGCCATCTGCCCTTAAGGAAAGAAGGCAGCACTTTGTGCCTTGCAGCTCTAGGGCAATGTAGCACACCCAGAGCAGATGTTCTACTTCTGCCAGGTCAGGCCTGCAAAGAAACTTCGTTTCACAGGACCTTGTAGGAGATGTTCCCGGTAGGCTGTAAGAGCACTGTGCAGAGCGACTAGTTTCTTAGCTTCCCAGAGAGCTGGAAGCAAGATGCTTTGGGGCCCATCTGCCCCTATGGAAAGAACGCAGCACTTTGTGCCTTGCAGCTCTAGGGCAATGCAGCACACCCTGAGCAGAAGTTCTACTTCAGCCAGATCTGGCATGCAAAGATACTTCGTTTCACAGGCCTTTGTAAGAGATGTTCCCTGTAGGCTGTTAGAGCACTGTGCAGAGCGAGTTGTTTCTTAGCTTCCCAACGAGCTGGAAGCAAGATGCTTTAGGGGCCATCTGCCCTTAAGGAAAGAAGGCAGCACTTTGTGCCTTGCAGCTCTAGGGCAATGTAGCACACCCAGAGCAGATGTTCTACTTCTCCCCGGTAAGGCCTGCAAAGAAACTTCGTTAAACAGGCCTTTGTAAGAGATGTTCCCGGTAGGCTGTAAGAGCACTGTGCAGAGCGACTTGTTTCTTAGCTTCCCAGAGAGCCGGAAGCAAGATGCTTTGGGGCCCTTCTCACCCTTTGGAAAGAAGGCAGCACTTTGTGCCTTGCAGCTCTAGGGCAATGTAGCACACCCACAGCAGAAGTTCTACTTCAGCCAGATCTGGCCTGCAAAGAAACTTTGTTTCACAGGCCCTTGTAAGAGATGTTCCCGGTAGGCTGTTAGAGCACTGTGCAGAGCGACTTGTTTCTCAGCTTCCCAGAGAGCTGGAAGCAAGATGCTTTGGGGCCCGTTAATTTTATACCCTGCTACTTTGCTGTAGTTGTTGATTATTTCTAATAGTTTTTCTGTGGATTCTTTGGGGTTTTCTATGTATAAGATCATGTCGTCTGCAAACAACGCGAGTTTTACTTCTTCGTTACCTATTTGGATTCCTTTCATTTTTTTTTCCTGCCGAATTGCTCTGGCCAGCACCTCCAGTACTATGTTGAATAGGAGTGGTGAAAGTGGGCACCCTTGTCTTGTTCCTGTCCTCAGAGGGATGGCTTTCAGCTTTTGTCCATTGAGTATGATGTTGGCTGTGGGTCTATCATATATGGCCTTTATTATTTTGAGGTACTTTCCTTCTATACCCATTTTACTGAGGGTTTTTATCATAAATGGGTGTTGGATCTTGTCGAATGCTTTCTCTGCGTCTATTGAGATGATCATGTGGTTTTTGTTTTTCATTTTGTTGATGTAGTGTATCACGTTGATTGACTTGCGGGTGTTGAACCATCCCTGTGTCCCTGGTATAAATCCCACTTGATCATGGTGTATAATCTTTTTGATGTATTGCTGTAATCGGTTTGCCAAAATTTTGTTGAGGATTTTTGCATCTATGTTCATCAGTGATATCGGCCTGTAGTTCTCCTTCTTTGTGTTGTCCTTGTCAGGTTTGGGGATCAGAGTGATGTTGGCTTCATAGAATGTGTTAGGGAGTTCTCCATCTTTCTCAATTTTCTGGAACAGTTTGAGGAGAATAGGTACAAAGAACTCACACTGCTTAACAACAAAAAAACAAACAACCCGATCAAAAAATGGGCAGAGGACATGAACAGACATTTCTCAAAGGAAGATATGAACATGGCCAATAGACACATGAAAAGATGTTCATCATCGCTAATCATCAGGGAAATGCAAATCAAAACTACACTAAGATATCACCTTACCCCCGTTAGATTGGCAAAAACATCCAAAACCAAGAACGACGAATGTTGGAGAGGTTGTGGAGAAAGAGGAACCCTCATACACTGTTGGTGGGAATGCAAACTGGTACAGCCACTATGGAAAACAGTATGGAGATTTCTCAAAAAGTTAAAAATAGAAATACCCTATGAGCCAGCCATCCCATTACTGGGTATCTATCCTAAGAACCTGATATCAGATATCTCAAGAGTCCGTTGCACCCCTATGTTCATCACAGCATTATTTACAATAGCCATGACGTGGAACCAGCCTACATGCCCAGAAACTGATGATTGGATAAAGAAGATGTGGTATATATACACAATGGAATACTACTCAGCCATAAAAAAAGACGACATTGGCCCCTTCACAACAATGTGGATGGACCTCGAGGGCATTATGTTAAGCGAAATAAGTCAGTCAGAGAAAGACGAACTCTATATGACTCCACTCATAGGTGGAAATTAGTATATTGAGAAGGAGATCTGATGGGTGGTTACCAGGGAAAAGGGGGGGTGGGGGGAGGGCACGGAGGGGGAAGTGGTGTTCCCACAACATGACTAACAAAAATGTACAACTGAAATTTCACAAGCTTGTAATCCATCATAACATTAATAAACAACAACAACAACAAAAAAGATGCTTTGGGGCCCATCTGCCCCTATGGAAAGAACGCAGCACTTTCTGCCTTGCAGCTCTAGGGCAATGTAGCACACCCACAGCAGAAGTTCTACTTCAGCCAGATCAGGCCTGCAAAGAAACTGCGTTTCACAGGCCTTTGTAAGAGATGTTCCCGGTAGGCTGTTAGAGCACTGTGCAGAGCGAGTTGTTCTTAGCTTCCCAACGAGCTGGAAGCAAGATGCTTTAGGGGCCATCTGCCCTTAAGGAAAGAAGGCAGCACTTTGTGCCTTGCATCTCTAGGGCAATGTAGCACACCCAGAGCAGATGTTCTACTTCTCCCAGTTCAGGCCTGCAAAGAAACTTCGTTTCACAGGCCTTTGTAAGAGATGTTCCCGATAGGCTGTAAGAGCACTGCGCAGAGCGACTTGTTTCTTAGCTTCCCAGAGAGCTGGAAGCAAGATGCTTTGGGGCCCTTCTCACCCTTTGGAAAGAAGGCAGCACTTTGTGCCTTGCAGCTCTAGGGCAATGTAGCACACCCCGAGCAGAAGTTCTACTTCAGCCAGATCAGGCCCGCAAAGAAACTGCGTTTCACAGGCCTTTGTAAGAGATGTTCCCGGTAGGCTGTTAGAGCACTGTGCAGAGCGAGTTGTTTCTTAGCTTCCCAGAGAGCTGGAAGCAAGATGCTTTGGGGCCCGTTAATTTTATACCCTGCTACTTTGCTGTAGTTGTTGATTATTTCTAATAGTTTTTCTGTGGATTCTTTGGGGTTTTCTATGTATAGGATCATGTCGTCTGCGAACAACGCGAGTTTTACTTCTTCGTTACCTATTTGGATTCCTTTCATTTTTTTTTCCTGCCGAATTGCTCTGGCCAGCACCTCCAGTACTATGTTGAATAGGAGTGGTGAAAGTGGGCACCCTTGTCTTGTTCCTGTCCTCAGAGGGATGGCTTTCAGCTTTTGTCCATTGAGTATGATGTTGGCTGTGGGTCTATCATATATGGCCTTTATTATGTTGAGGTAGTTTCCTTCTATACCCATTTTACGGAGGGTTTTTATCATAAATGGGTGTTGGATCTTGTCGAATGCTTTCTCTGCGTCTATTGAGATGATCATGTGGTTTTTGTTTTTCATTTTGTTGATGTAGTGTATCACGTTGATTGACTTGCGGGTGTTGAACCATCCCTGTGTCCCTGGTATAAATCCCACTTGATCATGGTGTATAATCTTTTTGATGTATTGCTGTAATCGGTTTGCCAAAATTTGGTTGAGGATTTTTGCATCTATGTTCATCAGTGATATCGGCCTGTAGTTCTCCTTCTTTGTGTTGTCCTTGTCAGGTTTGGGGATCAGAGTGATGTTGGCTTCATAGAATGTGTTAGGGAGTTCTCCATCTTTCTCAATTTTCTGGAACAGTTTGAGGAGAATAGGTACAAAGAACTCACACTGCTTAACAACAAAAAAACAAACAACCCGATCAAAAAATGGGCAGAGGACATGATCAGACATTTCTCCAAAGAAGATATGAACATGGCCAATAGACAGATGAAAAGATGTTCATCATCGCTAATCATCAGGGAAATGCAAATCAAAACTACACTAAGATATCACCTTACCCCCGTTAGATTGGCAAAAACATCCAAAACCAAGAACGACAAATGTGGGAGAGGTTGTGGAGAAAGAGGAACCCTCATACACTGTTGGTGGGAATGCAAACTGGTACAGCCACTATGGAAAACAGTATGGAGATTTCTCAAAAAGTTAAAAATAGAAATACCCTATGACCCAGCCATCCCATTACTGGGTATCTATCCTAAGAACCTGATATCAGATATCTCAAGAGTCCGTTGCACCCCTATGTTCATCGCAGCATTATTTACAATAGCCAAGACGTGGAACCAGCCTACATGCCCAGAAACTGATGATTGGATAAAGAAGATGTGGTATATATACACAACGGAATACTACTCAGCCATAAAAAAAGACGACATTGGCCCATTCACAACAATGTGGATGGACCTCGAGGGCATTATGTTAAGCGAAATAAGTCAGTCAGAGAAAGACGAACTCTATATGACTCCACTCATAGGTGGAAATTAGTATATTGAGAAGGAGATCTGATGGGTGGTTACCAGGGAAAAGGGGGGGTGGGGGGAGGGCACGGAGGGGGAAGTGGTGTTCCCACAACATGACTAACAAAAATGTACAACTGAAATTTCACAAGCTTGTAATCCATCATAACATTAATAAACAACAACAACAAAAAAAAAGATGCTTTGGGGCCCATCTGCCCCTATGGAAAGAACGCCGCACTTTCAGCCTTGCAGCTCTAGGGCAATGTAGCACACCCAGAGCAGAAGTTCTACTTCAGCCAGATCAGGCCCGCAAAGAAACTGCGTTTCACAGGCATTTGTAAGAGATGTTCCCGGTAGGCTGTTAGAGCACTGTGCAGAGCGACTTCTTTCTTAGCTTCCCAAAGAGCTGGAATCAAGATGCTTTGGGGCCCTTCTCATCCTTTGGAAAGAAGGCAGCACTTTGTGCCTTGCAGCTCTAGGGCAATGTAGCACACCCACAGCAGAAGTTCTACTTCAGCCAGATCAGGCCTGCAAAGAAACTTCGTTTCACAGGCCCTTGTAAGAGATGTTCCCGGTAGGCTGTTAGAGCACTGTGCAGAGCGACTTGTTTCTTAGCTTCCCAAAGAGCTGGAAGCAAGATACTTTGGGGCCCTTCTCACCCTTTGGAAAGAAGGCAGCACTTTGTGCCTTGCAGCTCTATGGCAATGTGGCACACCCCGAGCAGAAGTTCTACTTCAGCCAGATCAGGCCCGCAAAGAAACTGCGTTTCACAGGCCTTTGTAAGAGATGTTCCCGGTAGGCTGTTAGAGCACTGAGCAGAGCGAGTTGTTTCTTAGCTTCCCAACGAGCTGGAAGCAAGATGCTTTAGGGGCCATCTGCCCTTAAGGAAAGAATTCAGCACTTTGTGCCTTGCAGCTCTAGGGCAATGTAGCACACCCAGAGCAGATGTTCTACTTCTCCCAGGTCAGGCCTGCAAAGAAACTTCGTTTCACAGGCCTTTGTAAGAGATGTTCCCGGTAGGCTGTAAGAGCACTGCGCAGAGCGACTTGTTTCTTAGCTTCCCAGAGAGCTGGAAGCAAGATGCTTTGGGGCCCTTCTCACCCTTTGGAAAGAAGGCAGCACTTTGTGCCTTGCATCTCTAGGGCAATGTAGCACACCCAGAGCATATGTTCTACTTCTGCCAGGTCAGGCCTGCAAAGAAACTTCGTTTCACAGGCCCTTGTAAGAGACGTTCCCGGTAGGCTGTTAGAGCACTGTGCAGAGCGACTTGTTCTTAGCTTCCCAAAGAGCTGGAAGCACTATGCTTTTGGGCCCTTCTCACCCTTTGGAAAGAAGGCAGCACTTTGTGCCTTGCAGCTCTAGGGCAATGTAGCACACCCCGAGCAGAAGTTCTACTTCAGCCAGATCAGGCCCGCAAAGAAACTGCGTTTCACAGGCCTTTGTAAGAGATGTTCCCGGTAGGCTGTTAGAGCACTGTGCAGAGCGAGTTGTTTCTTAGCTTCCCAGAGAGCTGGAAGCAAGATGCTTTGGGGCCCGTTGATTTTATACCCTGCTGCTTTGCTGTAGTTGTTGATTATTTCTAATAGTTTTTCTGTGGATTCTTTGGGGTTTTCTATGTATAAGATCATGTCGTCTGCAAACAACGCGAGTTTTACTTCTTCGTTACCTATTTGGATTCCTTTCATTTTTTTTTCCTGCCGAATTGCTCTGGCCAGCACCTCCAGTACTATGTTGAATAGGAGTGGTGAAAGTGGGCACCCTTGTCTTGTTCCTGTCCTCAGAGGGATGGCTTTCAGCTTTTGTCCATTGAGTATGATGTTGGCTGTGGGTCTATCATATATGGCCTTTATTATGTTGAGGTACTTTCCTTCTATACCCGTTTTACTGAGGGTTTTTATCATAAATGGGTGTTGGATCTTGTCGAATGCTTTCTCTGCGTCTATTGAGATGATCATGTGGTTTTTGTTTTTCATTTTGTTGATGTAGTGTATCACGTTGATTGACTTGCGGGTGTTGAACCATCCCTGTGTCCCTGGTATAAATCCCACTTGATCATGGTGTATAATCTTTTTGATGTATTGCTGTAATCGGTTTGCCAAAATTTGGTTGAGGATTTTTGCATCTATGTTCATCAGTGATATCGGCCTGTAGTTCTCCTTCTTTGTGTTGTCCTTGTCAGGTTTGGGGATCAGAGTGATGTTGGCTTCATAGAATGTGTTAGGGAGTTCTCCATCTTTCTCAATTTTCTGGAACAGTTTGAGGAGAATAGGTACAAAGAACTCACACTGCTTAACAACAAAAAAACAAACAACCCGATCAAAAAATCGGCAGAGGACATGAACAGACATTTCTCCAAAGAAGATATGAACATGGCCAATAGACACATGAAAAGATGTTCATCATCGCTAATCATCAGGGAAATGCAAATCAAAACTACACTAAGATATCACCTTACCCCCGTTAGATTGGCAAAAACATCCAAAACCAAGAACGACAAATGTTGCAGAGGTTGTGGACAAAGAGGAACCCTCATACACTGTTGGTGGGAATGCAAACTGGTACAGCCACTATGGAAAACAGTATGGAGATTTCTCAAAAAGTTAAAAATAGAAATACCCTATGACCCAGCCATCCCATTACTGGGTATCTATCCTAAGAACCTGATATCAGATATCTCAAGAGTCCGTTGCACCCCTATGTTCATCGCAGCATTATTTACAATAGCCAAGACGTGGAACCAGCCTACATGCCCAGAAACTGATGACTGGATAAAGAAGATGTGGTATATATACACAATGGAATACTACTCAGCCATAAAAAAAGACGAAAGTGGCCCCTTCACAACAATGTGGATGGACCTCGAGGGCATTATGTTAAGCGAAATAAGTCAGTCAGAGAAAGACGAACTCTATATGACTCCACTCATAGGTGGAAATTAGTATATTGAGAAGGAGATCTGATGGGTGGTTACCAGGGAAAAGGGGGGGTGGGGGGAGGGCACGGAGGGGGAAGTGGTGTTCCCACAACATGACTAACAAAAATGTACAACTGAAATTTCACAAGCTTGTAATCCATCATAACATTAATAAACAAAAAAAAAAAAAAAGATGCTTTGGGGCCCATCTGCCCCTATGGAAAGAACGCAGCACTTTCTGCCTTGCAGCTCTAGGGCAATGTAGCACACCCACAGCAGAAGTTCTACTTCAGCCAGATCAGGCCCGCAAAGAAACTGCGTTTCACAGGCCTTTGTAAGAGATGTTCCCGGTAGGCTGTTAGAGCACTGTGCAGAGCGAGTTGTTTCTTAGCTTCCCAAAGAGCTGGAAGCAAGATACTTTGGGGCCCTTCTCACCCTTTGGAAAGAAGGCAGCACTTTGTGCCTTGCAGCTCTACTGCAATGTAGCACACCCCGAGCAGGAGTTCTACTTCAACCAGATCAGGCCCGCAAAGAAACTGCGTTTCACAGGCCTTTGTGAGAGATGTTCCCGGTAGGCTGTTAGAGCACTGTGCAGAGCGAGTTGTTTCTTAGCTTCCCAACGAGCTGGAAGCAAGATGCTTTAGGGGTCATCTGCCCTTAAGGAAAGAAGGCAGCACTTTGTGCCTTGCATCTCTAGGGCAATGTAGCACACCCAGAGCAGATGTTCTACTTCTGCCAGGTCAGGCCTGCAAAGAAAGTTCATTTCACAGGCCCTTGTAAGAGACGTTCCCGGTAGGCTGTTAGAGCACTGTGCAGAGCGACTTGTTTCTTAGCTTCCCAAAGAGCTGGAAGCAAGATGCTTTGGGGCCCTTCTCACCCTTTGGAAAGAAGGCAGCACTTTGTGCCTTGCAGCTCTAGGGCAATGTAGCACACCCCGAGCAGAAGTTCTACTTCAGCCAGATCAGGCCCGCAAAGAAACTGCGTTTCACAGGCCTTTGTAAGAGATGTTCCCGGTAGGCTGTTAGAGCACTGTGCAGAGCGAGTTGTTTCTTAGCTTCCCAGAGAGCTGGAAGCAAGATGCTTTGGGGCCCGTTGATTTTATACCCTGCTGCTTTGCTGTAGTTGTTGATTATTTCTAATAGTTTTTCTGTGGATTCTTTGGGGTTTTCTATGTATAAGATCATGTCGTCTGCAAACAACGCGAGTTTTACTTCTTCGTTACCTATTTGGATTCCTTTCATTTTTTTTTCCTGCCGAATTGCTCTGGCCAGCACCTCCAGTACTATGTTGAATAGGAGTGGTGAAAGTGGGCACCCTTGTCTTGTTCCTGTCCTCAGAGGGATGGCTTTCAGCTTTTGTCCATTGAGTATGATGTTGGCTGTGGGTCTATCATATATTGGCCTTTATTATGTTGAGGTACTTTCCTTCTATACCCATTTTACTGAGGGTTTTTATCATAAATGGGTGTTGGATCTTGTCGAATGCTTTCTCTGCGTCTATTGAGATGATCATGTGGTTTTTGTTTTTCATTTTGTTGATGTAGTGTATCACGTTGATTGACTTGCGGGTGTTGAACCATCCCTGTGTCCCTGGTATAAATCCCACTTGATCATGGTGTATAATCTTTTTGATGTATTGCTGTAATCGGTTTGCCAAAATTTGGTTGAGGATTTTTGCATCTATGTTCATCAGTGATATCGGCCTGTAGTTCTCCTTCTTTGTGTTGTCCTTGTCAGGTTTGGGGATCAGAGTGATGTTGGCTTCATAGAATGTGTTAGGGAGTTCTCCATCTTTCTCAATTTTCTGGAACAGTTTGAGGAGAATAGGTACAAAGAACTCATACTGCTTAACAACAAAGAAACAAACAACCCGATCAAAAAATGGGCAGAGGACATGAACAGACATTTCTCCAAAGAAGATATGAACATGGCCAATAGACACATGAAAAGATGTTCATCATCGCTAATCATCAGGGAAATGCAAATCAAAACTACACTAAGATATCACCTTACCCCCGTTAGATTGGCAAAAACATCCAAAACCAAGAACGACAAATGTGGGAGAGGTTGTGGAGAAAGAGGAACCCTCATACACTGTTGGTGGGAATGCAAACTGGTACAGCCACTATGGAAAACAGTATGGAGATTTCTCAAAAAGTTAAAAATAGAAATACCCTATGACCCAGCCATCCCATTACTGGGTATCTATCCTAAGAACCTGATATCAGATATCTCAAGAGTCCGTTGCACCCCTATGTTCATCGCAGTATTATTTACAATAGCCAAGACGTGGAACCTGCCTACATGCCCAGAAACTCATGATTGGATAAAGAAGATGTGGTATATATACACAATGGAATACTACTCAGCCATAAAAAAAGACGACATTGGCCCCTTCACAACAATGTGGATGGACCTCGAGGGCATTATGTTAAGCGAAATAAGTCAGTCAGAGAAAGACGAACTCTATATGACTCCACTCATAGGTGGAAATTAGTATATTGAGAAGGAGATCTGATGGGTGGTTACCAGGGAAAAGGGGGGGTGGGGGGAGGGCACGGAGGGGGAAGTGGTGTTCCCACAACATGACTAACAAAAATGTACAACTGAAATTTCACAAGCTTGTAATCCATCATAACATTAATAAACAAACAAAAAAAAAAAAGATGCTTTGGGGCCCATCTGCCCCTATGGAAAGAACGCAGCACTTTCTGCCTTGCAGCTCTAGGGCAATGTAGCACACCCACAGCAGAAGTTCTACTTCAGCCAGATCAGGCCCGCAAAGAAACTGCGTTTCACAGGCCTTTGTAAGAGATGTTCCCGGTAGGCTGTTAGAGCACTGTGCAGAGCGAGTTGTTTCTTAGCTTCCCAAAGAGCTGGAAGCAAGATACTTTGGGGCCCTTCTCACCCTTTGGAAAGAAGGCAGCACTTTTTGCCTTGCAGCTCTACTGCAATGTAGCACACCCCGAGCAGGAGTTCTACTTCAACCAGATCAGGCCCGCAAAGAAACTGCGTTTCACAGGCCTTTGTGAGAGATGTTCCCGGTAGGCTGTTAGAGCACTGTGCAGAGCGAGTTGTTTCTTAGCTTCCCAACGAGCTGGAAGCAAGATGCTTTAGGGGTCATCTGCCCTTAAGGAAAGAAGGCAGCACTTTGTGCCTTGCATCTCTAGGGCAATGTAGCACACCCAGAGCAGATGTTCTACTTCTGCCAGGTCAGGCCTGCAAAGAAAGTTCATTTCACAGGCCCTTGTAAGAGACGTTCCCGGTAGGCTGTTAGAGCACTGTGCAGAGCGACTTGTTTCTTAGCTTCCCAAAGAGCTGGAAGCAAGATGCTTTGGGGCCCTTCTCACCCTTTGGAAAGAAGGCAGCACTTTGTGCCTTGCAGCTCTAGGGCAATGTAGCACACCCCGAGCAGAAGTTCTACTTCAGCCAGATCAGGCCCGCAAAGAAACTGCGTTTCACAGGCCTTTGTAAGAGATGTTCCCGGTAGGCTGTTAGAGCACTGTGCAGAGCGAGTTGTTTCTTAGCTTCCCAGAGAGCTGGAAGCAAGATGCTTTGGGGCCCGTTGATTTTATACCCTGCTGCTTTGCTGTAGTTGTTGATTATTTCTAATAGTTTTTCTGTGGATTCTTTGGGGTTTTCTATGTATAAGATCATGTCGTCTGCAAACAACGCGAGTTTTACTTCTTCGTTACCTATTTGGATTCCTTTCATTTTTTTTTCCTGCCGAATTGCTCTGGCCAGCACCTCCAGTACTATGTTGAATAGGAGTGGTGAAAGTGGGCACCCTTGTCTTGTTCCTGTCCTCAGAGGGATGGCTTTCAGCTTTTGTCCATTGAGTATGATGTTGGCTGTGGGTCTATCATATATTGGCCTTTATTATGTTGAGGTACTTTCCTTCTATACCCATTTTACTGAGGGTTTTTATCATAAATGGGTGTTGGATCTTGTCGAATGCTTTCTCTGCGTCTATTGAGATGATCATGTGGTTTTTGTTTTTCATTTTGTTGATGTAGTGTATCACGTTGATTGACTTGCGGGTGTTGAACCATCCCTGTGTCCCTGGTATAAATCCCACTTGATCATGGTGTATAATCTTTTTGATGTATTGCTGTAATCGGTTTGCCAAAATTTGGTTGAGGATTTTTGCATCTATGTTCATCAGTGATATCGGCCTGTAGTTCTCCTTCTTTGTGTTGTCCTTGTCAGGTTTGGGGATCAGAGTGATGTTGGCTTCATAGAATGTGTTAGGGAGTTCTCCATCTTTCTCAATTTTCTGGAACAGTTTGAGGAGAATAGGTACAAAGAACTCACACTGCTTAACAACAAAAAAACAAACAACCCGATCAAAAAATGGGCAGAGGACATGAACAGACATTTCTCAAAAGAAGATATGAACATGGCCAATAGACACATGAAAAGATGTTCATCATCGCTAATCATCAGGGAAATGCAAATCAAAACTACACTAAGATATCACCTTACCCCCGTTAGATTGGCAAAAACATCCAAAACCAAGAACGACAAATGTTGGAGAGGTTGTGGATAAAGAGGAACCCTCATACACTGTTGGTGGGAATGCAAACTGGTACAGCCACTATGGAAAACAGTATGGAGATTTCTCAAAAGTTAAAAATAGAAATACCCTATGACCCAGCCATCCCATTACTGGGTATCTATCCTAAGAACCTGATATCAGATATCTCAAGAGTCCGTTGCACCCCTATGTTCATCGCAGCATTATTTACAATAGCCAAGACGTGGAACCAGCCTACATGCCCAGAAACTCATGATTGGATAAAGAAGATGTGGTATATATACACAATGGAATACTACTCAGCCATAAAAAAAGACGACATTGGCCCCTTCACAACAATGTGGATGGACCTCGAGGGCATTATGTTAAGCGAAATAAGTCAGTCAGAGAAAGACGAACTCTATATGACTCCACTCATAGGTGGAAATTAGTATATTGAGAAGGAGATCTGATGGGTGGTTACCAGGGAAAAGGGGGGGTGGGGGGAGGGCACGGAGGGGGAAGTGGTGTTCCCACAACATGACTAACAAAAATGTACAACTGAAATTTCACAAGCTTGTAATCCATCATAACATTAATAAACAAACAAAAAAAAAAAAGATGCTTTGGGGCCCATCTGCCCCTATGGAAAGAACGCAGCACTTTCTGCCTTGCAGCTCTAGGGCAATGTAGCACACCCACAGCAGAAGTTCTACTTCAGCCAGATCAGGCCCGCAAAGAAACTGCGTTTCACAGGCCTTTGTAAGAGATGTTCCCGGTAGGCTGTTAGAGCACTGTGCAGAGCGAGTTGTTTCTTAGCTTCCCAAAGAGCTGGAAGCAAGATACTTTGGGGCCCTTCTCACCCTTTGGAAAGAAGGCAGCACTTTGTGCCTTGCAGCTCTACTGCAATGTAGCACACCCCGAGCAGGAGTTCTACTTCAACCAGATCAGGCCCGCAAAGAAACTGCGTTTCACAGGCCTTTGTGAGAGATGTTCCCGGTAGGCTGTTAGAGCACTGTGCAGAGCGAGTTGTTTCTTAGCTTCCCAACGAGCTGGAAGCAAGATGCTTTAGGGGTCATCTGCCCTTAAGGAAAGAAGGCAGCACTTTGTGCCTTGCATCTCTAGGGCAATGTAGCACACCCAGAGCAGATGTTCTACTTCTGCCAGGTCAGGCCTGCAAAGAAAGTTCATTTCACAGGCCCTTGTAAGAGACGTTCCCGGTAGGCTGTTAGAGCACTGTGCAGAGCGACTTGTTTCTTAGCTTCCCAAAGAGCTGGAAGCAAGATGCTTTGGGGCCCTTCTCACCCTTTGGAAAGAAGGCAGCACTTTGTGCCTTGCAGCTCTAGGGCAATGTAGCACACCCCGAGCAGAAGTTCTACTTCAGCCAGATCAGGCCCGCAAAGAAACTGCGTTTCACAGGCCTTTGTAAGAGATGTTCCCGGTAGGCTGTTAGAGCACTGTGCAGAGCGAGTTGTTTCTTAGCTTCCCAGAGAGCTGGAAGCAAGATGCTTTGGGGCCCGTTGATTTTATACCCTGCTGCTTTGCTGTAGTTGTTGATTATTTCTAATAGTTTTTCTGTGGATTCTTTGGGGTTTTCTATGTATAAGATCATGTCGTCTGCAAACAACGCGAGTTTTACTTCTTCGTTACCTATTTGGATTCCTTTCATTTTTTTTTCCTGCCGAATTGCTCTGGCCAGCACCTCCAGTACTATGTTGAATAGGAGTGGTGAAAGTGGGCACCCTTGTCTTGTTCCTGTCCTCAGAGGGATGGCTTTCAGCTTTTGTCCATTGAGTATGATGTTGGCTGTGGGTCTATCATATATTGGCCTTTATTATGTTGAGGTACTTTCCTTCTATACCCATTTTACTGAGGGTTTTTATCATAAATGGGTGTTGGATCTTGTCGAATGCTTTCTCTGCGTCTATTGAGATGATCATGTGGTTTTTGTTTTTCATTTTGTTGATGTAGTGTATCACGTTGATTGACTTGCGGGTGTTGAACCATCCCTGTGTCCCTGGTATAAATCCCACTTGATCATGGTGTATAATCTTTTTGATGTATTGCTGTAATCGGTTTGCCAAAATTTGGTTGAGGATTTTTGCATCTATGTTCATCAGTGATATCGGCCTGTAGTTCTCCTTCTTTGTGTTGTCCTTGTCAGGTTTGGGGATCAGAGTGATGTTGGCTTCATAGAATGTGTTAGGGAGTTCTCCATCTTTCTCAATTTTCTGGAACAGTTTGAGGAGAATAGGTACAAAGAACTCACACTGCTTAACAACAAAAAAACAAACAACCCGATCAAAAAATGGGCAGAGGACATGAACAGACATTTCTCAAAAGAAGATATGAACATGGCCAATAGACACATGAAAAGATGTTCATCATCGCTAATCATCAGGGAAATGCAAATCAAAACTACACTAAGATATCACCTTACCCCCGTTAGATTGGCAAAAACATCCAAAACCAAGAACGACAAATGTTGGAGAGGTTGTGGATAAAGAGGAACCCTCATACACTGTTGGTGGGAATGCAAACTGGTACAGCCACTATGGAAAACAGTATGGAGATTTCTCAAAAGTTAAAAATAGAAATACCCTATGACCCAGCCATCCCATTACTGGGTATCTATCCTAAGAACCTGATATCAGATATCTCAAGAGTCCGTTGCACCCCTATGTTCATCGCAGCATTATTTACAATAGCCAAGACGTGGAACCAGCCTACATGCCCAGAAACTCATGATTGGATAAAGAAGATGTGGTATATATACACAATGGAATACTACTCAGCCATAAAAAAAGACGACATTGGCCCCTTCACAACAATGTGGATGGACCTCGAGGGCATTATGTTAAGCGAAATAAGTCAGTCAGAGAAAGACGAACTCTATATGACTCCACTCATAGGTGGAAATTAGTATATTGAGAAGGAGATCTGATGGGTGGTTACCAGGGAAAAGGGGGGGTGGGGGGAGGGCACGGAGGGGGAAGTGGTGTTCCCACAACATGACTAACAAAAATGTACAACTGAAATTTCACAAGCTTGTAATCCATCATAACATTAATAAACAAACAAAAAAAAAAAAGATGCTTTGGGGCCCATCTGCCCCTATGGAAAGAACGCAGCACTTTCTGCCTTGCAGCTCTAGGGCAATGTAGCACACCCACAGCAGAAGTTCTACTTCAGCCAGATCAGGCCCGCAAAGAAACTGCGTTTCACAGGCCTTTGTAAGAGATGTTCCCGGTAGGCTGTTAGAGCACTGTGCAGAGCGAGTTGTTTCTTAGCTTCCCAAAGAGCTGGAAGCAAGATACTTTGGGGCCCTTCTCACCCTTTGGAAAGAAGGCAGCACTTTGTGCCTTGCAGCTCTACTGCAATGTAGCACACCCCGAGCAGGAGTTCTACTTCAACCAGATCAGGCCCGCAAAGAAACTGCGTTTCACAGGCCTTTGTGAGAGATGTTCCCGGTAGGCTGTTAGAGCACTGTGCAGAGCGAGTTGTTTCTTAGCTTCCCAACGAGCTGGAAGCAAGATGCTTTAGGGGTCATCTGCCCTTAAGGAAAGAAGGCAGCACTTTGTGCCTTGCATCTCTAGGGCAATGTAGCACACCCAGAGCAGATGTTCTACTTCTGCCAGGTCAGGCCTGCAAAGAAAGTTCATTTCACAGGCCCTTGTAAGAGACGTTCCCGGTAGGCTGTTAGAGCACTGTGCAGAGCGACTTGTTTCTTAGCTTCCCAAAGAGCTGGAAGCAAGATGCTTTGGGGCCCTTCTCACCCTTTGGAAAGAAGGCAGCACTTTGTGCCTTGCAGCTCTAGGGCAATGTAGCACACCCCGAGCAGAAGTTCTACTTCAGCCAGATCAGGCCCGCAAAGAAACTGCGTTTCACAGGCCTTTGTAAGAGATGTTCCCGGTAGGCTGTTAGAGCACTGTGCAGAGCGAGTTGTTTCTTAGCTTCCCAGAGAGCTGGAAGCAAGATGCTTTGGGGCCCGTTGATTTTATACCCTGCTGCTTTGCTGTAGTTGTTGATTATTTCTAATAGTTTTTCTGTGGATTCTTTGGGGTTTTCTATGTATAAGATCATGTCGTCTGCAAACAACGCGAGTTTTACTTCTTCGTTACCTATTTGGATTCCTTTCATTTTTTTTCCTGCCGAATTGCTCTGGCCAGCACCTCCAGTACTATGTTGAATAGGAGTGGTGAAAGTGGGCACCCTTGTCTTGTTCCTGTCCTCAGAGGGATGGCTTTCAGCTTTTGTCCATTGAGTATGATGTTGGCTGTGGGTCTATCATATATTGGCCTTTATTATGTTGAGGTACTTTCCTTCTATACCCATTTTACTGAGGGTTTTTATCATAAATGGGTGTTGGATCTTGTCGAATGCTTTCTCTGCGTCTATTGAGATGATCATGTGGTTTTTGTTTTTCATTTTGTTGATGTAGTGTATCACGTTGATTGACTTGCGGGTGTTGAACCATCCCTGTGTCCCTGGTATAAATCCCACTTGATCATGGTGTATAATCTTTTTGATGTATTGCTGTAATCGGTTTGCCAAAATTTGGTTGAGGATTTTTGCATCTATGTTCATCAGTGATATCGGCCTGTAGTTCTCCTTCTTTGTGTTGTCCTTGTCAGGTTTGGGGATCAGAGTGATGTTGGCTTCATAGAATGTGTTAGGGAGTTCTCCATCTTTCTCAATTTTCTGGAACAGTTTGAGGAGAATAGGTACAAAGAACTCACACTGCTTAACAACAAAGAAACAAACAACCCGATCAAAAAATGGGCAGAGGACATGAACAGACATTTCTCAAAAGAAGATATGAACATGGCCAATAGACACATGAAAAGATGTTCATCATCGCTAATCATCAGGGAAATGCAAATCAAAACTACACTAAGATATCACCTTACCCCCGTTAGATTGGCAAAAACATCCAAAACCAAGAACGACAAATGTTGGAGAGGTTGTGGATAAAGAGGAACCCTCATACACTGTTGGTGGGAATGCAAACTGGTACAGCCACTATGGAAAACAGTATGGAGATTTCTCAAAAGTTAAAAATAGAAATACCCTATGACCCAGCCATCCCATTACTGGGTATCTATCCTAAGAACCTGATATCAGATATCTCAAGAGTCCGTTGCACCCCTATGTTCATCGCAGCATTATTTACAATAGCCAAGACGTGGAACCAGCCTACATGCCCAGAAACTCATGATTGGATAAAGAAGATGTGGTATATATACACAATGGAATACTACTCAGCCATAAAAAAAGACGACATTGGCCCCTTCACAACAATGTGGATGGACCTCGAGGGCATTATGTTAAGCGAAATAAGTCAGTCAGAGAAAGACGAACTCTATATGACTCCACTCATAGGTGGAAATTAGTATATTGAGAAGGAGATCTGATGGGTGGTTACCAGGGAAAAGGGGGGGTGGGGGGAGGGCACGGAGGGGGAAGTGGTGTTCCCACAACATGACTAACAAAAATGTACAACTGAAATTTCACAAGCTTGTAATCCATCATAACATTAATAAACAAAAAAAAAAAAAAAAGATGCTTTGGGGCCCATCTGCCCCTATGGAAAGAACGCAGCACTTTCTGCCTTGCAGCTCTAGGGCAATGTAGCACACCCACAGCAGAAGTTCTACTTCAGCCAGATCAGGCCCGCAAAGAAACTGCGTTTCACAGGCCTTTGTAAGAGATGTTCCCGGTAGGCTGTTAGAGCACTGTGCAGAGCGAGTTGTTTCTTAGCTTCCCAAAGAGCTGGAAGCAAGATACTTTGGGGCCCTTCTCACCCTTTGGAAAGAAGGCAGCACTTTGTGCCTTGCAGCTCTACTGCAATGTAGCACACCCCGAGCAGGAGTTCTACTTCAACCAGATCAGGCCCGCAAAGAAACTGCGTTTCACAGGCCTTTGTGAGAGATGTTCCCGGTAGGCTGTTAGAGCACTGTGCAGAGCGAGTTGTTTCTTAGCTTCCCAACGAGCTGGAAGCAAGATGCTTTAGGGGTCATCTGCCCTTAAGGAAAGAAGGCAGCACTTTGTGCCTTGCATCTCTAGGGCAATGTAGCACACCCAGAGCAGATGTTCTACTTCTGCCAGGTCAGGCCTGCAAAGAAAGTTCATTTCACAGGCCCTTGTAAGAGACGTTCCCGGTAGGCTGTTAGAGCACTGTGCAGAGCGACTTGTTTCTTAGCTTCCCAAAGAGCTGGAAGCAAGATGCTTTGGGGCCCTTCTCACCCTTTGGAAAGAAGGCAGCACTTTGTGCCTTGCAGCTCTAGGGCAATGTAGCACACCCCGAGCAGAAGTTCTACTTCAGCCAGATCAGGCCCGCAAAGAAACTGCGTTTCACAGGCCTTTGTAAGAGATGTTCCCGGTAGGCTGTTAGAGCACTGTGCAGAGCGAGTTGTTTCTTAGCTTCCCAGAGAGCTGGAAGCAAGATGCTTTGGGGCCCGTTGATTTTATACCCTGCTGCTTTGCTGTAGTTGTTGATTATTTCTAATAGTTTTTCTGTGGATTCTTTGGGGTTTTCTATGTATAAGATCATGTCGTCTGCAAACAACGCGAGTTTTACTTCTTCGTTACCTATTTGGATTCCTTTCATTTTTTTTTCCTGCCGAATTGCTCTGGCCAGCACCTCCAGTACTATGTTGAATAGGAGTGGTGAAAGTGGGCACCCTTGTCTTGTTCCTGTCCTCAGAGGGATGGCTTTCAGCTTTTGTCCATTGAGTATGATGTTGGCTGTGGGTCTATCATATATTGGCCTTTATTATGTTGAGGTACTTTCCTTCTATACCCATTTTACTGAGGGTTTTTATCATAAATGGGTGTTGGATCTTGTCGAATGCTTTCTCTGCGTCTATTGAGATGATCATGTGGTTTTTGTTTTTCATTTTGTTGATGTAGTGTATCACGTTGATTGACTTGCGGGTGTTGAACCATCCCTGTGTCCCTGGTATAAATCCCACTTGATCATGGTGTATAATCTTTTTGATGTATTGCTGTAATCGGTTTGCCAAAATTTTGTTGAGGATTTTTGCATCTATGTTCATCAGTGATATCGGCCTGTAGTTCTCCTTCTTTGTGTTGTCCTTGTCAGGTTTGGGGATCAGAGTGATGTTGGCTTCATAGAATGTGTTAGGGAGTTCTCCATCTTTCTCAATTTTCTGGAACAGTTTGAGGAGAATAGGTACAAAGAACTCACACTGCTTAACAACAAAGAAACAAACAACCCGATCAAAAAATGGGCAGAGGACATGAACAGACATTTCTCAAAAGAAGATATGAACATGGCCAATAGACACATGAAAAGATGTTCATCATCGCTAATCATCAGGGAAATGCAAATCAAAACTACACTAAGATATCACCTTACCCCCGTTAGATTGGCAAAAACATCCAAAACCAAGAACGACAAATGTTGCAGAGGTTGTGGATAAAGAGGAACCCTCATACACTGTTGGTGGGAATGCAAACTGGTACAGCCACTATGGAAAACAGTATGGAGATTTCTCAAAAGTTAAAAATAGAAATACCCTATGACCCAGCCATCCCATTACTGGGTATCTATCCTAAGAACCTGATATCAGATATCTCAAGAGTCCGTTGCACCCCTATGTTCATCGCAGCATTATTTACAATAGCCAAGACGTGGAACCAGCCTACATGCCCAGAAACTCATGATTGGATAAAGAAGATGTGGTATATATACACAATGGAATACTACTCAGCCATAAAAAAAGACGACATTGGCCCCTTCACAACAATGTGGATGGACCTCGAGGGCATTATGTTAAGCGAAATAAGTCAGTCAGAGAAAGACGAACTCTATATGACTCCACTCATAGGTGGAAATTAGTATATTGAGAAGGAGATCTGATGGGTGGTTACCAGGGAAAAGGGGGGGTGGGGGGAGGGCACGGAGGGGGAAGTGGTGTTCCCACAACATGACTAACAAAAATGTACAACTGAAATTTCACAAGCTTGTAATCCATCATAACATTAATAAACAAACAAAAAAAAAAAAGATGCTTTGGGGCCCATCTGCCCCTATGGAAAGAACGCAGCACTTTCTGCCTTGCAGCTCTAGGGCAATGTAGCACACCCACAGCAGAAGTTCTACTTCAGCCAGATCAGGCCCGCAAAGAAACTGCGTTTCACAGGCCTTTGTAAGAGATGTTCCCGGTAGGCTGTTAGAGCACTGTGCAGAGCGAGTTGTTTCTTAGCTTCCCAAAGAGCTGGAAGCAAGATACTTTGGGGCCCTTCTCACCCTTTGGAAAGAAGGCAGCACTTTGTGCCTTGCAGCTCTACTGCAATGTAGCACACCCCGAGCAGGAGTTCTACTTCAACCAGATCAGGCCCGCAAAGAAACTGCGTTTCACAGGCCTTTGTGAGAGATGTTCCCGGTAGGCTGTTAGAGCACTGTGCAGAGCGAGTTGTTTCTTAGCTTCCCAACGAGCTGGAAGCAAGATGCTTTAGGGGTCATCTGCCCTTAAGGAAAGAAGGCAGCACTTTGTGCCTTGCATCTCTAGGGCAATGTAGCACACCCAGAGCAGATGTTCTACTTCTGCCAGGTCAGGCCTGCAAAGAAAGTTCATTTCACAGGCCCTTGTAAGAGACGTTCCCGGTAGGCTGTTAGAGCACTGTGCAGAGCGACTTGTTTCTTAGCTTCCCAAAGAGCTGGAAGCAAGATGCTTTGGGGCCCTTCTCACCCTTTGGAAAGAAGGCAGCACTTTGTGCCTTGCAGCTCTAGGGCAATGTAGCACACCCCGAGCAGAAGTTCTACTTCAGCCAGATCAGGCCCGCAAAGAAACTGCGTTTCACAGGCCTTTGTAAGAGATGTTCCCGGTAGGCTGTTAGAGCACTGTGCAGAGCGAGTTGTTTCTTAGCTTCCCAGAGAGCTGGAAGCAAGATGCTTTGGGGCCCGTTGATTTTATACCCTGCTGCTTTGCTGTAGTTGTTGATTATTTCTAATAGTTTTTCTGTGGATTCTTTGGGGTTTTCTATGTATAAGATCATGTCGTCTGCAAACAACGCGAGTTTTACTTCTTCGTTACCTATTTGGATTCCTTTCATTTTTTTTTCCTGCCGAATTGCTCTGGCCAGCACCTCCAGTACTATGTTGAATAGGAGTGGTGAAAGTGGGCACCCTTGTCTTGTTCCTGTCCTCAGAGGGATGGCTTTCAGCTTTTGTCCATTGAGTATGATGTTGGCTGTGGGTCTATCATATATTGGCCTTTATTATGTTGAGGTACTTTCCTTCTATACCCGTTTTACTGAGGGTTTTTATCATAAATGGGTGTTGGATCTTGTCGAATGCTTTCTCTGCGTCTATTGAGATGATCATGTGGTTTTTGTTTTTCATTTTGTTGATGTAGTGTATCACGTTGATTGACTTGCGGGTGTTGAACCATCCCTGTGTCCCTGGTATAAATCCCACTTGATCATGGTGTATAATCTTTTTGATGTATTGCTGTAATCGGTTTGCCAAAATTTGGTTGAGGATTTTTGCATCTATGTTCATCAGTGATATCGGCCTGTAGTTCTCCTTCTTTGTGTTGTCCTTGTCAGGTTTGGGGATCAGAGTGATGTTGGCTTCATAGAATGTGTTAGGGAGTTCTCCATCTTTCTCAATTTTCTGGAACAGTTTGAGGAGAATAGGTACAAAGAACTCACACTGCTTAACAACAAAGAAACAAACAACCCGATCAAAAAATGGGCAGAGGACATGAACAGACATTTCTCAAAAGAAGATATGAACATGGCCAATAGACACATGAAAAGATGTTCATCATCGCTAATCATCAGGGAAATGCAAATCAAAACTACACTAAGATATCACCTTACCCCCGTTAGATTGGCAAAAACATCCAAAACCAAGAACGACAAATGTTGGAGAGGTTGTGGATAAAGAGGAACCCTCATACACTGTTGGTGGGAATGCAAACTGGTACAGCCACTATGGAAAACAGTATGGAGATTTCTCAAAAGTTAAAAATAGAAATACCCTATGACCCAGCCATCCCATTACTGGGTATCTATCCTAAGAACCTGATATCAGATATCTCAAGAGTCCGTTGCACCCCTATGTTCATCGCAGCATTATTTACAATAGCCAAGACGTGGAACCAGCCTACATGCCCAGAAACTGATGATTGGATAAAGAAGATGTGGTATATATACACAATGGAATACTACTCAGCCATAAAAAAAGACGACATTGGCCCCTTCACAACAATGTGGATGGACCTCGAGGGCATTATGTTAAGCGAAATAAGTCAGTCAGAGAAAGACGAACTCTATATGACTCCACTCATAGGTGGAAATTAGTATATTGAGAAGGAGATCTGATGGGTGGTTACCAGGGAAAAGGGGGGGTGGGGGGAGGGCACGGAGGGGGAAGTGGTGTTCCCACAACATGACTAACAAAAATGTACAACTGAAATTTCACAAGCTTGTAATCCATCATAACATTAATAAACAAAAAAAAAAAAAAAAGATGCTTTGGGGCCCATCTGCCCCTATGGAAAGAACGCAGCACTTTCTGCCTTGCAGCTCTAGGGCAATGTAGCACACCCACAGCAGAAGTTCTACTTCAGCCAGATCAGGCCCGCAAAGAAACTGCGTTTCACAGGCCTTTGTAAGAGATGTTCCCGGTAGGCTGTTAGAGCACTGTGCAGAGCGAGTTGTTTCTTAGCTTCCCAAAGAGCTGGAAGCAAGATACCTTGGGGCCCTTCTCACCCTTTGGAAAGAAGGCAGCACTTTGTGCCTTGCAGCTCTACTGCAATGTAGCACACCCCGAGCAGGAGTTCTACTTCAACCAGATCAGGCCCGCAAAGAAACTGCGTTTCACAGGCCTTTGTGAGAGATGTTCCCGGTAGGCTGTTAGAGCACTGTGCAGAGCGAGTTGTTTCTTAGCTTCCCAACGAGCTGGAAGCAAGATGCTTTAGGGGTCATCTGCCCTTAAGGAAAGAAGGCAGCACTTTGTGCCTTGCATCTCTAGGGCAATGTAGCACACCCAGAGCAGATGTTCTACTTCTGCCAGGTCAGGCCTGCAAAGAAAGTTCATTTCACAGGCCCTTGTAAGAGACGTTCCCGGTAGGCTGTTAGAGCACTGTGCAGAGCGACTTGTTTCTTAGCTTCCCAAAGAGCTGGAAGCAAGATGCTTTGGGGCCCTTCTCACCCTTTGGAAAGAAGGCAGCACTTTGTGCCTTGCAGCTCTAGGGCAATGTAGCACACCCCGAGCAGAAGTTCTACTTCAGCCAGATCAGGCCCGCAAAGAAACTGCGTTTCACAGGCCTTTGTAAGAGATGTTCCCGGTAGGCTGTTAGAGCACTGTGCAGAGCGAGTTGTTTCTTAGCTTCCCAGAGAGCTGGAAGCAAGATGCTTTGGGGCCCGTTGATTTTATACCCTGCTGCTTTGCTGTAGTTGTTGATTATTTCTAATAGTTTTTCTGTGGATTCTTTGGGGTTTTCTATGTATAAGATCATGTCGTCTGCAAACAACGCGAGTTTTACTTCTTCGTTACCTATTTGGATTCCTTTCATTTTTTTTTCCTGCCGAATTGCTCTGGCCAGCACCTCCAGTACTATGTTGAATAGGAGTGGTGAAAGTGGGCACCCTTGTCTTGTTCCTGTCCTCAGAGGGATGGCTTTCAGCTTTTGTCCATTGAGTATGATGTTGGCTGTGTGTCTATCATATATGGCCTTTATTATGTTGAGGTACTTTCCTTCTATACCCGTTTTACTGAGGGTTTTTATCATAAATGGGTGTTGGATCTTGTCGAATGCTTTCTCTGCGTCTATTGAGATGATCATGTGGTTTTTGTTTTTCATTTTGTTGATGTAGTGTATCACGTTGATTGACTTGCGGGTGTTGAACCATCCCTGTGTCCCTGGTATAAATCCCACTTGATCATGGTGTATAATCTTTTTGATGTATTGCTGTAATCGGTTTGCCAAAATTTTGTTGAGGATTTTTGCATCTATGTTCATCAGTGATATCGGCCTGTAGTTCTCCTTCTTTGTGTTGTCCTTGTCAGGTTTGGGGATCAGAGTGATGTTGGCTTCATAGAATGTGTTAGGGAGTTCTCCATCTTTCTCAATTTTCTGGAACAGTTTGAGGAGAATAGGTACAAAGAACTCACACTGCTTAACAACAAAGAAACAAACAACCCGATCAAAAAATGGGCAGAGGACATGAACAGACATTTCTCAAAAGAAGATATGAACATGGCCAATAGACACATGAAAAGATGTTCATCATCGCTAATCATCAGGGAAATGCAAATCAAAACTACACTAAGATATCACCTTACCCCCGTTAGATTGGCAAAAACATCCAAAACCAAGAACGACAAATGTTGGAGAGGTTGTGGATAAAGAGGAACCCTCATACACTGTTGGTGGGAATGCAAACTGGTACAGCCACTATGGAAAACAGTATGGAGATTTCTCAAAAGTTAAAAATAGAAATACCCTATGACCCAGCCATCCCATTACTGGGTATCTATCCTAAGAACCTGATATCAGATATCTCAAGAGTCCGTTGCACCCCTATGTTCATCGCAGCATTATTTACAATAGCCAAGACGTGGAACCAGCCTACATGCCCAGAAACTGATGATTGGATAAAGAAGATGTGGTATATATACACAATGGAATACTACTCAGCCATAAAAAAAGACGACATTGGCCCCTTCACAACAATGTGGATGGACCTCGAGGGCATTATGTTAAGCGAAATAAGTCAGTCAGAGAAAGACGAACTCTATATGACTCCACTCATAGGTGGAAATTAGTATATTGAGAAGGAGATCTGATGGGTGGTTACCAGGGAAAAGGGGGGGTGGGGGGAGGGCACGGAGGGGGAAGTGGTGTTCCCACAACATGACTAACAAAAATGTACAACTGAAATTTCACAAGCTTGTAATCCATCATAACATTAATAAACAAAAAAAAAAAAAAAAGATGCTTTGGGGCCCATCTGCCCCTATGGAAAGAACGCAGCACTTTCTGCCTTGCAGCTCTAGGGCAATGTAGCACACCCACAGCAGAAGTTCTACTTCAGCCAGATCAGGCCCGCAAAGAAACTGCGTTTCACAGGCCTTTGTAAGAGATGTTCCCGGTAGGCTGTTAGAGCACTGTGCAGAGCGAGTTGTTTCTTAGCTTCCCAAAGAGCTGGAAGCAAGATACTTTGGGGCCCTTCTCACCCTTTGGAAAGAAGGCAGCACTTTGTGCCTTGCAGCTCTACTGCAATGTAGCACACCCCGAGCAGGAGTTCTACTTCAACCAGATCAGGCCCGCAAAGAAACTGCGTTTCACAGGCCTTTGTGAGAGATGTTCCCGGTAGGCTGTTAGAGCACTGTGCAGAGCGAGTTGTTTCTTAGCTTCCCAACGAGCTGGAAGCAAGATGCTTTAGGGGTCATCTGCCCTTAAGGAAAGAAGGCAGCACTTTGTGCCTTGCATCTCTAGGGCAATGTAGCACACCCAGAGCAGATGTTCTACTTCTGCCAGGTCAGGCCTGCAAAGAAAGTTCATTTCACAGGCCCTTGTAAGAGACGTTCCCGGTAGGCTGTTAGAGCACTGTGCAGAGCGACTTGTTTCTTAGCTTCCCAAAGAGCTGGAAGCAAGATGCTTTGGGGCCCTTCTCACCCTTTGGAAAGAAGGCAGCACTTTGTGCCTTGCAGCTCTAGGGCAATGTAGCACACCCCGAGCAGAAGTTCTACTTCAGCCAGATCAGGCCCGCAAAGAAACTGCGTTTCACAGGCCTTTGTAAGAGATGTTCCCGGTAGGCTGTTAGAGCACTGTGCAGAGCGAGTTGTTTCTTAGCTTCCCAGAGAGCTGGAAGCAAGATGCTTTGGGGCCCGTTGATTTTATACCCTGCTGCTTTGCTGTAGTTGTTGATTATTTCTAATAGTTTTTCTGTGGATTCTTTGGGGTTTTCTATGTATAAGATCATGTCGTCTGCAAACAACGCGAGTTTTACTTCTTCGTTACCTATTTGGATTCCTTTCATTTTTTTTTCCTGCCGAATTGCTCTGGCCAGCACCTCCAGTACTATGTTGAATAGGAGTGGTGAAAGTGGGCACCCTTGTCTTGTTCCTGTCCTCAGAGGGATGGCTTTCAGCTTTTGTCCATTGAGTATGATGTTGGCTGTGGGTCTATCATATATTGGCCTTTATTATGTTGAGGTACTTTCCTTCTATACCCGTTTTACTGAGGGTTTTTATCATAAATGGGTGTTGGATCTTGTCGAATGCTTTCTCTGCGTCTATTGAGATGATCATGTGGTTTTTGTTTTTCATTTTGTTGATGTAGTGTATCACGTTGATTGACTTGCGGGTGTTGAACCATCCCTGTGTCCCTGGTATAAATCCCACTTGATCATGGTGTATAATCTTTTTGATGTATTGCTGTAATCGGTTTGCCAAAATTTTGTTGAGGATTTTTGCATCTATGTTCATCAGTGATATCGGCCTGTAGTTCTCCTTCTTTGTGTTGTCCTTGTCAGGTTTGGGGATCAGAGTGATGTTGGCTTCATAGAATGTGTTAGGGAGTTCTCCATCTTTCTCAATTTTCTGGAACAGTTTGAGGAGAATAGGTACAAAGAACTCACACTGCTTAACAACAAAGAAACAAACAACCCGATCAAAAAATGGGCAGAGGACATGAACAGACATTTCTCAAAAGAAGATATGAACATGGCCAATAGACACATGAAAAGATGTTCATCATCGCTAATCATCAGGGAAATGCAAATCAAAACTACACTAAGATATCACCTTACCCCCGTTAGATTGGCAAAAACATCCAAAACCAAGAACGACAAATGTTGGAGAGGTTGTGGATAAAGAGGAACCCTCATACACTGTTGGTGGGAATGCAAACTGGTACAGCCACTATGGAAAACAGTATGGAGATTTCTCAAAAGTTAAAAATAGAAATACCCTATGACCCAGCCATCCCATTACTGGGTATCTATCCTAAGAACCTGATATCAGATATCTCAAGAGTCCGTTGCACCCCTATGTTCATCGCAGCATTATTTACAATAGCCAAGACGTGGAACCAGCCTACATGCCCAGAAACTCATGATTGGATAAAGAAGATGTGGTATATATACACAATGGAATACTACTCAGCCATAAAAAAAGACGACATTGGCCCCTTCACAACAATGTGGATGGACCTCGAGGGCATTATGTTAAGCGAAATAAGTCAGTCAGAGAAAGACGAACTCTATATGACTCCACTCATAGGTGGAAATTAGTATATTGAGAAGGAGATCTGATGGGTGGTTACCAGGGAAAAGGGGGGGTGGGGGGAGGGCACGGAGGGGGAAGTGGTGTTCCCACAACATGACTAACAAAAATGTACAACTGAAATTTCACAAGCTTGTAATCCATCATAACATTAATAAACAAAAAAAAAAAAAAAAGATGCTTTGGGGCCCATCTGCCCCTATGGAAAGAACGCAGCACTTTCTGCCTTGCAGCTCTAGGGCAATGTAGCACACCCACAGCAGAAGTTCTACTTCAGCCAGATCAGGCCCGCAAAGAAACTGCGTTTCACAGGCCTTTGTAAGAGATGTTCCCGGTAGGCTGTTAGAGCACTGTGCAGAGCGAGTTGTTTCTTAGCTTCCCAAAGAGCTGGAAGCAAGATACTTTGGGGCCCTTCTCACCCTTTGGAAAGAAGGCAGCACTTTGTGCCTTGCAGCTCTACTGCAATGTAGCACACCCCGAGCAGGAGTTCTACTTCAACCAGATCAGGCCCGCAAAGAAACTGCGTTTCACAGGCCTTTGTGAGAGATGTTCCCGGTAGGCTGTTAGAGCACTGTGCAGAGCGAGTTGTTTCTTAGCTTCCCAACGAGCTGGAAGCAAGATGCTTTAGGGGTCATCTGCCCTTAAGGAAAGAAGGCAGCACTTTGTGCCTTGCATCTCTAGGGCAATGTAGCACACCCAGAGCAGATGTTCTACTTCTGCCAGGTCAGGCCTGCAAAGAAAGTTCATTTCACAGGCCCTTGTAAGAGACGTTCCCGGTAGGCTGTTAGAGCACTGTGCAGAGCGACTTGTTTCTTAGCTTCCCAAAGAGCTGGAAGCAAGATGCTTTGGGGCCCTTCTCACCCTTTGGAAAGAAGGCAGCACTTTGTGCCTTGCAGCTCTAGGGCAATGTAGCACACCCCGAGCAGAAGTTCTACTTCAGCCAGATCAGGCCCGCAAAGAAACTGCGTTTCACAGGCCTTTGTAAGAGATGTTCCCGGTAGGCTGTTAGAGCACTGTGCAGAGCGAGTTGTTTCTTAGCTTCCCAGAGAGCTGGAAGCAAGATGCTTTGGGGCCCGTTAATTTTATACCCTGCTGCTTTGCTGTAGTTGTTGATTATTTCTAATAGTTTTTCTGTGGATTCTTTGGGGTTTTCTATGTATAAGATCATGTCGTCTGCAAACAACGCGAGTTTTACTTCTTCGTTACCTATTTGGATTCCTTTCATTTTTTTTTCCTGCCGAATTGCTCTGGCCAGCACCTCCAGTACTATGTTGAATAGGAGTGGTGAAAGTGGGCACCCTTGTCTTGTTCCTGTCCTCAGAGGGATGGCTGTCAGCTTTTGTCCATTGAGTATGATGTTGGCTGTGGGTCTATCATATATGGCCTTTATTATGTTGAGGTACTTTCCTTCTATACCCATTTGACTGAGGGTTTTTATCATAAATGGGTGTTGGATCTTGTCGAATGCTTTCTCTGCGTCTATTGAGATGATCATGTGGTTTTTGTTTTTCATTTTGTTGATGTAGTGTATCACGTTGATTGACTTGCGGGTGTTGAACCATCCCTGTGTCCCTGGTATAAATCCCACTTGATCATGGTGTATAATCTTTTTGATGTATTGCTGTAATCGGTTTGCCAAAATTTTGTTGAGGATTTTTGCATCTATGTTCATCAGTGATATCGGCCTGTAGTTCTCCTTCTTTGTGTTGTCCTTGTCAGGTTTGGGGATCAGAGTGATGTTGGCTTCATAGAATGTGTTAGGGAGTTCTCCATCTTTCTCAATTTTCTGGAACAGTTTGAGGAGAATAGGTACAAAGAACTCACACTGCTTAACAACAAAGAAACAAACAACCCGATCAAAAAATGGGCAGAGGACATGAACAGACATTTCTCAAAAGAAGATATGAACATGGCCAATAGACACATGAAAAGATGTTCATCATCGCTAATCATCAGGGAAATGCAAATCAAAACTACACTAAGATATCACCTTACCCCCGTTAGATTGGCAAAAACATCCAAAACCAAGAACGACAAATGTTGGAGAGGTTGTGGATAAAGAGGAACCCTCATACACTGTTGGTGGGAATGCAAACTGGTACAGCCACTATGGAAAACAGTATGGAGATTTCTCAAAAGTTAAAAATAGAAATACCCTATGACCCAGCCATCCCATTACTGGGTATCTATCCTAAGAACCTGATATCAGATATCTCAAGAGTCCGTTGCACCCCTATGTTCATCGCAGCATTATTTACAATAGCCAAGACGTGGAACCAGCCTACATGCCCAGAAACTCATGATTGGATAAAGAAGATGTGGTATATATACACAATGGAATACTACTCAGCCATAAAAAAAGACGACATTGGCCCCTTCACAACAATGTGGATGGACCTCGAGGGCATTATGTTAAGCGAAATAAGTCAGTCAGAGAAAGACGAACTCTATATGACTCCACTCATAGGTGGAAATTAGTATATTGAGAAGGAGATCTGATGGGTGGTTACCAGGGAAAAGGGGGGGTGGGGGGAGGGCACGGAGGGGGAAGTGGTGTTCCCACAACATGACTAACAAAAATGTACAACTGAAATTTCACAAGCTTGTAATCCATCATAACATTAATAAACAAAAAAAAAAAAAAAAGATGCTTTGGGGCCCATCTGCCCCTATGGAAAGAACGCAGCACTTTCTGCCTTGCAGCTCTAGGGCAATGTAGCACACCCACAGCAGAAGTTCTACTTCAGCCAGATCAGGCCCGCAAAGAAACTGCGTTTCACAGGCCTTTGTAAGAGATGTTCCCGGTAGGCTGTTAGAGCACTGTGCAGAGCGAGTTGTTTCTTAGCTTCCCAAAGAGCTGGAAGCAAGATACTTTGGGGCCCTTCTCACCCTTTGGAAAGAAGGCAGCACTTTGTGCCTTGCAGCTCTACTGCAATGTAGCACACCCCGAGCAGGAGTTCTACTTCAACCAGATCAGGCCCGCAAAGAAACTGCGTTTCACAGGCCTTTGTGAGAGATGTTCCCGGTAGGCTGTTAGAGCACTGTGCAGAGCGAGTTGTTTCTTAGCTTCCCAACGAGCTGGAAGCAAGATGCTTTAGGGGTCATCTGCCCTTAAGGAAAGAAGGCAGCACTTTGTGCCTTGCATCTCTAGGGCAATGTAGCACACCCAGAGCAGATGTTCTACTTCTGCCAGGTCAGGCCTGCAAAGAAAGTTCATTTCACAGGCCCTTGTAAGAGACGTTCCCGGTAGGCTGTTAGAGCACTGTGCAGAGCGACTTGTTTCTTAGCTTCCCAAAGAGCTGGAAGCAAGATGCTTTGGGGCCCTTCTCACCCTTTGGAAAGAAGGCAGCACTTTGTGCCTTGCAGCTCTAGGGCAATGTAGCACACCCCGAGCAGAAGTTCTACTTCAGCCAGATCAGGCCCGCAAAGAAACTGCGTTTCACAGGCCTTTGTAAGAGATGTTCCCGGTAGGCTGTTAGAGCACTGTGCAGAGCGAGTTGTTTCTTAGCTTCCCAGAGAGCTGGAAGCAAGATGCTTTGGGGCCCGTTGATTTTATACCCTGCTGCTTTGCTGTAGTTGTTGATTATTTCTAATAGTTTTTCTGTGGATTCTTTGGGGTTTTCTATGTATAAGATCATGTCGTCTGCAAACAACGCGAGTTTTACTTCTTCGTTACCTATTTGGATTCCTTTCATTTTTTTTTCCTGCCGAATTGCTCTGGCCAGCACCTCCAGTACTATGTTGAATAGGAGTGGTGAAAGTGGGCACCCTTGTCTTGTTCCTGTCCTCAGAGGGATGGCTTTCAGCTTTTGTCCATTGAGTATGATGTTGGCTGTGGCTCTATCATATATTGGCCTTTATTATGTTGAGGTACTTTCCTTCTATACCCATTTTACTGAGGGTTTTTATCATAAATGGGTGTTGGATCTTGTCGAATGCTTTCTCTGCGTCTATTGAGATGATCATGTGGTTTTTGTTTTTCATTTTGTTGATGTAGTGTATCACGTTGATTGACTTGCGGGTGTTGAACCATCCCTGTGTCCCTGGTATAAATCCCACTTGATCATGGTGTATAATCTTTTTGATGTATTGCTGTAATCGGTTTGCCAAAATTTGGTTGAGGATTTTTGCATCTATGTTCATCAGTGATATCGGCCTGTAGTTCTCCTTCTTTGTGTTGTCCTTGTCAGGTTTGGGGATCAGAGTGATGTTGGCTTCATAGAATGTGTTAGGGAGTTCTCCATCTTTCTCAATTTTCTGGAACAGTTTGAGGAGAATAGGTACAAAGAACTCACACTGCTTAACAACAAAGAAACAAACAACCCGATCAAAAAATGGGCAGAGGACATGAACAGACATTTCTCAAAAGAAGATATGAACATGGCCAATAGACACATGAAAAGATGTTCATCATCGCTAATCATCAGGGAAATGCAAATCAAAACTACACTAAGATATCACCTTACCCCCGTTAGATTGGCAAAAACATCCAAAACCAAGAACGACAAATGTTGGAGAGGTTGTGGATAAAGAGGAACCCTCATACACTGTTGGTGGGAATGCAAACTGGTACAGCCACTATGGAAAACAGTATGGAGATTTCTCAAAAGTCAAAAATAGAAATACCCTATGACCCAGCCATCCCATTACTGGGTATCTATCCTAAGAACCTGATATCAGATATCTCAAGAGTCCGTTGCACCCCTATGTTCATCGCAGCATTATTTACAATAGCCAAGACGTGGAACCAGCCTACATGCCCAGAAACTCATGATTGGATAAAGAAGATGTGGTATATATACACAATGGAATACTACTCAGCCATAAAAAAAGACGACATTGGCCCCTTCACAACAATGTGGATGGACCTCGAGGGCATTATGTTAAGCGAAATAAGTCAGTCAGAGAAAGACGAACTCTATATGACTCCACTCATAGGTGGAAATTAGTATATTGAGAAGGAGATCTGATGGGTGGTTACCAGGGAAAAGGGGGGGTGGGGGGAGGGCACGGAGGGGGAAGTGGTGTTCCCACAACATGACTAACAAAAATGTACAACTGAAATTTCACAAGCTTGTAATCCATCATAACATTAATAAACAAAAAAAAAAAAAAAAGATGCTTTGGGGCCCATCTGCCCCGATGGAAAGAACGCAGCACTTTCTGCCTTGGAGCTCTAGGGCAATGTAGCACACCCACAGCAGAAGTTCTACTTCAGCCAGATCAGGCCCGCAAAGAAACTGCGTTTCACAGGCCTTTGTAAGAGATGTTCCCGGTAGGCTGTTAGAGCACTGTGCAGAGCGAGTTGTTTCTTAGCTTCCCAAAGAGCTGGAAGCAAGATACCTTGGGGCCCTTCTCACCCTTTGGAAAGAAGGCAGCACTTTGTGCCTTGCAGCTCTACTGCAATGTAGCACACCCCGAGCAGGAGTTCGACTTCAACCAGATCAGGCCCGCAAAGAAACTGCGTTTCACAGGCCTTTGTGAGAGATGTTCCCGGTAGGCTGTTAGAGCACTGTGCAGAGCGAGTTGTTTCTTAGCTTCCCAACGAGCTGGAAGCAAGATGCTTTAGGGGTCATCTGCCCTTAAGGAAAGAAGGCAGCACTTTGTGCCTTGCATCTCTAGGGCAATGTAGCACACCCAGAGCAGATGTTCTACTTCTGCCAGGTCAGGCCTGCAAAGAAAGTTCATTTCACAGGCCCTTGTAAGAGACGTTCCCGGTAGGCTGTTAGAGCACTGTGCAGAGCGACTTGTTTCTTAGCTTCCCAAAGAGCTGGAAGCAAGATGCTTTGGGGCCCTTCTCACCCTTTGGAAAGAAGGCAGCACTTTGTGCCTTGCAGCTCTAGGGCAATGTAGCACACCCCGAGCAGAAGTTCTACTTCAGCCAGATCAGGCCCGCAAAGAAACTGCGTTTCACAGGCCTTTGTAAGAGATGTTCCCGGTAGGCTGTTAGAGCACTGTGCAGAGCGAGTTGTTTCTTAGCTTCCCAGAGAGCTGGAAGCAAGATGCTTTGGGGCCCGTTGATTTTATACCCTGCTGCTTTGCTGTAGTTGTTGATTATTTCTAATAGTTTTTCTGTGGATTCTTTGGGGTTTTCTATGTATAAGATCATGTCGTCTGCAAACAACGCGAGTTTTACTTCTTCGTTACCTATTTGGATTCCTTTCATTTTTTTTTCCTGCCGAATTGCTCTGGCCAGCACCTCCAGTACTATGTTGAATAGGAGTGGTGAAAGTGGGCACCCTTGTCTTGTTCCTGTCCTCAGAGGGATGGCTTTCAGCTTTTGTCCATTGAGTATGATGTTGGCTGTGGGTCTATCATATATGGCCTTTATTATGTTGAGGTACTTTCCTTCTATACCCGTTTTACTGAGGGTTTTTATCATAAATGGGTGTTGGATCTTGTCGAATGCTTTCTCTGCGTCTATTGAGATGATCATGTGGTTTTTGTTTTTCATTTTGTTGATGTAGTGTATCACGTTGATTGACTTGCGGGTGTTGAACCATCCCTGTGTCCCTGGTATAAATCCCACTTGATCATGGTGTATAATCTTTTTGATGTATTGCTGTAATCGGTTTGCCAAAATTTTGTTGAGGATTTTTGCATCTATGTTCATCAGTGATATCGGCCTGTAGTTCTCCTTCTTTGTGTTGTCCTTGTCAGGTTTGGGGATCAGAGTGATGTTGGCTTCATAGAATGTGTTAGGGAGTTCTCCATCTTTCTCAATTTTCTGGAACAGTTTGAGGAGAATAGGTACAAAGAACTCACACTGCTTAACAACAAAGAAACAAACAACCCGATCAAAAAATGGGCAGAGGACATGAACAGACATTTCTCAAAAGAAGATATGAACATGGCCAATAGACACATGAAAAGATGTTCATCATCGCTAATCATCAGGGAAATGCAAATCAAAACTACACTAAGATATCACCTTACCCCCGTTAGATTGGCAAAAACATCCAAAACCAAGAACGACAAATGTTGGAGAGGTTGTGGATAAAGAGGAACCCTCATACACTGTTGGTGGGAATGCAAACTGGTACAGCCACTATGGAAAACAGTATGGAGATTTCTCAAAAGTTAAAAATAGAAATACCCTATGACCCAGCCATCCCATTACTGGGTATCTATCCTAAGAACCTGATATCAGATATCTCAAGAGTCCGTTGCACCCCTATGTTCATCGCAGCATTATTTACAATAGCCAAGACGTGGAACCAGCCTACATGCCCAGAAACTCATGATTGGATAAAGAAGATGTGGTATATATACACAATGGAATACTACTCAGCCATAAAAAAAGACGACATTGGCCCATTCACAACAATGTGGATGGACCTCGAGGGCATTATGTTAAGCGAAATAAGTCAGTCAGAGAAAGACGAACTCTATATGACTCCACTCATAGGTGGAAATTAGTATATTGAGAAGGAGATCTGATGGGTGGTTACCAGGGAAAAGGGGGGGTGGGGGGAGGGCACGGAGGGGGAAGTGGTGTTCCCACAACATGACTAACAAAAATGTACAACTGAAATTTCACAAGCTTGTAATCCATCATAACATTAATAAACAAAAAAAAAAAAAAGATGCTTTGGGGCCCATCTGCCCCTATGGAAAGGACGCAGCACTTTCTGCCTTGCAGCTCTAGGGCAATGTAGCACACCCACAGCAGAAGTTCTACTTCAGCCAGATCAGGCCCGCAAAGAAACTGCGTTTCACAGGCCTTTGTAAGAGATGTTCCCGGTAGGCTGTTAGAGCACTGTGCAGAGCGAGTTGTTTCTTAGCTTCCCAAAGAGCTGGAAGCAAGATACTTTGGGGCCCTTCTCACCCTTTGGAAAGAAGGCAGCACTTTGTGCCTTGCAGCTCTACTGCAATGTAGCACACCCCGAGCAGGAGTTCTACTTCAACCAGATCAGGCCCGCAAAGAAACTGCGTTTCACAGGCCTTTGTGAGAGATGTTCCCGGTAGGCTGTTAGAGCACTGTGCAGAGCGAGTTGTTTCTTAGCTTCCCAACGAGCTGGAAGCAAGATGCTTTAGGGGTCATCTGCCCTTAAGGAAAGAAGGCAGCACTTTGTGCCTTGCATCTCTAGGGCAATGTAGCACACCCAGAGCAGATGTTCTACTTCTGCCAGGTCAGGCCTGCAAAGAAAGTTCATTTCACAGGCCCTTGTAAGAGACGTTCCCGGTAGGCTGTTAGAGCACTGTGCAGAGCGAGTTGTTTCTTAGCTTCCCAAAGAGCTGGATGCAAGATGCTTTGGGGCCCTTCTCACCCTTTGGAAAGAAGGCAGCACTTTGTGCCTTGCAGCTCTAGGGCAATGTAGCACACCCACAGCAGAAGTTCTACTTCAGCCAGATCAGGCCCGCAAAGAAACTGCGTTTCACAGGCCTTTGTAAGAGATGTTCCCGGTAGGCTGTTAGAGCACTGTGCAGAGCGAGTTGTTTCTTAGCTTCCCAACGAGCTGGAAGCAAGATGCTTTAGGGGCCATCTGCCCTTAAGGAAAGAAGGCAGCACTTTGTGCCTTGCAGCTCTAGGGCAATGTAGCACACCCACAGCAGAAGTTCTACTTCAGCCAGATCAGGCCTGCAAAGAAACTTCGTTTCACAGGCCCTTGTAAGAGATGTTCCCGGTAGGCTGTTAGAGCACTCTGCAGAGCGACTTGTTTCTTAGCTTCCCAAAGAGCTGGAAGCAAGATACTTTGGTTCCCTTCTCACCCTTTGGAAAGAAGGCAGCACTTTGTGCCTTGCAGCTCTAGGGCAATGTAGCACAACCCGAGCAGAAGTTCTACTTCAGCCAGATCAAGCCCGCAAAGAAACTGCGTTTCACAGGTCTTTGTAAGAGATGTTCCCGGTAGGCTGTTAGAGCACTGTGCAGAGCGAGTTGTTTCTTAGCTTCCCAAAGAGCTGGAAAAAGATGCTTTAGGGGTCATCTGCCCTAAGGAAAGAAGGCAGCACTTTGTGCCTTGCATCTCTAGGGCAATGTAGCACACCCAGAGCAGATGTTCTACTTCTGCCAGGTCAGGCCTGCAAAGAAACTTCGTTTCACAGGCCCTTGTAAGAGATGTTCCCGGTAGGCTGTTAGAGCACTGTGCAGAGCGACTTGTTTCTTAGCTTCCCAAAGAGCTGGAAGCAAGATGCTTTGGGGCCCTTCTCACCCTTTGGAAAGAAGGCAGCACTTTGTGCCTTGCAGCTCTAGGGCAATGTAGCACACCCCGAGCAGAAGTTCTACTTCAGCCAGATCAGGCCCGCAAAGAAACTGCGTTTCACAGGCCTTTGTAAGAGATGTTCCCGGTAGGCTGTTAGAGCACTGTGCAGAGCGAGTTGTTTCTTAGCTTCCCAGAGAGCTGGAAGCAAGATGCTTTGGGGCCCGTTGATTTTATACCCTGCTACTTTTCTGTAGTTGTTGATTATTTCTAATAGTTTTTCTGTGGATTCTTTGGGGTTTTCTATGTATAAGATCATGTCGTCTGCAAACAACGCGAGTTTTACTTCTTCGTTACCTATTTGGATTCCTTTCATTTTTTTTTCCTGCCGAATTGCTCTGGCCAGCACCTCCAGTACTATGTTGAATAGGAGTGGTGAAAGTGGGCACCCTTGTCTTGTTCCTGTCCTCAGAGGGATGGCTTTCAGCTTTTGTCCATTGAGTATGATGTTGGCTGTGGGTCTATCATATATGGCCTTTATTATGTTGAGGTACTTTCCTTCTATACCCATTTTACTGAGGGTTTTTATCATAAATGGGTGTTGGATCTTGTCGAATGCTTTCTCTGCGTCTATTGAGATGATCATGTGGTTTTTGTTTTTCATTTTGTTGATGTAGTGTATCACGTTGATTGACTTGCGGGTGTTGAACCATCCCTGTGTCCCTGGTATAAATCCCACTTGATCATGGTGTATAATCTTTTTGATGTATTGCTGTAATCGGTTTGCCAAAATTTGGTTGAGGATTTTTGCATCTATGTTCATCAGTGATATCGGCCTGTAGTTCTCCTTCTTTGTGTTGTCCTTGTCAGGTTTGGGGATCAGAGTGATGTTGGCTTCATAGAATGTGTTAGGGAGTTCTCCATCTTTCTCAATTTTCTGGAACAGTTTGAGGAGAATAGGTACAAAGAACTCACACTGCTTAACACAAAAAAACAAACAACCCGATCAAAAAATGGGCAGAGGACATGAACAGACATTTCACAAAGAAGATATGAACATGGCCAATAGACACATGAAAAGATGTTCATCATCGCTAATCATCAGGGAAATGCAAATCAAAACTACACTAAGATATCACCTTACCCCCGTTAGATTGGCAAAAACATCCAAAACCAAGAACGACAAATGTGGGAGAGGTTGTGGAGAAAGAGGAACCCTCATACACTGTTGGTGGGAATGCAAACTGGTACAGCCACTATGGAAAACAGTATGGAGATTTCTCAAAAAGTTAAAAATAGAAATACCCTATGAGCCAGCCATCCCATTACTGGGTATCTATCCTAAGAACCTGATATCAGATATCTCAAGAGTCCGTTGCACCCCTATGTTCATCGCAGCATTATTTACCATAGCCAAGACGTGGAACCAGCATACATGCCCAGAAACTGATGATTGGATAAAGAAGATGTGGTATATATACACAATGGAATACTACTCAGCCATAAAAAAGACGACATTGGCCCATTCACAACAATGTGGATGGACCTCGAGGGCATTATGTTCAGCGAAATAAGTCAGTCAGAGAAAGACGAACTCTATATGACTCCACTCATAGGTGGAAATTAGTATATTGAGAAGGAGATCTGATGGGTGGTTACCAGGGAAAAGGGGGGGTTGGGGGAGGGCACGGAGGGGGAAGTGGTGTTCCCACAACATGACTAACAAAAATGTACAACTGAAATTTCACAAGTTTGTAATCCATCATAACATTAATAAACAAACAAAACAAAAAGATGCTTTGGGGCCCATCTGCCCCTATGGAAAGAACGCAGCACTTTCTGCCTTGCAGCTCTAGGGCAATGTAGCACACCCAGAGCAGAAGTTCTACTTCAGCCAGATCAGGCCCGCAAAGAAACTGCGTTTCACAGGCCTTTGTAAGAGATGTTCCCGGTAGGCTGTTAGAGCACTGTGCAGAGCGACTTGTTTCTTAGCTTCCCAAACAGCCGGAAGCAAGATGCTTTTGGGCCCTTCTCACCCTTTGGAAAGAAGGCAGCACTTTGTGCCTTGCAGCTCTAGGGCAATGTAGCACACCCACAGCAGAAGTTCTACTTCAGCCTGATCAGGCCCGCAAAGAAACTGCGTTTCACAGGCCTTTGTAAGAGATGTTCCCGGTAGGCTGTTAGAGCACTGTGCAGAGCGAGTTGTTTCTTAGCTTCCCAGAGAGCTGGAAGCAAGATGCTTTGGGGCCCATCTGCCCCTATGGAAAGAACGCAGCACTTTGTGCCTTGCATCTGTAGGGCAATGAAGCACACCCTGAGCAGAAGTTCTACTTCAGCCAGATCTGGCATGCAAAGATACTTCGTTTCACAGGCCTTTGTAAGAGATGTTCCCTGTAGGCTGTTAGAGCACTGTGCAGAGCGACTTGTTTCTTAGCTTCCCAAAGAGCTGGAAGCAAGATGCTTTAGGGGCCATCTGCCCTTAAGGAAAGAAGGCAGCACTTTGTGCCTTTCAGCTCTAGGGCAATGTAGCACACCCAGAGCAGATGTTCTACTTCTCCCAGGTCAGGCCTGCAAAGCAACTTCGTTTCACAGGCCTTTGTAAGAGATGTTCCCGGTAGGCTGTAAGAGCACTGTGCAGAGCGACTTGTTTCTTAGCTTCCCAGAAAGCTGGAAGCAAGATGCTTTGGGGCCCTTCTCACCCTTTGGAAAGAAGGCAGCACTTTGTGCCTTGCAGCTCTAGGGCAATGTAGCACACCCAGAGCAGAAGTTCTACTTCAGCCAGATCTGGCCTGCAAAGAAACTGCGTTTCACAGGCCTTTGTAAGAGATGTTCCCGGTAGGCTGTTAGAGCACTGTGCAGAGCGACTTGTTTCTCAGCTTCCCAAACAGCCGGAAGCAAGATGCTTTGGGGCCCTTCTCACCCGTTGGAAAGAAGGCAGCACTTTGTGCCTTGCAGCTCTAGGGCAATGTAGCACACCCAGAGCAGATGTTCTACTTCTCCCCGGTCAGGCCTGCAAAGAAACTGCGTTTCACAGGCCTTTGTAAGAGATGTTCCCGGTAGGCTGTTAGAGCACTGTGCAGAGCGAGTTGTTTCTTAGCTTCCCAGAGAGCTGGAAGCAAGATGCTTTGGGGCCCGTTGATTTTATACCCTGCTACTTTGCTGTAGTTGTTGATTATTTCTAATAATTTTTCTGTGGATTCTTTGGGGTTTTCTATGTATAAGATCATGTCGTCTGCCAACAACGCGAGTTTTACTTCTTCGTTACCTATTTGGATTCCTTTCATTTTTTTTTCCTGCCGAATTGCTCTGGCCAGCACCTCCAGTACTATGTTGAATAGGAGTGGTGAAAGTGGGCACCCTTGTCTTGTTCCTGTCCTCAGAGGGATGGCTTTCAGCTTTTGTCCATTGAGTATGATGTTGGCTGTGGGTCTATCATATATGGCCTTTATTATGTTGAGGTACTTTCCTTCTATACCCATTTGACTGAGGGTTTTTATCATAAATGGGTGTTGGATCTTGTCGAATGCTTTCTCTGCGTCTATTGAGATGATCATGTGGTTTTTGTTTTTCATTTTGTTGATGTAGTGTATCACGTTGATTGACTTGCGGGTGTTGAACCATCCCTGTGTCCCTGGTATAAATCCCACTTGATCATGGTGTATAATCTTTTTGATGTATTGCTGTAATCGGTTTGCCAAAATTTGGTTGAGGATTTTTGCATCTATGTTCATCAGTGATATCGGCCTGTAGTTCTCCTTCTTTGTGTTGTCCTTGTCAGGTTTGGGGATCAGAGTGATGTTGGCTTCATAGAATGTGTTAGGGAGTTCTCCATCTTTCTCAATTTTCTGGAACAGTTTGAGGAGAATAGGTACAAAGAACTCACACTGCTTAACACAAAAAAACAAACAACCCGATCAAAAAATGGGCAGAGGACATGAACAGACATTTCACAAAGAAGATATGAACATGGCCAATAGACACATGAAAAGATGTTCATCATCGCTAATCATCAGGGAAATGCAAATCAAAACTACACTAAGATATCACCTTACCCCCGTTAGATTGGCAAAAACATCCAAAACCAAGAACGACAAATGTGGGAGAGGTTGTGGAGAAAGAGGAACCCTCATACACTGTTGGTGGGAATGCAAACTGGTACAGCCACTATGGAAAACAGTATGGAGATTTCTCAAAAAGTTAAAAATAGAAATACCCTATGAGCCAGCCATCCCATTACTGGGTATCTATCCTAAGAACCTGATATCAGATATCTCAAGAGTCCGTTGCACCCCTATGTTCATCGCAGCATTATTTACCATAGCCAAGACGTGGAACCAGCATACATGCCCAGAAACTGATGATTGGATAAAGAAGATGTGGTATATATACACAATGGAATACTACTCAGCCATAAAAAAGACGACATTGGCCCATTCACAACAATGTGGATGGACCTCGAGGGCATTATGTTCAGCGAAATAAGTCAGTCAGAGAAAGACGAACTCTATATGACTCCACTCATAGGTGGAAATTAGTATATTGAGAAGGAGATCTGATGGGTGGTTACCAGGGAAAAGGGGGGGTTGGGGGAGGGCACGGAGGGGGAAGTGGTGTTCCCACAACATGACTAACAAAAATGTACAACTGAAATTTCACAAGTTTGTAATCCATCATAACATTAATAAACAAACAAAACAAAAAGATGCTTTGGGGCCCATCTGCCCCTATGGAAAGAACGCAGCACTTTCTGCCTTGCAGCTCTAGGGCAATGTAGCACACCCAGAGCAGAAGTTCTACTTCAGCCAGATCAGGCCCGCAAAGAAACTGCGTTTCACAGGCCTTTGTAAGAGATGTTCCCGGTAGGCTGTTAGAGCACTGTGCAGAGCGACTTGTTTCTTAGCTTCCCAAACAGCCGGAAGCAAGATGCTTTTGGGCCCTTCTCACCCTTTGGAAAGAAGGCAGCACTTTGTGCCTTGCAGCTCTAGGGCAATGTAGCACACCCACAGCAGAAGTTCTACTTCAGCCTGATCAGGCCCGCAAAGAAACTGCGTTTCACAGGCCTTTGTAAGAGATGTTCCCGGTAGGCTGTTAGAGCACTGTGCAGAGCGAGTTGTTTCTTAGCTTCCCAGAGAGCTGGAAGCAAGATGCTTTGGGGCCCATCTGCCCCTATGGAAAGAACGCAGCACTTTGTGCCTTGCATCTGTAGGGCAATGAAGCACACCCTGAGCAGAAGTTCTACTTCAGCCAGATCTGGCATGCAAAGATACTTCGTTTCACAGGCCTTTGTAAGAGATGTTCCCTGTAGGCTGTTAGAGCACTGTGCAGAGCGACTTGTTTCTTAGCTTCCCAAAGAGCTGGAAGCAAGATGCTTTAGGGGCCATCTGCCCTTAAGGAAAGAAGGCAGCACTTTGTGCCTTTCAGCTCTAGGGCAATGTAGCACACCCAGAGCAGATGTTCTACTTCTCCCAGGTCAGGCCTGCAAAGCAACTTCGTTTCACAGGCCTTTGTAAGAGATGTTCCCGGTAGGCTGTAAGAGCACTGTGCAGAGCGACTTGTTTCTTAGCTTCCCAGAAAGCTGGAAGCAAGATGCTTTGGGGCCCTTCTCACCCTTTGGAAAGAAGGCAGCACTTTGTGCCTTGCAGCTCTAGGGCAATGTAGCACACCCAGAGCAGAAGTTCTACTTCAGCCAGATCTGGCCTGCAAAGAAACTGCGTTTCACAGGCCTTTGTAAGAGATGTTCCCGGTAGGCTGTTAGAGCACTGTGCAGAGCGACTTGTTTCTCAGCTTCCCAAACAGCCGGAAGCAAGATGCTTTGGGGCCCTTCTCACCCGTTGGAAAGAAGGCAGCACTTTGTGCCTTGCAGCTCTAGGGCAATGTAGCACACCCAGAGCAGATGTTCTACTTCTCCCCGGTCAGGCCTGCAAAGAAACTGCGTTTCACAGGCCTTTGTAAGAGATGTTCCCGGTAGGCTGTTAGAGCACTGTGCAGAGCGAGTTGTTTCTTAGCTTCCCAGAGAGCTGGAAGCAAGATGCTTTGGGGCCCGTTGATTTTATACCCTGCTACTTTGCTGTAGTTGTTGATTATTTCTAATAATTTTTCTGTGGATTCTTTGGGGTTTTCTATGTATAAGATCATGTCGTCTGCAAACAACGCGAGTTTTACTTCTTCGTTACCTATTTGGATTCCTTTCATTTTTTTTTCCTGCCGAATTGCTCTGGCCAGCACCTCCAGTACTATGTTGAATAGGAGTGGTGAAAGTGGGCACCCTTGTCTTGTTCCTGTCCTCAGAGGGATGGCTTTCAGCTTTTGTCCATTGAGTATGATGTTGGCTGTGGGTCTATCATATATGGCCTTTATTATGTTGAGGTACTTTCCTTCTATACCCATTTGACTGAGGGTTTTTATCATAAATGGGTGTTGGATCTTGTCGAATGCTTTCTCTGCGTCTATTGAGATGATCATGTGGTTTTTGTTTTTCATTTTGTTGATGTAGTGTATCACGTTGATTGACTTGCGGGTGTTGAACCATCCCTGTGTCCCTGGTATAAATCCCACTTGATCATGGTGTATAATCTTTTTGATGTATTGCTGTAATCGGTTTGCCAAAATTTGGTTGAGGATTTTTGCATCTATGTTCATCAGTGATATCGGCCTGTAGTTCTCCTTCTTTGTGTTGTCCTTGTCAGGTTTGGGGATCAGAGTGATGTTGGCTTCATAGAATGTGTTAGGGAGTTCTCCATCTTTCTCAATTTTCTGGAACAGTTTGAGGAGAATAGGTACAAAGAACTCACACTGCTTAACACAAAAAAACAAACAACCCGATCAAAAAATGGGCAGAGGACATGAACAGACATTTCACAAAGAAGATATGAACATGGCCAATAGACACATGAAAAGATGTTCATCATCGCTAATCATCAGGGAAATGCAAATCAAAACTACACTAAGATATCACCTTACCCCCGTTAGATTGGCAAAAACATCCAAAACCAAGAACGACAAATGTGGGAGAGGTTGTGGAGAAAGAGGAACCCTCATACACTGTTGGTGGGAATGCAAACTGGTACAGCCACTATGGAAAACAGTATGGAGATTTCTCAAAAAGTTAAAAATAGAAATACCCTATGAGCCAGCCATCCCATTACTGGGTACCTATCCTAAGAACCTGATATCAGATATCTCAAGAGTCCGTTGCACCCCTATGTTCATCGCAGCATTATTTACCATAGCCAAGACGTGGAACCAGCATACATGCCCAGAAACTGATGATTGGATAAAGAAGATGTGGTATATATACACAATGGAATACTACTCAGCCATAAAAAAGACGACATTGGCCCATTCACAACAATGTGGATGGACCTCGAGGGCATTATGTTCAGCGAAATAAGTCAGTCAGAGAAAGACGAACTCTATATGACTCCACTCATAGGTGGAAATTAGTATATTGAGAAGGAGATCTGATGGGTGGTTACCAGGGAAAAGGGGGGGTTGGGGGAGGGCACGGAGGGGGAAGTGGTGTTCCCACAACATGACTAACAAAAATGTACAACTGAAATTTCACAAGTTTGTAATCCATCATAACATTAATAAACAAACAAAACAAAAAGATGCTTTGGGGCCCATCTGCCCCTATGGAAAGAACGCAGCACTTTCTGCCTTGCAGCTCTAGGGCAATGTAGCACACCCAGAGCAGAAGTTCTACTTCAGCCAGATCAGGCCCGCAAAGAAACTGCGTTTCACAGGCCTTTGTAAGAGATGTTCCCGGTAGGCTGTTAGAGCACTGTGCAGAGCGACTTGTTTCTTAGCTTCCCAAACAGCCGGAAGCAAGATGCTTTTGGGCCCTTCTCACCCTTTGGAAAGAAGGCAGCACTTTGTGCCTTGCAGCTCTAGGGCAATGTAGCACACCCACAGCAGAAGTTCTACTTCAGCCTGATCAGGCCCGCAAAGAAACTGCGTTTCACAGGCCTTTGTAAGAGATGTTCCCGGTAGGCTGTTAGAGCACTGTGCAGAGCGAGTTGTTTCTTAGCTTCCCAGAGAGCTGGAAGCAAGATGCTTTGGGGCCCATCTGCCCCTATGGAAAGAACGCAGCACTTTGTGCCTTGCATCTGTAGGGCAATGAAGCACACCCTGAGCAGAAGTTCTACTTCAGCCAGATCTGGCATGCAAAGATACTTCGTTTCACAGGCCTTTGTAAGAGATGTTCCCTGTAGGCTGTTAGAGCACTGTGCAGAGCGACTTGTTTCTTAGCTTCCCAAAGAGCTGGAAGCAAGATGCTTTAGGGGCCATCTGCCCTTAAGGAAAGAAGGCAGCACTTTGTGCCTTTCAGCTCTAGGGCAATGTAGCACACCCAGAGCAGATGTTCTACTTCTCCCAGGTCAGGCCTGCAAAGCAACTTCGTTTCACAGGCCTTTGTAAGAGATGTTCCCGGTAGGCTGTAAGAGCACTGTGCAGAGCGACTTGTTTCTTAGCTTCCCAGAAAGCTGGAAGCAAGATGCTTTGGGGCCCTTCTCACCCTTTGGAAAGAAGGCAGCACTTTGTGCCTTGCAGCTCTAGGGCAATGTAGCACACCCAGAGCAGAAGTTCTACTTCAGCCAGATCTGGCCTGCAAAGAAACTGCGTTTCACAGGCCTTTGTAAGAGATGTTCCCGGTAGGCTGTAAGAGCTCTGTGCAGAGCGACTTGTTTCTCAGCTTCCCAAACAGCCGGAAGCAAGATGCTTTGGGGCCCTTCTCACCCGTTGGAAAGAAGGCAGCACTTTGTGCCTTGCAGCTCTAGGGCAATGTAGCACACCCAGAGCAGATGTTCTACTTCTCCCCGGTCAGGCCTGCAAAGAAACTGCGTTTCACAGGCCTTTGTAAGAGATGTTCCCGGTAGGCTGTTAGAGCACTGTGCAGAGCGAGTTGTTTCTTAGCTTCCCAGAGAGCTGGAAGCAAGATGCTTTGGGGCCCGTTGATTTTATACCCTGCTACTTTGCTGTAGTTGTTGATTATTTCTAATAATTTTTCTGTGGATTCTTTGGGGTTTTCTATGTATAAGATCATGTCGTCTGCAAACAACGCGAGTTTTACTTCTTCGTTACCTATTTGGATTCCTTTCATTTTTTTTTCCTGCCGAATTGCTCTGGCCAGCACCTCCAGTACTATGTTGAATAGGAGTGGTGAAAGTGGGCACCCTTGTCTTGTTCCTGTCCTCAGAGGGATGGCTTTCAGCTTTTGTCCATTGAGTATGATGTTGGCTGTGGGTCTATCATATATGGCCTTTATTATGTTGAGGTACTTTCCTTCTATACCCATTTGACTGAGGGTTTTTATCATAAATGGGTGTTGGATCTTGTCGAATGCTTTCTCTGCGTCTATTGAGATGATCATGTGGTTTTTGTTTTTCATTTTGTTGATGTAGTGTATCACGTTGATTGACTTGCGGGTGTTGAACCATCCCTGTGTCCCTGGTATAAATCCCACTTGATCATGGTGTATAATCTTTTTGATGTATTGCTGTAATCGGTTTGCCAAAATTTGGTTGAGGATTTTTGCATCTATGTTCATCAGTGATATCGGCCTGTAGTTCTCCTTCTTTGTGTTGTCCTTGTCAGGTTTGGGGATCAGAGTGATGTTGGCTTCATAGAATGTGTTAGGGAGTTCTCCATCTTTCTCAATTTTCTGGAACAGTTTGAGGAGAATAGGTACAAAGAACTCACACTGCTTAACACAAAAAAACAAACAACCCGATCAAAAAATGGGCAGAGGACATGAACAGACATTTCACAAAGAAGATATGAACATGGCCAATAGACACATGAAAAGATGTTCATCATCGCTAATCATCAGGGAAATGCAAATCAAAACTACACTAAGATATCACCTTACCCCCGTTAGATTGGCAAAAACATCCAAAACCAAGAACGACAAATGTGGGAGAGGTTGTGGAGAAAGAGGAACCCTCATACACTGTTGGTGGGAATGCAAACTGGTACAGCCACTATGGAAAACAGTATGGAGATTTCTCAAAAAGTTAAAAATAGAAATACCCTATGAGCCAGCCATCCCATTACTGGGTACCTATCCTAAGAACCTGATATCAGATATCTCAAGAGTCCGTTGCACCCCTATGTTCATCGCAGCATTATTTACCATAGCCAAGACGTGGAACCAGCATACATGCCCAGAAACTGATGATTGGATAAAGAAGATGTGGTATATATACACAATGGAATACTACTCAGCCATAAAAAAGACGACATTGGCCCATTCACAACAATGTGGATGGACCTCGAGGGCATTATGTTCAGCGAAATAAGTCAGTCAGAGAAAGACGAACTCTATATGACTCCACTCATAGGTGGAAATTAGTATATTGAGAAGGAGATCTGATGGGTGGTTACCAGGGAAAAGGGGGGGTTGGGGGAGGGCACGGAGGGGGAAGTGGTGTTCCCACAACATGACTAACAAAAATGTACAACTGAAATTTCACAAGTTTGTAATCCATCATAACATTAATAAACAAACAAAACAAAAAGATGCTTTGGGGCCCATCTGCCCCTATGGAAAGAACGCAGCACTTTCTGCCTTGCAGCTCTAGGGCAATGTAGCACACCCAGAGCAGAAGTTCTACTTCAGCCAGATCAGGCCCGCAAAGAAACTGCGTTTCACAGGCCTTTGTAAGAGATGTTCCCGGTAGGCTGTTAGAGCACTGTGCAGAGCGACTTGTTTCTTAGCTTCCCAAACAGCCGGAAGCAAGATGCTTTTGGGCCCTTCTCACCCTTTGGAAAGAAGGCAGCACTTTGTGCCTTGCAGCTCTAGGGCAATGTAGCACACCCACAGCAGAAGTTCTACTTCAGCCTGATCAGGCCCGCAAAGAAACTGCGTTTCACAGGCCTTTGTAAGAGATGTTCCCGGTAGGCTGTTAGAGCACTGTGCAGAGCGAGTTGTTTCTTAGCTTCCCAGAGAGCTGGAAGCAAGATGCTTTGGGGCCCATCTGCCCCTATGGAAAGAACGCAGCACTTTGTGCCTTGCATCTGTAGGGCAATGAAGCACACCCTGAGCAGAAGTTCTACTTCAGCCAGATCTGGCATGCAAAGATACTTCGTTTCACAGGCCTTTGTAAGAGATGTTCCCTGTAGGCTGTTAGAGCACTGTGCAGAGCGACTTGTTTCTTAGCTTCCCAAAGAGCTGGAAGCAAGATGCTTTAGGGGCCATCTGCCCTTAAGGAAAGAAGGCAGCACTTTGTGCCTTTCAGCTCTAGGGCAATGTAGCACACCCAGAGCAGATGTTCTACTTCTCCCAGGTCAGGCCTGCAAAGCAACTTCGTTTCACAGGCCTTTGTAAGAGATGTTCCCGGTAGGCTGTAAGAGCACTGTGCAGAGCGACTTGTTTCTTAGCTTCCCAGAAAGCTGGAAGCAAGATGCTTTGGGGCCCTTCTCACCCTTTGGAAAGAAGGCAGCACTTTGTGCCTTGCAGCTCTAGGGCAATGTAGCACACCCAGAGCAGAAGTTCTACTTCAGCCAGATCTGGCCTGCAAAGAAACTGCGTTTCACAGGCCTTTGTAAGAGATGTTCCCGGTAGGCTGTTAGAGCACTGTGCAGAGCGACTTGTTTCTCAGCTTCCCAAACAGCCGGAAGCAAGATGCTTTGGGGCCCTTCTCACCCGTTGGAAAGAAGGCAGCACTTTGTGCCTTGCAGCTCTAGGGCAATGTAGCACACCCAGAGCAGATGTTCTACTTCTCCCCGGTCAGGCCTGCAAAGAAACTGCGTTTCACAGGCCTTTGTAAGAGATGTTCCCGGTAGGCTGTTAGAGCACTGTGCAGAGCGAGTTGTTTCTTAGCTTCCCAGAGAGCTGGAAGCAAGATGCTTTGGGGCCCGTTGATTTTATACCCTGCTACTTTGCTGTAGTTGTTGATTATTTCTAATAATTTTTCTGTGGATTCTTTGGGGTTTTCTATGTATAAGATCATGTCGTCTGCAAACAACGCGAGTTTTACTTCTTCGTTACCTATTTGGATTCCTTTCATTTTTTTTTCCTGCCGAATTGCTCTGGCCAGCACCTCCAGTACTATGTTGAATAGGAGTGGTGAAAGTGGGCACCCTTGTCTTGTTCCTGTCCTCAGAGGGATGGCTTTCAGCTTTTGTCCATTGAGTATGATGTTGGCTGTGGGTCTATCATATATGGCCTTTATTATGTTGAGGTACTTTCCTTCTATACCCATTTGACTGAGGGTTTTTATCATAAATGGGTGTTGGATCTTGTCGAATGCTTTCTCTGCGTCTATTGAGATGATCATGTGGTTTTTGTTTTTCATTTTGTTGATGTAGTGTATCACGTTGATTGACTTGCGGGTGTTGAACCATCCCTGTGTCCCTGGTATAAATCCCACTTGATCATGGTGTATAATCTTTTTGATGTATTGCTGTAATCGGTTTGCCAAAATTTGGTTGAGGATTTTTGCATCTATGTTCATCAGTGATATCGGCCTGTAGTTCTCCTTCTTTGTGTTGTCCTTGTCAGGTTTGGGGATCAGAGTGATGTTGGCTTCATAGAATGTGTTAGGGAGTTCTCCATCTTTCTCAATTTTCTGGAACAGTTTGAGGAGAATAGGTACAAAGAACTCACACTGCTTAACACAAAAAAACAAACAACCCGATCAAAAAATGGGCAGAGGACATGAACAGACATTTCACAAAGAAGATATGAACATGGCCAATAGACACATGAAAAGATGTTCATCATCGCTAATCATCAGGGAAATGCAAATCAAAACTACACTAAGATATCACCTTACCCCCGTTAGATTGGCAAAAACATCCAAAACCAAGAACGACAAATGTGGGAGAGGTTGTGGAGAAAGAGGAACCCTCATACACTGTTGGTGGGAATGCAAACTGGTACAGCCACTATGGAAAACAGTATGGAGATTTCTCAAAAAGTTAAAAATAGAAATACCCTATGAGCCAGCCATCCCATTACTGGGTACCTATCCTAAGAACCTGATATCAGATATCTCAAGAGTCCGTTGCACCCCTATGTTCATCGCAGCATTATTTACCATAGCCAAGACGTGGAACCAGCATACATGCCCAGAAACTGATGATTGGATAAAGAAGATGTGGTATATATACACAATGGAATACTACTCAGCCATAAAAAAGACGACATTGGCCCATTCACAACAATGTGGATGGACCTCGAGGGCATTATGTTCAGCGAAATAAGTCAGTCAGAGAAAGACGAACTCTATATGACTCCACTCATAGGTGGAAATTAGTATATTGAGAAGGAGATCTGATGGGTGGTTACCAGGGAAAAGGGGGGGTTGGGGGAGGGCACGGAGGGGGAAGTGGTGTTCCCACAACATGACTAACAAAAATGTACAACTGAAATTTCACAAGTTTGTAATCCATCATAACATTAATAAACAAACAAAACAAAAAGATGCTTTGGGGCCCATCTGCCCCTATGGAAAGAACGCAGCACTTTCTGCCTTGCAGCTCTAGGGCAATGTAGCACACCCAGAGCAGAAGTTCTACTTCAGCCAGATCAGGCCCGCAAAGAAACTGCGTTTCACAGGCCTTTGTAAGAGATGTTCCCGGTAGGCTGTTAGAGCACTGTGCAGAGCGACTTGTTTCTTAGCTTCCCAAACAGCCGGAAGCAAGATGCTTTTGGGCCCTTCTCACCCTTTGGAAAGAAGGCAGCACTTTGTGCCTTGCAGCTCTAGGGCAATGTAGCACACCCACAGCAGAAGTTCTACTTCAGCCTGATCAGGCCCGCAAAGAAACTGCGTTTCACAGGCCTTTGTAAGAGATGTTCCCGGTAGGCTGTTAGAGCACTGTGCAGAGCGAGTTGTTTCTTAGCTTCCCAGAGAGCTGGAAGCAAGATGCTTTGGGGCCCATCTGCCCCTATGGAAAGAACGCAGCACTTTGTGCCTTGCATCTCTAGGGCAATGCAGCACACCCTGAGCAGAAGTTCTACTTCAGCCAGATCTGGCATGCAAAGATACTTCGTTTCACAGGCCTTTGTAAGAGATGTTCCCTGTAGGCTGTTAGAGCACTGTGCAGAGCGACTTGTTTCTTAGCTTCCCAAAGAGCTGGAAGCAAGATGCTTTAGGGGCCATCTGCCCTTAAGGAAAGAAGGCAGCACTTTGTGCCTTTCAGCTCTAGGGCAATGTAGCACACCCAGAGCAGATGTTCTACTTCTCCCAGGTCAGGCCTGCAAAGCAACTTCGTTTCACAGGCCTTTGTAAGAGATGTTCCCGGTAGGCTGTAAGAGCACTGTGCAGAGCGACTTGTTTCTTAGCTTCCCAGAAAGCTGGAAGCAAGATGCTTTGGGGCCCTTCTCACCCTTTGGAAAGAAGGCAGCACTTTGTGCCTTGCAGCTCTAGGGCAATGTAGCACACCCAGAGCAGAAGTTCTACTTCAGCCAGATCTGGCCTGCAAAGAAACTGCGTTTCACAGGCCTTTGTAAGAGATGTTCCCGGTAGGCTGTTAGAGCACTGTGCAGAGCGAGTTGTTTCTTAGCTTCCCAGAGAGCTGGAAGCAAGATGCTTTGGGGCCCGTTGATTTTATACCCTGCTACTTTGCTGTAGTTGTTGATTATTTCTAATAATTTTTCTGTGGATTCTTTGGGGTTTTCTATGTATAAGATCATGTCGTCTGCAAACAACGCGAGTTTTACTTCTTCGTTACCTATTTGGATTCCTTTCATTTTTTTTTCCTGCCGAATTGCTCTGGCCAGCACCTCCAGTACTATGTTGAATAGGAGTGGTGAAAGTGGGCACCCTTGTCTTGTTCCTGTCCTCAGAGGGATGGCTTTCAGCTTTTGTCCATTGAGTATGATGTTGGCTGTGGGTCTATCATATATGGCCTTTATTATGTTGAGGTACTTTCCTTCTATACCCATTTGACTGAGGGTTTTTATCATAAATGGGTGTTGGATCTTGTCGAATGCTTTCTCTGCGTCTATTGAGATGATCATGTGGTTTTTGTTTTTCATTTTGTTGATGTAGTGTATCACGTTGATTGACTTGCGGGTGTTGAACCATCCCTGTGTCCCTGGTATAAATCCCACTTGATCATGGTGTATAATCTTTTTGATGTATTGCTGTAATCGGTTTGCCAAAATTTGGTTGAGGATTTTTGCATCTATGTTCATCAGTGATATCGGCCTCTAGTTCTCCTTCTTTGTGTTGTCCTTGTCAGGTTTGGGGATCAGAGTGATGTTGGCTTCATAGAATGTGTTAGGGAGTTCTCCATCTTTCTCAATTTTCTGGAACAGTTTGAGGAGAATAGGTACAAAGAACTCACACTGCTTAACACAAAAAAACAAACAACCCGATCAAAAAATGGGCAGAGGACATGAACAGACATTTCTCCAAAGAAGATATGAACATGGCCAATAGACACATGAAAAGATGTTCATCATCGCTAATCATCAGGGAAATGCAAATCAAAACTACACTAAGATATCACCTTACCCCCGTTAGATTGGCAAAAACATCCAAAACCAAGAACGACAAATGTGGGAGAGGTTGTGGAGAAAGAGGAACCCTCATACACTGTTGGTGGGAATGCAAACTGGTACAGCCACTATGGAAAACAGTATGGAGATTTCTCAAAAAGTTAAAAATAGAAATACCCTATGACCCAGCCATCCCATTACTGGGTATCTATCCTAAGAACCTGATATCAGATATCTCAAGAGTCCGTTGCACCCCTATGTTCATTGCAGCATTATTTACCATAGCCAAGACGTGGAACCAGCATACATGCCCAGAAACTGATGATTGGATAAAGAAGATGTGGTATATATACACAATGGAATACTACTCAGCCATAAAAAAGACGACATTGGCCCATTCACAACAATGTGGATGGACCTCGAGGGCATTATGTTCAGCGAAATAAGTCAGTCAGAGAAAGACGAACTCTATATGACTCCACTCATAGGTGGAAATTAGTATATTGAGAAGGAGATCTGATGGGTGGTTACCAGGGAAAAGGGGGGGTTGGGGGAGGGCACGGAGGGGGAAGTGGTGTTCCCACAGCATGACTAACAAAAATGTACAACTGAAATTTCACAAGTTTGTAATCCATCATAACATTAATAAACAAACAAAACAAAAAGATGCTTTGGGGCCCATCTGCCCCTATGGAAAGAACGCAGCACTTTCTGCCTTGCAGCTCTAGGGCAATGTAGCACACCCAGAGCAGAAGTTCTACTTCAGCCAGATCAGGCCCGCAAAGAAACTGCGTTTCACAGGCCTTTGTAAGAGATGTTCCCGGTAGGCTGTTAGAGCACTGTGCAGAGCGACTTGTTTCTTAGCTTCCCAAACAGCCGGAAGCAAGATGCTTTTGGGCCCTTCTCACCCTTTGGAAAGAAGGCAGCACTTTGTGCCTTGCAGCTCTAGGGCAATGTAGCACACCCACAGCAGAAGTTCTACTTCAGCCTGATCAGGCCCGCAAAGAAACTGCGTTTCACAGGCCTTTGTAAGAGATGTTCCCGGTAGGCTGTTAGAGCACTGTGCAGAGCGAGTTGTTTCTTAGCTTCCCAAAGAGCTGGAAGCAAGATACTTTAGGGGCCATCTGCCCTTAAGGAAAGAAGGCAGCACTTTGTGCCTTGCAGCTCTAGGGCAATGTAGCACACCCAGAGCAGATGTTCTACTTCTTCCAGGTCAGGCCTGCAAAGAAACTTCGATTCGCAGGCCTTTGTAAGAGATGTTCCCGGTAGGCTGTAAGAGCACTGTGCAGAGTGACTTGTTTCTTAGCTTCCCAGAGAGCCGGAAGCAAGATGCTTTGGGGCCCTTCTCACCCTTTGGAAAGAAGGCAGCACTTTGTGCCTTGCAGCTCTAGGGCAATGTAGCACACCCAGAGCAGAAGTTCTACTTCAGCTACATCACACCTGCAAAGAAACTGCGTTTCACAGGCCTTTGTAAGTGATGTTCCCTGTAGTCTGTTAGAGCACTGTGCAGAGCGAGTTGTTTCTTAGCTTCACAACGAGCTGGAAGCAAGATGCTTTAGGGTCCATCTGCCCTTAAGGAAAGAAGGCAGCATTTTGTGCCTTGCATCTCTAGGGCAATGTAGCACACCCAGAGCAGATGTTCTACTTCTGCCAGGTCAGGCCTGCAAAGAAACTTCGTTTCACAGGCCCTTGTAGGAGATGTTCCCGATAGGCTGTAAGAGCACTGTGCAGAGCGACTAGTTTCTTAGCTTCCCAGAGAGCAGGAAGCAAGATGCTTTGGGGCCCATCTGCCCCTATGGAAAGAACGCAGCACTTTGTGCCTTGCAGCTCTAGGGCAATGTAGCACACCCACAGCAGAAGTTCTACTTCAGCCAGATCAGGCCCGCAAAGAAACTGCGTTTCACAGGCCTTTGTAAGAGATGTTCCCGGTAGGCTGTTAGAGCACTGTGCAGAGCGAGTTGTTTCTTAGCTTCCCAACGAGCTGGAAGCAAGATGCTTTAGGGGCCATCTGCCCTTAAGGAAAGAAGGCAGCACTTTGTGCCTTGCAGCTCTAGGGCAATGTAGCACACCCAGAGCAGATGTTCTACTTCTCCCAGGTCAGGCCTGCAAAGAAACTTCGTTTCACAGGCCCTTGTAAGAGACGTTCCCGGTAGGCTGTTAGAGCACTGTGCAGAGCGACTTGTTTCTTAGCTTCCCAAAGAGCTGGAAGCAAGATGCTTTTGGGCCCTTCTCACCCTTTGGAAAGAAGGCAGCACTTTGTGCCTTGCAGCTCTAGGGCAATGAAGCACACCCCGAGCAGAAGTTCTACTTCAGCCAGATCTGGCATGCAAAGAAACTGCGTTTCACAGGCCGTTGTAAGAGATGTTCCCGGTAGGCTGTTAGAGCACTGTGCAGAGCGAGTTGTTTCTTAGCTTCCCAGAGAGCTGGAAGCAAGATGCTTTGGGGCCCGTTAATTTTATACCCTGCTACTTTGCTGTAGTTGTTGATTATTTCTAATAGTTTTTCTGTGGATTCTTTGGGGTTTTCTATGTATAAGATCATGTCGTCTGCAAACAACGCGAGTTTTACTTCTTCGTTACCTATTTGGATTCCTTTCATTTTTTTTTCCTGCCGAATTGCTCTGGCCAGCACCTCCAGTACTATGTTGAATAGGAGTGGTGAAAGTGGGCACCCTTGTCTTGTTCCTTTCCTCAGAGGGATGGCTTTCAGCTTTTGTCCATTGAGTATGCTGTTGGCTGTGGGTCTATCATATATGGCCTTTATTATGTTGAGGTACTTTCCTTCTATACCCATTTTACTGAGGGTTTTTATCATAAATGGGTGTTGGATCTTGTCGAATGCTTTCTCTGCGTCTATTGAGATGATCATGTGGTTTTTGTTTTTCATTTTGTTGATGTAGTGTATCACGTTGATTGACTTGCGGGTGTTGAACCATCCCTGTGTCCCTGGTATAAATCCCACTTGATCATGGTGTATAATCTTTTTGATGTATTGCTGTAATCGGTTTGCCAAAATTTGGTTGAGGATTTTTGCATCTATGTTCATCAGTGATATCGGCCTGTAGTTCTCCTTCTTTGTGTTGTCCTTGTCAGGTTTGGGGATCAGAGTGATGTTGGCTTCATAGAATGTGTTAGGGAGTTCTCCATCTTTCTCAATTTTCTGGAACAGTTTGAGGAGAATAGGTACAAAGAACTCACACTGCTTAACAACAAAAAAACAAACAACCCGATCAAAAAATGGGCAGAGGACATGAACAGACATTTCTCAAAAGAAGATATGAACATGGCCAATAGACACATGAAAAGATGTTCATCATCGCTAATCATCAGGGAAATGCAAATCAAAACTACACTAAGATATCACCTTACCCCCGTTAGATTGGCAAAAACATCCAAAACCAAGAACGACAAATGTGGGAGAGGTTGTGGAGAAAGAGGAACCCTCATACACTGTTGGTGGGAATGCAAACTGGTACAGCCACTATGGAAAACAGTATGGAGATTTCTCAAAAAGTTAAAAATAGAAATACCCTATGAGCCAGCCATCCCATTACTGGGTATCTATCCTAAGAACCTGATATCAGATATCTCAAGAGTCCGTTGCACCCCTATGTTCATCGCAGCATTATTTACAATAGCCATGACGTGGAACCAGCCTACATGCCCAGAAACTGATGATTGGATAAAGAAGATGTGGTATATATACACAATGGAATACTACTCAGCCATAAAAAAAGACGACATTGGCCCCTTCACAACAATGTGGATGGACCTCGAGGGCATTATGTTAAGCGAAATAAGTCAGTCAGAGAAAGACGAACTCTATATGACTCCACTCATAGGTGGAAATTAGTATATTGAGAAGGAGATCTGATGGGTGGTTACCAGGGAAAAGGGGGGGTGGGGGGAGGGCACGGAGGGGGAAGTGGTGTTCCCACAACATGACTAACAAAAATGTACAACTGAAATTTCACAAGCTTGTAATCCATCATAACATTAATAAACAACAACAACAACAAAAAAGATGCTTTGGGGCCCATCTGCCCCTATGGAAAGAACGCAGCACTTTCTGCCTTGCAGCTCTAGGGCAATGTAGCACACCCACAGCAGAAGTTCTACTTCAGCCAGATCAGGCCCGCAAAGAAACTGCGTTTCACAGGCCTTTGTAAGAGATGTTCCCCGTAGGCTGTTAGAGCACTGTGCAGAGCGAGTTGTTTCTTAGCTTCCCAAAGAGCTGGAAGCAAGATGCCTTGGGGCCCTTCACACCCTTTGGAAAGAAGGCAGCACTTTGTGCCTTGCAGCTCTAGGGCAATGTAGCACACCCACAGCAGAAGTTCTACTTCAGCCAGATCAGGCCCGCAAAGAAACTGCGTTTCACAGGCCTTTGTAAGAGATGTTCCCGGTAGGCTGTTAGAGCACTGTGCAGAGCGAGTTGTTTCTTAGCTTCCCAAAGAGCTGGAATCAAGATGCTTTGGGGCCCTTCTCACCATTTGGAAAGAAGGCAGCACTTTGTGCCTTGCAGCTCTAGGGCAATGTAGCACACCCACAGCAGAAGTTCTACTTCAGCCAGATCAGGCCTGCAAAGAAACTTCGTTTCACAGGCCCTTGTAAGAGATGTTCCCGGTAGGCTGTTAGAGCACTGTGCAGAGCGACTTGTTTCTTAGCTTCCCAAAGAGCTGGAAGCAAGATACTTTGGGGCCCTTCTCACCCTTTGGAAAGAAGGCAGCACTTTGTGCCTTGCAGCTCTAGGGCAATGTAGCACACCCCGAGCAGAAGTTCTACTTCAGCCAGATAAGGCCCGCAAAGAAACTTCGTTTCACAGGCCTTTGTAAGAGATGTTCCCGGTAGGCTGTAAGAGCACTGTGCAGAGCGACTTGTTTCTTAGCTTCCCAGAGAGCCGGAAGCAAGATGCTTTGGGGCCCTTCTCACCCTTTGGAAAGAAGGCAGCACTTTGTTCCTTGCAGCTCTAGGGCAATGTAGCACACCCAGAGCAGAAGTTCTACTTCAGCTACATCACACCTGCAAAGAAACTGCGTTTCACAGGGCTTTGTAAGAGATGTTCCCTGTAGGCTGTTAGAGCACTGTGCAGAACGAGTTGTTTCTTAGCTTCCCAACGAGCTGGAAGCAAGATGCTTTAGGGGCCATCTGCCCTTAAGGAAAAAAGGCAGTACTTTTTGCCTTGCATCTCTAGGGCAATGTAGCACACCCAGAGCAGATGTTCTACTTCTGCCAGGTCAGGCCTGCAAAGAAACTTCATTTCACAGGTCCTTGTAGGAGATGTTCCCCGTAGGCTGTAAGAGCACTGTGCAGAGCGACTAGTTTCTTAGCTTGCCAGACAGCTGGAAGCAACATGCTTTGGGGCCCATCTGCCCCTATGGAAAGAACGCAGCACTTTGTGCATTGCAGCTCTAGGGCAATGCAGCACACCCTGAGCAGAAGTTCTACTTCAGCCAGATCTGGCATGCAAAGATACTTCGTTTCACAGGCCTTTGTAAGAGATGTTCCCTGTAGGCTGTTAGAGCACTGTGCAGAGCGAGTTGTTTCTTAGCTTCCCAAAGAGCTGGAAGCAAGATGCTTTAGGGGCCATCTGCCCTTAAGGAAAGAAGGCAGCACTTTGTGCCTTGCATCTCTAGGGCAATGTAGCACACCCAGAGCAGATGTTCTACTTCTCCCAGGTCAGGCCTGCAAAGAAACTTCGTTTCAGAGGCCCTTGTAAGAGATGTTCCTGGTAGGCTGTTAGAGCACTGTGCAGAGCGACTTGTTTCTTAGCTTCCCAAAGAGCTGGAAGCAAGATGCTTTGGGGCCCTTCTCACCCTTTGGAAAGAAGGCAGCACTTTGTGCCTTGCAGCTCTAGGGCAATGTAGCACACCCCGAGCGGAAGTTCTACTTCAGCCAGATCTGGCATGCAAAGAAACTGCGTTTCACAGGCCGTTGTAAGAGATGTTCCCGGTAGGCTGTTAGAGCACTGTGCAGAGCGAGTTGTTTCTTAGCTTCCCAGAGAGCTGGAAGCAAGATGCTTTGGGGCCCGTTAATTTTATACCCTGCTACTTTGCTGTAGTTGTTGATTATTTCTAATAGTTTTTCTGTGGATTCTTTGGGGTTTTCTATGTATAAGATCATGTCGTCTGCAAACAACGCGAGTTTTACTTCTTCGTTACCTATTTGGATTCCTTTCATTTTTTTTTCCTGCCGAATTGCTCTGGCCAGCACCTCCAGTACTATGTTGAATAGGAGTGGTGAAAGTGGGCACCCTTGTCTTGTTCCTGTCCTCAGAGGGATGGCTTTCAGCTTTTGTCCATTGAGTATGCTGTTGGCTGTGGGTCTATCATATATGGCCTTTATTATGTTGAGGTCCTTTCCTTCTATACCCATTTTACTGAGGGTTTTTATCATAAATGGGTGTTGGATCTTGTCGAATGCTTTCTCTGCGTCTATTGAGATGATCATGTGGTTTTTGTTTTTCATTTTGTTGATGTAGTGTATCACGTTGATTGACTTGCGGGTGTTGAACCATCCCTGTGTCCCTGGTATAAATCCCACTTGATCATGGTGTATAATCTTTTTGATGTATTGCTGTAATCGGTTTGCCAAAATTTGGTTGAGGATTTTTGCATCTATGTTCATCAGTGATATCGGCCTGTAGTTCTCCTTCTTTGTGTTGTCCTTGTCAGGTTTGGGGATCAGAGTGATGTTGGCTTCATAGAATGTGTTAGGGAGTTCTCCATCTTTCTCAATTTTCTGGAACAGTTTGAGGAGAATAGGTACAAAGAACTCACACTGCTTAACAACAAAAAAACAAACAACCCGATCAAAAAATGGGCAGAGGACATGAACAGACATTTCTCCAAAGAAGATATGAATATGGCCAATAGACACATGAAAAGATGTTCATCATCGCTAATCATCAGGGAAATGCAAATCAAAACTACACTAAGATATCACCTTACCCCCGTTAGATTGGCAAAAACATCCAAAACCAAGAACGACAAATGTGGGAGAGGTTGTGGAGAAAGAGGAACCCTCATACACTGTTGGTGGGAATGCAAACTGGTACAGCCACTATGGAAAACAGTATGGAGATTTCTCAAAAAGTTAAAAATAGAAATACCCTATGAGCCAGCCATCCCATTACTGGGTATCTATCCTAAGAACCTGATATCAGATATCTCAAGAGTCCGTTGCACCCCTATGTTCATCGCAGCATTATTTACAATAGCCATGACGTGGAACCAGCCTACATGCCCAGAAACTGATGATTGGATAAGGAAGATGTGGTATATATACACAATGGAATACTACTCAGCCATAAAAAAGACGACATTGGCCCCTTCACAACAATGTGGATGGACCTCGAGGGCATTATGTTAAGCGAAATAAGTCAGTCAGAGAAAGACGAACTCTATATGACTCCACTCATAGGTGGAAATTAGTATATTGAGAAGGAGATCTGATGGGTGGTTACCAGGGAAAAGGGGGGGTGGGGGGAGGGCACGGAGGGGGAAGTGGTGTTCCCACAACATGACTAACAAAAATGTACAACTGAAATTTCACAAGCTTGTAATCCATCATAACATTAATAAACAACAACAACAACAAAAAAGATGCTTTGGGGCCCATCTGCCCCTATGGAAAGAACGCAGCACTTTCTGCCTTGCAGCTCTAGGGCAATGTAGCACACCCACAGCAGAAGTTCTACTTCAGCCAGATCAGGCCCGCAAAGAAACTGCGTTTCACAGGCCTTTGTAAGAGATGTTCCTCGTAGGCTGTTAGAGCACTGTGCAGAGCGAGTTGTTTCTTAGCTTCCCAAAGAGCTGGAAGCAAGATGCCTTGGGGCCCTTCTCACCCTTTGGAAAGAAGGCAGCACTTTGTGCCTTGCAGCTCTAGGGCAATGTAGCACACCCACAGCAGAAGTTCTACTTCAGCCAGATCAGGCCTGCAAAGAAACTGCGTTTCACAGGCCTTTGTAAGAGATGTTCCCGGTAGGCTGTTAGAGCACTGTGCAGAGCGAGTTGTTTCTTAGCTTCCCAACGAGCTGGAAGCAAGATGCTTTAGGGGCCATCTGCCCTTAAGGAAAGAAGGCAGCACTTTGTGCCTTGCAGCTCTAGGGCAATGTAGCACACCCAGAGCAGATGTTCTACTTCTCCCAGGTCAGGCCTGCAAAGAAACTTCGTTTCACAGGCCTTTGTAAGAGATGTTCCCGGTAGGCTGTAAGAGCACTGTGCAGAGCGACTTGTTTCTTAGCTTCCCAGAGAGCTGGAAGCAAGATGCTTTGGGGCCCTTCTCACCCTTTGGAAAGAAGGCAGCACTTTGTGCCTTGCATCTCTAGGGCAATGTAGCACACCCAGAGCATATGTTCTACTTCTGCCAGGTCAGGCCTGCAAAGAAACTTCGTTTCACAGGCCCTTGTAAGAGACGTTCCCGGTAGGCTGTTAGAGCACTGTGCAGAGCGACTTGTTTCTTAGCTTCCCAAAGAGCTGGAAGCAAAATGCTTTTGGGCCCTTCTCACCCTTTGGAAAGAAGGCAGCACTTTGTGCCTTGCAGCTCTAGGGCAATGTAGCACACCCCGAGCAGAAGTTCTACTTCAGCCAGATCTGGCATGCAAAGAAACTGCGTTTCACAGGCCGTTGTAAGAGATGTTCCCGGTAGGCTGTTAGAGCACTGTGCAGAGCGAGTTGTTTCTTAGCTTCCCAGAGAGCTGGAAGCAAGATGCTTTGGGGCCCGTTAATTTTAGACCCTGCTACTTTGCTGTAGTTGTTGATTATTTCTAATAGTTTTTCTGTGGATTCTTTGGGGTTTTCTATGTATAAGATCATGTCGTCTGCAAACAACGCGAGTTTTACTTCTTCGTTACCTATTTGGATTCCTTTCATTTTTTTTTCCTGCCGAATTGCTCTGGCCAGCACCTCCAGTACTATGTTGAATAGGAGTGGTGAAAGTGGGCACCCTTGTCTTGTTCCTGTCCTCAGAGGGATGGCTTTCAGCTTTTGTCCATTGAGTATGCTGTTGGCTGTGGGTCTATCATATATGGCCTTTATTATGTTGAGGTACTTTCCTTCTATACCCATTTTACTGAGGGTTTTTATCATAAATGGGTGTTGGATCTTGTCGAATGCTTTCTCTGCGTCTATTGAGATGATCATGTGGTTTTTGTTTTTCATTTTGTTGATGTAGTGTATCACGTTGATTGACTTGCGGGTGTTGAACCATCCCTGTGTCCCTGGTATAAATCCCACTTGATCATGGTGTATAATCTTTTTGATGTATTGCTGTAATCGGTTTGCCAAAATTTTGTTGAGGATTTTTGCATCTATGTTCATCAGTGATATCGGCCTGTAGTTCTCCTTCTTTGTGTTGTCCTTGTCAGGTTTGGGGATCAGAGTGATGTTGGCTTCATAGAATGTGTTAGGGAGTTCTCCATCTTTCTCAATTTTCTGGAACAGTTTGAGGAGAATAGGTACAAAGAACTCACACTGCTTAACAACAAAAAAACAAACAACCCGATCAAAAAATGGGCAGAGGACATGAACAGACATTTCTCCAAAGAAGATATGAACATGGCCAATAGACACATGAAAAGATGTTCATCATCGCTAATCATCAGGGAAATGCAAATCAAAACTACACTAAGATATCACCTTACCCCCGTTAGATTGGCAAAAACATCCAAAACCAAGAACGACAAATGTTGCAGAGGTTGTGGAGAAAGAGGAACCCTCATACACTGTTGGTGGGAATGCAAACTGGTACAGCCACTATGGAAAACAGTATGGAGATTTCTCAAAAAGTTAAAAATAGAAATACCCTATGAGCCAGCCATCCCATTACTGGGTATCTATCCTAAGAACCTGATATCAGATATCTCAAGAGTCCGTTGCACCCCTATGTTCATCGCAGCATTATTTACAATAGCCATGACGTGGAACCAGCCTACATGCCCAGAAACTGATGATTGGATAAGGAAGATGTGGTATATATACACAATGGAATACTACTCAGCCATAAAAAAAGACGACATTGGCCCCTTCACAACAATGTGGATGGACCTCGAGGGCATTATGTTAAGCGAAATAAGTCAGTCAGAGAAAGACGAACTCTATATGACTCCACTCATAGGTGGAAATTAGTATATTGAGAAGGAGATCTGATGGGTGGTTACCAGGGAAAAGGGGGGGTGGGGGGAGGGCACGGAGGGGGAAGTGGTGTTCCCACAACATGACTAACAAAAATGTACAACTGAAATTTCACAAGCTTGTAATCCATCATAACATTAATAAACAACAACAACAACAAAAAAGATGCTTTGGGGCCCATCTGCCCCTATGGAAAGAACGCAGCACTTTCTGCCTTGCAGCTCTAGGGCAATGTAGCACACCCACAGCAGAAGTTCTACTTCAGCCAGATCAGGCCCGCAAAGAAACTGCGTTTCACAGGCCTTTGTAAGAGATGTTCCTCGTAGGCTGTTAGAGCACTGTGCAGAGCGAGTTGTTTCTTAGCTTCCCAAAGAGCTGGAAGCAAGATGCCTTGGGGCCCTTCTCACCCTTTGGAAAGAAGGCAGCACTTTGTGCCTTGCAGCTCTAGGGCAATGTAGCACACCCACAGCAGAAGTTCTACTTCAGCCAGATCAGGCCTGCAAAGAAACTGCGTTTCACAGGCCTTTGTAAGAGATGTTCCCGGTAGGCTGTTAGAGCACTGTGCAGAGCGAGTTGTTTCTTAGCTTCCCAACGAGCTGGAAGCAAGATGCTTTAGGGGCCATCTGCCCTTAAGGAAAGAAGGCAGCACTTTGTGCCTTGCAGCTCTAGGGCAATGTAGCACACCCAGAGCAGATGTTCTACTTCTCCCAGGTCAGGCCTGCAAAGAAACTTCGTTTCACAGGCCTTTGTAAGAGATGTTCCCGGTAGGCTGTAAGAGCACTGTGCAGAGCGACTTGTTTCTTAGCTTCCCAGAGAGCTGGAAGCAAGATGCTTTGGGGCCCTTCTCACCCTTTGGAAAGAAGGCAGCACTTTGTGCCTTGCATCTCTAGGGCAATGTAGCACACCCAGAGCATATGTTCTACTTCTGCCAGGTCAGGCCTGCAAAGAAACTTCGTTTCACAGGCCCTTGTAAGAGACGTTCCCGGTAGGCTGTTAGAGCACTGTGCAGAGCGACTTGTTTCTTAGCTTCCCAAAGAGCTGGAAGCAAAATGCTTTTGGGCCCTTCTCACCCTTTGGAAAGAAGGCAGCACTTTGTGCCTTGCAGCTCTAGGGCAATGTAGCACACCCCGAGCAGAAGTTCTACTTCAGCCAGATCTGGCATGCAAAGAAACTGCGTTTCACAGGCCGTTGTAAGAGATGTTCCCGGTAGGCTGTTAGAGCACTGTGCAGAGCGAGTTGTTTCTTAGCTTCCCAGAGAGCTGGAAGCAAGATGCTTTGGGGCCCGTTAATTTTAGACCCTGCTACTTTGCTGTAGTTGTTGATTATTTCTAATAGTTTTTCTGTGGATTCTTTGGGGTTTTCTATGTATAAGATCATGTCGTCTGCAAACAACGCGAGTTTTACTTCTTCGTTACCTATTTGGATTCCTTTCATTTTTTTTTCCTGCCGAATTGCTCTGGCCAGCACCTCCAGTACTATGTTGAATAGGAGTGGTGAAAGTGGGCACCCTTGTCTTGTTCCTGTCCTCAGAGGGATGGCTTTCAGCTTTTGTCCATTGAGTATGCTGTTGGCTGTGGGTCTATCATATATGGCCTTTATTATGTTGAGGTACTTTCCTTCTATACCCATTTTACTGAGGGTTTTTATCATAAATGGGTGTTGGATCTTGTCGAATGCTTTCTCTGCGTCTATTGAGATGATCATGTGGTTTTTGTTTTTCATTTTGTTGATGTAGTGTATCACGTTGATTGACTTGCGGGTGTTGAACCATCCCTGTGTCCCTGGTATAAATCCCACTTGATCATGGTGTATAATCTTTTTGATGTATTGCTGTAATCGGTTTGCCAAAATTTTGTTGAGGATTTTTGCATCTATGTTCATCAGTGATATCGGCCTGTAGTTCTCCTTCTTTGTGTTGTCCTTGTCAGGTTTGGGGATCAGAGTGATGTTGGCTTCATAGAATGTGTTAGGGAGTTCTCCATCTTTCTCAATTTTCTGGAACAGTTTGAGGAGAATAGGTACAAAGAACTCACACTGCTTAACAACAAAAAAACAAACAACCCGATCAAAAAATGGGCAGAGGACATGAACAGACATTTCTCCAAAGAAGATATGAACATGGCCAATAGACACATGAAAAGATGTTCATCATCGCTAATCATCAGGGAAATGCAAATCAAAACTACACTAAGATATCACCTTACCCCCGTTAGATTGGCAAAAACATCCAAAACCAAGAACGACAAATGTTGCAGAGGTTGTGGAGAAAGAGGAACCCTCATACACTGTTGGTGGGAATGCAAACTGGTACAGCCACTATGGAAAACAGTATGGAGATTTCTCAAAAAGTTAAAAATAGAAATACCCTACGAGCCAGCCATCCCATTACTGGGTATCTATCCTAAGAACCTGATATCAGATATCTCAAGAGTCCGTTGCACCCCTATGTTCATCGCAGCATTATTTACAATAGCCATGACGTGGAACCAGCCTACATGCCCAGAAACTGATGATTGGATAAAGAAGATGTGGTATATATACACAATGGAATACTACTCAGCCATAAAAAAAGACGACATTGGCCCCTTCACAACAATGTGGATGGACCTCGAGGGCATTATGTTAAGCGAAATAAGTCAGTCAGAGAAAGACGAACTCTATATGACTCCACTCATAGGTGGAAATTAGTATATTGAGAAGGAGATCTGATGGGTGGTTACCAGGGAAAAGGGGGGGTGGGGGGAGGGCACGGAGGGGGAAGTGGTGTTCCCACAACATGACTAACAAAAATGTACAACTGAAATTTCACAAGCTTGTAATCCATCATAACATTAATAAACAACAACAACAACAAAAAAGATGCTTTGGGGCCCATCTGCCCCTATGGAAAGAACGCAGCACTTTCTGCCTTGCAGCTCTAGGGCAATGTAGCACACCCACAGCAGAAGTTCTACTTCAGCCAGATCAGGCCCGCAAAGAAACTGCGTTTCACAGGCCTTTGAAAGAGATGTTCCCGGTAGGCTGTTAGAGCACTGTGCAGAGCGAGTTGTTTCTTAGCTTCCCAAAGAGCTGGAAGCAAGATGCTTTGGGGCCCGTTAATTTTATACCCTGCTACTTTTCTGTAGTTGTTGGTTATTTCTAATAGTTTTTCTGTGGATTCTTTGGGGTTTTCTATGTATAAGATCATGTCGTCTGCAAACAACGCGAGTTTTACTTCTTCGTTACCTATTTGGATTCCTTTCATTTTTTTTTCCTGCCGAATTGCTCTGGCCAGCACCTCCAGTACTATGTTGAATAGGAGTGGTGAAAGTGGGCACCCTTGTCTTGTCCTGTCCTCAGAGGGATGGCTTTCAGCTTTTGTCCATTGAGTATGCTGTTGGCTGTGGGTCTATCATATATGACCTTTATTATGTTGAGGTACTTTCCTTCTATACCCATTTTACTGAGGGTTTTTATCATAAATGGGTGTTGGATCTTGTCGAATGCTTTCTCTGCGTCTATTGAGATGATCATGTGGTTTTTGTTTTTCATTTTGTTGATGTAGTGTATCACGTTGATTGACTTGCGGGTGTTGAACCATCCCTGTGTCCCTGGTATAAATCCCACTTGATCATGGTGTATAATCTTTTTGATGTATTGCTGTAATCGGTTTGCCAAAATTTGGTTGAGGATTTTTGCATCTATGTTCATCAGTGATATCGGCCTGTAGTTCTCCTTCTTTGTGTTGTCCTTGTCAGGTTGGGGGATCAGAGTGATGTTGGCTTCATAGAATGTGTTAGGGAGTTCTCCATCTTTCTCAATTTTCTGGAACAGTTTGAGGAGAATAGGTACAAAGAACTCACACTGCTTAACAACAAAAAAACAAACAACCCGATCAAAAAATGGGCAGAGGACATGAACAGACATTTCTCAAAAGAAGATATGAATATGGCCAATAGACACATGAAAAGATGTTCATCATCGCTAATCATCAGGGAAATGCAAATCAAAACTACACTAAGATATCACCTTACCCCCGTTAGATTGGCAAAAACATCCAAAACCAAGAACGACAAATGTTGCAGAGGTTGTGGAGAAAGAGGAACCCTCATACACTCTTGGTGGGAATGCAAACTGGTACAGCCACTATGGAAAACAGTATAGAGATTTCTCAAAAAGTTAAAAATAGAAATACCCTATGAGCCAGCCATCCCATTACTGGGTATCTATCCTAAGAACCTGATATCAGATATCTCAAGAGTCCGTTGCACCCCTATGTTCATCGCAGCATTATTTACAATAGCCAAGACGTGGAACCAGCCTACATGCCCAGAAACTGATGATTGGATAAAGAAGATGTGGTATATATACACAATGGAATACTACTCAGCCATAAAAAAAGACGACATTGGCCCCTTCACAACAATGTGGATGGACCTCGAGGGCATTATGTTAAGCGAAATAAGTCAGTCAGAGAAAGACGAACTCTATATGACTCCACTCATAGGTGGAAATTAGTATATTGAGAAGGAGATCTGATCGGTGGTTACCAGGGAAAAGGGGGGGTGGGGGGAGGGCACGGAGTGGGAAGTGGTGTTCCCACAACATGACTAACAAAAATGTACAACTGAAATTTCACAAGCTTGTAATCCATCATAACATTAATAAACAAAAAAAAAAAAAAGATGCTTTGGGGCCCATCTGCCCCTATGGAAAGAACGCAGCACTTTGTGCCTTGCAGCTCTAGGGCAATGTAGCACACCCAGAGCAGAAGTTCTACTTCAGCCAGATCAGGCCCGCAAAGAAACTGCGTTTCACAGGCCTTTGTAAGAGATGTTCCCGGTAGGCTGTTAGAGCACTGTGCAGAGCGAGTTGTTTCTCAGCTTCCAAAAGAGTTGGAAGCAAGATGCTTTGGGGCTCATCTGCCCCTTTGAAATGAAGGCAGCACTTTGTGCCTTGCAGCTCTAGGGCAATGTAGCACACCCAGAGCAGAAGTTTTACTTCAGCCAGATCAGGCCTGCAAAGAAACTGCATTTCACAGGCCTTTGTAAGAGATGTTCCCGGTAGGCTGTTAGAGCACTGTGCAGAGCGAGTTGTTTCTTAGCTTCCCAGAGAGCTGGAAGCAAGATGCTTTGGGGCCCGTTAATTGTATCCCCTGCTACTTTGCTGTAGTTGTTGATTATTTCTAATAGTTTTTCTGTGGATTCTTTGGGGTTTTCTATGTATAAGACCATGTCGTCTGCAAACAATGCGAGTTTTACTTCTTCGTTAACTATTTGGATTCCTTTTATTTTTTTTCCTGCCGAATTGCTCTGGCCAGCACCTCCAGTACTATGTAGAATAGGAGTGGTGAAAGTGGACACCCTTGTCTTGTTCCTGTCCTCAGAGGGATGGCTTTCAGCTTTTGTCCATTGAGTATGATGTTGGCTGTGGGTCTATCATATATGGCCTTTATTATGTTGAGGTACTTTCCTTCTATACCCATTTTACTGAGGGTTTTTATCATAAATGGGTGTTGGATCTTGTCGAATGCTTTCTCTGCGTCTATTGAGATGATCATGTGGTTTTTGTTTTTCATTTTGTTGATGTAGTGTATCACGTTCATTGACTTGCGGGTGTTGAACCATCCCTGTGTCCCTGGTATAAATCCCACTTGATCATGGTGTATAATCTTTTTGATGTATTGCTGTAATCGGTTTGCCAAAATTTTGTTGAGGATTTTTGCATCTATGTTCATCAGTGATATCAGCCTGTAGTTCTCCTTCTTTGTGTTGTCCTTGTCAGGTTTGGGGATCAGAGTGATGTTGGCTTCATAGAATGTGTTAGGGAGTTCTCCATCTTTCTCAATTTTCTGGAACAGTTTGAGGAGAATAGGTACAAAGAACTCACACTGCTTAACAACAAAAAAACAAACAACCCGATCAAAAAATGGGCAGAGGACATGAACAGACATTTCTCAAAAGAAGATATGAATATGGCCAATAGACACATGAAAAGATGTTCATCATCGCTAATCATCAGGGAAATGCAAATCAAAACTACACTAAGATATCACCTTACCCCCGTTAGATTGGCAAAAACATCCAAAACCAAGAACGACAAATGTTGGAGAGGTTGTGGAGAAAGAGGAACCCTCATACACTGTTGGTGGGAATGCAAACTGGTACAGCCACTATGGAAAACAGTATGGAGATTTCTCAAAAAGTTAAAAATAGAAATACCCTATGAGCCAGCCATCCCATTACTGGGTATCTATCCTAAGAACCTGATATCAGATATCTCAAGAGTCCGTTGCACCCCTATGTTCATCGCAGCATTATTTACAATAGCCAAGACGTGGAACCAGCCTACATGCCCAGAAACTGATGATTGGATAAAGAAGATGTGGTATATATACACAATGGAATACTACTCAGCCATAAAAAAAGACGACATTGGCCCCTTCACAACAATGTGGATGGACCTCGAGGGCATTATGTTAAGCGAAATAAGTCAGTCAGAGAAAGACGAACTCTATATGACTCCACTCATAGGTGGAAATTAGTATATTGAGAAGGAGATCTGATCGGTGGTTACAAGGGAAAAGGGGGGGTGGGGGGAGGGCACGGAGGGGGAAGTGTTGTTCCCACAACATGACTAACAAAAATATACAACTGAAATTTCACAAGCTTGTAATCCATCATAACATTAATAAACAAAGAAAAAAAAAAAAAAGATGCTTTGGGGCCCATCTGCCCCTATGGAAAGAATGCAGCACTTTGTGCCTTGCAGCTCTAGCGCAATGTAGCACACCCAGAGCAGAAGTTCTACTTCAGCCAGATCAGGCCCGCGAAGAAACTGCGTTTCACAGGCCTTTGTAAGAGATGTTCCCGGTAGGCTGTTAGAGCACTGTGCAGAGCGAGTTGTTTCTTAGCTTCCCAACGAGCTGCAAGCAAGATGCTTTAGGGGCCATCTGCCCTTAAGGAAAGAAGGCAGCCCTTCTGCATTGCAGCTCTAGGGCAATGTAGCACACCCAGAGCAGTTGTTCTACTTCTGCCATGTCAGGCCTGCAAAGAAACTTCGTTTCACAGGCCTTTGTAAGAGAGGTTCCCGGTAGGCTGTAAGAGCACTGTGCAGAGCGACTTGTTTCTTAGCTTCCCAGAGAGCTGGAATCAAGATGCTTTGGGGGCCTTCTCACCCTTTGGAAAGAAGGCAGCACTTTGTGCCTTGCAGCTCTAGGGCAATGTAGCACACCCAGAGCAGAAGTTCTACTTCAGCTAGATCAGACCTGCAAAGCATCTGCATTTCACAGGCCTTTGTAAGAGATGTTCCTTGTAGGCTGTTAGAGCACTGTGCAGAGCGAGTTGTTTCTTAGCTTCCCAAAGAGGTGGAAGCAAGATGCTTTGGGGCCCTTCTCACCCTTTGGAAAGAAGGCAGCACTTTGTGCCTTGCAGCTCTAGGGCAATGTAGCACACCCAGAGCAGTTGTTCTACTTCTGCCAGGTCAGGCCTGCAAAGAAACTTCGTTTCACAGACCTTTGTAAGAGATGTTCCCGGTAGGCTGTTAGAGAACTGTGCAGAGCTAGTTGTTTCTTAGCTTCCCAAGGAGCTGGAAGCAAGATGCTTTGGGGCCCTTCTCACCCTTTGGAAAGAAGGCAGCACTTTGTGCCTTGCAGCTCTAGGGCAATGTAGCACACCCAGAGCCGAAGTTCTACTTCAGCTAGATCAGACCTGCAAAGAAACTTCGTTTCACAGGCCTTTGTAAGAGATGTTCCCGGTAGGCTGTTAGAGCACTGTGCAGAGCGAGTTGTTTCTTAGCTTCCCAGAGAGCTGGAAGCAAGATGCTTTGGGGCCCGTTAATTGTATACCCTGCTACTTTGCTGTAGTTGTTGATTATTTCTAATAGTTTTTCTGTGGATTCTTTGGGGTTTTCTATGTATAAGATCATGTCGTCTGCAAACAACGCGAGTTTTACTTCTTCGTTACCTATTTGGATTCCTTTCATTTTTTTTTCCTGCCGAATTGCTCTGGCCAGCACCTCCAGTACTATGTTGAATAGGAGTGGTGAAAGTGGGCACCCTTGTCTTGTTCCTGTCCTCAGAGGGATGGCTTTCAGCTTTTGTCCATTGAGTATGATGTTGGCTGTGGGTCTATCATATATGGCCTTTATTATGTTGAGGTACTTTCCTTCTATACCCATTTTACTGAGGGTTTTTATCATAAATGGGTGTTGGATCTTGTCGAATGCTTTCTCTGCGTCTATTGAGATGATCATGTGGTTTTTGTTTTTCATTTTGTTGATGTAGTGTATCACGTTGATTGACTTGCGGGTGTTGAACCATCCCTGTGTCCCTGGTATAAATCCCACTTGATCATGGTGTATAATCTTTTTGATGTATTGCTGTAATCGGTTTGCCAAAATTTGGTTGAGGATTTTTGCATCTATGTTCATCAGTGATATCGGCCTGTAGTTCTCCTTCTTTGTGTTGTCCTTGTCAGGTTGGGGGATCAGAGTGATGTTGGCTTCATAGAATGTGTTAGGGAGTTCTCCATCTTTCTCAATTTTCTGGAACAGTTTGAGGAGAATAGGTACAAAGAACTCACACTGCTTAACAACAAAAAAACAAACAACCCGATCAAAAAATGGGCAGAGGACATGAACAGACATTTCTCCAAAGAAGATAGGAATATGGCCAATAGACACATGAAAAGATGTTCATCATCGCTAATCATCAGGGAAATGCAAATCAAAACTACACTAAGATATCACCTTACCCCCGTTTGATTGTCAAAAACATCCAAAACCAAGAACGACAAATGTTGGAGAGGTTGTGGAGAAAGAGGAACCCTCATACACTGTTGGTGGGAATGCAAACTGGTACAGCCACTATGGAAAACAGTATGGAGATTTCTCAAAAAGTTAAAAATAGAAATACCCTACGACCCAGCCATCCCATTACTGGGTATCTATCCTAAGAACCTGATATCAGATATCTCAAGAGTCCGTTGCACCCCTATGTTCATCGCAGCATTATTTACAATAGCCAAGACGTGGAACCAGCCTACGTGCCCAGAAACTGATGATTGGATAAAGAAGATGTGGTATATATACACAATGGAATACTACTCAGCCATAAAAAAAGACGACATTGGCCCCTTCACAACAATGTGGATGGACCTCGAGGGCATTATGTTAAGCGAAATAAGTCAGTCAGAGAAAGACGAACTCTATATGACTCCACTCATAGGTGGAAATTAGTATATTGAGAAGGAGATCTGATCGGTGGTTACCAGGGAAAAGGGGGGGTGGGGGGAGGTCACGGAGGGGGAAGTGGTGTTCCCACAACATGACTAACAAAAATGTACAACTGAAATTTCACAAGCTTGTAATCCATCATAACATCAATAAACAAACAAACAAAAAAAAAAGATGCTTTGGGGCCCATCTGCCCCTATGGAAAGAACGCAGCACTTTGTGCCTTGCAGCTCTAGGTCAATGTAGCACACCCAGACCAGAAGTTCTACTTCAGCCAGATCAGGCCCACAAAGAAACTGCGTTTCACAGGCCTTTGTAAGAGATGTTCCCGGTAGGCTGTTAGAGCACTGTGCAGAGCGAGTTGTTTCTTAGCTTCCCAAAGAGCTGGAAGCAAGATGCTTTGGGGCCCTTCTCACCCTTTGGCAAGAAGGCAGCACTTTGCGCCTTGCAGCTCTAGGGCAATGTAGCACACCCAGAGCAGAAGTTCTACATCAGCCAGATCAGACCTGCAAAGAAACTGCGTTTCAACGGCATTTGTAAGAGATGTTCCCTGTAGGCTGTTAGAGCACTGTGCAGAGCAAGTTGTTTCTCAGCTTCCAAAAGAGTTGGAAGCAAGATGCTATGGGGCTCATCTGCCTCTTTGAAAGGAAGGCAGCATTTTGTGCCTTGCAGCTCTAGGGCAATGTAGCACACCCAGAGCAGAAGTTCTACTTCAGCCAGATCAGGCCCGCAAAGAAACTGCGTTTCACAGGCCTTTGTAAGAGATGTTCCCGGTAGGCTGTTAGAGCACTGTGCAGAGCGAGTTGTTTCTTAGCTTCCCAAACAGCCGGAAGCAAGATGCTTTGGGGCCCTTCTCACCCTTTGGAAAGAAGTCAGCACTTTGTGCCTTGCAGCTCTAGGGCAATGTAGCACACCCAGAGCAGAAGTTGTACTTCAGCCAGATCAGGCATGCAAAGAAACTGCGTTTCACAGGCCTTTGTAAGAGATGTTCGCGGTAGGCTGTTAGAGCACTGTGCAGAGCGAGTTGTTTCTCTGCTTCCAAAAGAGTTGGAAGCAAGATGCTTTGGGGCTCATCTGCCCCTTTGAAATGAAGGCAGCACTTTGTGCCTTGCAGCTCTAGGGCAATGCAGCACACCCAGAGCAGAAGTTGTACTTCAGCCAGATCAGGCCTGCAAAGAAACTGCATTTCACAGGCCTTTGTAAGAGATGTTCCCGGTAGGCTGTTAGAGCACTGTGCAGAGCGAGTTGTTTCTTAGCTTCCCAGAGAGCTGGAAGCAAGATGCTTTGGGGCCCGTTAATTGTATCCCCTGCTACTTTGCTGTAGTTGTTGATTATTTCTAATAGTTTTTCTGTGGATTCTTTGGGGTTTTCTATGTATAAGATCATGTCGTCTGCAAACAACGCGAGTTTTACTTCTTCGTTACCTATTTCGATTCCTTTTATTTTTTTTTCCTGCCGAATTGCTCTGGCCAGAACCTCCAGTACTATGTTGAATAGGAGTGGTGAAAGTGGACACCCTTGTCTTGTTCCTGTCCTCAGAGGGATGGCTTTCAGCTTTTGTCCATTGAGTATGATGTTGGCTGTGGGTCTATCATATATGGCCTTTATTATGTTGAGGTACTTTCCTTCTATACCCATTTTACTGAGGGTTTTTATCATAAATGGGTGTTGGATCTTGTCGAATGCTTTCTCTGCGTCTATTGAGATGATCATGTGGTTTTTGTTTTTCATTTTGTTGATGTAGTGTATCACGTTGATTGACTTGCGGGTGTTGAACCATCCCTGTGTCCCTGGTATAAATCCCACTTGATCATGGTGTATAATCTTTTTGATGTATTGCTGTAATCGGTTTGCCAAAATTTGGTTGAGGATTTTTGCATCTATGTTCATCAGTGATATCGGCCTGTAGTTCTCCTTCTTTGTGTTGTCCTTGTCAGGTTGGGGGATCAGAGTGATGTTGGCTTCATAGAATGTGTTAGGGAGTTCTCCATCTTTCTCAATTTTCTGGAACAGTTTGAGGAGAATAGGTACAAAGAACTCACACTGCTTAACAACAAAAAAACAAACAACCCGATCAAAAAATGGGCAGAGGACATGAACAGACATTTCTCCAAAGAAGATATGAACATGGCCAATAGACACATGAAAAGATGTTCATCATCGCTAATCATCAGGGAAATGCAAATCAAAACTACACTAAGATATCACCTTACCCCCGTTAGATTGGCAAAAACATCCAAAACCAAGAACGACGAATGTTGGAGAGGTTGTGGAGAAAGAGGAACCCTCATACACTGTTGGTGGGAATGCAAACTGGTACAGCCACTATGGAAAACAGTATGGAGATTTCTCAAAAAGTTAAAAATAGAAATACCCTATGACCCAGCCATCCCATTACAGGGTATCTATCCTAAGAACCTGATATCAGATATCTCAAGAGTCCGTTGCACCCCTATGTTCATCGCAGCATTATTTACAATAGCCAAGACGTGGAACCAGCCTACATGCCCAGAAACTGATGATTGGATAAAGAAGATGTGGTATATATACACAATGGAATACTACTCAGCCATAAAAAAAGACGACATTGGCCCCTTCACAACAATGTGGATGGACCTCGAGGGCATTATGTTAAGCGAAATAAGTCAGTCAGAGAAAGACGAACTCTATATGACTCCACTCATAGGTGGAAATTAGTATATTGAGAAGGAGATCTGATGGGTGGTTACCAGGGAAAAGGGGGGGTGGGGGGAGGGCACGGAGGGGGAAGTGGTGTTCCCACAACATGACTAACAAAAATGTACAACTGAAATTTCACAAGCTTGCAATCCATCATAACATTAATAAACAAAAAAAAAAAAAAAATGATGCTTTGGGGCCCATCTGCCCTATGGAAAGAATGCAGCACTTTGTGCCTTGCAGCTCTAGGGCAATGTAGCACACCCAGAGCAGAAGTTCTACTTCAGCCAGATCAGGCCCGCAAAGAAACTGCGTTTCACAGGCCTTTGTAAGAGATGTTCCCGGTAGGCTGTTAGAGCACTGTGCAGAGCGAGTTCTTTCTTAGCTTCCCAAAGAGCTGCAAGCAAGATGCTTTAGGGGCCATCTGCCCTTAAGGAAAGAAGGCAGCCCTTCTGCCTTGCAGCTCTAGGGCAATGTAGCACACCCAGAGCAGTTGTTCTACTTCTGCCAGGTCATGCCTGCAAAGAAACTTCGTTTCACAGGCCTTTGTAAGAGATGTTCCCGGTAGGCTGTAAGAGCACTGTGCAGAGCGACTAGTTTCTTAGCTTCCCAGAGAGCTGGAAGCAAGATGCTTTGGGGGCCTTCTCACCCTTTGGAAAGAAGGCAGCACTTTGTGGCTTTCAGCTCTAGGGCAATGTAGCACACCCAGAGCAGAAGTTCTACTTCAGCCAGATCAGGCCTGCAAAGAAACTGCGTTTCACAGGCCTTTGTAAGAGATGTTCCCGGTAGGCTGTTAGAGCACTGTGCAGAGCGAGTTGTTTCTCAGCTTCCAAAAGAGTTGGAAGCAAGATGCTTTGGGGCTCATCTGCCCCTTTGAAATGAAGGCAGCACTTTGTGCCTTGCAGCTCTAGGGCAATGTAGCACACCCAGAGCAGAAGTTCTACTTCAGCCAGATCAGGCCTGCAAAGAAACTGCGTTTCACAGGCCTTTGTAAGAGATGTTCCCGGTAGGCTGTTAGAGCACTGTGCAGAGCGAGTTGTTTCTTAGCTTCCCAGAGAGCTGGAAGCAAGATGCTTTGGGGCTCGTTAATTGTATCCCCTGCTACTTTGCTGTAGTTGTTGATTATTTCTAATAGTTTTTCTGTGGATTCTTTGGGGTTTTCTATGTATAAGATCATGTCGTCTGCAAACAACGCGAGTTTTAATTCTTCGTTACCTATTTGGATTCCTTTTATTTTTTTTTCCTGCCGAATTGCTCTGGCCAGCACCCCCAGTACTATGTTGAATAGGAGTGGTGAAAGTGGGCACCCTTGTCTTGTTCCTGTCCTCAGAGGGATGGCTTTCAGCATTTGTCCATTGAGTATGATGTTGGCTGTGGGTCTATCATATATGGCCTTTATTATGTTGAGGTACTTTCCTTCTATACCCATTTTACTGAGGGTTTTTATCATAAATGGGTGTTGGATCTTGTCGAATGCTTTCTCTGCGTCTATTGAGATGATCATGTGGTTTTTGTTTTTCATTTTGTTGATGTAGTGTATCACGTTGATTGACTTGCGGGTGTTGAACCATCCCTGTGTCCCTGGTATAAATCCCACTTGATCATGGTGTATAATCTTTTTGATGTATTGCTGTAATCGGTTTGCCAAAATTTGGTTGAGGATTTTTGCATCTATGTTCATCAGTGATATCGGCCTGTAGTTCTCCTTCTTTGTGTTGTCCTTGTCAGGTTGGGGGATCAGAGTGATGTTGGCTTCATAGAATGTGTTAGGGAGTTCTCCATCTTTCTCAATTTTCTGGAACAGTTTGAGGAGAATAGGTACAAAGAACTCACACTGCTTAACAACAAAAAAACAAACAACCCGATCAAAAAATGGGCAGAGGACATGAACAGACATTTCTCAAAAGAAGATATGAATATGGCCAATAGACACATGAAAAGATGTTCATCATCGCTAATCATCAGGGAAATGCAAATCAAAACTACACTAAGATATCACCTTACCCCCGTTAGATTGGCAAAAACATCCAAAACCAAGAACGACGAATGTTGGAGAGGTTGTGGAGAAAGAGGAACCCTCATACACTGTTGGTGGGAATGCAAACTGGTACAGCCACTATGGAAAACAGTATGGAGATTTCTCAAAAAGTTAAAAATAGAAATACTCTATGACCCAGCCATCCCATTACTGGGTATCTATCCTAAGAACCTGATATCAGATATCTCAAGAGTCCGTGGCACCCCTATGTTCATCGCAGCATTATTTACAATAGCCAAGACGTGGAACCAGCCTACATGCCCAGAAACTGATGATTGGATAAAGAAGATGTGGTATATATACACAATGGAATACTACTCAGCCATAAAAAAAGACGACATTGGCCCATGCACAACAATGTGGATGGACCTCGAGGGCATTATGTTAAGCGAAATAAGTCAGTCAGAGAAAGACGAACTGTATATGACTCCACTCATAGGTGGAAATTAGTATATTGAGAAGGAGATCTGATCGGTGGTTACCAGGGAAAAGGGGGGGTGGGGGGAGGGCACGGAGTGGGAAGTGGTGTTCCCACAACATGACTAACAAAAATGTACAACTGAAATTTCACAAGCTTGTAATCCATCATAACATTAATAAACAAAAAAAAAAAAAAGATGCTTTGGGGCCCATCTGCCCCTATGGAAAGAACGCAGCACTTTGTGCCTTGCAGCTGTAGGGCAATGTAGCACACCCAGAGCAGAAGTTCTACTTCAGCCAGATCAGGCCCGCAAAGAAACTGCGTTTCACAGGCCTTTGTAAGAGATGTTCCCGGTATGCTGTTAGAGCACTGTGCAGAGCGAGTTGTTTCCTAGCTTCCCAAAGAGCCGGAAGCAAGATGCTTTGGGGCCCTTCTCACCCTTTGGAAAGAAGGCAGCACTTTGTGCCTTGCAGCTCTAGGGCAATGTAGCACACCCAGAGCAGAAGTTCTACTTCAGCCAGATCAGACCTGCAAAGAAACTGCGTTTCAACGGCCTTTGTAAGAGATGTTCCCTGTATTCTGTTAGAGCACTGTGCAGAGCAAGTTGTTTCTCAGCTTCCAAAAGAGTTGGAAGCAAGATGCTATGGGGCTCATCTGCCTCTTTGAAAGGAAGGCAGCATTTTGTGCCTTGCAGCTCTAGGGCAATGTAGCACACCCAGAGCAGAAGTTCTACTTCAGCCAGATCAGGCCCGCAAAGAAACTGCGTTTCACAGGCCTTTGTAAGAGATGTTCCCGGTAGGCTGTTAGAGCACTGTGCAGAGCGAGTTGTTTCTTAGCTTCCCAAACAGCCAGAAGCAAGATGCTTTGGGGCCCTTCTCACCCTTTGGAAAGAAGTCAGCACTTTGTGCCTTGCAGCTCTAGGGCAATGTAGCACACCCAGAGCAGAAGTTGTACTTCAGCCAGATCAGGCATGCAAAGAAACTGCGTTTCACAGGCCTTTGTAAGAGATGTTCGCGGTAGGCTGTTAGAGCACTGTGCAGAGCGAGTTGTTTCTCAGCTTCCAAAAGAGTTGGAAGCAAGATGCTTTGGGGCTCATCTGCCCCTTTGAAATGAAGGCATCACTTTGTGCCTTGCAGCTCTAGGGCAATGTAGCACACCCAGAGCAGAAGTTGTACTTCAGCCAGATCAGGCCTGCAAAGAAACTGCATTTCACAGGCCTGTGTAAGAGATGTTCCCGGTAGGCTGTTAGAGCACTGTGCAGAGCGAGTTGTTTCTTAGCTTCCCAGAGAGCTGGAAGCAAGATGCTTTGGGGCCCGTTAATTGTATCCCCTGCTACTTTGCTGTAGTTGTTGATTATTTCTAATAGTTTTTCTGTGGATTCTTTGGGGTTTTCTATGTATAAGATCATGTCGTATGCAAACAACGCGAGTTTTACTTCTTCGTTAACTATTTGGATTCCTTTTATTTTTTTTTCCTGCCGAATTGCTCTGGCCAGAACCTCCAGTACTATGTTGAATAGGAGTGGTGAAAGTGGACACCCTTGTCTTGTTCCTGTCCTCAGAGGGATGGCTTTCAGCTTTTGTCCATTGAGTATGATGTTGGCTGTGGGTCTATCATATATGGCCTTTATTATGTTGAGGTACTTTCCTTCTATACCCATTTTACTGAGGGTTTTTATCATAAATGGGTGTTGGATCTTGTCGAATGCTTTCTCTGCGTCTATTGAGATGATCATGTGGTTTTTGTTTTTCATTTTGTTGATGTAGTGTATCACGTTGATTGACTTGCGGGTGTTGAACCATCCCTGTGTCCCTGGTATAAATCCCACTTGATCATGGTGTATAATCTTTTTGATGTATTGCTGTAATCGGTTTGCCAAAATTTTGTTGAGGATTTTTGCATCTATGTTCATCAGTGATATCGGCCTGTAGTTCTCCTTCTTTGTGTTGTCCTTGTCAGGTTGGGGGATCAGAGTGATGTTGGCTTCATAGAATGTGTTAGGGAGTTCTCCATCTTTCTCAATTTTCTGGAACAGTTTGAGGAGAATAGGTACAAAGAACTCACACTGCTTAACAACAAAAAAACAAACAACCCGATCAAAAAATGGGCAGAGGACATGAACAGACATTTCTCAAAAGAAGATATGAATATGGCCAATAGACACATGAAAAGATGTTCATCATCGCTAATCATCAGGGAAATGCAAATCAAAACTACACTAAGATATCACCTTACCCCCGTTAGATTGGCAAAAACATCCAAAACCAAGAACGACAAATGTTGGAGAGGTTGTGGAGAAAGAGGAACCCTCATACACTGTTGGTGGGAATGCAAACTGGTACAGCCACTATGGAAAACAGTATGGAGATTTCTCAAAAAGTTAAAAATAGAAATACCCTATGACCCAGCCATCCCATTACTGGGTATCTATCCTAAGAACCTGATATCAGATATCTCAAGAGTCCGTTGCACCCCTATGTTCATCGCAGCATTATTTACAATAGCCAAGACGTGGAACCAGCCTACATGCCCAGAAACTGATGATTGGATAAAGAAGATGTGGTATATATACACAATGGAATACTACTCAGCCATAAAAAAAGACGACATTGCCCCCTTCACAACAATGTGGATGGACCTCGAGGGCATTATGTTAAGCGAAATAAGTCGGTCAGAGAAAGACGAACTCTATATGACTCCACTCATAGGTGGAAATTAGTATATTGAGAAGGAGATCTGATCGGTGGTTACCAGGGAAAAGGGGGGGTGGGGGGAGGGCACGGAAGGGGAAGTGGTGTTCCCACAACATGACTAACAAAAATGTACAACTGAAATTTCACAATCTTGTAATCCATCATAACATTAACAAACAAAAAGAAAAAAAAGATGCTTGGGGCCCATCTGCCCCTATGGAAAGAACGCAGCACTTTGTGCCTTGCAGCTCTAGGGCAATGTAGCACACCCAGAGCAGAAGTTCTACTTCAGCCAGATCAGGCCCGCAAAGAAACTGCGTTTCACAGGCCTTTGTAAGAGATGTTCCCGGTAGGCTGTTAGAGCACTGTGCAGAGCGAGTTGTTTCTTAGCTTCCCAAACAGCCGGAAGCAAGATGCTTTGGGGCCCTTCTCACCCTTTGGAAAGAAGTCAGCACTTTGTGCCTTTCAGCTATAGGGCAATGTAGCACACCCAGGGCAGAAGTTCTACTTCAGCCAGATCAGGCCTGCAAAGAAACTGCGTTTCACAGGCCTTTGTAAGAGATGTTCCCGGTAGGCTGTTAGAGCACTGTGCAGAGCGAGTTGTTTCCTAGCTTCCCAAAGAGCTGGAAGCAAGATGCTTTGGGGCCCTTCTCACCCTTTGGAAAGAAGGCAACACTTTGTGCCTTGCAGCTCTAGGGCAATGTAGCACACCCAAAGCAGAAGTTCTACTTCAGCCAGATCAGACCTGCAAAGAAACTCCGTTTCACAGGCCTTTGTAAGAGATGTTCCCTGTAGGCTGTTGGAGCACTGTGCAGAGCGAGTTGTTTCTTAGCTTCCCAAGGAGCTGGAAGCAAGATGCTTTAGGGGCCATCTGCTCTTAAGGAAAGAAGGCAGCACTTTGTGCCTTGCATCTCTAGGGCAATGTAGCACACCCAGAGCAGTTGTTCTACTTCTGCCAGGTCAGGCATGCAAAGAAACTGCGTTTCACAGGCCTTTGTAAGAGATGTTCCCGGTAGGCTGTTAGAGCACTGTGCAGAGCGACTTGTTTCTTAGCTTCCCAAAGAGCTGGAAGCAAGATGCTTTGGGGCCCTTCTCACCCTTTGGAAAGAAGGCAGCACTTTGTGCCTTACAGCTCTAGGGCAATGTAGCACACCCAGAGCAGAAGTTCTTCAGCCAGATCAGGCCTGCAAAGAAACTGCGTTTCACAGGACTTTGTAAGAGATGTTCCCGGTAGGCTGTTAGGGCACTGTGCAGAGCGAGTTGTTTCTTAGCTTCCCAAACAGCCGGAAGCAAGATGCTTTGGGGCCCTTCTCACCCTTTGGAAAGAAGTCAGCACTTTGTGTCTTTCAGCTATAGGGCAATGTAGCACACCCAGGGCAGAAGTTCTACTTCAGCCAGATCAGGCCCGCAAAGAGACTGCGTTTCACAGGCCTTTGTAAGAGATGTTCCCGGTAGGCTGTTAGAGCACTGTGCAGAGCGAGTTGTTTCCTAGCTTCCCAAAGAGCTGGAAGCAAGATGCTTTGGGGCCCTTCTCACGCTTTGGAAATAAGGCAACACTTTGTGCCTTGCAGCTCTAGGGCAATGTAGCACACCCAAAGCAGAAGTTCTACTTCAGCCAGATCAGACCTGCAAAGAAACTCCGTTTCACAGGCCTTTGTAAGAGATGTTCCCTGTAGGCTGTTGGAGCACTGTGCAGAGCGAGTTGTTTCTTAGCTTCCCAAGGAGCTGGAAGCAAGATGCTTTAGGGGCCATCTGCTCTTAAGGAAAGAAGGCAGCACTTTGTGCCTTACAGCTCTAGGGCAATGTAGCACACGCAGAGCAGAAGTTGTACTTCAGCCAGATCAGGCCTGCAAAGAAACTGCGTTTCACCGGCCTTTATAAGAGATGTTCCCTGTAGGCTGTTAGAGCACTGTGCAGAGCGAGTTCTTTCTTAGCTTCCCAAGGTCCTGAAAGCAAGATGCTTTGGGGGCCATCTGCCGTTAAGTAAAGAAGGCAGCACTTTGTGCCTTTCAGCTCTAGGGCAATGTATCACACCCAGAGCAGATGTTCTACTTCAGCCAGATCAGGCCCGCAAAGAAACTGCGTTTCACAGGCCTTTGTAAGAGATGTTCCCGGTAGGCTGATAGAGCACTGTGCAGAGCGAGTTGTTTCCTAGCTTCCCAAAGAGCTGGACGCAAGATGCTTTGGGGCCCTTCTCACCCTTTGGAAAGAAGGCAACACTTTGCGCCTTGCAGCTCTAGGGCAATGTAGCACACCCAGAGCAGAAGTTCTACTTCAGCCAGATCAGGCCCGCAAAGAAACTGCGTTTCACAGGCCTTTGTAAGAGATGTTCCCGGTAGGCTGTTAGAGCACTGTGCAGAGCGAGTTGTTTCTTAGCTTCCCAAAGAGCTGCAAGCAAGATGCTTTAGGGGCCATCTGCCCTTAAGGAAAGAAGGCAGCCCTTCTGCCTTGCAGCTCTAGGGCAATGTAGCACACCCAGAGCAGTTGTTCTACTTCTGCCAGGTCAGGCCTGCAAAGAAACTTCGTTTCACAGGCCTTTGTAAGAGATGTTCCCGGTAGGCTGTAAGAGCACTGTGCAGAGCGACTAGTTTCTTAGCTTCCCAGAGAGCTGGAAGCAAGATGCTTTGGGGGCCTTCTCACCCTTTGGAAAGAAGGCAGCACTTTGTGGCTTGCAGCTCTAGGGCAAAGTAGCACACCCAGAGCAGAAGTTCTACTTCAGCCAGATCAGGCCTGCAAAGAAACTGCGTTTCACAGGCCTTTGTAAGAGATGTTCCCGGTAGGCTGTTAGAGCACTGTGCAGAGCGAGTTGTTTCTCAGCTTCCAAAAGAGTTGGAAGCAAGATGCTTTGGGGCTCATCTGCCCCTTTGAAATGAAGGCAGCACTTTGTGCCTTGCAGCTCTAGGGCAATGTAGCACACCCAGAGCAGAAGTTCTACTTCAGCCAGATCAGGCCTGCAAAGAAACTGCGTTTCACAGGCCTTTGTAAGAGATGTTCCCGGTATGCTGTTAGAGCACTGTGCAGAGCGAGTTGTTTCTTAGCTTCCCAGAGAGCTGGAAGCAAGATGCTTTGGGGCCCGTTAATTGTATCCCCTGCTACTTTGCTGTAGTTGTTGATTATTTCTAATAGTTTTTCTGTGGATTCTTTGGGGTTTTCTATGTATAAGATCATGTCGTCTGCAAACAACGCGAGTTTTACTTCTTCGTTACCTATTTGGATTCCTTTTATTTTTTTTTCCTGCCGAATTGCTCTGGCCAGCACCTCCAGTACTATGTTGAATAGGAGTGGTGAAAGTGGGCACCCTTGTCTTGTTCCTGTCCTCAGAGGGATGGCTTTCAGCATTTGTCCATTGAGTATGATGTTGGCTGTGGGTCTATCATATATGGCCTTTATTATGTTGAGGTACTTTCCTTCTATACCCATTTGACTGAGGGTTTTTATCATAAATGGGTGTTGGATCTTGTCGAATGCTTTCTCTGCGTCTATTGAGATGATCATGTGGTTTTTGTTTTTCATTTTGTTGATGTAGTGTATCACGTTGATTGACTTGCGGGTGTTGAACCATCCCTGTGTCCCTGGTATAAATCCCACTTGATCATGGTGTATAATCTTTTTGATGTATTGCTGTAATCGGTTTGCCAAAATTTGGTTGAGGATTTTTGCATCTATGTTCATCAGTGATATCGGCCTGTAGTTCTCCTTCTTTGTGTTGTCCTTGTCAGGTTGGGGGATCAGAGTGATGTTGGCTTCATAGAATGTGTTAGGGAGTTCTCCATCTTTCTCAATTTTCTGGAACAGTTTGAGGAGAATAGGTACAAAGAACTCACACTGCTTAACAACACAAAAACAAACAACCCGATCAAAAAATGGGCAGAGGACATGAACAGACATTTCTCAAAAGAAGATATGAATATGGCCAATAGACACATGAAAAGATGTTCATCATCGCTAATCATCAGGGAAATGCAAATCAAAACTACACTAAGATATCACCTTACCCCCGTTAGATTGGCAAAAACATCCAAAACCAAGAACGACGAATGTTGGAGAGGTTGTGGAGAAAGAGGAACCCTCATACACTGTTGGTGGGAATGCAAACTGGTACAGCCACTATGGAAAACAGTATGGAGATTTCTCAAAAAGTTAAAAATAGAAATACCCTATGACCCAGCCATCCCATTACTGGGTATCTATCCTAAGAACCTGATATCAGATATCTCAAGAGTCGGTTGCACCCCTATGTTCATCGCAGCATTATTTACAATAGCCAAGACGTGGAACCAGCCTACATGCCCAGAAACCGATGATTGGATAAAGAAGATGTGGTATATATACACAATGGAATACTACTCAGCCATAAAAAAAGACGACATTGGCCCATGCACAACAATGTGGATGGACCTCGAGGGCATTATGTTAAGCGAAATAAGTCAGTCAGAGAAAGACGAACTCTATATGACTCCACTCATAGGTGGAAATTAGTATATTGAGAAGGAGATCTGATCGGTGGTTACCAGGGAAAAGGGGGGGTGGGGGGAGGGCACGGAGTGGGAAGTGGTGTTCCCACAACATGACTAACAAAAATGTACAACTGAAATTTCACAAGCTTGTAATCCATCATAACATTAATAAACAAAAAAAAAAAAAAGATGCTTTGGGGCCCATCTGCCCCTATGGAAAGAACGCAGCACTTTGTGCCTTGCAGCTCTAGGGCAATGTAGCACACCCAGAGCAGAAGTTCTACTTCAGCCAGATCAGGCCCGCAAAGAAACTGCGTTTCACAGGCCTTTGTAAGAGATGTTCCCGGTATGCTGTTAGAGCACTGTGCAGAGCGAGTTGTTTCTTAGCTTCCCAAAGAGCTGGAAGCAAGATGCTTTGGGGCCCTTCTCACCCTTTGGCAAGAAGGCAGCACTTTGTGCCTTGCAGCTCTAAGGCAATGTAGCACACCCAGAGCAGAAGTTCTACTTCAGCCAGATCAGGCATGCAAAGAAACTGCGTTTCACAGGCCTTTGTAAGAGATGTTCCCGGTAGGCTTTTAGAGCACTGTGCAGAGCGAGTTGTTTCTCAGCTTCCAAAAGAGTTGGAAGCAAGATGCTTTGGGGCTCATCTGCCCCTTTGAGATGAAGGCAGCACTTTGTGCCTTGCAGCTCTAGGGCAATGTAGCACACAGAGAGGAGCAGTTCTACTTCAGCCAGATCAGGCCTGCAAAGAAACTTCGTTTCACAGGCCTTTGTAAGAGATGTTCCCGGTAGGCTGTTAGAGCACTGTGCAGAGCAAGTTGTTTCCTAGCTTCCAAAAGAGCTGGAAGTAAGATGCTTTGGGGCCCTTCTCACCCTTTGGAAAGAAGGCAGCACTTTGTGCCTTGCAGCTCTAGGGCAATGTAGCACACCCACAGCAGAAGTTCTACTTCAGCCAGATCAGGCCCGCAAAGAAACTTCGTTTCACAGGCCTTTGTAAGAGATGTTCCCGGTAGGCTGATAGAGCACTGTGCAGAGCGAGTTGTTTCTTAGCTTCCCAAAGAGCTGGAAGCAAGATGCTTTGGGGCCCTTCTCACCCTTTGGAAAGAAGGCAGCACTTTGTGCCTTGCAGCTCTAGGGCAATGCAGCACACCCCGAGCAGAAGTTCTACTTCAGCCAGATCAGGCTTGCAATGAAACTGCGTTTCACAGGCCTTTGTAAGAGATGTTCCCGGTAGGCTGTTAGAGCACTGTGCAGAGCGAGTTGTTTCTTAGCTTCCCAGAGAGCTGGAAGCAAGATGCTTTGGGGCCCGTTAATTGTATCCCCTGCTACTTTGCTGTAGTTGTTGATTATTTCTAATAGTTTTTCTGTGGATTCTTTGGGGTTTTCTATGTATAAGATCATGTCGTCTGCAAACAACGCGAGTTTTACTTCTTCGTTACCTATTTGGATTCCTTTTATTTTTTTTTCCTGCCGAATTGCTCTGGCCAGCACCTCCAGTACTATGTTGAATAGGAGTTGTGAAAGTGGGCACCCTTGTCTTGTTCCTGTCCTCAGAGGGATGGCTTTCATCTTTTGTCCATTGAGTATGATGTTGGCTGTGGGTCTATCATATATGGCCTTTATTATTTTGAGGGACTTTCCTTCTATACCCATTTTACTGAGGGTTTTTATCATAAATGGGTGTTGGATCTTGTCGAATGCTTTCTCTGCGTCTATTGAGATGATCATGTGGTTTTTGTTTTTCATTTTGTTGATGTAGTGTATCACGTTGATTGACTTGCGGGTGTTGAACCATCCCTGTGTCCCTGGTATAAATCCCACTTGATCATGGTGTATAATCTTTTTGATGTATTGCTGTAATCGGTTTGCCAAAATTTTGTTGAGGATTTTTGCATCTATGTTCATCAGTGATATCGGCCTGTAGTTCTCCTTCTTTGTGTTGTCCTTGTCAGGTTGGGGGATCAGAGTGATGTTGGCTTCATAGAATGTGTTAGGGAGTTCTCCATCTTTCTCAATTTTCTGGAACAGTTTGAGGAGAATAGGTACAAAGAACTCACACTGCTTAACAACAAAAAAACAAACAACCCGATCAAAAAATGGGCAGAGGACATGAACAGACATTTCTCAAAAGAAGATATGAATATGGCCAATAGACACATGAAAAGATGTTCATCATCGCTAATCATCAGGGAAATGCAAATCAAAACTACACTAAGATATCACCTTACCCCCGTTAGATTGGCAAAAACATCCAAAACCAAGAACGACAAATGTTGGAGAGGTTGTGGAGAAAGAGGAACCCTCATACACTGTTGGTGGGAATGCAAACTGGTACAGCCACTATGGAAAACAGTATGGAGATTTCTCAAAAAGTTAAAAATAGAAATACCCTATGACCCAGCCATCCCATTACTGGGTATCTATCCTAAGAACCTGATATCAGATATCTCAAGAGTCCGTTGCACCCCTATGTTCATCGCAGCATTATTTACAATAGCCAAGACGTGGAACCAGCCTACATGCCCAGAAACTGATGATTGGATAAAGAAGATGTGGTATATATACACAATGGAATACTACTCAGCCATAAAAAAAGACGACATTGCCCCCTTCACAACAATGTGGATGGACCTCGAGGGCATTATGTTAAGCGAAATAAGTCAGTCAGAGAAAGACGAACTCTATATGACTCCACTCATAGGTGGAAATTAGTATATTGAGAAGGAGATCTGATCGGTGGTTACCAGGGAAAAGGGGGGGTGGGGGGAGGGCACGGAAGGGGAAGTGGTGTTCCCACAACATGACTAACAAAAATGTACAACTGAAATTTCACAATCTTGTAATCCATCATAACATTAACAAACAAAAAGAAAAAAAAGATGCTTGGGGCCCATCTGCCCCTATGGAAAGAACGCAGCACTTTGTGCCTTGCAGCTCTAGGGCAATGTAGCACACCCAGAGCAGAAGTTCTACTTCAGCCAGATCAGGCCCGCAAAGAAACTGCATTTCACCGGCCTTAGTAAGAGATGTTCCCTGTAGGCTGTTAGAGCACTGTGCAGAGCGAGTTCTTTCTTAGCTTCCCAAGGTCCTGAAAGCAAGATGCTTTGGGGGCCATCTGCCGTTAAGTAAAGAAGGCAGCACTTTGTGCATTTCAGCTCTAGGGCAATGTATCACACCCAGAGCAGATGTTCTACTTCAGCCAGATCAGGCCCGCAAAGAAACTGCGTTTCACAGGCCTTTGTAAGAGATGTTCCCGGTAGGCTGTTAGAGCACTGTGCAGAGCGAGTTGTTTCCTAGCTTCCCAAAGAGCTGGACGCAAGATGCTTTGGGGCCCTTCTCACCCTTTGGAAAGAAGGCAACACTTTGTGCCTTGCAGTCTAGGGCAATGTAGCACACCCATAGCAGAAGTTCTACTTCAGCCAGATCAGACCTGCAAAGAAACTCCGTTTCACAGGCCTTTGTAAGAGATGTTCCCTGTAGGCTGTTGGAGCACTGTGCAGAGCGAGTTGTTTCTTAGCTTCCCAAGGAGCTGGAAGCAAGATGCTTTAGGGGCCATCTGCTCTTAAGGAAAGAAGGCAGCACTTTGTGCCTTGCATCTCTAGGGCAATGTAGCACACCCAGAGCAGTTGTTCTACTTCTGCCAGGTCAGGCATGCAAAGAAACTGCGTTTCACAGGCCTTTGTAAGAGATGTTCCCGGTAGGCTGTTAGAGCACTGTGCAGAGCGACTTGTTTCTTAGCTTCCCAAAGAGCTGGAAGCAAGATGCTTTGGGGCCCTTCTCACCCTTTGGAAAGAAGGCAGCACTTTGTGCCTTGCAGCTCTAGGGCAATGTAGCACACCCAGAGCAGAAGTTCTTCAGCCAGATCAGGCCTGCAAAGAAACTGCGTTTCACAGGCCTTTGTAAGAGATGTTCCCGGTAGGCTGTTAGAGCACTGTGCAGAGCGAGTTGTTTCTTAGCTTCCCAAAGAGCCGGAAGCAAGATGCTTTGGGGCCCTTCTCACCCTTTGGAAAGAAGTCAGCACTTTGTGCCTTTCAGCTATAGGGCAATGTAGCACACCCAGGGCAGAAGTTCTACTTCAGCCAGATCAGGCTTGCAAAGAAACTGCGTTTCACAGGCCTTTGTAAGAGATGTTCCCGGTAGGCTGTTAGAGCACTGTGCAGAGCGAGTTGTTTCCTAGCTTCCCAAAGAGCTGGAAGCAAGATGCTTTGGGGCCCTTCTCACGCTTTGGAAAGAAGGCAACACTTTGTGCCTTGCAGATCTAGGGCAATGTAGCACACCCAAAGCAGAAGTTCTACTTCAGCCAGATCAGACCTGCAAAGAAACTCCGTTTCACAGGCCTTTGTAAGAGATGTTCCCTGTAGGCTGTTGGAGCACTGTGCAGAGCGAGTTGTTTCTTAGCTTCCCAAGGAGCTGGAAGCAAGATGCTTTAGGGGCCATCTGCTCTTAAGGAAAGAAGGCAGCACTTTGTGCCTTACAGCTCTAGGGCAATGTAGCACACGCAGAGCAGAAGTTGTACTTCAGCCAGATCAGGACTGCAAAGAAACTGCGTTTCACCGGCCTTTATAAGAGATGTTCAATGTAGGCTGTTAGAGCACTGTGCAGAGCGAGTTCTTTCTTAGCTTCCCAAGGTCCTGAAAGCAAGATGCTTTGGGGGCCATCTGCCGTTAAGTAAAGAAGGCAGCACTTTGTGCCTTTCAGCTCTAGGGCAATGTATCACACCCAGAGCAGATGTTCTACTTCAGCCAGATCAGGCCTGCAAAGAAACTGCGTTTCACAGGCCTTTGTAAGAGATGTTCCCGGTAGGCTGTTAGAGCACTGTGCAGAGCGAGTTGTTTCTTAGCTTCCCAAACAGCCGGAAGCAAGATGCTTTGGTGCCCTACTGAGCTTTGGAAAGAAGGCAGCACTTTGTGCCTTGCAGCTCTAGGGCAATGTAGCACACCCAGAGCAGAAGTTGTACTTCAGCCAGATCAGGCCTGCCAAGAAACTACGTTTGACAGGCCTTTGAAAGAGATGTTCCCCGTAGGCTGTTAGAGCACTGTGCAGAGCGAGTTCTTTCTTAGCTTCCCAAAGACCTGGAACAAGATGCTTTGGGGGCCATCTGCCCTTAAGTAAAGAAGGCAGCACTTTGTGCCTTGCAGCTCTAGGGCAATGTAGCACACCCAGAGCAGATGTTCTACTTCAGCCAGATCAGGCCTGCAAAGAAACTGCGTTTCACAGGCCTTTGTAAGAGATGTTCCCGGTAGGCTGTTAGAGCACTGTGCAGAGCGAGTTGTTTCTTAGCTTCCCAAACAGCCGGAAGCAAGATGCCTTGGGGGCCATCTGCCCTTAAGTAAAGAAGGCAGCACTTTGTGCCTTGCAGCTCTAGGGCAATGTAGCACACCCAGAGCAGACGTTCTACTTCTGCCAGGTCAGGCATGCAAAGAAACTTCGTTTCACAGGCCTTTGCAAGAGATGTTCCCGGTAGGCTGTTAGAGCACTGTGCAGAGCGAGTTGTTTCCTAGCTTCCCAAAGAGCTGGAAGCAAGATGCTTTGGGGCCCTTCTCACCCTTTGGAAAGAAGGCAGCACTTGGTGCCTTGCAGCTCTAGGGCAATGTAGCACACCCAGTGCAGTTGTTCTACTTCTGCCAGGTCAGGCCTGCAAAGAAACTCCGTTTCACAGGCCTTTGTAAGAGATGTTCCCGGTAGGCTGATAGAGCACTGTGCAGAGCGAGTTGTTTCTTAGCTTCCCAAAGAGCTGGAAGCAAGATGCTTTGGGGCCCTTCTCACCCTTTGGCAAGAAGGCAGCACTTTGTGAATAGCAGCTCTAGGGCAATATAGCACACGCAGAGCAGAAGTTCTACTTCACCCAGATCAGGCATGCACATAAACTGCGTTTCACAGGCATTTGTAAGACATGTTCGCGGTAGGCTGTTAGAGCACTGTGCAGAGCGAGTTGTTTCTTAGCTTCCCAAAGAGCTGGAAGCAAGATGCTTTGGGGCCCTTCTCACCCTTTGGCAAGAAGGCAGCACTTTGCGCCTTGCAGCTCTAGGGCAATGTAGCACACGCAGAGCAGAAGTTCTACTTCAGCCAGATCAGGCCTGCAAAGAAACTGCGTTTCACAGGCCTTTGTAAGAGATGATCGCGGTAGGCTGTTAGAGCACTGTGCAGAGCGAGTTGTTTCTCAGCTTCCAAAAGAGTTGGAAGCAAGATGCTTTGGGGCTCATCTGCCCCTTCGAAAAGAAGGCAGCACTTTGTGCCTTGCAGCTCTAGGGCAATGTAGCACACCCAGAGCAGAAGTTCTACTTCAGCCAGATCAGGCCCGCAAAGAAACTGCATTTCACAGGCCTTTGTAAGAGATGTTCCCGGTAGGCTGTTAGAGCACTGTGCAGAGCGAGTTGTTTCTTAGCTTCCCAAACAGCTGAAAGCAAGATGCTTTGCTGCCCTACTCACCCTTTGGAAAGAAGACAGCACTTTGTGCCTTGCAGCTCTAGGGCAATGTAGCACACCCAGAGCAGAAGTTGTACTTCAGCCAGATCAGGCCTGCAAAGAAACTTCGTTTCACAGGCCCTTGTAAGAGATGTTCCCGGTAGGCTGTTAGAGCACTGTGTAGAGCGAGTTGTTTCTTAGCTTCCCAAAGAGCTGGAAGCAAGATGATTTAGGGGCCATCTGCCCTTAAGGAAAGAAGGCAGCACTTTGTGCCTTGCATCTCTAGGGCAATGTAGCACACCCAGAGCAGTTGTTCTACTTCTGCCAGGTCAGGCCTGCAAAGAAACTGCGTTTCACAGGCCTTTGTAAGAGATGTTCCCGCTAGGCTGTTAGAGCACTGTGCAGAGCGAGTTGTTTCTTAGCTTCCCAAAGAGCTGGAAGCAAGATGACTTAGGGGCCATCTGCCCTTAAGGAAAGAAGGCAGCACTTTTTGCCTTGCATCTCTAGGGCAATGTAGCACACCCAGAGCAGTTGTTCTACTTCTGCCAGGTCAGGCCTGCAAAGAAACTGCGTTTCACAGGCCTTTGTAAGAGATGTTCCGGGTAGTCTGTTAGAGCACTGTGCAGAGCGACTTGTATCTTAGCTTCCCAAACAGCTGGAAGCAAGATGCTGTGGGGCCCTACTCACCCTTTGGAAAGAAGGCAGCACTTTGTGCCTTGCAGCTCTAGGGCAATGTAGCACACCCAGAGCAGATGTTCTACTTCAGCTAGATCAGACCTGCAAAGAAACTTCGTTTCACAGGCCTTTGTAAGAGATGTTCCCGGTAGGCTGTAAGAGCACTGTGCAGAGCGACTAGTTTCTTAGCTTCCCAGAGAGCTGGAAGCAAGATGCTTTGGGGCCCCTCTGCCCTTATGGAAAGAACGCAGCACTTTGTGCCTTGCAGCTCTAGGGCAATGCAGCACACCCAGAGCAGAAGTTCTACTTCAGCCAGATCAGGCCTGCAAAGAAACTGCGTTTCACAGGCCTTTGTAAGAGATGTTCCCGGTAGGCTGTTAGAGCACTGTGCAGAGCGAGTTGTTTCTTAGCTTCCCAGAGAGCTGGAAGCAAGATGCTTTGGGGCCCGTTAATTGTATACCCTGCTACTTTGCTGTAGTTGTTGATTATTTCTAATAGTTTTTCTGTGGATTCTTTGGGGTTTTCTATGTATAAGATCATGTCGTCTGCAAACAACGCGAGTTTTACTTCTTCGTTACCTATTTCGATTCCTTTTATTTTTTTTTCCTGCCGAATTGCTCTGGCCAGCACCTCCAGTACTGTTGAATAGGAGTGGTGAAAGTGGGCACACTTGTCTTGTTCCTGTCCTCAGAGGGATGGCTTTCAGCTTTTGTCCATTGAGTATGATGTTGGCTGTGGGTCTATCATATATGGCCTTTATTATGTTGAGGTACTTTCCTTCTACACCCATTTTACTGAGGGTTTTTATCATAAATGGGTGTTGGATCTTGTCGAATGCTTTCTCTGCGTCTATTGAGATGATCATGTGGTTTTTGTTTTTCATTTTGTTGATGTAGTGTATCACGTTGATTGACTTGCGGGTGTTGAACCATCCCTGTGTCCCTGGTATAAATCCCACTTGATCATGGTGTATAATCTTTTTGATGTATTGCTGTAATCGGTTTGCCAAAATTTTGTTGAGGATTTTTGCATCTATGTTCATCAGTGATATCGGCCTGTAGTTCTCCTTCTTTGTGTTGTCCTTGTCAGGTTTGGGGATCAGAGTGATGTTGGCTTCATAGAATGTGTTAGGGAGTTCTCCATCTTTCTCAATTTTCTGGAACAGTTTGAGGAGAATAGGTACAAAGAACTCACACTGCTTAACAACAAAAAAACAAACAACCCGATCAAAAAATGGGCAGAGGACATGAACAGACATTTCTCCAAAGAAGATATGAACATGGCCAATAGACACATGAAAAGATGTTCATCATCGCTAATCATCAGGGAAATGCAAATCAAAACTACACTAAGATATCACCTTACCCCCGTTAGATTGGCAAAAACATCCAAAACCAAGAACGACGAATGTTGGAGAGGTTGTGGAGAAAGAGGAACCCTCATACACTGTTGGTGGGAATGCAAACTGGTACAGCCACTATGGAAAACAGTATGGAGATTTCTCAAAAAGTTAAAAATAGAAATACCCTATGACCCAGCCATCCCATTACTGGGTATCTATCCTAAGAACCTGATATCAGATATCTCAAGAGTCCGTTGCACCCCTATGTTCATCGCAGCATTATTTACAATAGCCAAGACGTGGAACCAGCCTACATGCCCAGAAACTGATGATTGGATAAAGAAGATGTGGTATATATACACAATGGAATACTACTCAGCCATAAAAAAAGACGACATTGGCCCATTCACAACAATGTGGATGGACCTCGAGGGCATTATTTTAAGCGAAATAAGTCAGTCAGAGAAAGACGAACTCTATATGACTCCACTCATAGGTGGAAATTAGTATATTGAGAAGGAGATCTGATCGGTGGTGACCAGGGAAAAGGGGGGGTGGGGGGAGGGCACGGAGGGGGAAGTGGTGTTCCCACAACATGACTAACAAAAATGTACAACTGAAATTTCACAAGCTTGTAATCCATCATAACATTAATAAACAAAAAAAAAATAAAAAAAAAAAAAGATGCTTTGGGGCCCATCTGCCCCTATGGAAAGAACGCAGCACTTTGTGCCTTGCAGCTGTAGGGCAATGTAGCACACCCAGAGCAGAAGTTCTACTTCATCCAGATCAGGCCTGCAAAGAAACTCCGTTTCACAGGCCTTTGTAAGAGATGTTCCCGGTAGGCTGTTAGAGCACTGTGCAGAGCGAGTTGTTTCTTAGCTTCCCAAAGAGCTGGAAGCAAGATGCTTTGGGTCCCTTCTCACCCTTTGGCAAGAGGACAGCACTTTGTGAATTGCAGCTCTAGGGCAATGTAGCACACGCAGAGCAGAAGTCCTACGTCACCCAGATCAGGGCTGCAAAGAAACTGCGTTTCACAGGCCTTTGTAAGAGATGTTCGCGGTAGGCTGTTAGAGCACTGTGCAGAGCGAGTTGTTTCTTAGCTTCCCAAAGAGCTGGAAGCAAGATGCTTTGGGGCCCTTCTCACCCTTTGGCAAGAAGGCAGCACTTTGTGCCTTGCAGCTCTAGGGCAATGTAGCACACGCAGAGCAGAAGTTCTACTTCAGCCAGATCAGGCCTGCAAAGAAACTGCGTTTCACAGGCCTTTGTAAGAGATGATCGCGGTAGGCTGTTAGAGCACTGTGCAGAGCGAGTTGTTTCTCAGCCTCCAAAAGAGTTGGAAGCAAGATGCTTTGGGGCTCATCTGCCCCTTCGAAAAGAAGGCAGCACTTTGTGCCTTGCAGCTCTAGGGCAATGTAGCACACCCAGAGCAGAAGTTCTTCAGCCAGATCAGGCCTGCAAAGAAACTGCGTTTCACAGGCCTTTGTAAGAGATGTTCCCGGTAGGCTGTTAGAGCACTGTGCAGAGCGAGTTGTTTCTTAGCTTCCCAAAGAGCCGGAAGCAAGATGATTTGGGGCCCTTCTCACCCTTTGGAAAGAAGTCAGCACTTTGTGCCTTTCAGCTATAGGGCAATGCAGCACACTCAGGGCAGAAGTTCTACTTCAGCCAGATCAGGCCTGCAAAGAAACTGCGTTTCACAGGCCTTTGTAAGAGATGTTCCCGGTAGGCTGTTAGAGCACTGTGCAGAGCGAGTTGTTTCCTAGCTTCCCAAAGAGCTGGAAGCAAGATGCTTTGGGGCCCTTCTCACGCTTTGGAAAGAAGGCAACACTTTGTGCCTTGCAGCTCTAGGGCAATGTAGCACACCCAAAGCAGAAGTTCTACTTCAGCCAGATCAGACCTGCAAAGAAACTCCGTTTCACAGGCCTTTGTAAGAGATGTTCCCTGTAGGCTGTTGGAGCACTGTGCAGAGCGAGTTGTTTCTTAGCTTCCCAAGGAGCTGGAAGCAAGATGCTTTAGGGGCCATCTGCTCTTAAGGAAAGAAGGCAGCACTTTGTGCCTTACAGCTCTAGGGCAATGTAGCACACGCAGAGCAGAAGTTGTACTTCAGCCAGATCAGGCCTGCAAAGAAACTGCGTTTCACCGGCCTTTATAAGAGATGTTCCCTGTAGGCTGTTAGAGCACTGTGCAGAGCGAGTTCTTTCTTAGCTTCCCAAGGTCCTGAAAGCAAGATGCTTTGGGGGCCATCTGCCGTTAAGTAAAGAAGGCAGCACTTTGTGCCTTTCAGCTCTAGGGCAATGTATCACACCCAGAGCAGATGTTCTACTTCAGCCAGCTCAGGCCTGCAAAGAAACTGCGTTTCACAGGCCTTTGTAAGAGATGTTCCCGGTAGGCTGTTAGAGCACTGTGCAGAGCGAGTTGTTTCTTAGCTTCCCAAACAGCCGGAAGCAAGATGCTTTGGGGCCCTTCTCACCCTTTGGAAAGAAGGCAGCACTTTGTGCCTTGCAGCTCTAGGGCAATGTAGCACACCCAGAGCAGAAGTTGTACTTCAGCCAGATCAGGCCTGCAAAGAAACTGCGTTTCACAGGCCTTTGTAAGAGATGTTCCCGGTAGGCTGTTAGAGCACTGTGCAGAGCGAGTTGTTTCCTAGCTTCCCAAAGAGCTGGAAGCAAGATGCTTTGGGGCCCTTCTCACCCTTTGGAAAGAAGGCAGCACTTTGTGCCCTGCAGCTCTAGGGCAATGTAGCACACCCAAAGCAGAAGTTCTACTTCTGCCAGGTCAGGCCTGCAAAGAAACTTCGTTTCACAGGCCTTTGTAAGAGATGTTCCAGGTAGGCTGTAAGAGCACTGTGCAGAGTGATTAGTTTCTTAGCTTCCCAGAGAGCTGGAAGCAAGATGCTTTGGGGCCCATATGCCCCTATGGAAAGAACGCAGCACTTTGTGCCTTGCAGCTCTAGGGCAATGCAGCACACCCCGAGCAGAAGTTCTACTTCAGCCAGATCAGGCCTGCAAAGAAACTGCGTTTCACAGGCCTTTGTAAGAGATGTTCCCGGTAGGCTGTTAGAGCACTGTGCAGAGCGAGTTGTTTCTTAGCTTCCCAAACAGCCGGAAGCAAGATGCCTTGGGGGCCATCTGCCCTTAAGTAAAGAAGGCAGCACTTTGTGCCTTGCAGCTCTAGGGCAATGTAGCACACCCAGAGCAGACGTTCTACTTCTGCCAGGTCAGGCATGCAAAGAAACTTCGTTTCACAGGCCTTTGTAAGAGATGTTCCCGGTAGGCTGTTAGAACACTGTGCAGAGCGACTTGCTTCTTAGCTTCCCAAAGAGCCAGAAGCAAGATGCTTTGGGGCCCTTCTCACCCTTTGGAAAGAAGGCAGCACTTTGTGCCTTGCAGCTCTAGGGCAATGTAGCACACCCTGAGCAGAAGTTGTACTTCAGCCAGATCAGGCCTGCAAGGAAACTGCGTTTCACAGGCCTTTGTAAGAGATGTTCCCGGTAGGCTGTTAGAGCACTGTGCAGAGCGAGTTGTTTCCTAGCTTCCCAAAGAGCTGGAAGCAAGATGCTTTGGGGCCCTTCTCACCCTTTGGAAAGAAGGCAGCACTTGGTGCCTTGCAGCTCTAGGGCAATGTAGCACACCCAGTGCAGTTGTTCTACTTCTGCCAGGTCAGGCCTGCAAAGAAACTCCGTTTCACAGGCCTTTGTAAGAGATGTTCCCGGTAGGCTGATAGAGCACTGTGCAGAGCGAGTTGTTTCTTAGCTTCCCAAAGAGCTGGAAGCAAGATGCTTTGGGGCCCTTCTCACCCTTTGGCAAGAAGGCAGCACTTTGTGAATAGCAGCTCTAGGGCAATATAGCACACGCAGAGCAGAAGTTCTACTTCACCCAGATCAGCCATGCACATAAACTGCGTTTCACAGGCCTTTGTAAGACATGTTCGCGGTAGGCTGTTAGAGCACTGTGCAGAGCGAGTTGTTTCTTAGCTTCCCAAAGAGCTGGAAGCAAGATGCTTTGGGGCCCTTCTCACCCTTTGGCAAGAAGGCAGCACTTTGCGCCTTGCAGCTCTAGGGCAATGTAGCACACGCAGAGCAGAAGTTCTACTTCAGCCAGATCAGGCCTGCAAAGAAACTGCGTTTCACAGGCCTTTGTAAGAGAGGATCGCGGTAGGCTGTTAGAGCACTGTGCAGAGCGAGTTGTTTCTCAGCTTCCAAAAGAGTTGGAAGCAAGATGCTTTGGGGCTCATCTGCCCCTTCGAAAAGAAGGCAGCACTTTGTGCCTTGCAGCTCTAGGGCAATGTAGCACACCCAGAGCAGAAGTTGTACTTCAGCCAGATCAGGCCTGCAAAGAAACTGCGTTTCACAGGCCTTTGTAAGAGATGTTCCCGGTAGGCTGTTAGAGCACTGTGCAGAGCGAGTTGTTTCTTAGCTTCCCAAAGAGCTGGAAGCAAGATGATTTAGGGGCCATCTGCCCTTAAGGAAAGAAGGCAGCACTTTGTGCCTTGCATCTCTAGGGCAATGTAGCACACCCAGAGCAGTTGTTCTACTTCTGCCAGGTCAGGCCTGCAAAGAAACTGCGTTTCACAGGCCTTTGTAAGAGATGTTCCGGGTAGGCTGTTAGAGCACTGTGCAGAGCGACTTGTATCTTAGCTTCCCAAACAGCTGGAAGCAAGATGCTTTGGGGCCCTACTCACCCTTTGGAAAGAAGGCAGCACTTTGTGCCTTGCAGCTCTAGGGCAATGTACCACACCCAGAGCCGAAGTTCTACTTCCGCTAGATCAGACCTGCAAAGAAACTTCGTTTCACAGGCCTTTGTAAGAGATGTTCCCAGTAGGCTGTAAGAGCACTGTGCAGAGCGACTAGTTTCTTAGCTTCCCAGAGAGCTGGAAGCAAGATGCTTTGGGGCCCCTCTGCCCCTATGGAAAGAACGCAGCAATTTGTGCCTTGCAGCTCTAGGGCAATGCAGCACACCCAGAGCAGAAGTTCTACTTCAGCCAGATCAGGCCTGCAAAGAAACTTCGCTTCACAGGCCTTTGTAAGAGATGTTCCCGGTAGGCTGTTAGAGCACTGTGCAGAGCGAGTTCTTTCTTAGCTTCCTAAAGACCTGGAAGCAAGATGCTTTGGGGGCCATCTGCCCCTAAGGAAAGAAGGCAGCACTTTGTGCCTTGCAGCTCTAGGGCAATGTAGCACACTCAGAGCAGTTGTTCTACTTCTGCAAGTTCAGGCCTGCAAAGAAACTGCGTTTCACAGGCCTTTGTAAGAGATGTTCCCGCTAGGCTGTTAGAGCACTGTGCAGAGCGAGTTGTTTCTTAGCTTCCCAAAGAGCTGGAAGCAAGATGACTTAGGGGCCATCTGCCCTTAAGGAAAGAAGGCAGCACTTTTTGCCTTGCATCTCTAGGGCAATGTAGCACACCCAGAGCAGTTGTTCTACTTCTGCCAGGTCAGGCCTGCAAAGAAACTGCGTTTCACAGGCCTTTGTAAGAGATGTTCCGGGTAGGCTGTTAGAGCACTGTGCAGAGCGACTTGTATCTTAGCTTCCCAAACAGCTGGAAGCAAGATGCTGTGGGGCCCTACTCACCCTTTGGAAAGAAGGCAGCACTTTGTGCCTTGCAGCTCTAGGGCAATGTAGCACACCCAGAGCAGATGTTCTACTTCAGCTAGATCAGACCTGCAAAGAAACTTCGTTTCACAGGCCTTTGTAAGAGATGTTCCCGGTAGGCTGTAAGAGCACTGTGCAGAGCGACTAGTTTCTTAGCTTCCCAGAGAGCTGGAAGCAAGATGCTTTGGGGCCCCTCTGCCCTTATGGAAAGAACGCAGCACTTTGTGCCTTGCAGCTCTAGGGCAATGCAGCACACCCAGAGCAGAAGTTCTACTTCAGCCAGATCAGGCCTGCAAAGAAACTGCGTTTCACAGGCCTTTGTAAGAGATGTTCCCGGTAGGCTGTTAGAGCACTGTGCAGAGCGAGTTGTTTCTTAGCTTCCCAGAGAGCTGGAAGCAAGATGCTTTGGGGCCCGTTAATTGTATACCCTGCTACTTTGCTGTAGTTGTTGATTATTTCTAATAGTTTTTCTGTGGATTCTTTGGGGTTTTCTATGTATAAGATCATGTCGTCTGCAAACAACGCGAGTTTTACTTCTTCGTTACCTATTTCGATTCCTTTTATTTTTTTTTCCTGCCGAATTGCTCTGGCCAGCACCTCCAGTACTGTTGAATAGGAGTGGTGAAAGTGGGCACACTTGTCTTGTTCCTTCCTCAGAGGGATGGCTTTCAGCTTTTGTCCATTGAGTATGATGTTGGCTGTGGGTCTATCATATATGGCCTTTATTATGTTGAGGTACTTTCCTTCTACACCCATTTTACTGAGGGTTTTTATCATAAATGGGTGTTGGATCTTGTCGAATGCTTTCTCTGCGTCTATTGAGATGATCATGTGGTTTTTGTTTTTCATTTTGTTGATGTAGTGTATCACGTTGATTGACTTGCGGGTGTTGAACCATCCCTGTGTCCCTGGTATAAATCCCACTTGATCATGGTGTATAATCTTTTTGATGTATTGCTGTAATCGGTTTGCCAAAATTTTGTTGAGGATTTTTGCATCTATGTTCATCAGTGATATCGGCCTGTAGTTCTCCTTCTTTGTGTTGTCCTTGTCAGGTTTGGGGATCAGAGTGATGTTGGCTTCATAGAATGTGTTAGGGAGTTCTCCATCTTTCTCAATTTTCTGGAACAGTTTGAGGAGAATAGGTACAAAGAACTCACACTGCTTAACAACAAAAAAACAAACAACCCGATCAAAAAATGGGCAGAGGACATGAACAGACATTTCTCAAAAGAAGATATGAACATGGCCAATAGACACATGAAAAGATGTTCATCATCGCTAATCATCAGGGAAATGCAAATCAAAACTACACTAAGATATCACCTTACCCCCGTTAGATTGGCAAAAACATCCAAAACCAAGAACGACGAATGTTGGAGAGGTTGTGGAGAAAGAGGAACCCTCATACACTGTTGGTGGGAATGCAAACTGGTACAGCCACTATGGAAAACAGTATGGAGATTTCTCAAAAAGTTAAAAATAGAAATACCCTATGACCCAGCCATCCCATTACTGGGTACCTATCCTAAGAGCCTGATATCAGATATCTCAAGAGTCCGTTGCACCCCTATGTTCATAGCAGCATTATTTACAATAGCCAAGACGTGGAACCAGCCTACATGCCCAGAAACTGATGATTGGATAAAGAAGATGTGGTATATATACACAATGGAATACTACTCAGCCATAAAAAAAGACGACATTGGCCCATTCACAACAATGTGGATGGACCTCGAGGGCATTATTTTAAGCGAAATAAGTCAGTCAGAGAAAGACGAACTCTATATGACTCCACTCATAGGTGGAAATTAGTATATTGAGAAGGAGATCTGATCGGTGGTGACCAGGGAAAAGGGGGGGTGGGGGGAGGGCACGGAGGGGGAAGTGGTGTTCCCACAACATGACTAACAAAAATGTACAACTGAAATTTCACAAGCTTGTAATCCATCATAACATTAATAAACAAAAAAAAAATAAAAAAAAAAAAAGATGCTTTGGGGCCCATCTGCCCCTATGGAAAGAACGCAGCACTTTGTGCCTTGCAGCTGTAGGGCAATGTAGCACACCCAGAGCAGAAGTTCTACTTCATGCAGATCAGGCCTGCAAAGAAACTCCGTTTCACAGGCCTTTGTAAGAGATGTTCCCGGTAGGCTGTTAGAGCACTGTGCAGAGCGAGTTGTTTCTTAGCTTCCCAAAGAGCTGGAAGCAAGATGCTTTGGGTCCCTTCTCACCCTTTGGCAAGAAGGCAGCACTTTGTGAATTGCAGCTCTAGGGCAATGTAGCACACGCAGAGCAGAAGTTCTACGTCATCCAGATCAGGCCTGCAAAGAAACTGCGTTTCACAGGCCTTTGTAAGAGATGTTCGCGGTAGGCTGTTAGAGCACTGTGCAGAGCGAGTTGTTTCTTAGCTTCCCAAAGAGCTGGAAGCAAGATGCTTTGGGGCCCTTCTCACCCTTTGGCAAGAAGGCAGCACTTTGTGCCTTGCAGCTCTAGGGCAATGTAGCACACGCAGAGCAGAAGTTCTACTTCAGCCAGATCAGGCCTGCAAAGAAACTGCGTTTCACAGGCCTTTGTAAGAGATGATCGCGGTAGGCTGTTAGAGCACTGTGCAGAGCGAGTTGTTTCTCAGCCTCCAAAAGAGTTGGAAGCAAGATGCTTTGGGGCTCATCTGCCCCTTCGAAAAGAAGGCAGCACTTTGTGCCTTGCAGCTCTAGGGCAATGTAGCACACCCAGAGCAGAAGTTCTACTTCAGCCAGATCAGGCCCGCAAAGAAACTGCATTTCACAGGCCTTTGTAAGAGATGTTCCCGGTAGGCTGTTAGAGCACTGTGCAGAGCGAGTTGTTTCTTAGCTTCCCAAACAGCTGGAAGCAAGATGCTTTGGTGCCCTATTCACCCTTTGGAAAGAAGGCAGCACTTTGTGCCTTGCAGCTCTAGGGCAATGTAGCACACCCAGAGCAGAAGTTGTACTTCAGCCAGATCAGGCCTGCAAAGAAACTGCGTTTCACAGGCCTTTGTAAGAGATGTTCCCGGTAGGCTGTTAGAGCACTGTGCAGAGCGAGTTCTTTCTTAGCTTCCCAAAGACCTGGAAGCAAGATGCTTTGGGGGCCATCTGCCCCTAAGGAAAGAAGGCAGCACTTTGTGCCTTGCAGCTCTAGGGCAATGTAGCACACCCAGAGCAGTTGTTCTACTTCTGCAAGGTCAGGCCTGCAAAGAAACTGCGTTTCACAGGCCTTTGTAAGAGATGTTCCCGGTAGGCTGTTAGAGCACTGTGCAGAGCGAGTTGTTTCTTAGCTTCCCAGAGAGCTGGAAGCAAGATGCTTTGGGGCCCGTTAATTGTATACCCTGCTACTTTGCTGTAGTTGTTGATTATTTCTAATAGTTTTTCTGTGGATTCTTTGGGGTTTTCTATGTATAAGATCATGTCGTCTGCAAACAACGCGAGTTTTACTTCTTCGTTACCTATTTCGATTCCTTTTATTTTTTTTCCTGCCGAATTGCTCTGGCCAGCACCTCCAGTACTATGTTGAATAGGAGTGGTGAAAGTGGGCACCCTTGTCTTGTTCCTGTCCTCAGAGGGATGGCTTTCAGCTTTTGTCCATTGAGTATGATGTTGGCTGTGGGTCTATCATATATGGCCTTTATTATGTTGAGGTACTTTCCTTCTACACCCATTTTACTGAGGGTTTTTATCATAAATGGGTGTTGGATCTTGTCGAATGCTTTCTCTGCGTCTATTGAGATGATCATGTGGTTTTTGTTTTTCATTTTGTTGATGTAGTGTATCACGTTGATTGACTTGCGGGTGTTGAACCATCCCTGTGTCCCTGGTATAAATCCCACTTGATCATGGTGTATAATCTTTTTGATGTATTGCTGTAATCGGTTTGCCAAAATTTTGTTGAGGATTTTTGCATCTATGTTCATCAGTGATATCGGCCTGTAGTTCTCCTTCTTTGTGTTGTCCTTGTCAGGTTGGGGGATCAGAGTGATGTTGGCTTCATAGAATGTGTTAGGGAGTTCTCCATCTTTCTCAATTTTCTGGAACAGTTTGAGGAGAATAGGTACAAAGAACTCACACTGCTTAACAACAAAAAAACAAACAACCCGATCAAAAAATGGGCAGAGGACATGAACAGACATTTCTCAAAAGAAGATATGAATATGGCCAATAGACACATGAAAAGATGTTCATCATCGCTAATCATCAGGGAAATGCAAATCAAAACTACACTAAGATATCACCTTACCCCCGTTAGATTGGCAAAAACATCCAAAACCAAGAACGACAAATGTTGGAGAGGTTGTGGAGAAAGAGGAACCCTCATACACTGTTGGTGGGAATGCAAACTGGTACAGCCACTATGGAAAACAGTATGGAGATTTTTCAAAAAGTTAAAAATAGAAATACCCTATGACCCAGCCATCCCATTACTGGGTATCTATCCTAAGAACCTGATATCAGATATCTCAAGAGTCCGTTGCACCCCTATGTTCATCGCAGCATTATTTACAATAGCCAAGACGTGGAAACAGCCTACATGCCCAGAAACTGATGATTGGATAAAGAAGATGTGGTATATATACACAATGGAATACTACTCAGCCATAAAAAAAGATGAAATTGGCCCATTCACAACAATGTGGATGGACCTCGAGGGCATTATTTTAAGCGAAATAAGTCAGTCAGAGAAAGACGAACTCTATATGACTCCACTCATAGGTGGAAATTAGTATATTGAGAAGGAGATCTGATCGGTGGTTACCAGGGAAAAGGGGGGGTGGGGGGAGGGCATGGAGGGGGAAGTGGTGTTCCCACAACATGACTAACAAAAATGTACAACTGAAATTTCACAAGCTTGTAATCCATCATAACATTAATAAACAAAAAAAAAATAAAAAAAAAATAAAGATGATTTGGGGCCCATCTGCCCCTATGGAAAGAACGCAGCACTTTGTGCCTTGCAGCTGTAGGGCAATGTAGCACACCCAGAGCAGAAGTTCTACTTCATCCAGATCAGGCCTGCAAAGAAACTGCGTTTCACAGGCCTTTGTAAGAGATGTTCCCGGTAGGCTGTTAGAGCACTGTGCAGAGCGAGTTGTTTCTTAGCTTCCCAAAGAGCTGGAAGCAAGATGCTTTGGGTCCCTTCTCACCCTTTGGCAAGAAGGCAGCACTTTGTGAATTGCAGCTCTAGGGCAATGTAGCACACGCAGAGCAGAAGTTCTACTTCAGCCAGATCAGGCCTGCAAAGAAACTGCGTTTCACAGGCCTTTGTAAGAGATGTTCGCGGTAGGCTGTTAGAGCACTGTGCAGAGCGAGTTGTTTCTTAGCTTCCCAAAGAGCTGGAAGCAAGATGCTTTGGGGCCCTTCTCACCCTTTGGCAAGAAGGCAGCACTTTGTGCCTTGCAGCTCTAGGGCAATGTAGCACACGCAGAGCAGAAGTTCTACTTCAGCCAGATCAGGCCTGCAAAGAAACTGCGTTTCACAGGCCTTTGTAAGAGATGATCGCGGTAGGCTGTTAGAGCACTGTGCAGAGCGAGTTGTTTCTCAGCTTCCAAAAGAGTTGGAAGCAAGATGCTTTGGGGCTCATCTGCCCCTTCGAAAAGAAGGCGGCACTTTGTGCCTTGCATCTCTAGGGCAATGTAGCACACCCAGAGCAGAAGTTCTACTTCAGCCAGATCAGGCCCGCAAAGAAACTGCATTTCACAGGCCTTTGTAAGAGATGTTCCCGGTAGGCTGTTAGAGCACTGTGCAGAGCGAGTTGTTTCTTAGCTTCCCAAACAGCTGGAAGCAAGATGCTTTGGTGCCCTACTCACCCTTTGGAAAGAAGGCAGCACTTTGTGCCTTGCAGCTCTAGGGCAATGTAGCACACCCAGAGCAGAAGTTGTACTTCAGCCAGATCAGGCCTGCAAAGAAACTGCGTTTCACAGGCCTTTGTAAGAGATGTTCCCGGTAGGCTGTTAGAACACTGTGCAGAGCGAGTTCTTTCTTAGCTTCCCAAAGACCTGGAAGCAAGATGCTTTGGGGGCCATCTGCCCCTAAGGAAAGAAGGCAGCACTTTGTGCCTTGCAGCTCTAGGGCAATGTAGCACACCCAGAGCAGTTGTTCTACTTCTGCAAGGTCAGGCCTGCAAAGAAACTGCGTTTCACAGGCCTTTGTAAGAGATGTTCCCGGTAGGCTGTTAGAGCACTGTGCAGAGCGAGTTGTTTCTTAGCTTCCCAGAGAGCTGGAAGCAAGATGCTTTGGGGCCCGTTAATTTTATACCCTGCTAATTTGCTGTAGTTGTTGGTTATTTCTAATATTTTTTCTGTGGATTCTTTGGGGTTTTCTATGTATAAGATCATGTCGTCTGCAAACAACGCGAGTTTTACTTCTTCGTTACCTATTTGGATTCCTTTTATTTTTTTTTCCTGCCGAATTGCTCTGGCCAGCACCTCCAGTACTATGTTGAATAGGAGTGGTGAAAGTGGGCACCCTTGTCTTGTTCCTGTCCTCAGAGGGATGGCTTTCAGCTTTTGTCCATTGAGTATGATGTTGGCTGTGGGTCTATCATATATGGCCTTTATTATGTTGAGGTACTTTCCTTCTATACCCATTTTACTGAGGGTTTTTATCATAAATGGGTGTTGGATCTTGTCGAATGCTTTCTCTGCGTCTATTGAGATGATCATGTGGTTTTTGTTTTTCATTTTGTTGATGTAGTGTATCACGTTGATTGACTTGCGGGTGTTGAACCATCCCTGTGTCCCTGGTATAAATCCCACTTGATCATGGTGTATAATCTTTTTGATGTATTGCTGTAATCGGTTTGCCAAAATTTTGTTGAGGATTTTTGCATCTATGTTCATCAGTGATATCGGCCTGTAGTTCTCCTTCTTTGTGTTGTCCTTGTCAGGTTTGGGGATCAGAGTGATGTTGGCTTCATAGAATGTGTTAGGGAGTTCTCCATCTTTCTCAATTTTCTGGAACAGTTTGAGGAGAATAGGTACAAAGAACTCACACTGCTTAACAACAAAAAAACAAACAACCCGATCAAAAAATGGGCAGAGGACATGAACAGACATTTCTCAAAAGAAGATATGAACATGGCCAATAGACACATGAAAAGATGTTCATCATCGCTAATCATCAGGGAAATGCAAATCAAAACTACACTAAGATATCACCTTACCCCCGTTAGATTGGCAAAAACATCCAAAACCAAGAACGACGAATGTTGGAGAGGTTGTGGAGAAAGAGGAACCCTCATACACTGTTGGTGGGAATGCAAACTGGTACAGCCACTATGGAAAACAGTATGGAGATTTCTCAAAAAGTTAAAAATAGAAATACCCTATGACCCAGCCATCCCATTACTGGGTACCTATCCTAAGAGCCTGATATCAGATATCTCAAGAGTCCGTTGCACCCCTATGTTCATAGCAGCATTATTTACAATAGCCAAGACGTGGAACCAGCCTACATGCCCAGAAACTGATGATTGGATAAAGAAGATGTGGTATATATACACAATGGAATACTACTCAGCCATAAAAAAAGACGACATTGCCCCCTTCACAACAATGTGGATGGACCTCGAGGGCATTATGTTAAGCGAAATAAGTCAGTCAGAGAAAGACGAACTCAATATGACTCCACTCATAGGTGGAAATTAGTATATTGAGAAGGAGATCTGATCGGTGGTTACCAGGGAAAAGGGGGGGTGGGGGGAGGGCACGGAGTGGGAAGTGGTGTTCCCACAACATGACTAACAAAAATGTACAACTGAAATTTCACAATCTTGTAATCCATCATAACATTAATAAACAAAAAAAAAATTAAAAAAAAAAAAGATGCTTTGGGGCCCTTCTCACCCTTTGGAAAGAAGTCAGCACTTTGTGCCTTTCAGCTATAGGGCAATGTAGCACACCCAGGGCAGAAGTTCTACTTCAGCCAGATCAGGCCTGCAAAGAAACTGCGTTTCACAGGCCTTTGTAAGAGATGTTCCCGGTAGGCTGTTAGAGCACTGTGCAGAGCGAGTTGTTTCCTAGCTTCCCAAAGAGCCGGAAGCAAGATGCTTTGGGGCCCTTCTCACCGTTTGGAAAGAAGGCAACACTTTGTGCCTTGCAGCTCTAGGGCAATGTAGCACACCCAAAGCAGAAGTTCTACTTCAGCCAGATCAGACCTGCAAAGAAACTCCGTTTCACAGGCCTTTGTAAGAGATGTTCCCTGTAGGCTGTTGGAGCACTGTGCAGAGCGAGTTGTTTCTTAGCTTCCCAAGGAGCTGGAAGCAAGATGCTTTAGGGGCCATCTGCTCTTAAGGAAAGAAGGCAGCACTTTGTGCCTTGCATCTCTAGGGCAATGTAGCACACCCAGAGCAGTTGTTCTACTTCTGCCAGGTCAGGCATGCAAAGAAACTGCGTTTCACAGGCCTTGGTAAGAGATGTTCCCGGTAGGCTGTTAGAGCACTGTGCAGAGCGACTTGTTTCTTAGCTTCCCAAAGAGCTGGAAGCAAGATGCTTTGGGGCCCTTCTCACCCTTTGGAAAGAAGGCAGCACTTTGTGCCTTACAGCTCTAGGGCAATGTAGCACACCCAGAGCAGAAGTTCTTCAGCCAGATCAGGCCTGCAAAGAAACTGCGTTTCACAGGCCTTTGTAAGAGATGTTCCCGGTAGGCTGTTAGAGCACTGTGCAGAGCGAGTTGTTTCTTAGCTTCCCAAACAGCCGTAAGCAAGATGCTTTGGGGCCCTTCTCACCCTTTGGAAAGAAGTCAGCACTTTGTGTCTTTCAGCTATAGGGCAATGTAGCACACCCAGGGCAGAAGTTCTACTTCAGCCAGATCAGGCCTGCAAAGAAACTGCGTTTCACAGGCCTTTGTAAGAGATGTTCCCGGTAGGCTGTTAGAGCACTGTGCAGAGCGAGTTGTTTCCTAGCTTCCCAAAGAGCTGGAAGCAAGATGCTTTGGGGCCCTTCTCACGCTTTGGAAAGAAGGCAACACTTTGTGCCTTGCAGCTCTAGGGCAATGTAGCACACCCAAAGCAGAAGTTCTACTTCAGCCAGATCAGACCTGCAAAGAAACTCCGTTTCACAGGCCTTTGTAAGAGATGTTCCCTGTAGGCTGTTGGAGCACTGTGCAGAGCGAGTTGTTTCTTAGCTTCCCAAGGAGCTGGAAGCAAGATGCTTTAGGGGCCATCTGCTCTTAAGGAAAGAAGGCAGCACTTTGTGCCTTACAGCTCTAGGGCAATGTAGCACACGCAGAGCAGAAGTTGTACTTCAGCCAGATCAGGCCTGCAAAGAAACTGCGTTTCACCGGCCTTTGTAAGAGATGTTCCCGGTAGGCTGTTAGAGCACTGTGCAGAGCGAGTTCTTTCTTAGCTTCCCAAGGTCCTGAAAGCAAGATGCTTTTGGGGCCATCTGCCGTTAAGTAAAGAAGGCAGCACTTTGTGCCTTTCAGCTCTAGGGCAATGTATCACACCCAGAGCAGATGTTCTACTTCAGCCAGATCAGGCCCGCAAAGAAACTGCGTTTCACAGGCCTTTGTAAGAGATGTTCCCGGTAGGCTGTTAGAGCACTGTGCAGAGCGAGTTGTTTCCTAGCTTCCCAAAGAGCTGGAAGCAAGATGCTTTGGGGCCCTTCTCACCCTTTGGAAAGAAGGCAACACTTTGTGCCTTGCAGCTCTAGGGCAATGTAGCACACCCAAAGCAGAAGTTCTACTTCAGCCAGATCAGACAAGCAAAGAAACTCCGTTTCACAGGCCTTTGTAAGAGATGTTCCCTGTAGGCTGTTGGAGCACTGTGCAGAGCGAGTTGTTTCTTAGCTTCCCAAGGAGCTGGAAGCAAGATGCTTTAGGGGCCATCTGCTCTTAAGGAAAGAAGGCAGCACTTTGTGCCTTGCATCTCTAGGGCAATGTAGCACACCCAGAGCAGTTGTTCTACTTCTGCCAGGTCAGGCATGCAAAGAAACTGCGTTTCACAGGCCTTTGTAAGAGATGTTCCCGGTAGGCTGTTAGAGCACTGTGCAGAGCGACTTGTTTCTTAGCTTCCCAAAGAGCTGGAAGCAAGATGCTTTGGGGCCCTTCTCACCCTTTGGAAAGAAGGCAGCACTTTGTGCCTTACAGCTCTAGGGCAATGTAGCACACCCAGAGCAGAAGTTCTTCAGCCAGATCAGGCCTGCAAAGAAACTGCGTTTCACAGGCCTTTGTAAGAGATGTTCCCGGTAGGCTGTTAGAGCACTGTGCAGAGCGAGTTGTTTCTTAGCTTCCCAGAGAGCTCGAAGCAAGATGCTTTGGGGCCCGTTAATTTTATACCCTGCTACTTTGCTGTAGTTGTTGATTATTTCTAATAGTTTTTCTGTGGATTCTTTGGGGTTTTGTATGTATAAGATCATGTCGTCTGCAAACAACGCGAGTTTTACTTCTTCGTTACCTATTTGGATTCCTTTTATTTTTTTTTCCTGCCGAATTGCTCTGGCCAGCACCTCCAGTACTATGTTGAATAGGAGTTGTGAAAGTGGGCACCCTTGTCTTGTTCCTGTCCTCAGAGGGATGGCTTTCAGCTTTTGTCCATTGAGTATGATGTTGGCTGTGGGTCTATCATATATGGCCTTTATTATGTTGAGGTACTTTCCTTCTATACCCATTTTACTGAGGGTTTTTATCATAAATGGGTGTTGGATCTTGTCGAATGCTTTCTCTGCGTCTATTGAGATGATCATGTGGTTTTTGTTTTTCATTTTGTTGATGTAGTGTATCACGTTGATTGACTTGCGGGTGTTGAACCATCCCTGTGTCCCTGGTATAAATCCCACTTGATCATGGTGTATAATCTTTTTGATGTATTGCTGTAATCAGTTTGCCAAAATTTTGTTGAGGATTTTTGCATCTATGTTCATCAGTGATATCGGCCTGTAGTTCTCCTTCTTTGTGTTGTCCTTGTCAGGTTTGGGGATCAGAGTGATGTTGGCTTCATAGAATGTGTTAGGGAGTTCTCCATCTTTCTCAATTTTCTGGAACAGTTTGAGGAGAATAGGTACAAAGAACTCACACTGCTTAACAACAAAAAAACAAACAACCCGATCAAAAAATGGGCAGAGGACATGAACAGACATTTCTCCAAAGAAGATATGAACATGGCCAATAGACACATGAAAAGATGTTCATCATCGCTAATCATCAGGGAAATGCAAATCAAAACTACACTAAGATATCACCTTACCCCCGTTAGATCGGCAAAAACATCCAAAACCAAGAACGACAAATGTTGGAGAGGTTGTGGAGAAAGAGGAACCCTCATACACTGTTGGTGGGAATGCAAACTGGTACAGCCACTATGGAAAACAGTATGGAGATTTCTCAAAAAGTTAAAAATAGAAATACCCTATGACCCAGCCATCCCATTACTGGGTATCTATCCTAAGAACCTGATATCAGATATCTCAAGAGTCCGTTGCACCCCTATGTTCATCGCAGCATTATTTACAATAGCCAAGACGTGGAACCAGCCTACATGCCCAGAAACTGATGATTGGATAAAGAAGATGTGGTATATATACACAATGGAATACTACTCAGCCATAAAAAAAGACGAAAGTGGCCCATTCACAACAATGTGGATGGACCTCGAGGGCATTATGTTAAGCGAAATAAGTCAGTCAGAGAAAGACGAACTCTATATGACTCCACTCATAGGTGGAAATTAGTATATTGAGAAGGAGATCTGATCGGTGGTTACCAGGGAAAAGGGGGGGTGGGGGGAGGGCACGGAAGGGGAAGTGGTGTTCCCACAACATGACTAACAAAAATGTACAACTGAAATTTCACAATCTTGTAATCCATCATAACATTAACAAACAAAAAGAAAAAAAAGATGCTTGGGGCCCATCTGCTCCTATGGAAAGAACGCAGCACTTTGTGCCTTGCAGCTCTAGGGCAATGTAGCACACCCAGAGCAGAAGTTCTACTTCAGCCAGATCAGGCCCGCAAAGAAACTGCGTTTCACAGGCCTTTGTAAGAGATGTTCCCGGTAGGCTGTTAGAGCACTGTGCAGAGCGAGTTGTTTCTTAGCTTCCCAAACAGCTGGAAGCAAGATGCGTTGGGGACCTTCTCACCCTTTGGAAAGAAGTCAGCACTTTGTGCCTTTCAGCTATAGGGCAATGTAGCACACCCAGGGCAGAAGTTCTACTTCAGCCAGATCAGGCCTGCAAAGAAACTGCGTTTCACCGGCCTTTGTAAGAGATGTTCCCGGTAGGCTGTTAGAGCACTGTGCAGAGCGAGTTCTTTCTTAGCTTCCCAAGGTCCTGAAAGCAAGATGCTTTTGGGGCCATCTGCCGTTAAGTAAAGAAGGCAGCACTTTGTGCCTTTCAGCTCTAGGGCAATGTATCACACCCAGAGCAGATGTTCTACTTCAGCCAGATCAGGCCCGCAAAGAAACTGCGTTTCACAGGCCTTTGTAAGAGATGTTCCCGGTAGGCTGTTAGAGCACTGTGCAGAGCGAGTTGTTTCCTAGCTTCCCAAAGAGCTGGAAGCAAGATGCTTTGGGGCCCTTCTCACCCTTTGGAAAGAAGGCAACACTTTGTGCCTTGCAGCTCTAGGGCAATGTAGCACACCCAAAGCAGAAGTTCTACTTCAGCCAGATCAGACAAGCAAAGAAACTCCGTTTCACAGGCCTTTGTAAGAGATGTTCCCTGTAGGCTGTTGGAGCACTGTGCAGAGCGAGTTGTTTCTTAGCTTCCCAAGGAGCTGGAAGCAAGATGCTTTAGGGGCCATCTGCTCTTAAGGAAAGAAGGCAGCACTTTGTGCCTTGCATCTCTAGGGCAATGTAGCACACCCAGAGCAGTTGTTCTACTTCTGCCAGGTCAGGCATGCAAAGAAACTGCGTTTCACAGGCCTTTGTAAGAGATGTTCCCGGTAGGCTGTTAGAGCACTGTGCAGAGCGACTTGTTTCTTAGCTTCCCAAAGAGCTGGAAGCAAGATGCTTTGGGGCCCTTCTCACCCTTTGGAAAGAAGGCAGCACTTTGTGCCTTACAGCTCTAGGGCAATGTAGCACACCCAGAGCAGAAGTTCTTCAGCCAGATCAGGCCTGCAAAGAAACTGCGTTTCACAGGCCTTTGTAAGAGATGTTCCCGGTAGGCTGTTAGAGCACTGTGCAGAGCGAGTTGTTTCTTAGCTTCCCAGAGAGCTCGAAGCAAGATGCTTTGGGGCCCGTTAATTTTATACCCTGCTACTTTGCTGTAGTTGTTGATTATTTCTAATAGTTTTTCTGTGGATTCTTTGGGGTTTTGTATGTATAAGATCATGTCGTCTGCAAACAACGCGAGTTTTACTTCTTCGTTACCTATTTGGATTCCTTTTATTTTTTTTTCCTGCCGAATTGCTCTGGCCAGCACCTCCAGTACTATGTTGAATAGGAGTTGTGAAAGTGGGCACCCTTGTCTTGTTCCTGTCCTCAGAGGGATGGCTTTCAGCTTTTGTCCATTGAGTATGATGTTGGCTGTGGGTCTATCATATATGGCCTTTATTATGTTGAGGTACTTTCCTTCTATACCCATTTTACTGAGGGTTTTTATCATAAATGGGTGTTGGATCTTGTCGAATGCTTTCTCTGCGTCTATTGAGATGATCATGTGGTTTTTGTTTTTCATTTTGTTGATGTAGTGTATCACGTTGATTGACTTGCGGGTGTTGAACCATCCCTGTGTCCCTGGTATAAATCCCACTTGATCATGGTGTATAATCTTTTTGATGTATTGCTGTAATCAGTTTGCCAAAATTTTGTTGAGGATTTTTGCATCTATGTTCATCAGTGATATCGGCCTGTAGTTCTCCTTCTTTGTGTTGTCCTTGTCAGGTTTGGGGATCAGAGTGATGTTGGCTTCATAGAATGTGTTAGGGAGTTCTCCATCTTTCTCAATTTTCTGGAACAGTTTGAGGAGAATAGGTACAAAGAACTCACACTGCTTAACAACAAAAAAACAAACAACCCGATCAAAAAATGGGCAGAGGACATGAACAGACATTTCTCCAAAGAAGATATGAACATGGCCAATAGACACATGAAAAGATGTTCATCATCGCTAATCATCAGGGAAATGCAAATCAAAACTACACTAAGATATCACCTTACCCCCGTTAGATCGGCAAAAACATCCAAAACCAAGAACGACAAATGTTGGAGAGGTTGTGGAGAAAGAGGAACCCTCATACACTGTTGGTGGGAATGCAAACTGGTACAGCCACTATGGAAAACAGTATGGAGATTTCTCAAAAAGTTAAAAATAGAAATACCCTATGACCCAGCCATCCCATTACTGGGTATCTATCCTAAGAACCTGATATCAGATATCTCAAGAGTCCGTTGCACCCCTATGTTCATCGCAGCATTATTTACAATAGCCAAGACGTGGAACCAGCCTACATGCCCAGAAACTGATGATTGGATAAAGAAGATGTGGTATATATACACAATGGAATACTACTCAGCCATAAAAAAAGACGAAAGTGGCCCATTCACAACAATGTGGATGGACCTCGAGGGCATTATGTTAAGCGAAATAAGTCAGTCAGAGAAAGACGAACTCTATATGACTCCACTCATAGGTGGAAATTAGTATATTGAGAAGGAGATCTGATCGGTGGTTACCAGGGAAAAGGGGGGGTGGGGGGAGGGCACGGAAGGGGAAGTGGTGTTCCCACAACATGACTAACAAAAATGTACAACTGAAATTTCACAATCTTGTAATCCATCATAACATTAACAAACAAAAAGAAAAAAAAGATGCTTGGGGCCCATCTGCTCCTATGGAAAGAACGCAGCACTTTGTGCCTTGCAGCTCTAGGGCAATGTAGCACACCCAGAGCAGAAGTTCTACTTCAGCCAGATCAGGCCCGCAAAGAAACTGCGTTTCACAGGCCTTTGTAAGAGATGTTCCCGGTAGGCTGTTAGAGCACTGTGCAGAGCGAGTTGTTTCTTAGCTTCCCAAACAGCTGGAAGCAAGATGCGTTGGGGACCTTCTCACCCTTTGGAAAGAAGTCAGCACTTTGTGCCTTTCAGCTATAGGGCAATGTAGCACACCCAGGGCAGAAGTTCTACTTCAGCCAGATCAGGCCTGCAAAGAAACTGCGTTTCACAGGCCTTTGTAAGAGATGTTCCCGGTAGGCTGTTAGAGCACTGTGCAGAGCGAGTTGTTTCCTAGCTTCCCAAAGAGCCGGAAGCAAGATGCTTTGGGGCCCTTCTCACCGTTTGGAAAGAAGGCAACACTTTGTGCCTTGCAGCTCTAGGGCAATGTAGCACACCCAAAGCAGAAGTTCTACTTCAGCCAGATCAGACCTGCAAAGAAACTCCGTTTCACAGGCCTTTGTAAGAGATGTTCCCTGTAGGCTGTTGGAGCACTGTGCAGAGCGAGTTGTTTCTTAGCTTCCCAAGGAGCTGGAAGCAAGATGCTTTAGGGGCCATCTGCTCTTAAGGAAAGAAGGCAGCACTTTGTGCCTTGCATCTCTAGGGCAATGTAGCACACCCAGAGCAGTTGTTCTACTTCTGCCAGGTCAGGCATGCAAAGAAACTGCGTTTCACAGGCCTTTGTAAGAGATGTTCCCGGTAGGCTGTTAGAGCACTGTGCAGAGCGACTTGTTTCTTAGCTTCCCAAAGAGCTGGAAGCAAGATGCTTTGGGGCCCTTCTCACCCTTTGGAAAGAAGGCAGCACTTTGTGCCTTACAGCTCTAGGGCAATGTAGCACACCCAGAGCAGAAGTTCTTCAGCCAGATCAGGCCTGCAAAGAAACTGCGTTTCACAGGCCTTTGTAAGAGATGTTCCCGGTAGGCTGTTAGAGCACTGTGCAGAGCGTGTTTTTTCTTAGCTTCCCAAACAGCCGTAAGCAAGATGCTTTGGGGCCCTTCTCACCCTTTGGAAAGAAGTCAGCACTTTGTGTCTTTCAGCTATAGGGCAATGTAGCACACCCAGGGCAGAAGTTCTACTTCAGCCAGATCAGGCCTGCAAAGAAACTGCGTTTCACAGGCCTTTGTAAGAGATGTTCCCGGTAGGCTGTTAGAGCACTGTGCAGAGCGAGTTGTTTCCTAGCTTCCCAAAGAGCTGGAAGCAAGATGCTTTGGGGCCCTTCTCACGCTTTGGAAAGAAGGCAACACTTTGTGCCTTGCAGCTCTAGGGCAATGTAGCACACGCAAAGCAGAAGTTCTACTTCAGCCAGATCAGACCTGCAAAGAAACTCCGTTTCACAGGCCTTTGTAAGAGATGTTCCCTGTAGGCTGTTGGAGCACTGTGCAGAGCGAGTTGTTTCTTAGCTTCCCAAGGAGCTGGAAGCAAGATGCTTTAGGGGCCATCTGCTCTTAAGGAAAGAAGGCAGCACTTTGTGCCTTACAGCTCTAGGGCAATGTAGCACACGCAGAGCAGAAGTTGTACTTCAGCCAGATCAGGCCTGCAAAGAAACTGCGTTTCACCGGCCTTTGTAAGAGATGTTCCCTGTAGGCTGTTAGAGCACTGTGCAGAGCGAGTTCTTTCTTAGCTTCCCAAGGTCCTGAATGCAAGATGCTTTTGGGGCCATCTGCCGTTAAGTAAAGAAGGCAGCACTTTGTGCCTTTCAGCTCTAGGGCAATGTATCACACCCAGAGCAGATGTTCTACTTCAGCCAGATCAGGCCTGCAAAGAAACTGCGTTTCACAGGCCTTTGTAAGAGATGTTCCCGGTAGGCTGTTAGAGCACTGTGCAGAGCGAGTTGTTTCCTAGCTTCCCAAAGAGCTGGAAGCAAGATGCTTTGGGGCCCTTCTCACCCTTTGGAAAGAAGGCAACACTTTGTGCCTTGCAGCTCTAGGGCAATGTAGCACACCCAAAGCAGAAGTTCTACTTCAGCCAGATCAGACCTGCAAAGAAACTCCGTTTCACAGGCCTTTGTAAGAGATGTTCCCTGTAGGCTGTTGGAGCACTGTGCAGAGCGAGTTGTTTCTTAGCTTCCCAAGGAGCTGGAAGCAAGATGCTTTAGGGGCCATCTGCTCTTAAGGAAAGAAGGCAGCACTTTGTGCCTTGCATCTCTAGGGCAATGTAGCACACCCAGAGCAGTTGTTCTACTTCTGCCAGGTCAGGCATGCAAAGAAACTGCGTTTCACAGGCCTTTGTAAGAGATGTTCCCGGTAGGCTGTTAGAGCACTGTGCAGAGCGACTTGTTTCTTAGCTTCCCAAAGAGCTGGAAGCAAGATGCTTTGGGGCCCTTCTCACCCTTTGGAAAGAAGGCAGCACTTTGTGCCTTACAGCTCTAGGGCAATGTAGCACACCCAGAGCAGAAGTTCTTCAGCCAGATCAGGCCTGCAAAGAAACTGCGTTTCACAGGCCTTTGTAAGAGATGTTCCCGGTAGGCTGTTAGAGCACTGTGCAGAGCGAGTTGTTTCTTAGCTTCCCAAACAGCCGGAAGCAAGATGCTTTGGGGCCCTTCTCACCCTTTGGAAAGAAGTCAGCACTTTGTGTCTTTCAGCTCTAGGGCAATGTAGCACACCCAGGGCAGAAGTTCTACTTCAGCCAGATCAGGCCTGCAAAGAAACTGCGTTTCACAGGCCTTTGTAAGAGATGTTCCCGGTAGGCTGTTAGAGCACTGTGCAGAGCGAGTTGTTTCCTAGCTTCCCAAAGAGCTGGAAGCAAGATGCTTTGGGGCCCTTCTCACGCTTTGGAAAGAAGGCAACACTTTGTGCCTTGCAGCTCTAGGGCAATGTAGCACACCCAAAGCAGAAGTTCTACTTCAGCCAGATCAGACCTGCAAAGAAACTCCGTTTCACAGGCCTTTGTAAGAGATGTTCCCTGTAGGCTGTTGGAGCACTGTGCAGAGCGAGTTGTTTCTTAGCTTCCCAAGGAGCTGGAAGCAAGATGCTTTAGGGGCCATCTGCTCTTAAGGAAAGAAGGCAGCACTTTGTGCCTTACAGCTCTAGGGCAATGTAGCACACGCAGAGCAGAAGTTGTACTTCAGCCAGATCAGGCCTGCAAAGAAACTGCGTTTCACCGGCCTTTGTAAGAGATGTTCCCTGTAGGCTGTTAGAGCACTGTGCAGAGCGAGTTCTTTCTTAGCTTCCCAAGGTCCTGAAAGCAAGATTCTTTGGGGGCCATCTGCCGTTAAGTAAAGAAGGCAGCACTTTGTGCCTTTCAGCTCTAGGGCAATGTATCACACCCAGAGCAGATGTTCTACTTCAGCCAGATCAGGCCTGCAAAGAAACTGCGTTTCACAGGCCTTTGTAAGAGATGTTCCCGGTAGGCTGTTAGAGCACTGTGCAGAGCGAGTTGTTTCTTAGCTTCCCAAACAGCCGGAAGCAAGATGCTTTGGGGCCCTTCTCACCCTTTGGAAAGAAGGCAGCACTTTGTGCCTTGCAGCTCTAGGGCAATGTAGCACACCCAGAGCAGAAGTTGTACTTCAGCCAGATCAGGCCTGCAAAGAAACTGCGTTTCACAGGCCTTTGTAAGAGATGTTCCCGGTAGGCTGTTAGAGCACTGTGCAGAGCGAGTTGTTTCCTAGCTTCCCAAAGAGCTGGAAGCAAGATGCTTTGGGGCCCTTCTCACGCTTTGGAAAGAAGGCAACACTTTGTGCCTTGCAGCTCTAGGGCAATGTAGCACACCCAAAGCAGAAGTTCTACTTCAGCCAGATCAGACCTGCAAAGAAACTCCGTTTCACAGGCCTTTGTAAGAGATGTTCCCTGTAGGCTGTTGGAGCACTGTGCAGAGCGAGTTGTTTCTTAGCTTCCCAAGGAGCTGGAAGCAAGATGCTTTAGGGGCCATCTGCTCTTAAGGAAAGAAGGCAGCACTTTGTGCCTTACAGCTCTAGGGCAATGTAGCACACGCAGAGCAGAAGTTGTACTTCAGCCAGATCAGGCCTGCAAAGAAACTGCGTTTCAGCGGCCTTTGTAAGAGATGTTCCCTGTAGGCTGTTAGAGCACTGTGCAGAGCGAGTTCTTTCTTAGCTTCCCAAGGTCCTGAAAGCAAGATGCTTTGGGGGCCATCTGCCGTTAAGTAAAGAAGGCAGCACTTTGTGCCTTTCAGCTCTAGGGCAATGTATCACACCCAGAGCAGATGTTCTACTTCAGCCAGATCAGGCCTGCAAAGAAACTGCGTTTCACAAGCCTTTGTAAGAGATGTTCCCGGTAGGCTGTTAGAGCACTGTGCAGAGCGAGTTGTTTCTTAGCTTCCCAAACAGCCGGAAGCAAGATGCTTTGGGGCCCTTCTCACCCTTTGGAAAGAAGGCAGCACTTTGTGCCTTGCAGCTCTAGGGCAATGTAGCACACCCAGAGCAGAAGTTGTACTTCAGCCAGATCAGGCCTGCAAAGAAACTGCGTTTCACAGGCCTTTGTAAGAGATGTTCCCGGTAGGCTGTTAGAGCACTGTGCAGAGCGAGTTGTTTCCTAGCTTCCCAAAGAGCTGGAAGCAAGATGCTTTGGGGCCCTTCTCACCCTTTGGCAAGAAGGCAGCACTTTGTGCCTTGCAGCTCTAGGGCAATGTAGCACACCCAGAGCAGAAGTTCTACTTCAGCCAGATCAGGCCCGCAAAGAAACTGCGTTTCACAGGCCTTTGTAAGAGATGTTCCCGGTAGGCTGTTAGAGCACTGTGCAGAGCGACTTGTTTCTTAGCTTCCCAAAGAGCTGGAAGCAAGATGCTTTGGGGCCCTTCTCACCCTTTGGAAAGAAGGCAGCACTTTGTGCCTTGCAGCTCTAGGGCAATGTAGCACACCCAGAGCAGAAGTTGTACTTCAGCCAGATCAGGCCCGCAAAGAAACTGCGTTTCACAGGCCTTTGTAAGAGATGTTCCCTGTAGGCTGTTAGAGCACTGTGCAGAGCGAGTTGTTTCTCAGCTTCCCAAAGAGCTGGAAGCAAGATGCTTTGAGGCCCTTCTCACCCTTTGGAAAGAAGGCAGCACTTTGTGCCTTGCATCTCTAGGGCAATGTAGCACACCCCGAGCAGAAGTTCTTCTTCAGCCAGATCTGGCCCGCAAAGAAACTGCGTTTCACAGGCCTTTGTAAGAGATGTTCCCGGTAGGCTGTTAGAGCACTGTGCAGAGCGACTTGTTTCTTAGCTTCCCAAAGAGCTGGAAGCAAGATGCTTTGGGGCCCTTCTCACCCTTTGGAAAGAAGGCAGCACTTTGTGCCTTGCAGCTCTAGGGCAATGTAGCACACCCCGAGCAGGAGTTCTACTTCAGCCAGATCAGGCCCGCAAAGAAATTGCGTTTCACAGGCATTTGTAAGAGATGTTCCCGGTAGGCTGTTAGAGCACTGTGCAGAGCGAGTTGTTTCTTAGCTTCCCAGAGAGCTGGAAGCAAGATGCTTTGGGGCCCGTTAATTTTATACCCTGCTACTTTGCTGTAGTTGTTGATTATTTCTAATAGTTTTTCTGTGGATTCTTTGGGGTTTTCTATGTATAAGATCATGTCGTCTGCAAACAACGCGAGTTTTACTTCTTCGTTACCGATTTGGATTCCTTTCAATTTTTTTTCCTGCCCAATTGCTCTGGCCAGCACCTCCAGTACTATGTTGAATAGGAGTGGTGAAAGTGGGCACCCTTGTCTTGTTCCTGTCCTCAGAGGGATGGCTTTCAGCTTTTGTCCATTGAGTATGATGTTGGCTGTGGGTCTATCATATATGGCCTTTATTATGTTGAGGTACTTTCCTTCTATACCCATTTTACTGAGGGTTTTTATCATAAATGGGTGTTGGATCTTGTCGAATGCTTTCTCTGCATCTATTGAGATGATCATGTGGTTTTTGTTTTTCATTTTGTTGATGTAGTGTATCACGTTGATTGACTTGCGGGTGTTGAACCATCCCTGTGTCCCTGGTATAAATCCCACTTGATCATGGTGTATAATCTTTTTGATGTATTGCTGTAATCGGTTTGCCAAAATTTTGTTGAGGATTTTTGCATCTATGTTCATCAGTGATATCGGCCTGTAGTTCTCCTTCTTTGTGTTGTCCTTGTCAGGTTTGGGGATCAGAGTGATGTTGGCTTCATAGAATGTGTTAGGGAGTTCTCCATCTTTCTCAATTTTCTGGAACAGTTTGAGGAGAATAGGTACAAAGAACTCACACTGCTTAACAACAAAAAAACAAACAACCCGATCAAAAAATGGGCAGAGGACATGAACAGACATTTCTCAAAAGAAGATATGAACATGGCCAATAGACACATGAAAAGATGTTCATCATCGCTAATCATCAGGGAAATGCAAACCAAAACTACACTAAGATATCACCTTACCCCCGTTAGATTGGCAAAAACATCCAAAACCAAGAACGACAAATGTTGCAGAGGTTGTGGACAAAGAGGAACCCTCATACACTGTTGGTGGGAATGCAAACTGGTACAGCCACTATGGAAAACAGTATGGAGATTTCTCAAAAAGTTAAAAATAGAAATACCCTATGACCCAGCCATCCCATTACTGGGTATCTATCCTAAGAACCTGATATCAGATATCTCAAGAGTCCGTTGCACCCCTATGTTGATCGCAGCATTATTTACAATAGCCAAGACGTGGAACCAGCCTACATGCCCAGAAACTGATGATTGGATAAAGAAGATGTGGTATATATACACAATGGAATACTACTCAGCCATAAAAAAAGACGACATTGGCCCATTCACAACAATGTGGATGGACCTCGAGGGCATTATGTTAAGCGAAATAAGTCAGTCAGAGAAAGACGAACTCTATATGACTCCACTCATAGGTGGAAATTAGTATATTGAGAAGGAGATCTGATCGGTGGTTACCAGGGAAAAGGGGGGTGGGGGGAGGGCACGGAGGGGGAAGTGGTGTTCCCACAACATGACTAACAAAAATGTACAACTGAAATTTCACAAGCTTGTAATCCATCATAACATTAATAAACAAAAAAAAAAAAAAAAAGATGCTTTGGGGCCCATCTGCCCCTATGGAAAGAACGCAGCACTTTCTGCCTTGCAGCTCTACGGCAATGTAGCACACCCAGAGCAGAAGTTCTACTTCAGCCAGATCAGGCCCGCAAAGAAACTGCATTTCACAGGCCTTTGTAAGAGATGATCCCGGTAGGCTGTTAGAGCACTGTGCAGAGCGACTTGTTTCTTAGCTTCCCAAAGAGCTGGAAGCAAGAGGCTTTGGGGCCCTTCTCACCCTTTGGCAAGAAGGCAGCACTTTGTGCCTTGCAGCTCTAGGGCAATGTAGCACACACAGAGCAGAAGTTGTACTTCAGCCAGATCAGGCCCGCAAAGAAACTGCGTTTCACAGGCCTTTGTAAGAGATGTTCCCTGTAGGCTGTTAGAGCACTGTGCAGAGCGAGTTGTTTCTCAGCTTCCCAAAGAGCTGGAAGCAAGATGCTTTGAGGCCCTTCTCACCCTTTGGAAAGAAGGCAGCACTTTGTGCCTTGCAGCTCTAGGGCAATGTAGCACACCCCGAGCAGAAGTTCTACTTCAGCCAGATCTGGCCTGCAAAGAAACTGCGTTTCACAGGCCTTTGTAAGAGATGTTCCCGGTAGGCTGTTAGAGCACTGTGCAGAGCGAGTTGTTTCTCAGCTTCCCAAACAGCCGGAAGCAAGATGCTTTGGGGCCCTTCTCACCCTTTGGAAAGAAGGCAGCACTTTGTGCCTTGCAGCTCTAGGGCAATGTAGCACACCCACTGCAGAAGTTCTACTTCAGCCAGATCAGGCCCGCAAAGAAACTGCGTTTCACAGGCCTTTGTAAGAGATGTTCCCGGTAGGCTGTTAGAGCACTGTGCAGAGCGAGTTGTTTCTTAGCTTCCCAACGAGCTGGAAGCAAGATGCTTCAGGGGCCATCTGCCCTTAAGGAAAGAAGGCAGCACTTTGTGCCTTGCAGCTCTAGGGCAATGTAGCACACCCAGAGCAGATGTTCTACTTCTCCCAGGTCAGGCCTGCAAAGAAACTTCGTTTCACAGGCCTTTGTAAGAGATGTTCCCGGTATGCTGTAAGAGCACTGTGCAGAGCGACTTGTTTCTTAGCTTCCCAGAGAGGTGGAAGCAAGATGCTTTGGGGCCCTTCTCACCCTTTGGAAAGAAGGCAGCACTTTGTGCCTTGCAGCTCTAGGGCAATGTAGCACACCCACAGCAGAAGTTCTACTTCAGCCAGATCTGGCATGCAAAGAAACTGCGTTTCACAGGCCTTTGTAAGAGATGTTGCCTGTAGGCTGTTAGAGCACTGTGCAGAGCGAGTTGTTTCTTAGCTTCCCAAAGAGCTGGAAGCAAGATGCTTTACGGGCCATCCGCCCTTAAGGAAAGAAGGCAGCACTTTGTGCCTTGCATCTCTAGGGCAATGTAGCACACCCAGAGCAGATGTTCTACTTCTGCCAGGTCAGGCCTGCAAAGAAACTTCGCTTCACAGGCCCTTGTAAGAGATGTTCCCGGTAGGATGTTAGAGCACTGTGCAGAGCGACTTGTTTCTTAGCTTCCCAAAGAGGTGGAAGCAAGATGCTTTGGGGCCCTTCTCACCCTTTGGAAAGAAGGCAGCACTTTGTGCCTTGCAGCTCTAGGGCAATGTAGCACACCCCGAGCAGAAGTTCTACTTCAGCCAGATCAGTCCCGCAAAGAAACTGCGTTTCACAGGCCTTTGTAAGAGATGTTCCCGGTAGGCTGTTAGAGCACTGTGCAGAGCGAGTTGTTTCTTAGCTTCCCAGAGAGCTGGAAGCAAGATGCTTTGGGGCCCGTTAATTTTATACCCTGCTACTTTGCTGTAGTTGTTGATTATTTCTAATAGTTTTTCTGTGGATTCTTTGGGGTTTTCTATGTATAAGATCATGTCGTCTGCAAACAACGCGAGTTTTACTTCTTCGTTACCTATTTGGATTCCTTTCATTTTTTTTTCCTGCCGAATTGCTCTGGCCAGCACCTCCAGTACTATGTTGAATAGGAGTGGTGAAAGTGGGCCCCCTTGTCTTGTTCCTGTCCTCAGAGGGATGGCTTTCAGCTTTTGTCCATTGAGTATGATGTTGGCTGTGGGTCTATCATATATGGCCTTTATTATGTTGAGGTACTTTCCTTCTATACCCATTTTACTGAGGGTTTTTATCATAAATGGGTGTTGGATCTTGTCGAATGCTTTCTCTGCGTCTATTGAGATGATCATGTGGTTTTTGTTTTTCATTTTGTTGATGTAGTGTATCACGTTGATTGACTTGCGGGTGTTGAACCATCCCTGTGTCCCTGGTATAAATCCCACTTGATCATGGTGTATAATCTTTTTGATGTATTGCTGTAATCGGTTTGCCAAAATTTGGTTGAGGATTTTTGCATCTATGTTCATCAGTGATATCGGCCTGTAGTTCTCCTTCTTTGTGTTGTCCTTGTCAGGTTTGGGGATCAGAGTGATGTTGGCTTCATAGAATGTGTTAGGGAGTTCTCCATCTTTCTCAATTTTCTGGAACAGTTTGAGGAGAATAGGTACAAAGAACTCACACTGCTTAACAACAAAAAAACAAACAACCCGATCAAAAAATGGGCAGAGGACATGAACAGACATTTCTCAAAAGAAGATATGAACATGGCCAATAGACACATGAAAAGATGTTCATCATCGCTAATCATCAGGGAAATGCAAACCAAAACTACACTAAGATATCACCTTACCCCCGTTAGATTGGCAAAAACATCCAAAACCAAGAACGACAAATGTTGCAGAGGTTGTGGACAAAGAGGAACCCTCATACACTGTTGGTGGGAATGCAAACTGGTACAGCCACTATGGAAAACAGTATGGAGATTTCTCAAAAAGTTAAAAATAGAAATACCCTATGACCCAGCCATCCCATTACTGGGTATCTATCCTAAGAACCTGATATCAGATATCTCAAGAGTCCGTTGCACCCCTATGTTCATCGCAGCATTATTTACAATAGCCAAGACGTGGAACCAGCCTACATGCCCAGAAACTGATGATTGGATAAAGAAGATGTGGTATATATACACAATGGAATACTACTCAGCCATAAAAAAAGACGACATTGGCCCATTCACAACAATGTGGATGGACCTCGAGGGCATTATGTTAAGCGAAATAAGTCAGTCAGAGAAAGACGAACTCTATATGACTCCACTCATAGGTGGAAATTAGTATATTGAGAAGGAGATCTGATCGGTGGTTACCAGGGAATAGGGGGGTGGGGGGAGGGCACGGAGGGGGAAGTGGTGTTCCCACAACATGACTAACAAAAATGTACAACTGAAATTTCACAAGCTTGTAATCCATCATAACATTAATAAACAACAACAAAAAAAAAAGATGCTTTGGGGCCCATCTGCCCCTATGGAAAGAACGCAGCACTTTCTGCCTTGCAGCTCTACGGCAATGTAGCACACCCAGAGCAGAAGTTCTACTTCAGCCAGATCAGGCCCGCAAAGAAACTGCGTTTCACAGGCCTTTGTAAGAGATGTTCCCGGTAGGCTGTTAGAGCACTGTGCAGAGCGAGTTGTTTCTTAGCTTCCCAAAGAGCTGGAAGCAAGATGCTTTGGGGCCCTTCTCACCCTTTGGCAAGAAGGCAGCACTTTGTGCCTTGCAGCTCTAGGGCAATGTAGCACACCCAGAGCAGAAGTTCTACTTCAGCCAGATCAGGCCCGCAAAGAAACTGCGTTTCACAGGCCTTTGTAAGAGATGCTCCCGGTAGGCTGTTAGAGCACTGTGCAGAGCGACTTGTTTCTTAGCTTCCCAAAGAGCTGGAAGCAAGATGCTTTGGTGCCCTTCTCACCCTTTGGCAAGAAGGCAGCACTTTGTGCCTTGCAGCTCTAGGGCAATGTAGCACACGCAGAGCAGAAGTTGTACTTCAGCCAGATCAGGCCTGCAAAGAAACTGCGTTTCACAGGCCTTTGTAAGAGATGTTCCCGGTAGGCTGTTAGAGCACTGTGCAGAGCGACTTGTTTGTTAGCTTCCCAAAGAGCTGGAAGCAAGATGCTTTGAGGCCCTTCTCACCCTTTGGAAAGAAGGCAGCACTTTGTGCCTTGCAGCTCTAGGGCAATGTAGCACACCCCGAGCAGAAGTTCTACTTCAGCCAGATCTGGCCTGCAAAGAAACTGCGTTTCACAGGCCTTTGTAAGAGATGTTCCCGGTAGGCTGTTAGAGCACTGTGCAGAGCGAGTTGTTTCGCAGCTTCCCAAACAGCCGGAAGCAAGATGCTTTGGGGCCCTTCTCACCCTTTGGAAAGAAGGCAGCACTTTGTGCCTTGCAGCTCTAGGGCAATGTAGCACACCCACAGCAGAAGTTCTACTTCAGCCAGATCTGGCATGCAAAGAAACTGCGTTTCACAGGCCTTTGTAAGAGATGTTCCCTGTAGGCTGTTAGAGCACTGTGCAGAGCGAGTTGTTTCTTAGCTTCCCAAAGAGCTGGAAGCAAGATGCTTTACGGGCCATCTGCCCTTAAGGAAAGAAGGCAGCACTTTGTGCCTTGCGTCTCTAGGGCAATGTAGCACACCCAGAGCAGATGTTCTACTTCTGCCAGGTCAGGCCTGCAAAGAAACTTCGCTTCACAGGCCCTTGTAAGAGATGTTCCCGGTAGGCTGTTAGAGCACTGTGCAGAGCGACTTGTTTCTTAGCTTCCCAAAGAGGTGGAAGCAAGATGCTTTGGGGCCCTTCTCACCCTTTGGAAAGAAGGCAGCACTTTGTGCCTTGCAGCTCTAGGGCAATGTAGCACACCCCGAGCAGAAGTTCTACTTCAGCCAGATCAGGCCCGCAAAGAAACTGCGTTTCACAGGCCTTTGTAAGAGATGTTCCCGGTAGGCTGTTAGAGCACTGTGCAGAGCGAGTTGTTTCTTAGCTTCCCAGAGAGCTGGAAGCAAGATGCTTTGGGGCCCGTTAATTTTATACCCTGCTACTTTGCTGTAGTTGTTGATTATTTCTAATAGTTTTTCTGTGGATTCTTTGGGGTTTTCTATGTATAAGATCATGTCGTCTGCAAACAACGCGAGTTTTACTTCTTCGTTACCTATTTGGATTCCTTTCATTTTTTTTTCCTGCCGAATTGCTCTGGCCAGCACCTCCAGTACTATGTTGAATAGGAGTGGTGAAAGTGGGCCCCCTTGTCTTGTTCCTGTCCTCAGAGGGATGGCTTTCAGCTTTTGTCCATTGAGTATGATGTTGGCTGTGGGTCTATCATATATGGCCTTTATTATGTTGAGGTACTTTCCTTCTATACCCATTTTACTGAGGGTTTTTATCATAAATGGGTGTTGGATCTTGTCGAATGCTTTCTCTGCGTCTATTGAGATGATCATGTGGTTTTTGTTTTTCATTTTGTTGATGTAGTGTATCACGTTGATTGACTTGCGGGTGTTGAACCATCCCTGTGTCCCTGGTATAAATCCCACTTGATCATGGTGTATAATCTTTTTGATGTATTGCTGTAATCGGTTTGCCAAAATTTGGTTGAGGATTTTTGCATCTATGTTCATCAGTGATATCGGCCTGTAGTTCTCCTTCTTTGTGTTGTCCTTGTCAGGTTTGGGGATCAGAGTGATGTTGGCTTCATAGAATGTGTTAGGGAGTTCTCCATCTTTCTCAATTTTCTGGAACAGTTTGAGGAGAATAGGTACAAAGAACTCACACTGCTTAACAACAAAAAAACAAACAACCCGATCAAAAAATGGGCAGAGGACATGAACAGACATTTCTCAAAAGAAGATATGAACATGGCCAATAGACACATGAAAAGATGTTCATCATCGCTAATCATCAGGGAAATGCAAACCAAAACTACACTAAGATATCACCTTACCCCCGTTAGATTGGCAAAAACATCCAAAACCAAGAACGACAAATGTTGCAGAGGTTGTGGACAAAGAGGAACCCTCATACACTGTTGGTGGGAATGCAAACTGGTACAGCCACTATGGAAAACAGTATGGAGATTTCTCAAAAAGTTAAAAATAGAAATACCCTATGACCCAGCCATCCCATTACTGGGTATCTATCCTAAGAACCTGATATCAGATATCTCAAGAGTCCGTTGCACCCCTATGTTCATCACAGCATTATTTACAATAGCCAAGACGTGGAACCAGCCTACATGCCCAGAAACTGATGATTGGATAAAGAAGATGTGGTATATATACACAATGGAATACTACTCAGCCATAAAAAAAGACGACATTGGCCCATTCACAACAATGTGGATGGACCTCGAGGGCATTATGTTAAGCGAAATAAGTCAGTCAGAGAAAGACGAACTCTATATGACTCCACTCATAGGTGGAAATTAGTATATTGAGAAGGAGATCTGATCGGTGGTTACCAGGGAATAGGGGGGTGGGGGGAGGGCACGGAGGGGGAAGTGGTGTTCCCACAACATGACTAACAAAAATGTACAACTGAAATTTCACAAGCTTGTAATCCATCATAACATTAATAAACAACAACAAAAAAAAAAGATGCTTTGGGGCCCATCTGCCCCTATGGAAAGAACGCAGCACTTTCTGCCTTGCAGCTCTAGGGCAATGTAGCACACCCAGAGCAGAAGTTCTACTTCAGCCAGATCAGGCCCGCAAAGAAACTGCGTTTCACAGGCCTTTGTAAGAGATGTTCCCGGTAGGCTGTTAGAGCACTGTGCAGAGCGAGATGTTTCTTAGCTTCCCAAAGAGCTGGAAGCAAGATGCTTTGGGGCCCTTCTCACCCTTTGGCAAGAAGGCAGCACTTTGTGCCTTGCAGCTCTAGGGCAATGTAGCACACCCAGAGCAGAAGTTCTACTTCAGCCAGATCAGGCGCGCAAAGAAACTGCGTTTCACAGGCCTTTGTAAGAGATGCTCCTGGTAGGCTGTTAGAGCACTGTGCAGAGCGACTTGTTTCTTAGCTTCCCAAAGAGCTGGAAGCAAGATGCTTTGGTGCCCTTCTCACCCTTTGGCACGAAGGCAGCACTTTGTGCCTTGCAGCTCTAGGGCAATGTAGCACACGCAGAGCAGAAGTTGTACTTCAGCCAGATCAGGCCTGCAAAGAAACTGCGTTTCACAGGCATTTGTAAGAGATGTTCCCGGTAGGCTGTTAGAGCACTGTGCAGAGCGACTTGTTTGTTAGCTTCCCAAAGAGCTGGAAGCAAGATGCTTTGAGGCCCTTCTCACCCTTTGGAAAGAAGGCAGCACTTTGTGCCTTGCAGCTCTAGGGCAATGTAGCACACCCACAGCAGAAGTTCTACTTCAGCCAGATCAGGCCCGCAAAGAAACTGCGTTTCACAGGCCTTTGTAAGAGATGTTCCCGGTAGGCTGTTAGAGCACTGTGCAGAGCGAGTTGTTTCTTAGCTTCCCAACGAGCTGGAAGCAAGATGCTTTAGGGGCCATCTGCCCTTAAGGAAAGAAGGCAGCACTTTGTGCCTTGCAGCTCTAGGGCAATGTAGCACACCCAGAGCAGATGTTCTACTTCTCCCAGGTCAGGCCTGCAAAGAAACTTCGTTTCACAGGCCTTTGTAAGAGATGTTCCCGGTATGCTGTAAGAGCACTGTGCAGAGTGACTTGTTTCTTAGCTTCCCAGAGAGGTGGAAGCAAGATGCTTTGGGGCCCTTCTCACCCTTTGGAAAGAAGGCAGCACTTTGTGCCTTGCAGCTCTAGGGCAATGTAGCACACCCAGAGCAGAAGTTCTACTTCAGCCAGATCTGGCATGCAAAGAAACTGCATTTCACAGGCCTTTGTAAGAGATGTTCCCTGTAGGCTGTTAGAGCACTGTGCGGAGCGAGTTGTTTCTTAGCTTCCCAAAGAGCTGGAAGCAAGATGCTTTAGGGGCCATCTGCCCTTAAGGAAAGAAGGCAGCACTTTGTGCCTTGCATCTCTAGGGCAATGTAGCACAGCCAGAGCAGATGTTCTACTTCTGCCAGGTCAGGCCTGCAAAGAAACTTCGTTTCACAGGCCCTTGTAAGAGATGTTCCAGGTAGGCTGTTAGAGCACTGTGCAGAGCGACTTGTTTCTTATCTTCCCAAAGAGCTGGAAGCAAGATGCTTTGGGGCCCTTCTCACCCTTTGAAAAGAAGGCAGCACTTTGTGCCTTGCAGCTCTAGGGCAATGTAGCACACCCAGAGCAGAAGTTCTACTTCAGCCAGATCTGGCATGCAAGGAAACTGCGTTTCACAGGCCTTTGTAAGAGATGTTCCCTGTAGGCTGTTAGAGCACTGTGTAGACCGAGTTGTTTCTTAGCTTCCCAAAGAGCTGGAAGCAAGATGCTTTAGGGGCCATCTGCCCTTAAGGAAAGAAGGCAGCACTTTGTGCCTTGCATCTCTAGGGCAATGTAGCACACCCAGAGCAGATGTTCTACTTCTGCCAGGTCAGGCCTGCAAAGAAACTTCGTTTCACAGGCCCTTGTAAGAGATGTTCTCGGTAGGCTGTTAGAGCACTGTGCAGAGCGACTTGTTTCTTAGCTTCCCAAAGAGCTGGAAGCAAGATGCTTTGGGGCCCTTCTCAACTTTGGAAAGAAGGCAGCACTTTGTGCCTTGCAGCTCTAGGGCAATGTAGCACACCCAGAGCAGAAGTTCTACTTCAGCCAGATCAGGCCCGCAAAGAAACTGCGTTTCACAGGCCTTTGTAAGAGATGTTCCCGGTAGGCTGTTAGAGCACTGTGCAGAGCGAGTTGTTTCTTAGCTTCCCAGAGAGCTGGAAGCAAGATGCTTTGGGGCCCGTTAATTTTATACCCTGCTACTTTGCTGTAGTTGTTGATTATTTCTAATAGTTTTTCTGTGGATTCTTTGGGGTTTTCTATGTATAAGATCATGTCGTCTGCAAACAACGCGAGTTTTACTTCTTCGTTACATATTTGGATTCCTTTCATTTTTTTTTCCTGCCGAATTGCTCTGGCCAGCACCTCCAGTACTATGTTGAATAGGAGTGGTGAAAGTGGGCCCCCTTGTCTTGTTCCTGTCCTCAGAGGGATGGCTTTCAGCTTTTGTCCATTGAGTATGATGTTGGCTGTGGGTCTATCATATATGGCCTTTATTATGTTGAGGTACTTTCCTTCTATACCCATTTTACTGAGGGTTTTTATCATAAATGGGTGTTGGATCTTGTCGAATGCTTTCTCTGCGTCTATTGAGATGATCATGTGGTTTTTGTTTTTCATTTTGTTGATGTAGTGTATCACGTTGATTGACTTGCGGGTGTTGAACCATCCCTGTGTCCCTGGTATAAATCCCACTTGATCATGGTGTATAATCTTTTTGATGTATTGCTGTAATCAGTTTGCCAAAATTTGGTTGAGGATTTTTGCATCTATGTTCATCAGTGATATCGGCCTGTAGTTCTCCTTCTTTGTGTTGTCCTTGTCAGGTTTGGGGATCAGAGTGATGTTGGCTTCATAGAATCTGTTAGCGAGTTCTCCATCTTTCTCAATTTTCTGGAACAGTTTGAGGAGAATAGGTACAAAGAACTCACACTGCTTAACAACAAAAAAACAAACAACCCGATCAAAAAATGGGCAGAGGACATGAACAGACATTTCTCAAAAGAAGATATGAACATGGCCAATAGACACATGAAAAGATGTTCATCATCGCTAATCATCAGGGAAATGCAAACCAAAACTACACTAAGATATCACCTTACCCCCGTTAGATTGGCAAAAACATCCAAAACCAAGAACGACAAATGTTGCAGAGGTTGTGGACAAAGAGGAACCCTCATACACTGTTGGTGGGAATGCAAACTGGTACAGCCACTATGGAAAACAGTATGGAGATTTCTCAAAAAGTTAAAAATAGAAATAGCCTATGACCCAGCCATCCCATTACTGGGTATCTATCCTAAGAACCTGATATCAGATATCTCAAGAGTCCGTTGCACCCCTATGTTCATCGCAGCATTATTTACAATAGCCAAGACGTGGAACCAGCCTACATGCCCAGAAACTGATGATTGGATAAAGAAGATGTGGTATATATACACAATGGAATACTACTCAGCCATAAAAAAAGACGACATTGGCCCATTCACAACAATGTGGATGGACCTCGAGGGCATTATGTTAAGCGAAATAAGTCAGTCAGAGAAAGACGAACTCTATATGACTCCACTCATAGGTGGAAATTAGTATATTGAGAAGGAGATCTGATCGGTGGTTACCAGGGAATAGGGGGGTGGGGGGAGGGCACGGAGGGGGAAGTGGTGTTCCCACAACATGACTAACAAAAATGTACAACTGAAATTTCACAAGCTTGTAATCCATCATAACATTAATAAACAACAACAAAAAAAAAAGATGCTTTGGGGCCCATCTGCCCCTATGGAAAGAACGCAGCACTTTCTGCCTTGCAGCTCTAGGGCAATGTAGCACACCCAGAGCAGAAGTTCTACTTCAGCCAGATCAGGCCCGCAAAGAAACTGCGTTTCACAGGCCTTTGTAAGAGATGTTCCCGGTAGGCTGTTAGAGCACTGTGCAGAGCGAGATGTTTCTTAGCTTCCCAAAGAGCTGGAAGCAAGATGCTTTGGGGCCCTTCTCACCCTTTGGCAAGAAGGCAGCACTTTGTGCCTTGCAGCTCTAGGGCAATGTAGCACACCCAGAGCAGAAGTTCTACTTCAGCCAGATCAGGCGCGCAAAGAAACTGCGTTTCACAGGCCTTTGTAAGAGATGCTCCTGGTAGGCTGTTAGAGCACTGTGCAGAGCGACTTGTTTCTTAGCTTCCCAAAGAGCTGGAAGCAAGATGCTTTGGTGCCCTTCTCACCCTTTGGCACGAAGGCAGCACTTTGTGCCTTGCAGCTCTAGGGCAATGTAGCACACGCAGAGCAGAAGTTGGACTTCAGCCAGATCAGGCCTGCAAAGAAACTGCGTTTCACAGGCATTTGTAAGAGATGTTCCCGGTAGGCTGTTAGAGCACTGTGCAGAGCGACTTGTTTGTTAGCTTCCCAAAGAGCTGGAAGCAAGATGCTTTGAGGCCCTTCTCACCCTTTGGAAAGAAGGCAGCACTTTGTGCCTTGCAGCTCTAGGGCAATGTAGCACACCCACAGCAGAAGTTCTACTTCAGCCAGATCAGGCCCGCAAAGAAACTGCGTTTCACAGGCCTTTGTAAGAGATGTTCCCGGTAGGCTGTTAGAGCACTGTGCAGAGCGAGATGTTTCTTAGCTTCCCAAAGAGCTGGAAGCAAGATGCTTTGGGGCCCTTCTCACCCTTTGGCAAGAAGGCAGCACTTTGTGCCTTGCAGCTCTAGGGCAATGTAGCACACCCAGAGCAGAAGTTCTACTTCAGCCAGATCAGGCCCGCAAAGAAACTGCGTTTCACAGGCCTTTGTAAGAGATGTTCCTGGTAGGCTGTTAGAGCACTGTGCAGAGCGAGATGTTTCTTAGCTTCCCAAAGAGCTGGAAGCAAGATGCTTTGGGGCCCTTCTCACCCTTTGGCAAGAAGGCAGCACTTTGTGCCTTGCAGCTCTAGGGCAATGTAGCACACCCAGAGCAGAAGTTCTACTTCAGCCAGATCAGGCGCGCAAAGAAACTGCGTTTCACAGGCCTTTGTAAGAGATGCTCCTGGTAGGCTGTTAGAGCACTGTGCAGAGCGACTTGTTTCTTAGCTTCCCAAAGAGCTGGAAGCAAGATGCTTTGGTGCCCTTCTCACCCTTTGGCACGAAGGCAGCACTTTGTGCCTTGCAGCTCTAGGGCAATGTAGCACACGCAGAGCAGAAGTTGTACTTCAGCCAGATCAGGCCTGCAAAGAAACTGCGTTTCACAGGCATTTGTAAGAGATGTTCCCGGTAGGCTGTTAGAGCACTGTGCAGAGCGACTTGTTTGTTAGCTTCCCAAAGAGCTGGAAGCAAGATGCTTTGAGGCCCTTCTCACCCTTTGGAAAGAAGGCAGCACTTTGTGCCTTGCAGCTCTAGGGCAATGTAGCACACCCACAGCAGAAGTTCTACTTCAGCCAGATCAGGCCCGCAAAGAAACTGCGTTTCACAGGCCTTTGTAAGAGATGTTCCCGGTAAGCTGTTAGAGCACTGTGCAGAGCGAGTTGTTTCTTAGCTTCCCAACGAGCTGGAAGCAAGATGCTTTAGGGGCCATCTGCCCTTAAGGAAAGAAGGCAGCACTTTGTGCCTTGCAGCTCTAGGGCAATGTAGCACACCCAGAGCAGATGTTCTACTTCTCCCAGGTCAGGCCTGCAAAGAAACTTCGTTTCACAGGCCTTTGTAAGAGATGTTCCCGGTATGCTGTAAGAGCACTGTGCAGAGTGACTTGTTTCTTAGCTTCCCAGAGAGGTGGAAGCAAGATGCTTTGGGGCCCTTCTCACCCTTTGGAAAGAAGGCAGCACTTTGTGCCTTGCAGCTCTAGGGCAATGTAGCACACCCAGAGCAGAAGTTCTACTTCAGCCAGATCTGGCATGCAAAGAAACTGCATTTCACAGGCCTTTGTAAGAGATGTTCCCTGTAGGCTGTTAGAGCACTGTGCGGAGCGAGTTGTTTCTTAGCTTCCCAAAGAGCTGGAAGCAAGATGCTTTAGGGGCCATCTGCCCTTAAGGAAAGAAGGCAGCACTTTGTGCCTTGCATCTCTAGGGCAATGTAGCACACCCAGAGCAGATGTTCTACTTCTGCCAGGTCAGGCCTGCAAAGAAACTTCGTTTCACAGGCCCTTGTAAGAGATGTTCCCGGTAGGCTGTTAGAGCACTGTGCAGAGCGACTTGTTTCTTATCTTCCCAAAGAGCTGGAAGCAAGATGCTTTGGGGCCCTTCTCACCCTTTGAAAAGAAGGCAGCACTTTGTGCCTTGCAGCTCTAGGGCAATGTAGCACACCCAGAGCAGAAGTTCTACTTCAGCCAGATCTGGCATGCAAGGAAACTGCGTTTCACAGGCCTTTGTAAGAGATGTTCCCTGTAGGCTGTTAGAGCACTGTGTAGACCGAGTTGTTTCTTAGCTTCCCAAAGAGCTGGAAGCAAGATGCTTTAGGGGCCATCTGCCCTTAAGGAAAGAAGGCAGCACTTTGTGCCTTGCATCTCTAGGGCAATGTAGCACACCCAGAGCAGATGTTCTACTTCTGCCAGGTCAGGCCTGCAAAGAAACTTCGTTTCACAGGCCCTTGTAAGAGATGTTCTCGGTAGGCTGTTAGAGCACTGTGCAGAGCGACTTGTTTCTTAGCTTCCCAAAGAGCTGGAAGCAAGATGCTTTGGGGCCCTTCTCAACTTTGGAAAGAAGGCAGCACTTTGTGCCTTGCAGCTCTAGGGCAATGTAGCACACCCAGAGCAGAAGTTCTACTTCAGCCAGATCAGGCCCGCAAAGAAACTGCGTTTCACAGGCCTTTGTAAGAGATGTTCCCGGTAGGCTGTTAGAGCACTGTGCAGAGCGAGTTGTTTCTTAGCTTCCCAGAGAGCTGGAAGCAAGATGCTTTGGGGCCCGTTAATTTTATACCCTGCTACTTTGCTGTAGTTGTTGATTATTTCTAATAGTTTTTCTGTGGATTCTTTGGGGTTTTCTATGTATAAGATCATGTCGTCTGCAAACAACGCGAGTTTTACTTCTTCGTTACATATTTGGATTCCTTTCATTTTTTTTTCCTGCCGAATTGCTCTGGCCAGCACCTCCAGTACTATGTTGAATAGGAGTGGTGAAAGTGGGCCCCCTTGTCTTGTTCCTGTCCTCAGAGGGATGGCTTTCAGCTTTTGTCCATTGAGTATGATGTTGGCTGTGGGTCTATCATATATGGCCTTTATTATGTTGAGGTACTTTCCTTCTATACCCATTTTACTGAGGGTTTTTATCATAAATGGGTGTTGGATCTTGTCGAATGCTTTCTCTGCGTCTATTGAGATGATCATGTGGTTTTTGTTTTTCATTTTGTTGATGTAGTGTATCACGTTGATTGACTTGCGGGTGTTGAACCATCCCTGTGTCCCTGGTATAAATCCCACTTGATCATGGTGTATAATCTTTTTGATGTATTGCTGTAATCAGTTTGCCAAAATTTGGTTGAGGATTTTTGCATCTATGTTCATCAGTGATATCGGCCTGTAGTTCTCCTTCTTTGTGTTGTCCTTGTCAGGTTTGGGGATCAGAGTGATGTTGGCTTCATAGAATGTGTTAGGGAGTTCTCCATCTTTCTCAATTTTCTGGAACAATTTGAGGAGAATAGGTACAAAGAACTCACACTGCTTAACAACAAAAAAACAAACAACCCGATCAAAAAATGGGCAGAGGACATGAACAGACATTTCTCAAAAGAAGATATGAACATGGCCAATAGACACATGAAAAGATGTTCATCATCGCTAATCATCAGGGAAATGCAAATCAAAACTACACTAAGATATCACCTTACCCCCGTTAGATTGGCAAAAACATCCAAAACCAAGAACGACAAATGTTGCAGAGGTTGTGGAGAAAGAGGAACCCTCATACACTGTTGGTGGGAATGCAAACTGGTACAGCCACTATGGAAAACAGTATGGAGATTTCTCAAAAAGTTAAAAATAGAAATACCCTATGACCCAGCCATCCCATTACTGGGTATCTATCCTAAGAACCTGATATCAGATATGTCAAGAGTCCGTTGCACCCCTATGTTCATCGCAGCATTATTTACAATAGCCAAGACGTGGAACCAGCCTACATGCCCAGAAACTGATGATTGGATAAAGAAGATGTGGTATATATACACAATGGAATACTACTCAGCCATAAAAAAAGACGACATTGGCCCATTCACAACAATGTGGATGCACCTCGAGGGCATTATGTTAAGCGAAATAAGTCAGTCAGAGAAAGACGAACTCTATATGACTCCACTCATAGGTGGAAATTAGTATATTGAGAAGGAGATCTGATCGGTGGTTACCAGGGAAAAGAGGGGGTGGAGGGAGGGCACGGAGGGGGAAGTGGTGTTCCCACAACATGACTAACAAAAATGTACAACTGAAGTTTCACAAGCTTGTAATCCATCATAACATTAATAAACAAAAAAAAAAAAAAAAGATGCTTTGGGGCCCATCTGCCCCTATGGAAAGAACGCAGCACTTTCTGCCTTGCAGCTCTAGGGCAATGTAGCACACGCAGAGCAGAAGTTGTACTTCAGCCAGATCAGGCCTGCAAAGAAACTGCGTTTCACAGGCCTTTGTAAGAGATGTTCCCGGTAGGCTGTTAGAGCACTGTGCAGACCGAGTTGTTTCTTAGCTTCCCAACGAGCTGGAAGCAAGATGCTTTAGGGGCCATCTGCCCTTAAGGAAAGAAGGCAGCACTTTGTGCCTTGCAGCTCTAGGGCAATGTAGCACACCCAGAGCAGATGTTCTACTTCTCCCAGGTCAGGCCTGCAAAGAAACTTCGTTTCACAGGCCTTTGTAAGAGATGTTCCCGGTATGCTGTAAGAGCACTGTGCAGAGCGACTTGTTTCTTAGCTTCCCAGAGAGGTGGAAGCAAGATGCTTTGGGGCCCTTCTCACCCTTTGGAAAGAAGGCAGCACTTTGTGCCTTGCAGCTCTAGGGCAATGTAGCACACCCACAGCAGAAGTTCTACTTCAGCCAGATCTGGCATGCAAAGAAACTGCGTTTCACAGGCCTTTGTAAGAGATGTTCCCTGTAGGCTGTTAGAGCACTGTGCAGAGCGAGTTGTTTCTTAGCTTCCCAAAGAGCTGGAAGCAAGATGCTTTACGGGCCATCTGCCCTTAAGGAAAGAAGGCAGCACTTTGTGCCTTGCATCTCTAGGGCAATGTAGCACACCCAGAGCAGATGTTCTACTTCTCCCAGGTCAGGCCTGCAAAGAAACTTCGTTTCACAGGCCTTTGTAAGAGATGTTCCCGGTATGCTGTAAGAGCACTGTGCAGAGCGACTTGTTTCTTAGCTTCCCAGAGAGGTGGAAGCAAGATGCTTTGGGGCCCTTCTCACCCTTTGGAAAGAAGGCAGCACTTTGTGCCTTGCAGCTCTAGGGCAATGTAGCACACCCACAGCAGAAGTTCTACTTCAGCCAGATCTGGCATGCAAAGAAACTGCGTTTCACAGGCCTTTGTAAGAGATGTTCCCTGTAGGCTGTTAGAGCACTGTGCAGAGCGAGTTGTTTCTTAGCTTCCCAAAGAGCTGGAAGCAAGATGCTTTACGGGCCATCTGCCCTTAAGGAAAGAAGGCAGCACTTTGTGCCTTGCATCTCTAGGGCAATGTAGCACACCCAGAGCAGATGTTCTACTTCTGCCAGGTCAGGCCTGCAAAGAAACTTCGCTTCACAGGCCCTTGTAAGAGATGTTCCCGGTAGGCTGTTAGAGCACTGTGCAGAGCGACTTGTTCCTTAGCTTCCCAAAGAGGTGGAAGCAAGATGCTTTGGGGCCCTTCTCACCCTTTGGAAAGAAGGCAGCACTTTGTGCCTTGCAGCTCTAGGGCAATGTAGCACACCCCGAGCAGAAGTTCTACTTCAGCCAGATCAGGCCCGCAAAGAAACTGCGTTTCACAGGCCTTTGTAAGAGATGTTCCCGGTAGGCTGTTAGAGCACTGTGCAGAGCGAGTTGTTTCTTAGCTTCCCAGAGAGCTGGAAGCAAGATGCTTTGGGGCCCGTTAATTTTATACCCTGCTACTTTGCTGTAGTTGTTGATTATTTCTAATAGTTTTTCTGTGGATTCTTTGGGGTTTTCTATGTATAAGATCATGTCGTCTGGAAACAACGCGAGTTTTACTTCTTCGTTACCTATTTGGATTCCTTTCATTTTTTTTTCCTGCCGAATTGCTCTGGCCAGCACCTCCAGTACTATGTTGAATAGGAGTGGTGAAAGTGGGCCCCCTTGTCTTGTTCCTGTCCTCAGAGGGATGGCTTTCAGCTTTTGTCCATTGAGTATGATGTTGGCTGTGGGTCTATCATATATGGCCTTTATTATGTTGAGGTACTTTCCTTCTATACCCATTTTACTGAGGGTTTTTATCATAAATGGGTGTTGGATCTTGTCGAATGCTTTCTCTGCGTCTATTGAGATGATCATGTGGTTTTTGTTTTTCATTTTGTTGATGTAGTGTATCACGTTGATTGACTTGCGGGTGTTGAACCATCCCTGTGTCCCTGGTATAAATCCCACTTGATCATGGTGTATAACCTTTTTGATGTATTGCTGTAATCGGTTTGCCAAAATTTGGTTGAGGATTTTTGCATCTAAGTTCATCAGTGATATCGGCCTGTAGTTCTCCTTCTTTGTGTTGTCCTTGTCAGGTTTGGGGATCAGAGTGATGTTGGCTTCATAGAATGTGTTAGGGAGTTCTCCATCTTTCTCAATTTTCTGGAACAGTTTGAGGAGAATAGGTACAAAGAACTCACACTGCTTAACAACAAAAAAACAAACAACCCGATCAAAAAATGGGCAGAGGACATGAACAGACATTTCTCCAAAGAAGATATGAACATGGCCAATAGACACATGAAAAGATGTTCATCATCGCTAATCATCAGGGAAATGCAAACCAAAACTACACTAAGATATCACCTTACCCCCGTTAGATTGGCAAAAACATCCAAAACCAAGAACGACAAATGTTGCAGAGGTTGTGGACAAAGAGGAACCCTCATACACTGTTGGTGGGAATGCAAACTGGTACAGCCACTATGGAAAACAGTATGGAGATTTCTCAAAAAGTTAAAAATAGAAATAGCCTATGACCCAGCCATCCCATTACTGGGTATCTATCCTAAGAACCTGATATCAGATATCTCAAGAGTCCGTTGCACCCCTATGTTCATCGCAGCATTATTTACAATAGCCAAGACGTGGAACCAGCCTACATGCCCAGAAACTGATGATTGGATAAAGAAGATGTGGTATATATACACAATGGAATACTACTCAGCCATAAAAAAAGACGACATTGGCCCATTCACAACAATGTGGATGGACCTCGAGGGCATTATGTTAAGCGAAATAAGTCAGTCAGAGAAAGACGAACTCTATATGACTCCACTCATAGGTGGAAATTAGTATATTGAGAAGGAGATCTGATCGGTGGTTACCAGGGAATAGGGGGGTGGGGGGAGAGCACGGAGGGGGAAGTGGTGTTCCCACAACATGACTAACAAAAATGTACAACTGAAATTTCACAAGCTTGTAATCCATCATAACATTAATAAACAACAAAAAAAAAAAAAGATGCTTTGGGGCCCATCTGCCCCTATGGAAAGAACGCAGCACTTTCTGCCTTGCAGCTCTAGGGCAATGTAGCACACCCAGAGCAGAAGTTCTACTTCAGCCAGATCAGGCCCGCAAAGAAACTGCGTTTCACAGGCCTTTGTAAGAGATGTTCCCGGTATGCTGTTAGAGCACTGTGCAGAGCGAGTTGTTTCTTAGCTTCCCAAAGAGCTGGAAGCAAGATGCTTTGGGGCCCTTCTCACCCTTTGGCAAGAAGGCAGCACTTTGTGCCTTGCAGCTCTAGGGCAATGTAGCACACCCAGAGCAGAAGTTCTACTTCAGCCAGATCAGGCGCGCAAAGAAACTGCGTTTCACAGGCCTTTGTAAGAGATGCTCCTGGTAGGCTGTTAGAGCACTGTGCAGAGCGACTTGTTTCTTAGCTTCCCAAAGAGCTGGAAGCAAGATGCTTTGGTGCCCTTCTCACCCTTTGGCACGAAGGCAGCACTTTGTGCCTTGCAGCTCTAGGGCAATGTAGCACACGCAGAGCAGAAGTTGTACTTCAGCCAGATCAGGCCTGCAAAGAAACTGCGTTTCACAGGCATTTGTAAGAGATGTTCCCGGTAGGCTGTTAGAGCACTGTGCAGAGCGACTTGTTTGTTAGCTTCCCAAAGAGCTGGAAGCAAGATGCTTTGAGGCCCTTCTCACCCTTTGGAAAGAAGGCAGCACTTTGTGCCTTGCAGCTCTAGGGCAATGTAGCACACCCACAGCAGAAGTTCTACTTCAGCCAGATCAGGCCCGCAAAGAAACTGCGTTTCACAGGCCTTTGTAAGAGATGTTCCCGGTAGGCTGTTAGAGCACTGTGCAGAGCGAGATGTTTCTTAGCTTCCCAAAGAGCTGGAAGCAAGATGCTTTGGGGCCCTTCTCACCCTTTGGCAAGAAGGCAGCACTTTGTGCCTTGCAGCTCTAGGGCAATGTAGCACACCCAGAGCAGAAGTTCTACTTCAGCCAGATCAGGCCCGCAAAGAAACTGCGTTTCACAGGCCTTTGTAAGAGATGTTCCCGGTAGGCTGTTAGAGCACTGTGCAGAGCGAGATGTTTCTTAGCTTCCCAAAGAGCTGGAAGCAAGATGCTTTGGGGCCCTTCTCACCCTTTGGCAAGAAGGCAGCACTTTGTGCCTTGCAGCTCTAGGGCAATGTAGCACACCCAGAGCAGAAGTTCTACTTCAGCCAGATCAGGCGCGCAAAGAAACTGCGTTTCACAGGCCTTTGTAAGAGATGCTCCTGGTAGGCTGTTAGAGCACTGTGCAGAGCGACTTGTTTCTTAGCTTCCCAAAGAGCTGGAAGCAAGATGCTTTGGTGCCCTTCTCACCCTTTGGCACGAAGGCAGCGCTTTGTGCCTTGCAGCTCTAGGGCAATGTAGCACACGCAGAGCAGAAGTTGTACTTCAGCCAGATCAGGCCTGCAAAGAAACTGCGTTTCACAGGCATTTGTAAGAGATGTTCCCGGTAGGCTGTTAGAGCACTGTGCAGAGCGACTTGTTTCTTAGCTTCCCAAAGAGCTGGAAGCAAGATGCTTTGAGGCCCTTCTCACCCTTTGGAAAGAAGGCAGCACTTTGTGCCTTGCAGCTCTAGGGCAATGTAGCACACCCACAGCAGAAGTTCTACTTCAGCCAGATCAGGCCCGCAAAGAAACTGCGTTTCACAGGCCTTTGTAAGAGATGTTCCCGGTAGGCTGTTAGAGCACTGTGCAGAGCGAGTTGTTTCTTAGCTTCCCAACGAGCTGGAAGCAAGATGCTTTAGGGGCCATCTGCCCTTAAGGAAAGAAGGCAGCACTTTGTGCCTTGCAGCTCTAGGGCAATGTAGCACACCCAGAGCAGATGTTCTACTTCTCCCAGGTCAGGCCTGCAAAGAAACTTCGTTTCACAGGCCTTTGTAAGAGATGTTCCGGGATGCTGTAAGAGCACTGTGCAGAGTGACTTGTTTCTTAGCTTCCCAGAGAGGTGGAAGCAAGATGCTTTGGGGCCCTTCTCACCCTTTGGAAAGAAGGCAGCACTTTGTGCCTTGCAGCTCTAGGGCAATGTAGCACACCCAGAGCAGAAGTTCTACTTCAGCCAGATCTGGCATGCAAAGAAACTGCATTTCACAGGCCTTTGTAAGAGATGTCCCCTGTAGGCTGTTAGAGCACTGTGCGGAGCGAGTTGTTTCTTAGCTTCCCAAAGAGCTGGAAGCAAGATGCTTTAGGGGCCATCTGCCCTTAAGGAAAGAAGGCAGCACTTTGTGCCTTGCATCTCTAGGGCAATGTAGCACACCCAGAGCAGATGTTCTACTTCTGCCAGGTCAGGCCTGCAAAGAAACTTCGTTTCACAGGCCCTTGTAAGAGATGTTCCCGGTAGGCTGTTAGAGCACTGTGCAGAGCGACTTGTTTCTTATCTTCCCAAAGAGCTGGAAGCAAGATGCTTTGGGGCCCTTCTCACCCTTTGAAAAGAAGGCAGCACTTTGTGCCTTGCAGCTCTAGGGCAATGTAGCACACCCAGAGCAGAAGTTCTACTTCAGCCAGATCTGGCATGCAAGGAAACTGCGTTTCACAGGCCTTTGTAAGAGATGTTCCCTGTAGGCTGTTAGAGCACTGTGTAGACCGAGTTGTTTCTTAGCTTCCCAAAGAGCTGGAAGCAAGATGCTTTAGGGGCCATCTGCCCTTAAGGAAAGAAGGCAGCACTTTGTGCCTTGCATCTCTAGGGCAATGTAGCACACCCAGAGCAGATGTTCTACTTCTGCCAGGTCAGGCCTGCAAAGAAACTTCGTTTCACAGGCCCTTGTAAGAGATGTTCTCGGTAGGCTGTTAGAGCACTGTGCAGAGCGACTTGTTTCTTAGCTTCCCAAAGAGCTGGAAGCAAGATGCTTTGGGGCCCTTCTCAACTTTGGAAAGAAGGCAGCACTTTGTGCCTTGCAGCTCTAGGGCAATGTAGCACACCCAGAGCAGAAGTTCTACTTCAGCCAGATCAGGCCCGCAAAGAAACTGCGTTTCACAGGCCTTTGTAAGAGATGTTCCCGGTAGGCTGTTAGAGCACTGTGCAGAGCGAGTTGTTTCTTAGCTTCCCAGAGAGCTGGAAGCAAGATGCTTTGGGGCCCGTTAATTTTATACCCTGCTACTTTGCTGTAGTTGTTGATTATTTCTAATAGTTTTTCTGTGGATTCTTTGGGGTTTTCTATGTATAAGATCATGTCGTCTGCAAACAACGCGAGTTTTACTTCTTCGTTACATATTTGGATTCCTTTCATTTTTTTTTCCTGCCGAATTGCTCTGGCCAGCACCTCCAGTACTATGTTGAATAGGAGTGGTGAAAGTGGGCCCCCTTGTCTTGTTCCTGTCCTCAGAGGGATGGCTTTCAGCTTTTGTCCATTGAGTATGATGTTGGCTGTGGGTCTATCATATATGGCCTTTATTATGTTGAGGTACTTTCCTTCTATACCCATTTTACTGAGGGTTTTTATCATAAATGGGTGTTGGATCTTGTCGAATGCTTTCTCTGCGTCTATTGAGATGATCATGTGGTTTTTGTTTTTCATTTTGTTGATGTAGTGTATCACGTTGATTGACTTGCGGGTGTTGAACCATCCCTGTGTCCCTGGTATAAATCCCACTTGATCATGGTGTATAATCTTTTTGATGTATTGCTGTAATCAGTTTGCCAAAATTTGGTTGAGGATTTTTGCATCTATGTTCATCAGTGATATCGGCCTGTAGTTCTCCTTCTTTGTGTTGTCCTTGTCAGGTTTGGGGATCAGAGTGATGTTGGCTTCATAGAATGTGTTAGGGAGTTCTCCATCTTTCTCAATTTTCTGGAACAGTTTGAGGAGAATAGGTACAAAGAACTCACACTGCTTAACAACAAAAAAACAAACAACCCGATCAAAAAATGGGCAGAGGACATGAACAGACATTTCTCAAAAGAAGATATGAACATGGCCAATAGACACATGAAAAGATGTTCATCATCGCTAATCATCAGGGAAATGCAAACCAAAACTACACTAAGATATCACCTTACCCCCGTTAGATTGGCAAAAACATCCAAAACCAAGAACGACAAATGTTGCAGAGGTTGTGGAGAAAGAGGAACCCTCATACACTGTTGGTGGGAATGCAAACTGGTACAGCCACTATGGAAAACAGTATGCAGATTTCTCAAAAAGTTAAAAATAGAAATACCCTATGACCCAGCCATCCCATTACTGGGTATCTATCCTAAGAACCTGATATCAGATATCTCAAGAGTCCGTTGCACCCCTATGTTCATCGCAGCATTATTTACAATAGCCAAGACGTGGAACCAGCCTACATGCCCAGAAACTGATGATTGGATAAAGAAGATGTGGTATATATACACAATGGAATACTACTCAGCCATAAAAAAAGACGACATTGGCCCATTCACAACAATGTGGATGGACCTCGAGGGCATTATGTTAAGCGAAATAAGTCAGTCAGAGAAAGACGAACTCTATATGACTCCACTCATAGGTGGAAATTAGTATATTGAGAAGGAGATCTGATCGGTGGTTACCAGGGAATAGGGGGGTGGGGGGAGGGCACGGAGGGGGAAGTGGTGTTCCCACAACATGACTAACAAAAATGTACAACTGAAATTTCACAAGCTTGTAATCCATCATAACATTAATAAACAACAACAAAAAAAAAAGATGCTTTGGGGCCCATCTGCCCCTATGGAAAGAACGCAGCACTTTCTGCCTTGCAGCTCTAGGGCAATGTAGCACACCCAGAGCAGAAGTTCTACTTCAGCCAGATCAGGCCCGCAAAGAAACTGCGTTTCACAGGCCTTTGTAAGAGATGTTCCCGGTAGGCTGTTAGAGCACTGTGCAGAGCGAGATGTTTCTTAGCTTCCCAAAGAGCTGGAAGCAAGATGCTTTGGGGCCCTTCTCACCCTTTGGCAAGAAGGCAGCACTTTGTGCCTTGCAGCTCTAGGGCAATGTAGCACACGCAGAGCAGAAGTTGTACTTCAGCCAGATCAGGCCTGCAAAGAAACTGCGTTTCACAGGCATTTGTAAGAGATGTTCCCGGTAGGCTGTTAGAGCACTGTGCAGAGCGACTTGTTTGTTAGCTTCCCAAAGAGCTGGAAGCAAGATGCTTTGAGGCCCTTCTCACCCTTTGGAAAGAAGGCAGCACTTTGTGCCTTGCAGCTCTAGGGCAATGTAGCACACCCACAGCAGAAGTTCTACTTCAGCCAGATCAGGCCCGCAAAGAAACTGCGTTTCACAGGCCTTTGTAAGAGATGTTCCCGGTAGGCTGTTAGAGCACTGTGCAGAGCGAGTTGTTTCTTAGCTTCCCAACGAGCTGGAAGCAAGATGCTTTAGGGGCCATCTGCCCTTAAGGAAAGAAGGCAGCACTTTGTGCCTTGCAGCTCTAGGGCAATGTAGCACACCCAGAGCAGATGTTCTACTTCTCCCAGGTCAGGCCTGCAAAGAAACTTCGTTTCACAGGCCTTTGTAAGAGATGTTCCCGGTATGCTGTAAGAGCACTGTGCAGAGCGACTTGTTTCTTAGCTTCCCAGAGAGGTGGAAGCAAGATGCTTTGGGGCCCTTCTCACCCTTTGGAAAGAAGGCAGCACTTTGTGCCTTGCAGCTCTAGGGCAATGTAGCACACCCACAGCAGAAGTTCTACTTCAGCCAGATCTGGCATGCAAAGAAACTGCGTTTCACAGGCCTTTGTAAGAGATGTTCCCTGTAGGCTGTTAGAGCACTGTGCAGAGCGAGTTGTTTCTTAGCTTCCCAAAGAGCTGGAAGCAAGATGCTTTACGGGCCATCTGCCCTTAAGGAAAGAAGGCAGCACTTTGTGCCTTGCATCTCTAGGGCAATGTAGCACACCCAGAGCAGATGTTCTACTTCTGCCAGGTCAGGCCTGCAAAGAAACTTCGCTTCACAGGCCCTTGTAAGAGATGTTCCCGGTAGGCTGTTAGAGCACTGTGCAGAGCGACTTGTTCCTTAGCTTCCCAAAGAGGTGGAAGCAAGATGCTTTGGGGCCCTTCTCACCCTTTGGAAAGAAGGCAGCACTTTGTGCCTTGCAGCTCTAGGGCAATGTAGCACACCCCGAGCAGAAGTTCTACTTCAGCCAGATCAGGCCCGCAAAGAAACTGCGTTTCACAGGCCTTTGTAAGAGATGTTCCCGGTAGGCTGTTAGAGCACTGTGCAGAGCGAGTTGTTTCTTAGCTTCCCAGAGAGCTGGAAGCAAGATGCTTTGGGGCCCGTTAATTTTATACCCTGCTACTTTGCTGTAGTTGTTGATTATTTCTAATAGTTTTTCTGTGGATTCTTTGGGGTTTTCTATGTATAAGATCATGTCGTCTGGAAACAACGCGAGTTTTACTTCTTCGTTACCTATTTGGATTCCTTTTATTTTTTTTTCCTGCCGAATTGCTCTGGCCAGCACCTCCAGTACTATGTTGAATAGGAGTGGTGAAAGTGGGCCCCCTTGTCTTGTTCCTGTCCTCAGAGGGATGGCTTTCAGCTTTTGTCCATTGAGTATGATGTTGGCTGTGGGTCTATCATATATGGCCTTTATTATGTTGAGGTACTTTCCTTCTATACCCATTTTACTGAGGGTTTTTATCATAAATGGGTGTTGGATCTTGTCGAATGCTTTCTCTGCGTCTATTGAGATGATCATGTGGTTTTTGTTTTTCATTTTGTTGATGTAGTGTATCACGTTGATTGACTTGCGGGTGTTGAACCATCCCTGTGTCCCTGGTATAAATCCCACTTGATCATGGTGTATAACCTTTTTGATGTATTGCTGTAATCGGTTTGCCAAAATTTGGTTGAGGATTTTTGCATCTATGTTCATCAGTGATATCGGCCTGTAGTTCTCCTTCTTTGTGTTGTCCTTGTCAGGTTTGGGGATCAGAGTGATGTTGGCTTCATAGAATGTGTTAGGGAGTTCTCCATCTTTCTCAATTTTCTGGAACAGTTTGAGGAGAATAGGTACAAAGAACTCACACTGCTTAACAACAAAAAAACAAACAACCCGATCAAAAAATGGGCAGAGGACATGAACAGACATTTCTCAAAAGAAGATATGAACATGGCCAATAGACACATGAAAAGATGTTCATCATCGCTAATCATCAGGGAAATGCAAACCAAAACTACACTAAGATATCACCTTACCCCCGTTAGATTGGCAAAAACATCCAAAACCAAGAACGACAAATGTTGCAGAGGTTGTGGAGAAAGAGGAACCCTCATACACTGTTGGTGGGAATGCAAACTGGTACAGCCACTATGGAAAACAGTATGGAGATTTCTCAAAAAGTTAAAAATAGAAATACCCTATGACCCAGCCATCCCATTACTGGGTATCTATCCTAAGAACCTGATATCAGATATCTCAAGAGTCCGTTGCACCCCTATGTTCATCGCAGCATTATTTACAATAGCCAAGACGTGGAACCAGCCTACATGCCCAGAAACTGATGATTGGATAAAGAAGATGTGGTATATATACACAATGGAATACTACTCAGCCATAAAAAAAGACGACATTGGCACATTCACAACAATGTGGATGGACCTCGAGGGCATTATGTTAAGCGAAATAAGTCAGTCAGAGAAAGACGAACTCTATATGACTCCACTCATAGGTGGAAATTAGTATATTGACAAGGAGATCTGATCGGTGGTTACCAGGGAAAAGGGGGGTGGGGGGAGGGCACGGAGGGGGAAGTGGTGTTCCCACAACATGACTAACAAAAATGTACAACTGAAATTTCACGAGCTTGTAATCCATCATAACATTAATAAACAAAAAAAAAAAAAAAAGATGCTTTGGGGCCCATCTGCCCCTATGGAAAGAACGCAGCACTTTCTGCCTTGCAGCTCTACGGCAATGTAGCACACCCAGAGCAGAAGTTCTACTTCAGCCAGATCAGGCCCGCAAAGAAACTGCGTTTCACAGGCCTTTGTAAGAGATGTTCCCGGTAGGCTGTTAGAGCACTGTGCAGAGCGAGTTGTTTCTTAGCTTCCCAAAGAGCTGGAAGCAAGATGCTTTGGGGCCCTTCTCACCCTTTGGCAAGAAGGCAGCACTTTGTGCCTTGCAGCTCTAGGGCAATGTAGCACACCCAGAGCAGAAGTTCTACTTCAGCCAGATCAGGCCCGCAAAGAAACTGCGTTTCACAGGCCTTTGTAAGAGATGCTCCCGGTAGGCTGTTAGAGCACTGTGCAGAGCGACTTGTTTCTTAGCTTCCCAAAGAGCTGGAAGCAAGATGCTTTAGGGGCCATCTGCCCTTAAGGAAAGAAGGCAGCACTTTGTGCCTTGCAGCTCTAGGGCAATGTAGCACACCCAGAGCAGATGTTCTACTTCTCCCAGGTCAGGCCTGCAAAGAAACTTCGTTTCACAGGCCTTTGTAAGAGATGTTCCCGGTATGCTGTAAGAGCACTGTGCAGAGCGACTTGTTTCTTAGCTTCCCAGAGAGGTGGAAGCAAGATGCTTTGGGGCCCTTCTCACCCTTTGGAAAGAAGGCAGCACTTTGTGCCTTGCAGCTCTAGGGCAATGTAGCACACCCACAGCAGAAGTTCTACTTCAGCCAGATCTGGCATGCAAAGAAACTGCGTTTCACAGGCCTTTGTAAGAGATGTTCCCTGTAGGCTGTTAGAGCACTGTGCAGAGCGAGTTGTTTCTTAGCTTCCCAAAGAGCTGGAAGCAAGATGCTTTACGGGCCATCTGCCCTTAAGGAAAGAAGGCAGCACTTTGTGCCTTGCATCTCTAGGGCAATGTAGCACACCCAGAGCAGATTTTCTACTTCTGCCAGGTCAGGCCTGCAAAGAAACTTCGCTTCACAGGCCCTTGTAAGAGATGTTCCCGGTAGGCTGTTAGAGCACTGTGCAGAGCGACTTGTTCCTTAGCTTCCCAAAGAGGTGGAAGCAAGATGCTTTGGGGCCCTTCTCACCCTTTGGAAAGAAGGCAGCACTTTGTGCCTTGCAGCTCTAGGGCAATGTAGCACACCCCGAGCAGAAGTTCTACTTCAGCCAGATCAGGCCCGCAAAGAAACTGCGTTTCACAGGCCTTTGTAAGAGATGTTCCCGGTAGGCTGTTAGAGCACTGTGCAGAGCGAGTTGTTTCTTAGCTTCCCAGAGAGCTGGAAGCAAGATGCTTTGGGGCCCGTTAATTTTATACCCTGCTACTTTGCTGTAGTTGTTGATTATTTCTAATAGTTTTTCTGTGGATTCTTTGGGGTTTTCTATGTATAAGATCATGTCGTCTGGAAACAACGCGAGTTTTACTTCTTCGTTACCTATTTGGATTCCTTTCATTTTTTTTTCCTGCCGAATTGCTCTGGCCAGCACCTCCAGTACTATGTTGAATAGGAGTGGTGAAAGTGGGCCCCCTTGTCTTGTTCCTGTCCTCAGAGGGATGGCTTTCAGCTTTTGTCCATTGAGTATGATGTTGGCTGTGGGTCTATCATATATGGCCTTTATTATGTTGAGGTACTTTCCTTCTATACCCATTTTACTGAGGGTTTTTATCATAAATGGGTGTTGGATCTTGTCGAATGCTTTCTCTGCGTCTATTGAGATGATCATGTGGTTTTTGTTTTTCATTTTGTTGATGTAGTGTATCACGTTGATTGACTTGCGGGTGTTGAACCATCCCTGTGTCCCTGGTATAAATCCCACTTGATCATGGTGTATAACCTTTTTGATGTATTGCTGTAATCGGTTTGCCAAAATTTGGTTGAGGATTTTTGCATCTAAGTTCATCAGTGATATCGGCCTGTAGTTCTCCTTCTTTGTGTTGTCCTTGTCAGGTTTGGGGATCAGAGTGATGTTGGCTTCATAGAATGTGTTAGGGAGTTCTCCATCTTTCTCAATTTTCTGGAACAGTTTGAGGAGAATAGGTACAAAGAACTCACACTGCTTAACAACAAAAAAACAAACAACCCGATCAAAAAATGGGCAGAGGACATGAACAGACATTTCTCAAAAGAAGATATGAACATGGCCAATAGACACATGAAAAGATGTTCATCATCGCTAATCATCAGGGAAATGCAAACCAAAACTACACTAAGATATCACCTTACCCCCGTTAGATTGGCAAAAACATCCAAAACCAAGAACGACAAATGTTGCAGAGGTTGTGGAGAAAGAGGAACCCTCATACACTGTTGGTGGGAATGCAAACTGGTACAGCCACTATGGAAAACAGTATGGAGATTTCTCAAAAAGTTAAAAATAGAAATACCCTATGACCCAGCCATCCCATTACTGGGTATCTATCCTAAGAACCTGATATCAGATATCTCAAGGGTCCGTTGCACCCCTATGTTCATCGCAGCATTATTTACAATAGCCAAGACGTGGAACCAGCCTACATGCCCAGAAACTGATGATTGGATAAAGAAGATGTGGTATATATACACAATGGAATACTACTCAGCCATAAAAAAAGACGACATTGGCACATTCACAACAATGTGGATGGACCTCGAGGGCATTATGTTAAGCGAAATAAGTCAGTCAGAGAAAGACGAACTCTATATGACTCCACTCATAGGTGGAAATTAGTATATTGAGAAGGAGATCTGATCGGTGGTTACCAGGGAAAAGGGGGGTGGGGGGAGGGCACGGAGGGGGAAGTGGTGTTCCCACAACATGACTAACAAAAATGTACAACTGAAATTTCACGAGCTTGTAATCCATCATAACATTAATAAACAAAAAAAAAAAAAAAAGATGCTTTGGGGCCCATCTGCCCCTATGGAAAGAACGCAGCACTTTCTGCCTTGCAGCTCTACGGCAATGTAGCACACCCAGAGCAGAAGTTCTACTTCAGCCAGATCAGGCCCGCAAAGAAACTGCGTTTCACAGGCCTTTGTAAGAGATGTTCCCGGTAGGCTGTTAGAGCACTGTGCAGAGCGAGTTGTTTCTTAGCTTCCCAAAGAGCTGGAAGCAAGATGCTTTGGGGCCCTTCTCACCCTTTGGCAAGAAGGCAGCACTTTGTGCCTTGCAGCTCTAGGGCAATGTAGCACACCCAGAGCAGAAGTTCTACTTCAGCCAGATCAGGCCCGCAAAGAAACTGCGTTTCACAGGCCTTTGTAAGAGATGCTCCCGGTAGGCTGTTAGAGCACTGTGCAGAGCGACTTGTTTCTTAGCTTCCCAAAGAGCTGGAAGCAAGATGCTTTGGTGCCCTTCTCACCCTTTGGCAAGAAGGCAGCACTTTGTGCCTTGCAGCTCTAGGGCAATGTAGCACACGCAGAGCAGAAGTTGTACTTCAGCCAGATCAGGCCTGCAAAGAAACTGCGCTTCACAGGCCTTTGTAAGAGATGTTCCCGGTAGGCTGTTAGAGCACTGTGCAGAGCGACTTGTTTCTTAGCTTCCCAAAGAGCTGGAAGCAAGATGCTTTGAGGCCCTTCTCACCCTTTGGAAAGAAGGCAGCACTTTGTGCCTTGCAGCTCTAGGGCAATGTAGCACACCTACAGCATAAGTTCTACTTCAGCCAGATCAGGCCCGCAAAGAAACTGCGTTTCACAGGCCTTTGTAAGAGATGTTCCCGGTAGGCTGTTAGAGCACTGTGCATAGCGAGTTGTTTCTTAGCTTCCCAACGAGCTGGAAGCAAGATGCTTTAGGGGCCATCTGCCCTTAAGGAAAGAAGGCAGCACTTTGTGCCTTGCAGCTCTAGGGCAATGTAACACACCCAGAGCAGATGTTCTACTTCTCCCAGGTCAGGCCTGCAAAGAAACTTCGTTTCACAGGCCTTTGTAAGAGATGTTCCCGGTATGCTGTAAAAGCACTGTGCAGAGTGACTTGTTTCTGAGCTTCCCAGAGAGGTGGAAGCAAGATGCTTTGGGGCCCTTCTCACCCTTTGGAAAGAAGGCAGCACTTTGTGCCTTGCAGCTCTAGGGCAATGTAGCACACCCAGAGCAGAAGTTCTACTTCAGCCAGGTCTGGCATGCAAGGAAACTGCGTTTCACAGGCCTTTGTAAGAGATGTTCCCTGTAGGCTGTTAGAGCACTGTGCAGACCGAGTTGTTTCTTAGCTTCCCAAAGAGCTGGAAGCAAGATGCTTTAGGGGCCATCTGCCCTTAAGGAAAGAAGGCAGCACTTTGTGCCTTGCATCTCTAGGGCAATGTAGCACACCCAGAGCAGATGTTCTACTTCTCCCAGGTCAGGCCTGCAAAGAAACTTCGTTTCACAGGCCTTTGTAAGAGATGTTCCCGGTATGCTGTAAGAGCACTGTGCAGAGCGACTTGTTTCTTAGCTTCCCAGAGAGGTGGAAGCAAGATGCTTTGGGGCCCTTCTCACCCTTTGGAAAGAAGGCAGCACTTTGTGCCTTGCAGCTCTAGGGCAATGTAGCACACCCAGAGCAGAAGTTCTACTTCAGCCAGGTCTGGCATGCAAGGAAACTGCGTTTCACAGGCCTTTGTAAGAGATGTTCCCTGTAGGCTGTTAGAGCACTGTGCAGACCGAGTTGTTTCTTAGCTTCCCAAAGAGCTGGAAGCAAGATGCTTTAGGGGCCATCTGCCCTTAAGGAAAGAAGGCAGCACTTTGTGCCTTGCATCTCTAGGGCAATGTAGCACACCCAGAGCAGATGTTCTACTTCTCCCAGGTCAGGCCTGCAAAGAAACTTCGTTTCACAGGCCTTTGTAAGAGATGTTCCCGGTATGCTGTAAGAGCACTGTGCAGAGCGACTTGTTTCTTAGCTTCCCAGAGAGGTGGAAGCAAGATGCTTTGGGGCCCTTCTCACCCTTTGGAAAGAAGGCAGCACTTTGTGCCTTGCAGCTCTAGGGCAATGTAGCACACCCACAGCAGAAGTTCTACTTCAGCCAGATCTGGCATGCAAAGAAACTGCGTTTCACAGGCCTTTGTAAGAGATGTTCCCTGTAGGCTGTTAGAGCACTGTGCAGAGCGAGTTGTTTCTTAGCTTCCCAAAGAGCTGGAAGCAAGATGCTTTACGGGCCATCTGCCCTTAAGGAAAGAAGGCAGCACTTTGTGCCTTGCATCTCTAGGGCAATGTAGCACACCCAGAGCAGATGTTCTACTTCTGCCAGGTCAGGCCTGCAAAGAAACTTCGCTTCACAGGCCCTTGTAAGAGATGTTCCCGGTAGGCTGTTAGAGCACTGTGCAGAGCGACTTGTTTCTTAGCTTCCCAAAGAGGTGGAAGCAAGATGCTTTGGGGCCCTTCTCACCCTTTGGAAAGAAGGCAGCACTTTGTGCCTTGCAGCTCTAGGGCAATGTAGCACACCCCGAGCAGAAGTTCTACTTCAGCCAGATCAGGCCCGCAAAGAAACTGCGTTTCACAGGCCTTTGTAAGAGATGTTCCCGGTAGGCTGTTAGAGCACTGTGCAGAGCGAGTTGTTTCTTAGCTTCCCAGAGAGCTGGAAGCAAGATGCTTTGGGGCCCGTTAATTTTATACCCTGCTACTTTGCTGTAGTTGTTGATTATTTCTAATAGTTTTTCTGTGGATTCTTTGGGGTTTTCTATGTATAAGATCATGTCGTCTGCAAACAACGCGAGTTTTACTTCTTCGTTACCTATTTGGATTCCTTTCATTTTTTTTTCCTGCCGAATTGCTCTGGCCAGCACCTCCAGTACTATGTTGAATAGGAGTGGTGAAAGTGGGCCCCCTTGTCTTGTTCCTGTCCTCAGAGGGATGGCTTTCAGCTTTTGTCCATTGAGTATGATGTTGGCTGTGGGTCTATCATATATGGCCTTTATTATGTTGAGGTACTTTCCTTCTATACCCATTTTACTGAGGGTTTTTATCATAAATGGGTGTTGGATCTTGTCGAATGCTTTCTCTGCGTCTATTGAGATGATCATGTGGTTTTTGTTTTTCATTTTGTTGATGTAGTGTATCACGTTGATTGACTTGCGGGTGTTGAACCATCCCTGTGTCCCTGGTATAAATCCCACTTGATCATGGTGTATAACCTTTTTGATGTATTGCTGTAATCGGTTTGCCAAAATTTGGTTGAGGATTTTTGCATCTATGTTCATCAGTGATATCGGCCTGTAGTTCTCCTTCTTTGTGTTGTCCTTGTCAGGTTTGGGGATCAGAGTGATGTTGGCTTCATAGAATGTGTTAGGGAGTTCTCCATCTTTCTCAATTTTCTGGAACAGTTTGAGGAGAATAGGTACAAAGAACTCACACTGCTTAACAACAAAAAAACAAACAACCCGATCAAAAAATGGGCAGAGGACATGAACAGACATTTCTCCAAAGAAGATATGAACATGGCCAATAGACACATGAAAAGATGTTCATCATCGCTAATCATCAGGGAAATGCAAACCAAAACTACACTAAGATATCACCTTACCCCCGTTAGATTGGCAAAAACATCCAAAACCAAGAACGACAAATGTTGCAGAGGTTGTGGAGAAAGAGGAACCCTCATACACTGTTGGTGGGAATGCAAACTGGTACAGCCACTATGGAAAACAGTATGGAGATTTCTCAAAAAGTTAAAAATAGAAATACCCTATGACCCAGCCATCCCATTACTGGGTATCTATCCTAAGATCCTGATATCAGATATCTCAAGAGTCCGTTGCACCCCTATGTTCATCGCAGCATTATTTACAATAGCCAAGACGTGGAACCAGCCTACATGCCCAGAAACTGATGATTGGATAAAGAAGATGTGGTATATATACACAATGGAATACTACTCAGCCATAAAAAAAGACGACATTGGCCCATTCACAACAATGTGGATGGACCTCGAGGGCATTATGTTAAGCGAAATAAGTCAGTCAGAGAAAGACGAACTCTATATGACTCCACTCATAGGTGGAAATTAGTATATTGAGAAGGAGATCTGATCGGTGGTTACCAGGGAAAAGGGGGGTGGGGGGAGGGCACGGAGGGGGAAGTGGTGTTCCCACAACATGACTAACAAAAATGTACAACTGAAATTTCACGAGCTTGTAATCCATCATAACATTAATAAACAAAAAAAAAAAAAAAAGATGCTTTGGGGCCCATCTGCCCCTATGGAAAGAACGCAGCACTTTCTGCCTTGCAGCTCTAGGGCAATGTAGCACACCCAGAGCAGAAGTTCTACTTCAGCCAGATCAGGCCCGCAAAGAAACTGCGTTTCACAGGCCTATGTAAGAGATGCTCCCGGTAGGCTGTTAGAGCACTGTGCAGAGCGACTTGTTTCTTAGCTTCCCAAAGAGCTGGAAGCAAGATGCTTTGGTGCCCTTCTCACCCTTTGGCAAGAAGGCAGCACTTTGTGCCTTGCAGCTCTAGGGCAATGTAGCACACGCAGAGCAGAAGTTGTACTTCAGCCAGATCAGGCCTGCAAAGAAACTGCGCTTCACAGGCCTTTGTAAGAGATGTTCCCGGTAGGCTGTTAGAGCACTGTGCAGAGCGACTTGTTTCTTAGCTTCCCAAAGAGCTGGAAGCAAGATGCTTTGAGGCCCTTCTCACCCTTTGGAAAGAAGGCAGCACTTTGTGCCTTGCAGCTCTAGGGCAATGTAGCACACCCACAGCAGAAGTTCTACTTCAGCCAGATCAGGCCCGCAAAGAAACTGCGTTTCACAGGCCTTTGTAAGAGATGTTCCCGGTAGGCTGTTAGAGCACTGTGCATAGCGAGTTGTTTCTTAGCTTCCCAACGAGCTGGAAGCAAGATGCTTTAGGGGCCATCTGCCCTTAAGGAAAGAAGGCAGCACTTTGTGCCTTGCAGCTCTAGGGCAATGTAACACACCCAGAGCAGATGTTCTACTTCTCCCAGGTCAGGCCTGCAAAGAAACTTCGTTTCACAGGCCTTTGTAAGAGATGTTCCCGGTATGCTGTAAAAGCACTGTGCAGAGTGACTTGTTTCTGAGCTTCCCAGAGAGGTGGAAGCAAGATGCTTTGGGGCCCTTCTCACCCTTTGGAAAGAAGGCAGCACTTTGTGCCTTGCAGCTCTAGGGCAATGTAGCACACCCAGAGCAGAAGTTCTACTTCAGCCAGGTCTGGCATGCAAGGAAACTGCGTTTCACAGGCCTTTGTAAGAGATGTTCCCTGTAGGCTGTTAGAGCACTGTGCAGACCGAGTTGTTTCTTAGCTTCCCAAAGAGCTGGAAGCAAGATGCTTTAGGGGCCATCTGCCCTTAAGGAAAGAAGGCAGCACTTTGTGCCTTGCATCTCTAGGGCAATGTAGCACACCCAGAGCAGATGTTCTACTTCTCCCAGGTCAGGCCTGCAAAGAAACTTCGTTTCACAGGCCTTTGTAAGAGATGTTCCCGGTATGCTGTAAGAGCACTGTGCAGAGCGACTTGTTTCTTAGCTTCCCAGAGAGGTGGAAGCAAGATGCTTTGGGGCCCTTCTCACCCTTTGGAAAGAAGGCAGCACTTTGTGCCTTGCAGCTCTAGGGCAATGTAGCACACCCACAGCAGAAGTTCTACTTCAGCCAGATCTGGCATGCAAAGAAACTGCGTTTCACAGGCCTTTGTAAGAGATGTTCCCTGTAGGCTGTTAGAGCACTGTGCAGAGCGAGTTGTTTCTTAGCTTCCCAAAGAGCTGGAAGCAAGATGCTTTACGGGCCATCTGCCCTTAAGGAAAGAAGGCAGCACTTTGTGCCTTGCATCTCTAGGGCAATGTAGCACACCCAGAGCAGATGTTCTACTTCTGCCAGGTCAGGCCTGCAAAGAAACTTCGCTTCACAGGCCCTTGTAAGAGATGTTCCCGGTAGGCTGTTAGAGCACTGTGCAGAGCGACTTGTTTCTTAGCTTCCCAAAGAGGTGGAAGCAAGATGCTTTGGGGCCCTTCTCACCCTTTGGAAAGAAGGCAGCACTTTGTGCCTTGCAGCTCTAGGGCAATGTAGCACACCCCGAGCAGAAGTTCTACTTCAGCCAGATCAGGCCCGCAAAGAAACTGCGTTTCACAGGCCTTTGTAAGAGATGTTCCCGGTAGGCTGTTAGAGCACTGTGCAGAGCGAGTTGTTTCTTAGCTTCCCAGAGAGCTGGAAGCAAGATGCTTTGGGGCCCGTTAATTTTATACCCTGCTACTTTGCTGTAGTTGTTGATTATTTCTAATAGTTTTTCTGTGGATTCTTTGGGGTTTTCTATGTATAAGATCATGTCGTCTGCAAACAACGCGAGTTTTACTTCTTCGTTACCTATTTGGATTCCTTTCATTTTTTTTTCCTGCCGAATTGCTCTGGCCAGCACCTCCAGTACTATGTTGAATAGGAGTGGTGAAAGTGAGCCCCCTTGTCTTGTTCCTGTCCTCAGAGGGATGGCTTTCAGCTTTTGTCCATTGAGTATGATGTTGGCTGTGGGTCTATCATATATGGCCTTTATTATGTTGAGGTACTTTCCTTCTATACCCATTTTACTGAGGGTTTTTATCATAAATGGGTGTTGGATCTTGTCGAATGCTTTCTCTGCGTCTATTGAGATGATCATGTGGTTTTTGTTTTTCATTTTGTTGATGTAGTGTATCACGTTGATTGACTTGCGGGTGTTGAACCATCCCTGTGTCCCTGGTATAAATCCCACTTGATCATGGTGTATAACTTTTTTGATGTATTGCTGTAATCGGTTTGCCAAAATTTGGTTGAGGATTTTTGCATCTATGTTCATCAGTGATATCGGCCTGTAGTTCTCCTTCTTTGTGTTGTCCTTGTCAGGTTTGGGGATCAGAGTGATGTTGGCTTCATAGAATGTGTTAGGGAGTTCTCCATCTTTCTCAATTTTCTGGAACAGTTTGAGGAGAATAGGTACAAAGAACTCACACTGCTTAACAACAAAAAAACAAACAACCCGATCAAAAAATGGGCAGAGGACATGAACAGACATTTCTCAAAAGAAGATATGAACATGGCCAATAGACACATGAAAAGATGTTCATCATCGCTAATCATCAGGGAAATGCAAACCAAAACTACACTAAGATATCACCTTACCCCCGTTAGATTGGCAAAAACATCCAAAACCAAGAACGACAAATGTTGCAGAGGTTGTGGAGAAAGAGGAACCCTCATACACTGTTGGTGGGAATGCAAACTGGTACAGCCACTATGGAAAACAGTATGGAGATTTCTCAAAAAGTTAAAAATAGAAATACCCTATGACCCAGCCATCCCATTACTGGGTATCTATCCTAAGATCCTGATATCAGATATCTCAAGAGTCCGTTGCACCCCTATGTTCATCGCAGCATTATTTACAATAGCCAAGACGTGGAACCAGCCTACATGCCCAGAAACTGATGATTGGATAAAGAAGATGTGGTATATATACACAATGGAATACTACTCAGCCATAAAAAAAGACGACATTGGCCCATTCACAACAATGTGGATGGACCTCGAGGGCATTATGTTAAGCGAAATAAGTCAGTCAGAGAAAGACGAACTCTATATGACTCCACTCATAGGTGGAAATTAGTATATTGAGAAGGAGATCTGATCGGTGGTTACCAGGGAAAAGGGGGGTGGGGGGAGGGCACGGAGGGGGAAGTGGTGTTCCCACAACATGACTAACAAAAATGTACAACTGAAATTTCACGAGCTTGTAATCCATCATAACATTAATAAACAAAAAAAAAAAAAAAAGATGCTTTGGGGCCCATCTGCCCCTATGGAAAGAACGCAGCACTTTCTGCCTTGCAGCTCTACGGCAATGTAGCACACCCAGAGCAGAAGTTCTACTTCAGCCAGATCAGGCCCGCAAAGAAACTGCGTTTCACAGGCCTTTGTAAGAGATGTTCCCGGTAGGCTGTTAGAGCACTGTGCAGAGCGACTTGTTTCTTAGCTTCCCAAAGAGCTGGAAGCAAGATGCTTTGGGGCCCTTCTCACCCTTTGGCAAGAAGGCAGCACTTTGTGCCTTGCAGCTCTAGGGCAATGTAGCACACCCAGAGCAGAAGTTCTACTTCAGCCAGATCAGGCCCGCAAAGAAACTGCGTTTCACAGGCCTTTGTAAGAGATGCTCCCGGTAGGCTGTTAGAGCACTGTGCAGAGCGACTTGTTTCTTAGCTTCCCAAAGAGGTGGAAGCAAGATGCTTTGGTGCCCTTCTCACCCTTTGGCAAGAAGGCAGCACTTTGTGCCTTGCAGCTCTAGGGCAATGTAGCACACGCAGAGCAGAAGTTGTACTTCAGCCAGATCAGGCCTGCAAAGAAACTGCGCTTCACAGGCCTTTGTAAGAGATGTTCCCGGTAGGCTGTTAGAGCACTGTGCAGAGCGACTTGTTTCTTAGCTTCCCAAAGAGCTGGAAGCAAGATGCTTTGAGGCCCTTCTCACCCTTTGGAAAGAAGGCAGCACTTTGTGCCTTGCAGCTCTAGGGCAATGTAGCACACCCACAGCAGAAGTTCTACTTCAGCCAGATCAGGCCCGCAAAGAAACTGCGTTTCACAGGCCTTTGTAAGAGATGTTCCCGGTAGGCTGTTAGAGCACTGTGCATAGCGAGTTGTTTCTTAGCTTCCCAACGAGCTGGAAGCAAGATGCTTTAGGGGCCATCTGCCCTTAAGGAAAGAAGGCAGCACTTTGTGCCTTGCAGCTCTAGGGCAATGTAACACACCCAGAGCAGATGTTCTACTTCTCCCAGGTCAGGCCTGCAAAGAAACTTCGTTTCACAGGCCTTTGGAAGAGATGTTCCCGGTATGCTGTAAAAGCACTGTGCAGAGTGACTTGTTTCTTAGCTTCCCAGAGAGGTGGAAGCAAGATGCTTTGGGGCCCTTCTCACCCTTTGGAAAGAAGGCAGCACTTTGTGCCTTGCAGCTCTAGGGCAATGTAGCACACCCAGAGCAGAAGTTCTACTTCAGCCAGATCTGGCATGCAAAGAAACTGCGTTTCACAGGCCTTTCTAAGAGATGTTCCCTGTAGGCTGTTAGAGCACTGTGCGGAGCGAGTTGTTTCTTAGCTTCCCAAAGAGCTGGAAGCAAGATGCTTTAGGGGCCATCTGCCCTTAAGGAAAGAAGGCAGCACTTTGTGCCTTGCATCTCTAGGGCAATGTAGCACACCCAGAGCAGATGTTCTACTTCTGCCAGGTCAGGCCTGCAAAGAAACTTCATTTCACAGGCCCTTGTAAGAGATGTTCCCGGTAGGCTGTTAGAGCACTGTGCAGAGCGACTTGTTTCTTAGCTTCCCAAAGAGCTGGAAGCAAGATGCTTTGGGGCCCCTCTCACCCTTTGGAAAGAAGGCAGCACTTTGTGCCTTGCAGCTCTAGGGCAATGTAGCACACCCACTGCAGAAGTTCTACTTAAGCCAGATCTGGCCCGCAAAGAAACTGCGTTTCACAGGCCTTTGTAAGAGATGTTCCCGGTAGGCTGTTAGAGCACTGTGCAGAGCGAGTTGTTTCTTAGCTTCCCAAAGAGCTGGAAGCAAAATGCTTAGAGACTCATCTGCCCCTTTGGAAAGAAGGCAGCACTTTGTGTCTTGCAGGTCTAGGGCAATGTAGCACACCCAGAGCAGATGTTCTACTTCTTCCAGGTCAGTCCTGCAAAGAAACTGCGTTTCACAGTCCTTTGTAAGAGATGTTCCCGGTAGGCTGTTAGAGCACTGTGCAGAGCGAGTTGTTTCTTAGCTTCCCAAAGAGCTGGAAGCAAGATGCTTTGGGGCCCTTCTCACCCTTTGGAAAGAAGGCAGCACTTTGTGCCTTGCAGCTCTAGGGCAATGTAGCACACCCAGAGCAGAAGTTCTACTTCAGCCAGATCAGGCCCGCAAAGAAACTTCGTTTCACAGGCCTTTGTAAGAGATGTTCCCGGTAGGCTGTTAGAGCACTGTGCAGAGCGAGTTGTTTCTTAGATTCCCAAGGTCCTGAAAGCAAGATGCTTTAGGGGCCATCTGCCCTTAAGGAAAGAAGGCAGCACTTTGTGCCTTGCAGCTCTAGGGCAATGTAGCACACCCAGAGCAGATGTTCTACTTCTCCCAGGTCAGGCCTGCAAAGAAACTTCGTTTCACAGGCCTTTGTAAGAGATGTTCCCGGTATGCTGTAAAAGCACTGTGCAGAGTGACTTGTTTCTGAGCTTCCCAGAGAGGTGGAAGCAAGATGCTTTGGGGCCCTTCTCACCCTTTGGAAAGAAGGCAGCACTTTGTGCCTTGCAGCTCTAGGGCAATGTAGCACACCCAGAGCAGAAGTTCTACTTCAGCCAGGTCTGGCATGCAAGGAAACTGCGTTTCACAGGCCTTTGTAAGAGATGTTCCCTGTAGGCTGTTAGAGCACTGTGCAGACCGAGTTGTTTCTTAGCTTCCCAAAGAGCTGGAAGCAAGATGCTTTAGGGGCCATCTGCCCTTAAGGAAAGAAGGCAGCACTTTGTGCCTTGCATCTCTAGGGCAATGTAGCACACCCAGAGCAGATGTTCTACTTCTCCCAGGTCAGGCCTGCAAAGAAACTTCGTTTCACAGGCCTTTGTAAGAGATGTTCCCGGTATGCTGTAAGAGCACTGTGCAGAGCGACTTGTTTCTTAGCTTCCCAGAGAGGTGGAAGCAAGATGCTTTGGGGCCCTTCTCACCCTTTGGAAAGAAGGCAGCACTTTGTGCCTTGCAGCTCTAGGGCAATGTAGCACACCCACAGCAGAAGTTCTACTTCAGCCAGATCTGGCATGCAAAGAAACTGCGTTTCACAGGCCTTTGTAAGAGATGTTCCCTGTAGGCTGTTAGAGCACTGTGCAGAGCGAGTTGTTTCTTAGCTTCCCAAAGAGCTGGAAGCAAGATGCTTTACGGGCCATCTGCCCTTAAGGAAAGAAGGCAGCACTTTGTGCCTTGCATCTCTAGGGCAATGTAGCACACCCAGAGCAGATGTTCTACTTCTGCCAGGTCAGGCCTGCAAAGAAACTTCGCTTCACAGGCCCTTGTAAGAGATGTTCCCGGTAGGCTGTTAGAGCACTGTGCAGAGAGACTTGTTTCTTAGCTTCCCAAAGAGGTGGAAGCAAGATGCTTTGGGGCCCTTCTCACCCTTTGGAAAGAAGGCAGCACTTTGTGCCTTGCAGCTCTAGGGCAATGTAGCACACCCCGAGCAGAAGTTCTACTTCAGCCAGATCAGGCCCGCAAAGAAACTGCGTTTCACAGGCCTTTGTAAGAGATGTTCCCGGTAGGCTGTTAGAGCACTGTGCAGAGCGAGTTGTTTCTTAGCTTCCCAGAGAGCTGGAAGCAAGATGCTTTGGGGCCCGTTAATTTTATACCCTGCTACTTTGCTGTAGTTGTTGATTATTTCTAATAGTTTTTCTGTGGATTCTTTGGGGTTTTCTATGTATAAGATCATGTCGTCTGCAAACAACGCGAGTTTTACTTCTTCGTTACCTATTTGGATTCCTTTCATTTTTTTTTCCTGCCGAATTGCTCTGGCCAGCACCTCCAGTACTATGTTGAATAGGAGTGGTGAAAGTGAGCCCCCTTGTCTTGTTCCTGTCCTCAGAGGGATGGCTTTCAGCTTTTGTCCATTGAGTATGATGTTGGCTGTGGGTCTATCATATATGGCCTTTATTATGTTGAGGTACTTTCCTTCTATACCCATTTTACTGAGGGTTTTTATCATAAATGGGTGTTGGATCTTGTCGAATGCTTTCTCTGCGTCTATTGAGATGATCATGTGGTTTTTGTTTTTCATTTTGTTGATGTAGTGTATCACGTTGATTGACTTGCGGGTGTTGAACCATCCCTGTGTCCCTGGTATAAATCCCACTTGATCATGGTGTATAACCTTTTTGATGTATTGCTGTAATCGGTTTGCCAAAATTTGGTTGAGGATTTTTGCATCTATGTTCATCAGTGATATCGGCCTGTAGTTCTCCTTCTTTGTGTTGTCCTTGTCAGGTTTGGGGATCAGAGTGATGTTGGCTTCATAGAATGTGTTAGGGAGTTCTCCATCTTTCTCAATTTTCTGGAACAGTTTGAGGAGAATAGGTACAAAGAACTCACACTGCTTAACAACAAAAAAACAAACAACCCGATCAAAAAATGGGCAGAGGACATGAACAGACATTTCTCAAAAGAAGATATGAACATGGCCAATAGACACATGAAAAGATGTTCATCATCGCTAATCATCAGGGAAATGCAAACCAAAACTACACTAAGATATCACCTTACCCCCGTTAGATTGGCAAAAACATCCAAAACCAAGAACGACAAATGTTGCAGAGGTTGTGGAGAAAGAGGAACCCTCATACACTGTTGGTGGGAATGCAAACTGGTACAGCCACTATGGAAAACAGTATGGAGATTTCTCAAAAAGTTAAAAATAGAAATACCCTATGACCCAGCCATCCCATTACTGGGTATCTATCCTAAGATCCTGATATCAGATATCTCAAGAGTCCGTTGCACCCCTATGTTCATCGCAGCATTATTTACAATAGCCAAGACGTGGAACCAGCCTACATGCCCAGAAACTGATGATTGGATAAAGAAGATGTGGTATATATACACAATGGAATACTACTCAGCCATAAAAAAAGACGACATTGGCCCATTCACAACAATGTGGATGGACCTCGAGGGCATTATGTTAAGCGAAATAAGTCAGTCAGAGAAAGACGAACTCTATATGACTCCACTCATAGGTGGAAATTAGTATATTGAGAAGGAGATCTGATCGGTGGTTACCAGGGAAAAGGGGGGTGGGGGGAGGGCACGGAGGGGGAAGTGGTGTTCCCACAACATGACTAACAAAAATGTACAACTGAAATTTCACGAGCTTGTAATCCATCATAACATTAATAAACAAAAAAAAAAAAAAAAGATGCTTTGGGGCCCATCTGCCCCTATGGAAAGAACGCAGCACTTTCTGCCTTGCAGCTCTACGGCAATGTAGCACACCCAGAGCAGAAGTTCTACTTCAGCCAGATCAGGCCCGCAAAGAAACTGCGTTTCACAGGCCTTTGTAAGAGATGTTCCCGGTAGGCTGTTAGAGCACTGTGCAGAGCGAGTTGTTTCTTAGCTTCCCAAAGAGCTGGAAGCAAGATGCTTTGGGGCCCTTCTCACCCTTTGGCAAGAAGGCAGCACTTTGTGCCTTGCAGCTCTAGGGCAATGTAGCACACCCAGAGCAGAAGTTCTACTTCAGCCAGATCAGGCCCGCAAAGAAACTGCGTTTCACAGGCCTTTGTAAGAGATGCTCCCGGTAGGCTGTTAGAGCACTGTGCAGAGCGACTTGTTTCTTAGCTTCCCAAAGAGGTGGAAGCAAGATGCTTTGGTGCCCTTCTCACCCTTTGGCAAGAAGGCAGCACTTTGTGCCTTGCAGCTCTAGGGCAATGTAGCACACGCAGAGCAGAAGTTGTACTTCAGCCAGATCAGGCCTGCAAAGAAACTGCGCTTCACAGGCCTTTGTAAGAGATGTTCCCGGTAGGCTGTTAGAGCACTGTGCAGAGCGACTTGTTTCTTAGCTTCCCAAAGAGCTGGAAGCAAGATGCTTTGAGGCCCTTCTCACCCTTTGGAAAGAAGGCAGCACTTTGTGCCTTGCAGCTCTAGGGCAATGTAGCACACCCACAGCAGAAGTTCTACTTCAGCCAGATCAGGCCCGCAAAGAAACTGCGTTTCACAGGCCTTTGTAAGAGATGTTCCCGGTAGGCTGTTAGAGCACTGTGCATAGCGAGTTGTTTCTTAGCTTCCCAACGAGCTGGAAGCAAGATGCTTTAGGGGCCATCTGCCCTTAAGGAAAGAAGGCAGCACTTTGTGCCTTGCAGCTCTAGGGCAATGTAACACACCCAGAGCAGATGTTCTACTTCTCCCAGGTCAGGCCTGCAAAGAAACTTCGTTTCACAGGCCTTTGGAAGAGATGTTCCCGGTATGCTGTAAAAGCACTGTGCAGAGTGACTTGTTTCTTAGCTTCCCAGAGAGGTGGAAGCAAGATGCTTTGGGGCCCTTCTCACCCTTTGGAAAGAAGGCAGCACTTTGTGCCTTGCAGCTCTAGGGCAATGTAGCACACCCAGAGCAGAAGTTCTACTTCAGCCAGATCTGGCATGCAAAGAAACTGCGTTTCACAGGCCTTTCTAAGAGATGTTCCCTGTAGGCTGTTAGAGCACTGTGCGGAGCGAGTTGTTTCTTAGCTTCCCAAAGAGCTGGAAGCAAGATGCTTTAGGGGCCATCTGCCCTTAAGGAAAGAAGGCAGCACTTTGTGCCTTGCATCTCTAGGGCAATGTAGCACACCCAGAGCAGATGTTCTACTTCTGCCAGGTCAGGCCTGCAAAGAAACTTCATTTCACAGGCCCTTGTAAGAGATGTTCCCGGTAGGCTGTTAGAGCACTGTGCAGAGCGACTTGTTTCTTAGCTTCCCAAAGAGCTGGAAGCAAGATGCTTTGGGGCCCCTCTCACCCTTTGGAAAGAAGGCAGCACTTTGTGCCTTGCAGCTCTAGGGCAATGTAGCACACCCACTGCAGAAGTTCTACTTAAGCCAGATCTGGCCCGCAAAGAAACTGCGTTTCACAGGCCTTTGTAAGAGATGTTCCCGGTAGGCTGTTAGAGCACTGTGCAGAGCGAGTTGTTTCTTAGCTTCCCAAAGAGCTGGAAGCAAAATGCTTAGAGACTCATCTGCCCCTTTGGAAAGAAGGCAGCACTTTGTGTCTTGCAGCTCTAGGGCAATGTAGCACACCCAGAGCAGAAGTTCTACTTCAGCCAGATCAGGCCCGCAAAGAAACTTCGTTTCACAGGCCTTTGTAAGAGATGTTCCCGGTAGGCTGTTAGAGCACTGTGCAGAGCGAGTTGTTTCTTAGATTCCCAAGGTCCTGAAAGCAAGATGCTTTAGGGGCCATCTGCCCTTAAGGAAAGAAGGCAGCACTTTGTGCCTTGCAGCTCTAGGGCAATGTAGCACACCCAGAGCAGATGTTCTACTTCTGCCAGGTCAGGCCTGCAAAGTAACTTCGTTTCACAGGCCTTTGTAAGAGATGTTGCCGGTAGGCTGTAAGAGCACTGTGCAGAGCGACTTATTTCTTAGCTTCCCAGAGAGCTGGAAGCAAGATGCTTTGGGGCCCTTCTCACCCTTTGGAAAGAAGGCAGCAGTTTGTGCCTTGCAGCTCTAGGGCAATGTAGCACACCCACAGCAGAAGTTCTACTTAAGCCAGATCTGGCCCGCAAAGAAACTGCGTTTCACAGGCCTTTGTAAGAGATGTTCCCGGTAGGCTGTTAGAGCACTGTGCAGAGCGAGTTGTTTCTTAGCTTCCCAGAGAGCTGGAAGCAAGATGCTTTGGGGCCCGTTAATTTTATACCCTGCTACTTTGCTGTAGTTGTTGATTATTTCTAATAGTTTTTCTGTGGATTCTTTGGGGTTTTCTATGTATAAGATCATGTCGTCTGCAAACAACGCGAGTTTTACTTCTTCGTTACCGATTTGGATTCCTTTCATTTTTTTTTCCTGCCGAATTGCTCTGGCCAGCACCTCCAGTACTATGTTGAATAGGAGTGGTGAAAGTGGGCACCCTTGTCTTGTTCCTGTCCTCAGAGGGATGGCTTTCAGCTTTTGTCCATTGAGTATGATGTTGGCTGTGGGTCTATCATATATGGCCTTTATTATGTTGAGGTACTTTCCTTCTATACCCGTTTTACTGAGGGTTTTTATCATAAATGGGTGTTGGATCTTGTCGAATGCTTTCTCTGCGTCTATTGAGATGATCATGTGGTTTTTGTTTTTCATTTTGTTGATGTAGTGTATCACGTTGATTGACTTGCGGGTGTTGAACCATCCCTGTGTCCCTGGTATAAATCCCACTTGATCATGGTGTATAATCTTTTTGATGTATTGCTGTAATCGGTTTGCCAAAATTTGGTTGAGGATTTTTGCATCTATGTTCATCAGTGATATCGGCCTGTAGTTCTCCTTCTTTGTGTTGTCCTTGTCAGGTTTGGGGATCAGAGTGATGTTGGCTTCATAGAATGTGTTAGGGAGTTCTCCATCTTTCTCAATTTTCTGGAACAGTTTGAGGAGAATAGGTACAAAGAACTCACACTGCTTAACAACAAAAAAACAAACAACCCGATCAAAAAATGGGCAGAGGACATGAACAGACATTTCTCAAAAGAAGATATGAACATGGCCAATAGACACATGAAAAGATGTTCATCATCGCTAATCATCAGGGAAATGCAAATCAAAACTACACTAAGATATCACCTTACCCCCGTTAGATTGGCAAAAACATCCAAAACCAAGAACGACAAATGTTGCAGAGGTTGTGGACAAAGAGGAACCCTCATACACTGTTGGTGGGAATGCAAACTGGTACAGCCACTATGGAAAACAGTATGGAGATTTCTCAAAAAGTTAAAAATAGAAATACCCTATGACCCAGCCATCCCATTACTGGGTATCTATCCTAAGAACCTGATATCAGATATCTCAAGGGTCCGTTGCACCCCTATGTTCATCGCAGCATTATTTACAATAGCCAAGACGTGGAACCAGCCTACATGCCCAGAAACTGATGATTGGATAAAGAAGATGTGGTATATATACACAATGGAATACTACTCAGCCATAAAAAAAGACGAAAGTGGCCCATTCACAACAATGTGGATGGACCTCGAGGGCATTATGTTAAGCGAAATAAGTCAGTCAGAGAAAGACGAACTCTATATGACTCCACTCATAGGTGGAAATTAGTATATTGAGAAGGAGATCTGATCGGTGGTTACCAGGGAAAAGGGGGGTGGGGGGAGGGCACGGAGGGGGAAGTGGTGTTCCCACAACATGACTAACAAAAATGTACAACTGAAATTTCACGAGCTTGTAATCCATCATAACATTAATAAACAAAAAAAAAAAAAAGATGCTTTGGGGCCCATCTGCCCCTATGGAAAGAACGCAGCACTTTCTGCCTTGCAGCTCTACGGCAATGTAGCACACCCAGAGCAGAAGTTCTACTTCAGCCAGATCAGGCCCGCAAAGAAACTGCGTTTCACAGGCCTTTGTAAGAGATGTTCCCGGTAGGCTGTTAGAGCACTGTGCAGAGCGAGTTGTTTCTTAGCTTCCCAAAGAGCTGGAAGCAAGATGCTTTGGGGCCCTTCTCACCCTTTGGCAAGAAGGCAGCACTTTGTGCCTTGCAGCTCTAGGGCAATGTAGCACACCCAGAGCAGAAGTTCTACTTCAGCCAGATCAGGCCCGCAAAGAAACTGCGTTTCACAGGCCTTTGTATGAGATGCTCCCGGTAGGCTGTTAGAGCACTGTGCAGAGCGACTTGTTTCTTAGCTTCCCAAAGAGCTGGAAGCAAGATGCTTTGGTGCCCTTCTAACCCTTTGGCAAGAAGGCAGCACTTTGTGCCTTGCAGCTCTAGGGCAATGTAGCACACGCAGAGCAGAAGTTGTACTTCAGCCAGATCAGGCCTGCAAAGAAACTGCGCTTCACAGGCCTTTGTAAGAGATGTTCCCGGTAGGCTGTTAGAGCACTGTGCAGAGCGACTTGTTTCTTAGCTTCCCAAAGAGCTGGAAGCAAGATGCTTTGAGGCCCTTCTCACCCTTTGGAAAGAAGGCAGCACTTTGTGCCTTGCAGCTCTAGGGCAATGTAGCACACCCACAGCAGAAGTTCTACTTCAGCCAGATCAGGCCCGCAAAGAAACTGCGTTTCACAGGCCTTTGTAAGAGATGTTCCCGGTAGGCTGTTAGAGCACTGTGCAGAGCGAGTTGTTTCTTAGCTTCCCAACGAGCTGGAAGCAAGATGCTTTAGGGGCCATCTGCCCTTAAGGAAAGAAGGCAGCACTTTGTGCCTTGCAGCTCTAGGGCAATGTAACACACCCAGAGCAGATGTTCTACTTCTCCCAGGTCAGGCCTGCAAAGAAACTTCGTTTCACAGGCCTTTGTAAGAGATGTTCCCGGTATGCTGTAAAAGCACTGTGCAGAGTGACTTGTTTCTTAGCTTCCCAGAGAGGTGGAAGCAAGATGCTTTGGGGCCCTTCTCACCCTTTGGAAAGAAGGCAGCACTTTGTGCCTTGCAGCTCTAGGGCAATGTAGCACACCCAGAGCAGAAGTTCTACTTCAGCCAGATCTGGCATGCAAAGAAACTGCGTTTCACAGGCCTTTCTAAGAGATGTTCCCTGTAGGCTGTTAGAGCACTGTGCGGAGCGAGTTGTTTCTTAGCTTCCCAAAGAGCTGGAAGCAAGATGCTTTAGGGGCCATCTGCCCTTAAGGAAAGAAGGCAGCACTTTGTGCCTTGCATCTCTAGGGCAATGTAGCACACCCAGAGCAGATGTTCTACTTCTGCCAGGTCAGGCCTGCAAAGAAACTTCATTTCACAGGCCCTTGTAAGAGATGTTCCCGGTAGGCTGTTAGAGCACTGTGCAGAGCGACTTGTTTCTTAGCTTCCCAAAGAGCTGGAAGCAAGATGCTTTGGGGCCCTTCTCACCCTTTGAAAAGAAGGCAGCACTTCGTGCCTTGCAGCTCTAGGGCAATGTAGCACACCCAGAGCAGAAGTTCTACTTCAGCCAGGTCTGGCATGCAAGGAAACTGCGTTTCACAGGCCTTTGTAAGAGATGTTCCCTGTAGGCTGTTAGAGCACTGTGCAGACCGAGTTGTTTCTTAGCTTCCCAAAGAGCTGGAAGCAAGATGCTTTAGGGGCCATCTGCCCTTAAGGAAAGAAGGCAGCACTTTGTGCCTTGCAGCTCTAGGGCAATGTAGCACACCCAGAGCAGATGTTCTACTTCTGCCAGGTCAGGCCTGCAAAGAAACTTCGTTTCACAGGCCCTTGTAAGAGATGTTCTCGGTAGGCTGTTAGAGCACTGTGCAGAGCGACTTGTTTCTTAGCTTCCCAAAGAGCTGGAAGCAAGATGCTTTGGGGCCCTTCTCACCCTTTGGAAAGAAGGCAGCACTTTGTGCCTTGCAGCTCTAGGGCAATGTAGCACACCCCGAGCAGAAGTTCTACTTCAGCCAGATCAGGCCCGCAAAGAAACTGCGTTTCACAGGCCTTTGTAAGAGATGTTCCCGGTAGGCTGTTAGAGCACTGTGCAGAGCGAGTTGTTTCTTAGCTTCCCAGAGAGCTGGAAGCAAGATGCTTTGGGGCCCGTTAATTTTATACCCTGCTACTTTGCTGTAGTTGTTGATTATTTCTAATAGTTTTTCTGTGGATTCTTTGGGGTTTTCTATGTATAAGATCATGTCGTCTGCAAACAACGCGAGTTTTACTTCTTCGTTACCTATTTGGATTCCTTTCATTTTTTTTTCCTGCCGAATTGCTCTGGCCAGCACCTCCACTACTATGTTGAATAGGAGTGGTGAAAGTGGGCACCCTTGTCTTGTTCCTGTCCTCAGAGGGATGGCTTTCAGCTTTTGTCCATTGAGTATGATGTTGGCTGTGGGTCTATCATATATGGCCTTTATTATGTTGAGGTACTTTCCTTCTATACCCATTTTACTGAGGGTTTTTATCATAAATGGGTGTTGGAACTTGTCGAATGCTTTCTCTGCGTCTATTGAGATGATCATGTGGTTTTTGTTTTTCATTTTGTTGATGTAGTGTATCACGTTGATTGACTTGCGGGTGTTGAACCATCCCTGTGTCCCTGGTATAAATCCCACTTGATCATGGTGTATAATCTTTTTGATGTATTGCTGTAATCGGTTTGCCAAAATTTGGTTGAGGATTTTTGCATCTATGTTCATCAGTGATATCGGCCTGTAGTTCTCCTTCTTTGTGTTGTCCTTGTCAGGTTTGGGGATCAGAGTGATGTTGGCTTCATAGAATGTGTTAGGGAGTTCTCCATCTTTCTCAATTTTCTGGAACAGTTTGAGGAGAATAGGTACAAAGAACTCACACTGCTTAACAACAAAAAAACAAACAACCCGATCAAAAAATGGGCAGAGGACATGAACAGACATTTCTCAAAAGAAGATATGAACATGGCCAATAGACACATGAAAAGATGTTCATCATCGCTAATCATCAGGGAAATGCAAACCAAAACTACACTAAGATATCACCTTACCCCCGTTAGATTGGCAAAAACATCCAAAACCAAGAACGACAAATGTTGCAGAGGTTGTGGAGAAAGAGGAACCCTCATACACTGTTGGTGGGAATGCAAACTGGTACAGCCACTATGGAAAACAGTATGGAGATTTCTCAAAAAGTTAAAAATAGAAATACCCTATGACCCAGCCATCCCATTACTGGGTATCTATCCTAAGAACCTGATATCAGATATCTCAAGAGTCCGTTGCACCCCTATGTTCATCGCAGCATTATTTACAATAGCCAAGACGTGGAACCAGCCTACATGCCCAGAAACTGATGATTGGATAAAGAAGATGTGGTATATATACACAATGGAATACTACTCAGCCATAAAAAAAGACGACATTGGCCCATTCACAACAATGTGGATGGACCTCGAGGGCATTATGATAAGCGAAATAAGTCAGTCAGAGAAAGACGAACTCTATATGACTCCACTCATAGGTGGAAATTAGTATATTGAGAAGGAGATCTGATCGGTGGTTACCAGGGAAAAGGGGGGTGGGGGGAGGGCACGGAGGGGGAAGTGGTGTTCCCACAACATGACTAACAAAAATGTACAACTGAAATTTCACGAGCTTGTAATCCATCATAACATTAATAAACAAAAAAAAAAAAAAAAGATGCTTTGGGGCCCATCTGCCCCTATGGAAAGAACGCAGCACTTTCTGCCTTGCAGCTCTACGGCAATGTAGCACACCCAGAGCAGAAGTTCTACTTCAGCCAGATCAGGCCCGCAAAGAAACTGCGTTTCACAGGCCTTTGTAAGAGATGTTCCCGGTAGGCTGTTAGAGCACTGTGCAGAGCGAGTTGTCTCTTAGCTTCCCAAAGAGCTGGAAGCAAGATGCTTTGGTGCCCTTCTCACCCTTTGGCAAGAAGGCAGCACTTTGTGCCTTGCAGCTCTAGGGCAATGTAGCACACCCAGAGCAGAAGTTCTACTTCAGCCAGATCAGGCCCGCAAAGAAACTGCGTTTCACAGGCCTTTGTAAGAGATGCTCCCGGTAGGCTGTTAGAGCACTGTGCAGAGCGACTTGTTTCTTAGCTTCCCAAAGAGCTGGAAGCAAGATGCTTTGGTGCCCTTCTCACCCTTTGGCAAGAAGGCAGCACTTTGTGCCTTGCAGCTCTAGGGCAATGTAGCACACGCAGAGCAGAAGTTGTACTTCAGCCAGATCAGGCCTGCAAAGAAACTGCGCTTCACAGGCCTTTGTAAGAGATGTTCCCAGTAGGCTGTTAGAGCACTGTGCAGAGCGACTTGTTTCTTAGCTTCCCAAAGAGCTGGAAGCAAGATGCTTTGAGGCCCTTCTCACCCTTTGGAAAGAAGGCAGCACTTTGTGCCTTGCAGCTCTAGGGCAATGTAGCACACCCACAGCAGAAGTTCTACTTCAGCCAGATCAGGCCCGCAAAGAAACTGCGTTTCACAGGCCTTTGTAAGAGATGTTCCCGGTAGGCTGTTAGAGCACTGTGCAGAGCGAGTTGTTTCTTAGCTTCCCAACGAGCTGGAAGCAAGATGCTTTAGGGGCCATCTGCCCTTAAGGAAAGAAGGCAGCACTTTGTGCCTTGCAGCTCTAGGGCAATGTAGCACACCCAGAGCAGATGTTCTACTTCTCCCAGGTCAGGCCTGCAAAGAAACTTCGTTTCACAGGCCTTTGTAAGAGATGTTCCCGGTATGCTGTAAGAGCACTGTGCAGAGTGACTTGTTTCTTAGCTTCCCAGAGAGGTGGAAGCAAGATGCTTTGGGGCCCTTCTCACCCTTTGGAAAGAAGGCAGCACTTTGTGCCTTGCAGCTCTAGGGCAATGTAGCACACCCAGAGCAGAAGTTCTACTTCAGCCAGATCTGGCATGCAAAGAAACTGCGTTTCACAGGCCTTTCTAAGAGATGTTCCCTGTAGGCTGTTAGAGCACTGTGCGGAGCGAGTTGTTTCTTAGCTTCCCAAAGAGCTGGAAGCAAGATGCTTTAGGGGCCATCTGCCCTTAAGGAAAGAAGGCAGCACTTTGTGCCTTGCATCTCTAGGGCAATGTAGCACACCCAGAGCAGATGTTCTACTTCTGCCAGGTCAGGCCTGCAAAGAAACTTCGTTTCACAGGCCCTTGTAAGAGATGTTCTCGGTAGGCTGTTAGAGCACTGTGCAGAGCGACTTGTTTCTTAGCTTCCCAAAGAGCTGGAAGCAAGATGCTTTGGGGCCCTTCTCACCCTTTGGAAAGAAGGCAGCACTTTGTGCCTTGCAGCTCTAGGGCAATGTAGCACACCCCGAGCAGAAGTTCTACTTCAGCCAGATCAGGCCCGCAAAGAAACTGCGTTTCACAGGCCTTTGTAAGAGATGTTCCCGGTAGGCTGTTAGAGCACTGTGCAGAGCGAGTTGTTTCTTAGCTTCCCAGAGAGCTGGAAGCAAGATGCTTTGGGGCCCGTTAATTTTATACCCTGCTACTTTGCTGTAGTTGTTGATTATTTCTAATAGTTTTTCTGTGGATTCTTTGGGGTTTTCTATGTATAAGATCATGTCGTCTGCAAACAACGCGAGTTTTACTTCTTCGTTACCTATTTGGATTCCTTTCATTTTTTTTTCCTGCCGAATTGCTCTGGCCAGCACCTCCACTACTATGTTGAATAGGAGTGGTGAAAGTGGGCACCCTTGTCTTGTTCCTGTCCTCAGAGGGATGGCTTTCAGCTTTTGTCCATTGAGTATGATGTTGGCTGTGGGTCTATCATATATGGCCTTTATTATGTTGAGGTACTTTCCTTCTATACCCATTTTACTGAGGGTTTTTATCATAAATGGGTGTTGGAACTTGTCGAATGCTTTCTCTGCGTCTATTGAGATGATCATGTGGTTTTTGTTTTTCATTTTGTTGATGTAGTGTATCACGTTGATTGACTTGCGGGTGTTGAACCATCCCTGTGTCCCTGGTATAAATCCCACTTGATCATGGTGTATAATCTTTTTGATGTATTGCTGTAATCGGTTTGCCAAAATTTGGTTGAGGATTTTTGCATCTATGTTCATCAGTGATATCGGCCTGTAGTTCTCCTTCTTTGTGTTGTCCTTGTCAGGTTTGGGGATCAGAGTGATGTTGGCTTCATAGAATGTGTTAGGGAGTTCTCCATCTTTCTCAATTTTCTGGAACAGTTTGAGGAGAATAGGTACAAAGAACTCACACTGCTTAACAACAAAAAAACAAACAACCCGATCAAAAAATGGGCAGAGGACATGAACAGACATTTCTCAAAAGAAGATATGAACATGGCCAATAGACACATGAAAAGATGTTCATCATCGCTAATCATCAGGGAAATGCAAACCAAAACTACACTAAGATATCACCTTACCCCCGTTAGATTGGCAAAAACATCCAAAACCAAGAACGACAAATGTTGCAGAGGTTGTGGAGAAAGAGGAACCCTCATACACTGTTGGTGGGAATGCAAACTGGTACAGCCACTATGGAAAACAGTATGGAGATTTCTCAAAAAGTTAAAAATAGAAATACCCTATGACCCAGCCATCCCATTACTGGGTATCTATCCTAAGAACCTGATATCAGATATCTCAAGAGTCCGTTGCACCCCTATGTTCATCGCAGCATTATTTACAATAGCCAAGACGTGGAACCAGCCTACATGCCCAGAAACTGATGATTGGATAAAGAAGATGTGGTATATATACACAATGGAATACTACTCAGCCATAAAAAAAGACGACATTGGCCCATTCACAACAATGTGGATGGACCTCGAGGGCATTATGATAAGCGAAATAAGTCAGTCAGAGAAAGACGAACTCTATATGACTCCACTCATAGGTGGAAATTAGTATATTGAGAAGGAGATCTGATCGGTGGTTACCAGGGAAAAGGGGGGTGGGGGGAGGGCACGGAGGGGGAAGTGGTGTTCCCACAACATGACTAACAAAAATGTACAACTGAAATTTCACGAGCTTGTAATCCATCATAACATTAATAAACAAAAAAAAAAAAAAAAGATGCTTTGGGGCCCATCTGCCCCTATGGAAAGAACGCAGCACTTTCTGCCTTGCAGCTCTACGGCAATGTAGCACACCCAGAGCAGAAGTTCTACTTCAGCCAGATCAGGCCCGCAAAGAAACTGCGTTTCACAGGCCTTTGTAAGAGATGCTCCCGGTAGGCTGTTAGAGCACTGTGCAGAGCGACTTGTTTCTTAGCTTCCCAAAGAGCTGGAAGCAAGATGCTTTGGTGCCCTTCTCACCCTTTGGCAAGAAGGCAGCACTTTGTGCCTTGCAGCTCTAGGGCAATGTAGCACACGCAGAGCAGAAGTTGTACTTCAGCCAGATGAGGCCTGCAAAGAAACTGCGCTTCACAGGCCTTTGTAAGAGATGTTCCCGGTAGGCTGTTAGAGCACTGTGCAGAGCGACTTGTTTCTTAGCTTCCCAAAGAGCTGGAAGCAAGATGCTTTGAGGCCCTTCTCACCCTTTGGAAAGAAGGCAGCACTTTGTGCCTTGCAGCTCTAGGGCAATGTAGCACACCCACAACAGAAGTTCTACTTCAGCCAGATCAGGCCCGCAAAGAAACTGCGTTTCACAGGCCTTTGTAAGAGATGTTCCCGGTAGGCTGTTAGAGCACTGTGCAGAGCGAGTTGTTTCTTAGCTTCCCAACGAGCTGGAAGCAAGATGCTTTAGGGGCCATCTGCCCTTAAGGAAAGAAGGCAGCACTTTGTGCCTTGCAGCTCTAGGGCAATGTAGCACACCCAGAGCAGATGTTCTACTTCTCCCAGGTCAGGCCTGCAAAGAAACTTCGTTTCACAGGCCTTTGTAAGAGATGTTCCCGGTATGCTGTAAGAGCACTGTGCAGAGTGACTTGTTTCTTAGCTTCCCAGAGAGGTGGAAGCAAGATGCTTTGGGGCCCTTCTCACCCTTTGGAAAGAAGGCAGCACTTTGTGCCTTGCAGCTCTAGGGCAATGTAGCACACCCAGAGCAGAAGTTCTACTTCAGCCAGATCTGGCATGCAAAGAAACTGCGTTTCACAGGCCTTTCTAAGAGATGTTCCCTGTAGGCTGTTAGAGCACTGTGCGGAGCGAGTTGTTTCTTAGCTTCCCAAAGAGCTGGAAGCAAGATGCTTTAGGGGCCATCTGCCCTTAAGGAAAGAAGGCAGCACTTTGTGCCTTGCATCTCTAGGGCAATGTAGCACACCCAGAGCAGATGTTCTACTTCTGCCAGGTCAGGCCTGCAAAGAAACTTCATTTCACAGGCCCTTGTAAGAGATGTTCCCGGTAGGCTGTTAGAGCACTGTGCAGAGCGACTTGTTTCTTAGCTTCCCAAAGAGCTGGAAGCAAGATGCTTTGGGGCCCTTCTCACCCTTTGAAAAGAAGGCAGCACTTCGTGCCTTGCAGCTCTAGGGCAATGTAGCACACCCAGAGCAGAAGTTCTACTTCAGCCAGGTCTGGCATGCAAGGAAACTGCGTTTCACAGGCCTTTGTAAGAGATGTTCCCTGTAGGCTGTTAGAGCACTGTGCAGACCGAGTTGTTTCTTAGCTTCCCAAAGAGCTGGAAGCAAGATGCTTTAGGGGCCATCTGCCCTTAAGGAAAGAAGGCAGCACTTTGTGCCTTGCATCTCTAGGGCAATGTAGCACACCCAGAGCAGATGTTCTACTTCTGCCAGCTCAGGCCTGCAAAGAAACTTCGTTTCACAGGCCCTTGTAAGAGATGTTCTCGGTAGGCTGTTAGAGCACTGTGCAGAGCGACTTGTTTCTTAGCTTCCCAAAGAGCTGGAAGCAAGATGCTTTGGGGCCCTTCTCACCCTTTGGAAAGAAGGCAGCACTTTGTGCCTTGCAGCTCTAGGGCAATGTAGCACACCCCGAGCAGAAGTTCTACTTCAGCCAGATCAGGCCCGCAAAGAAACTGCGTTTCACAGGCCTTTGTAAGAGATGTTCCCGGTAGGCTGTTAGAGCACTGTGCAGAGCGAGTTGTTTCTTAGCTTCCCAGAGAGCTGGAAGCAAGATGCTTTGGGGCCCGTTAATTTTATACCCTGCTACTTTGCTGTAGTTGTTGATTATTTCTAATAGTTTTTCTGTGGATTCTTTGGGGTTTTCTATGTATAAGATCATGTCGTCTGCAAACAACGCGAGTTTTACTTCTTCGTTACCTATTTGGATTCCTTTCATTCTTTTTTCCTGCCGAATTGCTCTGGCCAGCACCTCCACTACTATGTTGAATAGGAGTGGTGAAAGTGGGCACCCTTGTCTTGTTCCTGTCCTCAGAGGGATGGCTTTCAGCTTTTGTCCATTGAGTATGATGTTGGCTGTGGGTCTATCATATATGGCCTTTATTATGTTGAGGTACTTTCCTTCTATACCCATTTTACTGAGGGTTTTTATCATAAATGGGTGTTGGAACTTGTCGAATGCTTTCTCTGCGTCTATTGAGATGATCATGTGGTTTTTGTTTTTCATTTTGTTGATGTAGTGTATCACGTTGATTGACTTGCGGGTGTTGAACCATCCCTGTGTCCCTGGTATAAATCCCACTTGATCATGGTGTATAATCTTTTTGATGTATTGCTGTAATCGGTTTGCCAAAATTTGGTTGAGGATTTTTGCATCTATGTTCATCAGTGATATCGGCCTGTAGTTCTCCTTCTTTGTGTTGTCCTTGTCAGGTTTGGGGATCAGAGTGATGTTGGCTTCATAGAATGTGTTAGGGAGTTCTCCATCTTTCTCAATTTTCTGGAACAGTTTGAGGAGAATAGGTACAAAGAACTCACACTGCTTAACAACAAAAAAACAAACAACCCGATCAAAAAATGGGCAGAGGACATGAACAGACATTTCTCAAAAGAAGATATGAACATGGCCAATAGACACATGAAAAGATGTTCATCATCGCTAATCATCAGGGAAATGCAAACCAAAACTACACTAAGATATCACCTTACCCCCGTTAGATTGGCAAAAACATCCAAAACCAAGAACGACAAATGTTGCAGAGGTTGTGGAGAAAGAGGAACCCTCATACACTGTTGGTGGGAATGCAAACTGGTACAGCCACTATGGAAAACAGTATGGAGATTTCTCAAAAAGTTAAAAATAGAAATACCCTATGACCCAGCCATCCCATTACTGGGTATCTATCCTAAGAACCTGATATCAGATATCTCAAGAGTCCGTTGCACCCCTATGTTCATCGCAGCATTATTTACAATAGCCAAGACGTGGAACCAGCCTACATGCCCAGAAACTGATGATTGGATAAAGAAGATGTGGTATATATACACAATGGAATACTACTCAGCCATAAAAAAAGACGACATTGGCCCATTCACAACAATGTGGATGGACCTCGAGGGCATTATGATAAGCGAAATAAGTCAGTCAGAGAAAGACGAACTCTATATGACTCCACTCATAGGTGGAAATTAGTATATTGAGAAGGAGATCTGATCGGTGGTTACCAGGGAAAAGGGGGGTGGGGGGAGGGCACGGAGGGGGAAGTGGTGTTCCCACAACATGACTAACAAAAATGTACAACTGAAATTTCACGAGCTTGTAATCCATCATAACATTAATAAACAAAAAAAAAAAAAAAGATGCTTTGGGGCCCATCTGCCCCTATGGAAAGAACGCAGCACTTTCTGCCTTGCAGCTCTACGGCAATGTAGCACACCCAGAGCAGAAGTTCTACTTCAGCCAGATCAGGCCCGCAAAGAAACTGCGTTTCACAGGCCTTTGTAAGAGATGTTCCCGGTAGGCTGTTAGAGCACTGTGCAGAGCGAGTTGTCTCTTAGCTTCCCAAAGAGCTGGAAGCAAGATGCTTTGGGGCCCTTCTCACCCTTTGGCAAGAAGGCAGCACTTTGTGCCTTGCAGCTCTAGGGCAATGTAGCACACCCAGAGCAGAAGTTCTACTTCAGCCAGATCAGGCCCGCAAAGAAACTGCGTTTCACAGGCCTTTGTAAGAGATGCTCCCGGTAGGCTGTTAGAGCACTGTGCAGAGCGACTTGTTTCTTAGCTTCCCAAAGAGCTGGAAGCAAGATGCTTTGGTGCCCTTCTCACCCTTTGGCAAGAAGGCAGCACTTTGTGCCTTGCAGCTCTAGGGCAATGTAGCACACGCAGAGCAGAAGTTGTACTTCAGCCAGATGAGGCCTGCAAAGAAACTGCGCTTCACAGGCCTTTGTAAGAGATGTTCCCGGTAGGCTGTTAGAGCACTGTGCAGAGCGACTTGTTTCTTAGCTTCCCAAAGAGCTGGAAGCAAGATGCTTTGAGGCCCTTCTCACCCTTTGGAAAGAAGGCAGCACTTTGTGCCTTGCAGCTCTAGGGCAATGTAGCACACCCACAGCAGAAGTTCTACTTCAGCCAGATCAGGCCCGCAAAGAAACTGCGTTTCACAGGCCTTTGTAAGAGATGTTCCCGGTAGGCTGTTAGAGCACTGTGCAGAGCGAGTTGTTTCTTAGCTTCCCAACGAGCTGGAAGCAAGATGCTTTAGGGGCCATCTGCCCTTAAGGAAAGAAGGCAGCACTTTGTGCCTTGCAGCTCTAGGGCAATGTAGCACACCCAGAGCAGATGTTCTACTTCTCCCAGGTCAGGCCTGCAAAGAAACTTCGTTTCACAGGCCTTTGTAAGAGATGTTCCCGGTATGCTGTAAGAGCACTGTGCAGAGTGACTTGTTTCTTAGCTTCCCAGAGAGGTGGAAGCAAGATGCTTTGGGGCCCTTCTCACCCTTTGGAAAGAAGGCAGCACTTTGTGCCTTGCAGCTCTAGGGCAATGTAGCACACCCAGAGCAGAAGTTCTACTTCAGCCAGGTCTGGCATGCAAGGAAACTGCGTTTCACAGGCCTTTGTAAGAGATGTTCCCTGTAGGCTGTTAGAGCACTGTGCAGACCGAGTTGTTTCTTAGCTTCCCAAAGAGCTGGAAGCAAGATGCTTTAGGGGCCATCTGCCCTTAAGGAAAGAAGGCAGCACTTTGTGCCTTGCATCTCTAGGGCAATGTAGCACACCCAGAGCAGATGTTCTACTTCTGCCAGGTCAGGCCTGCAAAGAAACTTCATTTCACAGGCCCTTGTAAGAGATGTTCCCGGTAGGCTGTTAGAGCACTGTGCAGAGCGACTTGTTTCTTAGCTTCCCAAAGAGCTGGAAGCAAGATGCTTTGGGGCCCTTCTCACCCTTTGAAAAGAAGGCAGCACTTCGTGCCTTGCAGCTCTAGGGCAATGTAGCACACCCAGAGCAGAAGTTCTACTTCAGCCAGGTCTGGCATGCAAGGAAACTGCGTTTCACAGGCCTTTGTAAGAGATGTTCCCTGTAGGCTGTTAGAGCACTGTGCAGACCGAGTTGTTTCTTAGCTTCCCAAAGAGCTGGAAGCAAGATGCTTTGGTGCCCTTCTCACCCTTTGGCAAGAAGGCAGCACTTTGTGCCTTGCAGCTCTAGGGCAATGTAGCACACGCAGAGCAGAAGTTGTACTTCAGCCAGATGAGGCCTGCAAAGAAACTGCGCTTCACAGGCCTTTGTAAGAGATGTTCCCGGTAGGCTGTTAGAGCACTGTGCAGAGCGACTTGTTTCTTAGCTTCCCAAAGAGCTGGAAGCAAGATGCTTTGAGGCCCTTCTCACCCTTTGGAAAGAAGGCAGCACTTTGTGCCTTGCAGCTCTAGGGCAATGTAGCACACCCACAGCAGAAGTTCTACTTCAGCCAGATCAGGCCCGCAAAGAAACTGCGTTTCACAGGCCTTTGTAAGAGATGTTCCCGGTAGGCTGTTAGAGCACTGTGCAGAGCGAGTTGTTTCTTAGCTTCCCAACGAGCTGGAAGCAAGATGCTTTAGGGGCCATCTGCCCTTAAGGAAAGAAGGCAGCACTTTGTGCCTTGCAGCTCTAGGGCAATGTAGCACACCCAGAGCAGATGTTCTACTTCTCCCAGGTCAGGCCTGCAAAGAAACTTCGTTTCACAGGCCTTTGTAAGAGATGTTCCCGGTATGCTGTAAGAGCACTGTGCAGAGTGACTTGTTTCTTAGCTTCCCAGAGAGGTGGAAGCAAGATGCTTTGGGGCCCTTCTCACCCTTTGGAAAGAAGGCAGCACTTTGTGCCTTGCAGCTCTAGGGCAATGTAGCACACCCAGAGCAGAAGTTCTACTTCAGCCAGGTCTGGCATGCAAGGAAACTGCGTTTCACAGGCCTTTGTAAGAGATGTTCCCTGTAGGCTGTTAGAGCACTGTGCAGACCGAGTTGTTTCTTAGCTTCCCAAAGAGCTGGAAGCAAGATGCTTTAGGGGCCATCTGCCCTTAAGGAAAGAAGGCAGCACTTTGTGCCTTGCATCTCTAGGGCAATGTAGCACACCCAGAGCAGATGTTCTACTTCTGCCAGGTCAGGCCTGCAAAGAAACTTCATTTCACAGGCCCTTGTAAGAGATGTTCCCGGTAGGCTGTTAGAGCACTGTGCAGAGCGACTTGTTTCTTAGCTTCCCAAAGAGCTGGAAGCAAGATGCTTTGGGGCCCTTCTCACCCTTTGAAAAGAAGGCAGCACTTCGTGCCTTGCAGCTCTAGGGCAATGTAGCACACCCAGAGCAGAAGTTCTACTTCAGCCAGGTCTGGCATGCAAGGAAACTGCGTTTCACAGGCCTTTGTAAGAGATGTTCCCTGTAGGCTGTTAGAGCACTGTGCAGACCGAGTTGTTTCTTAGCTTCCCAAAGAGCTGGAAGCAAGATGCTTTAGGGGCCATCTGCCCTTAAGGAAAGAAGGCAGCACTTTGTGCCTTGCATCTCTAGGGCAATGTAGCACACCCAGAGCAGATGTTCTACTTCTGCCAGGTCAGGCCTGCAAAGAAACTTCGTTTCACAGGCCCTTGTAAGAGATGTTCTCGGTAGGCTGTTAGAGCACTGTGCAGAGCGACTTGTTTCTTAGCTTCCCAAAGAGCTGGAAGCAAGATGCTTTGGGGCCCTTCTCACCCTTTGGAAAGAAGGCAGCACTTTGTGCCTTGCAGCTCTAGGGCAATGTAGCACACCCCGAGCAGAAGTTCTACTTCAGCCAGATCAGGCCCGCAAAGAAACTGCGTTTCACAGGCCTTTGTAAGAGATGTTCCCGGTAGGCTGTTAGAGCACTGTGCAGAGCGAGTTGTTTCTTAGCTTCCCAGAGAGCTGGAAGCAAGATGCTTTGGGGCCCGTTAATTTTATACCCTGCTACTTTGCTGTAGTTGTTGATTATTTCTAATAGTTTTTCTGTGGATTCTTTGGGGTTTTCTATGTATAAGATCATGTCGTCTGCAAACAACGCGAGTTTTACTTCTTCGTTACCTATTTGGATTCCTTTCATTTTTTTTTCCTGCCGAATTGCTCTGGCCAGCACCTCCACTACTATGTTGAATAGGAGTGGTGAAAGTGGGCACCCTTGTCTTGTTCCTGTCCTCAGAGGGATGGCTTTCAGCTTTTGTCCATTGAGTATGATGTTGGCTGTGGGTCTATCATATATGGCCTTTATTATGTTGAGGTACTTTCCTTCTATACCCATTTTACTGAGGGTTTTTATCATAAATGGGTGTTGGAACTTGTCGAATGCTTTCTCTGCGTCTATTGAGATGATCATGTGGTTTTTGTTTTTCATTTTGTTGATGTAGTGTATCACGTTGATTGACTTGCGGGTGTTGAACCATCCCTGTGTCCCTGGTATAAATCCCACTTGATCATGGTGTATAATCTTTTTGATGTATTGCTGTAATCGGTTTGCCAAAATTTGGTTGAGGATTTTTGCATCTATGTTCATCAGTGATATCGGCCTGTAGTTCTCCTTCTTTGTGTTGTCCTTGTCAGGTTTGGGGATCAGAGTGATGTTGGCTTCATAGAATGTGTTAGGGAGTTCTCCATCTTTCTCAATTTTCTGGAACAGTTTGAGGAGAATAGGTACAAAGAACTCACACTGCTTAACAACAAAAAAACAAACAACCCGATCAAAAAATGGGCAGAGGACATGAACAGACATTTCTCAAAAGAAGATATGAACATGGCCAATAGACACATGAAAAGATGTTCATCATCGCTAATCATCAGGGAAATGCAAACCAAAACTACACTAAGATATCACCTTACCCCCGTTAGATTGGCAAAAACATCCAAAACCAAGAACGACAAATGTTGCAGAGGTTGTGGAGAAAGAGGAACCCTCATACACTGTTGGTGGGAATGCAAACTGGTACAGCCACTATGGAAAACAGTATGGAGATTTCTCAAAAAGTTAAAAATAGAAATACCCTATGACCCAGCCATCCCATTACTGGGTATCTATCCTAAGAACCTGATATCAGATATCTCAAGAGTCCGTTGCACCCCTATGTTCATCGCAGCATTATTTACAATAGCCAAGACGTGGAACCAGCCTACATGCCCAGAAACTGATGATTGGATAAAGAAGATGTGGTATATATACACAATGGAATACTACTCAGCCATAAAAAAAGACGACATTGGCCCATTCACAACAATGTGGATGGACCTCGAGGGCATTATGATAAGCGAAATAAGTCAGTCAGAGAAAGACGAACTCTATATGACTCCACTCATAGGTGGAAATTAGTATATTGAGAAGGAGATCTGATCGGTGGTTACCAGGGAAAAGGGGGGTGGGGGGAGGGCACGGAGGGGGAAGTGGTGTTCCCACAACATGACTAACAAAAATGTACAACTGAAATTTCACGAGCTTGTAATCCATCATAACATTAATAAACAAAAAAAAAAAAAAAGATGCTTTGGGGCCCATCTGCCCCTATGGAAAGAACGCAGCACTTTCTGCCTTGCAGCTCTACGGCAATGTAGCACACCCAGAGCAGAAGTTCTACTTCAGCCAGATCAGGCCCGCAAAGAAACTGCGTTTCACAGGCCTTTGTAAGAGATGCTCCCGGTAGGCTGTTAGAGCACTGTGCAGAGCGACTTGTTTCTTAGCTTCCCAAAGAGCTGGAAGCAAGATGCTTTGGTGCCCTTCTCACCCTTTGGCAAGAAGGCAGCACTTTGTGCCTTGCAGCTCTAGGGCAATGTAGCACACGCAGAGCAGAAGTTGTACTTCAGCCAGATGAGGCCTGCAAAGAAACTGCGCTTCACAGGCCTTTGTAAGAGATGTTCCCGGTAGGCTGTTAGAGCACTGTGCAGAGCGACTTGTTTCTTAGCTTCCCAAAGAGCTGGAAGCAAGATGCTTTGAGGCCCTTCTCACCCTTTGGAAAGAAGGCAGCACTTTGTGCCTTGCAGCTCTAGGGCAATGTAGCACACCCACAGCAGAAGTTCTACTTCAGCCAGATCAGGCCCGCAAAGAAACTGCGTTTCACAGGCCTTTGTAAGAGATGTTCCCGGTAGGCTGTTAGAGCACTGTGCAGAGCGAGTTGTTTCTTAGCTTCCCAACGAGCTGGAAGCAAGATGCTTTAGGGGCCATCTGCCCTTAAGGAAAGAAGGCAGCACTTTGTGCCTTGCAGCTCTAGGGCAATGTAGCACACCCAGAGCAGATGTTCTACTTCTCCCAGGTCAGGCCTGCAAAGAAACTTCGTTTCACAGGCCTTTGTAAGAGATGTTCCCGGTATGCTGTAAGAGCACTGTGCAGAGTGACTTGTTTCTTAGCTTCCCAGAGAGGTGGAAGCAAGATGCTTTGGGGCCCTTCTCACCCTTTGGAAAGAAGGCAGCACTTTGTGCCTTGCAGCTCTAGGGCAATGTAGCACACCCAGAGCAGAAGTTCTACTTCAGCCAGGTCTGGCATGCAAGGAAACTGCGTTTCACAGGCCTTTGTAAGAGATGTTCCCTGTAGGCTGTTAGAGCACTGTGCAGACCGAGTTGTTTCTTAGCTTCCCAAAGAGCTGGAAGCAAGATGCTTTAGGGGCCATCTGCCCTTAAGGAAAGAAGGCAGCACTTTGTGCCTTGCATCTCTAGGGCAATGTAGCACACCCAGAGCAGATGTTCTACTTCTGCCAGGTCAGGCCTGCAAAGAAACTTCATTTCACAGGCCCTTGTAAGAGATGTTCCCGGTAGGCTGTTAGAGCACTGTGCAGAGCGACTTGTTTCTTAGCTTCCCAAAGAGCTGGAAGCAAGATGCTTTGGGGCCCTTCTCACCCTTTGAAAAGAAGGCAGCACTTCGTGCCTTGCAGCTCTAGGGCAATGTAGCACACCCAGAGCAGAAGTTCTACTTCAGCCAGGTCTGGCATGCAAGGAAACTGCGTTTCACAGGCCTTTGTAAGAGATGTTCCCTGTAGGCTGTTAGAGCACTGTGCAGACCGAGTTGTTTCTTAGCTTCCCAAAGAGCTGGAAGCAAGATGCTTTAGGGGCCATCTGCCCTTAAGGAAAGAAGGCAGCACTTTGTGCCTTGCATCTCTAGGGCAATGTAGCACACCCAGAGCAGATGTTCTACTTCTGCCAGGTCAGGCCTGCAAAGAAACTTCGTTTCACAGGCCCTTGTAAGAGATGTTCTCGGTAGGCTGTTAGAGCACTGTGCAGAGCGACTTGTTTCTTAGCTTCCCAAAGAGCTGGAAGCAAGATGCTTTGGGGCCCTTCTCACCCTTTGGAAAGAAGGCAGCACTTTGTGCCTTGCAGCTCTAGGGCAATGTAGCACACCCCGAGCAGAAGTTCTACTTCAGCCAGATCAGGCCCGCAAAGAAACTGCGTTTCACAGGCCTTTGTAAGAGATGTTCCCGGTAGGCTGTTAGAGCACTGTGCAGAGCGAGTTGTTTCTTAGCTTCCCAGAGAGCTGGAAGCAAGATGCTTTGGGGCCCGTTAATTTTATACCCTGCTACTTTGCTGTAGTTGTTGATTATTTCTAATAGTTTTTCTGTGGATTCTTTGGGGTTTTCTATGTATAAGATCATGTCGTCTGCAAACAACGCGAGTTTTACTTCTTCGTTACCTATTTGGATTCCTTTCATTTTTTTTTCCTGCCGAATTGCTCTGGCCAGCACCTCCACTACTATGTTGAATAGGAGTGGTGAAAGTGGGCACCCTTGTCTTGTTCCTGTCCTCAGAGGGATGGCTTTCAGCTTTTGTCCATTGAGTATGATGTTGGCTGTGGGTCTATCATATATGGCCTTTATTATGTTGAGGTACTTTCCTTCTATACCCATTTTACTGAGGGTTTTTATCATAAATGGGTGTTGGAACTTGTCGAATGCTTTCTCTGCGTCTATTGAGATGATCATGTGGTTTTTGTTTTTCATTTTGTTGATGTAGTGTATCACGTTGATTGACTTGCGGGTGTTGAACCATCCCTGTGTCCCTGGTATAAATCCCACTTGATCATGGTGTATAATCTTTTTGATGTATTGCTGTAATCGGTTTGCCAAAATTTGGTTGAGGATTTTTGCATCTATGTTCATCAGTGATATCGGCCTGTAGTTCTCCTTCTTTGTGTTGTCCTTGTCAGGTTTGGGGATCAGAGTGATGTTGGCTTCATAGAATGTGTTAGGGAGTTCTCCATCTTTCTCAATTTTCTGGAACAGTTTGAGGAGAATAGGTACAAAGAACTCACACTGCTTAACAACAAAAAAACAAACAACCCGATCAAAAAATGGGCAGAGGACATGAACAGACATTTCTCAAAAGAAGATATGAACATGGCCAATAGACACATGAAAAGATGTTCATCATCGCTAATCATCAGGGAAATGCAAACCAAAACTACACTAAGATATCACCTTACCCCCGTTAGATTGGCAAAAACATCCAAAACCAAGAACGACAAATGTTGCAGAGGTTGTGGAGAAAGAGGAACCCTCATACACTGTTGGTGGGAATGCAAACTGGTACAGCCACTATGGAAAACAGTATGGAGATTTCTCAAAAAGTTAAAAATAGAAATACCCTATGACCCAGCCATCCCATTACTGGGTATCTATCCTAAGAACCTGATATCAGATATCTCAAGAGTCCGTTGCACCCCTATGTTCATCGCAGCATTATTTACAATAGCCAAGACGTGGAACCAGCCTACATGCCCAGAAACTGATGATTGGATAAAGAAGATGTGGTATATATACACAATGGAATACTACTCAGCCATAAAAAAAGACGACATTGGCCCATTCACAACAATGTGGATGGACCTCGAGGGCATTATGATAAGCGAAATAAGTCAGTCAGAGAAAGACGAACTCTATATGACTCCACTCATAGGTGGAAATTAGTATATTGAGAAGGAGATCTGATCGGTGGTTACCAGGGAAAAGGGGGGTGGGGGGAGGGCACGGAGGGGGAAGTGGTGTTCCCACAACATGACTAACAAAAATGTACAACTGAAATTTCACGAGCTTGTAATCCATCATAACATTAATAAACAAAAAAAAAAAAAAAGATGCTTTGGGGCCCATCTGCCCCTATGGAAAGAACGCAGCACTTTCTGCCTTGCAGCTCTACGGCAATGTAGCACACCCAGAGCAGAAGTTCTACTTCAGCCAGATCAGGCCCGCAAAGAAACTGCGTTTCACAGGCCTTTGTAAGAGATGTTCCCGGTAGGCTGTTAGAGCACTGTGCAGAGCGAGTTGTCTCTTAGCTTCCCAAAGAGCTGGAAGCAAGATGCTTTGGGGCCCTTCTCACCCTTTGGCAAGAAGGCAGCACTTTGTGCCTTGCAGCTCTAGGGCAATGTAGCACACCCAGAGCAGAAGTTCTACTTCAGCCAGATCAGGCCCGCAAAGAAACTGCGTTTCACAGGCCTTTGTAAGAGATGCTCCCGGTAGGCTGTTAGAGCACTGTGCAGAGCGACTTGTTTCTTAGCTTCCCAAAGAGCTGGAAGCAAGATGCTTTGGTGCCCTTCTCACCCTTTGGCAAGAAGGCAGCACTTTGTGCCTTGCAGCTCTAGGGCAATGTAGCACACGCAGAGCAGAAGTTGTACTTCAGCCAGATGAGGCCTGCAAAGAAACTGCGCTTCACAGGCCTTTGTAAGAGATGTTCCCGGTAGGCTGTTAGAGCACTGTGCAGAGCGACTTGTTTCTTAGCTTCCCAAAGAGCTGGAAGCAAGATGCTTTGAGGCCCTTCTCACCCTTTGGAAAGAAGGCAGCACTTTGTGCCTTGCAGCTCTAGGGCAATGTAGCACACCCACAGCAGAAGTTCTACTTCAGCCAGATCAGGCCCGCAAAGAAACTGCGTTTCACAGGCCTTTGTAAGAGATGTTCCCGGTAGGCTGTTAGAGCACTGTGCAGAGCGAGTTGTTTCTTAGCTTCCCAACGAGCTGGAAGCAAGATGCTTTAGGGGCCATCTGCCCTTAAGGAAAGAAGGCAGCACTTTGTGCCTTGCAGCTCTAGGGCAATGTAGCACACCCAGAGCAGATGTTCTACTTCTCCCAGGTCAGGCCTGCAAAGAAACTTCGTTTCACAGGCCTTTGTAAGAGATGTTCCCGGTATGCTGTAAGAGCACTGTGCAGAGTGACTTGTTTCTTAGCTTCCCAGAGAGGTGGAAGCAAGATGCTTTGGGGCCCTTCTCACCCTTTGGAAAGAAGGCAGCACTTTGTGCCTTGCAGCTCTAGGGCAATGTAGCACACCCAGAGCAGAAGTTCTACTTCAGCCAGGTCTGGCATGCAAGGAAACTGCGTTTCACAGGCCTTTGTAAGAGATGTTCCCTGTAGGCTGTTAGAGCACTGTGCAGACCGAGTTGTTTCTTAGCTTCCCAAAGAGCTGGAAGCAAGATGCTTTAGGGGCCATCTGCCCTTAAGGAAAGAAGGCAGCACTTTGTGCCTTGCATCTCTAGGGCAATGTAGCACACCCAGAGCAGATGTTCTACTTCTGCCAGGTCAGGCCTGCAAAGAAACTTCATTTCACAGGCCCTTGTAAGAGATGTTCCCGGTAGGCTGTTAGAGCACTGTGCAGAGCGACTTGTTTCTTAGCTTCCCAAAGAGCTGGAAGCAAGATGCTTTGGGGCCCTTCTCACCCTTTGAAAAGAAGGCAGCACTTCGTGCCTTGCAGCTCTAGGGCAATGTAGCACACCCAGAGCAGAAGTTCTACTTCAGCCAGGTCTGGCATGCAAGGAAACTGCGTTTCACAGGCCTTTGTAAGAGATGTTCCCTGTAGGCTGTTAGAGCACTGTGCAGACCGAGTTGTTTCTTAGCTTCCCAAAGAGCTGGAAGCAAGATGCTTTGGTGCCCTTCTCACCCTTTGGCAAGAAGGCAGCACTTTGTGCCTTGCAGCTCTAGGGCAATGTAGCACACGCAGAGCAGAAGTTGTACTTCAGCCAGATGAGGCCTGCAAAGAAACTGCGCTTCACAGGCCTTTGTAAGAGATGTTCCCGGTAGGCTGTTAGAGCACTGTGCAGAGCGACTTGTTTCTTAGCTTCCCAAAGAGCTGGAAGCAAGATGCTTTGAGGCCCTTCTCACCCTTTGGAAAGAAGGCAGCACTTTGTGCCTTGCAGCTCTAGGGCAATGTAGCACACCCACAGCAGAAGTTCTACTTCAGCCAGATCAGGCCCGCAAAGAAACTGCGTTTCACAGGCCTTTGTAAGAGATGTTCCCGGTAGGCTGTTAGAGCACTGTGCAGAGCGAGTTGTTTCTTAGCTTCCCAACGAGCTGGAAGCAAGATGCTTTAGGGGCCATCTGCCCTTAAGGAAAGAAGGCAGCACTTTGTGCCTTGCAGCTCTAGGGCAATGTAGCACACCCAGAGCAGATGTTCTACTTCTCCCAGGTCAGGCCTGCAAAGAAACTTCGTTTCACAGGCCTTTGTAAGAGATGTTCCCGGTATGCTGTAAGAGCACTGTGCAGAGTGACTTGTTTCTTAGCTTCCCAGAGAGGTGGAAGCAAGATGCTTTGGGGCCCTTCTCACCCTTTGGAAAGAAGGCAGCACTTTGTGCCTTGCAGCTCTAGGGCAATGTAGCACACCCAGAGCAGAAGTTCTACTTCAGCCAGGTCTGGCATGCAAGGAAACTGCGTTTCACAGGCCTTTGTAAGAGATGTTCCCTGTAGGCTGTTAGAGCACTGTGCAGACCGAGTTGTTTCTTAGCTTCCCAAAGAGCTGGAAGCAAGATGCTTTAGGGGCCATCTGCCCTTAAGGAAAGAAGGCAGCACTTTGTGCCTTGCATCTCTAGGGCAATGTAGCACACCCAGAGCAGATGTTCTACTTCTGCCAGGTCAGGCCTGCAAAGAAACTTCATTTCACAGGCCCTTGTAAGAGATGTTCCCGGTAGGCTGTTAGAGCACTGTGCAGAGCGACTTGTTTCTTAGCTTCCCAAAGAGCTGGAAGCAAGATGCTTTGGGGCCCTTCTCACCCTTTGAAAAGAAGGCAGCACTTCGTGCCTTGCAGCTCTAGGGCAATGTAGCACACCCAGAGCAGAAGTTCTACTTCAGCCAGGTCTGGCATGCAAGGAAACTGCGTTTCACAGGCCTTTGTAAGAGATGTTCCCTGTAGGCTGTTAGAGCACTGTGCAGACCGAGTTGTTTCTTAGCTTCCCAAAGAGCTGGAAGCAAGATGCTTTAGGGGCCATCTGCCCTTAAGGAAAGAAGGCAGCACTTTGTGCCTTGCATCTCTAGGGCAATGTAGCACACCCAGAGCAGATGTTCTACTTCTGCCAGGTCAGGCCTGCAAAGAAACTTCGTTTCACAGGCCCTTGTAAGAGATGTTCTCGGTAGGCTGTTAGAGCACTGTGCAGAGCGACTTGTTTCTTAGCTTCCCAAAGAGCTGGAAGCAAGATGCTTTGGGGCCCTTCTCACCCTTTGGAAAGAAGGCAGCACTTTGTGCCTTGCAGCTCTAGGGCAATGTAGCACACCCCGAGCAGAAGTTCTACTTCAGCCAGATCAGGCCCGCAAAGAAACTGCGTTTCACAGGCCTTTGTAAGAGATGTTCCCGGTAGGCTGTTAGAGCACTGTGCAGAGCGAGTTGTTTCTTAGCTTCCCAGAGAGCTGGAAGCAAGATGCTTTGGGGCCCGTTAATTTTATACCCTGCTACTTTGCTGTAGTTGTTGATTATTTCTAATAGTTTTTCTGTGGATTCTTTGGGGTTTTCTATGTATAAGATCATGTCGTCTGCAAACAACGCGAGTTTTACTTCTTCGTTACCTATTTGGATTCCTTTCATTTTTTTTTCCTGCCGAATTGCTCTGGCCAGCACCTCCACTACTATGTTGAATAGGAGTGGTGAAAGTGGGCACCCTTGTCTTGTTCCTGTCCTCAGAGGGATGGCTTTCAGCTTTTGTCCATTGAGTATGATGTTGGCTGTGGGTCTATCATATATGGCCTTTATTATGTTGAGGTACTTTCCTTCTATACCCATTTTACTGAGGGTTTTTATCATAAATGGGTGTTGGAACTTGTCGAATGCTTTCTCTGCGTCTATTGAGATGATCATGTGGTTTTTGTTTTTCATTTTGTTGATGTAGTGTATCACGTTGATTGACTTGCGGGTGTTGAACCATCCCTGTGTCCCTGGTATAAATCCCACTTGATCATGGTGTATAATCTTTTTGATGTATTGCTGTAATCGGTTTGCCAAAATTTGGTTGAGGATTTTTGCATCTATGTTCATCAGTGATATCGGCCTGTAGTTCTCCTTCTTTGTGTTGTCCTTGTCAGGTTTGGGGATCAGAGTGATGTTGGCTTCATAGAATGTGTTAGGGAGTTCTCCATCTTTCTCAATTTTCTGGAACAGTTTGAGGAGAATAGGTACAAAGAACTCACACTGCTTAACAACAAAAAAACAAACAACCCGATCAAAAAATGGGCAGAGGACATGAACAGACATTTCTCAAAAGAAGATATGAACATGGCCAATAGACACATGAAAAGATGTTCATCATCGCTAATCATCAGGGAAATGCAAACCAAAACTACACTAAGATATCACCTTACCCCCGTTAGATTGGCAAAAACATCCAAAACCAAGAACGACAAATGTTGCAGAGGTTGTGGAGAAAGAGGAACCCTCATACACTGTTGGTGGGAATGCAAACTGGTACAGCCACTATGGAAAACAGTATGGAGATTTCTCAAAAAGTTAAAAATAGAAATACCCTATGACCCAGCCATCCCATTACTGGGTATCTATCCTAAGAACCTGATATCAGATATCTCAAGAGTCCGTTGCACCCCTATGTTCATCGCAGCATTATTTACAATAGCCAAGACGTGGAACCAGCCTACATGCCCAGAAACTGATGATTGGATAAAGAAGATGTGGTATATATACACAATGGAATACTACTCAGCCATAAAAAAAGACGACATTGGCCCATTCACAACAATGTGGATGGACCTCGAGGGCATTATGATAAGCGAAATAAGTCAGTCAGAGAAAGACGAACTCTATATGACTCCACTCATAGGTGGAAATTAGTATATTGAGAAGGAGATCTGATCGGTGGTTACCAGGGAAAAGGGGGGTGGGGGGAGGGCACGGAGGGGGAAGTGGTGTTCCCACAACATGACTAACAAAAATGTACAACTGAAATTTCACGAGCTTGTAATCCATCATAACATTAATAAACAAAAAAAAAAAAAAAAGATGCTTTGGGGCCCATCTGCCCCTATGGAAAGAACGCAGCACTTTCTGCCTTGCAGCTCTACGGCAATGTAGCACACCCAGAGCAGAAGTTCTACTTCAGCCAGATCAGGCCCGCAAAGAAACTGCGTTTCACAGGCCTTTGTAAGAGATGTTCCCGGTAGGCTGTTAGAGCACTGTGCAGAGCGAGTTGTCTCTTAGCTTCCCAAAGAGCTGGAAGCAAGATGCTTTGGGGCCCTTCTCACCCTTTGGCAAGAAGGCAGCACTTTGTGCCTTGCAGCTCTAGGGCAATGTAGCACACCCAGAGCAGAAGTTCTACTTCAGCCAGATCAGGCCCGCAAAGAAACTGCGTTTCACAGGCCTTTGTAAGAGATGCTCCCGGTAGGCTGTTAGAGCACTGTGCAGAGCGACTTGTTTCTTAGCTTCCCAAAGAGCTGGAAGCAAGATGCTTTGGTGCCCTTCTCACCCTTTGGCAAGAAGGCAGCACTTTGTGCCTTGCAGCTCTAGGGCAATGTAGCACACGCAGAGCAGAAGTTGTACTTCAGCCAGATGAGGCCTGCAAAGAAACTGCGCTTCACAGGCCTTTGTAAGAGATGTTCCCGGTAGGCTGTTAGAGCACTGTGCAGAGCGACTTGTTTCTTAGCTTCCCAAAGAGCTGGAAGCAAGATGCTTTGAGGCCCTTCTCACCCTTTGGAAAGAAGGCAGCACTTTGTGCCTTGCAGCTCTAGGGCAATGTAGCACACCCACAGCAGAAGTTCTACTTCAGCCAGATCAGGCCCGCAAAGAAACTGCGTTTCACAGGCCTTTGTAAGAGATGTTCCCGGTAGGCTGTTAGAGCACTGTGCAGAGCGAGTTGTTTCTTAGCTTCCCAACGAGCTGGAAGCAAGATGCTTTAGGGGCCATCTGCCCTTAAGGAAAGAAGGCAGCACTTTGTGCCTTGCAGCTCTAGGGCAATGTAGCACACCCAGAGCAGATGTTCTACTTCTCCCAGGTCAGGCCTGCAAAGAAACTTCGTTTCACAGGCCTTTGTAAGAGATGTTCCCGGTATGCTGTAAGAGCACTGTGCAGAGTGACTTGTTTCTTAGCTTCCCAGAGAGGTGGAAGCAAGATGCTTTGGGGCCCTTCTCACCCTTTGGAAAGAAGGCAGCACTTTGTGCCTTGCAGCTCTAGGGCAATGTAGCACACCCAGAGCAGAAGTTCTACTTCAGCCACGTCTGGCATGCAAGGAAACTGCGTTTCACAGGCCTTTGTAAGAGATGTTCCCTGTAGGCTGTTAGAGCACTGTGCAGACCGAGTTGTTTCTTAGCTTCCCAAAGAGCTGGAAGCAAGATGCTTTAGGGGCCATCTGCCCTTAAGGAAAGAAGGCAGCACTTTGTGCCTTGCAGCTCTAGGGCAATGTAGCACACCCAGAGCAGATGTTCTACTTCTGCCAGGTCAGGCCTGCAAAGAAACTTCGTTTCACAGGCCCTTGTAAGAGATGTTCTCGGTAGGCTGTTAGAGCACTGTGCAGAGCGACTTGTTTCTTAGCTTCCCAAAGAGCTGGAAGCAAGATGCTTTGGGGCCCTTCTCACCCTTTGGAAAGAAGGCAGCACTTTGTGCCTTGCAGCTCTAGGGCAATGTAGCACACCCCGAGCAGAAGTTCTACTTCAGCCAGATCAGGCCCGCAAAGAAACTGCGTTTCACAGGCCTTTGTAAGAGATGTTCCCGGTAGGCTGTTAGAGCACTGTGCAGAGCGAGTTGTTTCTTAGCTTCCCAGAGAGCTGGAAGCAAGATGCTTTGGGGCCCGTTAATTTTATACCCTGCTACTTTGCTGTAGTTGTTGATTATTTCTAATAGTTTTTCTGTGGATTCTTTGGGGTTTTCTATGTATAAGATCATGTCGTCTGCAAACAACGCGAGTTTTACTTCTTCGTTACCTATTTGGATTCCTTTCATTTTTTTTTCCTGCCGAATTGCTCTGGCCAGCACCTCCACTACTATGTTGAATAGGAGTGGTGAAAGTGGGCACCCTTGTCTTGTTCCTGTCCTCAGAGGGATGGCTTTCAGCTTTTGTCCATTGAGTATGATGTTGGCTGTGGGTCTATCATATATGGCCTTTATTATGTTGAGGTACTTTCCTTCTATACCCATTTTACTGAGGGTTTTTATCATAAATGGGTGTTGGAACTTGTCGAATGCTTTCTCTGCGTCTATTGAGATGATCATGTGGTTTTTGTTTTTCATTTTGTTGATGTAGTGTATCACGTTGATTGACTTGCGGGTGTTGAACCATCCCTGTGTCCCTGGTATAAATCCCACTTGATCATGGTGTATAATCTTTTTGATGTATTGCTGTAATCGGTTTGCCAAAATTTGGTTGAGGATTTTTGCATCTATGTTCATCAGTGATATCGGCCTGTAGTTCTCCTTCTTTGTGTTGTCCTTGTCAGGTTTGGGGATCAGAGTGATGTTGGCTTCATAGAATGTGTTAGGGAGTTCTCCATCTTTCTCAATTTTCTGGAACAGTTTGAGGAGAATAGGTACAAAGAACTCACACTGCTTAACAACAAAAAAACAAACAACCCGATCAAAAAATGGGCAGAGGACATGAACAGACATTTCTCAAAAGAAGATATGAACATGGCCAATAGACACATGAAAAGATGTTCATCATCGCTAATCATCAGGGAAATGCAAACCAAAACTACACTAAGATATCACCTTACCCCCGTTAGATTGGCAAAAACATCCAAAACCAAGAACGACAAATGTTGCAGAGGTTGTGGAGAAAGAGGAACCCTCATACACTGTTGGTGGGAATGCAAACTGGTACAGCCACTATGGAAAACAGTATGGAGATTTCTCAAAAAGTTAAAAATAGAAATACCCTATGACCCAGCCATCCCATTACTGGGTATCTATCCTAAGAACCTGATATCAGATATCTCAAGAGTCCGTTGCACCCCTATGTTCATCGCAGCATTATTTACAATAGCCAAGACGTGGAACCAGCCTACATGCCCAGAAACTGATGATTGGATAAAGAAGATGTGGTATATATACACAATGGAATACTACTCAGCCATAAAAAAAGACGACATTGGCCCATTCACAACAATGTGGATGGACCTCGAGGGCATTATGATAAGCGAAATAAGTCAGTCAGAGAAAGACGAACTCTATATGACTCCACTCATAGGTGGAAATTAGTATATTGAGAAGGAGATCTGATCGGTGGTTACCAGGGAAAAGGGGGGTGGGGGGAGGGCACGGAGGGGGAAGTGGTGTTCCCACAACATGACTAACAAAAATGTACAACTGAAATTTCACGAGCTTGTAATCCATCATAACATTAATAAACAAAAAAAAAAAAAAAAGATGCTTTGGGGCCCATCTGCCCCTATGGAAAGAACGCAGCACTTTCTGCCTTGCAGCTCTACGGCAATGTAGCACACCCAGAGCAGAAGTTCTACTTCAGCCAGATCAGGCCCGCAAAGAAACTGCGTTTCACAGGCCTTTGTAAGAGATGTTCCCGGTAGGCTGTTAGAGCACTGTGCAGAGCGAGTTGTCTCTTAGCTTCCCAAAGAGCTGGAAGCAAGATGCTTTGGGGCCCTACTCACCCTTTGGCAAGAAGGCAGCACTTTGTGCCTTGCAGCTCTAGGGCAATGTAGCACACCCAGAGCAGAAGTTCTACTTCAGCCAGATCAGGCCCGCAAAGAAACTGCGTTTCACAGGCCTTTGTAAGAGATGCTCCCGGCTGTTAGAGCACTGTGCAGAGCGACTTGTTTCTTAGCTTCCCAAAGAGCTGGAAGCAAGATGCTTTGGTGCCCTTCTCACCCTTTGGCAAGAAGGCAGCACTTTGTGCCTTGCAGCTCTAGGGCAATGTAGCACACGCAGAGCAGAAGTTGTACTTCAGCCAGATCAGGCCTGCAAAGAAACTGCGCTTCACAGGCCTTTGTAAGAGATGTTCCCGGTAGGCTGTTAGAGCACTGTGCAGAGCGACTTGTTTCTTAGCTTCCCAAAGAGCTGGAAGCAAGATGCTTTGAGGCCCTTCTCACCCTTTGGAAAGAAGGCAGCACTTTGTGCCTTGCAGCTCTAGGGCAATGTAGCACACCCACAGCAGAAGTTCTACTTCAGCCAGATCAGGCCCGCAAAGAAACTGCGTTTCACAGGCCTTTGTAAGAGATGTTCCCGGTAGGCTGTTAGAGCACTGTGCAGAGCGAGTTGTTTCTTAGCTTCCCAACGAGCTGGAAGCAAGATGCTTTAGGGGCCATCTGCCCTTAAGGAAAGAAGGCAGCACTTTGTGCCTTGCAGCTCTAGGGCAATGTAGCACACCCAGAGCAGATGTTCTACTTCTCCCAGGTCAGGCCTGCAAAGAAACTTCGTTTCACAGGCCTTTGTAAGAGATGTTCCCGGTATGCTGTAAGAGCACTGTGCAGAGTGACTTGTTTCTTAGCTTCCCAGAGAGGTGGAAGCAAGATGCTTTGGGGCCCTTCTCACCCTTTGGAAAGAAGGCAGCACTTTGTGCCTTGCAGCTCTAGGGCAATGTAGCACACCCAGAGCAGAAGTTCTACTTCAGCCAGATCTGGCATGCAAAGAAACTGCGTTTCACAGGCCTTTCTAAGAGATGTTCCCTGTAGGCTGTTAGAGCACTGTGCGGAGCGAGTTGTTTCTTAGATTCCCAAAGAGCTGGAAGCAAGATGCTTTAGGGGCCATCTGCCCTTAAGGAAAGAAGGCAGCACTTTGTGCCTTGCATCTCTAGGGCAATGTAGCACACCCAGAGCAGATGTTCTACTTCTGCCAGGTCAGGCCTGCAAAGAAACTTCATTTCACAGGCCCTTGTAAGAGATGTTCCCGGTAGGCTGTTAGAGCACTGTGCAGAGCGACTTGTTTCTTAGCTTCCCAAAGAGCTGGAAGCAAGATGCTTTGGGGCCCTTCTCACCCTTTGAAAAGAAGGCAGCACTTCGTGCCTTGCAGCTCTAGGGCAATGTAGCACACCCAGGGCAGAAGTTCTACTTCAGCCAGGTCTGGCATGCAAGGAAACTGCGTTTCACAGGCCTTTGTAAGAGATGTTCCCTGTAGGCTGTTAGAGCACTGTGCAGACCGAGTTGTTTCTTAGCTTCCCAAAGAGCTGGAAGCAAGATGCTTTAGGGGCCATCTGCCCTTAAGGAAAGAAGGCAGCACTTTGTGCCTTGCATCTCTAGGGCAATGTAGCACACCCAGAGCAGATGTTCTACTTCTGCCAGGTCAGGCCTGCAAAGAAACTTCGTTTCACAGGCCCTTGTAAGAGATGTTCTCGGTAGGCTGTTAGAGCACTGTGCAGAGCGACTTGTTTCTTAGCTTCCCAAAGAGCTGGAAGCAAGATGCTTTGGGGCCCTTCTCACCCTTTGGAAAGAAGGCAGCACTTTGTGCCTTGCAGCTCTAGGGCAATGTAGCACACCCCGAGCAGAAGTTCTACTTCAGCCAGATCAGGCCCGCAAAGAAACTGCGTTTCACAGGCCTTTGTAAGAGATGTTCCCGGTAGGCTGTTAGAGCACTCTGCAGAGCGAGTTGTTTCTTAGCTTCCCAGAGAGCTGGAAGCAAGATGCTTTGGGGCCCGTTAATTTTATACCCTGCTACTTTGCTGTAGTTGTTGATTATTTCTAATAGTTTTTCTGTGGATTCTTTGGGGTTTTCTATGTATAAGATCATGTCGTCTGCAAACAACGCGAGTTTTACTTCTTCGTTACCTATTTGGATTCCTTTCATTTTTTTTTCCTGCCGAATTGCTCTGGCCAGCACCTCCACTACTATGTTGAATAGGAGTGGTGAAAGTGGGCACCCTTGTCTTGTTCCTGTCCTCAGAGGGATGGCTTTCAGCTTTTGTCCATTGAGTATGATGTTGGCTGTGGGTCTATCATATATGGCCTTTATTATGTTGAGGTACTTTCCTTCTATACCCATTTTACTGAGGGTTTTTATCATAAATGGGTGTTGGAACTTGTCGAATGCTTTCTCTGCGTCTATTGAGATGATCATGTGGTTTTTGTTTTTCATTTTGTTGATGTAGTGTATCACGTTGATTGACTTGCGGGTGTTGAACCATCCCTGTGTCCCTGGTATAAATCCCACTTGATCATGGTGTATAATCTTTTTGATGTATTGCTGTAATCGGTTTGCCAAAATTTTTGTTGAGGATTTTTGCATCTATGTTCATCAGTGATATCGGCCTGTAGTTCTCCTTCTTTGTGTTGTCCTTGTCAGGTTTGGGGATCAGAGTGATGTTGGCTTCATAGAATGTGTTAGGGAGTTCTCCATCTTTCTCAATTTTCTGGAACAGTTTGAGGAGAATAGGTACAAAGAACTCACACTGCTTAACAACAAAAAAACAAACAACCCGATCAAAAAATGGGCAGAGGACATGAACAGACATTTCTCAAAAGAAGATATGAACATGGCCAATAGACACATGAAAAGATGTTCATCATCGCTAATCATCAGGGAAATGCAAACCAAAACTACACTAAGATATCACCTTACCCCCGTTAGATTGGCAAAAACATCCAAAACCAAGAACGACAAATGTTGCAGAGGTTGTGGAGAAAGAGGAACCCTCATACACTGTTGGTGGGAATGCAAACTGGTACAGCCACTATGGAAAACAGTATGGAGATTTCTCAAAAAGTTAAAAATAGAAATACCCTATGACCCAGCCATCCCATTACTGGGTATCTATCCTAAGAACCTGATATCAGATATCTCAAGGGTCCGTTGCACCCCTATGTTCATCGCAGCATTATTTACAATAGCCAAGACGTGGAACCAGCCTACATGCCCAGAAACTGATGATTGGATAAAGAAGATGTGGTATATATACACAATGGAATACTACTCAGCCATAAAAAAAGACGACATTGGCCCATTCACAACAATGTGGATGGACCTCGAGGGCATTATGATAAGCGAAATAAGTCAGTCAGAGAAAGACGAACTCTATATGACTCCACTCATAGGTGGAAATTAGTATATTGAGAAGGAGATCTGATCGGTGGTTACCAGGGAAAAGGGGGGTGGGGGGAGGGCACGGAGGGGGAAGTGGTGTTCCCACAACATGACTAACAAAAATGTACAACTGAAATTTCACGAGCTTGTAATCCATCATAACATTAATAAACAAAAAAAAAAAAAAAGATGCTTTGGGGCCCATCTGCCCCTATGGAAAGAACGCAGCACTTTCTGCCTTGCAGCTCTACGGCAATGTAGCACACCCAGAGCAGAAGTTCTACTTCAGCCAGATCAGGCCCGCAAAGAAACTGCGTTTCACAGGCCTTTGTAAGAGATGTTCCCGGTAGGCTGTTAGAGCACTGTGCAGAGCGAGTTGTCTCTTAGCTTCCCAAAGAGCTGGAAGCAAGATGCTTTGGGGCCCTTCTCACCCTTTGGCAAGAAGGCAGCACTTTGTGCCTTGCAGCTCTAGGGCAATGTAGCACACCCAGAGCAGAAGTTCTACTTCAGCCAGATCAGGCCCGCAAAGAAACTGCGTTTCACAGGCCTTTGTAAGAGATGCTCCCGGTAGGCTGTTAGAGCACTGTGCAGAGCGACTTGTTTCTTAGCTTCCCAAAGAGCTGGAAGCAAGATGCTTTGGTGCCCTTCTCACCCTTTGGCAAGAAGGCAGCACTTTGTGCCTTGCAGCTCTAGGGCAATGTAGCACACGCAGAGCAGAAGTTGTACTTCAGCCAGATCAGGCCTGCAAAGAAACTGCGCTTCACAGGCCTTTGTAAGAGATGTTCCCGGTAGGCTGTTAGAGCACTGTGCAGAGCGACTTGTTTCTTAGCTTCCCAAAGAGCTGGAAGCAAGATGCTTTGAGGCCCTTCTCACCCTTTGGAAAGAAGGCAGCACTTTGTGCCTTGCAGCTCTAGGGCAATGTAGCACACCCACAGCAGAAGTTCTACTTCAGCCAGATCAGGCCCGCAAAGAAACTGCGTTTCACAGGCCTTTGTAAGAGATGTTCCCGGTAGGCTGTTAGAGCACTGTGCAGAGCGAGTTGTTTCTTAGCTTCCCAACGAGCTGGAAGCAAGATGCTTTAGGGGCCATCTGCCCTTAAGGAAAGAAGGCAGCACTTTGTGCCTTGCAGCTCTAGGGCAATGTAGCACACCCAGAGCAGATGTTCTACTTCTCCCAGGTCAGGCCTGCAAAGAAACTTCGTTTCACAGGCCTTTGTAAGAGATGTTCCCGGTATGCTGTAAGAGCACTGTGCAGAGTGACTTGTTTCTTAGCTTCCCAGAGAGGTGGAAGCAAGATGCTTTGGGGCCCTTCTCACCCTTTGGAAAGAAGGCAGCACTTTGTGCCTTGCAGCTCTAGGGCAATGTAGCACACCCAGAGCAGAAGTTCTACTTCAGCCAGATCTGGCATGCAAAGAAACTGCGTTTCACAGGCCTTTCTAAGAGATGTTCCCTGTAGGCTGTTAGAGCACTGTGCGGAGCGAGTTGTTTCTTAGCTTCCCAAAGAGCTGGAAGCAAGATGCTTTAGGGGCCATCTGCCCTTAAGGAAAGAAGGCAGCACTTTGTGCCTTGCATCTCTAGGGCAATGTAGCACACCCAGAGCAGATGTTCTACTTCTGCCAGGTCAGGCCTGCAAAGAAACTTCGTTTCACAGGCCCTTGTAAGAGATGTTCTCGGTAGGCTGTTAGAGCACTGTGCAGAGCGACTTGTTTCTTAGCTTCCCAAAGAGCTGGAAGCAAGATGCTTTGGGGCCCTTCTCACCCTTTGGAAAGAAGGCAGCACTTTGTGCCTTGCAGCTCTAGGGCAATGTAGCACACCCCGAGCAGAAGTTCTACTTCAGCCAGATCAGGCCCGCAAAGAAACTGCGTTTCACAGGCCTTTGTAAGAGATGTTCCCGGTAGGCTGTTAGAGCACTGTGCAGAGCGAGTTGTTTCTTAGCTTCCCAGAGAGCTGGAAGCAAGATGCTTTGGGGCCCGTTAATTTTATACCCTGCTACTTTGCTGTAGTTGTTGATTATTTCTAATAGTTTTTCTGTGGATTCTTTGGGGTTTTCTATGTATAAGATCATGTCGTCTGCAAACAACGCGAGTTTTACTTCTTCGTTACCTATTTGGATTCCTTTCATTTTTTTTTCCTGCCGAATTGCTCTGGCCAGCACCTCCACTACTATGTTGAATAGGAGTGGTGAAAGTGGGCACCCTTGTCTTGTTCCTGTCCTCAGAGGGATGGCTTTCAGCTTTTGTCCATTGAGTATGATGTTGGCTGTGGGTCTATCATATATGGCCTTTATTATGTTGAGGTACTTTCCTTCTATACCCATTTTACTGAGGGTTTTTATCATAAATGGGTGTTGGAACTTGTCGAATGCTTTCTCTGCGTCTATTGAGATGATCATGTGGTTTTTGTTTTTCATTTTGTTGATGTAGTGTATCACGTTGATTGACTTGCGGGTGTTGAACCATCCCTGTGTCCCTGGTATAAATCCCACTTGATCATGGTGTATAATCTTTTTGATGTATTGCTGTAATCGGTTTGCCAAAATTTGGTTGAGGATTTTTGCATCTATGTTCATCAGTGATATCGGCCTGTAGTTCTCCTTCTTTGTGTTGTCCTTGTCAGGTTTGGGGATCAGAGTGATGTTGGCTTCATAGAATGTGTTAGGGAGTTCTCCATCTTTCTCAATTTTCTGGAACAGTTTGAGGAGAATAGGTACAAAGAACTCACACTGCTTAACAACAAAAAAACAAACAACCCGATCAAAAAATGGGCAGAGGACATGAACAGACATTTCTCCAAAGAAGATATGAACATGGCCAATAGACACATGAAAAGATGTTCATCATCGCTAATCATCAGGGAAATGCAAATCAAAACTACACTAAGATATCACCTTACCCCCGTTAGATTGGCAAAAACATCCAAAACCAAGAACGACAAATGTTGCAGAGGTTGTGGACAAAGAGGAACCCTCATACACTGTTGGTGGGAATGCAAACTGGTACAGCCACTATGGAAAACAGTATGGAGATTTCTCAAAAAGTTAAAAATAGAAATACCCTATGACCCAGCCATCCCATTACTGGGTATCTATCCTAAGAACCTGATATCAGATATCTCAAGAGTCCGTTGCACCCCTATGTTCATCGCAGCATTATTTACAATAGCCAAGACGTGGAACCAGCCTACATGCCCAGAAACTGATGATTGGATAAAGAAGATGTGGTATATATACACAATGGAATACTACTCAGCCATAAAAAAAGACGACATTGGCCCATTCACAACAATGTGGATGGACCTCGAGGGCATTATGTTAAGCGAAATAAGTCAGTCAGAGAAAGACGAACTCTATATGACTCCACTCATAGGTGGAAATTAGTATATTGAGAAGGAGATCTGATCGGTGGTTACCAGGGAAAAGAGGGGGTGGGGGGAGGGCACGGAGGGGGAAGTGGTGTTCCCACAACATGACTAACCAAAATGTACAAATGAAGTTTCACAAGCTTGTAATCCATCATAACATTAATAAACAAAAAAAAAAAAAAAAAGATGCTTTGGGGCCCATCTGCCCCTATGGAAAGAACGCAGCACTTTCTGCCTTGCAGCTCTAGGGCAATGTAGCACACCCAGAGCAGAAGTTCTACTTCAGCCAGATCAGGCCCGCAAAGAAACTGCATTTCACAGGCCTTTGTAAGAGATGTTCCCGGTAGGATGTTAGAGCACTGTGCAGAGCGAGTTGTTTCTTAGCTTCCCAAAGAGCTGGAAGCAAGATGCTTTGAGGCCCTTCTCACCCTTTGGAAAGAAGGCAGCACTTTGTGCCTTGCAGCTCTAGGGCAATGTAGCACACCCCGAGCAGAAGTTCTACTTCAGCCAGATCTGGCCCGCAAAGAAACTGCGTTCCACAGGCCTTTGTAAGAGATGTTCCCGGTAGGCTGTTAGAGCACTGTGCAGAGCGAGTTGTTTCTTAGCTTCCCAACGAGCTGGAAGCAAGATGCTTTAGGGGCCATCTGCCCTTAAGGAAAGAAGGCAGCACTTTGTGCCTTGCAGCTCTAGGGCAATGTAGCACACCCAGAGCAGATGTTCTACTTCTCCCAGGTCAGGCCTGCAAAGAAACTTCGTTTCACAGGCCTTTGTAAGAGATGTTCCCGGTATGCTGTAAGAGCACTGTGCAGAGCGACATGTTTCTTAGCTTCCCAGAGAGGTGGAAGCAAGATGCTTTGGGGCCCTTCTCACCCTTTGGAAAGAAGGCAGCACTTTGTGCCTTGCAGCTCTAGGGCAATGTAGCACACCCAGAGCAGAAGTTCTACTTCAGGGATATCAGGCCTGCAAAGAAACTGCGTTTCACAGGCCTTTGTAAGAGATGTTCCCTGTAGGCTGTTAGAGCACTGTGCAGAGCGAGTTGTTTCTTAGCTTCCCAAAGAGCTGGAAGCAAGATGCTTTAGGGGCCATCTGCCCTTAAGGAAAGAAGGCAGCACTTTGTGCCTTGCATCTCTAGGGCAATGTAGCACACCCAGAGCAGATGTTCTACTTCTGCCAGGTCAGGCCTGCAAAGAAACTGCGTTTCACAGGCCCTTGTAAGAGATGTTCCCGGTAGGCTGTTAGAGCACTGTGCAGAGCGACTTGTTTCTTAGCTTCCCAAAGAGCTGGAAGCAAGATGCTTTGGGGCCCTTCTCACCCTTTGAAAAGAAGGCAGCACTTTGTGCCTTGCAGCTCTAGGGCAATGTAGCACACCCCGAGCAGAAGTTCTACTTCAGCCAGATCAGGCCCGCAAAGAAACTGCGTTTCACAGCCCTTTGTAAGAGATGCTCCCGGTAGGCTGTTAGAGCACTGTGCAGAGCGAGTTGTTTCTTAGCTTCCCAGAGAGCTGGAAGCAAGATGCTTTGGGGCCCGTTAATTTTATTCCCTGCTACTTTGCTGTAGTTGTTGATTATTTCTAATAGTTTTTCTGTGGATTCTTTAGGGTTTTCTATGTATAAGATCATGTCGTCTGCAAACAACGCGAGTTTTACTTCTTCGTTACCTATTTGGATTCCTTTCAGTTTTTTTTCCTGCCGAATTGCTCTGGCCAGCACCTCCAGTACTATGTTGAATAGGAGTGGTGAAAGTGGGCACCCTTGTCTTGTTCCTGTCCTCAGAGGGATGGCTTTCAGCTTTTGTCCATTGAGTATGATGTTGGCTGTGGGTCTATCATATATGGCCTTTATTATGTTGAGGTACTTTCCTTCTATACCCATTTTACTGAGGGTTTTTATCATAAATGGGTGTTGGATCTTGTCGAATGCTTTCTCTGCGTCTATTGAGATGATCATGTGGTTTTTGTTTTTCATTTTGTTGATGTAGTGTATCACGTTGATTGACTTGCGGGTGTTGAACCATCCCTGTGTCCCTGGTATAAATCCCACTTGATCATGGTGTATAATCTTTTTGATGTATTGCTGTAATCGGTTTGCCAAAATTTTGTTGAGGATTTTTGCATCTATGTTCATCAGTGATATCGGCCTGTAGTTCTCCTTCTTTGTGTTGTCCTTGTCAGGTTTGGGGATCAGAGTGATGTTGGCTTCATAGAATGTGTTAGGGAGTTCTCCATCTTTCTCAATTTTCTGGAACAGTTTGAGGAGAATAGGTACAAAGAACTCACACTGCTTAACAACAAAAAAACAAACAACCCGATCAAAAAATGGGCAGAGGACATGAACAGACATTTCTCCAAAGAAGATATGAACATGGCCAATAGACACATGAAAAGATGTTCATCATCGCTAATCATCAGGGAAATGCAAATCAAAACTACACTAAGATATCACCTTACCCCCGTTAGATTGGCAAAAACATCCAAAACCAAGAACGACAAATGTTGCAGAGGTTGTGGACAAAGAGGAACCCTCATACACTGTTGGTGGGAATGCAAACTGGTACAGCCACTATGGAAAACAGTATGGAGATTTCTCAAAAAGTTAAAAATAGAAATACCCTATGACCCAGCCATCCCATTACTGGGTATCTATCCTAAGAACCTGATATCAGATATCTCAAGGGTCCGTTGCACCCCTATGTTCATCGCAGCATTATTTACAATAGCCAAGACGTGGAACCAGCCTACATGCCCAGAAACTGATGATTGGATAAAGAAGATGTGGTATATATACACAATGGAATACTACTCAGCCATAAAAAAAGACGAAAGTGGCCCATTCACAACAATGTGGATGGACCTCGAGGGCATTATGTTAAGCGAAATAAGTCAGTCAGAGAAAGACGAACTCTATAGGACTCCACTCATAGGTGGAAATTAGTATATTGAGAAGGAGATCTGATCGGTGGTTACCAGGGAAAAGGGGGGGTGGGGGGAGGGCACGGAGGGGGAAGTGGTGTTCCCACAACATGACTAACAAAAATGTACAACTGAAATTTCACAAGCTTGTAATCCGTCATAAGATTAATAAACAAGCAAACAAACAAACAAAAAAAGATGCTTTGGGGCCCATCTGCCCCTATGGAAAGAACGCAGCACTTTCTGCCTTGCAGCTCTAGGGCAATGTAGCACACCCAGAGCAGAAGTTCTACTTCAGCCAGATCAGGCCCGCAAAGAAACTGCGTTTCACAGGCCCTTGTAAGAGATGTTCCCGGTAGGCTGTTAGAGCACTGTGCAGAGCGACTTGTTTCTTAGCTTCCCAAAGAGCTGGAAGCAAGATGCTTTGGGGCCCCTCTCACCCTTTGGAAAGAAGGCAGCACTTTGTGCCTTGCAGCTCTAGGGCAATGTAGCACACCCACTGCAGAAGTTCTACTTAAGCCAGATCTGGCCCGCAAAGAAACTGCGTTTCACAGGCCTTTGTAAGAGATGTTCCTGGTAGGCTGTTAGAGCACTGTGCAGAGCGAGTTGTTTCTTAGCTTCCCAAAGAGCTGGAAGCAAAATGCTTTGAGACTCATCTGCCCCTTTGGAAAGAAGGCAGCACTTTGTGTCTTGCAGGTCTAGGGCAATGTAGCACACCCAGAGCAGATGTTCTACTTCTTCCAGGTCAGTCCTGCAAAGAAACTGCGTTTCACAGTCCTTTGTAAGAGATGTTCCCGGTAGGCTGTTAGAGCACTGTGCAGAGCGAGTTGTTTCTTAGCTTCCCAAAGAGCTGGAAGCAAGATGCTTTGGGGCCCTTCTCACCCTTTGGAAAGAAGGCAGCACTTTGTGCCTTGCAGCTCTAGGGCAATGTAGCACACCCAGAGCAGAAGTTCTACTTCAGCCAGATCAGGCCCGCAAAGAAACTGCGTTTCACAGGCCTTTGTAAGAGATGTTCCCGGTAGGCTGTTAGAGCACTGTGCAGAGCGAGTTGTTTCTTAGATTCCCAACGAGCTGGAAGCAAGATGCTTTAGGGGCCATCTGCCCTTAAGGAAAGAAGGCAGCACTTTGTGCCTTGCAGCTCTAGGGCAATGTAGCACACCCAGAGCAGATGTTCTACTTCTGCCAGGTCAGGCCTGCAAAGTAACTTCGTTTCACAGGCCTTTGTAAGAGATGTTGCCGGTAGGCTGTAAGAGCACTGTGCAGAGCGACTTATTTCTTAGCTTCCCAGAGAGCTGGAAGCAAGATGCTTTGGGGCCCTTCTCACCCTTTGGAAAGAAGGCAGCACTTTGTGCCTTGCAGCTCTAGGGCAATGTAGCACACCCACAGCAGAAGTTCTACTTAAGCCAGATCTGGCCCGCAAAGAAACTGCGTTTCACAGGCCTTTGTAAGAGATGTTCCCGGTAGGCTGTTAGAGCACTGTGCAGAGCGAGTTGTTTCTTAGCTTCCCAGAGAGCTGGAAGCAAGATGCTTTGGGGCCCGTTAATTTTATACCCTGCTACTTTGCTGTAGTTGTTGATTATTTCTAATAGTTTTTCTGTGGATTCTTTGGGGTTTTCTATGTATAAGATCATGTCGTCTGCAAACAACGCGAGTTTTACTTCTTCGTTACCGATTTGGATTCCTTTCATTTTTTTTTCCTGCCGAATTGCTCTGGCCAGCACCTCCAGTACTATGTTGAATAGGAGTGGTGAAAGTGGGCACCCTTGTCTTGTTCCTGTCCTCAGAGGGATGGCTTTCAGCTTTTGTCCATTGAGTATGATGTTGGCTGTGGGTCTATCATATATGGCCTTTATTATGTTGAGGTACTTTCCTTCTATACCCGTTTTACTGAGGGTTTTTATCATAAATGGGTGTTGGATCTTGTCGAATGCTTTCTCTGCGTCTATTGAGATGATCATGTGGTTTTTGTTTTTCATTTTGTTGATGTAGTGTATCACGTTGATTGACTTGCGGGTGTTGAACCATCCCTGTGTCCCTGGTATAAATCCCACTTGATCATGGTGTATAATCTTTTTGATGTATTGCTGTAATCGGTTTGCCAAAATTTTGTTGAGGATTTTTGCATCTATGTTCATCAGTGATATCGGCCTGTAGTTCTCCTTCTTTGTGTTGTCCTTGTCAGGTTTGGGGATCAGAGTGATGTTGGCTTCATAGAATGTGTTAGGGAGTTCTCCATCTTTCTCAATTTTCTGGAACAGTTTGAGGAGAATAGGTACAAAGAACTCACACTGCTTAACAACAAAAAAACAAACAACCCGATCAAAAAATGGGCAGAGGACATGAACAGACATTTCTCAAAAGAAGATATGAACATGGCCAATAGACACATGAAAAGATGTTCATCATCGCTAATCATCAGGGAAATGCAAACCAAAACTACACTAAGATATCACCTTACCCCCGTTAGATTGGCAAAAACATCCAAAACCAAGAACGACAAATGTTGCAGAGGTTGTGGAGAAAGAGGAACCCTCATACACTGTTGGTGGGAATGCAAACTGGTACAGCCACTATGGAAAACAGTATGGAGATTTCTCAAAAAGTTAAAAATAGAAATACCCTATGACCCAGCCATCCCATTACTGGGTATCTATCCTAAGAACCTGATATCAGATATCTCAAGGGTCCGTTGCACCCCTATGTTCATCGCAGCATTATTTACAATAGCCAAGACGTGGAACCAGCCTACATGCCCAGAAACTGATGATTGGATAAAGAAGATGTGGTATATATACACAATGGAATACTACTCAGCCATAAAAAAAGACGAAAGTGGCCCATTCACAACAATGTGGATGGACCTCGAGGGCATTATGTTAAGCGAAATAAGTCAGTCAGAGAAAGACGAACTCTATAGGACTCCACTCATAGGTGGAAATTAGTATATTGAGAAGGAGATCTGATCGGTGGTTACCAGGGAAAAGGGGGGGTGGGGGGAGGGCACGGAGGGGAAAGTGGTGTTCCCACAACATGACTAACAAAAATGTACAACTGAAATTTCACAAGCTTGTAATCCGTCATAAGATTAATAAACAAGCAAACAAACAAACAAAAAAAGATGCTTTGGGGCCCATCTGCCCCTATGGAAAGAACGCAGCACTTTCTGCCTTGCAGCTCTAGGGCAATGTAGCACACCCAGAGCAGAAGTTCTACTTCAGCCAGATCAGGCCCGCAAAGAAACTGCGTTTCACAGGCCCTTGTAAGAGATGTTCCCGGTAGGCTGTTAGAGCACTGTGCAGAGCGACTTGTTTCTTAGCTTCCCAAAGAGCTGGAAGCAAGATGCTTTGGGGCCCCTCTCACCCTTTGGAAAGAAGGCAGCACTTTGTGCCTTGCAGCTCTAGGGCAATGTAGCACACCCACTGCAGAAGTTCTACTTAAGCCAGATCTGGCCCGCAAAGAAACTGCGTTTCACAGGCCTTTGTAAGAGATGTTCCCGGTAGGCTGTTAGAGCACTGTGCAGAGCGAGTTGTTTCTTAGCTTCCCAAAGAGCTGGAAGCAAAATGCTTTGAGACTCATCTGCCCCTTTGGAAAGAAGGCAGCACTTTGTGTCTTGCAGGTCTAGGGCAATGTAGCACACCCAGAGCAGATGTTCTACTTCTTCCAGGTCAGTCCTGCAAAGAAACTGCGTTTCACAGTCCTTTGTAAGAGATGTTCCCGGTAGGCTGTTAGAGCACTGTGCAGAGCGAGTTGTTTCTTAGCTTCCCAAAGAGCTGGAAGCAAGATGCTTTGGGGCCCTTCTCACCCTTTGGAAAGAAGGCAGCACTTTGTGCCTTGCAGCTCTAGGGCAATGTAGCACACCCAGAGCAGAAGTTCTACTTCAGCCAGATCAGGCCCGCAAAGAAACTGCGTTTCACAGGCCTTTGTAAGAGATGTTCCCGGTAGGCTGTTAGAGCACTGTGCAGAGCGAGTTGTTTCTTAGATTCCCAACGAGCTGGAAGCAAGATGCTTTAGGGGCCATCTGCCCTTAAGGAAAGAAGGTAGCACTTTGTGCCTTGCAGCTCTAGGGCAATGTAGCACACCCAGAGCAGATGTTCTACTTCTGCCAGGTCAGGCCTGCAAAGTAACATCGTTTCACAGGCCTTTGTAAGAGATGTTGCCGGTAGGCTGTAAGAGCACTGTGCAGAGCGACTTATTTCTTAGCTTCCCAGAGAGCTGGAAGCAAGATGCTTTGGGGCCCTTCTCACCCTTTGGAAAGAAGGCAGCACTTTGTGCCTTGCAGCTCTAGGGCAATGTAGCACACCCACAGCAGAAGTTCTACTTAAGCCAGATCTGGCCCGCAAAGAAACTGCGTTTCACAGGCCTTTGTAAGAGATGTTCCCGGTAGGCTGTTAGAGCACTGTGCAGAGCGAGTTGTTTCTTAGCTTCCCAGAGAGCTGGAAGCAAGATGCTTTGGGGCCCGTTAATTTTATACCCTGCTACTTTGCTGTAGTTGTTGATTATTTCTAATAGTTTTTCTGTGGATTCTTTGGGGTTTTCTATGTATAAGATCATGTCGTCTGCAAACAACGCGAGTTTTACTTCTTCGTTACCGATTTGGATTCCTTTCATTTTTTTTTCCTGCCGAATTGCTCTGGCCAGCACCTCCAGTACTATGTTGAATAGGAGTGGTGAAAGTGGGCACCCTTGTCTTGTTCCTGTCCTCAGAGGGATGGCTTTCAGCTTTTGTCCATTGAGTATGATGTTGGCTGTGGGTCTATCATATATGGCCTTTATTATGTTGAGGTACTTTCCTTCTATACCCGTTTTACTGAGGGTTTTTATCATAAATGGGTGTTGGATCTTGTCGAATGCTTTCTCTGCGTCTATTGAGATGATCATGTGGTTTTTGTTTTTCATTTTGTTGATGTAGTGTATCACGTTGATTGACTTGCGGGTGTTGAACCATCCCTGTGTCCCTGGTATAAATCCCACTTGATCATGGTGTATAATCTTTTTGATGTATTGCTGTAATCGGTTTGCCAAAATTTGGTTGAGGATTTTTGCATCTATGTTCATCAGTGATATCGGCCTGTAGTTCTCCTTCTTTGTGTTGTCCTTGTCAGGTTTGGGGATCAGAGTGATGTTGGCTTCATAGAATGTGTTAGGGAGTTCTCCATCTTTCTCAATTTTCTGGAACAGTTTGAGGAGAATAGGTACAAAGAACTCACACTGCTTAACAACAAAAAAACAAACAACCCGATCAAAAAATGGGCAGAGGACATGAACAGACATTTCTCAAAAGAAGATATGAACATGGCCAATAGACACATGAAAAGATGTTCATCATCGCTAATCATCAGGGAAATGCAAACCAAAACTACACTAAGATATCACCTTACCCCCGTTAGATTGGCAAAAACATCCAAAACCAAGAACGACAAATGTTGGAGAGGTTGTGGAGAAAGAGGAACCCTCATACACTGTTGGTGGGAATGCAAACTGGTACAGCCACTATGGAAAACAGTATGGAGATTTCTCAAAAAGTTAAAAATAGAAATACCCTATGACCCAGCCATCCCATTACTGGGTATCTATCCTAAGAACCTGATATCAGATATCTCAAGGGTCCGTTGCACCCCTATGTTCATCGCAGCATTATTTACAATAGCCAAGACGTGGAACCAGCCTACATGCCCAGAAACTGATGATTGGATAAAGAAGATGTGGTATATATACACAATGGAATACTACTCAGCCATAAAAAAAGACGAAAGTGGCCCATTCACAACAATGTGGATGGACCTCGAGGGCATTATGTTAAGCGAAATAAGTCAGTCAGAGAAAGACGAACTCTATAGGACTCCACTCATAGGTGGAAATTAGTATATTGAGAAGGAGATCTGATCGGTGGTTACCAGGGAAAAGGGGGGGTGGGGGGAGGGCACGGAGGGGAAAGTGGTGTTCCCACAACATGACTAACAAAAATGTACAACTGAAATTTCACAAGCTTGTAATCCGTCATAAGATTAATAAACAAGCAAACAAACAAACAAAAAAAGATGCTTTGGGGCCCATCTGCCCCTATGGAAAGAACGCAGCACTTTCTGCCTTGCAGCTCTAGGGCAATGTAGCACACCCAGAGCAGAAGTTCTACTTCAGCCAGATCAGGCCCGCAAAGAAACTGCGTTTCACAGGCCCTTGTAAGAGATGTTCCCGGTAGGCTGTTAGAGCACTGTGCAGAGCGACTTGTTTCTTAGCTTCCCAAAGAGCTGGAAGCAAGATGCTTTGGGGCCCCTCTCACCCTTTGGAAAGAAGGCAGCACTTTGTGCCTTGCAGCTCTAGGGCAATGTAGCACACCCACTGCAGAAGTTCTACTTAAGCCAGATCTGGCCCGCAAAGAAACTGCGTTTCACAGGCCTTTGTAAGAGATGTTCCCGGTAGGCTGTTAGAGCACTGTGCAGAGCGAGTTGTTTCTTAGCTTCCCAAAGAGCTGGAAGCAAAATGCTTTGAGACTCATCTGCCCCTTTGGAAAGAAGGCAGCACTTTGTGTCTTGCAGGTCTAGGGCAATGTAGCACACCCAGAGCAGATGTTCTACTTCTTCCAGGTCAGTCCTGCAAAGAAACTGCGTTTCACAGTCCTTTGTAAGAGATGTTCCCGGTAGGCTGTTAGAGCACTGTGCAGAGCGAGTTGTTTCTTAGCTTCCCAAAGAGCTGGAAGCAAGATGCTTTGGGGCCCTTCTCACCCTTTGGAAAGAAGGCAGCACTTTGTGCCTTGCAGCTCTAGGGCAATGTAGCACACCCAGAGCAGAAGTTCTACTTCAGCCAGATCAGGCCCGCAAAGAAACTGCGTTTCACAGGCCTTTGTAAGAGATGTTCCCGGTAGGCTGTTAGAGCACTGTGCAGAGCGAGTTGTTTCTTAGATTCCCAACGAGCTGGAAGCAAGATGCTTTAGGGGCCATCTGCCCTTAAGGAAAGAAGGCAGCACTTTGTGCCTTGCAGCTCTAGGGCAATGTAGCACACCCAGAGCAGATGTTCTACTTCTGCCAGGTCAGGCCTGCAAAGTAACTTCGTTTCACAGGCCTTTGTAAGAGATGTTGCCGGTAGGCTGTAAGAGCACTGTGCAGAGCGACTTATTTCTTAGCTTCCCAGAGAGCTGGAAGCAAGATGCTTTGGGGCCCTTCTCACCCTTTGGAAAGAAGGCAGCAGTTTGTGCCTTGCAGCTCTAGGGCAATGTAGCACACCCACAGCAGAAGTTCTACTTAAGCCAGATCTGGCCCGCAAAGAAACTGCGTTTCACAGGCCTTTGTAAGAGATGTTCCCGGTAGGCTGTTAGAGCACTGTGCAGAGCGAGTTGTTTCTTAGCTTCCCAGAGAGCTGGAAGCAAGATGCTTTGGGGCCCGTTAATTTTATACCCTGCTACTTTGCTGTAGTTGTTGATTATTTCTAATAGTTTTTCTGTGGATTCTTTGGGGTTTTCTATGTATAAGATCATGTCGTCTGCAAACAACGCGAGTTTTACTTCTTCGTTACCGATTTGGATTCCTTTCATTTTTTTTTCCTGCCGAATTGCTCTGGCCAGCACCTCCAGTACTATGTTGAATAGGAGTGGTGAAAGTGGGCACCCTTGTCTTGTTCCTGTCCTCAGAGGGATGGCTTTCAGCTTTTGTCCATTGAGTATGATGTTGGCTGTGGGTCTATCATATATGGCCTTTATTATGTTGAGGTACTTTCCTTCTATACCCGTTTTACTGAGGGTTTTTATCATAAATGGGTGTTGGATCTTGTCGAATGCTTTCTCTGCGTCTATTGAGATGATCATGTGGTTTTTGTTTTTCATTTTGTTGATGTAGTGTATCACGTTGATTGACTTGCGGGTGTTGAACCATCCCTGTGTCCCTGGTATAAATCCCACTTGATCATGGTGTATAATCTTTTTGATGTATTGCTGTAATCGGTTTGCCAAAATTTGGTTGAGGATTTTTGCATCTATGTTCATCAGTGATATCGGCCTGTAGTTCTCCTTCTTTGTGTTGTCCTTGTCAGGTTTGGGGATCAGAGTGATGTTGGCTTCATAGAATGTGTTAGGGAGTTCTCCATCTTTCTCAATTTTCTGGAACAGTTTGAGGAGAATAGGTACAAAGAACTCACACTGCTTAACAACAAAAAAACAAACAACCCGATCAAAAAATGGGCAGAGGACATGAACAGACATTTCTCCAAAGAAGATATGAACATGGCCAATAGACACATGAAAAGATGTTCATCATCGCTAATCATCAGGGAAATGCAAATCAAAACTACACTAAGATATCACCTTACCCCCGTTAGATTGGCAAAAACATCCAAAACCAAGAACGACAAATGTTGCAGAGGTTGTGGACAAAGAGGAACCCTCATACACTGTTGGTGGGAATGCAAACTGGTACAGCCACTATGGAAAACAGTATGGAGATTTCTCAAAAAGTTAAAAATAGAAATACCCTATGACCCAGCCATCCCATTACTGGGTATCTATCCTAAGAACCTGATATCAGATATCTCAAGAGTCCGTTGCACCCCTATGTTCATCGCAGCATTATTTACAATAGCCAAGACGTGGAACCAGCCTACATGCCCAGAAACTGATGATTGGATAAAGAAGATGTGGTATATATACACAATGGAATACTACTCAGCCATAAAAAAAGACGAAAGTGGCCCCTTCACAACAATGTGGATGGACCTCGAGGGCATTATGTTAAGCGAAATAAGTCAGTCAGAGAAAGACGAACTCTATATTACTCCACTCATAGGTGGAAATTAGTATATTGAGAAGGAGATCTGATCGGTGGTTACCAGGGAAAAGGGGGGGTGGGGGGAGGGCACGGAGGGGGAAGTGGTGTTCCCACAACATGACTAACAAAAATGTACAACTGAAATTTCACAAGCTTGTAATCCGTCATAAGATTAATAAACAAACAAACAAACAAACAAAAAAAGATGCTTTGGGGCCCATCTGCCCCTATGGAAAGAACGCAGCACTTTCTGCCTTGCAGCTCTAGGGCAATGTAGCACACCCAGAGCAGAAGTTCTACTTCAGCCAGATCAGGCCCGCAAAGAAACTGCGTTTCACAGGCCTTTGTAAGAGATGTTCCCGGTAGGCTGTTAGAGCACTGTGCAGAGCGAGTTGTTTCTTAGCTTCCCAAAGAGCTGGAAGCAAGATGCTTTGGGGCCCTTCTCACCCTTTGGAAAGAAGGCAGCACTTTGTGCCTTGCAGCTCTAGGGCAATGTAGCACACCCAGAGCAGAAGTTCTACTTCAGCCAGATCAGGCCCGCAAAGAAACTGCGTTTCACAGGCCTTTGTAAGAGATGTTCCCGGTAGGCTGTTAGAGCACTGTGCAGAGCGAGTTGTTTCTTAGATTCCCAACGAGCTGGAAGCAAGATGCTTTAGGGGCCATCTGCCCTTAAGGAAAGAAGGCAGCACTTTGTGCCTTGCAGCTCTAGGGCAATGTAGCACACCCAGAGCAGATGTTCTACTTCTGCCAGGTCAGGCCTGCAAAGAAACTTCGTTTCACAGGCCTTTGTAAGAGATGTTGCCGGTAGGCTGTAAGAGCACTGTGCAGAGCGACTTATTTCTTAGCTTCCCAGAGAGCTGGAAGCAAGATGCTTTGGGGCCCTTCTCACCCTTTGGAAAGAAGGCAGCACTTTGTGCCTTGCAGCTCTAGGGCAATGTAGCACACCCACAGCAGAAGTTCTACTTAAGCCAGATCTGGCCCGCAAAGAAACTGCGTTTCACAGGCCTTTGTAAGAGATGTTCCCGGTAGGCTGTTAGAGCACTGTGCAGAGCGAGTTGTTTCTTAGCTTCCCAGAGAGCTGGAAGCAAGATGCTTTGGGGCCCGTTAATTTTATACCCTGCTACTTTGCTGTAGTTGTTGATTATTTCTAATAGTTTTTCTGTGGATTCTTTGGGGTTTTCTATGTATAAGATCATGTCGTCTGCAAACAACGCGAGTTTTACTTCTTCGTTACCGATTTGGATTCCTTTCATTTTTTTTTCCTGCCGAATTGCTCTGGCCAGTACCTCCAGTACTATGTTGAATAGGAGTGGTGAAAGTGGGCAGCCTTGTCTTGTTCCTGTCCTCAGAGGGATGGCTTTCAGCTTTTGTCCATTGAGTATGATGTTGGCTGTGGGTCTATCATATATGGCCTTTATTATGTTGAGGTACTTTCGTTCTATACCCGTTTTACTGAGGGTTTTTATCATAAATGGGTGTTGGATCTTGTCGAATGCTTTCTCTGCGTCTATTGAGATGATCATGTGGTTTTTGTTTTTCATTTTGTTGATGTAGTGTATCACGTTGATTGACTTGCGGGTGTTGAACCATCCCTGTGTCCCTGGTATAAATCCCACTTGATCATGGTGTATAATCTTTTTGATGTATTGCTGTAATCGGTTTGCCAAAATTTGGTTGAGGATTTTTGCATCTATGTTCATCAGTGATATCGGCCTGTAGTTCTCCTTCTTTGTGTTGTCCTTGTCAGGTTGGGGGATCAGAGTGATGTTGGCTTCATAGAATGTGTTAGGGAGTTCTCCATCTTTCTCAATTTTCTGGAACAGTTTGAGGAGAATAGGTACAAAGAACTCACACTGCTTAACAACAAAAAAACAAACAACCCGATCAAAAAATGGGCAGAGGACATGAACAGACATTTCTCCAAAGAAGATATGAACATGGCCAATAGACACATGAAAAGATGTTCATCATCGCTAATCATCAGGGAAATGCAAATCAAAACTACACTAAGATATCACCTTACCCCCGTTAGATTGGCAAAAACATCCAAAACCAAGAACGACAAATGTTGCAGAGGTTGTGGAGAAAGAGGAACCCTCATACACTGTTGGTGGGAATGCAAACTGGTACAGCCACTATGGAAAACAGTATGGAGATTTCTCAAAAAGTTAAAAATAGAAATACCCTATGACCCAGCCATCCCATTACTGGGTATCTATCCTAAGAACCTGATATCAGATATCTCAAGAGTCCGTTGCACCCCTATGTTCATCGCAGCATTATTTACAATAGCCAAGACGTGGAACCAGCCTACATGCCCAGAAACTGATGATTGGATAAAGAAGATGTGGTATATATACACAATGGAATACTACTCAGCCATAAAAAAAGACGAAAGTGGCCCCTTCACAACAATGTGGATGGACCTCGAGGGCATTATGTTAAGCGAAATAAGTCAGTCAGAGAAAGACGAACTCTATATGACTCCACTCATAGGTGGAAATTAGTATATTGAGAAGGAGATCTGATCGGTGGTTACCAGGGAAAAGGGGGGGTGGGGGGAGGGCACGGAGGGGGAAGTGGTGTTCCCACAACATGACTAACAAAAATGTACAACTGAAATTTCACAAGCTTGTAATCCGTCATAAGATTAATAAACAAACAAACAAACAAACAAAAAAAGATGCTTTGGGGCCCATCTGCCCCTATGGAAAGAACGCAGCACTTTCTGCCTTGCAGCTCTAGGGCAATGTAGCACACCCAGAGCAGAAGTTCTACTTCAGCCAGATCAGGCCCGCAAAGAAACTGCGTTTCACAGGCCTTTGTAAGAGATGTTCCCGGTAGGCTGTTAGAGCACTGTGCAGAGCGAGTTGTTTCTTAGCTTCCCAAAGAGCTGGAAGCAAAATGCTTTGAGACTCATCTGCCCCTTTGGAAAGAAGGCAGCACTTTGTGCCTTGCAGGTCTAGGGCAATGTAGCACACCCAGAGCAGAAGTTCTACTTCAGCCAGATCATGCCCGCAAAGAAACTGCGTTTCACAGGCCTTTGTAAGAGATGTTCCCGGTAGGCTGTTAGAGCACTGTGCAGAGCGAGTTGTTTCTTAGATTCCCAACGAGCTGGAAGCAAGATGCTTTAGGGGCCATCTGCCCTAAAGGAAAGAAGGCAGCACTTTGTGCCTTGCAGCTCTAGGGCAATGTAGCACACCCAGAGCAGATGTTCTACTTCTGCCAGGTCAGGCCTGCAAAGAAACTTCGTTTCACAGGCCTTTGTAAGAGATGTTGCCGGTAGGCTGTAAGAGCACTGTGCAGAGCGACTTATTTCTTAGCTTCCCAGAGAGCTGGAAGCAAGATGCTTTGGGGCCCTTCTCACCCTTTGGAAAGAAGGCAGCACTTTGTGCCTTGCAGCTCTAGGGCAATGTAGCACACCCAGAGCAGATGTTCTACTTCTGCCAGGTCAGGCCTGCAAAGAAACTTCGTTTCACAGGCCCTTGTAAGAGATGTTCCCGGTAGGCTGTTAGAGCACTGTGCAGAGCGACTTGTTTCTTAGCTTCCCAAAGAGCTGGAAGCAAGATGCTTTGGGGCCCTTCTCACCCTTTGGAAAGAAGGCAGCACTTTGTGCCTTGCAGCTCTAGGGAAATGTAGCACACCCACAGCAGAAGTTCTACTTAAGCCAGATCTGGCCCGCAAAGAAACTGCGTTTCACAGGCCTTTGTAAGAGATGTTCCCGGTAGGCTGTTAGAGCACTGTGCAGAGCGAGTTGTTTCTTAGCTTCCCAGAGAGCTGGAAGCAAGATGCTTTGGGGCCCGTTAATTTTATACCCTGCTACTTTGCTGTAGTTGTTGATTATTTCTAATAGTTTTTCTGTGGATTCTTTGGGGTTTTCTATGTATAAGATCATGTCGTCTGCAAACAACGCGAGTTTTACTTCTTCGTTACCGATTTGGATTCCTTTCATTTTTTTTCCTGCCGAATTGCTCTGGCCAGCACCTCCAGTACTATGTTGAATAGGAGTGGTGAAAGTGGGCACCCTTGTCTTGTTCCTGTCCTCAGAGGGATGGCTTTCAGCTTTTGTCCATTGAGTATGATGTTGGCTGTGGGTCTATCATATATGGCCTTTATTATGTTGAGGTACTTTCCTTCTATACCCGTTTTACTGAGGGTTTTTATCATAAATGGGTGTTGGATCTTGTCGAATGCTTTCTCTGCGTCTATTGAGATGATCATGTGGTTTTTGTTTTTCATTTTGTTGATGTAGTGTATCACGTTGATTGACTTGCGGGTGTTGAACCATCCCTGTGTCCCTGGTATAAATCCCACTTGATCATGGTGTATAATCTTTTTGATGTATTGCTGTAATCGGTTTGCCAAAATTTGGTTGAGGATTTTTGCATCTATGTTCATCAGTGATATCGGCCTGTAGTTCTCCTTCTTTGTGTTGTCCTTGTCAGGTTTGGGGATCAGAGTGATGTTGGCTTCATAGAATGTGTTAGGGAGTTCTCCATCTTTCTCAATTTTCTGGAACAGTTTGAGGAGAATAGGTACAAAGAACTCACACTGCTTAACAACAAAAAAACAAACAACCCGATCAAAAAATGGGCAGAGGACATGAACAGACATTTCTCCAAAGAAGATATGAACATGGCCAATAGACACATGAAAAGATGTTCATCATCGCTAATCATCAGGGAAATGCAAATCAAAACTACACTAAGATATCACCTTACCCCCGTTAGATTGGCAAAAACATCCAAAACCAAGAACGACAAATGTTGCAGAGGTTGTGGAGAAAGAGGAACCCTCATACACTGTTGGTGGGAATGCAAACTGGTACAGCCACTATGGAAAACAGTATGGAGATTTCTCAAAAAGTTAAAAATAGAAATACCCTATGACCCAGCCATCCCATTACTGGGTATCTATCCTAAGAACCTGATATCAGATATCTCAAGAGTCCGTTGCACCCCTATGTTCATCGCAGCATTATTTACAATAGCCAAGACGTGGAACCAGCCTACATGCCCAGAAACTGATGATTGGATAAAGAAGATGTGGTATATATACACAATGGAATACTACTCAGCCATAAAAAAAGACGAAAGTGGCCCATTCACAACAATGTGGATGGACCTCGAGGGCATTATGTTAAGCGAAATAAGTCAGTCAGAGAAAGACGAACTCTATATGACTCCACTCATAGGTGGAAATTAGTATATTGAGAAGGAGATCTGATCGGTGGTTACCAGGGAAAAGGGGGGGTGGGGGGAGGGCACGGAGGGGGAAGTGGTGTTCCCACAACATGACTAACAAAAATGTACAACTGAAATTTCACAAGCTTGTAATCCGTCATAGGATTAATAAACAAACAAACAAACAAACAAAAAAAGATGCTTTGGGGCCCATCTGCCCCTATGGAAAGAACGCAGCACTTTCTGCCTTGCAGCTCTAGGGCAATGTAGCACACCCAGAGCAGAAGTTCTACTTCAGCCAGATCAGGCCCGCAAAGAAACTGCGTTTCACAGGCCTTTGTAAGAGATGTTCCCGGTAGGCTGTTAGAGCACTGTGCAGAGCGAGTTGTTTCTTAGCTTCCCAAAGAGCTGGAAGCAAGATGCTTTGGGGCCCTTCTCACCCTTTGGAAAGAAGGCAGCACTTTGTGCCTTGCAGCTCTAGGGCAATGTAGCACACCCAGAGCAGAAGTTCTACTTCAGCCAGATCAGGCCCGCAAAGAAACTGCGTTTCACAGGCCTTTGTAAGAGATGTTCCCGGTAGGCTGTTAGAGCACTGTGCAGAGCGAGTTGTTTCTTAGATTCCCAACGAGCTGGAAGCAAGATGCTTTAGGGGCCATCTGCCCTTAAGGAAAGAAGGCAGCACTTTGTGCCTTGCAGCTCTAGGGCAATGTAGCACACCCAGAGCAGATGTTCTACTTCTGCCAGGTCAGGCCTGCAAAGAAACTTCGTTTCACAGGCCTTTGTAAGAGATGTTGCCGGTAGGCTGTAAGAGCACTGTGCAGAGCGACTTATTTCTTAGCTTCCCAGAGAGCTGGAAGCAAGATGCTTTGGGGCCCTTCTCACCCTTTGGAAAGAAGGCAGCACTTTGTGCCTTGCAGCTCTAGGGCAATGTAGCACACCCACAGCAGAAGTTCTACTTAAGCCAGATCTGGCCCGCAAAGAAACTGCGTTTCACAGGCCTTTGTAAGAGATGTTCCCGGTAGGCTGTTAGAGCACTGTGCAGAGCGAGTTGTTTCTTAGCTTCCCAGAGAGCTGGAAGCAAGATGCTTTGGGGCCCGTTAATTTTATACCCTGCTACTTTGCTGTAGTTGTTGATTATTTCTAATAGTTTTTCTGTGGATTCTTTGGGGTTTTCTATGTATAAGATCATGTCGTCTGCAAACAACGCGAGTTTTACTTCTTCGTTACCGATTTGGATTCCTTTCATTTTTTTTTCCTGCCGAATTGCTCTGGCCAGTACCTCCAGTACTATGTTGAATAGGAGTGGTGAAAGTGGGCAGCCTTGTCTTGTTCCTGTCCTCAGAGGGATGGCTTTCAGCTTTTGTCCATTGAGTATGCTGTTGGCTGTGGGTCTATCATATATGGCCTTTATTATGTTGAGGTACTTTCCTTCTATACCCGTTTTACTGAGGGTTTTTATCATAAATGGGTGTTGGATCTTGTCGAATGCTTTCTCTGCGTCTATTGAGATGATCATGTGGTTTTTGTTTTTCATTTTGTTGATGTAGTGTATCACGTTGATTGACTTGCGGGTGTTGAACCATCCCTGTGTCCCTGGTATAAATCCCACTTGATCATGGTGTATAATCTTTTTGATGTATTGCTGTAATCGGTTTGCCAAAATTTGGTTGAGGATTTTTGCATCTATGTTCATCAGTGATATCGGCCTGTAGTTCTCCTTCTTTGTGTTGTCCTTGTCAGGTTGGGGGATCAGAGTGATGTTGGCTTCATAGAATGTGTTAGGGAGTTCTCCATCTTTCTCAATTTTCTGGAACAGTTTGAGGAGAATAGGTACAAAGAACTCACACTGCTTAACAACAAAAAAACAAACAACCCGATCAAAAAATGGGCAGAGGACATGAACAGACATTTCTCCAAAGAAGATATGAACATGGCCAATAGACACATGAAAAGATGTTCATCATCGCTAATCATCAGGGAAATGCAAATCAAAACTACACTAAGATATCACCTTACCCCCGTTAGATTGGCAAAAACATCCAAAACCAAGAACGACAAATGTTGCAGAGGTTGTGGAGAAAGAGGAACCCTCATACACTGTTGGTGGGAATGCAAACTGGTACAGCCACTATGGAAAACAGTATGGAGATTTCTCAAAAAGTTAAAAATAGAAATACCCTATGACCCAGCCATCCCATTACTGGGTATCTATCCTAAGAACCTGATATCAGATATCTCAAGAGTCCGTTGCACCCCTATGTTCATCGCAGCATTATTTACAATAGCCAAGACGTGGAACCAGCCTACATGCCCAGAAACTGATGATTGGATAAAGAAGATGTGGTATATATACACAATGGAATACTACTCAGCCATAAAAAAAGACGAAAGTGGCCCCTTCACAACAATGTGGATGGACCTCGAGGGCATTATGTTAAGCGAAATAAGTCAGTCAGAGAAAGACGAACTCTATATGACTCCACTCATAGGTGGAAATTAGTATATTGAGAAGGAGATCTGATCGGTGGTTACCAGGGAAAAGGGGGGGTGGGGGGAGGGCACGGAGGGGGAAGTGGTGTTCCCACAACATGACTAACAAAAATGTACAACTGAAATTTCACAAGCTTGTAATCCGTCATAAGATTAATAAACAAACAAACAAACAAACAAAAAAAGATGCTTTGGGGCCCATCTGCCCCTATGGAAAGAACGCAGCACTTTCTGCCTTGCAGCTCTAGGGCAATGTAGCACACCCAGAGCAGAAGTTCTACTTCAGACAGATCAGGCCCGCAAAGAAACTGCGTTTCACAGGCCTTTGTAAGAGATGTTCCCGGTAGGCTGTTAGAGCACTGTGCAGAGCGAGTTGTTTCTTAGCTTCCCAAAGAGCTGGAAGCAAAATGCTTTGAGACTCATCTGCCCCTTTGGAAAGAAGGCAGCACTTTGTGCCTTGCAGGTCTAGGGCAATGTAGCACACCCAGAGCAGAAGTTCTACTTCAGCCAGATCATGCCCGCAAAGAAACTGCGTTTCACAGGCCTTTGTAAGAGATGTTCCCGGTAGGCTGTTAGAGCACTGTGCAGAGCGAGTTGTTTCTTAGATTCCCAACGAGCTGGAAGCAAGATGCTTTAGGGGCCATCTGCCCTAAAGGAAAGAAGGCAGCACTTTGTGCCTTGCAGCTCTAGGGCAATGTAGCACACCCAGAGCAGATGTTCTACTTCTGCCAGGTCAGGCCTGCAAAGAAACTTCGTTTCACAGGCCTTTGTAAGAGATGTTGCCGGTAGGCTGTAAGAGCACTGTGCAGAGCGACTTATTTCTTAGCTTCCCAGAGAGCTGGAAGCAAGATGCTTTGGGGCCCTTCTCACCCTTTGGAAAGAAGGCAGCACTTTGTGCCTTGCAGCTCTAGGGCAATGTAGCACACCCAGAGCAGATGTTCTACTTCTGCCAGGTCAGGCCTGCAAAGAAACTTCGTTTCACAGGCCCTTGTAAGAGATGTTCCCGGTAGGCTGTTAGAGCACTGTGCAGAGCGACTTGTTTCTTAGCTTCCCAAAGAGCTGGAAGCAAGATGCTTTGGGGCCCTTCTCACCCTTTGGAAAGAAGGCAGCACTTTGTGCCTTGCAGCTCTAGGGAAATGTAGCACACCCACAGCAGAAGTTCTACTTAAGCCAGATCTGGCCCGCAAAGAAACTGCGTTTCACAGGCCTTTGTAAGAGATGTTCCCGGTAGGCTGTTAGAGCACTGTGCAGAGCGAGTTGTTTCTTAGCTTCCCAGAGAGCTGGAAGCAAGATGCTTTGGGGCCCGTTAATTTTATACCCTGCTACTTTGCTGTAGTTGTTGATTATTTCTAATAGTTTTTCTGTGGATTCTTTGGGGTTTTCTATGTATAAGATCATGTCGTCTGCAAACAACGCGAGTTTTACTTCTTCGTTACCGATTTGGATTCCTTTCATTTTTTTTCCTGCCGAATTGCTCTGGCCAGCACCTCCAGTACTATGTTGAATAGGAGTGGTGAAAGTGGGCACCCTTGTCTTGTTCCTGTCCTCAGAGGGATGGCTTTCAGCTTTTGTCCATTGAGTATGATGTTGGCTGTGGGTCTATCATATATGGCCTTTATTATGTTGAGGTACTTTCCTTCTATACCCGTTTTACTGAGGGTTTTTATCATAAATGGGTGTTGGATCTTGTCGAATGCTTTCTCTGCGTCTATTGAGATGATCATGTGGTTTTTGTTTTTCATTTTGTTGATGTAGTGTATCACGTTGATTGACTTGCGGGTGTTGAACCATCCCTGTGTCCCTGGTATAAATCCCACTTGATCATGGTGTATAATCTTTTTGATGTATTGCTGTAATCGGTTTGCCAAAATTTGGTTGAGGATTTTTGCATCTATGTTCATCAGTGATATCGGCCTGTAGTTCTCCTTCTTTGTGTTGTCCTTGTCAGGTTTGGGGATCAGAGTGATGTTGGCTTCATGGAATGTGTTAGGGAGTTCTCCATCTTTCTCAATTTTCTGGAACAGTTTGAGGAGAATAGGTACAAAGAACTCACACTGCTTAACAACAAAAAAACAAACAACCCGATCAAAAAATGGGCAGAGGACATGAACAGACATTTCTCCAAAGAAGATATGAACATGGCCAATAGACACATGAAAAGATGTTCATCATCGCTAATCATCAGGGAAATGCAAATCAAAACTACACTAAGATATCACCTTACCCCCGTTAGATTGGCAAAAACATCCAAAACCAAGAACGACAAATGTTGCAGAGGTTGTGGAGAAAGAGGAACCCTCATACACTGTTGGTGGGAATGCAAACTGGTACAGCCACTATGGAAAACAGTATGGAGATTTCTCAAAAAGTTAAAAATAGAAATACCCTATGACCCAGCCATCCCATTACTGGGTATCTATCCTAAGAACCTGATATCAGATATCTCAAGAGTCCGTTGCACCCCTATGTTCATCGCAGCATTATTTACAATAGCCAAGACGTGGAACCAGCCTACATGCCCAGAAACTGATGATTGGATAAAGAAGATGTGGTATATATACACAATGGAATACTACTCAGCCATAAAAAAAGACGAAAGTGGCCCCTTCACAACAATGTGGATGGACCTCGAGGGCATTATGTTAAGCGAAATAAGTCAGTCAGAGAAAGACGAACTCTATATGACTCCACTCATAGGTGGAAATTAGTATATTGAGAAGGAGATCTGATCGGTGGTTACCAGGGAAAAGGGGGGGTGGGGGGAGGGCACGGAGGGGGAAGTGGTGTTCCCACAACATGACTAACAAAAATGTACAACTGAAATTTCACAAGCTTGTAATCCGTCATAAGATTAATAAACAAACAAACAAACAAACAAAAAAAGATGCTTTGGGGCCCATCTGCCCCTATGGAAAGAACGCAGCACTTTCTGCCTTGCAGCTCTAGGGCAATGTAGCACACCCAGAGCAGAAGTTCTACTTCAGCCAGATCAGGCCCGCAAAGAAACTGTGTTTCACAGGCCTTTGTAAGAGATGTTCCCGGTAGGCTGTTAGAGCACTGTGCAGAGCGAGTTGTTTCTTAGCTTCCCAAAGAGCTGGAAGCAAGATGCTTTGGGGCCCTTCTCACCCTTTGGAAAGAAGGCAGCACTTTGTGCCTTGCAGCTCTAGGGCAATGTAGCACACCCCGAGCAGAAGTTCTACTTCAGCCAGATCAGGCCCGCAAAGAAACTGCGTTTCACAGGCCTTTGTAAGAGATGTTCCCGGTAGGCTGTTAGAGCACTGTGCAGAGCGAGTTGTTTCTTAGATTCCCAACGAGCTGGAAGCAAGATGCTTTGGGGCCCGTTAATTTTATACCCTGCTACTTTGCTGTAGTTGTTGATTATTTCTAATAGTTTTTCTGTGGATTCTTTGGGGTTTTCTATGTATAAGATCATGTCGTCTGCAAACAACGCGAGTTTTACTTCTTCGTTACCGATTTGGATTCCTTTCATTTTTTTTTCCTGCCGAATTGCTCTGGCCAGTACCTCCAGTACTATGTTGAATAGGAGTGGTGAAAGTGGGCAGCCTTGTCTTGTTCCTGTCCTCAGAGGGATGGCTTTCAGCTTTTGTCCATTGAGTATGCTGTTGGCTGTGGGTCTATCATATATGGCCTTTATTATGTTGAGGTACTTTCCTTCTATACCCGTTTTACTGAGGGTTTTTATCATAAATGGGTGTTGGATCTTGTCGAATGCTTTCTCTGCGTCTATTGAGATGATCATGTGGTTTTTGTTTTTCATTTTGTTGATGTAGTGTATCACGTTGATTGACTTGCGGGTGTTGAACCATCCCTGTGTCCCTGGTATAAATCCCACTTGATCATGGTGTATAATCTTTTTGATGTATTGCTGTAATCGGTTTGCCAAAATTTGGTTGAGGATTTTTGCATCTATGTTCATCAGTGATATCGGCCTGTAGTTCTCCTTCTTTGTGTTGTCCTTGTCAGGTTGGGGGATCAGAGTGATGTTGGCTTCATAGAATGTGTTAGGGAGTTCTCCATCTTTCTCAATTTTCTGGAACAGTTTGAGGAGAATAGGTACAAAGAACTCACACTGCTTAACAACAAAAAAACAAACAACCCGATCAAAAAATGGGCAGAGGACATGAACAGACATTTCTCCAAAGAAGATATGAACATGGCCAATAGACACATGAAAAGATGTTCATCATCGCTAATCATCAGGGAAATGCAAATCAAAACTACACTAAGATATCACCTTACCCCCGTTAGATTGGCAAAAACATCCAAAACCAAGAACGACAAATGTTGCAGAGGTTGTGGAGAAAGAGGAACCCTCATACACTGTTGGTGGGAATGCAAACTGGTACAGCCACTATGGAAAACAGTATGGAGATTTCTCAAAAAGTTAAAAATAGAAATACCCTATGACCCAGCCATCCCATTACTGGGTATCTATCCTAAGAACCTGATATCAGATATCTCAAGAGTCCGTTGCACCCCTATGTTCATCGCAGCATTATTTACAATAGCCAAGACGTGGAACCAGCCTACATGCCCAGAAACTGATGATTGGATAAAGAAGATGTGGTATATATACACAATGGAATACTACTCAGCCATAAAAAAAGACGAAAGTGGCCCCTTCACAACAATGTGGATGGACCTCGAGGGCATTATGTTAAGCGAAATAAGTCAGTCAGAGAAAGACGAACTCTATATGACTCCACTCATAGGTGGAAATTAGTATATTGAGAAGGAGATCTGATCGGTGGTTACCAGGGAAAAGGGGGGGTGGGGGGAGGGCACGGAGGGGGAAGTGGTGTTCCCACAACATGACTAACAAAAATGTACAACTGAAATTTCACAAGCTTGTAATCCGTCATAAGATTAATAAACAAACAAACAAACAAACAAAAAAAGATGCTTTGGGGCCCATCTGCCCCTATGGAAAGAACGCAGCACTTTCTGCCTTGCAGCTCTAGGGCAATGTAGCACACCCAGAGCAGAAGTTCTACTTCAGACAGATCAGGCCCGCAAAGAAACTGCGTTTCACAGGCCTTTGTAAGAGATGTTCCCGGTAGGCTGTTAGAGCACTGTGCAGAGCGAGTTGTTTCTTAGCTTCCCAAAGAGCTGGAAGCAAAATGCTTTGAGACTCATCTGCCCCTTTGGAAAGAAGGCAGCACTTTGTGCCTTGCAGGTCTAGGGCAATGTAGCACACCCAGAGCAGAAGTTCTACTTCAGCCAGATCATGCCCGCAAAGAAACTGCGTTTCACAGGCCTTTGTAAGAGATGTTCCCGGTAGGCTGTTAGAGCACTGTGCAGAGCGAGTTGTTTCTTAGATTCCCAACGAGCTGGAAGCAAGATGCTTTAGGGGCCATCTGCCCTAAAGGAAAGAAGGCAGCACTTTGTGCCTTGCAGGTCTAGGGCAATGTAGCACACCCAGAGCAGATGTTCTACTTCTGCCAGGTCAGGCCTGCAAAGAAACTTCGTTTCACAGGCCTTTGTAAGAGATGTTGCCGGTAGGCTGTAAGAGCACTGTGCAGAGCGACTTATTTCTTAGCTTCCCAGAGAGCTGGAAGCAAGATGCTTTGGGGCCCTTCTCACCCTTTGGAAAGAAGGCAGCACTTTGTGCCTTGCAGCTCTAGGGCAATGTAGCACACCCAGAGCAGATGTTCTACTTCTGCCAGGTCAGGCCTGCAAAGAAACTTCGTTTCACAGGCCCTTGTAAGAGATGTTCCCGGTAGGCTGTTAGAGCACTGTGCAGAGCGACTTGTTTCTTAGCTTCCCAAAGAGCTGGAAGCAAGATGCTTTGGGGCCCTTCTCACCCTTTGGAAAGAAGGCAGCACTTTGTGCCTTGCAGCTCTAGGGAAATGTAGCACACCCACAGCAGAAGTTCTACTTAAGCCAGATCTGGCCCGCAAAGAAACTGCGTTTCACAGGCCTTTGTAAGAGATGTTCCCGGTAGGCTGTTAGAGCACTGTGCAGAGCGAGTTGTTTCTTAGCTTCCCAGAGAGCTGGAAGCAAGATGCTTTGGGGCCCGTTAATTTTATACCCTGCTACTTTGCTGTAGTTGTTGATTATTTCTAATAGTTTTTCTGTGGATTCTTTGGGGTTTTCTATGTATAAGATCATGTCGTCTGCAAACAACGCGAGTTTTACTTCTTCGTTACCGATTTGGATTCCTTTCATTTTTTTTCCTGCCGAATTGCTCTGGCCAGCACCTCCAGTACTATGTTGAATAGGAGTGGTGAAAGTGGGCACCCTTGTCTTGTTCCTGTCCTCAGAGGGATGGCTTTCAGCTTTTGTCCATTGAGTATGATGTTGGCTGTGGGTCTATCATATATGGCCTTTATTATGTTGAGGTACTTTCCTTCTATACCCGTTTTACTGAGGGTTTTTATCATAAATGGGTGTTGGATCTTGTCGAATGCTTTCTCTGCGTCTATTGAGATGATCATGTGGTTTTTGTTTTTCATTTTGTTGATGTAGTGTATCACGTTGATTGACTTGCGGGTGTTGAACCATCCCTGTGTCCCTGGTATAAATCCCACTTGATCATGGTGTATAATCTTTTTGATGTATTGCTGTAATCGGTTTGCCAAAATTTGGTTGAGGATTTTTGCATCTATGTTCATCAGTGATATCGGCCTGTAGTTCTCCTTCTTTGTGTTGTCCTTGTCAGGTTTGGGGATCAGAGTGATGTTGGCTTCATAGAATGTGTTAGGGAGTTCTCCATCTTTCTCAATTTTCTGGAACAGTTTGAGGAGAATAGGTACAAAGAACTCACACTGCTTAACAACAAAAAAACAAACAACCCGATCAAAAAATGGGCAGAGGACATGAACAGACATTTCTCCAAAGAAGATATGAACATGGCCAATAGACACATGAAAAGATGTTCATCATCGCTAATCATCAGGGAAATGCAAATCAAAACTACACTAAGATATCACCTTACCCCCGTTAGATTGGCAAAAACATCCAAAACCAAGAACGACAAATGTTGCAGAGGTTGTGGAGAAAGAGGAACCCTCATACACTGTTGGTGGGAATGCAAACTGGTACAGCCACTATGGAAAACAGTATGGAGATTTCTCAAAAAGTTAAAAATAGAAATACCCTATGACCCAGCCATCCCATTACTGGGTATCTATCCTAAGAACCTGATATCAGATATCTCAAGAGTCCGTTGCACCCCTATGTTCATCGCAGCATTATTTACAATAGCCAAGACGTGGAACCAGCCTACATGCCCAGAAACTGATGATTGGATAAAGAAGATGTGGTATATATACACAATGGAATACTACTCAGCCATAAAAAAAGACGAAAGTGGCCCCTTCACAACAATGTGGATGGACCTCGAGGGCATTATGTTAAGCGAAATAAGTCAGTCAGAGAAAGACGAACTCTATATGACTCCACTCATAGGTGGAAATTAGTATATTGAGAAGGAGATCTGATCGGTGGTTACCAGGGAAAAGGGGGGGTGGGGGGAGGGCACGGAGGGGGAAGTGGTGTTCCCACAACATGACTAACAAAAATGTACAACTGAAATTTCACAAGCTTGTAATCCGTCATAAGATTAATAAACAAACAAACAAACAAACAAAAAAAGATGCTTTGGGGCCCATCTGCCCCTATGGAAAGAACGCAGCACTTTCTGCCTTGCAGCTCTAGGGCAATGTAGCACACCCAGAGCAGAAGTTCTACTTCAGACAGATCAGGCCCGCAAAGAAACTGCGTTTCACAGGCCTTTGTAAGAGATGTTCCCGGTAGGCTGTTAGAGCACTGTGCAGAGCGAGTTGTTTCTTAGCTTCCCAAAGAGCTGGAAGCAAAATGCTTTGAGACTCATCTGCCCCTTTGGAAAGAAGGCAGCACTTTGTGCCTTGCAGGTCTAGGGCAATGTAGCACACCCAGAGCAGAAGTTCTACTTCAGCCAGATCATGCCCGCAAAGAAACTGCGTTTCACAGGCCTTTGTAAGAGATGTTCCCGGTAGGCTGTTAGAGCACTGTGCAGAGCGAGTTGTTTCTTAGATTCCCAACGAGCTGGAAGCAAGATGCTTTAGGGGCCATCTGCCCTAAAGGAAAGAAGGCAGCACTTTGTGCCTTGCAGGTCTAGGGCAATGTAGCACACCCAGAGCAGATGTTCTACTTCTGCCAGGTCAGGCCTGCAAAGAAACTTCGTTTCACAGGCCTTTGTAAGAGATGTTGCCGGTAGGCTGTAAGAGCACTGTGCAGAGCGACTTATTTCTTAGCTTCCCAGAGAGCTGGAAGCAAGATGCTTTGGGGCCCTTCTCACCCTTTGGAAAGAAGGCAGCACTTTGTGCCTTGCAGCTCTAGGGCAATGTAGCACACCCAGAGCAGATGTTCTACTTCTGCCAGGTCAGGCCTGCAAAGAAACTTCGTTTCACAGGCCCTTGTAAGAGATGTTCCCGGTAGGCTGTTAGAGCACTGTGCAGAGCGACTTGTTTCTTAGCTTCCCAAAGAGCTGGAAGCAAGATGCTTTGGGGCCCTTCTCACCCTTTGGAAAGAAGGCAGCACTTTGTGCCTTGCAGCTCTAGGGAAATGTAGCACACCCACAGCAGAAGTTCTACTTAAGCCAGATCTGGCCCGCAAAGAAACTGCGTTTCACAGGCCTTTGTAAGAGATGTTCCCGGTAGGCTGTTAGAGCACTGTGCAGAGCGAGTTGTTTCTTAGCTTCCCAGAGAGCTGGAAGCAAGATGCTTTGGGGCCCGTTAATTTTATACCCTGCTACTTTGCTGTAGTTGTTGATTATTTCTAATAGTTTTTCTGTGGATTCTTTGGGGTTTTCTATGTATAAGATCATGTCGTCTGCAAACAACGCGAGTTTTACTTCTTCGTTACCGATTTGGATTCCTTTCATTTTTTTTCCTGCCGAATTGCTCTGGCCAGCACCTCCAGTACTATGTTGAATAGGAGTGGTGAAAGTGGGCACCCTTGTCTTGTTCCTGTCCTCAGAGGGATGGCTTTCAGCTTTTGTCCATTGAGTATGATGTTGGCTGTGGGTCTATCATATATGGCCTTTATTATGTTGAGGTACTTTCCTTCTATACCCGTTTTACTGAGGGTTTTTATCATAAATGGGTGTTGGATCTTGTCGAATGCTTTCTCTGCGTCTATTGAGATGATCATGTGGTTTTTGTTTTTCATTTTGTTGATGTAGTGTATCACGTTGATTGACTTGCGGGTGTTGAACCATCCCTGTGTCCCTGGTATAAATCCCACTTGATCATGGTGTATAATCTTTTTGATGTATTGCTGTAATCGGTTTGCCAAAATTTGGTTGAGGATTTTTGCATCTATGTTCATCAGTGATATCGGCCTGTAGTTCTCCTTCTTTGTGTTGTCCTTGTCAGGTTTGGGGATCAGAGTGATGTTGGCTTCATAGAATGTGTTAGGGAGTTCTCCATCTTTCTCAATTTTCTGGAACAGTTTGAGGAGAATAGGTACAAAGAACTCACACTGCTTAACAACAAAAAAACAAACAACCCGATCAAAAAATGGGCAGAGGACATGAACAGACATTTCTCCAAAGAAGATATGAACATGGCCAATAGACACATGAAAAGATGTTCATCATCGCTAATCATCAGGGAAATGCAAATCAAAACTACACTAAGATATCACCTTACCCCCGTTAGATTGGCAAAAACATCCAAAACCAAGAACGACAAATGTTGCAGAGGTTGTGGAGAAAGAGGAACCCTCATACACTGTTGGTGGGAATGCAAACTGGTACAGCCACTATGGAAAACAGTATGGAGATTTCTCAAAAAGTTAAAAATAGAAATACCCTATGACCCAGCCATCCCATTACTGGGTATCTATCCTAAGAACCTGATATCAGATATCTCAAGAGTCCGTTGCACCCCTATGTTCATCGCAGCATTATTTACAATAGCCAAGACGTGGAACCAGCCTACATGCCCAGAAACTGATGATTGGATAAAGAAGATGTGGTATATATACACAATGGAATACTACTCAGCCATAAAAAAAGACGAAAGTGGCCCCTTCACAACAATGTGGATGGACCTCGAGGGCATTATGTTAAGCGAAATAAGTCAGTCAGAGAAAGACGAACTCTATATGACTCCACTCATAGGTGGAAATTAGTATATTGAGAAGGAGATCTGATCGGTGGTTACCAGGGAAAAGGGGGGGTGGGGGGAGGGCACGGAGGGGGAAGTGGTGTTCCCACAACATGACTAACAAAAATGTACAACTGAAATTTCACAAGCTTGTAATCCGTCATAAGATTAATAAACAAACAAACAAACAAACAAAAAAAGATGCTTTGGGGCCCATCTGCCCCTATGGAAAGAACGCAGCACTTTCTGCCTTGCAGCTCTAGGGCAATGTAGCACACCCAGAGCAGAAGTTCTACTTCAGCCAGATCAGGCCCGCAAAGAAACTGTGTTTCACAGGCCTTTGTAAGAGATGTTCCCGGTAGGCTGTTAGAGCACTGTGCAGAGCGAGTTGTTTCTTAGCTTCCCAAAGAGCTGGAAGCAAGATGCTTTGGGGCCCTTCTCACCCTTTGGAAAGAAGGCAGCACTTTGTGCCTTGCAGCTCTAGGGCAATGTAGCACACCCCGAGCAGAAGTTCTACTTCAGCCAGATCAGGCCCGCAAAGAAACTGCGTTTCACAGGCCTTTGTAAGAGATGTTCCCGGTAGGCTGTTAGAGCACTGTGCAGAGCGAGTTGTTTCTTAGATTCCCAACGAGCTGGAAGCAAGATGCTTTAGGGGCCATCTGCCCTTAAGGAAAGAAGGCAGCACTTTGTGCCTTGCAGCTCTAGGGCAATGTAGCACACCCAGAGCAGATGTTCTACTTCTGCCAGGTCAGGCCTGCAAAGAAACTTCGTTTCACAGGCCTTTGTAAGAGATGTTGCCGGTAGGCTGTAAGAGCACTGTGCAGAGCGAGTTGTTTCTTAGCTTCCCAGAGAGCTGGAAGCAAGATGCTTTGGGGCCCGTTAATTTTATACCCTGCTACTTTGCTGTAGTTGTTGATTATTTCTAATAGTTTTTCTGTGGATTCTTTGGGGTTTTCTATGTATAAGATCATGTCGTCTGCAAACAACGCGAGTTTTACTTCTTCGTTACCGATTTGGATTCCTTTCATTTTTTTTTCCTGCCGAATTGCTCTGGCCAGCACCTCCAGTACTATGTTGAATAGGAGTGGTGAAAGTGGGCACCCTTGTCTTGTTCCTGTCCTCAGAGGGATGGCTTTCAGCTTTTGTCCATTGAGTATGATGTTGGCTGTGGGTCTATCATATATGGCCTTTATTATGTTGAGGTACTTTCCTTCTATACCCGTTTTACTGAGGGTTTTTATCATAAATGGGTGTTGGATCTTGTCGAATGCTTTCTCTGCGTCTATTGAGATGATCATGTGGTTTTTGTTTTTCATTTTGTTGATGTAGTGTATCACGTTGATTGACTTGCGGGTGTTGAACCATCCCTGTGTCCCTGGTATAAATCCCACTTGATCATGGTGTATAATCTTTTTGATGTATTGCTGTAATCGGTTTGCCAAAATTTGGTTGAGGATTTTTGCATCTATGTTCATCAGTGATATCGGCCTGTAGTTCTCCTTCTTTGTGTTGTCCTTGTCAGGTTTGGGGATCAGAGTGATGTTGGCTTCATAGAATGTGTTAGGGAGTTCTCCATCTTTCTCAATTTTCTGGAACAGTTTGAGGAGAATAGGTACAAAGAACTCACACTGCTTAACAACAAAAAAACAAACAACCCGATCAAAAAATGGGCAGAGGACATGAACAGACATTTCTCCAAAGAAGATATGAACATGGCCAATAGACACATGAAAAGATGTTCATCATCGCTAATCATCAGGGAAATGCAAATCAAAACTACACTAAGATATCACCTTACCCCCGTTAGATTGGCAAAAACATCCAAAACCAAGAACGACGAATGTTGGAGAGGTTGTGGAGAAAGAGGAACCCTCATACACTGTTGGTGGGAATGCAAACTGGTACAGCCACTATGGAAAACAGTATGGAGATTTCTCAAAAAGTTAAAAATAGAAATACCCTATGACCCAGCCATCCCATTACTGGGTATCTATCCTAAGAACCTGATATCAGATATCTCAAGAGTCCGTTGCACCCCTATGTTCATCGCAGCATTATTTACAATAGCCAAGACGTGGAACCAGCCTACATGCCCAGAAACTGATGATTGGATAAAGAAGATGTGGTATATATACACAATGGAATACTACTCAGCCATAAAAAAAGACGACATTGGCCCATTCACAACAATGTGGATGGACCTCGAGGGCATTATTTTAAGCGAAATAAGTCAGTCAGAGAAAGACGAACTCTATATGACTCCACTCATAGGTGGAAATTAGTATATTGAGAAGGAGATCTGATCGGTGGTTACCAGGGAAAAGGGGGGGTGGGGGGAGGGCACGGAGGGGGAAGTGGTGTTCCCACAACATGACTAACAAAAATGTACAACTGAAATTTCACAAGCTTGTAATCCGTCATAGGATTAATAAACAAACAAACAAACAAACAAAAAAAGATGCTTTGGGGCCCATCTGCCCCTATGGAAAGAACGCAGCACTTTCTGCCTTGCAGCTCTAGGGCAATGTAGCACACCCAGAGCAGAAGTTCTACTTCAGCCAGATCAGGCCCGCAAAGAAACTGCGTTTCACAGGCCTTTGTAAGAGATGTTCCCGGTAGGCTGTTAGAGCACTGTGCAGAGCGAGTTGTTTCTTAGCTTCCCAAAGAGCTGGAAGCAAGATGCTTTGGGGCCCTTCTCACCCTTTGGAAAGAAGGCAGCACTTTGTGCCTTGCAGCTCTAGGGCAATGTAGCACACCCAGAGCAGAAGTTCTACTTCAGCCAGATCAGGCCCGCAAAGAAACTGCGTTTCACAGGCCTTTGTAAGAGATGTTCCCGGTAGGCTGTTAGAGCACTGTGCAGAGCGAGTTGTTTCTTAGATTCCCAACGAGCTGGAAGCAAGATGCTTTAGGGGCCATCTGCCCTTAAGGAAAGAAGGCAGCACTTTGTGCCTTGCAGCTCTAGGGCAATGTAGCACACCCAGAGCAGATGTTCTACTTCTGCCAGGTCAGGCCTGCAAAGAAACTTCGTTTCACAGGCCTTTGTAAGAGATGTTGCCGGTAGGCTGTAAGAGCACTGTGCAGAGCGACTTATTTCTTAGCTTCCCAGAGAGCTGGAAGCAAGATGCTTTGGGGCCCTTCTCACCCTTTGGAAAGAAGGCAGCACTTTGTGCCTTGCAGCTCTAGGGCAATGTAGCACACCCACAGCAGAAGTTCTACTTAAGCCAGATCTGGCCCGCAAAGAAACTGCGTTTCACAGGCCTTTGTAAGAGATGTTCCCGGTAGGCTGTTAGAGCACTGTGCAGAGCGAGTTGTTTCTTAGCTTCCCAGAGAGCTGGAAGCAAGATGCTTTGGGGCCCGTTAATTTTATACCCTGCTACTTTGCTGTAGTTGTTGATTATTTCTAATAGTTTTTCTGTGGATTCTTTGGGGTTTTCTATGTATAAGATCATGTCGTCTGCAAACAACGCGAGTTTTACTTCTTCGTTACCGATTTGGATTCCTTTCATTTTTTTTTCCTGCCGAATTGCTCTGGCCAGCACCTCCAGTACTATGTTGAATAGGAGTGGTGAAAGTGGGCACCCTTGTCTTGTTCCTGTCCTCAGAGGGATGGCTTTCAGCTTTTGTCCATTGAGTATGATGTTGGCTGTGGGTCTATCATATATGGCCTTTATTATGTTGAGGTACTTTCCTTCTATACCCGTTTTACTGAGGGTTTTTATCATAAATGGGTGTTGGATCTTGTCGAATGCTTTCTCTGCGTCTATTGAGATGATCATGTGGTTTTTGTTTTTCATTTTGTTGATGTAGTGTATCACGTTGATTGACTTGCGGGTGTTGAACCATCCCTGTGTCCCTGGTATAAATCCCACTTGATCATGGTGTATAATCTTTTTGATGTATTGCTGTAATCGGTTTGCCAAAATTTGGTTGAGGATTTTTGCATCTATGTTCATCAGTGATATCGGCCTGTAGTTCTCCTTCTTTGTGTTGTCCTTGTCAGGTTTGGGGATCAGAGTGATGTTGGCTTCATAGAATGTGTTAGGGAGTTCTCCATCTTTCTCAATTTTCTGGAACAGTTTGAGGAGAATAGGTACAAAGAACTCACACTGCTTAACAACAAAAAAACAAACAACCCGATCAAAAAATGGGCAGAGGACATGAACAGACATTTCTCCAAAGAAGATATGAACATGGCCAATAGACACATGAAAAGATGTTCATCATCGCTAATCATCAGGGAAATGCAAATCAAAACTACACTAAGATATCACCTTACCCCCGTTAGATTGGCAAAAACATCCAAAACCAAGAACGACAAATGTTGCAGAGGTTGTGGAGAAAGAGGAACCCTCATACACTGTTGGTGGGAATGCAAACTGGTACAGCCACTATGGAAAACAGTATGGAGATTTCTCAAAAAGTTAAAAATAGAAATACCCTATGACCCAGCCATCCCATTACTGGGTATCTATCCTAAGAACCTGATATCAGATATCTCAAGAGTCCGTTGCACCCCTATGTTCATCGCAGCATTATTTACAATAGCCAAGACGTGGAACCAGCCTACATGCCCAGAAACTGATGATTGGATAAAGAAGATGTGGTATATATACACAATGGAATACTACTCAGCCATAAAAAAAGACGAAAGTGGCCCCTTCACAACAATGTGGATGGACCTCGAGGGCATTATGTTAAGCGAAATAAGTCAGTCAGAGAAAGACGAACTCTATATGACTCCACTCATAGGTGGAAATTAGTATATTGAGAAGGAGATCTGATCGGTGGTTACCAGGGAAAAGGGGGGGTGGGGGGAGGGCACGGAGGGGGAAGTGGTGTTCCCACAACATGACTAACAAAAATGTACAACTGAAATTTCACAAGCTTGTAATCCGTCATAAGATTAATAAACAAACAAACAAACAAACAAAAAAAGATGCTTTGGGGCCCATCTGCCCCTATGGAAAGAACGCAGCACTTTCTGCCTTGCAGCTCTAGGGCAATGTAGCACACCCAGAGCAGAAGTTCTACTTCAGACAGATCAGGCCCGCAAAGAAACTGCGTTTCACAGGCCTTTGTAAGAGATGTTCCCGGTAGGCTGTTAGAGCACTGTGCAGAGCGAGTTGTTTCTTAGCTTCCCAAAGAGCTGGAAGCAAAATGCTTTGAGACTCATCTGCCCCTTTGGAAAGAAGGCAGCACTTTGTGCCTTGCAGGTCTAGGGCAATGTAGCACACCCAGAGCAGAAGTTCTACTTCAGCTAGATCAGACCTGCAAAGAAACTGCGTTTCACAGGCCTTTGTAAGAGATGTTCCCGGTAGGCTGTTAGAGCACTGTGCAGAGCGAGTTGTTTCTTAGATTCCCAACGAGCTGGAAGCAAGATGCTTTAGGGGCCATCTGCCCTTAAGGAAAGAAGGCAGCACTTTGTGCCTTGCAGCTCTAGGGCAATGTAGCACACCCAGAGCAGATGTTCTACTTCTGCCAGGTCAGGCCTGCAAAGAAACTTCGTTTCACAGGCCTTTGTAAGAGATGTTGCCGGTAGGCTGTAAGAGCACTGTGCAGAGCGACTTATTTCTTAGCTTGCCAGAGAGCTGGAAGCAAGATGCTTTGGGGCCCTTCTCACCCTTTGGAAAGAAGGCAGCACTTTGTGCCTTGCAGCTCTAGGGCAATGTAGCACACCCACAGCAGAAGTTCTACTTAAGCCAGATCTGGCCCGCAAAGAAACTGCGTTTCACAGGCCTTTGTAAGAGATGTTCCCGGTAGGCTGTTAGAGCACTGTGCAGAGCGAGTTGTTTCTTAGCTTCCCAGAGAGCTGGAAGCAAGATGCTTTGGGGCCCGTTAATTTTATACCCTGCTACTTTGCTGTAGTTGTTGATTATTTCTAATAGTTTTTCTGTGGATTCTTTGGGGTTTTCTATGTATAAGATCATGTCGTCTGCAAACAACGCGAGTTTTACTTCTTCGTTACCGATTTGGATTCCTTTCATTTTTTTTTCCTGCCGAATTGCTCTGGCCAGCACCTCCAGTACTATGTTGAATAGGAGTGGTGAAAGTGGGCACCCTTGTCTTGTTCCTGTCCTCAGAGGGATGGCTTTCAGCTTTTGTCCATTGAGTATGATGTTGGCTGTGGGTCTATCATATATGGCCTTTATTATGTTGAGGTACTTTCCTTCTATACCCGTTTTACTGAGGGTTTTTATCATAAATGGGTGTTGGATCTTGTCGAATGCTTTCTCTGCGTCTATTGAGATGATCATGTGGTTTTTGTTTTTCATTTTGTTGATGTAGTGTATCACGTTGATTGACTTGCGGGTGTTGAACCATCCCTGTGTCCCTGGTATAAATCCCACTTGATCATGGTGTATAATCTTTTTGATGTATTGCTGTAATCGGTTTGCCAAAATTTGGTTGAGGATTTTTGCATCTATGTTCATCAGTGATATCGGCCTGTAGTTCTCCTTCTTTGTGTTGTCCTTGTCAGGTTTGGGGATCAGAGTGATGTTGGCTTCATAGAATGTGTTAGGGAGTTCTCCATCTTTCTCAATTTTCTGGAACAGTTTGAGGAGAATAGGTACAAAGAACTCACACTGCTTAACAACAAAAAAACAAACAACCCGATCAAAAAATGGGCAGAGGACATGAACAGACATTTCTCCAAAGAAGATATGAACATGGCCAATAGACACATGAAAAGATGTTCATCATCGCTAATCATCAGGGAAATGCAAATCAAAACTACACTAAGATATCACCTTACCCCCGTTAGATTGGCAAAAACATCCAAAACCAAGAACGACAAATGTTGCAGAGGTTGTGGAGAAAGAGGAACCCTCATACACTGTTGGTGGGAATGCAAACTGGTACAGCCACTATGGAAAACAGTATGGAGATTTCTCAAAAAGTTAAAAATAGAAATACCCTATGACCCAGCCATCCCATTACTGGGTATCTATCCTAAGAACCTGATATCAGATATCTCAAGAGTCCGTTGCACCCCTATGTTCATCGCAGCATTATTTACAATAGCCAAGACGTGGAACCAGCCTACATGCCCAGAAACTGATGATTGGATAAAGAAGATGTGGTATATATACACAATGGAATACTACTCAGCCATAAAAAAAGACGAAAGTGGCCCCTTCACAACAATGTGGATGGACCTCGAGGGCATTATGTTAAGCGAAATAAGTCAGTCAGAGAAAGACGAACTCTATATGACTCCACTCATAGGTGGAAATTAGTATATTGAGAAGGAGATCTGATCGGTGGTTACCAGGGAAAAGGGGGGGTGGGGGGAGGGCACGGAGGGGGAAGTGGTGTTCCCACAACATGACTAACAAAAATGTACAACTGAAATTTCACAAGCTTGTAATCCGTCATAAGATTAATAAACAAACAAACAAACAAACAAAAAAAGATGCTTTGGGGCCCATCTGCCCCTATGGAAAGAACGCAGCACTTTCTGCCTTGCAGCTCTAGGGCAATGTAGCACACCCAGAGCAGAAGTTCTACTTCAGCCAGATCAGGCCCGCAAAGAAACTGCGTTTCACAGGCCTTTGTAAGAGATGTTCCCGGTAGGCTGTTAGAGCACTGTGCAGAGCGAGTTGTTTCTTAGCTTCCCAAAGAGCTGGAAGCAAAATGCTTTGAGACTCATCTGCCCCTTTGGAAAGAAGGCAGCACTTTGTGCCTTGCAGGTCTAGGGCAATGTAGCACACCCAGAGCAGAAGTTCTACTTCAGCCAGATCATGCCCGCAAAGAAACTGCGTTTCACAGGCCTTTGTAAGAGATGTTCCCGGTAGGCTGTTAGAGCACTGTGCAGAGCGAGTTGTTTCTTAGCTTCCCAGAGGGCTGGAAGCAAGATGCTTTGGGGCCCGTTAATTTTATACCCTGCTACTTTGCTGTAGTTGTTGATTATTTCTAATAGTTTTTCTGTGGATTCTTTGGGGTTTTCTATGTATAAGATCATGTCGTCTGCAAACAACGCGAGTTTTACTTCTTCGTTACCGATTTGGATTCCTTTCATTTTTTTTTCCTGCCGAATTGCTCTGGCCAGCACCTCCAGTACTATGTTGAATAGGAGTGGTGAAAGTGGGCACCCTTGTCTTGTTCCTGTCCTCAGAGGGATGGCTTTCAGCTTTTGTCCATTGAGTATGATGTTGGCTGTGGGTCTATCATATATGGCCTTTATTATGTTGAGGTACTTTCCTTCTATACCCGTTTTACTGAGGGTTTTTATCATAAATGGGTGTTGGATCTTGTCGAATGCTTTCTCTGCGTCTATTGAGATGATCATGTGGTTTTTGTTTTTCATTTTGTTGATGTAGTGTATCACGTTGATTGACTTGCGGGTGTTGAACCATCCCTGTGTCCCTGGTATAAATCCCACTTGATCATGGTGTATAATCTTTTTGATGTATTGCTGTAATCGGTTTGCCAAAATTTGGTTGAGGATTTTTGCATCTATGTTCATCAGTGATATCGGCCTGTAGTTCTCCTTCTTTGTGTTGTCCTTGTCAGGTTTGGGGATCAGAGTGATGTTGGCTTCATAGAATGTGTTAGGGAGTTCTCCATCTTTCTCAATTTTCTGGAACAGTTTGAGGAGAATAGGTACAAAGAACTCACACTGCTTAACAACAAAAAAACAAACAACCCGATCAAAAAATGGGCAGAGGACATGAACAGACATTTCTCCAAAGAAGATATGAACATGGCCAATAGACACATGAAAAGATGTTCATCATCGCTAATCATCAGGGAAATGCAAATCAAAACTACACTAAGATATCACCTTACCCCCGTTAGATTGGCAAAAACATCCAAAACCAAGAACGACAAATGTTGCAGAGGTTGTGGAGAAAGAGGAACCCTCATACACTGTTGGTGGGAATGCAAACTGGTACAGCCACTATGGAAAACAGTATGGAGATTTCTCAAAAAGTTAAAAATAGAAATACCCTATGACCCAGCCATCCCATTACTGGGTATCTATCCTAAGAACCTGATATCAGATATCTCAAGAGTCCGTTGCACCCCTATGTTCATCGCAGCATTATTTACAATAGCCAAGACGTGGAACCAGCCTACATGCCCAGAAACTGATGATTGGATAAAGAAGATGTGGTATATATACACAATGGAATACTACTCAGCCATAAAAAAAGACGAAAGTGGCCCCTTCACAACAATGTGGATGGACCTCGAGGGCATTATGTTAAGCGAAATAAGTCAGTCAGAGAAAGACGAACTCTATATGACTCCACTCATAGGTGGAAATTAGTATATTGAGAAGGAGATCTGATCGGTGGTTACCAGGGAAAAGGGGGGGTGGGGGGAGGGCACGGAGGGGGAAGTGGTGTTCCCACAACATGACTAACAAAAATGTACAACTGAAATTTCACAAGCTTGTAATCCGTCATAAGATTAATAAACAAACAAACAAACAAACAAAAAAAGATGCTTTGGGGCCCATCTGCCCCTATGGAAAGAACGCAGCACTTTCTGCCTTGCAGCTCTAGGGCAATGTAGCACACCCAGAGCAGAAGTTCTACTTCAGCCAGATCAGGCCCGCAAAGAAACTGCGTTTCACAGGCCTTTGTAAGAGATGTTCCCGGTAGGCTGTTAGAGCACTGTGCAGAGCGAGTTGTTTCTTAGCTTCCCAAAGAGCTGGAAGCAAAATGCTTTGAGACTCATCTGCCCCTTTGGAAAGAAGGCAGCACTTTGTGCCTTGCAGGTCTAGGGCAATGTAGCACACCCAGAGCAGAAGTTCTACTTAAGCTAGATCAGACCTGCAAAGAAACTGCGTTTCACAGGCCTTTGTAAGAGATGTTCCCGGTAGGCTGTTAGAGCACTGTGCAGAGCGAGTTGTTTCTTAGATTCCCAACGAGCTGGAAGCAAGATGCTTTAGGGGCCATCTGCCCTTAAGGAAAGAAGGCAGCACTTTGTGCCTTGCAGCTCTAGGGCAATGTAGCACACCCAGAGCAGATGTTCTACTTCTGCCAGGTCAGGCCTGCAAAGAAACTTCGTTTCACAGGCCTTTGTAAGAGATGTTGCCGGTAGGCTGTAAGAGCACTGTGCAGAGCGACTTATTTCTTAGCTTGCCAGAGAGCTGGAAGCAAGATGCTTTGGGGCCCTTCTCACCCTTTGGAAAGAAGGCAGCACTTTGTGCCTTGCAGCTCTAGGGCAATGTAGCACACCCAGAGCAGAAGTTCTACTTCACCTAGATCAGACCTGCAAAGAAACTGCGTTTCACAGGCCTTTGTAAGAGATGTTCCCTGTAGGCTGTTAGAGCACTGTGCAGAGCGAGTTGTTTCTTAGCTTCCCAAAGAGCTTGAAGCAAGATGCTTTAGGGGCCATCTGCCCTTAAGGAAAGAAGGCAGCACTTTGTGCCTTGCAGCTCTAGGGCAATGTAGCACACCCAGAGCAGATGTTCTACTTCTGCCAGGTCAGGCCTGCAAAGAAACTTCGTTTCACAGGCCTTTGTAAGAGATGTTGCCGGTAGGCTGTAAGAGCACTGTGCAGAGCGACTTATTTCTTAGCTTCCCAGAGAGCTGGAAGCAAGATGCTTTGGGGCCCTTCTCACCCTTTGGAAAGAAGGCAGCACTTTGTGCCTTGCAGCTCTAGGGCAATGTAGCACACCCAGAGCAGAAGTTCTACTTCAGCTAGATCAGACCTGCAAAGAAACTGCGTTTCACAGGCCTTTGTAAGAGATGTTCCCTGTAGGCTGTTAGAGCACTGTGCAGAGCGAGTTGTTTCTTAGCTTCCCAAAGAGCTGGAAGCAAGATGCTTTAGGGGCCATCTGCCCTTAAGGAAAGAAGGCAGCACTTTGTGCCTTGCAGCTCTAGGGCAATGTAGCACACCCAGAGCAGATGTTCTACTTCTGCCAGGTCAGGCCTGCAAAGAAACTTCGTTTCACAGGCCCTTGTAAGAGATGTTCCCGGTAGGCTGTTAGAGCACTGTGCAGAGCGACTTATTTCTTAGCTTCCCAAAGAGCTGGAAGCAAGATGCTTTGGGGCCCTTCTCACCCTTTGGAAAGAAGGCAGCACTTTGTGCCTTGCAGCTCTAGGGCAATGTAGCACACCCACAGCAGAAGTTCTACTTAAGCCAGATCTGGCCCGCAAAGAAACTGCGTTTCACAGGCCTTTGTAAGAGATGTTCCCGGTAGGCTGTTAGAGCACTGTGCAGAGCGAGTTGTTTCTTAGCTTCCCAGAGAGCTGGAAGCAAGATGCTTTGGGGCCCGTTAATTTTATACCCTGCTACTTTGCTGTAGTTGTTGATTATTTCTAATAGTTTTTCTGTGGATTCTTTGGGGTTTTCTATGTATAAGATCATGTCGTCTGCAAACAACGCGAGTTTTACTTCTTCGTTACCGATTTGGATTCCTTTCATTTTTTTTCCTGCCGAATTGCTCTGGCCAGCACCTCCAGTACTATGTTGAATAGGAGTGGTGAAAGTGGGCACCCTTGTCTTGTTCCTGTCCTCAGAGGGATGGCTTTCAGCTTTTGTCCATTGAGTATGATGTTGGCTGTGGGTCTATCATATATGGCCTTTATTATGTTGAGGTACTTTCCTTCTATACCCGTTTTACTGAGGGTTTTTATCATAAATGGGTGTTGGATCTTGTCGAATGCTTTCTCTGCGTCTATTGAGATGATCATGTGGTTTTTGTTTTTCATTTTGTTGATGTAGTGTATCACGTTGATTGACTTGCGGGTGTTGAACCATCCCTGTGTCCCTGGTATAAATCCCACTTGATCATGGTGTATAATCTTTTTGATGTATTGCTGTAATCGGTTTGCCAAAATTTGGTTGAGGATTTTTGCATCTATGTTCATCAGTGATATCGGCCTGTAGTTCTCCTTCTTTGTGTTGTCCTTGTCAGGTTTGGGGATCAGAGTGATGTTGGCTTCATAGAATGTGTTAGGGAGTTCTCCATCTTTCTCAATTTTCTGGAACAGTTTGAGGAGAATAGGTACAAAGAACTCACACTGCTTAACAACAAAAAAACAAACAACCCGATCAAAAAATGGGCAGAGGACATGAACAGACATTTCTCCAAAGAAGATATGAACATGGCCAATAGACACATGAAAAGATGTTCATCATCGCTAATCATCAGGGAAATGCAAATCAAAACTACACTAAGATATCACCTTACCCCCGTTAGATTGGCAAAAACATCCAAAACCAAGAACGACAAATGTTGCAGAGGTTGTGGAGAAAGAGGAACCCTCATACACTGTTGGTGGGAATGCAAACTGGTACAGCCACTATGGAAAACAGTATGGAGATTTCTCAAAAAGTTAAAAATAGAAATACCCTATGACCCAGCCATCCCATTACTGGGTATCTATCCTAAGAACCTGATATCAGATATCTCAAGAGTCCGTTGCACCCCTATGTTCATCGCAGCATTATTTACAATAGCCAAGACGTGGAACCAGCCTACATGCCCAGAAACTGATGATTGGATAAAGAAGATGTGGTATATATACACAATGGAATACTACTCAGCCATAAAAAAAGACGAAAGTGGCCCCTTCACAACAATGTGGATGGACCTCGAGGGCATTATGTTAAGCGAAATAAGTCAGTCAGAGAAAGACGAACTCTATATGACTCCACTCATAGGTGGAAATTAGTATATTGAGAAGGAGATCTGATCGGTGGTTACCAGGGAAAAGGGGGGGTGGGGGGAGGGCACGGAGGGGGAAGTGGTGTTCCCACAACATGACTAACAAAAATGTACAACTGAAATTTCACAAGCTTGTAATCCGTCATAAGATTAATAAACAAACAAACAAACAAACAAAAAAAGATGCTTTGGGGCCCATCTGCCCCTATGGAAAGAACGCAGCACTTTCTGCCTTGCAGCTCTAGGGCAATGTAGCACACCCAGAGCAGAAGTTCTACTTCAGCCAGATCAGGCCCGCAAAGAAACTGCGTTTCACAGGCCTTTGTAAGAGATGTTCCCGGTAGGCTGTTAGAGCACTGTGCAGAGCGAGTTGTTTCTTAGCTTCCCAAAGAGCTGGAAGCAAGATGCTTTGGGGCCCTTCTCACCCTTTGGAAAGAAGGCAGCACTTTGTGCCTTGCAGCTCTAGGGCAATGTAGCACACCCAGAGCAGAAGTTCTACTTCAGCCAGATCAGGCCCGCAAAGAAACTGCGTTTCACAGGCCTTTGTAAGAGATGTTCCCGGTAGGCTGTTAGAGCACTGTGCAGAGCGAGTTGTTTCTTAGATTCCCAACGAGCTGGAAGCAAGATGCTTTAGGGGCCATCTGCCCTTAAGGAAAGAAGGCAGCACTTTGTGCCTTGCAGCTCTAGGGCAATGTAGCACACCCAGAGCAGATGTTCTACTTCTGCCAGGTCAGGCCTGCAAAGAAACTTCGTTTCACAGGCCTTTGTAAGAGATGTTGCCGGTAGGCTGTAAGAGCACTGTGCAGAGCGACTTATTTCTTAGCTTCCCAGAGAGCTGGAAGCAAGATGCTTTGGGGCCCTTCTCACCCTTTGGAAAGAAGGCAGCACTTTGTGCCTTGCAGCTGTAGGGCAATGTAGCACACCCACAGCAGAAGTTCTACTTAAGCCAGATCTGGCCCGCAAAGAAACTGCGTTTCACAGGCCTTTGTAAGAGATGTTCCCGGTAGGCTGTTAGAGCACTGTGCAGAGCGAGTTGTTTCTTAGCTTCCCAGAGAGCTGGAAGCAAGATGCTTTGGGGCCCGTTAATTTTATACCCTGCTACTTTGCTGTAGTTGTTGATTATTTTTAATAGTTTTTCTGTGGATTCTTTGGGGTTTTCTATGTATAAGATCATGTCGTCTGCAAACAACGCGAGTTTTACTTCTTCGTTACCGATTTGGATTCCTTTCATTTTTTTTTCCTGCCGAATTGCTCTGGCCAGCACCTCCAGTACTATGTTGAATAGGAGTGGTGAAAGTGGGCACCCTTGTCTTGTTCCTGTCCTCAGAGGGATGGCTTTCAGCTTTTGTCCATTGAGTATGATGTTGGCTGTGGGTCTATCATATATGGCCTTTATTATGTTGAGGTACTTTCCTTCTATACCCGTTTTACTGAGGGTTTTTATCATAAATGGGTGTTGGATCTTGTCGAATGCTTTCTCTGCGTCTATTGAGATGATCATGTGGTTTTTGTTTTTCATTTTGTTGATGTAGTGTATCACGTTGATTGACTTGCGGGTGTTGAACCATCCCTGTGTCCCTGGTATAAATCCCACTTGATCATGGTGTATAATCTTTTTGATGTATTGCTGTAATCGGTTTGCCAAAATTTGGTTGAGGATTTTTGCATCTATGTTCATCAGTGATATCGGCCTGTAGTTCTCCTTCTTTGTGTTGTCCTTGTCAGGTTTGGGGATCAGAGTGATGTTGGCTTCATAGAATGTGTTAGGGAGTTCTCCATCTTTCTCAATTTTCTGGAACAGTTTGAGGAGAATAGGTACAAAGAACTCACACTGCTTAACAACAAAAAAACAAACAACCCGATCAAAAAATGGGCAGAGGACATGAACAGACATTTCTCCAAAGAAGATATGAACATGGCCAATAGACACATGAAAAGATGTTCATCATCGCTAATCATCAGGGAAATGCAAATCAAAACTACACTAAGATATCACCTTACCCCCGTTAGATTGGCAAAAACATCCAAAACCAAGAACGACAAATGTTGCAGAGGTTGTGGAGAAAGAGGAACCCTCATACACTGTTGGTGGGAATGCAAACTGGTACAGCCACTATGGAAAACAGTATGGAGATTTCTCAAAAAGTTAAAAATAGAAATACCCTATGACCCAGCCATCCCATTACTGGGTATCTATCCTAAGAACCTGATATCAGATATCTCAAGAGTCCGTTGCACCCCTATGTTCATCGCAGCATTATTTACAATAGCCAAGACGTGGAACCAGCCTACATGCCCAGAAACTGATGATTGGATAAAGAAGATGTGGTATATATACACAATGGAATACTACTCAGCCATAAAAAAAGACGAAAGTGGCCCCTTCACAACAATGTGGATGGACCTCGAGGGCATTATGTTAAGCGAAATAAGTCAGTCAGAGAAAGACGAACTCTATATGACTCCACTCATAGGTGGAAATTAGTATATTGAGAAGGAGATCTGATCGGTGGTTACCAGGGAAAAGGGGGGGTGGGGGGAGGGCACGGAGGGGGAAGTGGTGTTCCCACAACATGACTAACAAAAATGTACAACTGAAATTTCACAAGCTTGTAATCCGTCATAAGATTAATAAACAAACAAACAAACAAACAAAAAAAGATGCTTTGGGGCCCATCTGCCCCTATGGAAAGAACGCAGCACTTTCTGCCTTGCAGCTCTAGGGCAATGTAGCACACCCAGAGCAGAAGTTCTACTTCAGCCAGATCAGGCCCGCAAAGAAACTGCGTTTCACAGGCCTTTGTAAGAGATGTTCCCGGTAGGCTGTTAGAGCACTGTGCAGAGCGAGTTGTTTCTTAGCTTCCCAAAGAGCTGGAAGCAAGATGCTTTGGGGCCCTTCTCACCCTTTGGAAAGAAGGCAGCACTTTGTGCCTTGCAGCTCTAGGGCAATGTAGCACACCCAGAGCAGAAGTTCTACTTCAGCCAGATCAGGCCCGCAAAGAAACTGCGTTTCACAGGCCTTTGTAAGAGATGTTCCCGGTAGGCTGTTAGAGCACTGTGCAGAGCGAGTTGTTTCTTAGATTCCCAACGAGCTGGAAGCAAGATGCTTTAGGGGCCATCTGCCCTTAAGGAAAGAAGGCAGCACTTTGTGCCTTGCAGCTCTAGGGCAATGTAGCACACCCAGAGCAGATGTTCTACTTCTGCCAGGTCAGGCCTGCAAAGAAACTTCGTTTCACAGGCCTTTGTAAGAGATGTTGCCGGTAGGCTGTAAGAGCACTGTGCAGAGCGACTTGTTTCTTAGCTTCCCAGAGAGCTGGAAGCAAGATGCTTTGGGGCCCTTCTCACCCTTTGGAAAGAAGGCAGCACTTTGTGCCTTGCAGCTCTAGGGCAATGTAGCACACCCACAGCAGAAGTTCTACTTAAGCCAGATCTGGCCCGCAAAGAAACTGCGTTTCACAGGCCTTTGTAAGAGATGTTCCCGGTAGGCTGTTAGAGCACTGTGCAGAGCGAGTTGTTTCTTAGCTTCCCAGAGAGCTGGAAGCAAGATGCTTTGGGGCCCGTTAATTTTATACCCTGCTACTTTGCTGTAGTTGTTGATTATTTCTAATAGTTTTTCTGTGGATTCTTTGGGGTTTTCTATGTATAAGATCATGTCGTCTGCAAACAACGCGAGTTTTACTTCTTCGTTACCGATTTGGATTCCTTTCATTTTTTTTTCCTGCCGAATTGCTCTGGCCAGCACCTCCAGTACTATGTTGAATAGGAGTGGTGAAAGTGGGCACCCTTGTCTTGTTCCTGTCCTCAGAGGGATGGCTTTCAGCTTTTGTCCATTGAGTATGATGTTGGCTGTGGGTCTATCATATATGGCCTTTATTATGTTGAGGTACTTTCCTTCTATACCCGTTTTACTGAGGGTTTTTATCATAAATGGGTGTTGGATCTTGTCGAATGCTTTCTCTGCGTCTATTGAGATGATCATGTGGTTTTTGTTTTTCATTTTGTTGATGTAGTGTATCACGTTGATTGACTTGCGGGTGTTGAACCATCCCTGTGTCCCTGGTATAAATCCCACTTGATCATGGTGTATAATCTTTTTGATGTATTGCTGTAATCGGTTTGCCAAAATTTGGTTGAGGATTTTTGCATCTATGTTCATCAGTGATATCGGCCTGTAGTTCTCCTTCTTTGTGTTGTCCTTGTCAGGTTTGGGGATCAGAGTGATGTTGGCTTCATAGAATGTGTTAGGGAGTTCTCCATCTTTCTCAATTTTCTGGAACAGTTTGAGGAGAATAGGTACAAAGAACTCACACTGCTTAACAACAAAAAAACAAACAACCCGATCAAAAAATGGGCAGAGGACATGAACAGACATTTCTCCAAAGAAGATATGAACATGGCCAATAGACACATGAAAAGATGTTCATCATCGCTAATCATCAGGGAAATGCAAATCAAAACTACACTAAGATATCACCTTACCCCCGTTAGATTGGCAAAAACATCCAAAACCAAGAACGACAAATGTTGCAGAGGTTGTGGACAAAGAGGAACCCTCATACACTGTTGGTGGGAATGCAAACTGGTACAGCCACTATGGAAAACAGTATGGAGATTTCTCAAAAAGTTAAAAATAGAAATACCCTATGACCCAGCCATCCCATTACTGGGTATCTATCCTAAGAACCTGATATCAGATATCTCAAGAGTCCGTTGCACCCCTATGTTCATCGCAGCATTATTTACAATAGCCAAGACGTGGAACCAGCCTACATGCCCAGAAACTGATGATTGGATAAAGAAGATGTGGTATATATACACAATGGAATACTACTCAGCCATAAAAAAAGACGAAAGTGGCCCCTTCACAACAATGTGGATGGACCTCGAGGGCATTATGTTAAGCGAAATAAGTCAGTCAGAGAAAGACGAACTCTATATGACTCCACTCATAGGTGGAAATTAGTATATTGAGAAGGAGATCTGATCGGTGGTTACCAGGGAAAAGGGGGGGTGGGGGGAGGGCACGGAGGGGGAAGTGGTGTTCCCACAACATGACTAACAAAAATGTACAACTGAAATTTCACAAGCTTGTAATCCGTCATAAGATTAATAAACAAACAAACAAACAAACAAAAAAAGATGCTTTGGGGCCCATCTGCCCCTATGGAAAGAACGCAGCACTTTCTGCCTTGCAGCTCTAGGGCAATGTAGCACACCCAGAGCAGAAGTTCTACTTCAGCCAGATCAGGCCCGCAAAGAAACTGCGTTTCACAGGCCTTTGTAAGAGATGTTCCCGGTAGGCTGTTAGAGCACTGTGCAGAGCGAGTTGTTTCTTAGCTTCCCAAAGAGCTGGAAGCAAGATGCTTTGGGGCCCTTCTCACCCTTTGGAAAGAAGGCAGCACTTTGTGCCTTGCAGCTCTAGGGCAATGTAGCACACCCAGAGCAGAAGTTCTACTTCAGCCAGATCAGGCCCACAAAGAAACTGCGTTTCACAGGCCTTTGTAAGAGATGTTCCCGGTAGGCTGTTAGAGCACTGTGCAGAGCGAGTTGTTTCTTAGATTCCCAACGAGCTGGAAGCAAGATGCTTTAGGGGCCATCTGCCCTTAAGGAAAGAAGGCAGCACTTTGTGCCTTGCAGCTCTAGGGCAATGTAGCACACCCAGAGCAGATGTTCTACTTCTGCCAGGTCAGGCCTGCAAAGAAACTTCGTTTCACAGGCCTTTGTAAGAGATGTTGCCGGTAGGCTGTAAGAACACTGTGCAGAGCGACTTATTTCTTAGCTTCCCAGAGAGCTGGAAGCAAGATGCTTTGGGGCCCTTCTCACCCTTTGGAAAGAAGGCAGCACTTTGTGCCTTGCAGCTGTAGGGCAATGTAGCACACCCACAGCAGAAGTTCTACTTAAGCCAGATCTGGCCCGCAAAGAAACTGCGTTTCACAGGCCTTTGTAAGAGATGTTCCCGGTAGGCTGTTAGAGCACTGTGCAGAGCGAGTTGTTTCTTAGCTTCCCAGAGAGCTGGAAGCAAGATGCTTTGGGGCCCGTTAATTTTATACCCTGCTACTTTGCTGTAGTTGTTGATTATTTCTAATAGTTTTTCTGTGGATTCTTTGGGGTTTTCTATGTATAAGATCATGTCGTCTGCAAACAACGCGAGTTTTACTTCTTCGTTACCGATTTGGATTCCTTTCATTTTTTTTTCCTGCCGAATTGCTCTGGCCAGCACCTCCAGTACTATGTTGAATAGGAGTGGTGAAAGTGGGCACCCTTGTCTTGTTCCTGTCCTCAGAGGGATGGCTTTCAGCTTTTGTCCATTGAGTATGATGTTGGCTGTGGGTCTATCATATATGGCCTTTATTATGTTGAGGTACTTTCCTTCTATACCCGTTTTACTGAGGGTTTTTATCATAAATGGGTGTTGGATCTTGTCGAATGCTTTCTCTGCGTCTATTGAGATGATCATGTGGTTTTTGTTTTTCATTTTGTTGATGTAGTGTATCACGTTGATTGACTTGCGGGTGTTGAACCATCCCTGTGTCCCTGGTATAAATCCCACTTGATCATGGTGTATAATCTTTTTGATGTATTGCTGTAATCGGTTTGCCAAAATTTGGTTGAGGATTTTTGCATCTATGTTCATCAGTGATATCGGCCTGTAGTTCTCCTTCTTTGTGTTGTCCTTGTCAGGTTTGGGGATCAGAGTGATGTTGGCTTCATAGAATGTGTTAGGGAGTTCTCCATCTTTCTCAATTTTCTGGAACAGTTTGAGGAGAATAGGTACAAAGAACTCACACTGCTTAACAACAAAAAAACAAACAACCCGATCAAAAAATGGGCAGAGGACATGAACAGACATTTCTCCAAAGAAGATATGAACATGGCCAATAGACACATGAAAAGATGTTCATCATCGCTAATCATCAGGGAAATGCAAATCAAAACTACACTAAGATATCACCTTACCCCCGTTAGATTGGCAAAAACATCCAAAACCAAGAACGACAAATGTTGCAGAGGTTGTGGAGAAAGAGGAACCCTCATACACTGTTGGTGGGAATGCAAACTGGTACAGCCACTATGGAAAACAGTATGGAGATTTCTCAAAAAGTTAAAAATAGAAATACCCTATGACCCAGCCATCCCATTACTGGGTATCTATCCTAAGAACCTGATATCAGATATCTCAAGAGTCCGTTGCACCCCTATGTTCATCGCAGCATTATTTACAATAGCCAAGACGTGGAACCAGCCTACATGCCCAGAAACTGATGATTGGATAAAGAAGATGTGGTATATATACACAATGGAATACTACTCAGCCATAAAAAAAGACGAAAGTGGCCCCTTCACAACAATGTGGATGGACCTCGAGGGCATTATGTTAAGCGAAATAAGTCAGTCAGAGAAAGACGAACTCTATATGACTCCACTCATAGGTGGAAATTAGTATATTGAGAAGGAGATCTGATCGGTGGTTACCAGGGAAAAGGGGGGGTGGGGGGAGGGCACGGAGGGGGAAGTGGTGTTCCCACAACATGACTAACAAAAATGTACAACTGAAATTTCACAAGCTTGTAATCCGTCATAAGATTAATAAACAAACAAACAAACAAACAAAAAAAGATGCTTTGGGGCCCATCTGCCCCTATGGAAAGAACGCAGCACTTTCTGCCTTGCAGCTCTAGGGCAATGTAGCACACCCAGAGCAGAAGTTCTACTTCAGCCAGATCAGGCCCGCAAAGAAACTGCGTTTCACAGGCCTTTGTAAGAGATGTTCCCGGTAGGCTGTTAGAGCACTGTGCAGAGCGAGTTGTTTCTTAGCTTCCCAAAGAGCTGGAAGCAAGATGCTTTGGGGCCCTTCTCACCCTTTGGAAAGAAGGCAGCACTTTGTGCCTTGCAGCTCTAGGGCAATGTAGCACACCCAGAGCAGAAGTTCTACTTCAGCCAGATCAGGCCCGCAAAGAAACTGCGTTTCACAGGCCTTTGTAAGAGATGTTCCCGGTAGGCTGTTAGAGCACTGTGCAGAGCGAGTTGTTTCTTAGATTCCCAACGAGCTGGAAGCAAGATGCTTTAGGGGCCATCTGCCCTTAAGGAAAGAAGGCAGCACTTTGTGCCTTGCAGCTCTAGGGCAATGTAGCACACCCAGAGCAGATGTTCTACTTCTGCCAGGTCAGGCCTGCAAAGAAACTTCGTTTCACAGGCCTTTGTAAGAGATGTTGCCGGTAGGCTGTAAGAGCACTGTGCAGAGCGAGTTGTTTCTTAGCTTCCCAGAGAGCTGGAAGCAAGATGCTTTGGGGCCCGTTAATTTTATACCCTGCTACTTTGCTGTAGTTGTTGATTATTTCTAATAGTTTTTCTGTGGATTCTTTGGGGTTTTCTATGTATAAGATCATGTCGTCTGCAAACAACGCGAGTTTTACTTCTTCGTTACCGATTTGGATTCCTTTCATTTTTTTTTCCTGCCGAATTGCTCTGGCCAGCACCTCCAGTACTATGTTGAATAGGAGTGGTGAAAGTGGGCACCCTTGTCTTGTTCCTGTCCTCAGAGGGATGGCTTTCAGCTTTTGTCCATTGAGTATGATGTTGGCTGTGGGTCTATCATATATGGCCTTTATTATGTTGAGGTACTTTCCTTCTATACCCGTTTTACTGAGGGTTTTTATCATAAATGGGTGTTGGATCTTGTCGAATGCTTTCTCTGCGTCTATTGAGATGATCATGTGGTTTTTGTTTTTCATTTTGTTGATGTAGTGTATCACGTTGATTGACTTGCGGGTGTTGAACCATCCCTGTGTCCCTGGTATAAATCCCACTTGATCATGGTGTATAATCTTTTTGATGTATTGCTGTAATCGGTTTGCCAAAATTTGGTTGAGGATTTTTGCATCTATGTTCATCAGTGATATCGGCCTGTAGTTCTCCTTCTTTGTGTTGTCCTTGTCAGGTTTGGGGATCAGAGTGATGTTGGCTTCATAGAATGTGTTAGGGAGTTCTCCATCTTTCTCAATTTTCTGGAACAGTTTGAGGAGAATAGGTACAAAGAACTCACACTGCTTAACAACAAAAAAACAAACAACCCGATCAAAAAATGGGCAGAGGACATGAACAGACATTTCTCCAAAGAAGATATGAACATGGCCAATAGACACATGAAAAGATGTTCATCATCGCTAATCATCAGGGAAATGCAAATCAAAACTACACTAAGATATCACCTTACCCCCGTTAGATTGGCAAAAACATCCAAAACCAAGAACGACAAATGTTGCAGAGGTTGTGGAGAAAGAGGAACCCTCATACACTGTTGGTGGGAATGCAAACTGGTACAGCCACTATGGAAAACAGTATGGAGATTTCTCAAAAAGTTAAAAATAGAAATACCCTATGACCCAGCCATCCCATTACTGGGTATCTATCCTAAGAACCTGATATCAGATATCTCAAGAGTCCGTTGCACCCCTATGTTCATCGCAGCATTATTTACAATAGCCAAGACGTGGAACCAGCCTACATGCCCAGAAACTGATGATTGGATAAAGAAGATGTGGTATATATACACAATGGAATACTACTCAGCCATAAAAAAAGACGAAAGTGGCCCCTTCACAACAATGTGGATGGACCTCGAGGGCATTATGTTAAGCGAAATAAGTCAGTCAGAGAAAGACGAACTCTATATGACTCCACTCATAGGTGGAAATTAGTATATTGAGAAGGAGATCTGATCGGTGGTTACCAGGGAAAAGGGGGGGTGGGGGGAGGGCACGGAGGGGGAAGTGGTGTTCCCACAACATGACTAACAAAAATGTACAACTGAAATTTCACAAGCTTGTAATCCGTCATAAGATTAATAAACAAACAAACAAACAAACAAAAAAAGATGCTTTGGGGCCCATCTGCCCCTATGGAAAGAACGCAGCACTTTCTGCCTTGCAGCTCTAGGGCAATGTAGCACACCCAGAGCAGAAGTTCTACTTCAGCCAGATCAGGCCCGCAAAGAAACTGCGTTTCACAGGCCTTTGTAAGAGATGTTCCCGGTAGGCTGTTAGAGCACTGTGCAGAGCGAGTTGTTTCTTAGCTTCCCAAAGAGCTGGAAGCAAAATGCTTTGAGACTCATCTGCCCCTTTGGAAAGAAGGCAGCACTTTGTGCCTTGCAGGTCTAGGGCAATGTAGCACACCCAGAGCAGAAGTTCTACTTCAGCCAGATCATGCCCGCAAAGAAACTGCGTTTCACAGGCCTTTGTAAGAGATGTTCCCGGTAGGCTGTTAGAGCACTGTGCAGAGCGAGTTGTTTCTTAGATTCCCAACGAGCTGGAAGCAAGATGCTTTAGGGGCCATCTGCCCTAAAGGAAAGAAGGCAGCACTTTGTGCCTTGCAGCTCTAGGGCAATGTAGCACACCCAGAGCAGATGTTCTACTTCTGCCAGGTCAGGCCTGCAAAGAAACTTCGTTTCACAGGCCTTTGTAAGAGATGTTGCCGGTAGGCTGTAAGAGCACTGTGCAGAGCGACTTATTTCTTAGCTTCCCAGAGAGCTGGAAGCAAGATGCTTTGGGGCCCTTCTCACCCTTTGGAAAGAAGGCAGCACTTTGTGCCTTGCAGCTCTAGGGCAATGTAGCACACCCAGAGCAGAAGTTCTACTTCAGCCAGATCAGGCCCGCAAAGAAACTGCGTTTCACAGGCCTTTGTAAGAGATGTTCCCGGTAGGCTGTTAGAGCACTGTGCAGAGCGAGTTGTTTCTTAGATTCCCAACGAGCTGGAAGCAAGATGCTTTAGGGGCCATCTGCCCTTAAGGAAAGAAGGCAGCACTTTGTGCCTTGCAGCTCTAGGGCAATGTAGCACACCCAGAGCAGATGTTCTACTTCTGCCAGGTCAGGCCTGCAAAGAAACTTCGTTTCACAGGCCTTTGTAAGAGATGTTGCCGGTAGGCTGTAAGAGCACGGTGCAGAGCGAGTTGTTTCTTAGCTTCCCAGAGAGCTGGAAGCAAGATGCTTTGGGGCCCGTTAATTTTATACCCTGCTACTTTGCTGTAGTTGTTGATTATTTCTAATAGTTTTTCTGTGGATTCTTTGGGGTTTTCTATGTATAAGATCATGTCGTCTGCAAACAACGCGAGTTTTACTTCTTCGTTACCGATTTGGATTCCTTTCATTTTTTTTTCCTGCCGAATTGCTCTGGCCAGCACCTCCAGTACTATGTTGAATAGGAGTGGTGAAAGTGGGCACCCTTGTCTTGTTCCTGTCCTCAGAGGGATGGCTTTCAGCTTTTGTCCATTGAGTATGATGTTGGCTGTGGGTCTATCATATATGGCCTTTATTATGTTGAGGTACTTTCCTTCTATACCCGTTTTACTGAGGGTTTTTATCATAAATGGGTGTTGGATCTTGTCGAATGCTTTCTCTGCGTCTATTGAGATGATCATGTGGTTTTTGTTTTTCATTTTGTTGATGTAGTGTATCACGTTGATTGACTTGCGGGTGTTGAACCATCCCTGTGTCCCTGGTATAAATCCCACTTGATCATGGTGTATAATCTTTTTGATGTATTGCTGTAATCGGTTTGCCAAAATTTGGTTGAGGATTTTTGCATCTATGTTCATCAGTGATATCGGCCTGTAGTTCTCCTTCTTTGTGTTGTCCTTGTCAGGTTTGGGGATCAGAGTGATGTTGGCTTCATAGAATGTGTTAGGGAGTTCTCCATCTTTCTCAATTTTCTGGAACAGTTTGAGGAGAATAGGTACAAAGAACTCACACTGCTTAACAACAAAAAAACAAACAACCCGATCAAAAAATGGGCAGAGGACATGAACAGACATTTCTCCAAAGAAGATATGAACATGGCCAATAGACACATGAAAAGATGTTCATCATCGCTAATCATCAGGGAAATGCAAATCAAAACTACACTAAGATATCACCTTACCCCCGTTAGATTGGCAAAAACATCCAAAACCAAGAACGACAAATGTTGCAGAGGTTGTGGAGAAAGAGGAACCCTCATACACTGTTGGTGGGAATGCAAACTGGTACAGCCACTATGGAAAACAGTATGGAGATTTCTCAAAAAGTTAAAAATAGAAATACCCTATGACCCAGCCATCCCATTACTGGGTATCTATCCTAAGAACCTGATATCAGATATCTCAAGAGTCCGTTGCACCCCTATGTTCATCGCAGCATTATTTACAATAGCCAAGACGTGGAACCAGCCTACATGCCCAGAAACTGATGATTGGATAAAGAAGATGTGGTATATATACACAATGGAATACTACTCAGCCATAAAAAAAGACGAAAGTGGCCCCTTCACAACAATGTGGATGGACCTCGAGGGCATTATGTTAAGCGAAATAAGTCAGTCAGAGAAAGACGAACTCTATATGACTCCACTCATAGGTGGAAATTAGTATATTGAGAAGGAGATCTGATCGGTGGTTACCAGGGAAAAGGGGGGGTGGGGGGAGGGCACGGAGGGGGAAGTGGTGTTCCCACAACATGACTAACAAAAATGTACAACTGAAATTTCACAAGCTTGTAATCCGTCATAAGATTAATAAACAAACAAACAAACAAACAAAAAAAGATGCTTTGGGGCCCATCTGCCCCTATGGAAAGAACGCAGCACTTTCTGCCTTGCAGCTCTAGGGCAATGTAGCACACCCAGAGCAGAAGTTCTACTTCAGCCAGATCAGGCCCGCAAAGAAACTGCGTTTCACAGGCCTTTGTAAGAGATGTTCCCGGTAGGCTGTTAGAGCACTGTGCAGAGCGAGTTGTTTCTTAGCTTCCCAAAGAGCTGGAAGCAAAATGCTTTGAGACTCATCTGCCCCTTTGGAAAGAAGGCAGCACTTTGTGCCTTGCAGGTCTAGGGCAATGTAGCACACCCAGAGCAGAAGTTCTACTTCAGCTAGATCAGACCTGCAAAGAAACTGCGTTTCACAGGCCTTTGTAAGAGATGTTCCCGGTAGGCTGTTAGAGCACTGTGCAGAGCGAGTTGTTTCTCAGCTTCCCAAACAGCCGGAAGCAAGATGCTTTTGGGCACTTCTCACCCTTTGGAAAGAAGGCAGCACTTTGTGCCTTGCAGCTCTAGGGCAATGTAGCCCACCCAGAGCAGATGTTCTACTTCTGCCAGGTCAGGCCTGCAAAGAAACTTCGTTTCACAGGCCTTTGTAAGAGATGTTGCCGGTAGGCTCTAAGAGCACTGTGCAGAGCGACTTATTTCTTAGCTTGCCAGAGAGCTGGAAGCAAGATGCTTTGGGGCCCTTCTCACCCTTTGGAAAGAAGGCAGCACTTTGTGCCTTGCAGCTCTAGGGCAATGTAGCACACCCACAGCAGAAGTTCTACTTAAGCCAGATCTGGCCCGCAAAGAAACTGCGTTTCACAGGCCTTTGTAAGAGATGTTCCCGGTAGGCTGTTAGAGCACTGTGCAGAGCGAGTTGTTTCTTAGCTTCCCAGAGAGCTGGAAGCAAGATGCTTTGGGGCCCGTTAATTTTATACCCTGCTACTTTGCTGTAGTTGTTGATTATTTCTAATAGTTTTTCTGTGGATTCTTTGGGGTTTTCTATGTATAAGATCATGTCGTCTGCAAACAACGCGAGTTTTACTTCTTCGTTACCGATTTGGATTCCTTTCATTTTTTTTTCCTGCCGAATTGCTCTGGCCAGCACCTCCAGTACTATGTTGAATAGGAGTGGTGAAAGTGGGCACCCTTGTCTTGTTCCTGTCCTCAGAGGGATGGCTTTCAGCTTTTGTCCATTGAGTATGATGTTGGCTGTGGGTCTATCATATATGGCCTTTATTATGTTGAGGTACTTTCCTTCTATACCCGTTTTACTGAGGGTTTTTATCATAAATGGGTGTTGGATCTTGTCGAATGCTTTCTCTGCGTCTATTGAGATGATCATGTGGTTTTTGTTTTTCATTTTGTTGATGTAGTGTATCACGTTGATTGACTTGCGGGTGTTGAACCATCCCTGTGTCCCTGGTATAAATCCCACTTGATCATGGTGTATAATCTTTTTGATGTATTGCTGTAATCGGTTTGCCAAAATTTGGTTGAGGATTTTTGCATCTATGTTCATCAGTGATATCGGCCTGTAGTTCTCCTTCTTTGTGTTGTCCTTGTCAGGTTTGGGGATCAGAGTGATGTTGGCTTCATAGAATGTGTTAGGGAGTTCTCCATCTTTCTCAATTTTCTGGAACAGTTTGAGGAGAATAGGTACAAAGAACTCACACTGCTTAACAACAAAAAAACAAACAACCCGATCAAAAAATGGGCAGAGGACATGAACAGACATTTCTCCAAAGAAGATATGAACATGGCCAATAGACACATGAAAAGATGTTCATCATCGCTAATCATCAGGGAAATGCAAATCAAAACTACACTAAGATATCACCTTACCCCCGTTAGATTGGCAAAAACATCCAAAACCAAGAACGACAAATGTTGCAGAGGTTGTGGAGAAAGAGGAACCCTCATACACTGTTGGTGGGAATGCAAACTGGTACAGCCACTATGGAAAACAGTATGGAGATTTCTCAAAAAGTTAAAAATAGAAATACCCTATGACCCAGCCATCCCATTACTGGGTATCTATCCTAAGAACCTGATATCAGATATCTCAAGAGTCCGTTGCACCCCTATGTTCATCGCAGCATTATTTACAATAGCCAAGACGTGGAACCAGCCTACATGCCCAGAAACTGATGATTGGATAAAGAAGATGTGGTATATATACACAATGGAATACTACTCAGCCATAAAAAAAGACGAAAGTGGCCCCTTCACAACAATGTGGATGGACCTCGAGGGCATTATGTTAAGCGAAATAAGTCAGTCAGAGAAAGACGAACTCTATATGACTCCACTCATAGGTGGAAATTAGTATATTGAGAAGGAGATCTGATCGGTGGTTACCAGGGAAAAGGGGGGGTGGGGGGAGGGCACGGAGGGGGAAGTGGTGTTCCCACAACATGACTAACAAAAATGTACAACTGAAATTTCACAAGCTTGTAATCCGTCATAAGATTAATAAACAAACAAACAAACAAACAAAAAAAGATGCTTTGGGGCCCATCTGCCCCTATGGAAAGAACGCAGCACTTTCTGCCTTGCAGCTCTAGGGCAATGTAGCACACCCAGAGCAGAAGTTCTACTTCAGCCAGATCAGGCCCGCAAAGAAACTGCGTTTCACAGGCCTTTGTAAGAGATGTTCCCGGTAGGCTGTTAGAGCACTGTGCAGAGCGAGTTGTTTCTTAGCTTCCCAAAGAGCTGGAAGCAAGATGCTTTGGGGCCCTTCTCACCCTTTGGAAAGAAGGCAGCACTTTGTGCCTTGCAGGTCTAGGGCAATGTAGCACACCCAGAGCAGAAGTTCTACTTCAGCCAGATCAGGCCCGCAAAGAAACTGCGTTTCACAGGCCTTTGTAAGAGATGTTCCCGGTAGGCTGTTAGAGCACTGTGCAGAGCGAGTTGTTTCTTAGATTCCCAACGAGCTGGAAGCAAGATGCTTTAGGGGCCATCTGCCCTTAAGGAAAGAAGGCAGCACTTTGTGCCTTGCAGCTCTAGGGCAATGTAGCACACCCAGAGCAGATGTTCTACTTCTGCCAGGTCAGGCCTGCAAAGAAACTTCGTTTCACAGGCCTTTGTAAGAGATGTTGCCGGTAGGCTGTAAGAGCACTGTGCAGAGCGACTTATTTCTTAGCTTCCCAGAGAGCTGGAAGCAAGATGCTTTGGGGCCCTTCTCACCCTTTGGAAAGAAGGCAGCACTTTGTGCCTTGCAGCTGTAGGGCAATGTAGCACACCCACAGCAGAAGTTCTACTTAAGCCAGATCTGGCCCGCAAAGAAACTGCGTTTCACAGGCCTTTGTAAGAGATGTTCCCGGTAGGCTGTTAGAGCACTGTGCAGAGCGAGTTGTTTCTTAGCTTCCCAGAGAGCTGGAAGCAAGATGCTTTGGGGCCCGTTAATTTTATACCCTGCTACTTTGCTGTAGTTGTTGATTATTTCTAATAGTTTTTCTGTGGATTCTTTGGGGTTTTCTATGTATAAGATCATGTCGTCTGCAAACAACGCGAGTTTTACTTCTTCGTTACCGATTTGGATTCCTTTCATTTTTTTTTCCTGCCGAATTGCTCTGGCCAGCACCTCCAGTACTATGTTGAATAGGAGTGGTGAAAGTGGGCACCCTTGTCTTGTTCCTGTCCTCAGAGGGATGGCTTTCAGCTTTTGTCCATTGAGTATGATGTTGGCTGTGGGTCTATCATATATGGCCTTTATTATGTTGAGGTACTTTCCTTCTATACCCGTTTTACTGAGGGTTTTTATCATAAATGGGTGTTGGATCTTGTCGAATGCTTTCTCTGCGTCTATTGAGATGATCATGTGGTTTTTGTTTTTCATTTTGTTGATGTAGTGTATCACGTTGATTGACTTGCGGGTGTTGAACCATCCCTGTGTCCCTGGTATAAATCCCACTTGATCATGGTGTATAATCTTTTTGATGTATTGCTGTAATCGGTTTGCCAAAATTTGGTTGAGGATTTTTGCATCTATGTTCATCAGTGATATCGGCCTGTAGTTCTCCTTCTTTGTGTTGTCCTTGTCAGGTTTGGGGATCAGAGTGATGTTGGCTTCATAGAATGTGTTAGGGAGTTCTCCATCTTTCTCAATTTTCTGGAACAGTTTGAGGAGAATAGGTACAAAGAACTCACACTGCTTAACAACAAAAAAACAAACAACCCGATCAAAAAATGGGCAGAGGACATGAACAGACATTTCTCCAAAGAAGATATGAACATGGCCAATAGACACATGAAAAGATGTTCATCATCGCTAATCATCAGGGAAATGCAAATCAAAACTACACTAAGATATCACCTTACCCCCGTTAGATTGGCAAAAACATCCAAAACCAAGAACGACAAATGTTGCAGAGGTTGTGGAGAAAGAGGAACCCTCATACACTGTTGGTGGGAATGCAAACTGGTACAGCCACTATGGAAAACAGTATGGAGATTTCTCAAAAAGTTAAAAATAGAAATACCCTATGACCCAGCCATCCCATTACTGGGTATCTATCCTAAGAACCTGATATCAGATATCTCAAGAGTCCGTTGCACCCCTATGTTCATCGCAGCATTATTTACAATAGCCAAGACGTGGAACCAGCCTACATGCCCAGAAACTGATGATTGGATAAAGAAGATGTGGTATATATACACAATGGAATACTACTCAGCCATAAAAAAAGACGAAAGTGGCCCCTTCACAACAATGTGGATGGACCTCGAGGGCATTATGTTAAGCGAAATAAGTCAGTCAGAGAAAGACGAACTCTATATGACTCCACTCATAGGTGGAAATTAGTATATTGAGAAGGAGATCTGATCAGTGGTTACCAGGGAAAAGGGGGGGTGGGGGGAGGGCACGGAGGGGGAAGTGGTGTTCCCACAACATGACTAACAAAAATGTACAACTGAAATTTCACAAGCTTGTAATCCGTCATAAGATTAATAAACAAACAAACAAACAAACAAAAAAAGATGCTTTGGGGCCCATCTGCCCCTATGGAAAGAACGCAGCACTTTCTGCCTTGCAGCTCTAGGGCAATGTAGCACACCCAGAGCAGAAGTTCTACTTCAGCCAGATCAGGCCCGCAAAGAAACTGCGTTTCACAGGCCTTTGTAAGAGATGTTCCCGGTAGGCTGTTAGAGCACTGTGCAGAGCGAGTTGTTTCTTAGCTTCCCAAAGAGCTGGAAGCAAAATGCTTTGAGACTCATCTGCCCCTTTGGAAAGAAGGCAGCACTTTGTGCCTTGCAGGTCTAGGGCAATGTAGCACACCCAGAGCAGAAGTTCTACTTCAGCTAGATCAGACCTGCAAAGAAACTGCGTTTCACAGGCCTTTGTAAGAGATGTTCCCGGTAGGCTGTTAGAGCACTGTGCAGAGCGAGTTGTTTCTCAGCTTCCCAAAAAGCCGGAAGCAAGATGCTTTTGGGCCCTTCTCACCCTTTGGAAAGAAGGCAGCACTTTGTGCCTTGCAGCTCTAGGGCAATGTAGCACACCCAGAGCAGATGTTCTACTTCTCCCAGGTCAGGCCTGAAAAGAAACTGCGTTTCACAGGCCTTTGTAAGAGATGTTCCCTGTAGGCTGTTAGAGCACTGTGCAGAGCGAGTTGTTTCTTAGCTTCCCAAAGAGCTGGAAGCAAGATGCTTTAGGGGCCATCTGCCCTTAAGGAAAGAAGGCAGCACTTTGTGCCTTGCAGCTCTAGGGCAATGTAGCACACCCAGAGCAGATGTTCTACTTCTGCCAGGTCAGGCCTGCAAAGACACTTCGTTTCACAGGCCCTTGTAGGAGATGTTCCCGGTAGGCTGTAAGAGCACTGTGCAGAGCGACTAGTTTCTTAGCTTCCCAGAGAGCTGGCAGCAAGATGCTTTGGGGCCCATCTGCCCCTATGGAAAGAACGCAGCACTTTGTGCCTTGCAGCTCTAGGGCAATGCAGCACACCCCGAGCAGAAGTTCTACTTCAGCCAGATCAGGCCCGCAAAGAAACTGCGTTTCACAGGCCTTTGGAAGAGATGTTCCCGGTAGGCTGTTAGAGCACTGTGCAGAGCGAGTTGTTTCTTAGCTTCCCAAAGAGCTGGAAGGAAGATACTTTAGGGGCCATCTGCCCTTAAGGAAAGAAGGCAGCACTTTGTGCCTTGCATCTCTAGGGCAATGTAGCACACCCAGAGCAGAAGTTCTACTTCAGCCAGATCATGCCCGCAAAGAAACTGCGTTTCACAAGCCTTTGTAAGAGATGTTCCCGGTAGGCTGTTAGAGCACTGTGCAGAGCGAGTTGTTTCTTAGATTCCCAACGAGCTGGAAGCAAGATGCTTTAGGGGCCATCTGCCCTTAAGGAAAGAAGGCAGCACTTTGTGCCTTGCAGCTCTAGGGCAATCTAGAACACCCAGAGCAGATGTTCTACTTCTGCCAGGTCAGGCCTGCAAAGAAACTTCGTTTCACAGGCCTTTGTAAGAGATGTTGCCGGTAGGCTGTAAGAGCACTGTGCAGAGCGACTTATTTCTTAGCTTCCCAGAGAGCTGGAAGCAAGATGCTTTGGGGCCCTTCTCACCCTTTGGAAAGAAGGCAGCACTTTGTGCCTTGCAGCTCTAGGGCAATGTAGCACACCCAGAGCAGAAGTTCTACTTCAGCTAGATCAGACCTGCAAAGAAACTGCGTTTCACAGGCCTTTGTAAGAGATGTTCCCTGTAGGCTGTTAGAGCACTGTGCAGAGCGAGTTGTTTCTTAGCTTCCCAAAGAGCTGGAAGCAAGATGCTTTAGGGGCCATCTGCCCTTAAGGAAAGAAGGCAGCACTTTGTGCCTTGCAGCTCTAGGGCAATGTAGCACACCCAGAGCAGATGTTCTACTTCTGCCAGGTCAGGCCTGCAAAGAAACTTCGTTTCACAGGCCCTTGTAAGAGATGTTCCCGGTAGGCTGTTAGAGCACTGTGCAGAGCGACTTGTTTCTTAGCTTCCCAAAGAGCTGGAAGCAAGATGCTTTGGGGCCCTTCTCACCCTTTGGAAAGAAGGCAGCACTTTGTGCCTTGCAGCTCTAGGGCAATGTAGCACACCCACAGCAGAAGTTCTACTTAAGCCAGATCTGGCCCGCAAAGAAACTGCGTTTCACAGGCCTTTGTAAGAGATGTTCCCGGTAGGCTGTTAGAGCACTGTGCAGAGCGAGTTGTTTCTTAGCTTCCCAGAGAGCTGGAAGCAAGATGCTTTGGGGCCCGTTAATTTTATACCCTTCTACTTTGCTGTAGTTGTTGATTATTTCTAATAGTTTTTCTGTGGATTCTTTGGGGTTTTCTATGTATAAGATCATGTCGTCTGCAAACAACGCGAGTTTTACTTCTTCGTTACCGATTTGGATTCCTTTCATTTTTTTTCCTGCCGAATTGCTCTGGCCAGCACCTCCAGTACTATGTTGAATAGGAGTGGTGAAAGTGGGCACCCTTGTCTTGTTCCTGTCCTCAGAGGGATGGCTTTCAGCTTTTGTCCATTGAGTATGATGTTGGCTGTGGGTCTATCATATATGGCCTTTATTATGTTGAGGTACTTTCCTTCTATACCCGTTTTACTGAGGGTTTTTATCATAAATGGGTGTTGGATCTTGTCGAATGCTTTCTCTGCGTCTATTGAGATGATCATGTGGTTTTTGTTTTTCATTTTGTTGATGTAGTGTATCACGTTGATTGACTTGCGGGTGTTGAACCATCCCTGTGTCCCTGGTATAAATCCCACTTGATCATGGTGTATAATCTTTTTGATGTATTGCTGTAATCGGTTTGCCAAAATTTGGTTGAGGATTTTTGCATCTATGTTCATCAGTGATATCGGCCTGTAGTTCTCCTTCTTTGTGTTGTCCTTGTCAGGTTTGGGGATCAGAGTGATGTTGGCTTCATAGAATGTGTTAGGGAGTTCTCCATCTTTCTCAATTTTCTGGAACAGTTTGAGGAGAATAGGTACAAAGAACTCACACTGCTTAACAACAAAAAAACAAACAACCCGATCAAAAAATGGGCAGAGGACATGAACAGACATTTCTCCAAAGAAGATATGAACATGGCCAATAGACACATGAAAAGATGTTCATCATCGCTAATCATCAGGGAAATGCAAATCAAAACTACACTAAGATATCACCTTACCCCCGTTAGATTGGCAAAAACATCCAAAACCAAGAACGACAAATGTTGCAGAGGTTGTGGAGAAAGAGGAACCCTCATACACTGTTGGTGGGAATGCAAACTGGTACAGCCACTATGGAAAACAGTATGGAGATTTCTCAAAAAGTTAAAAATAGAAATACCCTATGACCCAGCCATCCCATTACTGGGTATCTATCCTAAGAACCTGATATCAGATATCTCAAGAGTCCGTTGCACCCCTATGTTCATCGCAGCATTATTTACAATAGCCAAGACGTGGAACCAGCCTACATGCCCAGAAACTGATGATTGGATAAAGAAGATGTGGTATATATACACAATGGAATACTACTCAGCCATAAAAAAAGACGAAAGTGGCCCCTTCACAACAATGTGGATGGACCTCGAGGGCATTATGTTAAGCGAAATAAGTCAGTCAGAGAAAGACGAACTCTATATGACTCCACTCATAGGTGGAAATTAGTATATTGAGAAGGAGATCTGATCGGTGGTTACCAGGGAAAAGGGGGGGTGGGGGGAGGGCACGGAGGGGGAAGTGGTGTTCCCACAACATGACTAACAAAAATGTACAACTGAAATTTCACAAGCTTGTAATCCGTCATAAGATTAATAAACAAACAAACAAACAAACAAAAAAAGATGCTTTGGGGCCCATCTGCCCCTATGGAAAGAACGCAGCACTTTCTGCCTTGCAGCTCTAGGGCAATGTAGCACACCCAGAGCAGAAGTTCTACTTCAGCCAGATCAGGCCCGCAAAGAAACTGCGTTTCACAGGCCTTTGTAAGAGATGTTCCCGGTAGGCTGTTAGAGCACTGTGCAGAGCGAGTTGTTTCTTAGCTTCCCAAAGAGCTGGAAGCAAGATGCTTTGGGGCCCTTCTCACCCTTTGGAAAGAAGGCAGCACTTTGTGCCTTGCAGCTCTAGGGCAATGTAGCACACCCAGAGCAGAAGTTCTACTTCAGCCAGATCAGGCCCGCAAAGAAACTGCGTTTCACAGGCCTTTGTAAGAGATGTTCCCGGTAGGCTGTTAGAGCACTGTGCAGAGCGAGTTGTTTCTTAGATTCCCAACGAGCTGGAAGCAAGATGCTTTAGGGGCCATCTGCCCTTAAGGAAAGAAGGCAGCACTTTGTGCCTTGCAGCTCTAGGGCAATGTAGCACACCCAGAGCAGATGTTCTACTTCTGCCAGGTCAGGCCTGCAAAGAAACTTCGTTTCACAGGCCTTTGTAAGAGATGTTGCCGGTAGGCTGTAAGAGCACTGTGCAGAGCGACTTATTTCTTAGCTTCCCAGAGAGCTGGAAGCAAGATGCTTTGGGGCCCTTCTCACCCTTTGGAAAGAAGGCAGCACTTTGTGCCTTGCAGCTGTAGGGCAATGTAGCACACCCACAGCAGAAGTTCTACTTAAGCCAGATCTGGCCCGCAAAGAAACTGCGTTTCACAGGCCTTTGTAAGAGATGTTCCCGGTAGGCTGTTAGAGCACTGTGCAGAGCGAGTTGTTTCTTAGCTTCCCAGAGAGCTGGAAGCAAGATGCTTTGGGGCCCGTTAATTTTATACCCTGCTACTTTGCTGTAGTTGTTGATTATTTCTAATAGTTTTTCTGTGGATTCTTTGGGGTTTTCTATGTATAAGATCATGTCGTCTGCAAACAACGCGAGTTTTACTTCTTCGTTACCGATTTGGATTCCTTTCATTTTTTTTTCCTGCCGAATTGCTCTGGCCAGCACCTCCAGTACTATGTTGAATAGGAGTGGTGAAAGTGGGCACCCTTGTCTTGTTCCTGTCCTCAGAGGGATGGCTTTCAGCTTTTGTCCATTGAGTATGATGTTGGCTGTGGGTCTATCATATATGGCCTTTATTATGTTGAGGTACTTTCCTTCTATACCCGTTTTACTGAGGGTTTTTATCATAAATGGGTGTTGGATCTTGTCGAATGCTTTCTCTGCGTCTATTGAGATGATCATGTGGTTTTTGTTTTTCATTTTGTTGATGTAGTGTATCACGTTGATTGACTTGCGGGTGTTGAACCATCCCTGTGTCCCTGGTATAAATCCCACTTGATCATGGTGTATAATCTTTTTGATGTATTGCTGTAATCGGTTTGCCAAAATTTGGTTGAGGATTTTTGCATCTATGTTCATCAGTGATATCGGCCTGTAGTTCTCCTTCTTTGTGTTGTCCTTGTCAGGTTTGGGGATCAGAGTGATGTTGGCTTCATAGAATGTGTTAGGGAGTTCTCCATCTTTCTCAATTTTCTGGAACAGTTTGAGGAGAATAGGTACAAAGAACTCACACTGCTTAACAACAAAAAAACAAACAACCCGATCAAAAAATGGGCAGAGGACATGAACAGACATTTCTCCAAAGAAGATATGAACATGGCCAATAGACACATGAAAAGATGTTCATCATCGCTAATCATCAGGGAAATGCAAATCAAAACTACACTAAGATATCACCTTACCCCCGTTAGATTGGCAAAAACATCCAAAACCAAGAACGACAAATGTTGCAGAGGTTGTGGAGAAAGAGGAACCCTCATACACTGTTGGTGGGAATGCAAACTGGTACAGCCACTATGGAAAACAGTATGGAGATTTCTCAAAAAGTTAAAAATAGAAATACCCTATGACCCAGCCATCCCATTACTGGGTATCTATCCTAAGAACCTGATATCAGATATCTCAAGAGTCCGTTGCACCCCTATGTTCATCGCAGCATTATTTACAATAGCCAAGACGTGGAACCAGCCTACATGCCCAGAAACTGATGATTGGATAAAGAAGATGTGGTATATATACACAATGGAATACTACTCAGCCATAAAAAAAGACGACATTGGCCCATTCACAACAATGTGGATGGACCTCGAGGGCATTATGTTAAGCGAAATAAGTCAGTCAGAGAAAGACGAACTCTATATGACTCCACTCATAGGTGGAAATTAGTATATTGAGAAGGAGATCTGATCGGTGGTTACCAGGGAAAAGAGGGGGTGGGGGGAGGGCACGGAGGGGGAAGTGGTGTTCCCACAACATGACTAACCAAAATGTACAAATGAAGTTTCACAAGCTTGTAATCCATCATAACATTAATAAACAAACAAACAAACAAAAAAAGATGCTTTGGGGCCCATCTGCCCCTATGGAAAGAACGCAGCACTTTCTGCCTTGCAGCTCTAGGGCAATGTAGCACACCAAGAGCAGAAGTTCTACTTCAGCCAGATCAGGCCCGCAAAGAAAGTGCGTTTCACAGGCCTTTGTAAGAGATGTTCCCGGTAGGCTGTTAGAGCACTGTGCAGAGCGAGTTGTTTCTTAGCTTCCCAAAGAGCTGGAAGCAAGATGCTTTGAGGCCCTTCTCACCCTTTGGAAAGAAGGCAGCACTTTGTGCCTTGCAGCTCTAGGGCAATGTAGCACACCCCGAGCAGAAGTTCTACTTCAGCCAGATCTGGCCTGCAAAGAAACTGCGTTCCACAGGCCTTTGTAAGAGATGTTCCCGGTAGGCTGTTAGAGCACTGTGCAGAGCGAGTTGTTTCTTAGCTTCCCAACGAGCTGGAAGCAAGATGCTTTAGGGGCCATCTGCCCTTAAGGAAAGAAGGCAGCACTTTGTGCCTTGCAGCTCTAGGGCAATGTAGCACACCCAGAGCAGATGTTCTACTTCTCATAGGTCAGGCCTGCAAAGAAACTTCGTTTCACAGGCATTGTAAGAGATGTTCCCGGTATGCTGTAAGAGCACTGTGCAGAGCGACATGTTTCTTAGCTTCCCAGAGAGGTGGAAGCAAGATGCTTTGGGGCCCTTCTCACCCTTTGGAAAGAAGGCAGCACTTTGTGCCTTGCAGCTCTAGGGCAATGTAGCACACCCAGAGCAGAAGTTCTACTTCAGGGATATCAGGCCTGCAAAGAAACTGCGTTTCACCGGCCTTCGTAAGAGATGTTCCCTGTAGGCTGTTAGAGCACTGTGCAGAGCGAGTTCTTTCTTAGCTTCCCAAAGAGCTGGAAGCAAGATGCTTTAGGGGCCATCTGCCCTTAAGGAAAGAAGGCAGCACTTTGTGCCTTGCATCTCTAGGGCAATGTAGCACACCCAGAGCAGATGTTCTACTTCTGCCAGGTCAGGCCTGCAAAGAAACTGCGTTTCACAGGCCCTTGTAAGAGATGTTCCCGGTAGGCTGTTAGAGCACTGTGCAGAGCGACTTGTTTCTTAGCTTCCCAAAGAGCTGGAAGCAAGATGCTTTGGGGCCCTTCTCACCCTTTGAAAAGAAGGCAGCACTTTGTGCCTTGCAGCTCTAGGGCAATGTAGCACACCCCGAGCAGAAGTTCTACTTCAGCCAGATCAGGCCCGCAAAGAAACTGCGTTTCACAGCCCTTTGTAAGAGATGCTCCCGGTAGGCTGTTAGAGCACTGTGCAGAGCGAGTTGTTTCTTAGCTTCCCAGAGAGCTGGAAGCAAGATGCTTTGGGGCCCGTTAATTTTATTCCCTGCTACTTTGCTGTAGTTGTTGATTATTTCTAATAGTTTTTCTGTGGATTCTTTAGGGTTTTCTATGTATAAGATCATGTCATCTGCAAACAACGCGAGTTTTACTTCTTCGTTACCTATTTGGATTCCTTTCAGTTTTTTTTCGTGCCGAATTGCTCTGGCCAGCACCTCCAGTACTATGTTGAATAGGAGTGGTGAAAGTGGGCACCCTTGTCTTGTTCCTGTCCTCAGAGGGATGGCTTTCAGCTTTTGTCCATTGAGTATGATGTTGGCTGTGGGTCTATCATATATGGCCTTTATTATGTTGAGGTACTTTCCTTCTATACCCATTTTACTGAGGGTTTTTATCATAAATGGGTGTTGGATCTTGTCGAATGCTTTCTCTGCGTCTATTGAGATGATCATGTGGTTTTTGTTTTTCATTTTGTTGATGTAGTGTATCACGTTGATTGACTTGCGGGTGTTGAACCATCCCTGTGTCCCTGGTATAAATCCCACTTGATCATGGTGTATAATCTTTTTGATGTATTGCTGTAATCGGTTTGCCAAAATTTTGTTGAGGATTTTTGCATCTATGTTCATCAGTGATATCGGCCTGTAGTTCTCCTTCTTTGTGTTGTCCTTGTCAGGTTTGGGGATCAGAGTGATGTTGGCTTCATAGAATGTGTTAGGGAGTTCTCCATCTTTCTCAATTTTCTGGAACAGTTTGAGGAGAATAGGTACAAAGAACTCACACTGCTTAACAACAAAAAAACAAACAACCCGATCAAAAAATGGGCAGAGGACATGAACAGACATTTCTCCAAAGAAGATATGAACATGGCCAATAGACACATGAAAAGATGTTCATCATCGCTAATCATCAGGGAAATGCAAATCAAAACTACACTAAGATATCACCTTACCCCCGTTAGATTGGCAAAAACATCCAAAACCAAGAACGACAAATGTTGCAGAGGTTGTGGACAAAGAGGAACCCTCATACACTGTTGGTGGGAATGCAAACTGGTACAGCCACTATGGAAAACAGTATGGAGATTTCTCAAAAAGTTAAAAATAGAAATACCCTATGACCCAGCCATCCCATTACTGGGTATCTATCCTAAGAACCTGATATCAGATATCTCAAGGGTCCGTTGCACCCCTATGTTCATCGCAGCATTATTTACAATAGCCAAGACGTGGAACCAGCCTACATGCCCAGAAACTGATGATTGGATAAAGAAGATGTGGTATATATACACAATGGAATACTACTCAGCCATAAAAAAAGACGAAAGTGGCCCATTCACAACAATGTGGATGGACCTCGAGGGCATTATGTTAAGCGAAATAAGTCAGTCAGAGAAAGACGAACTCTATATGACTCCACTCATAGGTGGAAATTAGTATATTGAGAAGGAGATCTGATCGGTGGTTACCAGGGAAAAGGGGGGGTGGGGGGAGGGCACGGAGGGGGAAGTGGTGTTCCCACAACATGACTAACAAAAATGTACAACTGAAATTTCACAAGCTTGTAATCCGTCATAAGATTAATAAACAAGCAAACAAACAAACAAAAAAAGATGCTTTGGGGCCCATCTGCCCCTATGGAAAGAACGCAGCACTTTCTGCCTTGCAGCTCTAGGGCAATGTAGCACACCCAGAGCAGAAGTTCTACTTCAGCCAGATCAGGCCCGCAAAGAAACTGCGTTTCACAGGCCCTTGTAAGAGATGTTCCCGGTAGGCTGTTAGAGCACTGTGCAGAGCGACTTGTTTCTTAGCTTCCCAAAGAGCTGGAAGCAAGATGCTTTGGGGCCCCTCTCACCCTTTGGAAAGAAGGCAGCACTTTGTGCCTTGCAGCTCTAGGGCAATGTAGCACACCCACTGCAGAAGTTCTACTTAAGCCAGATCTGGCCCGCAAAGAAACTGCGTTTCACAGGCCTTTGTAAGAGATGTTCCCGGTAGGCTGTTAGAGCACTGTGCAGAGCGAGTTGTTTCTTAGCTTCCCAAAGAGCTGGAAGCAAAATGCTTTGAGACTCATCTGCCCCTTTGGAAAGAAGGCAGCACTTTGTGCCTTGCAGCTCTAGGGCAATGTAGCACACCCAGAGCAGAAGTTCTACTTCAGCCAGATCAGGCCCGCAGAGAAACTGCGTTTCACAGGCCTTTGTAAGAGATGTTCCCGGTAGGCTGTTAGAGCACTGTGCAGAGCGAGTTGTTTCTTAGATTCCCAACGAGCTGGAAGCAAGATGCTTTAGGGGCCATCTGCCCTTAAGGAAAGAAGGCAGCACTTTGTGCCTTGCAGCTCTAGGGCAATGTAGCACACCCAGAGCAGATGTTCTACTTCTGCCAGGTCAGGCCTGCAAAGTAACTTCGTTTCACAGGCCTTTGTAAGAGATGTTGCCGGTAGGCTGTAAGAGCACTGTGCAGAGCGACTTATTTCTTAGCTTCCCAGAGAGCTGGAAGCAAGATGCTTTGGGGCCCTTCTCACCCTTTGGAAAGAAGGCAGCAGTTTGTGCCTTGCAGCTCTAGGGCAATGTAGCACACCCACAGCAGAAGTTCTACTTAAGCCAGATCTGGCCCGCAAAGAAACTGCGTTTCACAGGCCTTTGTAAGAGATGTTCCCGGTAGGCTGTTAGAGCACTGTGCAGAGCGAGTTGTTTCTTAGCTTCCCAGAGAGCTGGAAGCAAGATGCTTTGGGGCCCGTTAATTTTATACCCTGCTACTTTGCTGTAGTTGTTGATTATTTCTAATAGTTTTTCTGTGGATTCTTTGGGGTTTTCTATGTATAAGATCATGTCGTCTGCAAACAACGCGAGTTTTACTTCTTCGTTACCGATTTGGATTCCTTTCATTTTTTTTTCCTGCCGAATTGCTCTGGCCAGCACCTCCAGTACTATGTTGAATAGGAGTGGTGAAAGTGGGCACCCTTGTCTTGTTCCTGTCCTCAGAGGGATGGCTTTCAGCTTTTGTCCATTGAGTATGATGTTGGCTGTGGGTCTATCATATATGGCCTTTATTATGTTGAGGTACTTTCCTTCTATACCCGTTTTACTGAGGGTTTTTATCATAAATGGGTGTTGGATCTTGTCGAATGCTTTCTCTGCGTCTATTGAGATGATCATGTTGTTTTTGTTTTTCATTTTGTTGATGTAGTGTATCACGTTGATTGACTTGCGGGTGTTGAACCATCCCTGTGTCCCTGGTATAAATCCCACTTGATCATGGTGTATAATCTTTTTGATGTATTGCTGTAATCGGTTTGCCAAAATTTGGTTGAGGATTTTTGCATCTATGTTCATCAGTGATATCGGCCTGTAGTTCTCCTTCTTTGTGTTGTCCTTGTCAGGTTTGGGGATCAGAGTGATGTTGGCTTCATAGAATGTGTTAGGGAGTTCTCCATCTTTCTCAATTTTCTGGAACAGTTTGAGGAGAATAGGTACAAAGAACTCACACTGCTTAACAACAAAAAAACAAACAACCCGATCAAAAAATGGGCAGAGGACATGAACAGACATTTCTCCAAAGAAGATATGAACATGGCCAATAGACACATGAAAAGATGTTCATCATCGCTAATCATCAGGGAAATGCAAATCAAAACTACACTAAGATATCACCTTACCCCCGTTAGATTGGCAAAAACATCCAAAACCAAGAACGACAAATGTTGCAGAGGTTGTGGAGAAAGAGGAACCCTCATACACTGTTGGTGGGAATGCAAACTGGTACAGCCACTATGGAAAACAGTATGGAGATTTCTCAAAAAGTTAAAAATAGAAATACCCTATGACCCAGCCATCCCATTACTGGGTATCTATCCTAAGAACCTGATATCAGATATCTCAAGAGTCCGTTGCACCCCTATGTTCATCGCAGCATTATTTACAATAGCCAAGACGTGGAACCAGCCTACATGCCCAGAAACTGATGATTGGATAAAGAAGATGTGGTATATATACACAATGGAATACTACTCAGCCATAAAAAAAGACGAAAGTGGCCCCTTCACAACAATGTGGATGGACCTCGAGGGCATTATGTTAAGCGAAATAAGTCAGTCAGAGAAAGACGAACTCTATATGACTCCACTCATAGGTGGAAATTAGTATATTGAGAAGGAGATCTGATCGGTGGTTACCAGGGAAAAGGGGGGGTGGGGGGAGGGCACGGAGGGGGAAGTGGTGTTCCCACAACATGACTAACAAAAATGTACAACTGAAATTTCACAAGCTTGTAATCCGTCATAAGATTAATAAACAAACAAACAAACAAACAAAAAAAGATGCTTTGGGGCCCATCTGCCCCTATGGAAAGAACGCAGCACTTTCTGCCTTGCAGCTCTAGGGCAATGTAGCACACCCAGAGCAGAAGTTCTACTTCAGCCAGATCAGGCCCGCAAAGAAACTGCGTTTCACAGGCCTTTGTAAGAGATGTTCCCGGTAGGCTGTTAGAGCACTGTGCAGAGCGAGTTGTTTCTTAGCTTCCCAAAGAGCTGGAAGCAAGATGCTTTGGGGCCCTTCTCACCCTTTGGAAAGAAGGCAGCACTTTGTGCCTTGCAGCTCTAGGGCAATGTAGCACACCCAGAGCAGAAGTTCTACTTCAGCCAGATCAGGCCCGCAAAGAAACTGCGTTTCACAGGCCTTTGTAAGAGATGTTCCCGGTAGGCTGTTAGAGCACTGTGCAGAGCGAGTTGTTTCTTAGATTCCCAACGAGCTGGAAGCAAGATGCTTTAGGGGCCATCTGCCCTTAAGGAAAGAAGGCAGCACTTTGTGCCTTGCAGCTCTAGGGCAATGTAGCACACCCAGAGCAGATGTTCTACTTCTGCCAGGTCAGGCCTGCAAAGAAACTTCGTTTCACAGGCCTTTGTAAGAGATGTTGCCGGTAGGCTGTAAGAGCACTGTGCAGAGCGACTTATTTCTTAGCTTCCCAGAGAGCTGGAAGCAAGATGCTTTGGGGCCCTTCTCACCCTTTGGAAAGAAGGCAGCACTTTGTGCCTTGCAGCTGTAGGGCAATGTAGCACACCCACAGCAGAAGTTCTACTTAAGCCAGATCTGGCCCGCAAAGAAACTGCGTTTCACAGGCCTTTGTAAGAGATGTTCCCGGTAGGCTGTTAGAGCACTGTGCAGAGCGAGTTGTTTCTTAGCTTCCCAGAGAGCTGGAAGCAAGATGCTTTGGGGCCCGTTAATTTTATACCCTGCTACTTTGCTGTAGTTGTTGATTATTTCTAATAGTTTTTCTGTGGATTCTTTGGGGTTTTCTATGTATAAGATCATGTCGTCTGCAAACAACGCGAGTTTTACTTCTTCGTTACCGATTTGGATTCCTTTCATTTTTTTTTCCTGCCGAATTGCTCTGGCCAGCACCTCCAGTACTATGTTGAATAGGAGTGGTGAAAGTGGGCACCCTTGTCTTGTTCCTGTCCTCAGAGGGATGGCTTTCAGCTTTTGTCCATTGAGTATGATGTTGGCTGTGGGTCTATCATATATGGCCTTTATTATGTTGAGGTACTTTCCTTCTATACCCGTTTTACTGAGGGTTTTTATCATAAATGGGTGTTGGATCTTGTCGAATGCTTTCTCTGCGTCTATTGAGATGATCATGTGGTTTTTGTTTTTCATTTTGTTGATGTAGTGTATCACGTTGATTGACTTGCGGGTGTTGAACCATCCCTGTGTCCCTGGTATAAATCCCACTTGATCATGGTGTATAATCTTTTTGATGTATTGCTGTAATCGGTTTGCCAAAATTTGGTTGAGGATTTTTGCATCTATGTTCATCAGTGATATCGGCCTGTAGTTCTCCTTCTTTGTGTTGTCCTTGTCAGGTTTGGGGATCAGAGTGATGTTGGCTTCATAGAATGTGTTAGGGAGTTCTCCATCTTTCTCAATTTTCTGGAACAGTTTGAGGAGAATAGGTACAAAGAACTCACACTGCTTAACAACAAAAAAACAAACAACCCGATCAAAAAATGGGCAGAGGACATGAACAGACATTTCTCCAAAGAAGATATGAACATGGCCAATAGACACATGAAAAGATGTTCATCATCGCTAATCATCAGGGAAATGCAAATCAAAACTACACTAAGATATCACCTTACCCCCGTTAGATTGGCAAAAACATCCAAAACCAAGAACGACAAATGTTGCAGAGGTTGTGGAGAAAGAGGAACCCTCATACACTGTTGGTGGGAATGCAAACTGGTACAGCCACTATGGAAAACAGTATGGAGATTTCTCAAAAAGTTAAAAATAGAAATACCCTATGACCCAGCCATCCCATTACTGGGTATCTATCCTAAGAACCTGATATCAGATATCTCAAGAGTCCGTTGCACCCCTATGTTCATCGCAGCATTATTTACAATAGCCAAGACGTGGAACCAGCCTACATGCCCAGAAACTGATGATTGGATAAAGAAGATGTGGTATATATACACAATGGAATACTACTCAGCCATAAAAAAAGACGAAAGTGGCCCCTTCACAACAATGTGGATGGACCTCGAGGGCATTATGTTAAGCGAAATAAGTCAGTCAGAGAAAGACGAACTCTATATGACTCCACTCATAGGTGGAAATTAGTATATTGAGAAGGAGATCTGATCGGTGGTTACCAGGGAAAAGGGGGGGTGGGGGGAGGGCACGGAGGGGGAAGTGGTGTTCCCACAACATGACTAACAAAAATGTACAACTGAAATTTCACAAGCTTGTAATCCGTCATAAGATTAATAAACAAACAAACAAACAAACAAAAAAAGATGCTTTGGGGCCCATCTGCCCCTATGGAAAGAACGCAGCACTTTCTGCCTTGCAGCTCTAGGGCAATGTAGCACACCCAGAGCAGAAGTTCTACTTCAGCCAGATCAGGCCCGCAAAGAAACTGCGTTTCACAGGCCTTTGTAAGAGATGTTCCCGGTAGGCTGTTAGAGCACTGTGCAGAGCGAGTTGTTTCTTAGCTTCCCAAAGAGCTGGAAGCAAGATGCTTTGGGGCCCTTCTCACCCTTTGGAAAGAAGGCAGCACTTTGTGCCTTGCAGCTCTAGGGCAATGTAGCACACCCAGAGCAGAAGTTCTACTTCAGCCAGATCAGGCCCGCAAAGAAACTGCGTTTCACAGGCCTTTGTAAGAGATGTTCCCGGTAGGCTGTTAGAGCACTGTGCAGAGCGAGTTGTTTCTTAGATTCCCAACGAGCTGGAAGCAAGATGCTTTAGGGGCCATCTGCCCTTAAGGAAAGAAGGCAGCACTTTGTGCCTTGCAGCTCTAGGGCAATGTAGCACACCCAGAGCAGATGTTCTACTTCTGCCAGGTCAGGCCTGCAAAGAAACTTCGTTTCACAGGCCTTTGTAAGAGATGTTGCCGGTAGGCTGTAAGAGCACTGTGCAGAGCGACTTATTTCTTAGCTTCCCAGAGAGCTGGAAGCAAGATGCTTTGGGGCCCTTCTCACCCTTTGGAAAGAAGGCAGCACTTTGTGCCTTGCAGCTCTAGGGCAATGTAGCACACCCACAGCAGAAGTTCTACTTAAGCCAGATCTGGCCCGCAAAGAAACTGCGTTTCACAGGCCTTTGTAAGAGATGTTCCCGGTAGGCTGTTAGAGCACTGTGCAGAGCGAGTTGTTTCTTAGCTTCCCAGAGAGCTGGAAGCAAGATGCTTTGGGGCCCGTTAATTTTATACCCTGCTACTTTGCTGTAGTTGTTGATTATTTCTAATAGTTTTTCTGTGGATTCTTTGGGGTTTTCTATGTATAAGATCATGTCGTCTGCAAACAACGCGAGTTTTACTTCTTCGTTACCGATTTGGATTCCTTTCATTTTTTTTTCCTGCCGAATTGCTCTGGCCAGCACCTCCAGTACTATGTTGAATAGGAGTGGTGAAAGTGGGCACCCTTGTCTTGTTCCTGTCCTCAGAGGGATGGCTTTCAGCTTTTGTCCATTGAGTATGATGTTGGCTGTGGGTCTATCATATATGGCCTTTATTATGTTGAGGTACTTTCCTTCTATACCCGTTTTACTGAGGGTTTTTATCATAAATGGGTGTTGGATCTTGTCGAATGCTTTCTCTGCGTCTATTGAGATGATCATGTGGTTTTTGTTTTTCATTTTGTTGATGTAGTGTATCACGTTGATTGACTTGCGGGTGTTGAACCATCCCTGTGTCCCTGGTATAAATCCCACTTGATCATGGTGTATAATCTTTTTGATGTATTGCTGTAATCGGTTTGCCAAAATTTGGTTGAGGATTTTTGCATCTATGTTCATCAGTGATATCGGCCTGTAGTTCTCCTTCTTTGTGTTGTCCTTGTCAGGTTTGGGGATCAGAGTGATGTTGGCTTCATAGAATGTGTTAGGGAGTTCTCCATCTTTCTCAATTTTCTGGAACAGTTTGAGGAGAATAGGTACAAAGAACTCACACTGCTTAACAACAAAAAAACAAACAACCCGATCAAAAAATGGGCAGAGGACATGAACAGACATTTCTCCAAAGAAGATATGAACATGGCCAATAGACACATGAAAAGATGTTCATCATCGCTAATCATCAGGGAAATGCAAATCAAAACTACACTAAGATATCACCTTACCCCCGTTAGATTGGCAAAAACATCCAAAACCAAGAACGACAAATGTTGCAGAGGTTGTGGAGAAAGAGGAACCCTCATACACTGTTGGTGGGAATGCAAACTGGTACAGCCACTATGGAAAACAGTATGGAGATTTCTCAAAAAGTTAAAAATAGAAATACCCTATGACCCAGCCATCCCATTACTGGGTATCTATCCTAAGAACCTGATATCAGATATCTCAAGAGTCCGTTGCACCCCTATGTTCATCGCAGCATTATTTACAATAGCCAAGACGTGGAACCAGCCTACATGCCCAGAAACTGATGATTGGATAAAGAAGATGTGGTATATATACACAATGGAATACTACTCAGCCATAAAAAAAGACGAAAGTGGCCCCTTCACAACAATGTGGATGGACCTCGAGGGCATTATGTTAAGCGAAATAAGTCAGTCAGAGAAAGACGAACTCTATATGACTCCACTCATAGGTGGAAATTAGTATATTGAGAAGGAGATCTGATCGGTGGTTACCAGGGAAAAGGGGGGGTGGGGGGAGGGCACGGAGGGGGAAGTGGTGTTCCCACAACATGACTAACAAAAATGTACAACTGAAATTTCACAAGCTTGTAATCCGTCATAAGATTAATAAACAAACAAACAAACAAACAAAAAAAGATGCTTTGGGGCCCATCTGCCCCTATGGAAAGAACGCAGCACTTTCTGCCTTGCAGCTCTAGGGCAATGTAGCACACCCAGAGCAGAAGTTCTACTTCAGCCAGATCAGGCCCGCAAAGAAACTGCGTTTCACAGGCCTTTGTAAGAGATGTTCCCGGTAGGCTGTTAGAGCACTGTGCAGAGCGAGTTGTTTCTTAGCTTCCCAAAGAGCTGGAAGCAAGATGCTTTGGGGCCCTTCTCACCCTTTGGAAAGAAGGCAGCACTTTGTGCCTTGCAGCTCTAGGGCAATGTAGCACACCCAGAGCAGAAGTTCTACTTCAGCCAGATCAGGCCCGCAAAGAAACTGCGTTTCACAGGCCTTTGTAAGAGATGTTCCCGGTAGGCTGTTAGAGCACTGTGCAGAGCGAGTTGTTTCTTAGATTCCCAACGAGCTGGAAGCAAGATGCTTTAGGGGCCATCTGCCCTTAAGGAAAGAAGGCAGCACTTTGTGCCTTGCAGCTCTAGGGCAATGTAGCACACCCAGAGCAGATGTTCTACTTCTGCCAGGTCAGGCCTGCAAAGAAACTTCGTTTCACAGGCCTTTGTAAGAGATGTTGCCGGTAGGCTGTAAGAGCACTGTGCAGAGCGACTTATTTCTTAGCTTCCCAGAGAGCTGGAAGCAAGATGCTTTGGGGCCCTTCTCACCCTTTGGAAAGAAGGCAGCACTTTGTGCCTTGCAGCTCTAGGGCAATGTAGCACACCCACAGCAGAAGTTCTACTTAAGCCAGATCTGGCCCGCAAAGAAACTGCGTTTCACAGGCCTTTGTAAGAGATGTTCCCGGTAGGCTGTTAGAGCACTGTGCAGAGCGAGTTGTTTCTTAGCTTCCCAGAGAGCTGGAAGCAAGATGCTTTGGGGCCCGTTAATTTTATACCCTGCTACTTTGCTGTAGTTGTTGATTATTTCTAATAGTTTTTCTGTGGATTCTTTGGGGTTTTCTATGTATAAGATCATGTCGTCTGCAAACAACGCGAGTTTTACTTCTTCGTTACCGATTTGGATTCCTTTCATTTTTTTTTCCTGCCGAATTGCTCTGGCCAGCACCTCCAGTACTATGTTGAATAGGAGTGGTGAAAGTGGGCACCCTTGTCTTGTTCCTGTCCTCAGAGGGATGGCTTTCAGCTTTTGTCCATTGAGTATGATGTTGGCTGTGGGTCTATCATATATGGCCTTTATTATGTTGAGGTACTTTCCTTCTATACCCGTTTTACTGAGGGTTTTTATCATAAATGGGTGTTGGATCTTGTCGAATGCTTTCTCTGCGTCTATTGAGATGATCATGTGGTTTTTGTTTTTCATTTTGTTGATGTAGTGTATCACGTTGATTGACTTGCGGGTGTTGAACCATCCCTGTGTCCCTGGTATAAATCCCACTTGATCATGGTGTATAATCTTTTTGATGTATTGCTGTAATCGGTTTGCCAAAATTTGGTTGAGGATTTTTGCATCTATGTTCATCAGTGATATCGGCCTGTAGTTCTCCTTCTTTGTGTTGTCCTTGTCAGGTTTGGGGATCAGAGTGATGTTGGCTTCATAGAATGTGTTAGGGAGTTCTCCATCTTTCTCAATTTTCTGGAACAGTTTGAGGAGAATAGGTACAAAGAACTCACACTGCTTAACAACAAAAAAACAAACAACCCGATCAAAAAATGGGCAGAGGACATGAACAGACATTTCTCCAAAGAAGATATGAACATGGCCAATAGACACATGAAAAGATGTTCATCATCGCTAATCATCAGGGAAATGCAAATCAAAACTACACTAAGATATCACCTTACCCCCGTTAGATTGGCAAAAACATCCAAAACCAAGAACGACAAATGTTGCAGAGGTTGTGGAGAAAGAGGAACCCTCATACACTGTTGGTGGGAATGCAAACTGGTACAGCCACTATGGAAAACAGTATGGAGATTTCTCAAAAAGTTAAAAATAGAAATACCCTATGACCCAGCCATCCCATTACTGGGTATCTATCCTAAGAACCTGATATCAGATATCTCAAGAGTCCGTTGCACCCCTATGTTCATCGCAGCATTATTTACAATAGCCAAGACGTGGAACCAGCCTACATGCCCAGAAACTGATGATTGGATAAAGAAGATGTGGTATATATACACAATGGAATACTACTCAGCCATAAAAAAAGACGAAAGTGGCCCCTTCACAACAATGTGGATGGACCTCGAGGGCATTATGTTAAGCGAAATAAGTCAGTCAGAGAAAGACGAACTCTATATGACTCCACTCATAGGTGGAAATTAGTATATTGAGAAGGAGATCTGATCGGTGGTTACCAGGGAAAAGGGGGGTGGGGGGAGGGCACGGAGGGGGAAGTGGTGTTCCCACAACATGACTAACAAAAATGTACAACTGAAATTTCACAAGCTTGTAATCCGTCATAAGATTAATAAACAAACAAACAAACAAACAAAAAAAGATGCTTTGGGGCCCATCTGCCCCTATGGAAAGAACGCAGCACTTTCTGCCTTGCAGCTCTAGGGCAATGTAGCACACCCAGAGCAGAAGTTCTACTTCAGCCAGATCAGGCCCGCAAAGAAACTGCGTTTCACAGGCCTTTGTAAGAGATGTTCCCGGTAGGCTGTTAGAGCACTGTGCAGAGCGAGTTGTTTCTTAGCTTCCCAAAGAGCTGGAAGCAAGATGCTTTTGGGCCCTTCTCACCCTTTGGAAAGAAGGCAGCACTTTGTGCCTTGCAGCTCTAGGGCAATGTAGCACACCCAGAGCAGATGTTCTACTTCTCCCAGGTCAGGCCTGAAAAGAAACTGCGTTTCACAGGCCTTTGTAAGAGATGTTCCCTGTAGGCTGTTAGAGCACTGTGCAGAGCGAGTTGTTTCTTAGCTTCCCAAAGAGCTGGAAGCAAGATGCTTTAGGGGCCATCTGCCCTTAAGGAAAGAAGGCAGCACTTTGTGCCTTGCATCTCTAGGGCAATGTAGCACACCCAGAGCAGATGTTCTACTTCTGCCAGGTCAGGCCTGCAAAGACACTTCGTTTCACAGGCCCTTGTAGGAGATGTTCCCGGTAGGCTGTAAGAGCACTGTGCAGAGCGACTAGTTTCTTAGCTTCCCAGAGAGCTGGCAGCAAGATGCTTTGGGGCCCATCTGCCCCTATGGAAAGAACGCAGCACTTTGTGCCTTGCAGCTCTAGGGCAATGCAGCACACCCCGAGCAGAAGTTCTACTTCAGTCAGATCAGGCCCGCAAAGAAACTGCGTTTCACAGGCCTTTGGAAGAGATGTTCCCGGTAGGCTGTTAGAGCACTGTGCAGAGCGAGTTGTTTCTTAGCTTCCCAAAGAGCTGGAAGGAAGATACTTTAGGGGCCATCTGCCCTTAAGGAAAGAAGGCAGCACTTTGTGCCTTGCATCTCTAGGGCAATGTAGCACACCCAGAGCAGAAGTTCTACTTCAGCCAGATCATGCCCGCAAAGAAACTGCGTTTCACAGGCCTTTGTAAGAGATGTTCCCGGTAGGCTGTTAGAATACTGTGCAGAGCGAGTTGTTTCTTAGATTCCCAACGAGCTGGAAGCAAGATGCTTTAGGGGCCATCTGCCCTTAAGGAAAGAAGGCAGCACTTTGTGCCTTGCAGCTCTAGGGCAATCTAGCACACCCAGAGCAGATGTTCTACTTCTGCCAGGTCAGGCCTGCAAAGAAACTTCGTTTCACAGGCCTTTGTAAGAGATGTTGCCGGTAGGCTGTAAGAGCACTGTGCAGAGCGACTTATTTCTTAGCTTCCCAGAGAGCTGGAAGCAAGATGCTTTGGGGCCCTTCTCACCCTTTGGAAAGAAGGCAGCACTTTGTGCCTTGCAGCTCTAGGGCAATGTAGCACACCCAGAGCAGAAGTTCTACTTCAGCTAGATCAGACCTGCAAAGAAACTGCGTTTCACAGGCCTTTGTAAGAGATGTTCCCTGTAGGCTGTTAGAGCACTGTGCAGAGCGAGTTGTTTCTTAGCTTACCAAAGAGCTGGAAGCAAGATGCTTTAGGGGCCATCTGCCCTTAAGGAAAGAAGGCAGCACTTTGTGCCTTGCAGCTCTAGGGCAATGTAGCAGACCCAGAGCAGATGTTCTACTTCTGCCAGGTCAGGCCTGCAAAGAAACTTCGTTTCACAGGCCCTTGTAAGAGATGTTCCCGGTAGGCTGTTAGAGCACTGTGCAGAGCGACTTGTTTCTTAGCTTCCCAAAGAGCTGGAAGCAAGATGCTTTGGGGCCCTTCTCACCCTTTGGAAAGAAGGCAGCACTTTGTGCCTTGCAGCTCTAGGGCAATGTAGCACACCCACAGCAGAAGTTCTACTTAAGCCAGATCTGGCCCGCAAAGAAACTGCGTTTCACAGGCCTTTGTAAGAGATGTTCCCGGTAGGCTGTTAGAGCACTGTGCAGAGCGAGTTGTTTCTTAGCTTCCCAGAGAGCTGGAAGCAAGATGCTTTGGGGCCCGTTAATTTTATACCCTGCTACTTTGCTGTAGTTGTTGATTATTTCTAATAGTTTTTCTGTGGATTCTTTGGGGTTTTCTATGTATAAGATCATGTCGTCTGCAAACAACGTGAGTTTTACTTCTTCGTTACCGATTTGGATTCCTTTCATTTTTTTTCCTGCCGAATTGCTCTGGCCAGCACCTCCAGTACTATGTTGAATAGGAGTGGTGAAAGTGGGCACCCTTGTCTTGTTCCTGTCCTCAGAGGGATGGCTTTCAGCTTTTGTCCATTGAGTATGATGTTGGCTGTGGGTCTATCATATATGGCCTTTATTATGTTGAGGTACTTTCCTTCTATACCCGTTTTACTGAGGGTTTTTATCATAAATGGGTGTTGGATCTTGTCGAATGCTATCTCTGCGTCTATTGAGATGATCATGTGGTTTTTGTTTTTCATTTTGTTGATGTAGTGTATCACGTTGATTGACTTGCGGGTGTTGAACCATCCCTGTGTCCCTGGTATAAATCCCACTTGATCATGGTTTATAATCTTTTTGATGTATTGCTGTAATCGGTTTGCCAAAATTTGGTTGAGGATTTTTGCATCTATGTTCATCAGTGATATCGGCCTGTAGTTCTCCTTCTTTGTGTTGTCCTTGTCAGGTTTGGGGATCAGAGTGATGTTGGCTTCATAGAATGTGTTAGGGAGTTCTCCATCTTTCTCAATTTTCTGGAACAGTTTGAGGAGAATAGGTACAAAGAACTCACACTGCTTAACAACAAAAAAACAAACAACCCGATCAAAAAATGGGCAGAGGACATGAACAGACATTTCTCCAAAGAAGATATGAACATGGCCAATAGACACATGAAAAGATGTTCATCATCGCTAATCATCAGGGAAATGCAAATCAAAACTACACTAAGATATCACCTTACCCCCGTTAGATTGGCAAAAACATCCAAAACCAAGAACGACAAATGTTGCAGAGGTTGTGGAGAAAGAGGAACCCTCATACACTGTTGGTGGGAATGCAAACTGGTACAGCCACTATGGAAAACAGTATGGAGATTTCTCAAAAAGTTAAAAATAGAAATACCCTATGACCCAGCCATCCCATTACTGGGTATCTATCCTAAGAACCTGATATCAGATATCTCAAGAGTCCGTTGCACCCCTATGTTCATCGCAGCATTATTTACAATAGCCAAGACGTGGAACCAGCCTACATGCCCAGAAACTGATGATTGGATAAAGAAGATGTGGTATATATACACAATGGAATACTACTCAGCCATAAAAAAAGACGAAAGTGGCCCCTTCACAACAATGTGGATGGACCTCGAGGGCATTATGTTAAGCGAAATAAGTCAGTCAGAGAAAGACGAACTCTATATGACTCCACTCATAGGTGGAAATTAGTATATTGAGAAGGAGATCTGATCGGTGGTTACCAGGGAAAAGGGGGGGTGGGGGGAGGGCACGGAGGGGGAAGTGGTGTTCCCACAACATGACTAACAAAAATGTACAACTGAAATTTCACAAGCTTGTAATCCGTCATAAGATTAATAAACAAACAAACAAACAAACAAAAAAAGATGCTTTGGGGCCCATCTGCCCCTATGGAAAGAACGCAGCACTTTCTGCCTTGCAGCTCTAGGGCAATGTAGCACACCCAGAGCAGAAGTTCTACTTCAGCCAGATCAGGCCCGCAAAGAAACTGCGTTTCACAGGCCTTTGTAAGAGATGTTCCCGGTAGGCTGTTAGAGCACTGTGCAGAGCGAGTTGTTTCTTAGCTTCCCAAAGAGCTGGAAGCAAAATGCTTTGAGACTCATCTGCCCCTTTGGAAAGAAGGCAGCACTTTGTGCCTTGCAGGTCTAGGGCAATGTAGCACACCCAGAGCAGAAGTTCTACTTCAGCTAGATCAGACCTGCAAAGAAACTGCGTTTCACAGGCCTTTGTAAGAGATGTTCCCGGTAGGCTGTTAGAGCACTGTGCAGAGCGAGTTGTTTCTCAGCTTCCCAAACAGCCGGAAGCAAGATGCTTTTGGGCACTTCTCACCCTTTGGAAAGAAGGCAGCACTTTGTGCCTTGCAGCTCTAGGGCAATGTAGCCCACCCAGAGCAGATGTTCTACTTCTGCCAGGTCAGGCCTGCAAAGAAACTTCGTTTCACAGGCCTTTGTAAGAGATGTTGCCGGTAGGCTGTAAGAGCACTGTGCAGAGCGACTTATTACTTAGCTTGCCAGAGAGCTGGAAGCAAGATGCTTTGGGGCCCTTCTCACCCTTTGGAAAGAAGGCAGCACTTTGTGCCTTGCAGCTCTAGGGCAATGTAGCACACCCACAGCAGAAGTTCTACTTAAGCCAGATCTGGCCCGCAAAGAAACTGCGTTTCACAGGCCTTTGTAAGAGATGTTCCCGGTAGGCTGTTAGAGCACTGTGCAGAGCGAGTTGTTTCTTAGCTTCCCAGAGAGCTGGAAGCAAGATGCTTTGGGGCCCGTTAATTTTATACCCTGCTACTTTGCTGTAGTTGTTGATTATTTCTAATAGTTTTTCTGTGGATTCTTTGGGGTTTTCTATGTATAAGATCATGTCGTCTGCAAACAACGCGAGTTTTACTTCTTCGTTACCGATTTGGATTCCTTTCATTTTTTTTTCCTGCCGAATTGCTCTGGCCAGCACCTCCAGTACTATGTTGAATAGGAGTGGTGAAAGTGGGCACCCTTGTCTTGTTCCTGTCCTCAGAGGGATGGCTTTCAGCTTTTGTCCATTGAGTATGATGTTGGCTGTGGGTCTATCATATATGGCCTTTATTATGTTGAGGTACTTTCCTTCTATACCCGTTTTACTGAGGGTTTTTATCATAAATGGGTGTTGGATCTTGTCGAATGCTTTCTCTGCGTCTATTGAGATGATCATGTGGTTTTTGTTTTTCATTTTGTTGATGTAGTGTATCACGTTGATTGACTTGCGGGTGTTGAACCATCCCTGTGTCCCTGGTATAAATCCCACTTGATCATGGTGTATAATCTTTTTGATGTATTGCTGTAATCGGTTTGCCAAAATTTGGTTGAGGATTTTTGCATCTATGTTCATCAGTGATATCGGCCTGTAGTTCTCCTTCTTTGTGTTGTCCTTGTCAGGTTTGGGGATCAGAGTGATGTTGGCTTCATAGAATGTGTTAGGGAGTTCTCCATCTTTCTCAATTTTCTGGAACAGTTTGAGGAGAATAGGTACAAAGAACTCACACTGCTTAACAACAAAAAAACAAACAACCCGATCAAAAAATGGGCAGAGGACATGAACAGACATTTCTCCAAAGAAGATATGAACATGGCCAATAGACACATGAAAAGATGTTCATCATCGCTAATCATCAGGGAAATGCAAATCAAAACTACACTAAGATATCACCTTACCCCCGTTAGATTGGCAAAAACATCCAAAACCAAGAACGACAAATGTTGCAGAGGTTGTGGAGAAAGAGGAACCCTCATACACTGTTGGTGGGAATGCAAACTGGTACAGCCACTATGGAAAACAGTATGGAGATTTCTCAAAAAGTTAAAAATAGAAATACCCTATGACCCAGCCATCCCATTACTGGGTATCTATCCTAAGAACCTGATATCAGATATCTCAAGAGTCCGTTGCACCCCTATGTTCATCGCAGCATTATTTACAATAGCCAAGACGTGGAACCAGCCTACATGCCCAGAAACTGATGATTGGATAAAGAAGATGTGGTATATATACACAATGGAATACTACTCAGCCATAAAAAAAGACGAAAGTGGCCCCTTCACAACAATGTGGATGGACCTCGAGGGCATTATGTTAAGCGAAATAAGTCAGTCAGAGAAAGACGAACTCTATATGACTCCACTCATAGGTGGAAATTAGTATATTGAGAAGGAGATCTGATCGGTGGTTACCAGGGAAAAGGGGGGGTGGGGGGAGGGCACGGAGGGGGAAGTGGTGTTCCCACAACATGACTAACAAAAATGTACAACTGAAATTTCACAAGCTTGTAATCCGTCATAAGATTAATAAACAAACAAACAAACAAACAAAAAAAGATGCTTTGGGGCCCATCTGCCCCTATGGAAAGAACGCAGCACTTTCTGCCTTGCAGCTCTAGGGCAATGTAGCACACCCAGAGCAGAAGTTCTACTTCAGCCAGATCAGGCCCGCAAAGAAACTGCGTTTCACAGGCCTTTGTAAGAGATGTTCCCGGTAGGCTGTTAGAGCACTGTGCAGAGCGAGTTGTTTCTTAGCTTCCCAAAGAGCTGGAAGCAAAATGCTTTGAGACTCATCTGCCCCTTTGGAAAGAAGGCAGCACTTTGTGCCTTGCAGGTCTAGGGCAATGTAGCACACCCAGAGCAGAAGTTCTACTTCAGCTAGATCAGACCTGCAAAGAAACTGCGTTTCACAGGCCTTTGTAAGAGATGTTCCCGGTAGGCTGTTAGAGCACTGTGCAGAGCGAGTTGTTTCTCAGCTTCCCAAACAGCCGGAAGCAAGATGCTTTTGGGCCCTTCTCACCCTTTGGAAAGAAGGCAGCACTTTGTGCCTTGCAGCTCTAGGGCAATGTAGCACACCCAGAGCAGATGTTCTACTTCTCCCAGGTCAGGCCTGAAAAGAAACTGCGTTTCACAGGCCTTTGTAAGAGATGTTCCCTGTAGGCTGTTAGAGCACTGTGCAGAGCGAGTTGTTTCTTAGCTTCCCAAAGAGCTGGAAGCAAGATGCTTTAGGGGCCATCTGCCCTTAAGGAAAGAAGGCAGCACTTTGTGCCTTGCAGCTCTAGGGCAATGTAGCACACCCAGAGCAGATGTTCTACTTCTGCCAGGTCAGGCCTGCAAAGACACTTCGTTTCACAGGCCCTTGTAGGAGATGTTCCCGGTAGGCTGTAAGAGCACTGTGCAGAGCGACTAGTTTCTTAGCTTCCCAGAGAGCTGGCAGCAAGATGCTTTGGGGCCCATCTGCCCCTATGGAAAGAACGCAGCACTTTGTGCCTTGCAGCTCTAGGGCAATGCAGCACACCCCGAGCAGAAGTTCTACTTCAGCCAGATCAGGCCCGCAAAGAAACTGCGTTTCACAGGCCTTTGGAAGAGATGTTCCCGGTAGGCTGTTAGAGCACTGTGCAGAGCGAGTTGTTTCTTAGCTTCCCAAAGAGCTGGAAGGAAGATACTTTAGGGGCCATCTGCCCTTAAGGAAAGAAGGCAGCACTTTGTGCCTTGCATCTCTAGGGCAATGTAGCACACCCAGAGCAGAAGTTCTACTTCAGCCAGATCATGCCCGCAAAGAAACTGCGTTTCACAGGCCTTTGTAAGAGATGTTCCCGGTAGGCTGTTAGAGCACTGTGCAGAGCGAGTTGTTTCTTAGATTCCCAACGAGCTGGAAGCAAGATGCTTTAGGGGCCATCTGCCCTTAAGGAAAGAAGGCAGCACTTTGTGCCTTGCAGCTCTAGGGCAATCTAGCACACCCAGAGCAGATGTTCTACTTCTGCCAGGTCAGGCCTGCAAAGAAACTTCGTTTCACAGGCCTTTGTAAGAGATGTTGCCGGTAGGCTGTAAGAGCACTGTGCAGAGCGACTTATTTCTTATCTTCCCAGAGAGCTGGAAGCAAGATGCTTTGGGGCCCTTCTCACCCTTTGGAAAGAAGGCAGCACTTTGTGCCTTGCAGCTCTAGGGCAATGTAGCACACCCAGAGCAGAAGTTCTACTTCAGCTAGATCAGACCTGCAAAGAAACTGCGTTTCACAGGCCTTTGTAAGAGATGTTCCCTGTAGGCTGTTAGAGCACTGTGCAGAGCGAGTTGTTTCTTAGCTTCCCAAAGAGCTGGAAGCAAGATGCTTTAGGGGCCATCTGCCCTTAAGGAAAGAAGGCAGCACTTTGTGCCTTGCAGCTCTAGGGCAATGTAGCACACCCAGAGCAGATGTTCTACTTCTGCCAGGTCAGGCCTGCAAAGAAACTTCGTTTCACAGGCCCTTGTAAGAGATGTTCCCGGTAGGCTGTTAGAGCACTGTGCAGAGCGACTTGTTTCTTAGCTTCCCAAAGAGCTGGAAGCAAGATGCTTTGGGGCCCTTCTCACCCTTTGGAAAGAAGGCAGCACTTTGTGCCTTGCAGCTCTAGGGAAATGTAGCACACCCACAGCAGAAGTTCTACTTAAGCCAGATCTGGCCCGCAAAGAAACTGCGTTTCACAGGCCTTTGTAAGAGATGTTCCCGGTAGGCTGTTAGAGCACTGTGCAGAGCGAGTTGTTTCTTAGCTTCCCAGAGAGCTGGAAGCAAGATGCTTTGGGGCCCGTTAATTTTATACCCTGCTACTTTGCTGTAGTTGTTGATTATTTCTAATAGTTTTTCTGTGGATTCTTTGGGGTTTTCTATGTATAAGATCATGTCGTCTGCAAACAACGCGAGTTTTACTTCTTCGTTACCGATTTGGATTCCTTTCATTTTTTTTCCTGCCGAATTGCTCTGGCCAGCACCTCCAGTACTATGTTGAATAGGAGTGGTGAAAGTGGGCACCCTTGTCTTGTTCCTGTCCTCAGAGGGATGGCTTTCAGCTTTTGTCCATTGAGTATGATGTTGGCTGTGGGTCTATCATATATGGCCTTTATTATGTTGAGGTACTTTCCTTCTATACCCGTTTTACTGAGGGTTTTTATCATAAATGGGTGTTGGATCTTGTCGAATGCTTTCTCTGCGTCTATTGAGATGATCATGTGGTTTTTGTTTTTCATTTTGTTGATGTAGTGTATCACGTTGATTGACTTGCGGGTGTTGAACCATCCCTGTGTCCCTGGTATAAATCCCACTTGATCATGGTGTATAATCTTTTTGATGTATTGCTGTAATCGGTTTGCCAAAATTTGGTTGAGGATTTTTGCATCTATGTTCATCAGTGATATCGGCCTGTAGTTCTCCTTCTTTGTGTTGTCCTTGTCAGGTTTGGGGATCAGAGTGATGTTGGCTTCATAGAATGTGTTAGGGAGTTCTCCATCTTTCTCAATTTTCTGGAACAGTTTGAGGAGAATAGGTACAAAGAACTCACACTGCTTAACAACAAAAAAACAAACAACCCGATCAAAAAATGGGCAGAGGACATGAACAGACATTTCTCCAAAGAAGATATGAACATGGCCAATAGACACATGAAAAGATGTTCATCATCGCTAATCATCAGGGAAATGCAAATCAAAACTACACTAAGATATCACCTTACCCCCGTTAGATTGGCAAAAACATCCAAAACCAAGAACGACAAATGTTGCAGAGGTTGTGGAGAAAGAGGAACCCTCATACACTGTTGGTGGGAATGCAAACTGGTACAGCCACTATGGAAAACAGTATGGAGATTTCTCAAAAAGTTAAAAATAGAAATACCCTATGACCCAGCCATCCCATTACTGGGTATCTATCCTAAGAACCTGATATCAGATATCTCAAGAGTCCGTTGCACCCCTATGTTCATCGCAGCATTATTTACAATAGCCAAGACGTGGAACCAGCCTACATGCCCAGAAACTGATGATTGGATAAAGAAGATGTGGTATATATACACAATGGAATACTACTCAGCCATAAAAAAAGACGAAAGTGGCCCATTCACAACAATGTGGATGGACCTCGAGGGCATTATGTTAAGCGAAATAAGTCAGTCAGAGAAAGACGAACTCTATATGACTCCACTCATAGGTGGAAATTAGTATATTGAGAAGGAGATCTGATCGGTGGTTACCAGGGAAAAGGGGGGGTGGGGGGAGGGCACGGAGGGGGAAGTGGTGTTCCCACAACATGACTAACAAAAATGTACAACTGAAATTTCACAAGCTTGTAATCCGTCATAGGATTAATAAACAAACAAACAAACAAACAAAAAAAGATGCTTTGGGGCCCATCTGCCCCTATGGAAAGAACGCAGCACTTTCTGCCTTGCAGCTCTAGGGCAATGTAGCACACCCAGAGCAGAAGTTCTACTTCAGCCAGATCAGGCCCGCAAAGAAACTGCGTTTCACAGGCCTTTGTAAGAGATGTTCCCGGTAGGCTGTTAGAGCACTGTGCAGAGCGAGTTGTTTCTTAGCTTCCCAAAGAGCTGGAAGCAAGATGCTTTGGGGCCCTTCTCACCCTTTGGAAAGAAGGCAGCACTTTGTGCCTTGCAGCTCTAGGGCAATGTAGCACACCCAGAGCAGAAGTTCTACTGCAGCCAGATCAGGCCCGCAAAGAAACTGCGTTTCACAGGCCTTTGTAAGAGATGTTCCCGGTAGGCTGTTAGAGCACTGTGCAGAGCGAGTTGTTTCTTAGATTCCCAACGAGCTGGAAGCAAGATGCTTTAGGGGCCATCTGCCCTTAAGGAAAGAAGGCAGCACTTTGTGCCTTGCAGCTCTAGGGCAATGTAGCACACCCAGAGCAGATGTTCTACTTCTGCCAGGTCAGGCCTGCAAAGAAACTTCGTTTCACAGGCCTTTGTAAGAGATGTTGCCGGTAGGCTGTAAGAGCACTGTGCAGAGCGACTTATTTCTTAGCTTCCCAGAGAGCTGGAAGCAAGATGCTTTGGGGCCCTTCTCACCCTTTGGAAAGAAGGCAGCACTTTGTGCCTTGCAGCTCTAGGGCAATGTAGCACACCCACAGCAGAAGTTCTACTTAAGCCAGATCTGGCCCGCAAAGAAACTGCGTTTCACAGGCCTTTGTAAGAGATGTTCCCGGTAGGCTGTTAGAGCACTGTGCAGAGCGAGTTGTTTCTTAGCTTCCCAGAGAGCCGGAAGCAAGATGCTTTGGGGCCCGTTAATTTTATACCCTGCTACTTTGCTGTAGTTGTTGATTATTTCTAATAGTTTTTCTGTGGATTCTTTGGGGTTTTCTATGTATAAGATCATGTCGTCTGCAAACAACGCGAGTTTTACTTCTTCGTTACCGATTTGGATTCCTTTCATTTTTTTTTCCTGCCGAATTGCTCTGGCCAGCACCTCCAGTACTATGTTGAATAGGAGTGGTGAAAGTGGGCACCCTTGTCTTGTTCCTGTCCTCAGAGGGATGGCTTTCAGCTTTTGTCCATTGAGTATGATGTTGGCTGTGGGTCTATCATATATGGCCTTTATTATGTTGAGGTACTTTCCTTCTATACCCGTTTTACTGAGGGTTTTTATCATAAATGGGTGTTGGATCTTGTCGAATGCTTTCTCTGCGTCTATTGAGATGATCATGTGGTTTTTGTTTTTCATTTTGTTGATGTAGTGTATCACGTTGATTGACTTGCGGGTGTTGAACCATCCCTGTGTCCCTGGTATAAATCCCACTTGATCATGGTGTATAATCTTTTTGATGTATTGCTGTAATCGGTTTGCCAAAATTTGGTTGAGGATTTTTGCATCTATGTTCATCAGTGATATCGGCCTGTAGTTCTCCTTCTTTGTGTTGTCCTTGTCAGGTTTGGGGATCAGAGTGATGTTGGCTTCATAGAATGTGTTAGGGAGTTCTCCATCTTTCTCAATTTTCTGGAACAGTTTGAGGAGAATAGGTACAAAGAACTCACACTGCTTAACAACAAAAAAACAAACAACCCGATCAAAAAATGGGCAGAGGACATGAACAGACATTTCTCCAAAGAAGATATGAACATGGCCAATAGACACATGAAAAGATGTTCATCATCGCTAATCATCAGGGAAATGCAAATCAAAACTACACTAAGATATCACCTTACCCCCGTTAGATTGGCAAAAACATCCAAAACCAAGAACGACAAATGTTGCAGAGGTTGTGGAGAAAGAGGAACCCTCATACACTGTTGGTGGGAATGCAAACTGGTACAGCCACTATGGAAAACAGTATGGAGATTTCTCAAAAAGTTAAAAATAGAAATACCCTATGACCCAGCCATCCCATTACTGGGTATCTATCCTAAGAACCTGATATCAGATATCTCAAGAGTCCGTTGCACCCCTATGTTCATCGCAGCATTATTTACAATAGCCAAGACGTGGAACCAGCCTACATGCCCAGAAACTGATGATTGGATAAAGAAGATGTGGTATATATACACAATGGAATACTACTCAGCCATAAAAAAAGACGAAAGTGGCCCCTTCACAACAATGTGGATGGACCTCGAGGGCATTATGTTAAGCGAAATAAGTCAGTCAGAGAAAGACGAACTCTATATGACTCCACTCATAGGTGGAAATTAGTATATTGAGAAGGAGATCTGATCGGTGGTTACCAGGGAAAAGGGGGGGTGGGGGGAGGGCACGGAGGGGGAAGTGGTGTTCCCACAACATGACTAACAAAAATGTACAACTGAAATTTCACAAGCTTGTAATCCGTCATAAGATTAATAAACAAACAAACAAACAAACAAAAAAAGATGCTTTGGGGCCCATCTGCCCCTATGGAAAGAACGCAGCACTTTCTGCCTTGCAGCTCTAGGGCAATGTAGCACACCCAGAGCAGAAGTTCTACTTCAGCCAGATCAGGCCCGCAAAGAAACTGCGTTTCACAGGCCTTTGTAAGAGATGTTCCCGGTAGGCTGTTAGAGCACTGTGCAGAGCGAGTTGTTTCTTAGCTTCCCAAAGAGCTGGAAGCAAAATGCTTTGAGACTCATCTGCCCCTTTGGAAAGAAGGCAGCACTTTGTGCCTTGCAGGTCTAGGGCAATGTAGCACACCCAGAGCAGAAGTTCTACTTCAGCCAGATCATGCCCGCAAAGAAACTGCGTTTCACAGGCCTTTGTAAGAGATGTTCCCGGTAGGCTGTTAGAGCACTGTGCAGAGCGAGTTGTTTCTTAGCTTCCCAACGAGCTGGAAGCAAGATGCTTTGGGGCCCGTTAATTTTATACCCTGCTACTTTGCTGTAGTTGTTGATTATTTCTAATAGTTTTTCTGTGGATTCTTTGGGGTTTTCTATGTATAAGATCATGTCGTCTGCAAACAACGCGAGTTTTACTTCTTCGTTACCGATTTGGATTCCTTTCATTTTTTTTTCCTGCCGAATTGCTCTGGCCAGCACCTCCAGTACTATGTTGAATAGGAGTGGTGAAAGTGGGCACCCTTGTCTTGTTCCTGTCCTCAGAGGGATGGCTTTCAGCTTTTGTCCATTGAGTATGATGTTGGCTGTGGGTCTATCATATATGGCCTTTATTATGTTGAGGTACTTTCCTTCTATACCCGTTTTACTGAGGGTTTTTATCATAAATGGGTGTTGGATCTTGTCGAATGCTTTCTCTGCGTCTATTGAGATGATCATGTGGTTTTTGTTTTTCATTTTGTTGATGTAGTGTATCACGTTGATTGACTTGCGGGTGTTGAACCATCCCTGTGTCCCTGGTATAAATCCCACTTGATCATGGTGTATAATCTTTTTGATGTATTGCTGTAATCGGTTTGCCAAAATTTGGTTGAGGATTTTTGCATCTATGTTCATCAGTGATATCGGCCTGTAGTTCTCCTTCTTTGTGTTGTCCTTGTCAGGTTTGGGGATCAGAGTGATGTTGGCTTCATAGAATGTGTTAGGGAGTTCTCCATCTTTCTCAATTTTCTGGAACAGTTTGAGGAGAATAGGTACAAAGAACTCACACTGCTTAACAACAAAAAAACAAACAACCCGATCAAAAAATGGGCAGAGGACATGAACAGACATTTCTCCAAAGAAGATATGAACATGGCCAATAGACACATGAAAAGATGTTCATCATCGCTAATCATCAGGGAAATGCAAATCAAAACTACACTAAGATATCACCTTACCCCCGTTAGATTGGCAAAAACATCCAAAACCAAGAACGACAAATGTTGCAGAGGTTGTGGAGAAAGAGGAACCCTCATACACTGTTGGTGGGAATGCAAACTGGTACAGCCACTATGGAAAACAGTATGGAGATTTCTCAAAAAGTTAAAAATAGAAATACCCTATGACCCAGCCATCCCATTACTGGGTATCTATCCTAAGAACCTGATATCAGACATCTCAAGAGTCCGTTGCACCCCTATGTTCATGGCAGCATTATTTACAATAGCCAAGACGTGGAACCAGCCTACATGCCCAGAAACTGATGATTGGATAAAGAAGATGTGGTATATATACACAATGGAATACTACTCAGCCATAAAAAAAGACGACATTGGCCCCTTCACAACAATGTGGATGGACCTCGAGGGCATTATGTTAAGCGAAATAAGTCAGTCAGAGAAAGACGAACTCTATATGACTCCACTCATAGGTGGAAATTAGTATATTGAGAAGGAGATCTGATCGGTGGTTACCAGGGGAAAGGGAGGGTGGGGGGAGGGCACGCAGGGGGAAGTGGTGTTCCCACAACATGACTAACAAAAATGTACAACTGAAATTTCACAAGCTTGTAATCCATCATAACATTAATAAACAAACAAACAAAAAAAAAACATGCTTTGGGGCCCATCTGCCCCTATGGAAAGAACGCAGCACTTTGTGCCTTGCAGCTCTAGGGCAATGTAGCACACCCAGAGCAGAAGTTCTACTTCAGCCAGATCAGGCCCGCAAAGAAACTGCGTTTCACAGGCCTTTGTAAGAGATGTTCCCGGTAGGCTGTTAGAGCACTGTGCAGAGCGAGTTGTTTCTTAGCTTCCCAAAGAGCTGGAAGCAAAATGCTTTGAGACTCATCTGCCCCTTTGGAAAGAAGGCAGCACTTTGTGCCTTGCAGCTCTAGGGCAATGTAGCACACCCAGAGCAGAAGTTCTACTTCAGCTAGATCAGACCTGCAAAGAAACTGCGTTTCACAGGCCTTTGTAAGAGATGTTCCCAGTAGGCTGTTAGAGCACTGTGCAGAGCGAGTTGTTTCTCAGCTTCCCAAACAGCCGGAAGCAAGATGCTTTTGGGCCCTTCTCACCCTTTGGAAAGAAGGCAGCACTTTGTGCCTTGCAGCTCTAGGGCAATGTAGCACACCCAGAGCAGATGTTCTACTTCTCCCAGGTCAGGCCTGAAAAGAAACTGCGTTTCACAGGCCTTTGTAAGAGATGTTCCCTGTAGGCTGTTAGAGCACTGTGCAGAGCGAGTTGTTTCTTAGCTTCCCAAAGAGCTGGAAGCAAGATGCTTTAGGGGCCATCTGCCCTTAAGGAAAGAAGGCAGCACTTTGTGCCTTGCAGCTCTAGGGCAATGTAGCACACCCAGAGCAGATGTTCTACTTCTGCCAGGTCAGGCCTGCAAAGAAACTTCGTTTCACAGGCCCCTGTAAGAGATGTTCCCGGTAGGCTGTTAGAGCACTGTGCAGAGCGACTTGTTTCTTAGCTTCCCAAAGAGCTGGAAGCAAGATGCTTTGGGGCCCTTCTCACCCTTTGGAAAGAAGGCAGCACTTTGTGCCTTGCAGCTCTAGGGCAATGTAGCACACCCACAGCAGAAGTTCTACTTAAGCCAGATCTGGCCCGCAAAGAAACTGCGTTTCACAGGCCTTTGTAAGAGATGTTCCCGGTAGGCTGTTAGAGCACTGTGCAGAGCGAGTTGTTTCTTAGCTTCCCAGAGAGCTGGAAGCAAGATGCTTTGGGGCCCGTTAATTTTATACCCTGCTACTTTGCTGTAGTTGTTGATTATTTCTAATAGTTTTTCTGTGGATTCTTTGGGGTTTTCTATGTATAAGATCATGTCGTCTGCAAACAACGCGAGTTTTACTTCTTCGTTACCGATTTGGATTCCTTTCATTTTTTTTCCTGCCGAATTGCTCTGGCCAGCACCTCCAGTACTATGTTGAATAGGAGTGGTGAAAGTGGGCACCCTTGTCTTGTTCCTGTCCTCAGAGGGATGGCTTTCAGCTTTTGTCCATTGAGTATGATGTTGGCTGTGGGTCTATCATATATGGCCTTTATTATGTTGAGGTACTTTCCTTCTATACCCGTTTTACTGAGGGTTTTTATCATAAATGGGTGTTGGATCTTGTCGAATGCTTTCTCTGCGTCTATTGAGATGATCATGTGGTTTTTGTTTTTCATTTTGTTGATGTAGTGTATCACGTTGATTGACTTGCGGGTGTTGAACCATCCCTGTGTCCCTGGTATAAATCCCACTTGATCATGGTGTATAATCTTTTTGATGTATTGCTGTAATCGGTTTGCCAAAATTTGGTTGAGGATTTTTGCATCTATGTTCATCAGTGATATCGGCCTGTAGTTCTCCTTCTTTGTGTTGTCCTTGTCAGGTTTGGGGATCAGAGTGATGTTGGCTTCATAGAATGTGTTAGGGAGTTCTCCATCTTTCTCAATTTTCTGGAACAGTTTGAGGAGAATAGGTACAAAGAACTCACACTGCTTAACAACAAAAAAACAAACAACCCGATCAAAAAATGGGCAGAGGACATGAACAGACATTTCTCCAAAGAAGATATGAACATGGCCAATAGACACATGAAAAGATGTTCATCATCGCTAATCATCAGGGAAATGCAAATCAAAACTACACTAAGATATCACCTTACCCCCGTTAGATTGGCAAAAACATCCAAAACCAAGAACAACAAATGTTGGAGAGGTTGTGGAGAAAGAGGAACCCTCATACACTGTTGGTGGGAATGCAAACTGGTACAGCCACTATGGAAAACAGTATGGAGATTTCTCAAAAAGTTAAAAATAGAAATACCCTATGACCCAGCCATCCCATTACTGGGTATCTATCCTAAGAACCTGATATCAGATATCTCAAGAGTCCGTTGCACCCCTATGTTCATCGCAGCATTATTTACAATAGCCAAGACGTGGAACCAGCCTACATGCCCAGAAACTGATGATTGGATAAAGAAGATGTGGTATATATACACAATGGAATACTACTCAGCCATAAAAAAAGACGAAAGTGGCCCCTTCACAACAATGTGGATGGACCTCGAGGGCATTATGTTAAGCGAAATAAGTCAGTCAGAGAAAGACGAACTCTATATGACTCCACTCATAGGTGGAAATTAGTATATTGAGAAGGAGATCTGATCGGTGGTTACCAGGGAAAAGGGGGGGTGGGGGGAGGGCACGGAGGGGGAAGTGGTGTTCCCACAACATGACTAACAAAAATGTACAACTGAAATTTCACAAGCTTGTAATCCGTCATAAGATTAATAAACAAACAAACAAACAAACAAAAAAAGATGCTTTGGGGCCCATCTGCCCCTATGGAAAGAACGCAGCACTTTCTGCCTTGCAGCTCTAGGGCAATGTAGCACACCCAGAGCAGAAGTTCTACTTCAGCCAGATCAGGCCCGCAAAGAAACTGCGTTTCACAGGCCTTTGTAAGAGATGTTCCCGGTAGGCTGTTAGAGCACTGTGCAGAGCGAGTTGTTTCTTAGATTCCCAACGAGCTGGAAGCAAGATGCTTTAGGGGCCATCTGCCCTTAAGGAAAGAAGGCAGCACTTTGTGCCTTGCAGCTCTAGGGCAATGTAGCACACCCAGAGCAGATGTTCTACTTCTGCCAGGTCAGGCCTGCAAAGAAACTTCGTTTCACAGGCCTTTGTAAGAGATGTTGCCGGTAGGCTGTAAGAGCACTGTGCAGAGCGACTTATTTCTTAGCTTCCCAGAGAGCTGGAAGCAAGATGCTTTGGGGCCCTTCTCACCCTTTGGAAAGAAGGCAGCACTTTGTGCCTTGCAGCTCTAGGGCAATGTAGCACACCCACAGCAGAAGTTCTACTTAAGCCAGATCTGGCCCGCAAAGAAACTGCGTTTCACAGGCCTTTGTAAGAGATGTTCCCGGTAGGCTGTTAGAGCACTGTGCAGAGCGAGTTGTTTCTTAGCTTCCCAGAGAGCTGGAAGCAAGATGCTTTGGGGCCCGTTAATTTTATACCCTGCTACTTTGCTGTAGTTGTTGATTATTTCTAATAGTTTTTCTGTGGATTCTTTGGGGTTTTCTATGTATAAGATCATGTCGTCTGCAAACAACGCGAGTTTTACTTCTTCGTTACCGATTTGGATTCCTTTCATTTTTTTTTCCTGCCGAATTGCTCTGGCCAGCACCTCCAGTACTATGTTGAATAGGAGTGGTGAAAGTGGGCACCCTTGTCTTGTTCCTGTCCTCAGAGGGATGGCTTTCAGCTTTTGTCCATTGAGTATGATGTTGGCTGTGGGTCTATCATATATGGCCTTTATTATGTTGAGGTACTTTCCTTCTATACCCGTTTTACTGAGGGTTTTTATCATAAATGGGTGTTGGATCTTGTCGAATGCTTTCTCTGCGTCTATTGAGATGATCATGTGGTTTTTGTTTTTCATTTTGTTGATGTAGTGTATCACGTTGATTGACTTGCGGGTGTTGAACCATCCCTGTGTCCCTGGTATAAATCCCACTTGATCATGGTGTATAATCTTTTTGATGTATTGCTGTAATCGGTTTGCCAAAATTTGGTTGAGGATTTTTGCATCTATGTTCATCAGTGATATCGGCCTGTAGTTCTCCTTCTTTGTGTTGTCCTTGTCAGGTTTGGGGATCAGAGTGATGTTGGCTTCATAGAATGTGTTAGGGAGTTCTCCATCAATCTCAATTTTCTGGAACATTTTGAGGAGAATAGGTACAAAGAACTCACACTGCTTAACAACAAAAAAACAAACAACCCGATCAAAAAATGGGCAGAGGACATGAACAGACATTTCTCCAAAGAAGATATGAACATGGCCAATAGACACATGAAAAGATGTTCATCATCGCTAATCATCAGGGAAATGCAAATCAAAACTACACTAAGATATCACCTTACCCCCGTTAGATTGGCAAAAACATCCAAAACCAAGAACGACAAATGTTGCAGAGGTTGTGGAGAAAGAGGAACCCTCATACACTGTTGGTGGGAATGCAAACTGGTACAGCCACTATGGAAAACAGTATGGAGATTTCTCAAAAAGTTAAAAATAGAAATACCCTATGACCCAGCCATCCCATTACTGGGTATCTATCCTAAGAACCTGATATCAGATATCTCAAGAGTCCGTTGCACCCCTATGTTCATCGCAGCATTATTTACAATAGCCAAGACGTGGAACCAGCCTACATGCCCAGAAACTGATGATTGGATAAAGAAGATGTGGTATATATACACAATGGAATACTACTCAGCCATAAAAAAAGACGACATTGGCCCCTTCACAACAATGTGGATGGACCTCGAGGGCATTATGTTAAGCGAAATAAGTCAGTCAGAGAAAGACGAACTCTATATGACTCCACTCATAGGTGGAAATTAGTATATTGAGAAGGAGATCTGATCGGTGGTTACCAGGGAAAAGGGGGGGTGGGGGGAGGGCACGGAGGGGGAAGTGGTGTTCCCACAACATGACTAACAAAAATGTACAACTGAAATTTCACAAGCTTGTAATCCGTCATAAGATTAATAAACAAACAAACAAACAAACAAAAAAAGATGCTTTGGGGCCCATCTGCCCCTATGGAAAGAACGCAGCACTTTCTGCCTTGCAGCTCTAGGGCAATGTAGCACACCCAGAGCACAAGTTCTACTTCAGCCAGATCAGGCCCGCAAAGAAACTGCGTTTCACAGGCCTTTGTAAGAGATGTTCCCGGTAGGCTGTTAGAGCACTGTGCAGAGCGAGGTGTTTCTTAGCTTCCCAAAGAGCTGGAAGCAAGATGCTTTGGGGCCCTTCTCACCCTTTGGAAAGAAGGCAGCACTTTGTGCCTTGCAGCTCTAGGGCAATGTAGCACACCCCGAGCCGAAGTTCTACTTCAGCCAGATCTGGCCTGCAAAGATACTGCGTTTCACAGGCCTTTGTAAGAGATGTTCCCGGTAGGCTGTTAGAGCACTGTGCAGAGCGAGTTGTTTCTCAGCTTCCCAAACAGCCGGAAGCAAGATGACTTGGGGCCCTTCTCACCCTTTGGAAAGAAGGCAGCACTTTGTGCCTTGCAGCTCTAGGGCAATGTAGCACACCCAGAGCAGAAGTTCTACTTCAGCTAGATCAGACCTGCAAAGAAACTGCGTTTCACAGGCCTTTGTAAGAGATGTTCCCGGTAGGCTGTTAGAGCACTGTGCAGAGCGAGTTGTTTCTTAGCTTCCCAAAGAGCTGGAAGCAAGTTGCTTTACGGACCATCTGCCCTTAAGGAAAGAAGGCAGCACTTTGTGCCTTGCATCTCTAGGGCAATGTAGCACACCCAGAGCAGATGTTCTACTTCTCCCAGGTCAGGCCTGAAAAGAAACTGCGTTTCACAGGCCTTTGTAAGAGATGTTCCCTGTAGGCTGTTAGAGCACTGTGCAGAGCGACTTGTTTCTTAGCTTCCCAAAGAGCTGGAAGCAAGATGCTTTGGGGCCCTTCTCACCCTTTGGAAAGAAGGCAGCACTTTGTGCCTTGCAGCTCTAGGGCAATGTAGCACACCCACAGCAGAAGTTCTACTTAAGCCAGATCTGGCCCGCAAAGAAACTGCGTTTCACAGGCCTTTGTAAGAGATGTTCCCGGTAGGCTGTTAGAGCACTGTGCAGAGCGAGTTGTTTCTTAGCTTCCCAAGGAGCTGGAAGCAAGATGCTTTAGGGGCCATCTGCCCTTAAGGAAAGAAGGCAGCACTTTGTGCCTTGCATCTCTAGGGCAATGTAGCACACCCAGAGCAGATGTTCTACTTCTGCCAGGTCAGGCCTGCAAAGAAACTTCGTTTCACAGGCCTTTGTAAGAGATGTTCCCGGTATTCTGTTAGAGCACTGTGCAGAGCGAGTTGTTTCTTAGCTTCCCAAAGAGCTGGAAGCAAGATGCATTGGGGCCCGTTAATTGTATACCATGCTACTTTGCTGTAGTTGTTGATTATTTCTAATAGTTTTTCTGTGGATTCTTTGGGGTTTTCTATGTATAAGATCATGTCGTCTGCAAACAACGCGAGTTTTACTTCTTCGTTACCGATTTGGATTCCTTTCATTTTTTTTTCCTGCCGAATTGCTCTGGCCAGCACCTTCAGTACTATGTTGAATAGGAGTGGTGAAAGTGGGCACCCTTGTCTTGTTCCTGTCTTCAGAGGGATGGCTTTCAGCTTTTGTCCATTGAGTATGATGTTGGCTGTGGGTCTATCATATATGGCCTTTATTATGTTGAGGTACTTTCCTTCTATACCCGTTTTACTGAGGGTTTTTATCATAAATGGGTGTTGGATCTTGTCGAATGCTTTCTCTGCGTCTATTGAGATGATCATGTGGTTTTTGTTTTTCATTTTGTTGATGTAGTGTATCACGTTGATTGACTTGCGGGTGTTGAACCATCCCTGTGTCCCTGGTATAAATCCCACTTGATCATGGTGTATAATCTTTTTGATGTATTGCTGTAATCGGTTTGCCAAAATTTGGTTGAGGATTTTTGCATCTATGTTCATCAGTGATATCGGCCTGTAGTTCTCCTTCTTTGTGTTGTCCTTGTCAGGTTTGGGGATCAGAGTGATGTTGGCTTCATAGAATGTGTTAGGGAGTTCTCCATCTTTCTCAATTTTCTGGAACAGTTTGAGGAGAATAGGTACAAAGAACTCACACTGCTTAACAACAAAAAAACAAACAACCCGATCAAAATATGGGCAGAGGACATGAACAGACATTTCTCAAAAGAAGATATGAATATGGCCAATAGACACATGAAAAGATGTTCATCATCGCTAATCATCAGGGAAATGCAAATCAAAACTACACTAAGATATCACCTTACCCCCGTTAGATTGGCAAAAACATCCAAAACCAAGAACGACAAATGTTGGAGAGGTTGTGGAGAAAGAGGAACCCTCATACACTGTTGGTGGGAATGCAAACTGGTACAGCCACTATGGAAAACAGTATGGAGATTTCTCAAAAAGTTAAAAATAGAAATACCCTATGACCCAGCCATCCCATTACTGGGTATCTATCCTAAGAACCTGATATCAGATATCTCAATAGTCCGTTGCACCCCTATGTTCATCGCAGCATTATTTACAATAGCCAAGACGTGGAACCAGCCTACATGCCCAGAAACTGATGATTGGATAAAGAAGATGTGGTATATATACACAATGGAATACTACTCAGCCATAAAAAAAGACGAAAGTGGCCCCTTCACAACAATGTGGATGGACCTCGAGGGCATTATGTTAAGCGAAATAAGTCAGTCAGAGAAAGACGAACTCTATATGACTCCACTCATAGGTGGAAATTAGTATATTGAGAAGGAGATCTGATCGGTGGTTACCAGGGAAAAGGGGGGGTGGGGGGAGGGCACGGAGGGGGAAGTGGTGTTCCCACAACATGACTAACAAAAATGTACAACTGAAATTTCACAAGCTTGTAATCCATCATAACATTAATAAACAAACAAACAAAAAAAAAACATGCTTTGGGGCCCATCTGCCCCTATGGAAAGAACGCAGCACTTTGTGCCTTGCAGCTCTAGGGCAATGTAGCACACCCAGAGCAGAAGTTCTACTTCAGCTAGATCAGACCTGCAAAGAAACTGCGTTTCATAGGCCTTTGTAAGAGATGTTCCCTGTAGGCTGTTAGAGCACTGTGCAGAGCGAGTTGTTTCTTAGCTTCCCAAAGAGCTGGAAGGAAGATGCTTTAGGGGCCATCTGCCCTTAAGGAAAGAAGGCAGCACTTTGTGCCTTGCATCTCTAGGGCAATGTAGCACACCCAGAGCAGATGTTCTACTTCTGCCAGGTCAGGCCTGCACAGAAATTTCGTTTCACAGGCCCTTGTAAGAGATGTTCCCGGTAGGCTGTTAGAGCACTGTGCAGAGCGACTTGTTTCTTAGCTTCCCAAAGAGCTGGAAGCAAGATGCTTTGGGGCCCTTCTCACCCTTTGGAAAGAAGGCAGCACTTTGTGCCTTGCAGCTCTAGGGCCATGTAGCACACCCCGAGCAGAAGTTCTACTTCAGCCAGATCTGGCCTGCAAAGAAACTGCGTTTCACAGGCCTTTGTAACAGATGTTCCCGGTAGGCTGTTAGAGCACTGTGCAGAGCGAGTTGTTTCTTGGCTTCCCAGAGAGCTGGAAGCAAGATTCTTTGGGGCCCGTTAATTTTATACCCTGCTACTTTGCTGTAGTTGTGATTATTTCTAATAGTTTTTCTGTGGATTCTTTGGGGTTTTCTATGTATAAGATCATGTCGTCTGCAAACAACGCGAGTTTTACTTCTTCGTTACCTATTTGGATTCCTTTCATTTTTTTTTCCTGCCGAATTGCTCTGGCCAGCACCTCCAGTACTATGTTGAATAGGAGTGGTGGAAGTGGGCACCCTTGTCTTGTTCCTGTCCTCAGAGGGATGGCTTTCAGCTTTTGTCCATTGAGTATGATGTTGGCTGTGGGTCTATCATATATGGCCTTTATTATGTTGAGGTACTTTCCTTCTATACCCGTTTTACTGAGGGTTTTTATCATAAATGGGTGTTGGATCTTGTCGAATGCTTTCTCTGCGTCTATTGAGATGATCATGTGGTTTTTGTTTTTCATTTTGTTGATGTAGTGTATCACGTTGATTGACTTGCGGGTGTTGAACCATCCCTGTGTCCCTGGTATAAATCCCACTTGATCATGGTGTATAATCTTTTTGATGTATTGCTGTAATCGGTTTGCCAAAATTTGGTTGAGGATTTTTGCATCTATGTTCATCAGTGATATCGGCCTGTAGTTCTCCTTCTTTGTGTTGTCCTTGTCAGGTTTGGGGATCAGAGTGATGTTGGCTTCATAGAATGTGTTAGGGAGTTCTCCATCTTTCTCAATTTTCTGGAACAGTTTGAGGAGAATAGGTACAAAGAACTCACACTGCTTAACAACAAAAAAACAAACAACCCGATCAAAAAATGGGCAGAGGACATGAACAGACATTTCTCCAAAGAAGATATGAACATGGCCAATAGACACATGAAAAGATGTTCATCATCGCTAATCATCAGGGAAATGCAAATCAAAACTACACTAAGATATCACCTTACCCCCGTTAGATTGGCAAAAACATCCAAAACCAAGAACGACAAATGTTGCAGAGGTTGTGGACAAAGAGGAACCCTCATACACTGTTGGTGGGAATGCAAACTGGTACAGCCACTATGGAAAACAGTATGGAGATTTCTCAAAAAGTTAAAAATAGAAATACCCTATGACCCAGCCATCCCATTACTGGGTATCTATCCTAAGAACCTGATATCAGATATCTCAAGAGTCCGTTGCACCCCTATGTTCATCGCAGCATTATTTACAATAGCCAAGACGTGGAACCAGCCTACATGCCCAGAAACTGATGATTGGATAAAGAAGATGTGGTATATATACACAATGGAATACTACTCAGCCATAAAAAAAGACGACATTGGCCCCTTCACAACAATGTGGATGGACCTCGAGGGCATTATGTTAAGCGAAATAAGTCAGTCAGAGAAAGACGAACTCTATATGACTCCACTCATAGGTGGAAATTAGTATATTGAGAAGGAGATCTGATCGGTGGTTACCAGGGGAAAGGGGGGGTGGGGGGAGGGCACGCAGGGGGAAGTGGTGTTCCCACAACATGACTAACAAAAATGTACAACTGAAATTTCACAAGCTTGTAATCCATCATAACATTAATAAACAAACAAACAAAAAAAAAACATGCTTTGGGGCCCATCTGCCCCTATGGAAAGAACGCAGCACTTTCTGCCTTGCAGCTCTAGGGCAATGTAGCACACCCAGAGCAGAAGTTCTACTTCAGCCAGATCAGGCCCGCAAAGAAACTGCGTTTCACAGGCCTTTGTAAGAGATGTTCCCGGTAGGCTGTTAGAGCACTGTGCAGAGCGAGTTGTTTCTTAGCTTCCCAACGAGCTGGAAGCAAGATGCTTTAGGGGCCATCTGCCCTTAAGGAAACAAGGCAGCACTTTGTGCCTTGCAGCTCTAGTGCAATGTAGCACACCCAGAGCAGATGTTCTACTTCTGCCAGGTCAGGCCTGCAAAGAAACTGCGTTTCACAGGCCGTTGTAAGAGATGTTGCCGGTAGGCTGTAAGAGCACTGTGCAGAGCGACTTGTTTCTTAGCTTCCCAGAGAGCTGGAAGAAAGATGCTTTGGGGCCCTTCTCACCCTTTGGAAAGAAGGCAGCACATTGTTCCTTGCAGCTCTAGGGCAATGTAGCACACCCAAAGCAGAAGTTCTACTTCAGCCAAATCAGACCTGCAAAGAAACTGCGTTTCACAGGCCTTTGTAAGAGATGTTCCCTGTAGGCTGTTAGAGCACTGTGCAGAGCGAGTTGTTTCTTAGCTTCCCAAGGAGCTGGAAGCAAGATGCTTTAGGGGCCATCTGCCCTTAAGGAAAGAAGGCAGCACTTTGTGCCTTGCATCTCTAGGGCAATGTAGCACACCCAGAGCAGTTGTTCTACTTCTGCCAGGTCAGGCCTGCAAAGAAACTTCGTTTCACAGGCCTTTGTAAGAGATGTTCCCGGTATTCTGTTAGAGCACTGTGCAGAGCGAGTTGTTTCTTAGCTTCCCAAAGAGCTGGAAGCAAGATGCTTTGGGGCCCGTTAATTGTATACCATGCTACTTTGCTGTAGTTGTTGATTATTTCTAATAGTTTTTCTGTGGATTCTTTGGGGTTTTCTATGTATAAGATCATGTCGTCTGCAAACAACGCGAGTTTTACTTCTTCGTTACCTATTTGGATTCCTTTCATTTTTTTTTCCTGCCGAATTGCTCTGGCCAGCACCTCCAGTACTATGTTGAATAGGAGTGGTGAAAGTGGGCACCCTTGTCTTGTTCCTGTCCTCAGAGGGATGGCTTTCAGCTTTTGTCCATTGAGTATGATGTTGGCTGTGGGTCTATCATATATGGCCTTTATTATGTTGAGGTACTTTCCTTCTATACCCGTTTTACTGAGGGTTTTTATCATAAATGGGTGTTGGATCTTGTCGAATGCTTTCTCTGCGTCTATTGAGATGATCATGTGGTTTTTGTTTTTCATTTTGTTGATGTAGTGTATCACGTTGATTGACTTGCGGGTGTTGAACCATCCCTGTGTCCCTGGTATAAATCCCACTTGATCATGGTGTATAATCTTTTTGATGTATTGCTGTAATCGGTTTGCCAAAATTTGGTTGAGGATTTTTGCATCTATGTTCATCAGTGATATCGGCCTGTAGTTCTCCTTCTTTGTGTTGTCCTTGTCAGGTTTGGGGATCAGAGTGATGTTGGCTTCATAGAATGTGTTAGGGAGTTCTCCATCTTTCTCAATTTTCTGGAACAGTTTGAGGAGAATAGGTACAAAGAACTCACACTGCTTAACAACAAAAAAACAAACAACCCGATCAAAAAATGGGCAGAGGACATGAACAGACATTTCTCCAAAGAAGATATGAACATGGCCAATAGACACATGAAAAGATGTTCATCATCGCTAATCATCAGGGAAATGCAAATCAAAACTACACTAAGATATCACCTTACCCCCGTTAGATTGGCAAAAACATCCAAAACCAAGAACGACAAATGTTGCAGAGGTTGTGGAGAAAGAGGAACCCTCATACACTGTTGGTGGGAATGCAAACTGGTACAGCCACTATGGAAAACAGTATGGAGATTTCTCAAAAAGTTAAAAATAGAAATACCCTATGAGCCAGCCATCCCATTACTGGGTATCTATCCTAAGAACCTGATATCAGATATCTCAAGAGTCCGTTGCACCCCTATGTTCATCGCAGCATTATTTACAATAGCCAAGACGTGGAACCAGCCTACATGCCCAGAAACTGATGATTGGATAAAGAAGATGTGGTATATATACACAATGGAATACTACTCAGCCATAAAAAAAGACGAAAGTGGCCCATTCACAACAATGTGGATGGACCTCGAGGGCATTATGTTAAGCGAAATAAGTCAGTCAGAGAAAGACGAACTCTATATGACTCCACTCATAGGTGGAAATTAGTATATTGAGAAGGAGATCTGAACGGTGGTTACCAGGGAAAAGGGGGGGTGGGGGGAGGGCACGGAGGGGGAAGTGGTGTTCCCACAACATGACTAACAAAAATGTACAACTGAAATTTCACAAGCTTGTAATCCGTCATAAGATTAATAAACAAACAAACAAACAAACAAAAAAGATGCTTTGGGGCCCATCTGCCCCTATGGAAAGAACGCAGCACTTTCTGCCTTGCAGCTCTAGGGCAATGTAGCACACCCAGAGCAGAAGTTCTACTTCAGCCAGATCAGGCCCGCAAAGAAACTGCGTTTCACAGGCCTTTGTAAGAGATGTTCCCGGTAGGCTGTTAGAGCACTGTGCAGAGCGACTTGTTTCTTAGCTTCCCAAAGAGCTGGAAGCAAGATGCTTTGGGGCCCTTCTCACCCTTTGGAAAGAAGGCAGCACTTTGTGCCTTGCAGCTCTAGGGCAATGTAGCACACCCAGAGCAGAAGTTCTACTTCAGCCAGATCAGGCCCGCAAAGAAACTGCGTTTCACAGGCCTTTGTAAGAGATGTTCCCGGTAGGCTGTTAGAGCACTGTGCAGAGCGAGTTGTTTCTTAGATTCCCAACGAGCTGGAAGCAAGATGCTTTAGGGGCCATCTGCCCTTAAGGAAAGAAGGCAGCACTTTGTGCCTTGCAGCTCTAGGGCAATGTAGCACACCCAGAGCAGATGTTCTACTTCTGCCAGGTCAGGCCTGCAAAGAAACTTCGTTTCACAGGCCTTTGTAAGAGATGTTGCCGGTAGGCTGTAAGAGCACTGTGCAGAGCGACTTATTTCTTAGCTTCCCAGAGAGCTGGAAGCAAGATGCTTTGGGGCCCTTCTCACCCTTTGGATAGAAGGCAGCACTTTGTGCCTTGCAGCTCTAGGGCAATGTAGCACACCCAGAGCAGAAGTTCTACTTCAGCTAGATCAGACCTGCAAAGAAACTGCGTTTCACAGGCCTTTGTAAGAGATGTTCCCGGTATTCTGTTAGAGCACTGTGCAGAGCGAGTTGTTTCTTAGCTTCCCAAAGAGCTGGAAGCAAGATGCTTTGGGGCCCGTTAATTGTATACCATGCTACTTTGCTGTAGTTGTTGATTATTTCTAATAGTTTTTCTGTGGATTCTTTGGGGTTTTCTATGTATAAGATCATGTCGTCTGCAAACAACGCGAGTTTTACTTCTTCGTTACCTATTTGGATTCCTTTCATTTTTTTTTCCTGCCGAATTGCTCTGGCCAGCACCTCCAGTACTATGTTGAATAGGAGTGGTGAAAGTGGGCACCCTTGTCTTGTTCCTGTCCTCAGAGGGATGGCTTTCAGCTTTTGTCCATTGAGTATGATGTTGGCTGTGGGTCTATCATATATGGCCTTTATTATGTTGAGGTACTTTCCTTCTATACCCGTTTTACTGAGGGTTTTTATCATAAATGGGTGTTGGATCTTGTCGAATGCTTTCTCTGCGTCTATTGAGATGATCATGTGGTTTTTGTTTTTCATTTTGTTGATGTAGTGTATCACGTTGATTGACTTGCGGGTGTTGAACCATCCCTGTGTCCCTGGTATAAATCCCACTTGATCATGGTGTATAATCTTTTTGATGTATTGCTGTAATCGGTTTGCCAAAATTTGGTTGAGGATTTTTGCATCTATGTTCATCAGTGATATCGGCCTGTAGTTCTCCTTCTTTGTGTTGTCCTTGTCAGGTTTGGGGATCAGAGTGATGTTGGCTTCATAGAATGTGTTAGGGAGTTCTCCATCTTTCTCAATTTTCTGGAACAGTTTGAGGAGAATAGGTACAAAGAACTCACACTGCTTAACAACAAAAAAACAAACAACCCGATCAAAAAATGGGCAGAGGACATGAACAGACATTTCTCCAAAGAAGATATGAACATGGCCAATAGACACATGAAAAGATGTTCATCATCGCTAATCATCAGGGAAATGCAAATCAAAACTACACTAAGATATCACCTTACCCCCGTTAGATTGGCAAAAACATCCAAAACCAAGAACGACAAATGTTGCAGAGGTTGTGGAGAAAGAGGAACCCTCATACACTGTTGGTGGGAATGCAAACTGGTACAGCCACTATGGAAAACAGTATGGAGATTTCTCAAAAAGTTAAAAATAGAAATACCCTATGAGCCAGCCATCCCATTACTGGGTATCTATCCTAAGAACCTGATATCAGATATCTCAAGAGTCCGTTGCACCCCTATGTTCATCGCAGCATTATTTACAATAGCCAAGACGTGGAACCAGCCTACATGCCCAGAAACTGATGATTGGATAAAGAAGATGTGGTATATATACACAATGGAATACTACTCAGCCATAAAAAAAGACGAAAGTGGCCCATTCACAACAATGTGGATGGACCTCGAGGGCATTATGTTAAGCGAAATAAGTCAGTCAGAGAAAGACGAACTCTATATGACTCCACTCATAGGTGGAAATTAGTATATTGAGAAGGAGATCTGAACGGTGGTTACCAGGGAAAAGGGGGGGTGGGGGGAGGGCACGGAGGGGGAAGTGGTGTTCCCACAACATGACTAACAAAAATGTACAACTGAAATTTCACAAGCTTGTAATCCGTCATAAGATTAATAAACAAACAAACAAACAAACAAAAAAGATGCTTTGGGGCCCATCTGCCCCTATGGAAAGAACGCAGCACTTTCTGCCTTGCAGCTCTAGGGCAATGTAGCACACCCAGAGCAGAAGTTCTACTTCAGCCAGATCAGGCCCGCAAAGAAACTGCGTTTCACAGGCCTTTGTAAGAGATGTTCCCGGTAGGCTGTTAGAGCACTGTGCAGAGCGACTTGTTTCTTAGCTTCCCAAAGAGCTGGAAGCAAGATGCTTTGGGGCCCTTCTCACCCTTTGGAAAGAAGGCAGCACTTTGTGCCTTGCAGCTCTAGGGCAATGTAGCACACCCAGAGCAGAAGTTCTACTTCAGCCAGATCAGGCCCGCAAAGAAACTGCGTTTCACAGGCCTTTGTAAGAGATGTTCCCGGTAGGCTGTTAGAGCACTGTGCAGAGCGAGTTGTTTCTTAGATTCCCAACGAGCTGGAAGCAAGATGCTTTAGGGGCCATCTGCCCTTAAGGAAAGAAGGCAGCACTTTGTGCCTTGCAGCTCTAGGGCAATGTAGCACACCCAGAGCAGATGTTCTACTTCTGCCAGGTCAGGCCTGCAAAGAAACTTCGTTTCACAGGCCTTTGTAAGAGATGTTGCCGGTAGGCTGTAAGAGCACTGTGCAGAGCGACTTATTTCTTAGCTTCCCAGAGAGCTGGAAGCAAGATGCTTTGGGGCCCTTCTCACCCTTTGGATAGAAGGCAGCACTTTGTGCCTTGCAGCTCTAGGGCAATGTAGCACACCCAGAGCAGAAGTTCTACTTCAGCTAGATCAGACCTGCAAAGAAACTGCGTTTCACAGGCCTTTGTAAGAGATGTTCCCGGTATTCTGTTAGAGCACTGTGCAGAGCGAGTTGTTTCTTAGCTTCCCAAAGAGCTGGAAGCAAGATGCTTTGGGGCCCGTTAATTGTATACCATGCTACTTTGCTGTAGTTGTTGATTATTTCTAATAGTTTTTCTGTGGATTCTTTGGGGTTTTCTATGTATAAGATCATGTCGTCTGCAAACAACGCGAGTTTTACTTCTTCGTTACCTATTTGGATTCCTTTCATTTTTTTTTCCTGCCGAATTGCTCTGGCCAGCACCTCCAGTACTATGTTGAATAGGAGTGGTGAAAGTGGGCACCCTTGTCTTGTTCCTGTCCTCAGAGGGATGGCTTTCAGCTTTTGTCCATTGAGTATGATGTTGGCTGTGGGTCTATCATATATGGCCTTTATTATGTTGAGGTACTTTCCTTCTATACCCGTTTTACTGAGGGTTTTTATCATAAATGGGTGTTGGATCTTGTCGAATGCTTTCTCTGCGTCTATTGAGATGATCATGTGGTTTTTGTTTTTCATTTTGTTGATGTAGTGTATCACGTTGATTGACTTGCGGGTGTTGAACCATCCCTGTGTCCCTGGTATAAATCCCACTTGATCATGGTGTATAATCTTTTTGATGTATTGCTGTAATCGGTTTGCCAAAATTTGGTTGAGGATTTTTGCATCTATGTTCATCAGTGATATCGGCCTGTAGTTCTCCTTCTTTGTGTTGTCCTTGTCAGGTTTGGGGATCAGAGTGATGTTGGCTTCATAGAATGTGTTAGGGAGTTCTCCATCTTTCTCAATTTTCTGGAACAGTTTGAGGAGAATAGGTACAAAGAACTCACACTGCTTAACAACAAAAAAACAAACAACCCGATCAAAAAATGGGCAGAGGACATGAACAGACATTTCTCCAAAGAAGATATGAACATGGCCAATAGACACATGAAAAGATGTTCATCATCGCTAATCATCAGGGAAATGCAAATCAAAACTACACTAAGATATCACCTTACCCCCGTTAGATTGGCAAAAACATCCAAAACCAAGAACGACAAATGTTGCAGAGGTTGTGGAGAAAGAGGAACCCTCATACACTGTTGGTGGGAATGCAAACTGGTACAGCCACTATGGAAAACAGTATGGAGATTTCTCAAAAAGTTAAAAATAGAAATACCCTATGAGCCAGCCATCCCATTACTGGGTATCTATCCTAAGAACCTGATATCAGATATCTCAAGAGTCCGTTGCACCCCTATGTTCATCGCAGCATTATTTACAATAGCCAAGACGTGGAACCAGCCTACATGCCCAGAAACTGATGATTGGATAAAGAAGATGTGGTATATATACACAATGGAATACTACTCAGCCATAAAAAAAGACGAAAGTGGCCCATTCACAACAATGTGGATGGACCTCGAGGGCATTATGTTAAGCGAAATAAGTCAGTCAGAGAAAGACGAACTCTATATGACTCCACTCATAGGTGGAAATTAGTATATTGAGAAGGAGATCTGAACGGTGGTTACCAGGGAAAAGGGGGGGTGGGGGGAGGGCACGGAGGGGGAAGTGGTGTTCCCACAACATGACTAACAAAAATGTACAACTGAAATTTCACAAGCTTGTAATCCGTCATAAGATTAATAAACAAACAAACAAACAAACAAAAAAGATGCTTTGGGGCCCATCTGCCCCTATGGAAAGAACGCAGCACTTTCTGCCTTGCAGCTCTAGGGCAATGTAGCACACCCAGAGCAGAAGTTCTACTTCAGCCAGATCAGGCCCGCAAAGAAACTGCGTTTCACAGGCCTTTGTAAGAGATGTTCCCGGTAGGCTGTTAGAGCACTGTGCAGAGCGACTTGTTTCTTAGCTTCCCAAAGAGCTGGAAGCAAGATGCTTTGGGGCCCTTCTCACCCTTTGGAAAGAAGGCAGCACTTTGTGCCTTGCAGCTCTAGGGCAATGTAGCACACCCAGAGCAGAAGTTCTACTTCAGCCAGATCAGGCCCGCAAAGAAACTGCGTTTCACAGGCCTTTGTAAGAGATGTTCCCGGTAGGCTGTTAGAGCACTGTGCAGAGCGAGTTGTTTCTTAGATTCCCAACGAGCTGGAAGCAAGATGCTTTAGGGGCCATCTGCCCTTAAGGAAAGAAGGCAGCACTTTGTGCCTTGCAGCTCTAGGGCAATGTAGCACACCCAGAGCAGATGTTCTACTTCTGCCAGGTCAGGCCTGCAAAGAAACTTCGTTTCACAGGCCTTTGTAAGAGATGTTGCCGGTAGGCTGTAAGAGCACTGTGCAGAGCGACTTATTTCTTAGCTTCCCACAGAGCTGGAAGCAAGATGCTTTGGGGCCCTTCTCACCCTTTGGAAAGAAGGCAGCACTTTGTGCCTTGCAGCTCTAGGGCAATGTAGCACACCCAGAGCAGAAGTTCTACTTCAGCTAGATCAGACCTGCAAAGAAACTGCGTTTCACAGGCCTTTGTAAGAGATGTTCCCTGTAGGCTGTTAGAGCACTGTGCAGAGCGAGTTATTTCTTAGCTTCCCAAAGAGCTGGAAGCAAGATGCTTTAGGGGCCATCTGCCCTTAAGGAAAGAAGGCAGCACTTTGTGCCTTGCAGCTCTAGGGCAATGTAGCACACCCAGAGCAGATGTTCTACTTCTGCAAGGTCAGGCCTGCAAAGAAACTTCGTTTCACAGGCCCTTGTAAGAGATGTTCCCGGTAGGCTGTTAGAGCACTGTGCAGAGCGACTTGTTTCTTAGCTTCCCAAAGAGCTGGAAGCAAGATGCTTTGGGGCCCTTCTCACCCTTTGGAAAGAAGGCAGCACTTTGTGCCTTGCAGCTCTAGGGCAATGTAGCACACCCCGAGCAGAAGTTCTACTTCAGCCAGATCTGGCATGCAAAGAAACTGCGTTTCACAGGCCTTTGTAAGAGATGTTCCCGGTATTCTGTTAGAGCACTGTGCAGAGCGAGTTGTTTCTTAGCTTCCCAAAGAGCTGGAAGCAAGATGCTTTGGGGCCCGTTAATTGTATACCATGCTACTTTGCTGTAGTTGTTGATTATTTCTAATAGTTTTTCTGTGGATTCTTTGGGGTTTTCTATGTATAAGATCATGTCGTCTGCAAACAACGCGAGTTTTACTTCTTCGTTACCTATTTGGATTCCTTTCATTTTTTTTTCCTGCCGAATTGCTCTGGCCAGCACCTCCAGTACTATGTTGAATAGGAGTGGTGAAAGTGGGCACCCTTGTCTTGTTCCTGTCCTCAGAGGGATGGCTTTCAGCTTTTGTCCATTGAGTATGATGTTGGCTGTGGGTCTATCATATATGGCCTTTATTATGTTGAGGTACTTTCCTTCTATACCCGTTTTACTGAGGGTTTTTATCATAAATGGGTGTTGGATCTTGTCGAATGCTTTCTCTGCGTCTATTGAGATGATCATGTGGTTTTTGTTTTTCATTTTGTTGATGTAGTGTATCACGTTGATTGACTTGCGGGTGTTGAACCATCCCTGTGTCCCTGGTATAAATCCCACTTGATCATGGTGTATAATCTTTTTGATGTATTGCTGTAATCGGTTTGCCAAAATTTGGTTGAGGATTTTTGCATCTATGTTCATCAGTGATATCGGCCTGTAGTTCTCCTTCTTTGTGTTGTCCTTGTCAGGTTTGGGGATCAGAGTGATGTTGGCTTCATAGAATGTGTTAGGGAGTTCTCCATCTTTCTCAATTTTCTGGAACAGTTTGAGGAGAATAGGTACAAAGAACTCACACTGCTTAACAACAAAAAAACAAACAACCCGATCAAAAAATGGGCAGAGGACATGAACAGACATTTCTCAAAAGAAGATATGAACATGGCCAATAGACACATGAAAAGATGTTCATCATCGCTAATCATCAGGGAAATGCAAATCAAAACTACACTAAGATATCACCTTACCCCCGTTAGATTGGCAAAAACATCCAAAACCAAGAACGACAAATGTTGCAGAGGTTGTGGAGAAAGAGGAACCCTCATACACTGTTGGTGGGAATGCAAACTGGTACAGCCACTATGGAAAACAGTATGGAGATTTCTCAAAAAGTTAAAAATAGAAATACCCTATGAGCCAGCCATCCCATTACTGGGTATCTATCCTAAGAACCTGATATCAGATATCTCAAGAGTCCGTTGCACCCCTATGTTCATCGCAGCATTATTTACAATAGCCAAGACGTGGAACCAGCCTACATGCCCAGAAACTGATGATTGGATAAAGAAGATGTGGTATATATACACAATGGAATACTACTCAGCCATAAAAAAAGACGAAAGTGGCCCATTCACAACAATGTGGATGGACCTCGAGGGCATTATGTTAAGCGAAATAAGTCAGTCAGAGAAAGACGAACTCTATATGACTCCACTCATAGGTGGAAATTAGTATATTGAGAAGGAGATCTGAACGGTGGTTACCAGGGAAAAGGGGGGGTGGGGGGAGGGCACGGAGGGGGAAGTGGTGTTCCCACAACATGACTAACAAAAATGTACAACTGAAATTTCACAAGCTTGTAATCCGTCATAAGATTAATAAACAAACAAACAAACAAACAAAAAAGATGCTTTGGGGCCCATCTGCCCCTATGGAAAGAACGCAGCACTTTCTGCCTTGCAGCTCTAGGGCAATGTAGCACACCCAGAGCAGAAGTTCTACTTCAGCCAGATCAGGCCCGCAAAGAAACTGCGTTTCACAGGCCTTTGTAAGAGATGTTCCCGGTAGGCTGTTAGAGCACTGTGCAGAGCGACTTGTTTCTTAGCTTCCCAAAGAGCTGGAAGCAAGATGCTTTGGGGCCCTTCTCACCCTTTGGAAAGAAGGCAGCACTTTGTGCCTTGCAGCTCTAGGGCAATGTAGCACACCCAGAGCAGAAGTTCTACTTCAGCCAGATCAGGCCCGCAAAGAAACTGCGTTTCACAGGCCTTTGTAAGAGATGTTCCCGGTAGGCTGTTAGAGCACTGTGCAGAGCGAGTTGTTTCTTAGATTCCCAACGAGCTGGAAGCAAGATGCTTTAGGGGCCATCTGCCCTTAAGGAAAGAAGGCAGCACTTTGTGCCTTGCAGCTCTAGGGCAATGTAGCACACCCAGAGCAGATGTTCTACTTCTGCCAGGTCAGGCCTGCAAAGAAACTTCGTTTCACAGGCCTTTGTAAGAGATGTTGCCGGTAGGCTGTAAGAGCACTGTGCAGAGCGACTTATTTCTTAGCTTCCCAGAGAGCTGGAAGCAAGATGCTTTGGGGCCCTTCTCACCCTTTGGAAAGAAGGCAGCACTTTGTGCCTTGCAGCTCTAGGGCAATGTAGCACACCCAGAGCAGAAGTTCTACTTCAGCTAGATCAGACCTGCAAAGAAACTGCGTTTCACAGGCCTTTGTAAGAGATGTTCCCTGTAGGCTGTTAGAGCACTGTGCAGAGCGAGTTATTTCTTAGCTTCCCAAAGAGCTGGAAGCAAGATGCTTTAGGGGCCATCTGCCCTTAAGGAAAGAAGGCAGCACTTTGTGCCTTGCAGCTCTAGGGCAATGTAGCACACCCAGAGCAGATGTTCTACTTCTGCAAGGTCAGGCCTGCAAAGAAACTTCGTTTCACAGGCCCTTGTAAGAGATGTTCCCGGTAGGCTGTTAGAGCACTGTGCAGAGCGACTTGTTTCTTAGCTTCCCAAAGAGCTGGAAGCAAGATGCTTTGGGGCCCTTCTCACCCTTTGGAAAGAAGGCAGCACTTTGTGCCTTGCAGCTCTAGGGCAATGTAGCACACCCCGAGCAGAAGTTCTACTTCAGCCAGATCTGGCATGCAAAGAAACTGCGTTTCACAGGCCTTTGTAAGAGATGTTCCCGGTATTCTGTTAGAGCACTGTGCAGAGCGAGTTGTTTCTTAGCTTCCCAGAGAGCCGGAAGCAAGATGCTTTGGGGCCCGTTAATTTTATACCCTGCTACTTTGCTGTAGTTGTTGATTATTTCTAATAGTTTTTCTGTGGAATCTTTGGGGTTTTCTATGTATAAGATCATGTCGTCTGCAAACAACGCGAGTTTTACTTCTTCGTTACCGATTTGGATTCCTTTCATTTTTTTTTCCTGCCGAATTGCTCTGGCCAGCACCTCCAGTACTATGTTGAATAGGAGTGGTGAAAGTGGGCACCCTTGTCTTGTTCCTGTCCTCAGAGGGATGGCTTTCAGCTTTTGTCCATTGAGTATGATGTTGGCTGTGGGTCTATCATATATGGCCTTTATTATGTTGAGGTACTTTCCTTCTATACCCGTTTTACTGAGGGTTTTTATCATAAATGGGTGTTGGATCTTGTCGAATGCTTTCTCTGCGTCTATTGAGATGATCATGTGGTTTTTGTTTTTCATTTTGTTGATGTAGTGTATCACGTTGATTGACTTGCGGGTGTTGAACCATCCCTGTGTCCCTGGTATAAATCCCACTTGATCATGGTGTATAATCTTTTTGATGTATTGCTGTAATCGGTTTGCCAAAATTTGGTTGAGGATTTTTGCATCTATGTTCATCAGTGATATCGGCCTGTAGTTCTCCTTCTTTGTGTTGTCCTTGTCAGGTTTGGGGATCAGAGTGATGTTGGCTTCATAGAATGTGTTAGGGAGTTCTCCATCTTTCTCAATTTTCTGGAACAGTTTGAGGAGAATAGGTACAAAGAACTCACACTGCTTAACAACAAAAAAACAAACAACCCGATCAAAAAATGGGCAGAGGACATGAACAGACATTTCTCCAAAGAAGATATGAACATGGCCAATAGACACATGAAAAGATGTTCATCATCGCTAATCATCAGGGAAATGCAAATCAAAACTACACTAAGATATCACCTTACCCCCGTTAGATTGGCAAAAACATCCAAAACCAAGAACGACAAATGTTGCAGAGGTTGTGGAGAAAGAGGAACCCTCATACACTGTTGGTGGGAATGCAAACTGGTACAGCCACTATGGAAAACAGTATGGAGATTTCTCAAAAAGTTAAAAATAGAAATACCCTATGACCCAGCCATCCCATTACTGGGTATCTATCCTAAGAACCTGATATCAGATATCTCAAGAGTCCGTTGCACCCCTATGTTCATCGCAGCATTATTTACAATAGCCAAGACGTGGAACCAGCCTACATGCCCAGAAACTGATGATTGGATAAAGAAGATGTGGTATATATACACAATGGAATACTACTCAGCCATAAAAAAAGACGAAAGTGGCCCCTTCACAACAATGTGGATGGACCTCGAGGGCATTATGTTAAGCGAAATAAGTCAGTCAGAGAAAGACGAACTCTATATGACTCCACTCATAGGTGGAAATTAGTATATTGAGAAGGAGATCTGATCGGTGGTTACCAGGGAAAAGGGGGGGTGGGGGGAGGGCACGGAGGGGGAAGTGGTGTTCCCACAACATGACTAACAAAAATGTACAACTGAAATTTCACAAGCTTGTAATCCGTCATAAGATTAATAAACAAACAAACAAACAAACAAAAAAAGATGCTTTGGGGCCCATCTGCCCCTATGGAAAGAACGCAGCACTTTCTGCCTTGCAGCTCTAGGGCAATGTAGCACACCCAGAGCAGAAGTTCTACTTCAGCCAGATCAGGCCCGCAAAGAAACTGCGTTTCACAGGCCTTTGTAAGAGATGTTCCCGGTAGGCTGTTAGAGCACTGTGCAGAGCGACTTGTTTCTTAGCTTCCCAAAGAGCTGGAAGCAAAATGCTTTGAGACTCATCTGCCCCTTTGGAAAGAAGGCAGCACTTTGTGCCTTGCAGGTCTAGGGCAATGTAGCACACCCAGAGCAGAAGTTCTACTTCAGCTAGATCAGACCTGCAAAGAAACTGCGTTTCACAGGCCTTTGTAAGAGATGTTCCCGGTAGGCTGTTAGAGCACTGTGCAGAGCGAGTTGTTTCTCAGCTTCCCAAACAGCCGGAAGCAAGATGCTTTTGGGCCCTTCTCACCCTTTGGAAAGAAGGCAGCACTTTGTGCCTTGCAGCTCTAGGGCAATGTAGCACACCCAGAGCAGATGTTCTACTTCTCCCAGGTCAGGCCTGAAAAGAAACTGCGTTTCACAGGCCTTTGTAAGAGATGTTCCCTGTAGGCTGTTAGAGCACTGTGCAGAGCGAGTTGTTTCTTAGCTTCCCAGAGAGCTGGCAGCAAGATGCTTTAGGAGCCATCTGCCCTTAAGGAAAGAAGGGAGCACTTTGTGCCTTGCATCTCTAGGGCAATGTAGCACACCCAGAGCAGATGTTCTACTTCAGCCAGGTCAGGCCTGCAAAGACACTTCGTTTCACAGGCCCTTGTAGGAGATGTTCCCGGTAGGCTGTAAGAGCACTGTGCAGAGCGACTAGTTTCTTAGCTTCCCAGAGAGCTGGCAGCAAGATGCTTTGGGGCCCATCTGCCCCTATGGAAAGAACGCAGCACTTTGTGCCTTGCAGCTCTAGGGCAATGCAGCACACCCCGAGCAGAAGTTCTACTTCAGCCAGATCAGGCCCGCAAAGAAACTGCGTTTCACAGGCCTTTGTAAGAGATGTTCCCGGTAGGCTGTTAGAGCACTGTGCAGAGCGAGTTGTTTCTTAGCTTCCCAAAGAGCTGGAAGGAAGATACTTTAGGGGCCATCTGCCCTTAAGGAAAGAAGGCAGCACTTTGTGCCTTGCAGCTCTAGGGCAATGTAGCACACCCCGAGCAGAAGTTCTACTTCAGCCAGATCAGGCCCGCAAAGAAACTTCGTTTCTCAGGCCTTTGTAAGAGATGTTCCCGGTAGGCTGTAAGAGCACTGTGCAGAGCGAGTTGTTTCTCAGCTTCCCAAACAGCCGTAAGCAAGATGCCTTGGGGCCCTTCTCACCCTTTGGAAAGAAGGCAGCACTTTGTGCCTTGCATCTCTAGGGCAATGTAGCACACCCAGAGCAGAAGTTCTACTTCAGCCAGATCATGCCCGCAAAGAAACTGCGTTTCACAGGCCTTTGTAAGAGATGTTCCCGGTAGGCTGTTAGAGCAATGTGCAGAGCGAGTTGTTTCTTAGATTCCCAACGAGCTGGAAGCAAGATGCTTTAGGGGCCATCTGCCCTTAAGGAAAGAAGGCAGCACTTTGTGCCTTGCAGCTCTAGGCCAATGTAGCACACCCAGAGCAGATGTTCTACTTCTCCCAGGTCAGGCCTGAAAATAAACTGCGTTTCACAGGCCTTTGTAAGAGATGTTCCCGGTAGGCTGTTAGAGCACTGTGCAGAGCGAGTTCTTTCTTAGCTTCCCAGAGAGCTGGAAGCAAGATGCTTTGGGGCCCTTCTCACCCTTTGGATAGAAGGCAGCACTTTGTGCCTTGCAGCTCTAGGGCAATGTAGCACACCCAGAGCAGAAGTTCTACTTCAGCTAGATCAGACCTGCAAAGAAACTGCGTTTCACAGGCCTTTGTAAGAGATGTTCCCGGTATTCTGTTAGAGCACTGTGCAGAGCGAGTTGTTTCTTAGCTTCCCAAAGAGCTGGAAGCAAGATGCTTTGGGGCCCGTTAATTGTATACCATGCTACTTTGCTGTAGTTGTTGATTATTTCTAATAGTTTTTCTGTGGATTCTTTGGGGTTTTCTATGTATAAGATCATGTCGTCTGCAAACAACGCGAGTTTTACTTCTTCGTTACCTATTTGGATTCCTTTCATTTTTTTTTCCTGCCGAATTGCTCTGGCCAGCACCTCCAGTACTATGTTGAATAGGAGTGGTGAAAGTGGGCACCCTTGTCTTGTTCCTGTCCTCAGAGGGATGGCTTTCAGCTTTTGTCCATTGAGTATGATGTTGGCTGTGGGTCTATCATATATGGCCTTTATTATGTTGAGGTACTTTCCTTCTATACCCGTTTTACTGAGGGTTTTTATCATAAATGGGTGTTGGATCTTGTCGAATGCTTTCTCTGCGTCTATTGAGATGATCATGTGGTTTTTGTTTTTCATTTTGTTGATGTAGTGTATCACGTTGATTGACTTGCGGGTGTTGAACCATCCCTGTGTCCCTGGTATAAATCCCACTTGATCATGGTGTATAATCTTTTTGATGTATTGCTGTAATCGGTTTGCCAAAATTTGGTTGAGGATTTTTGCATCTATGTTCATCAGTGATATCGGCCTGTAGTTCTCCTTCTTTGTGTTGTCCTTGTCAGGTTTGGGGATCAGAGTGATGTTGGCTTCATAGAATGTGTTAGGGAGTTCTCCATCTTTCTCAATTTTATGGAACAGTTTGAGGAGAATAGGTACAAAGAACTCACACTGCTTAACAACAAAAAAACAAACAACCCGATCAAAAAATGGGCAGAGGACATGAACAGACATTTCTCCAAAGAAGATATGAACATGGCCAATAGACACATGAAAAGATGTTCATCATCGCTAATCATCAGGGAAATGCAAATCAAAACTACACTAAGATATCACCTTACCCCCGTTAGATTGGCAAAAACATCCAAAACCAAGAACGACAAATGTTGCAGAGGTTGTGGAGAAAGAGGAACCCTCATACACTGTTGGTGGGAATGCAAACTGGTACAGCCACTATGGAAAACAGTATGGAGATTTCTCAAAAAGTTAAAAATAGAAATACCCTATGAGCCAGCCATCCCATTACTGGGTATCTATCCTAAGAACCTGATATCAGATATCTCAAGAGTCCGTTGCACCCCTATGTTCATCGCAGCATTATTTACAATAGCCAAGACGTGGAACCAGCCTACATGCCCAGAAACTGATGATTGGATAAAGAAGATGTGGTATATATACACAATGGAATACTACTCAGCCATAAAAAAAGACGAAAGTGGCCCATTCACAACAATGTGGATGGACCTCGAGGGCATTATGTTAAGCGAAATAAGTCAGTCAGAGAAAGACGAACTCTATATGACTCCACTCATAGGTGGAAATTAGTATATTGAGAAGGAGATCTGAACGGTGGTTACCAGGGAAAAGGGGGGGTGGGGGGAGGGCACGGAGGGGGAAGTGGTGTTCCCACAACATGACTAACAAAAATGTACAACTGAAATTTCACAAGCTTGTAATCCGTCATAAGATTAATAAACAAACAAACAAACAAACAAAAAAGATGCTTTGGGGCCCATCTGCCCCTATGGAAAGAACGCAGCACTTTCTGCCTTGCAGCTCTAGGGCAATGTAGCACACCCAGAGCAGAAGTTCTACTTCAGCCAGATCAGGCCCGCAAAGAAACTGCGTTTCACAGGCCTTTGTAAGAGATGTTCCCGGTAGGCTGTTAGAGCACTGTGCAGAGCGACTTGTTTCTTAGCTTCCCAAAGAGCTGGAAGCAAGATGCTTTGGGGCCCTTCTCACCCTTTGGAAAGAAGGCAGCACTTTGTGCCTTGCAGCTCTAGGGCAATGTAGCACACCCAGAGCAGAAGTTCTACTTCAGCCAGATCAGGCCCGCAAAGAAACTGCGTTTCACAGGCCTTTGTAAGAGATGTTCCCGGTAGGCTGTTAGAGCACTGTGCAGAGCGAGTTGTTTCTTAGATTCCCAACGAGCTGGAAGCAAGATGCTTTAGGGGCCATCTGCCCTTAAGGAAAGAAGGCAGCACTTTGTGCCTTGCAGCTCTAGGGCAATGTAGCACACCCAGAGCAGATGTTCTACTTCTGCCAGGTCAGGCCTGCAAAGAAACTTCGTTTCACAGGCCTTTGTAAGAGATGTTGCCGGTAGGCTGTAAGAGCACTGTGCAGAGCGACTTATTTCTTAGCTTCCCAGAGAGCTGGAAGCAAGATGCTTTGGGGCCCTTCTCACCCTTTGGAAAGAAGGCAGCACTTTGTGCCTTGCAGCTCTAGGGCAATGTAGCACACCCAGAGCAGAAGTTCTACTTCAGCTAGATCAGACCTGCAAAGAAACTGCGTTTCACAGGCCTTTGTAAGAGATGTTCCCTGTAGGCTGTTAGAGCACTGTGCAGAGCGAGTTATTTCTTAGCTTCCCAAAGAGCTGGAAGCAAGATGCTTTAGGGGCCATCTGCCCTTAAGGAAAGAAGGCAGCACTTTGTGCCTTGCAGCTCTAGGGCAATGTAGCACACCCAGAGCAGATGTTCTACTTCTGCAAGGTCAGGCCTGCAAAGAAACTTCGTTTCACAGGCCCTTGTAAGAGATGTTCCCGGTAGGCTGTTAGAGCACTGTGCAGAGCGACTTGTTTCTTAGCTTCCCAAAGAGCTGGAAGCAAGATGCTTTGGGGCCCTTCTCACCCTTTGGAAAGAAGGCAGCACTTTGTGCCTTGCAGCTCTAGGGCAATGTAGCACACCCCGAGCAGAAGTTCTACTTCAGCCAGATCTGGCATGCAAAGAAACTGCGTTTCACAGGCCTTTGTAACAGATGTTCCCGGTAGGCTGTTAGAGCACTGTGCAGAGCGAGTTGTTTCTTAGCTTCCCAGAGAGCCGGAAGCAAGATGCTTTGGGGCCCGTTAATTTTATACCCTGCTACTTTGCTGTAGTTGTTGATTATTTCTAATAGTTTTTCTGTGGAATCTTTGGGGTTTTCTATGTATAAGATCATGTCGTCTGCAAACAACGCGAGTTTTACTTCTTCGTTACCGATTTGGATTCCTTTCATTTTTTTTTCCTGCCGAATTGCTCTGGCCAGCACCTCCAGTACTATGTTGAATAGGAGTGGTGAAAGTGGGCACCCTTGTCTTGTTCCTGTCCTCAGAGGGATGGCTTTCAGCTTTTGTCCATTGAGTATGATGTTGGCTGTGGGTCTATCATATATGGCCTTTATTATGTTGAGGTACTTTCCTTCTATACCCGTTTTACTGAGGGTTTTTATCATAAATGGGTGTTGGATCTTGTCGAATGCTTTCTCTGCGTCTATTGAGATGATCATGTGGTTTTTGTTTTTCATTTTGTTGATGTAGTGTATCACGTTGATTGACTTGCGGGTGTTGAACCATCCCTGTGTCCCTGGTATAAATCCCACTTGATCATGGTGTATAATCTTTTTGATGTATTGCTGTAATCGGTTTGCCAAAATTTGGTTGAGGATTTTTGCATCTATGTTCATCAGTGATATCGGCCTGTAGTTCTCCTTCTTTGTGTTGTCCTTGTCAGGTTTGGGGATCAGAGTGATGTTGGCTTCATAGAATGTGTTAGGGAGTTCTCCATCTTTCTCAATTTTCTGGAACAGTTTGAGGAGAATAGGTACAAAGAACTCACACTGCTTAACAACAAAAAAACAAACAACCCGATCAAAAAATGGGCAGAGGACATGAACAGACATTTCTCCAAAGAAGATATGAACATGGCCAATAGACACATGAAAAGATGTTCATCATCGCTAATCATCAGGGAAATGCAAATCAAAACTACACTAAGATATCACCTTACCCCCGTTAGATTGGCAAAAACATCCAAAACCAAGAACGACAAATGTTGCAGAGGTTGTGGAGAAAGAGGAACCCTCATACACTGTTGGTGGGAATGCAAACTGGTACAGCCACTATGGAAAACAGTATGGAGATTTCTCAAAAAGTTAAAAATAGAAATACCCTATGACCCAGCCATCCCATTACTGGGTATCTATCCTAAGAACCTGATATCAGATATCTCAAGAGTCCGTTGCACCCCTATGTTCATCGCAGCATTATTTACAATAGCCAAGACGTGGAACCAGCCTACATGCCCAGAAACTGATGATTGGATAAAGAAGATGTGGTATATATACACAATGGAATACTACTCAGCCATAAAAAAAGACGAAAGTGGCCCCTTCACAACAATGTGGATGGACCTCGAGGGCATTATGTTAAGCGAAATAAGTCAGTCAGAGAAAGACGAACTCTATATGACTCCACTCATAGGTGGAAATTAGTATATTGAGAAGGAGATCTGATCGGTGGTTACCAGGGAAAAGGGGGGGTGGGGGGAGGGCACGGAGGGGGAAGTGGTGTTCCCACAACATGACTAACAAAAATGTACAACTGAAATTTCACAAGCTTGTAATCCGTCATAAGATTAATAAACAAACAAACAAACAAACAAAAAAAGATGCTTTGGGGCCCATCTGCCCCTATGGAAAGAACGCAGCACTTTCTGCCTTGCAGCTCTAGGGCAATGTAGCACACCCAGAGCAGAAGTTCTACTTCAGCCAGATCAGGCCCGCAAAGAAACTGCGTTTCACAGGCCTTTGTAAGAGATGTTCCCGGTAGGCTGTTAGAGCACTGTGCAGAGCGACTTGTTTCTTAGCTTCCCAAAGAGCTGGAAGCAAAATGCTTTGAGACTCATCTGCCCCTTTGGAAAGAAGGCAGCACTTTGTGCCTTGCAGGTCTAGGGCAATGTAGCACACCCAGAGCAGAAGTTCTACTTCAGCTAGATCAGACCTGCAAAGAAACTGCGTTTCACAGGCCTTTGTAAGAGATGTTCCCGGTAGGCTGTTAGAGCACTGTGCAGAGCGAGTTGTTTCTCAGCTTCCCAAACAGCCGGAAGCAAGATGCTTTTGGGCCCTTCTCACCCTTTGGAAAGAAGGCAGCACTTTGTGCCTTGCAGCTCTAGGGCAATGTAGCACACCCAGAGCAGATGTTCTACTTCTCCCAGGTCAGGCCTGAAAAGAAACTGCGTTTCACAGGCCTTTGTAAGAGATGTTCCCTGTAGGCTGTTAGAGCACTGTGCAGAGCGAGTTGTTTCTTAGCTTCCCAGAGAGCTGGCAGCAAGATGCTTTAGGAGCCATCTGCCCTTAAGGAAAGAAGGGAGCACTTTGTGCCTTGCATCTCTAGGGCAATGTAGCACACCCAGAGCAGATGTTCTACTTCTGCCAGGTCAGGCCTGCAAAGACACTTCGTTTCACAGGCCCTTGTAGGAGATGTTCCCGGTAGGCTGTAAGAGCACTGTGCAGAGCGACTAGTTTCTTAGCTTCCCAGAGAGCTGGCAGCAAGATGCTTTGGGGCCCATCTGCCCCTATGGAAAGAACGCAGCACTTTGTGCCTTGCAGCTCTAGGGCAATGCAGCACACCCCGAGCAGAAGTTCTACTTCAGCCAGATCAGGCCCGCAAAGAAACTGCGTTTCACAGGCCTTTGTAAGAGATGTTCCCGGTAGGCTGTTAGAGCACTGTGCAGAGCGAGTTGTTTCTTAGCTTCCCAAAGAGCTGGAAGGAAGATACTTTAGGGGCCATCTGCCCTTAAGGAAAGAAGGCAGCACTTTGTGCCTTGCAGCTCTAGGGCAATGTAGCACACCCCGAGCAGAAGTTCTACTTCAGCCAGATCAGGCCCGCAAAGAAACTTCGTTTCTCAGGCCTTTGTAAGAGATGTTCCCGGTAGGCTGTAAGAGCACTGTGCAGAGCGAGTTGTTTCTCAGCTTCCCAAACAGCCGTAAGCAAGATGCCTTGGGGCCCTTCTCACCCTTTGGAAAGAAGGCAGCACTTTGTGCCTTGCATCTCTAGGGCAATGTAGCACACCCAGAGCAGAAGTTCTACTTCAGCCAGATCATGCCCGCAAAGAAACTGCGTTTCACAGGCCTTTGTAAGAGATGTTCCCGGTAGGCTGTTAGAGCAATGTGCAGAGCGAGTTGTTTCTTAGATTCCCAACGAGCTGGAAGCAAGATGCTTTAGGGGCCATCTGCCCTTAAGGAAAGAAGGCAGCACTTTGTGCCTTGCAGCTCTAGGCCAATGTAGCACACCCAGAGCAGATGTTCTACTTCTCCCAGGTCAGGCCTGAAAATAAACTGCGTTTCACAGGCCTTTGTAAGAGATGTTCCCGGTAGGCTGTTAGAGCACTGTGCAGAGCGAGTTGTTTCTTAGCTTCCCAAAGAGCTGTAAGCAAGATGCTTTAGGGGCCATCTGCCCTTAAGGAAAGAAGGCAGCACTTTGTGCCTTGCATCTCTAGGGCAATGTAGCACACCCAGAGCAGATGTTCTACTTCAGCCGTATCAGGCCTGCAAAGAAACTGCGTTTCACAGGCCTTTGTAAGAGATGTTCCCGGTAGGCTGTAAGAGCACTGTGCAGAGGGACTTGTTTCTTAGCTTCCCAAAGAGCTGGAAGCAAAATGCTTTGCGACTCATCTGCCCCTTTGGAAAGAAGGCAACACTTTGTGTCTTGCAGGTCTAGGGCAATGTAGCACACCCAGAGCAGATGTTCTACTTCTTCAAGGTCAGTCCTGCAAAGAAACTTCGTTTCACAGTCCTTTGTAAGAGATGTTCCAAGTAGGCTGTTAGAGCACTGTGCAGAGCGAGTTGTTTCTCAGCTTCCCAAACAGCCGGAAGCAAGATGCTTTTGGGCCCTTCTCACCCTTTGGAAAGAAGGCAGCACTTTGTGCCTTGCAGCTCTAGGGCAATGTAGCACACCCACAGCTGAAGTTCTACTTCAGCCAGATCAGGCCCGCAAAGAAACTGCGTTTCACAGGCCTTTGTAAGAGATGTTCCCGGTAGGCTGTTAGAGCACTGTGCAGAGCGAGTTATTTCTTAGCTTCCCAAAGAGCTGGAAGCAAGATACTTTAGGGGCCATCTGCCCTTAAGGAAAGAAGGCAGCACTTTGTGCCTTGCAGCTCTAGGGCAATGTAGCACACCCCGAGCAGAAGTTCTACTTCAGCCAGATCTGGCCTGCAAAGAAACTGCGTTTCACAGGCCTTTGTAAGAGATGTTCCCGGTAGGCTGTTAGAGCACTGTGCAGAGCGAGTTGTTTCTCAGCTTCCCAAACAGCCGGAAGCAAGATGCCTTGGGGCCCTTCTCACCCTTTGGAAAGAAGGCAGCACTTTGTGCCTTGCAGCTCTAGGGGAATGTAGCACACCCAGAGCAGATGTTCTACTTCAGCCGTATCAGGCCTGCAAAGAAACTGCGTTTCACAGGCCTTTGTAAGAGATGTTCCCGGTAGGCTGTAAGAGCACTGTGCAGAGGGACTTGTTTCTTAGCTTCCCAAAGAGCTGGAAGCAAAATGCTTTGCGGCTCATCTGCCCCTTTGGAAAGAAGGCAACACTTTGTGTCTTGCAGGTCTAGGGCAATGTAGCACACCCAGAGCAGATGTTCTACTTCTTCAAGGTCAGTCCTGCAAAGAAACTTCGTTTCACAGTCCTTTGTAAGAGATGTTCCCAGTAGGCTGTTAGAGCACTGTGCAGAGCGAGTTGTTTCTCAGCTTCCCAAACAGCCGGAAGCAAGATGCTTTTGGGCGCTTCTCACCCTTTGGAAAGAAGGCAGCACTTTGTGCCTTGCAGCTCTAGGGCAATGTAGCACACCCAAAGCAGAAGTTCTACTTCAGCCAGATCAGGCCCGCAAAGAAACTGCATTTCACAGGCCTTTGTGAGAGATGTTCCCGGTAGGCTGTTAGAGCACTGTGCAGAGCGAGTTGTTTCTTAGCTTCCCAAAGAGCTGGAAGCAAGATAATTTAGGGGCCATCTGCCCTTAAGGAAAGAAGGCAGCACTTTGTGCCTTGCAGCTCTAGGGCAATGTAGCACACCCCGAGCAGAAGTTCTACTTCAGCCAGATCTGGCCTGCAAAGAAACTGCGTTTCACAGGCCTTTGTAAGAGATGTTCCCGGTAGGCTGTTAGAGCACTGTGCAGAGCGAGTTGTTTCTCAGCTTCCCAAACAGCCGGAAGCAAGATGCCTTGGGGCCCTTCTCACCCTTTGGAAAGAAGGCAGCACTTTGTGCCTTGCAGCTCTAGGGCAATGTAGCACACCCAGAGCAGAAGTTCTACTTCAGCTAGATCAGACCTGCAAAGAAACTGCGTTTCACAGGCCTTTGTAAGAGATGTTCCCGGTAGGCTGTTAGAGCACTGTGCAGAGCGAGTTGTTTCTTAGCTTCCCAAAGAGCTGGAAGCAAGTTGCTTTACGGACCATCTGCCCTTAAGGAAAGAAGGCAGCACTTTGTGCCTTGCAGCTCTAGGGCAATGTAGCACACCCAGAGCAGATGTTCTACTTCTCCCAGGTCAGGCCTGAAAAGAAACTGCGTTTCACAGGCCTTTATAAGAGATGTTCTCTGTAGGCTGTTAGAGCACTGTGCAGAGCGACTTGTTTCTTAGCTTCCCAAATAGCTGGAAGCAAGATGCTTTGGGGCCCTTCTCACCCTTTGGAAAGAAGGCAGCACTTTGTGCCTTGCAGCTCTTGGGCAATGTAGCACACCCCGAGCAGAAGTTCTACTTCAGCCAGATCTGGCCTGCAAAGACACTGCGTTTCACAGGCCTTTGTAAGAGATGTTCCCGGTAGGCTGTTAGAGCACTGTGCAGAGCGAGTTGTTTCTCAGCTTCCCAAACAGCCGGAAGCAAGATGCCTTGTTGCCCTTCTCACCCTTTGGAAAGAAGGCAGCACTTTGTGCCTTGCAGCTCTAGGGCAATGTAGCACACCCAGAGCAGAAGTTCTACTTCAGCTAGATCAGACCTGCAAAGAAACTGCGTTTCACAGGCCTTTGTAAGAGATGTTCCCGGTAGGCTGTTAGAGCACTGTGCAGAGCGAGTTGTTTCTCAGCTTCCCAAACAGCCGGAAGCAAGATGCTTTTGGGCCCTTCTCACCCTTTGGAAAGAAGGCAGCACTTTGTGCCTTGCAGCTCTAGGGCAATGTAGCACACCCAGAGCAGATGTTCTACTTCTCCCAGGTCAGGCCTGAAAAGAAACTGCGTTTCACAGGCCTTTGTAAGAGATGTTCCCTGTAGGCTGTTAGAGCACTGTGCAGAGCGAGTTGTTTCTTAGCTTCCCAAAGAGCTGGAAGCAAGATGCTTTAGGAGCCATCTGCCCTTAAGGAAAGAAGGGAGCACTTTGTGCCTTGCATCTCTAGGGCAATGTAGCACACCCAGAGCAGATGTTCTACTTCTGCCAGGTCAGGCCTGCAAAGACACTTCGTTTCACAGGCCCTTGTAGGAGATGTTCCCGGTAGGCTGTAAGAGCACTGTGCAGAGCGACTAGTTTCTTAGCTTCCCAGAGAGCTGGCAGCAAGATGCTTTGGGGCCCATCTGCCCCTATGGAAAGAACGCAGCACTTTGTGCCTTGCAGCTCTAGGGCAATGCAGCACACCCCGAGCAGAAGTTCTACTTCAGCCAGATCAGGCCCGCAAAGAAACTGCGTTTCACAGGCCTTTGTAAGAGATGTTCCCGGTAGGCTGTTAGAGCACTGTGCAGAGCGAGTTGTTTCTTAGCTTCCCAAAGAGCTGGAAGGAAGATACTTTAGGGGCCATCTGCCCTTAAGGAAAGAAGGCAGCACTTTGTGCCTTGCAGCTCTAGGGCAATGTAGCACACCCCGAGCAGAAGTTCTACTTCAGCCAGATCAGGCCCGCAAAGAAACTTCGTTTCTCAGGCCTTTGTAAGAGATGTTCCCGGTAGGCTGTAAGAGCACTGTGCAGAGCGAGTTGTTTCTCAGCTTCCCAAACAGCCGTAAGCAAGATGCCTTGGGGCCCTTCTCACCCTTTGGAAAGAAGGCAGCACTTTGTGCCTTGCATCTCTAGGGCAATGTAGCACACCCAGAGCAGAAGTTCTACTTCAGCCAGATCATGCCCGCAAAGAAACTGCGTTTCACAGGCCTTTGTAAGAGATGTTCCCGGTAGGCTGTTAGAGCAATGTGCAGAGCGAGTTGTTTCTTAGATTCCCAACGAGCTGGAAGCAAGATGCTTTAGGGGCCATCTGCCCTTAAGGAAAGAAGGCAGCACTTTGTGCCTTGCAGCTCTAGGCCAATGTAGCACACCCAGAGCAGATGTTCTACTTCTCCCAGGTCAGGCCTGAAAATAAACTGCGTTTCACAGGCCTTTGTAAGAGATGTTCCCGGTAGGCTGTTAGAGCACTGTGCAGAGCGAGTTGTTTCTTAGCTTCCCAAAGAGCTGTAAGCAAGATGCTTTAGGGGCCATCTGCCCTTAAGGAAAGAAGGCAGCACTTTGTGCCTTGCATCTCTAGGGCAATGTAGCACACCCAGAGCAGATGTTCTACTTCAGCCGTATCAGGCCTGCAAAGAAACTGCGTTTCACAGGCCTTTGTAAGAGATGTTCCCGGTAGGCTGTAAGAGCACTGTGCAGAGGGACTTGTTTCTTAGCTTCCCAAAGAGCTGGAAGCAAAATGCTTTGCGACTCATCTGCCCCTTTGGAAAGAAGGCAACACTTTGTGTCTTGCAGGTCTAGGGCAATGTAGCACACCCAGAGCAGATGTTCTACTTCTTCAAGGTCAGTCCTGCAAAGAAACTTCGTTTCACAGTCCTTTGTAAGAGATGTTCCAAGTAGGCTGTTAGAGCACTGTGCAGAGCGAGTTGTTTCTCAGCTTCCCAAACAGCCGGAAGCAAGATGCTTTTGGGCCCTTCTCACCCTTTGGAAAGAAGGCAGCACTTTGTGCCTTGCAGCTCTAGGGCAATGTAGCACACCCACAGCTGAAGTTCTACTTCAGCCAGATCAGGCCCGCAAAGAAACTGCGTTTCACAGGCCTTTGTAAGAGATGTTCCCGGTAGGCTGTTAGAGCACTGTGCAGAGCGAGTTATTTCTTAGCTTCCCAAAGAGCTGGAAGCAAGATACTTTAGGGGCCATCTGCCCTTAAGGAAAGAAGGCAGCACTTTGTGCCTTGCAGCTCTAGGGCAATGTAGCACACCCCGAGCAGAAGTTCTACTTCAGCCAGATCTGGCCTGCAAAGAAACTGCGTTTCACAGGCCTTTGTAAGAGATGTTCCCGGTAGGCTGTTAGAGCACTGTGCAGAGCGAGTTGTTTCTCAACTTCCCAAACAGCCGGAAGCAAGATGCCTTGGGGCCCTTCTCACCCTTTGGAAAGAAGGCAGCACTTTGTGCATTGCAGCTCTAGGGGAATGTAGCACACCCAGAGCAGATGTTCTACTTCAGCCGTATCAGGCCTGCAAAGAAACTGCGTTTCACAGGCCTTTGTAAGAGATGTTCCCGGTAGGCTGTAAGAGCACTGTGCAGAGGGACTTGTTTCTTAGCTTCCCAAAGAGCTGGAAGCAAAATGCTTTGCGACTCATCTGCCCCTTTGGAAAGAAGGCAACACTTTGTGTCTTGCAGGTCTAGGGCAATGTAGCACACCCAGAGCAGATGTTCTACTTCTTCAAGGTCAGTCCTGCAAAGAAACTTCGTTTCACAGTCCTTTGTAAGGGATGTTCCCAGTAGGCTGTTAGAGCACTGTGCAGAGCGAGTTGTTTCTCAGCTTCCCAAACAGCCGGAAGCAAGATGCTTTTGGGCGCTTCTCACCCTTTGGAAAGAAGGCAGCACTTTGTGCCTTGCAGCTCTAGGGCAATGTAGCACACCCAAAGCAGAAGTTCTACTTCAGCCAGATCAGGCCCGCAAAGAAACTGCATTTCACAGGCCTTTGTAAGAGATGTTCCCGGTAGGCTGTTAGAGCACTGTGCAGAGCGAGTTGTTTCTTAGCTTCCCAAAGAGCTGGAAGCAAGATAATTTAGGGGCCATCTGCCCTTAAGGAAAGAAGGCAGCACTTTGTGCCTTGCAGCTCTAGGGCAATGTAGCACACCCCGAGCAGAAGTTCTACTTCAGCCAGATCTGGCCTGCAAAGAAACTGCGTTTCACAGGCCTTTGTAAGAGATGTTCCCGGTAGGCTGTTAGAGCACTGTGCAGAGCGAGTTGTTTCTCAGCTTCCCAAACAGCCGGAAGCAAGATGCCTTGGGGCCCTTCTCACCCTTTGGAAAGAAGGCAGCACTTTGTGCCTTGCAGCTCTAGGGCAATGTAGCACACCCAGAGCAGAAGTTCTACTTCAGCTAGATCAGACCTGCAAAGAAACTGCGTTTCACAGGCCTTTGTAAGAGATGTTCCCGGTAGGCTGTTAGAGCACTGTGCAGAGCGAGTTGTTTCTTAGCTTCCCAAAGAGCTGGAAGCAAGTTGCTTTACGGACCATCTGCCCTTAAGGAAAGAAGGCAGCACTTTGTGCCTTGCAGCTCTAGGGCAATGTAGCACACCCAGAGCAGATGTTCTACTTCTCCCAGGTCAGGCCTGAAAAGAAACTGCGTTTCACAGGCCTTTGTAAGAGATGTTCTCTGTAGGCTGTTAGAGCACTGTGCAGAGCGACTTGTTTCTTAGCTTCCCAAATAGCTGGAAGCAAGATGCTTTGGGGCCCTTCTCACCCTTTGGAAAGAAGGCAGCACTTTGTGCCTTGCAGCTCTAGGGCAATGTAGCACACCCCGAGCAGAAGTTCTACTTCAGCCAGATCTGGCCTGCAAAGACACTGCGTTTCACAGGCCTTTGTAAGAGATGTTCCCGGTAGGCTGTTAGAGCACTGTGCAGAGCGAGTTGTTTCTCAGCTTCCCAAACAGCCGGAAGCAAGATGCCTTGGGGCCCTTCTCACCCTTTGGAAAGAAGGCAGCACTTTGTGCCTTGCAGCTCTAGGGCAATGTAGCACACCCAGAGCAGAAGGTCTACTTCAGCTAGATCAGACCTGCAAAGAAACTGCGTTTCACAGGCCTTTGTAAGAGATGTTCCCGGTAGGCTGTTAGAGCACTGTGCAGAGCGAGTTGTTTCTTAGCTTCCCAAAGAGCTGGAAGCAAGTTGCTTTACGGACCATCTGCCCTTAAGGAAAGAAGGCAGCACTTTGTGCCTTGCAGCTCTAGGGCAATGTAGCACACCCAGAGCAGATGTTCTACTTCTCCCAGGTCAGGCCTGAAAAGAAACTGCGTTTCACAGGCCTTTGTAAGAGATGTTCTCTGTAGGCTGTTAGAGCACTGTGCAGAGCGACTTGTTTCTTAGCTTCCCAAATAGCTGGAAGCAAGATGCTTTGGGGCCCTTCTCACCCTTTGGAAAGAAGGCAGCACTTAGTGCCTTGCAGCTCTAGGGCAATGTAGCACACCCCGAGCAGAAGTTCTACTTCAGCCAGATCTGGCCTGCAAAGAAACTGCGTTTCACAGGCCTTTGTAAGAGATGTTCCCGGTAGGCTGTTAGAGCACTGTGCAGAGCGAGTTGTTTCTCAGCTTCCCAAACAGCCGGAAGCAAGATGCCTTGGGGCCCTTCTCACCCTTTGGAAAGAAGGCAGCACTTTGTGCCTTGCAGCTCTAGGGCAATGTATCACACCCAGAGCAGAAGTTCTACTTCAGCTAGATCAGACCTGCAAAGAAACTGCGTTTCACAGGCCTTTGTAAGAGATGTTCCTGGTAGGCTGTTAGAGCACTGTGCAGAGCGAGTTGTTTCTTAGCTTCCCAAAGAGCTGGAAGCAAGTTGCTTTACGGACCATCTGCCCTTAAGGAAAGAAGGCAGCACTTTGTGCCTTGCAGCTCTAGGGCAATGTAGCACACCCAGAGCAGATGTTCTACTTCTCCCAGGTCAGGCCTGAAAAGAAACTTCGTTTCACAGGCCTTTGTAAGAGATGTTCCCTGTAGGCTGTTAGAGCACTATGCAGAGCGACTTGTTTCTTAGCTTCCCAAAGAGCTGGAAGCAAGATGTTTGGGGCCCTTCTCACCCTTTGGAAAGAAGGCAGCACTTTGTGCCTTGCAGCTCTAGGGCAATGTAGCACACCCACAGCAGAAGTTCTACTTAAGCCAGATCTGGCCCGCAAAGAAACTGCGTTTCACAGGCCTTTGTAAGAGATGTTCCCGGTAGGCTGTTAGAGCACTGTGCAGAGCGAGTTGTTTCTTAGCTTACCAAGGAGCTGGAAGCAAGATGCTTTAGGGGCCATCTGCCCTTAAGGAAAGAAGGCAGCACTTGGTGCCTTGCATCTCTAGGGCAATGTAGCACACCCAGAGCAGATGTTCTACTTCTGCCAGGTCAGGCCTGCAAAGAAACTTCGTTTCACAGGCCTTTGTAAGAGATGTTCCCGGTATTCTGTTAGAGCACTGTGCAGAGCGAGTTGTTTCTTAGCTTCCCAAAGAGCTGGAAGCAAGATGCTTTGGGGCCCGTTAATTGTATACCATGCTACTTTGCTGTAGTTGTTGATTATTTCTAATAGTTTTTCTGTGGATTCTTTGGGGTTTTCTATGTATAAGATCATGTCGTCTGCAAACAACGCGAGTTTTACTTCTTCGTTACCGATTTGGATTCCTTTCATTTTTTTTTCCTGCCGAATTGCTCTGGCCAGCACCTTCAGTACTATGTTGAATAGGAGTGGTGAAAGTGGGCACCCTTGTCTTGTTCCTGTCCTCAGAGGGATGGCTTTCAGCTTTTGTCCATTGAGTATGATGTTGGCTGTGGGTCTATCATATATGGCCTTTATTATGTTGAGGTACTTTCCTTCTATACCCGTTTTACTGAGGGTTTTTATCATAAATGGGTGTTGGATCTTGTCGAATGCTTTCTCTGCGTCTATTGAGATGATCATGTGGTTTTTGTTTTTCATTTTGTTGATGTAGTGTATCACGTTGATTGACTTGCGGGTGTTGAACCATCCCTGTGTCCCTGGTATAAATCCCACTTGATCATGGTGTATAATCTTTTTGATGTATTGCTGTAATCGGTTTGCCAAAATTTGGTTGAGGATTTTCGCATCTATGTTCATCAGTGATATCGGCCTGTAGTTCTCCTTCTTTGTGTTGTCCTTGTCAGGTTTGGGGATCAGAGTGATGTTGGCTTCATAGAATGTGTTAGGGAGTTCTCCATCTTTCTCAATTTTCTGGAACAGTTTGAGGAGAATAGGTACAAAGAACTCACACTGCTTAACAACAAAAAAACAAACAACCCGATCAAAAAATGGGCAGAGGACATGAACAGACATTTCTCAAAAGAAGATATGAATATGGCCAATAGACACATGAAAAGATGTTCATCATCGCTAATCATCAGGGAAATGCAAATCAAAACTACACTAAGATATCACCTTACCCCCGTTAGATTGGCAAAAACATCCAAAACCAAGAACGACAAATGTTGGAGAGGTTGTGGAGAAAGAGGAACCCTCATACACTGTTGGTGGGAATGCAAACTGGTACAGCCACTATGGAAAACAGTATGGAGATTTCTCAAAAAGTTAAAAATAGAAATACCCTATGACCCAGCCATCCCATTACTGGGTATCTATCCTAAGAACCTGATATCAGATATCTCAAGAGTCCGTTGCACCCCTATGTTCATCGCAGCATTATTTACAATAGCCAAGACGTGGAACCAGCCTACATGCCCAGAAACTGATGATTGGATAAAGAAGATGTGGTATATATACACAATGGAATACTACTCAGCCATAAAAAAAGACGAAAGTGGCCCATTCACAACAATTTGGATGGACCTCGAGGGCATTATGTTAAGCGAAATAAGTCAGTCAGAGAAAGACGAACTCTATATGACTCCACTCATAGGTGGAAATTAGTATATTGAGAAGGAGATCTGATCGGTGGTTACCAGGGAAAAGGGGGGGTGGGGGGAGGGCACGGAGGGGGAAGTGGTGTTCCCACAACATGACTAACAAAAATGTACAACTGAAATTTCACAAGCTTGTAATCCATCATAACATTAATAAACAAACAAACAAAAAAAAAACATGCTTTGGGGCCCATCTGCACCTATGGAAAGAACGCAGCACTTTCTGCCTTGCAACTCTAGGGCAATGTAGCACACCCCGAGCAGAAGTTCTACTTCAGCTAGGTCAGACCTGCAAAGAAACTGCGTTTCATAGGCCTTTGTAAGAGATGTTCCCTGTAGGCTGTTAGAGCACTGTGCAGAGCGAGTTGTTTCTTAGCTTCCCAAAGAGCTGGAAGGAAGATGCTTTAGGGGCCATCTGCCCTTAAGGAAAGAAGGCAGCACTTTGTGCCTTGCATCTCTAGGGCAATGTAGCACACCCAGAGCAGATGTTCTACTTCTGCCAGGTCAGGCCTGCACAGAAACTTCGTTTCACAGGACCTTGTAAGAGATGTTCCCGGTAGGCTGTTAGAGCACTGTGCAGAGCGACTTGTTTCTTAGCTTCCCAAAGAGCTGGAAGCAAGATGCTTTGGGGCCCTTCTCACCCTTTGGAAAGAAGGCAGCACTTTGTGCCTTGCAGCTCTAGGGCCATGTAGCACACCCCGAGCAGAAGTTCTACTTCAGCTAGATCTGGCCTGCAAAGAAACTGCGTTTCACAGGCCTTTGTAAGAGATGTTCCCGGTAGGCTGTTAGAGCACTGTGCAGAGCGAGTTGTTTCTTGGCTTCCCAGAGAGCTGGAAGCAAGATGCTTTGGGGCCCGTTAATTTTATACCCTGCTACTTTGCTGTAGTTGTTGATTATTTCTAATAGTTTTTCTGTGGATTCTTTGGGGTTTTCTATGTATAAGATCATGTCGTCTGCAAACAACGCGAGTTTTACTTCTTCGTTACCGATTTGGATTCCTTTCATTTTTTTTTCCTGCCGAATTGCTCTGGCCAGCACCTCCAGTACTATGTTGAATAGGAGTGGTGAAAGTGGGCACCCTTGTCTTGTTCCTGTCCTCAGAGGGATGGCTTTCAGCTTTTGTCCATTGAGTATGATGTTGGCTGTGGGTCTATCATATATGGCCTTTATTATGTTGAGGTACTTTCCTTCTATACCCGTTTTACTGAGGGTTTTTATCATAAATGGGTGTTGGATCTTGTCGAATGCTTTCTCTGCGTCTATTGAGATGATCATGTGGTTTTTGTTTTTCATTTTGTTGATGTAGTGTATCACGTTGATTGACTTGCGGGTGTTGAACCATCCCTGTGTCCCTTGTATAAATCCCACTTGATAATGGTGTATAATCTTTTTGATGTATTGCTGTAATCGGTTTGCCAAAATTTGGTTGAGGATTTTCGCATCTATGTTCATCAGTGATATCGGCCTGTAGTTCTCCTTCTTTGTGTTGTCCTTGTCAGGTTTGGGGATCAGAGTGATGTTGGCTTCATAGAATGTGTTAGGGAGTTCTCCATCTTTCTCAATTTTCTGGAACAGTTTGAGGAGAATAGGTACAAAGAACTCACACTGCTTAACAACAAAAAAACAAACAACCCGATCAAAAAATGGGCAGAGGACATGAACAGACATTTCTCAAAAGAAGATATGAATATGGCCAATAGACACATGAAAAGATGTTCATCATCGCTAATCATCAGGGAAATGCAAATCAAAACTACACTAAGATATCACCTTACCCCCGTTAGATTGGCAAAAACATCCAAAACCAAGAACGACAAATGTTGGAGAGGTTGTGGAGAAAGAGGAACCCTCATACACTGTTGGTGGGAATGCAAACTGGTACAGCCACTATGGAAAACAGTATGGAGATTTCTCAAAAAGTTAAAAATAGAAATACCCTATGACCCAGCCATCCCATTACTGGGTATCTATCCTAAGAACCTGATATCAGATATCTCAATAGTCCGTTGCACCCCTATGTTCATCGCAGCATTATTTACAATAGCCAAGACGTGGAACCAGCCTACATGCCCAGAAACTGATGATTGGATAAAGAAGATGTGGTATATATACACAATGGAATACTACTCAGCCATAAAAAAAGACGAAAGTGGCCCATTCACAACAATGTGGATGGACCTCGAGGGCATTATGTTAAGCGAAATAAGTCAGTCAGAGAAAGACGAACTCTATATGACTCCACTCATAGGTGGAAATTAGTATATTGAGAAGGAGATGTGATCGGTGGTTACCAGGGAAAAGGGGTGTGGGGGGAGGGCACGGAGGGGGAAGTGGTGTTCCCACAACATGACTAACAAAAATGTACAAGTGAAATTTCACAAGCTTGTAATCCATCATAACATTAATAAACAAACAAACAAAAAAAAAACATGCTTTGGGGCCCATCTGCACCTATGGAAAGAACGCAGCACTTTCTGCCTTGCAGCTCTAGGGCAATGCAGCACACCCCGAGCAGAAGTTCTACTTCAGCTAGATCAGACCTGCAAAGAAACTGCGTTTCATAGGCCTTTGTAAGAGATGTTCCCTGTAGGCTGTTAGAGCACTGTGCAGAGCGAGTTGTTTCTTAGCTTCCCAAAGAGCTGGAAGGAAGATGCTTTAGGGGCCATCTGCCCTTAAGGAAAGAAGGCAGCACTTTGTGCCTTGCATCTCTAGGGCAATGTAGCACACCCAGAGCAGATGTTCTACTTCTGCCAGGTCAGGCCTGCACAGAAACTTCGTTTCACAGGCCCTTGTAAGAGATGTTCCCGGTAGGCTGTTAGAGCACTGTGCAAAGCGACTTGTTTCTTAGCTTCCCAAAGAGCTGGAAGCAAGATGCTTTGGGGCCCTTCTCACCCTTTGGAAAGAAGGCAGCACTTTGTGCCTTGCAGCTCTAGGGCCATGTAGCACACCCCGAGCAGAAGTTCTACTTCAGCCAGATCTGGCCTGCAAAGAAACTGCGTTTCACAGGCCTTTGTAAGAGATGTTCCCGGTAGGCTGTTAGAGCACTGTGCAGAGCGAGTTGTTTCTTGGCTTCCCAGAGAGCTGGAAGCAAGATGCTTTGGGGCCCGTTAATTTTATACCCTGCTACTTTGCTGTAGTTGTTGATTATTTCTAATAGTTTTTCTGTGGATTCTTTGGGGTTTTCTATGTATAAGATCATGTCGTCTGCAAACAACGCGAGTTTTACTTCTTCGTTACCGATTTGGATTCCTTTCATTTTTTTTTCCTGCCGAATTGCTCTGGCCAGCACCTCCAGTACTATGTTGAATAGGAGTGGTGAAAGTGGGCACCCTTGTCTTGTTCCTGTCCTCAGAGGGATGGCTTTCAGCTTTTGTCCATTGAGTATGATGTTGGCTGTGGGTCTATCATATATGGCCTTTATTATGTTGAGGTACTTTCCTTCTATACCCGTTTTACTGAGGGTTTTTATCATAAATGGGTGTTGGATCTTGTCGAATGCTTTCTCTGCGTCTATTGAGATGATCATGTGGTTTTTGTTTTTCATTTTGTTGATGTAGTGTATCACGTTGATTGACTTGCGGGTGTTGAACCATCCCTGTGTCCCTGGTATAAATCCCACTTGATCATGGTGTATAATCTTTTTGATGTATTGCTGTAATCGGTTTGCCAAAATTTGGTTGAGGATTTTCGCATCTATGTTCATCAGTGATATCGGCCTGTAGTTCTCCTTCTTTGTGTTGTCCTTGTCAGGTTTGGGGATCAGAGTGATGTTGGCTTCATAGAATGTGTTAGGGAGTTCTCCATCTTTCTCAATTTTCTGGAACAGTTTGAGGAGAATAGGTACAAAGAACTCACACTGCTTAACAACAAAAAAACAAACAACCCGATCAAAAAATGGGCAGAGGACATGAACAGACATTTCTCAAAAGAAGATATGAACATGGCCAATAGACACATGAAAAGATGTTCATCATCGCTAATCATCAGGGAAATGCAAATCAAAACTACACTAAGATATCACCTTACCCCCGTTAGATTGGCAAAAACATCCAAAACCAAGAACGACAAATGTTGGAGAGGTTGTGGAGAAAGAGGAACCCTCATACACTGTTGGTGGGAATGCAAACTGGTACAGCCACTATGGAAAACAGTATGGAGATTTCTCAAAAAGTTAAAAATAGAAATACCCTATGACCCAGCCATCCCATTACTGGGTATCTATCCTAAGAACCTGATATCAGATATCTCAAGAGTCCGTTGCACCCCTATGTTCATCGCAGCATTATTTACAATAGCCAAGACGTGGAACCAGCCTACATGCCCAGAAACTGATGATTGGATAAAGAAGATGTGGTATATATACACAATGGAATACTACTCAGCCATAAAAAAAGACGAAAGTGGCCCCTTCACAACAATGTGGATGGACCTCGAGGGCATTATGTTAAGCGAAATAAGTCAGTCAGAGAAAGACGAACTCTATATGACTCCACTCATAGGTGGAAATTAGTATATTGAGAAGGAGATCTGATCGGTGGTTACCAGGGAAAAGGGGGGGTGGGGGGAGGGCACGGAGGGGGAAGTGGTGTTCCCACAACATGACTAACAAAAATGTACAACTGAAATTTCACAAGCTTGTAATCCATCATAACATTAATAAACAAACAAACAAAAAAAAAACATGCTTTGGGGCCCATCTGCACCTATGGAAAGAACGCAGCACTTTCTGCCTTGCAGCTCTAGGGCAATGCAGCACACCCCGAGCAGAAGTTCTACTTCAGCTAGATCAGACCTGCAAAGAAACTGCGTTTCATAGGCCTTTGTAAGAGATGTTCCCGGTAGGCTGTTAGAGCACTGTGCAGAGCGAGTTGTTTCTTAGCTTCCCAACGAGCTGGAAGCAAGATGCTTTAGGGGCCATCTGCCCTTAAGGAAAGAAGGCAGCACTTTGTGCCTTGCAGCTCTAGGGCAATGTAGCACACCCAGAGCAGATGTTCTACTTCTGCCAGGTCAGGCCTGCACAGAAACTTCGTTTCACAGGCCCTTGTAAGAGATGTTCCCGGTAGGCTGTTATAGCACTGTGCAGAGCGACTTGTTTCTTAGCTTCCCAGAGAGCTGGAAGCAAGATGCTTTGGGGCCCTTCTCACCCTTTGGAAAGAAGCCAGCACTTTGTGCCTTGCAGCTCTAGGGCCATGTAGCACACCCCGAGCAGAAGTTCTACTTCAGCCAGATCTGGCCTGCAAAGAAACTGCGTTTCACAGGCCTTTGTAAGAGATGTTCCCGGTAGGCTGTTAGAGCACTGTGCAGAGCGAGTTGTTTCTTGGCTTCCCAGAGAGCTGGAAGCAAGATTCTTTGGGGCCCGTTAATTTTATACCCTGCTACTTTGCTGTAGTTGTTGATTATTTCTAATAGTTTTTCTGTGGATTCTTTGGGGTTTTCTATGTATAAGATCATGTCGTCTGCAAACAACGCGAGTTTTACTTCTTCGTTACCTATTTGGATTCCTTTCATTTTTTTTTCCTGCCGAATTGCTCTGGCCAGCACCTCCAGTACTATGTTGAATAGGAGTGGTGGAAGTGGGCACCCTTGTCTTGTTCCTGTCCTCAGAGGGCTGGCTTTCAGCTTTTGTCCATTGAGTATGATGTTGGCTGTGGGTCTATCATATATGGCCTTTATTATGTTGAGGTACTTTCCTTCTATACCCGTTTTACTGAGGGTTTTTATCATAAATGGGTGTTGGATCTTGTCGAATGCTTTCTCTGCGTCTATTGAGATGATCATGTGGTTTTTGTTTTTCATTTTGTTGATGTAGTGTATCACGTTGATTGACTTGCAGGTGTTGAACCATCCCTGTGTCCCTGGTATAAATCCCACTTGATCATGGTGTATAATCTTTTTGATGTATTGCTGTAATCGGTTTGCCAAAATTTGGTTGAGGATTTTTGCATCTATGTTCATCAGTGATATCGGCCTGTAGTTCTCCTTCTTTGTGTTGTCCTTGTCAGGTTTGGGGATCAGAGTGATGTTGGCTTCATAGAATGTGTTAGGGAGTTCTCCATCTTTCTCAATTTTCTGGAACAGTTTGAGGAGAATAGGTACAAAGAACTCACACTGCTTAACAACAAAAAAACAAACAACCCGATCAAAAAATGGGCAGAGGACATGAACAGACATTTCTCCAAAGAAGATATGAACATGGCCAATAGACACATGAAAAGATGTTCATCATCGCTAATCATCAGGGAAATGCAAATCAAAACTACACTAAGATATCACCTTACCCCCGTTAGATTGGCAAAAACATCCAAAACCAAGAACGACAAATGTTGGAGAGGTTGTGGAGAAAGAGGAACCCTCATACACTGTTGGTGGGAATGCAAACTGGTACAGCCACTATGGAAAACAGTATGGAGATTTCTCAAAAAGTTAAAAATAGAAATACCCTATGACCCAGCCATCCCATTACTGGGTATCTATCCTAAGAACCTGATATCAGATATCTCAAGAGTCCGTTGCACCCCTATGTTCATCGCAGCATTATTTACAATAGCCAAGACGTGGAACCAGCCTACATGCCCAGAAACTGATGATTGGATAAAGAAGATGTGGTATATATACACAATGGAATACTACTCAGCCATAAAAAAAGACGACATTGGCCACTTCACAACAATGTGGATGGACCTCGAGGGCATTATGTTAAGCGAAATAAGTCAGTCAGAGAAAGACGAACTCTATATGACTCCACTCATAGGTGGAAATTAGTATATTGAGAAGGAGATCTGATCGGTGGTTACCAGGGAAAAGGGGGGGTGGGGGGAGGGCACGGAGGGGGAAGTGGTGTTCCCACAACATGACTAACAAAAATGTACAACTGAAATTTCACAAGCTTGTAATCCATCATAACATTAATAAACAAACAAACAAAAAAAAAACATGCTTTGGGGCCCATCTGCCCCTATGGAAAGAACGCAGCACTTTCTGCCTTGCAGCTCTAGGGCAATGTAGCACACCCAGAGCAGAAGTTCTACTTCAGCCAGATCAGGCCCGCAAAGAAACTGCGTTTCACAGGCCTTTGTAAGAGATGTTCCCGGTAGGCTGTTAGAGCACTGTGCAGAGCGAGTTGTTTCTTAGCTTCCCAACGAGCTGGAAGCAAGATGCTTTAGGGGCCATCTGCCCTTAAGGAAACAAGGCAGCACTTTGTGCCTTGCAGCTCTAGGGCAATGTAGCACACCCAGAGCAGATGTTCTACTTCTGCCAGGTCAGGCCTGCAAAGAAACTGCGTTTCACAGGCCGTTGTAAGACATGTTGCCGGTAGGCTGTAAGAGCACTGTGCAGAGCGACTTGTTTCTTAGCTTCCCAGAGAGCTGGAAGCAAGATGCTTTGGGGCCCTTCTCACCCTTTGGAAAGAAGGCAGCACTTTGTGCCTTGCAGCTCTAGGGCAATGTAGCACACCCCGAGCAGAAGTTCTACTTCAGCCAGATCTGGCATGCAAAGAAACTGCGTTTCACAGGCCTTTGTAACAGATGTTCCCGGTAGGCTGTTAGAGCACTGTGCAGAGCGAGTTGTTTCTTAGCTTCCCAGAGAGCTGGAAGCAAGATGCTTTGGGGCCCGTTAATTTTATACCCTGCTACTTTGCTGTAGTTGTTGATTATTTCTAATAGTTTTTCTGTGGATTCTTTGGGGTTTTCTATGTATAAGATCATGTCGTCTGCAAACAACGCGAGTTTTACTTCTTCGTTACCGATTTGGATTCCTTTCATTTTTTTTTCCTGCCGAATTGCTCTGGCCAGCACCTCCAGTACTATGTTGAATAGGAGTGGTGAAAGTGGGCACCCTTGTCTTGTTCCTGTCCTCAGAGGGATGGCTTTCAGCTTTTGTCCATTGAGTATGATGTTGGCTGTGGGTCTATCATATATGGCCTTTATTATGTTGAGGTACTTTCCTTCTATACCCGTTTTACTGAGGGTTTTTATCATAAATGGGTGTTGGATCTTGTCGAATGTTTTCTCTGCGTCTATTGAGATGATCATGTGGTTTTTGTTTTTCATTTTGTTGATGTAGTGTATCACGTTGATTGACTTGCGGGTGTTGAACCATCCCTGTGTCCCTGGTATAAATCCCACTTGATCATGGTGTATAATCTTTTTGATGTATTGCTGTAATCGGTTTGCCAAAATTTGGTTGAGGATTTTTGCATCTATGTTCATCAGTGATATCGGCCTGTAGTTCTCCTTCTTTGTGTTGTCCTTGTCAGGTTTGGGGATCAGAGTGATGTTGGCTTCATAGAATGTGTTAGGGAGTTCTCCATCTTTCTCAATTTTCTGGAACAGTTTGAGGAGAATAGGTACAAAGAACTCACACTGCTTAACAACAAAAAAACAAACAACCCGATCAAAAAATGGGCAGAGGACATGAACAGACATTTCTCCAAAGAAGATATGAACATGGCCAATAGACACATGAAAAGATGTTCATCATCGCTAATCATCAGGGAAATGCAAATCAAAACTACACTAAGATATCACCTTACCCCCGTTAGATTGGCAAAAACATCCAAAACCGAGAACGACAAATGTTGCAGAGGTTGTGGAGAAAGAGGAACCCTCATACACTGTTGGTGGGAATGCAAACTGGTACAGCCACTATGGAAAACAGTATGGAGATTTCTCAAAAAGTTAAAAATAGAAATACCCTATGACCCAGCCATCCCATTACTGGGTATCTATCCTAAGAACCTGATATCAGATATCTCAAGAGTCCGTTGCACCCCTATGTTCATCGCAGCATTATTTACAATAGCCAAGACGTGGAACCAGCCTACATGCCCAGAAACTGATGATTGGATAAAGAAGATGTGGTATATATACACAATGGAATACTCTTCAGCCATAAAAAAAGACGAAAGTGGCCCATTCACAACAATGTGGATGGACCTCGAGGGCATTATGTTAAGCGAAATAAGTCAGTCAGAGAAAGACGAACTCTATATGACTCCACTCATAGGTGGAAATTAGTATATTGAGAAGGAGATCTGATCGGTGGTTACCAGGGAAAAGGGGGGGTGGGGGGAGGGCACGGAGGGGGAAGTGGTGTTCCCACAACATGACTAACAAAAATGTACAACTGAAATTTCACAAGCTTGTAATCCGTCATAAGATTAATAAACAAACAAACAAACAAACAAAAAAAGATGCTTTGGGGCCCATCTGCCCCTATGGAAAGAACGCAGCACTTTCTGCCTTGCAGCTCTAGGGCAATGTAGCACACCCAGAGCAGAAGTTCTACTTCAGCCAGATCAGGCCCGCAAAGAAACTGCGTTCCACAGGCCTTTGTAAGAGATGTTCCCGGTAGGCTGTTAGAGCACTGTGCAGAGCGAGTTGTTTCTTAGCTTCCCAAAGAGCTGGAAGCAAAATGCTTTGAGACTCATCTGCCCCTTTGGAAAGAAGGCAGCACTTTGTGTCTTGCAAGTCTAGGGCAATGTAGCACACCCAGAGCAGATGTTCTACTTCTTCCAGGTCAGTCCTGTAAAGAAACTGCGTTTCACAGGCCTTTGTAAGAGATGTTCCCGGTAGGCTGTTAGAGCACTGTGCAGAGCGAGTTGTTTCTTAGCTTCCCAAAGAGCTGGAAGCAAGATGCTTTGGGGCCCTTCTCAACCTTTGGAAAGAAGGCAGCACTTTGTGCCTTGCAGCTCTAGGGCAATGTAGCACACCCAGAGCAGAAGTTCTAATTCAGCCAGATCAGGCCCGCAAAGAAACTGCGTTTCACAGGCCTTTGTAAGAGATGTTCCCGGTAGGCTGTTAGAGCACTGTGCAGAGCGAGTTGTTTCTTAGATTCCCAACGAGCTGGAAGCAAGATGCTTTAGGGGCCATCTGCCCTTAAGGAAAGAAGGCAGCACTTTGTGCCTTGCAGCTCTAGGGCAATGTAGCACACCCAGAGCAGATGTTCTACTTCTGCCAGGTCAGGCCTGCAAAGAAACTTCGTTTCACAGGCCCTTGTAAGAGATGTTCCCGGTAGGCTGTTAGAGCACTGTGCAGAGCGACTTGTTTCTTAGCTTCCCAAAGAGCTGGAAGCAAGATGCTTTGGGGCCCTTCTCACCCTTTGGAAAGAAGGCAGCACTTTGTGCCTTGCAGCTCTAGGGCAATGTAGCACACCCACAGCAGAAGTTCTACTTAAGCCAGATCTGGCTTTCAAAGAAACTGCGTTTCACAGGCCTTTGTAACAGATGTTCCCGGTAGGCTGTTAGAGCACTGTGCAGAGCGAGTTGTTTCTTAGCTTCCCAGAGAGCCGGAAGCAAGATGCTTTGGGGCCCGTTAATTTTATACCCTGCTACTTTGCTGTAGTTGTTGATTATTTCTAATAGTTTTTCTGTGGATTCTTTGGGGTTTTCTATGTATAAGATCATGTCGTCTGCAAACAACGCGAGTTTTACTTCTTCGTTACCGACTGGATTCCTTTCATTTTTTTTTCCTGCCGAATTGCTCTGGCCAGCACCTCCAGTACTATGTTGAATAGGAGTGGTGAAAGTGGGCACCCTTGTCTTGTTCCTGTCCTCAGAGGGATGGCTTTCAGCTTTTGTCCATTGAGTATGATGTTGGCTGTGGGTCTATCATATATGGCCTTTATTATGTTGAGGTACTTTCCTTCTATACCCGTTTTACTGAGGGTTTTTATCATAAATGGGTGTTGGATCTTGTCGAATGCTTTCTCTGCGTCTATTGAGATGATCATGTGGTTTTTGTTTTTCATTTTGTTGATGTAGTGTATCACGTTGATTGACTTGCGGGTGTTGAACCATCCCTGTGTCCCTGGTATAAATCCCACTTGATCATGGTGTATAATCTTTTTGATGTATTGCTGTAATCGGTTTGCCAAAATTTGGTTGAGGATTTTTGCATCTATGTTCATCAGTGATATCGGCCTGTAGTTCTCCTTCTTTGTGTTGTCCTTGTCAGGTTTGGGGATCAGAGTGATGTTGGCTTCATAGAATGTGTTAGGGAGTTCTCCATCTTTCTCAATTTTCTGGAACAGTTTGAGGAGAATAGGTACAAAGAACTCACACTGCTTAACAACAAAAAAACAAACAACCCGATCAAAAAATGGGCAGAGGACATGAACAGACATTTCTCCAAAGAAGATATGAACATGGCCAATAGACACATGAAAAGATGTTCATCATCGCTAATCATCAGGGAAATGCAAATCAAAACTACACTAAGATATCACCTTACCCCCGTTAGATTGGCAAAAACATCCAAAACCAAGAACGACAAATGTTGCAGAGGTTGTGGAGAAAGAGGAACCCTCATACACTGTTGGTGGGAATGCAAACTGGTACAGCCACTATGGAAAACAGTATGGAGATTTCTCAAAAAGTTAAAAATAGAAATACCCTATGACCCAGCCATCCCATTACTGGGTATCTATCCTAAGAACCTGATATCAGATATCTCAAGAGTCCGTTGCACCCCTATGTTCATCGCAGCATTATTTACAATAGCCAAGACGTGCAACCAGCCTACATGCCCAGAAACTGATGATTGGATAAAGAAGATGTGGTATATATACACAATGGAATACTACTCAGCCATAAAAAAAGACGAAAGTGGCCCATTCACAACAATGTGGATGGACCTCGAGGGCATTATGTTAAGCGAAATAAGTCAGTCAGAGAAAGACGAACTCTATATGACTCCACTCATAGGTGGAAATTAGTATATTGAGAAGGAGATCTGATCGGTGGTTACCAGGGAAAAGGGGGGGTGGGGGGAGGGCACGGAGGGGGAAGTGGTGTTCCCACAACATGACTAACAAAAATGTACAACTGAAATTTCACAAGCTTGTAATCCGTCATAAGATTAATAAACAAACAAACAAACAAACAAAAAAAGATGCTTTGGGGCCCATCTGCCCCTATGGAAAGAACGCAGCACTTTCTGCCTTGCAGCTCTAGGGCAATGTAGCACACCCAGAGCAGAAGTTCTACTTCAGCCAGATCAGGCCCGCAAAGAAACTGCGTTTCACAGGCCTTTGTAAGAGATGTTCCCATTAGGCTGTTAGAGCACTGTGCAGAGCGAGTTGTTTCTTAGCTTCCCAAAGAGCTGGAAGCAAAATGCTTTGAGACTCATCTGCCCCTTTGGAAAGAAGGCAGCACTTTGTGTCTTGCAGGTCTAGGGCAATGTAGCACACCCAGAGCAGATGTTCTACTTCTTCCAGGTCAGTCCTGCAAAGAAACTGCGTTTCACAGTCCTTTGTAAGAGATGTTCCCGGTAGGCTGTTAGAGCACTGTGCTGAGCGAGTTGTTTCTTAGCTTCCCAAAGAGCTGGAAGCAAGATGCTTTGGGGCCCTTCTCACCCTTTGGAAAGAAGGCAGCACTTTGTGCCTTGCAGCTCTAGGGCAATGTAGCACACCCAGAGCAGATGTTCTACTTCAGCCAGATCAGGCCCGCAAAGAAACTGCGTTTCACAGGCCTTTGTAAGAGATGTTCCCGGTAGGCTGTTAGAGCACTGTGCAGAGCGAGTTGTTTCTTAGCTTCCCAAAGAGCTGGAAGCAAGATGCTTTAGGGGCCATCTGCCCTTAAGGAAAGAAGGCAGCACTTTGTGCCTTGCAGCTCTAGGGCAATGTAGCACACCCAGAGCAGATGTTCTACTTCTGCCAGGTCAGTCCTGCAAAGAAACTTCGTTTCACAGGCCCTTGTAAGAGATGTTCCCGGTAGGCTGTTAGAGCACTGTGCAGAGCGAGTTGTTTCTTAGCTTCCCAAAGAGCTGGAAGCAAGATGCTTTGGGGCCCTTCTCACCCTTTGGAAAGAAGGCAGCACTTTGTGCCTTGCAGCTCTAGGGCAATGTAGCACACCCCGAGAAGAAGTTCTACTTCAGCCAGATCTGGCATGCAAAGAAACTGCGTTTCACAGGCCTTTGTAAGAGATGTTCCCGGTAGGCTGTTAGAGCACTGTGCAGAGCGAGTTGTTTCTTAGCTTCCCAGAGAGCCAGAAGCAAGATGCTTTGGGGCCCGTTAATTTTATACCCTGCTACTTTGCTGTAGTTGTTGATTATTTCTAATAGTTTTTCTGTGGATTCTTTGGGGTTTTCTATGTATAAGATCATGTCGTCTGCAAACAACGCGAGTTTTACTTCTTCGTTACCGATTTGGATTCCTTTCATTTTTTTTTCCTGCCGAATTGCTCTGGCCAGCACCTCCAGTACTATGTTGAATAGGAGTGGTGAAAGTGGGCACCCTTGTCTTGTTCCTGTCCTCAGAGGGATGGCTTTCAGCTTTTGTCCATGGAGTATGATGTTGGCTGTGGGTCTATCATATATGGCCTTTATTATGTTGAGGTACTTTCCTTCTATACCCGTTTTACTGAGGGTTTTTATCATAAATGGGTGTTGGATCTTGTCGAATGCTTTCTCTGCGTCTATTGAGATGATCATGTGGTTTTTGTTTTTCATTTTGTTGATGTAGTGTATCACGTTGATTGACTTGCGGGTGTTGAACCATCCCTGTGTCCCTGGTATAAATCCCACTTGATCATGGTGTATAATCTTTTTGATGTATTGCTGTAATCGGTTTGCCAAAATTTGGTTGAGGATTTTTGCATCTATGTTCATCAGTGATATCGGCCTGTAGTTCTCCTTCTTTGTGTTGTCCTTGTCAGGTTTGGGGATCAGAGTGATGTTGGCTTCATAGAATGTGTTAGGGAGTTCTCCATCTTTCTCAATTTTCTGGAACAGTTTGAGGAGAATAGGTACAAAGAACTCACACTGCTTAACAACAAAAAAACAAACAACCCGATCAAAAAATGGGCAGAGGACATGAACAGACATTTCTCCAAAGAAGATATGAACATGGCCAATAGACACATGAAAAGATGTTCATCATCGCTAATCATCAGGGAAATGCAAATCAAAACTACACTAAGATATCACCTTACCCCCGTTAGATTGGCAAAATCATCCAAAACCAAGAACGACAAATGTTGCAGAGGTTGTGGAGAAAGAGGAACCCTCATACACTGTTGGTGGGAATGCAAACTGGTACAGCCACTATGGAAAACAGTATGGAGATTTCTCAAAAAGTTAAAAATAGAAATACCCTATGACCCAGCCATCCCATTACTGGGTATCTATCCTAAGAACCTGATATCAGATATCTCAAGAGTCCGTTGCACCCCTATGTTCATCGCAGCATTATTTACAATAGCCAAGACGTGGAACCAGCCTACATGCCCAGAAACTGATGATTGGATAAAGAAGATGTGGTATATATACACAATGGAATACTACTCAGCCATAAAAAAAGACGAAAGTGGCCCCTTCACAACAATGTGGATGGACCTCGAGGGCATTATGTTAAGCGAAATAAGTCAGTCAGAGAAAGACGAACTCTATATGACTCCACTCATAGGTGGAAATTAGTATATTGAGAAGGAGATCTGATCGGTGGTTACCAGGGAAAAGGGGGGGTGGGGGGAGGGCACGGAGGGGGAAGTGGTGTTCCCACAACATGACTAACAAAAATGTACAACTGAAATTTCACAAGCTTGTAATCCGTCATAAGATTAATAAACAAACAAACAAACAAAAAAAGATGCTTTGGGGCCCATCTGCCCCTATGGAAAGAACGCAGCACTTTCGGCCTTGCAGCTCTAGGGCAATGTAGCACACCCAGAGCAGAAGTTCTACTTCAGCCAGATCAGGCCCGCAAAGAAACTGCGTTTCACAGGCCTTTGTAAGAGATGTTCCCGGTAGGCTGTTAGAGCACTGTGCAGAGCGAGTTGTTTCTTAGCTTCCCAAAGAGCTGGAAGCAAAATGCTTTGAGACTCATCTGCCCCTTTGGAAAGAAGGCAGCACTTTGTGTCTTGCAGGTCTAGGGCAATGTAGCACACCCAGAGCAGATGTTCTACTTCTTCCAGGTCAGTCCTGCAAAGAAACTGCGTTTCACAGTCCTTTGTAAGAGATGTTCCCTGTAGGCTGTTAGAGCACTGTGCAGAGCGAGTTGTTTCTTAGCTTCCCAAAGAGCTGGAAGCAGGATGCTTTAGGGGCCATCTGCCCTTAAGGAAAGAAGGCAGCACTTTGTGCCTTGCAGCTCTAGGGCAATGTAGCACACCCAGAGCAGATGTTCTACTTCTGCCAGGTCAGGCCTGCAAAGAAACTTCGTTTCACAGGCCCTTGTAAGAGATGTTCCCGGTAGGCTGTTAGAGCACTGTGCAGAGCAACTTGTTTCTTAGCTTCCCAAAGAGCTGGAAGCAAGATGCTTTGGGGCCCTTCTCACCCTTTGGAAAGAAGGCAGCACTTTGTGCCTTGCAGCTCTAGGGCAATGTAGCACACCCACAGCAGAAGTTCTACTTAAGCCAGATCTGGCCCGCAAAGAAACTGCGTTTCACAGGCCTTTGTAAGAGATGTTCCCGGTAGGCTGTTAGAGCACTGTGCAGAGCGAGTTGTTTCTTAGCTTCCCAGAGAGCTGGAAGCAAGATGCTTTGGGGCCCGTTAATTTTATACCCTGCTACTTTGCTGTAGTTGTTGATTATTTCTAATAGTTTTTCTGTGGATTCTTTGGGGTTTTCTATGTATAAGATCATGTCGTCTGCAAACAACGCGAGTTTTACTTCTTCGTTACCGATTTGGATTCCTTTCATTTTTTTTTCCTGCCGAATTGCTCTGGCCAGCACCTCCAGTACTATGTTGAATAGGAGTGGTGAAAGTGGGCACCCTTGTCTTGTTCCTGTCCTCAGAGGGATGGCTTTCAGCTTTTGTCCATTGAGTATGATGTTGGCTGTGGGTCTATCATATATGGCCTTTATTATGTTGAGGTACTTTCCTTCTATACCCGTTTTACTGAGGGTTTTTATCATAAATGGGTGTTGGATCTTGTCGAATGCTTTCTCTGCGTCTATTGAGATGATCATGTGGTTTTTGTTTTTCATTTTGTTGATGTAGTGTATCACGTTGATTGACTTGCGGGTGTTGAACCATCCCTGTGTCCCTGGTATAAATCCCACTTGATCATGGTGTATAATCTTTTTGATGTATTGCTGTAATCGGTTTGCCAAAATTTGGTTGAGGATTTTTGCATCTATGTTCATCAGTGATATCGGCCTGTAGTTCTCCTTCTTTGTGTTGTCCTTGTCAGGTTTGGGGATCAGAGTGATGTTGGCTTCATAGAATGTGTTAGGGAGTTCTCCATCTTTCTCAATTTTCTGGAACAGTTTGAGGAGAATAGGTACAAAGAACTCACACTGCTTAACAACAAAAAAACAAACAACCCGATCAAAAAATGGGCAGAGGACATGAACAGACATTTCTCCAAAGAAGATATGAACATGGCCAATAGACACATGAAAAGATGTTCATCATCGCTAATCATCAGGGAAATGCAAATCAAAACTACACTAAGATATCACCTTACCCCCGTTAGATTGGCAAAAACATCCAAAACCAAGAACGACAAATGTTGCAGAGGTTGTGGAGAAAGAGGAACCCTCATACACTGTTGGTGGGAATGCAAACTGGTACAGCCACTATGGAAAACAGTATGGAGATTTCTCAAAAAGTTAAAAATAGAAATACCCTATGACCCAGCCATCCCATTACTGGGTATCTATCCTAAGAACCTGATATCAGATATCTCAAGAGTCCGTTGCACCCCTATGTTCATCGCAGCATTATTTACAATAGCCAAGACGTGGAACCAGCCTACATGCCCAGAAACTGATGATTGGATAAAGAAGATGTGGTATATATACACAATGGAATACTACTCAGCCATAAAAAAAGACGAAAGTGGCCCATTCACAACAATGTGGATGGACCTCGAGGGCATTATGTTAAGCGAAATAAGTCAGTCAGAGAAAGACGAACTCTATATGACTCCACTCATAGGTGGAAATTAGTATATTGAGAAGGAGATCTGATCGGTGGTTACGAGGGAAAAGGGGGAGTGGGGGGAGGGCACGGACGGGGAAGTTGTGTTCCCACAACATGACTAACAAAAATGTACAACTGAAATTTCACAAGCTTGTAATCCGTCATAAGATTAATAAACAAACAAACAAACAAACAAAAAAAGATGCTTTGGGGCCCATCTGCCCCTATGGAAAGAACGCAGCACTTTCTGCCTTGCAGCTCTAGGGCAATGTAGCACACCCAGAGCAGAAGTTCTACTTCAGCCAGATCAGGCCCGCAAAGAAACTGCGTTTCACAGGCCTTTGTAAGAGATGTTCCCTGTAGGCTGTTAGAGCACTGTGCAGAGCGAGTTGTTTTTTAGATTCCCAAAGAGCTGGAAGCAAGATGCTTTAGGGGCCATCTGCCCTTAAGGAAAGAAGGCAGCACTTTGTGCCTTGCAGCTCTAGGGCAATGTAGCACACCCAGAGCAGATGTTCTACTTCTGCCAGGTCAGGCCTGCAAAGAAACTGCGTTTCACAGGCCTTTGTAAGAGATGTTGCCGGTAGGCTGTTAGAGCACTGTGCAGAGCCAGTTGTTTCTTAGCTTCCCAGAGAGCTGGAAGCAAGATGCTTTGGGGCCCTTCTCACCCTTTGGAAAGAAGGCAGCACTTTGTGCCTTGCAGCTCTAGGGCAATGTAGCACACCCAGAGCAGAAGTTCTACTTCAGCCAGATCAGGCCCGCAAAGGAACTGCGTTTCACAGGCCTTTGTAAGAGATGTTCCCGGTAGGCTGTTAGAGCACTGTGGAGAGCGAGTTCTTTCTTAGCTTCCCAAAGAGCTGGAAGCAAGATGCTTTGGGGCCCTTCTCACCCTTTGGCAAGAAGGCAGCACTTTGTGCCTTGCAGCTCTAGGGCAATGTAGCACACCCAGAGCAGAAGTTCTACTTCAGCTAGATCAGGCCCGCAAAGAAACTGCGTTTCACAGGCCTTTGTAAGAGATGTTCCCTGTAGGCTGTTAGAGCACTGTGCAGAGCGAGTTCTTTGTTAGCTTCCCAAAGACCTGGAAGCAAGATGCTTTGGGGGCCATCTGCCCTTAAGGAAAGAAGGCAGCACTTTGTGCCTTGCAGCTCTAGGGCCATGTAGCACACCCAGAGCAGATGTTCTACTTCTGCCAGGTCAGGCCTGCAAAGAAACTGCGTTTCACAGGCCTTTGTAAGAGATGTTCCCTGTAGGCTGTTAGAGCACTGTGCAGAGCGAGTTGTTTCTTAGCTTCCCAAAGAGCTGCAAGCAAGATGCTTTGGGGCCCTTCTCACCCTTTGGAAAGAAGGCAGCACTTTGTGCCTTGCAGCTCTAGGGCAATGTAGCACACCCCGAGCAGAAGTTCTACTTCAGCCAGATCTGGCATGCAAAGAAACTGCGTTTCACAGGCCTTTGTAAGAGATGTTCCCGGTAGGCTGTTAGAGCACTGTGCAGAGCGAGTTGTTTCTTAGCTTCCCAGAGAGCCGGAAGCAAGATGCTTTGGGGCCCGTTAATTTTATACCCTGCTACTTTGCTGTAGTTGTTGATTATTTCTAATAGTTTTTCTGTGGATTCTTTGGGGTTTTCTATGTATAAGATCATGTCGTCTGCAAACAACGCGAGTTTTACTTCTTCGTTACCGATTTGGATTCCTTTCATTTTTTTTTCCTGCCGAATTGCTCTGGCCAGCACCTCCAGTACTATGTTGAATAGGAGTGGTGAAAGTGGGCACCCTTGTCTTGTTCCTGTCCTCAGAGGGATGGCTTTCAGCTTTTGTCCATTGAGTATGATGTTGGCTGTGGGTCTATCATATATGGCCTTTATTATGTTGAGGTACTTTCCTTCTATACCCGTTTTACTGAGGGTTTTTATCATAAATGGGTGTTGGATCTTGTCGAATGCTTTCTCTGCATCTATTGAGATGATCATGTGGTTTTTGTTTTTCATTTTGTTGATGTAGTGTATCACGTTGATTGACTTGCGGGTGTTGAACCATCCCTGTGTCCCTGGTATAAATCCCACTTGATCATGGTGTATAATCTTTTTGATGTATTGCTGTAATCGGTTTGCCAAAATTTGGTTGAGGATTTTTGCATCTATGTTCATCAGTGATATCGGCCTGTAGTTCTCCTTCTTTGTGTTGTCCTTGTCAGGTTTGGGGATCAGAGTGATGTTGGCTTCATAGAATGTGTTAGGGAGTTCTCCATCTTTCTCAATTTTCTGGAACAGTTTGAGGAGAATAGGTACAAAGAACTCACACTGCTTAACAACAAAAAAACAAACAACCCGATCAAAAAATGGGCAGAGGACATGAACAGACATTTCTCCAAAGAAGATATGAACATGGCCAATAGACACATGAAAAGATGTTCATCATCGCTAATCATCAGGGAAATGCAAATCAAAACTACACTAAGATATCACCTTACCCCCGTTAGATTGGCAAAAACATCCAAAACCAAGAACGACAAATGTTGCAGAGGTTGTGGAGAAAGAGGAACCCTCATACACTGTTGGTGGGAATGCAAACTGGTACAGCCACTATGGAAAACAGTATGGAGATTTCTCAAAAAGTTAAAAATAGAAATACCCTATGACCCAGCCATCCCATTACTGGGTATCTATCCTAAGAACCTGATATCAGATATCTCAAGAGTCCGTTGCACCCCTATGTTCATCGCAGCATTATTTACAATAGCCAAGACGTGGAACCAGCCTACATGCCCAGAAACTGATGATTGGATAAAGAAGATGTGGTATATATACACAATGGAATACTACTCAGCCATAAAAAAAGACGAAAGTGGCCCATTCACAACAATGTGGATGGACCTCGAGGGCATTATGTTAAGCGAAATAAGTCAGTCAGAGAAAGACGAACTCTATATGACTCCACTCATAGGTGGAAATTAGTATATTGAGAAGGAGATCTGATCGGTGGTTACGAGGGAAAAGGGGGAGTGGGGGGAGGGCACGGACGGGGAAGTTGTGTTCCCACAACATGACTAACAAAAATGTACAACTGAAATTTCACAAGCTTGTAATCCGTCATAAGATTAATAAACAAACAAACAAACAAACAAAAAAAGATGCTTTGGGGCCCATCTGCCCCTATGGAAAGAACGCAGCACTTTCTGCCTTGCAGCTCTAGGGCAATGTAGCACACCCAGAGCAGAAGTTCTACTTCAGCCAGATCAGGCCCGCAAAGAAACTGCGTTTCACAGGCCTTTGTAAGAGATGTTCCCGGTAGGCTGTTAGAGCACTGTGCAGAGCGACTTGTTTCTTAGCTTCCCAAAGAGCTGGAAGCAAGATGCTTTGGGGCCCTTCTCACCCTTTGGAAAGAAGGCAGCACTTTGTGCCTTGCAGCTCTAGGGCAATGTAGCACACCCCGAGCAGAAGTTCTACTTCAGCCAGATCTGGCATGCAAAGAAACTGCGTTTCACAGGCCTTTGTAAGAGATGTTCCCGGTAGGCTGTTAGAGCACTGTGCAGAGCCAGTTGTTTCTTAGCTTCCCAGAGAGCTGGAAGCAAGATGCTTTGGGGCCCTTCTCACCCTTTGGAAAGAAGGCAGCACTTTGTGCCTTGCAGCTCTAGGGCAATGTAGCACACCCAGAGCAGAAGTTCTACTTCAGCTAGATCAGACCTGCAAAGAAACTGCGTTTCACAGGCCTTTGTAAGAGATGTTCCCTGTAGGCTGTTAGAGCACTGTGCAGAGCGAGTTGTTTCTTAGCTTCCCAAAGAGCTGGAAGCAAGATGCTTTAGGGGCCATCTGCCCTTAAGGAAAGAAGGCAGCACTTTGTGCCTTGCAGCTCTAGGGCAATGTAGCACACCCAGAGCAGAAGTTCTACTTCAGCCAGATCAGGCCCGCAAAGAAACTGCGTTTCACAGGCCTTTGTAAGAGATGTTCCCGGTAGGCTGTTAGAGCACTGTGCAGAGCGAGTTGTTTCTTAGATTCCCAACGAGCTGGAAGCAAGATGCTTTAGGGGCCATCTGCCCTTAAGGAAAGAAGGCAGCACTTTGTGCCTTGCAGCTCTAGGGCAATGTAGCACACCCAGAGCAGATGTTCTACTTCTGCCAGGTCAGGCCTGCAAAGAAACTTCGTTTCACAGGCCTTTGTAAGAGATGTTGCCGGTAGGCTGTAAGAGCACTGTGCAGAGCGACTTATTTCTTAGCTTCCCAGAGAGCTGGAAGCAAGATGCTTTGGGGCCCTTCTCACCCTTTGGAAAGAAGGCAGCACTTTGTGCCTTGCAGCTCTAGGGCAATGTAGCACACCCAGAGCAGAAGTTCTACTTCAGCTAGATCAGACCTGCAAAGAAACTGCGTTTCACAGGCCTTTGTAAGAGATGTTCCCTGTAGGCTGTTAGAGCACTGTGCAGAGCGAGTTGTTTCTTAGCTTCCCAAAGAGCTGGAAGCAAGATGCTTTAGGGGCCATCTGCCCTTAAGGAAAGAAGGCAGCACTTTGTGCCTTGCAACTCTAGGGCAATGTAGCACACCCAGAGCAGAAGTTCTACTTCAGCCAGATCAGGCCCGCAAAGAAACTGCGTTTCACAGGCCTTTGTAAGAGATGTTCCCGGTAGGCTGTTAGAGCACTGTGCAGAGCGAGTTGTTTCTTAGATACCCAACGAGCTGGAAGCAAGATGCTTTAGGGGCCATCTGCCCTTAAGGAAAGAAGGCAGCACTTTGTGCCTTGCAGCTCTAGGGCAATGTAGCACACCCAGAGCAGATGTTCTACTTCTGCCAGGTCAGGCCTGCAAAGAAACTTCGTTTCACAGGCCTTTGTAAGAGATGTTCCCGGTAGGCTGTTAGAGCACTGTGCAGAGCGAGTTGTTTCTTAGCTTCCCAGAGAGCTGGAAGCAAGATGCTTTGGGGCCCTTCTCACCCTTTGGAAAGAAGGCAGCACTTTGTGCCTTGCAGCTCTAGGGCAATGTAGCACACCCAGAGCAGAAGTTCTACTTCAGCTAGATCAGACCTGAAAAGAAACTGCGTTTCACAGGCCTTTGTAAGAGATGTTCCCTGTAGGCTGTTAGAGCACTGTGCAGAGCGAGTTGTTTCTTAGCTTCCCAAAGAGCTGGAAGCAAGATGCTTTAGGGGCCATCTGCCCTTAAGGAAAGAAGGTAGCACTTTGTGCCTTGCAGCTCTAGGGCAATGTAGCACACCCAGAGCAGAAGTTCTACTTCAGCCAGATCAGGCCCGCAAAGAAACTGCGTTTCACAGGCCTTTGTAAGAGATGTTCCCGGTAGGCTGTTAGAGCACTGTGCAGAGCGAGTTGTTTCTTAGATTCCCAACGAGCTGGAAGCAAGATGCTTTAGGGGCCATCTGCCCTTAAGGAAAGAAGGCAGCACTTTGTGCCTTGCAGCTCTAGGGCAATGTAGCACACCCAGAGCAGATGTTCTACTTCTGCCAGGTCAGGCCTGCAAAGAAACTTCGTTTCACAGGCCTTTGTAAGAGATGTTCCCGGTAGGCTGTTAGAGCACTGTGCAGAGCGAGTTGTTTCTTAGCTTCCCAGAGAGCTGGAAGCAAGATGCTTTGGGGCCCGTTAATTTTATACCCTGCTACTTTGCTGTAGTTGTTGATTATTTCTAATAGTTTTTCTGTGCATTCTTTGGGGTTTTCTATGTATAAGATCATGTCGTCTGCAAACAACGCGAGTTTTACTTCTTCGTTACCGATTTGGATTCCTTTCATTTTTTTTTCCTGCCGAATTGCTCTGGCCAGCACCTCCAGTACTATGTTGAATAGGAGTGGTGAAAGTGGGCACCCTTGTCTTGTTCCTGTCCTCAGAGGGATGGCTTTCAGCTTTTGTCCATTGAGTATGATGTTGGCTGTGGGTCTATCATATATGGCCTTTATTATGTTGAGGTACTTTCCTTCTATACCCGTTTTACTGAGGGTTTTTATCATAAATGGGTGTTGGATCTTGTCGAATGCTTTCTCTGCGTCTATTGAGATGATCATGTGGTTTTTGTTTTTCATTTTGTTGATGTAGTGTATCACGTTGATTGACTTGCGGGTGTTGAACCATCCCTGTGTCCCTGGTATAAATCCCACTTGATCATGGTGTATAATCTTTTTGATGTATTGCTGTAATCGGTTTGCCAAAATTTGGTTGAGGATTTTTGCATCTATGTTCATCAGTGATATCGGCCTGTAGTTCTCCTTCTTTGTGTTGTCCTTGTCAGGTTTGGGGATCAGAGTGATGTTGGCTTCATAGAATGTGTTAGGGAGTTCTCCATCTTTCTCAATTTTCTGGAACAGTTTGAGGAGAATAGGTACAAAGAACTCACACTGCTTAACAACAAAAAAACAAACAACCCGATCAAAAAATGGGCAGAGGACATGAACAGACATTTCTCCAAAGAAGATATGAACATGGCCAATAGACACATGAAAAGATGTTCATCATCGCTAATCATCAGGGAAATGCAAATCAAAACTACACTAAGATATCACCTTACCCCCGTTAGATTGGCAAAAACATCCAAAACCAAGAACGACAAATGTTGCAGAGGTTGTGGAGAAAGAGGAACCCTCATACACTGTTGGTGGGAATGCAAACTGGTACAGCCACTATGGAAAACAGTATGGAGATTTCTCAAAAAGTTAAAAATAGAAATACCCTATGACCCAGCCATCCCATTACTGGGTATCTATCCTAAGAACCTGATATCAGATATCTCAAGAGTCCGTTGCACCCCTATGTTCATCGCAGCATTATTTACAATAGCCAAGACGTGGAACCAGCCTACATGCCCAGAAACTGATGATTGGATAAAGAAGATGTGGTATATATACACAATGGAATACTACTCAGCCATAAAAAAAGACGAAAGTGGCCCATTCACAACAATGTGGATGGACCTCGAGGGCATTATGTTAAGCGAAATAAGTCAGTCAGAGAAAGACGAACTCTATATGACTCCACTCATAGGTGGAAATTAGTATATTGAGAAGGAGATCTGATCGGTGGTTACCAGGGAAAAGGGGGAGTGGGGGGAGGGCACGGAGGGGGAAGTGGTGTTCCCACAACATGACTAACAAAAATGTACAACTGAAATTTCACAAGCTTGTAATCCGTCATAAGATTAATAAACAAACAAACAAACAAACAAAAAAAGATGCTTTGGGGCCCATCTGCCCCTATGGAAAGAACGCAGCACTTTCTGCCTTGCAGCTCTAGGGCAATGTAGCACACCCAGAGCAGAAGTTCTACTTCAGCCAGATCAGGCCCGCAAAGAAACTGCGTTTCACAGGCCTTTGTAAGAGATGTTCCCGGTAGGCTGTTAGAGCACTGTGCAGAGCGACTTGTTTCTTAGCTTCCCAAAGAGCTGGAAGCAAGATGCTTTGGGGCCCTTCTCACCCTTTGGAAAGAAGGCAGCACTTTGTGCCTTGCAGCTCTAGGGCAATGTAGCACACCCCGAGCAGAAGTTCTACTTCAGCCAGATCTGGCATGCAAAGAAACTGCGTTTCACAGGCCTTTGTAAGAGATGTTCCCGGTAGGCTGTTAGAGCACTGTGCAGAGCCAGTTGTTTCTTAGCTTCCCAGAGAGCTGGAAGCAACATGCTTTGGGGCCCTTCTCACCCTTTGGAAAGAAGGCAGCACTTTGTGCCTTGCAGCTCTAGGGCAATGTAGCACACCCAGAGCAGAAGTTCTACTTCAGCTAGATCAGACCTGCAAAGAAACTGCGTTTCACAGGCCTTTGTAAGAGATGTTCCCTGTAGGCTGTTAGAGCACTGTGCAGAGCGAGTTGTTTCTTAGCTTCCCAAAGAGCTGGAAGCAAGATGCTTTAGGGGCCATCTGCCCTTAAGGAAAGAAGGTAGCACTTTGTGCCTTGCAGCTCTAGGGCAATGTAGCACACCCAGAGCAGAAGTTCTACTTCAGCCAGATCAGGCCCGCAAAGAAACTGCGTTTCACAGGCCTTTGTAAGAGATGTTCCCGGTAGGCTGTTAGAGCACTGTGCAGAGCGAGTTGTTTCTTAGATTCCCAACGAGCTGGAAGCAAGATGCTTTAGGGGCCATCTGCCCTTAAGGAAAGAAGGCAGCACTTTGTGCCTTGCAGCTCTAGGGCAATGTAGCACACCCAGAGCAGATGTTCTACTTCTGCCAGGTCAGGCCTGCAAAGAAACTTCGTTTCACAGGCCTTTGTAAGAGATGTTCCCGGTAGGCTGTTAGAGCACTGTGCAGAGCGAGTTGTTTCTTAGCTTCCCAGAGAGCTGGAAGCAAGATGCTTTGGGGCCCTTCTCACCCTTTGGAAAGAAGGCAGCACTTTGTGCCTTGCAGCTCTAGGGCAATGTAGCACACCCAGAGCAGAAGTTCTACTTCAGCTAGATCAGACCTGAAAAGAAACTGCGTTTCACAGGCCTTTGTAAGAGATGTTCCCTGTAGGCTGTTAGAGCACTGTGCAGAGCGAGTTGTTTCTTAGCTTCCCAAAGAGCTGGAAGCAAGATGCTTTAGGGGCCATCTGCCCTTAAGGAAAGAAGGCAGCACTTTGTGCCTTGCAGCTCTAGGGCAATGTAGCACACCCAGAGCAGAAGTTCTACTTCAGCCAGATCAGGCCCTCAAAGAAACTGCGTTTCACAGGCCTTTGTAAGAGATGTTCCCGGTAGGCTGTTAGAGCACTGTGCTGAGCGAGTTGTTTCTTAGCTTCCCAAAGAGCTGGAAGCAAGATGCTTTGGGGCCCTTCTCACCCTTTGGAAAGAAGGCAGCACTTTGTGCCTTGCAGCTCTAGGGCAATGTAGCACACCCAGAGCAGATGTTCTACTTCAGCCAGATCAGGCCCGCAAAGAAACTGCGTTTCACAGGCCTTTGTAAGAGATGTTCCCGGTAGGCTGTTAGAGCACTGTGCAGAGCGAGTTGTTTCTTAGCTTCCCAAAGAGCTGGAAGCAAGATGCTTTAGGGGCCATCTGCCCTTAAGGAAAGAAGGCAGCACTTTGTGCCTTGCAGCTCTAGGGCAATGTAGCACACCCAGAGCAGATGTTCTACTTCTGCCAGGTCAGTCCTGCAAAGAAACTTCGTTTCACAGGCCCTTGTAAGAGATGTTCCCGGTAGGCTGTTAGAGCACTGTGCAGAGCGAGTTGTTTCTTAGCTTCCCAAAGAGCTGGAAGCAAGATGCTTTGGGGCCCTTCTCACCCTTTGGAAAGAAGGCAGCACTTTGTGCCTTGCAGCTCTAGGGCAATGTAGCACACCCCGAGAAGAAGTTCTACTTCAGCCAGATCTGGCATGCAAAGAAACTGCGTTTCACAGGCCTTTGTAAGAGATGTTCCCGGTAGGCTGTTAGAGCACTGTGCAGAGCGAGTTGTTTCTTAGCTTCCCAGAGAGCCAGAAGCAAGATGCTTTGGGGCCCGTTAATTTTATACCCTGCTACTTTGCTGTAGTTGTTGATTATTTCTAATAGTTTTTCTGTGGATTCTTTGGGGTTTTCTATGTATAAGATCATGTCGTCTGCAAACAACGCGAGTTTTACTTCTTCGTTACCGATTTGGATTCCTTTCATTTTTTTTTCCTGCCGAATTGCTCTGGCCAGCACCTCCAGTACTATGTTGAATAGGAGTGGTGAAAGTGGGCACCCTTGTCTTGTTCCTGTCCTCAGAGGGATGGCTTTCAGCTTTTGTCCATGGAGTATGATGTTGGCTGTGGGTCTATCATATATGGCCTTTATTATGTTGAGGTACTTTCCTTCTATACCCGTTTTACTGAGGGTTTTTATCATAAATGGGTGTTGGATCTTGTCGAATGCTTTCTCTGCGTCTATTGAGATGATCATGTGGTTTTTGTTTTTCATTTTGTTGATGTAGTGTATCACGTTGATTGACTTGCGGGTGTTGAACCATCCCTGTGTCCCTGGTATAAATCCCACTTGATCATGGTGTATAATCTTTTTGATGTATTGCTGTAATCGGTTTGCCAAAATTTGGTTGAGGATTTTTGCATCTATGTTCATCAGTGATATCGGCCTGTAGTTCTCCTTCTTTGTGTTGTCCTTGTCAGGTTTGGGGATCAGAGTGATGTTGGCTTCATAGAATGTGTTAGGGAGTTCTCCATCTTTCTCAATTTTCTGGAACAGTTTGAGGAGAATAGGTACAAAGAACTCACACTGCTTAACAACAAAAAAACAAACAACCCGATCAAAAAATGGGCAGAGGACATGAACAGACATTTCTCCAAAGAAGATATGAACATGGCCAATAGACACATGAAAAGATGTTCATCATCGCTAATCATCAGGGAAATGCAAATCAAAACTACACTAAGATATCACCTTACCCCCGTTAGATTGGCAAAAACATCCAAAACCAAGAACGACAAATGTTGCAGAGGTTGTGGAGAAAGAGGAACCCTCATACACTGTTGGTGGGAATGCAAACTGGTACAGCCACTATGGAAAACAGTATGGAGATTTCTCAAAAAGTTAAAAATAGAAATACCCTATGACCCAGCCATCCCATTACTGGGTATCTATCCTAAGAACCTGATATCAGATATCTCAAGAGTCCGTTGCACCCCTATGTTCATCGCAGCATTATTTACAATAGCCAAGACGTGGAACCAGCCTACATGCCCAGAAACTGATGATTGGATAAAGAAGATGTGGTATATATACACAATGGAATACTACTCAGCCATAAAAAAAGACGAAAGTGGCCCCTTCACAACAATGTGGATGGACCTCGAGGGCATTATGTTAAGCGAAATAAGTCAGTCAGAGAAAGACGAACTCTATATGACTCCACTCATAGGTGGAAATTAGTATATTGAGAAGGAGATCTGATCGGTGGTTACCAGGGAAAAGGGGGGGTGGGGGGAGGGCACGGAGGGGGAAGTGGTGTTCCCACAACATGACTAACAAAAATGTACAACTGAAATTTCACAAGCTTGTAATCCGTCATAAGATTAATAAACAAACAAACAAACAAAAAAAGATGCTTTGGGGCCCATCTGCCCCTATGGAAAGAACGCAGCACTTTCTGCCTTGCAGCTCTAGGGCAATGTAGCACACCCAGAGCAGAAGTTCTACTTCAGCCAGATCAGGCCCGCAAAGAAACTGCGTTTCACAGGCCTTTGTAAGAGATGTTCCCGGTAGGCTGTTAGAGCACTGTGCAGAGCGAGTTGTTTCTTAGCTTCCCAAAGAGCTGGAAGCAAAATGCTTTGAGACTCATCTGCCCCTTTGGAAAGAAGGCAGCACTTTGTGTCTTGCAGGTCTAGGGCAATGTAGCACACCCAGAGCAGATGTTCTACTTCTTCCAGGTCAGTCCTGCAAAGAAACTGCGTTTCACAGTCCTTTGTAAGAGATGTTCCCTGTAGGCTGTTAGAGCACTGTGCAGAGCGAGTTGTTTCTTAGCTTCCCAAAGAGCTGGAAGCAGGATGCTTTAGGGGCCATCTGCCCTTAAGGAAAGAAGGCAGCACTTTGTGCCTTGCAGCTCTAGGGCAATGTAGCACACCCAGAGCAGATGTTCTACTTCTGCCAGGTCAGGCCTGCAAAGAAACTTCGTTTCACAGGCCCTTGTAAGAGATGTTCCCGGTAGGCTGTTAGAGCACTGTGCAGAGCGACTTGTTTCTTAGCTTCCCAAAGAGCTGGAAGCAAGATGCTTTGGGGCCCTTCTCACCCTTTGGAAAGAAGGCAGCACTTTGTGCCTTGCAGCTCTAGGGCAATGTAGCACACCCACAGCAGAAGTTCTACTTAAGCCAGATCTGGCCCGCAAAGAAACTGCGTTTCACAGGCCTTTGTAAGAGATGTTCCCGGTAGGCTGTTAGAGCACTGTGCAGAGCGAGTTGTTTCTTAGCTTCCCAGAGAGCTGGAAGCAAGATGCTTTGGGGCCCGTTAATTTTATACCCTGCTACTTTGCTGTAGTTGTTGATTATTTCTAATAGTTTTTCTGTGGATTCTTTGGGGTTTTCTATGTATAAGATCATGTCGTCTGCAAACAACGCGAGTTTTACTTCTTCGTTACCGATTTGGATTCCTTTCATTTTTTTTTCCTGCCGAATTGCTCTGGCCAGCACCTCCAGTACTATGTTGAATAGGAGTGGTGAAAGTGGGCACCCTTGTCTTGTTCCTGTCCTCAGAGGGATGGCTTTCAGCTTTTGTCCATTGAGTATGATGTTGGCTGTGGGTCTATCATATATGGCCTTTATTATGTTGAGGTACTTTCCTTCTATACCCGTTTTACTGAGGGTTTTTATCATAAATGGGTGTTGGATCTTGTCGAATGCTTTCTCTGCGTCTATTGAGATGATCATGTGGTTTTTGTTTTTCATTTTGTTGATGTAGTGTATCACGTTGATTGACTTGCGGGTGTTGAACCATCCCTGTGTCCCTGGTATAAATCCCACTTGATCATGGTGTATAATCTTTTTGATGTATTGCTGTAATCGGTTTGCCAAAATTTGGTTGAGGATTTTTGCATCTATGTTCATCAGTGATATCGGCCTGTAGTTCTCCTTCTTTGTGTTGTCCTTGTCAGGTTTGGGGATCAGAGTGATGTTGGCTTCATAGAATGTGTTAGGGAGTTCTCCATCTTTCTCAATTTTCTGGAACAGTTTGAGGAGAATAGGTACAAAGAACTCACACTGCTTAACAACAAAAAAACAAACAACCCGATCAAAAAATGGGCAGAGGACATGAACAGACATTTCTCCAAAGAAGATATGAACATGGCCAATAGACACATGAAAAGATGTTCATCATCGCTAATCATCAGGGAAATGCAAATCAAAACTACACTAAGATATCACCTTACCCCCGTTAGATTGGCAAAAACATCCAAAACCAAGAACGACAAATGTTGCAGAGGTTGTGGAGAAAGAGGAACCCTCATACACTGTTGGTGGGAATGCAAACTGGTACAGCCACTATGGAAAACAGTATGGAGATTTCTCAAAAAGTTAAAAATAGAAATACCCTATGACCCAGCCATCCCATTACTGGGTATCTATCCTAAGAACCTGATATCAGATATCTCAAGAGTCCGTTGCACCCCTATGTTCATCGCAGCATTATTTACAATAGCCAAGACGTGGAACCAGCCTACATGCCCAGAAACTGATGATTGGATAAAGAAGATGTGGTATATATACACAATGGAATACTACTCAGCCATAAAAAAAGACGAAAGTGGCCCATTCACAACAATGTGGATGGACCTCGAGGGCATTATGTTAAGCGAAATAAGTCAGTCAGAGAAAGACGAACTCTATATGACTCCACTCATAGGTGGAAATTAGTATATTGAGAAGGAGATCTGATCGGTGGTTACGAGGGAAAAGGGGGAGTGGGGGGAGGGCACGGACGGGGAAGTTGTGTTCCCACAACATGACTAACAAAAATGTACAACTGAAATTTCACAAGCTTGTAATCCGTCATAAGATTAATAAACAAACAAACAAACAAACAAAAAAAGATGCTTTGGGGCCCATCTGCCCCTATGGAAAGAACGCAGCACTTTCTGCCTTGCAGCTCTAGGGCAATGTAGCACACCCAGAGCAGAAGTTCTACTTCAGCCAGATCAGGCCCGCAAAGAAACTGCGTTTCACAGGCCTTTGTAAGAGATGTTCCCTGTAGGCTGTTAGAGCACTGTGCAGAGCGAGTTGTTTTTTAGATTCCCAAAGAGCTGGAAGCAAGATGCTTTAGGGGCCATCTGCCCTTAAGGAAAGAAGGCAGCACTTTGTGCCTTGCAGCTCTAGGGCAATGTAGCACACCCAGAGCAGATGTTCTACTTCTGCCAGGTCAGGCCTGCAAAGAAACTGCGTTTCACAGGCCTTTGTAAGAGATGTTGCCGGTAGGCTGTTAGAGCACTGTGCAGAGCCAGTTGTTTCTTAGCTTCCCAGAGAGCTGGAAGCAAGATGCTTTGGGGCCCTTCTCACCCTTTGGAAAGAAGGCAGCACTTTGTGCCTTGCAGCTCTAGGGCAATGTAGCACACCCAGAGCAGAAGTTCTACTTCAGCCAGATCAGGCCCGCAAAGGAACTGCGTTTCACAGGCCTTTGTAAGAGATGTTCCCGGTAGGCTGTTAGAGCACTGTGGAGAGCGAGTTCTTTCTTAGCTTCCCAAAGAGCTGGAAGCAAGATGCTTTGGGGCCCTTCTCACCCTTTGGCAAGAAGGCAGCACTTTGTGCCTTGCAGCTCTAGGGCAATGTAGCACACCCAGAGCAGAAGTTCTACTTCAGCTAGATCAGGCCCGCAAAGAAACTGCGTTTCACAGGCCTTTGTAAGAGATGTTCCCTGTAGGCTGTTAGAGCACTGTGCAGAGCGAGTTCTTTGTTAGCTTCCCAAAGACCTGGAAGCAAGATGCTTTGGGGGCCATCTGCCCTTAAGGAAAGAAGGCAGCACTTTGTGCCTTGCAGCTCTAGGGCCATGTAGCACACCCAGAGCAGATGTTCTACTTCTGCCAGGTCAGGCCTGCAAAGAAACTGCGTTTCACAGGCCTTTGTAAGAGATGTTCCCTGTAGGCTGTTAGAGCACTGTGCAGAGCGAGTTGTTTCTTAGCTTCCCAAAGAGCTGCAAGCAAGATGCTTTGGGGCCCTTCTCACCCTTTGGAAAGAAGGCAGCACTTTGTGCCTTGCAGCTCTAGGGCAATGTAGCACACCCCGAGCAGAAGTTCTACTTCAGCCAGATCTGGCATGCAAAGAAACTGCGTTTCACAGGCCTTTGTAAGAGATGTTCCCGGTAGGCTGTTAGAGCACTGTGCAGAGCGAGTTGTTTCTTAGCTTCCCAGAGAGCCGGAAGCAAGATGCTTTGGGGCCCGTTAATTTTATACCCTGCTACTTTGCTGTAGTTGTTGATTATTTCTAATAGTTTTTCTGTGGATTCTTTGGGGTTTTCTATGTATAAGATCATGTCGTCTGCAAACAACGCGAGTTTTACTTCTTCGTTACCGATTTGGATTCCTTTCATTTTTTTTTCCTGCCGAATTGCTCTGGCCAGCACCTCCAGTACTATGTTGAATAGGAGTGGTGAAAGTGGGCACCCTTGTCTTGTTCCTGTCCTCAGAGGGATGGCTTTCAGCTTTTGTCCATTGAGTATGATGTTGGCTGTGGGTCTATCATATATGGCCTTTATTATGTTGAGGTACTTTCCTTCTATACCCGTTTTACTGAGGGTTTTTATCATAAATGGGTGTTGGATCTTGTCGAATGCTTTCTCTGCATCTATTGAGATGATCATGTGGTTTTTGTTTTTCATTTTGTTGATGTAGTGTATCACGTTGATTGACTTGCGGGTGTTGAACCATCCCTGTGTCCCTGGTATAAATCCCACTTGATCATGGTGTATAATCTTTTTGATGTATTGCTGTAATCGGTTTGCCAAAATTTGGTTGAGGATTTTTGCATCTATGTTCATCAGTGATATCGGCCTGTAGTTCTCCTTCTTTGTGTTGTCCTTGTCAGGTTTGGGGATCAGAGTGATGTTGGCTTCATAGAATGTGTTAGGGAGTTCTCCATCTTTCTCAATTTTCTGGAACAGTTTGAGGAGAATAGGTACAAAGAACTCACACTGCTTAACAACAAAAAAACAAACAACCCGATCAAAAAATGGGCAGAGGACATGAACAGACATTTCTCCAAAGAAGATATGAACATGGCCAATAGACACATGAAAAGATGTTCATCATCGCTAATCATCAGGGAAATGCAAATCAAAACTACACTAAGATATCACCTTACCCCCGTTAGATTGGCAAAAACATCCAAAACCAAGAACGACAAATGTTGCAGAGGTTGTGGAGAAAGAGGAACCCTCATACACTGTTGGTGGGAATGCAAACTGGTACAGCCACTATGGAAAACAGTATGGAGATTTCTCAAAAAGTTAAAAATAGAAATACCCTATGACCCAGCCATCCCATTACTGGGTATCTATCCTAAGAACCTGATATCAGATATCTCAAGAGTCCGTTGCACCCCTATGTTCATCGCAGCATTATTTACAATAGCCAAGACGTGGAACCAGCCTACATGCCCAGAAACTGATGATTGGATAAAGAAGATGTGGTATATATACACAATGGAATACTACTCAGCCATAAAAAAAGACGAAAGTGGCCCATTCACAACAATGTGGATGGACCTCGAGGGCATTATGTTAAGCGAAATAAGTCAGTCAGAGAAAGACGAACTCTATATGACTCCACTCATAGGTGGAAATTAGTATATTGAGAAGGAGATCTGATCGGTGGTTACGAGGGAAAAGGGGGAGTGGGGGGAGGGCACGGACGGGGAAGTTGTGTTCCCACAACATGACTAACAAAAATGTACAACTGAAATTTCACAAGCTTGTAATCCGTCATAAGATTAATAAACAAACAAACAAACAAACAAAAAAAGATGCTTTGGGGCCCATCTGCCCCTATGGAAAGAACGCAGCACTTTCTGCCTTGCAGCTCTAGGGCAATGTAGCACACCCAGAGCAGAAGTTCTACTTCAGCCAGATCAGGCCCGCAAAGAAACTGCGTTTCACAGGCCTTTGTAAGAGATGTTCCCGGTAGGCTGTTAGAGCACTGTGCAGAGCGACTTGTTTCTTAGCTTCCCAAAGAGCTGGAAGCAAGATGCTTTGGGGCCCTTCTCACCCTTTGGAAAGAAGGCAGCACTTTGTGCCTTGCAGCTCTAGGGCAATGTAGCACACCCCGAGCAGAAGTTCTACTTCAGCCAGATCTGGCATGCAAAGAAACTGCGTTTCACAGGCCTTTGTAAGAGATGTTCCCGGTAGGCTGTTAGAGCACTGTGCAGAGCCAGTTGTTTCTTAGCTTCCCAGAGAGCTGGAAGCAAGATGCTTTGGGGCCCTTCTCACCCTTTGGAAAGAAGGCAGCACTTTGTGCCTTGCAGCTCTAGGGCAATGTAGCACACCCAGAGCAGAAGTTCTACTTCAGCTAGATCAGACCTGCAAAGAAACTGCGTTTCACAGGCCTTTGTAAGAGATGTTCCCTGTAGGCTGTTAGAGCACTGTGCAGAGCGAGTTGTTTCTTAGCTTCCCAAAGAGCTGGAAGCAAGATGCTTTAGGGGCCATCTGCCCTTAAGGAAAGAAGGCAGCACTTTGTGCCTTGCAGCTCTAGGGCAATGTAGCACACCCAGAGCAGAAGTTCTACTTCAGCCAGATCAGGCCCGCAAAGAAACTGCGTTTCACAGGCCTTTGTAAGAGATGTTCCCGGTAGGCTGTTAGAGCACTGTGCAGAGCGAGTTGTTTCTTAGATTCCCAACGAGCTGGAAGCAAGATGCTTTAGGGGCCATCTGCCCTTAAGGAAAGAAGGCAGCACTTTGTGCCTTGCAGCTCTAGGGCAATGTAGCACACCCAGAGCAGATGTTCTACTTCTGCCAGGTCAGGCCTGCAAAGAAACTTCGTTTCACAGGCCTTTGTAAGAGATGTTGCCGGTAGGCTGTAAGAGCACTGTGCAGAGCGACTTATTTCTTAGCTTCCCAGAGAGCTGGAAGCAAGATGCTTTGGGGCCCTTCTCACCCTTTGGAAAGAAGGCAGCACTTTGTGCCTTGCAGCTCTAGGGCAATGTAGCACACCCAGAGCAGAAGTTCTACTTCAGCTAGATCAGACCTGCAAAGAAACTGCGTTTCACAGGCCTTTGTAAGAGATGTTCCCTGTAGGCTGTTAGAGCACTGTGCAGAGCGAGTTGTTTCTTAGCTTCCCAAAGAGCTGGAAGCAAGATGCTTTAGGGGCCATCTGCCCTTAAGGAAAGAAGGCAGCACTTTGTGCCTTGCAGCTCTAGGGCAATGTAGCACACCCAGAGCAGAAGTTCTACTTCAGCCAGATCAGGCCCGCAAAGAAACTGCGTTTCACAGGCCTTTGTAAGAGATGTTCCCGGTAGGCTGTTAGAGCACTGTGCAGAGCGAGTTGTTTCTTAGATACCCAACGAGCTGGAAGCAAGATGCTTTAGGGGCCATCTGCCCTTAAGGAAAGAAGGCAGCACTTTGTGCCTTGCAGCTCTAGGGCAATGTAGCACACCCAGAGCAGATGTTCTACTTCTGCCAGGTCAGGCCTGCAAAGAAACTTCGTTTCACAGGCCTTTGTAAGAGATGTTCCCGGTAGGCTGTTAGAGCACTGTGCAGAGCGAGTTGTTTCTTAGCTTCCCAGAGAGCTGGAAGCAAGATGCTTTGGGGCCCTTCTCACCCTTTGGAAAGAAGGCAGCACTTTGTGCCTTGCAGCTCTAGGGCAATGTAGCACACCCAGAGCAGAAGTTCTACTTCAGCTAGATCAGACCTGAAAAGAAACTGCGTTTCACAGGCCTTTGTAAGAGATGTTCCCTGTAGGCTGTTAGAGCACTGTGCAGAGCGAGTTGTTTCTTAGCTTCCCAAAGAGCTGGAAGCAAGATGCTTTAGGGGCCATCTGCCCTTAAGGAAAGAAGGTAGCACTTTGTGCCTTGCAGCTCTAGGGCAATGTAGCACACCCAGAGCAGAAGTTCTACTTCAGCCAGATCAGGCCCGCAAAGAAACTGCGTTTCACAGGCCTTTGTAAGAGATGTTCCCGGTAGGCTGTTAGAGCACTGTGCAGAGCGAGTTGTTTCTTAGATTCCCAACGAGCTGGAAGCAAGATGCTTTAGGGGCCATCTGCCCTTAAGGAAAGAAGGCAGCACTTTGTGCCTTGCAGCTCTAGGGCAATGTAGCACACCCAGAGCAGATGTTCTACTTCTGCCAGGTCAGGCCTGCAAAGAAACTTCGTTTCACAGGCCTTTGTAAGAGATGTTGCCGGTAGGCTGTAAGAGCACTGTGCAGAGCGACTTATTTCTTAGCTTCCCAGAGAGCTGGAAGCAAGATGCTTTGGGGCCCTTCTCACCCTTTGGAAAGAAGGCAGCACTTTGTGCCTTGCAGCTCTAGGGCAATGTAGCACACCCAGAGCAGAAGTTCTACTTCAGCTAGATCAGACCTGCAAAGAAACTGCGTTTCACAGGCCTTTGTAAGAGATGTTCCCTGTAGGCTGTTAGAGCACTGTGCAGAGCGAGTTGTTTCTTAGCTTCCCAAAGAGCTGGAAGCAAGATGCTTTAGGGGCCATCTGCCCTTAAGGAAAGAAGGCAGCACTTTGTGCCTTGCAGCTCTAGGGCAATGTAGCACACCCAGAGCAGAAGTTCTACTTCAGCCAGATCAGGCCCGCAAAGAAACTGCGTTTCACAGGCCTTTGTAAGAGATGTTCCCGGTAGGCTGTTAGAGCACTGTGCAGAGCGAGTTGTTTCTTAGATACCCAACGAGCTGGAAGCAAGATGCTTTAGGGGCCATCTGCCCTTAAGGAAAGAAGGCAGCACTTTGTGCCTTGCAGCTCTAGGGCAATGTAGCACACCCAGAGCAGATGTTCTACTTCTGCCAGGTCAGGCCTGCAAAGAAACTGCGTTTCACAGGCCTTTGTAAGAGATGTTGCCGGTAGGCTGTTAGAGCACTGTGCAGAGCCAGTTGTTTCTTAGCTTCCCAGAGAGCTGGAAGCAAGATGCTTTGGGGCCCTTCTCACCCTTTGGAAAGAAGGCAGCACTTTGTGCCTTGCAGCTCTAGGGCAATGTAGCACACCCAGAGCAGAAGTTCTACTTCAGCCAGATCAGGCCCGCAAAGGAACTGCGTTTCACAGGCCTTTGTAAGAGATGTTCCCGGTAGGCTGTTAGAGCACTGTGGAGAGCGAGTTCTTTCTTAGCTTCCCAAAGAGCTGGAAGCAAGATGCTTTGGGGCCCTTCTCACCCTTTGGCAAGAAGGCAGCACTTTGTGCCTTGCAGCTCTAGGGCAATGTAGCACACCCAGAGCAGAAGTTCTACTTCAGCTAGATCAGGCCCGCAAAGAAACTGCGTTTCACAGGCCTTTGTAAGAGATGTTCCCTGTAGGCTGTTAGAGCACTGTGCAGAGCGAGTTCTTTGTTAGCTTCCCAAAGACCTGGAAGCAAGATGCTTTGGGGGCCATCTGCCCTTAAGGAAAGAAGGCAGCACTTTGTGCCTTGCAGCTCTAGGGCCATGTAGCACACCCAGAGCAGATGTTCTACTTCTGCCAGGTCAGGCCTGCAAAGAAACTGCGTTTCACAGGCCTTTGTAAGAGATGTTCCCTGTAGGCTGTTAGAGCACTGTGCAGAGCGAGTTGTTTCTTAGCTTCCCAAAGAGCTGCAAGCAAGATGCTTTGGGGCCCTTCTCACCCTTTGGAAAGAAGGCAGCACTTTGTGCCTTGCAGCTCTAGGGCAATGTAGCACACCCCGAGCAGAAGTTCTACTTCAGCCAGATCTGGCATGCAAAGAAACTGCGTTTCACAGGCCTTTGTAAGAGATGTTCCCGGTAGGCTGTTAGAGCACTGTGCAGAGCGAGTTGTTTCTTAGCTTCCCAGAGAGCCGGAAGCAAGATGCTTTGGGGCCCGTTAATTTTATACCCTGCTACTTTGCTGTAGTTGTTGATTATTTCTAATAGTTTTTCTGTGGATTCTTTGGGGTTTTCTATGTATAAGATCATGTCGTCTGCAAACAACGCGAGTTTTACTTCTTCGTTACCGATTTGGATTCCTTTCATTTTTTTTTCCTGCCGAATTGCTCTGGCCAGCACCTCCAGTACTATGTTGAATAGGAGTGGTGAAAGTGGGCACCCTTGTCTTGTTCCTGTCCTCAGAGGGATGGCTTTCAGCTTTTGTCCATTGAGTATGATGTTGGCTGTGGGTCTATCATATATGGCCTTTATTATGTTGAGGTACTTTCCTTCTATACCCGTTTTACTGAGGGTTTTTATCATAAATGGGTGTTGGATCTTGTCGAATGCTTTCTCTGCATCTATTGAGATGATCATGTGGTTTTTGTTTTTCATTTTGTTGATGTAGTGTATCACGTTGATTGACTTGCGGGTGTTGAACCATCCCTGTGTCCCTGGTATAAATCCCACTTGATCATGGTGTATAATCTTTTTGATGTATTGCTGTAATCGGTTTGCCAAAATTTGGTTGAGGATTTTTGCATCTATGTTCATCAGTGATATCGGCCTGTAGTTCTCCTTCTTTGTGTTGTCCTTGTCAGGTTTGGGGATCAGAGTGATGTTGGCTTCATAGAATGTGTTAGGGAGTTCTCCATCTTTCTCAATTTTCTGGAACAGTTTGAGGAGAATAGGTACAAAGAACTCACACTGCTTAACAACAAAAAAACAAACAACCCGATCAAAAAATGGGCAGAGGACATGAACAGACATTTCTCCAAAGAAGATATGAACATGGCCAATAGACACATGAAAAGATGTTCATCATCGCTAATCATCAGGGAAATGCAAATCAAAACTACACTAAGATATCACCTTACCCCCGTTAGATTGGCAAAAACATCCAAAACCAAGAACGACAAATGTTGCAGAGGTTGTGGAGAAAGAGGAACCCTCATACACTGTTGGTGGGAATGCAAACTGGTACAGCCACTATGGAAAACAGTATGGAGATTTCTCAAAAAGTTAAAAATAGAAATACCCTATGACCCAGCCATCCCATTACTGGGTATCTATCCTAAGAACCTGATATCAGATATCTCAAGAGTCCGTTGCACCCCTATGTTCATCGCAGCATTATTTACAATAGCCAAGACGTGGAACCAGCCTACATGCCCAGAAACTGATGATTGGATAAAGAAGATGTGGTATATATACACAATGGAATACTACTCAGCCATAAAAAAAGACGAAAGTGGCCCATTCACAACAATGTGGATGGACCTCGAGGGCATTATGTTAAGCGAAATAAGTCAGTCAGAGAAAGACGAACTCTATATGACTCCACTCATAGGTGGAAATTAGTATATTGAGAAGGAGATCTGATCGGTGGTTACGAGGGAAAAGGGGGAGTGGGGGGAGGGCACGGACGGGGAAGTTGTGTTCCCACAACATGACTAACAAAAATGTACAACTGAAATTTCACAAGCTTGTAATCCGTCATAAGATTAATAAACAAACAAACAAACAAACAAAAAAAGATGCTTTGGGGCCCATCTGCCCCTATGGAAAGAACGCAGCACTTTCTGCCTTGCAGCTCTAGGGCAATGTAGCACACCCAGAGCAGAAGTTCTACTTCAGCCAGATCAGGCCCGCAAAGAAACTGCGTTTCACAGGCCTTTGTAAGAGATGTTCCCGGTAGGCTGTTAGAGCACTGTGCAGAGCGACTTGTTTCTTAGCTTCCCAAAGAGCTGGAAGCAAGATGCTTTGGGGCCCTTCTCACCCTTTGGAAAGAAGGCAGCACTTTGTGCCTTGCAGCTCTAGGGCAATGTAGCACACCCCGAGCAGAAGTTCTACTTCAGCCAGATCTGGCATGCAAAGAAACTGCGTTTCACAGGCCTTTGTAAGAGATGTTCCCGGTAGGCTGTTAGAGCACTGTGCAGAGCCAGTTGTTTCTTAGCTTCCCAGAGAGCTGGAAGCAAGATGCTTTGGGGCCCTTCTCACCCTTTGGAAAGAAGGCAGCACTTTGTGCCTTGCAGCTCTAGGGCAATGTAGCACACCCAGAGCAGAAGTTCTACTTCAGCTAGATCAGACCTGCAAAGAAACTGCGTTTCACAGGCCTTTGTAAGAGATGTTCCCTGTAGGCTGTTAGAGCACTGTGCAGAGCGAGTTGTTTCTTAGCTTCCCAAAGAGCTGGAAGCAAGATGCTTTAGGGGCCATCTGCCCTTAAGGAAAGAAGGCAGCACTTTGTGCCTTGCAGCTCTAGGGCAATGTAGCACACCCAGAGCAGAAGTTCTACTTCAGCCAGATCAGGCCCGCAAAGAAACTGCGTTTCACAGGCCTTTGTAAGAGATGTTCCCGGTAGGCTGTTAGAGCACTGTGCAGAGCGAGTTGTTTCTTAGATTCCCAACGAGCTGGAAGCAAGATGCTTTAGGGGCCATCTGCCCTTAAGGAAAGAAGGCAGCACTTTGTGCCTTGCAGCTCTAGGGCAATGTAGCACACCCAGAGCAGATGTTCTACTTCTGCCAGGTCAGGCCTGCAAAGAAACTTCGTTTCACAGGCCTTTGTAAGAGATGTTGCCGGTAGGCTGTAAGAGCACTGTGCAGAGCGACTTATTTCTTAGCTTCCCAGAGAGCTGGAAGCAAGATGCTTTGGGGCCCTTCTCACCCTTTGGAAAGAAGGCAGCACTTTGTGCCTTGCAGCTCTAGGGCAATGTAGCACACCCAGAGCAGAAGTTCTACTTCAGCTAGATCAGACCTGCAAAGAAACTGCGTTTCACAGGCCTTTGTAAGAGATGTTCCCTGTAGGCTGTTAGAGCACTGTGCAGAGCGAGTTGTTTCTTAGCTTCCCAAAGAGCTGGAAGCAAGATGCTTTAGGGGCCATCTGCCCTTAAGGAAAGAAGGCAGCACTTTGTGCCTTGCAGCTCTAGGGCAATGTAGCACACCCAGAGCAGAAGTTCTACTTCAGCCAGATCAGGCCCGCAAAGAAACTGCGTTTCACAGGCCTTTGTAAGAGATGTTCCCGGTAGGCTGTTAGAGCACTGTGCAGAGCGAGTTGTTTCTTAGATACCCAACGAGCTGGAAGCAAGATGCTTTAGGGGCCATCTGCCCTTAAGGAAAGAAGGCAGCACTTTGTGCCTTGCAGCTCTAGGGCAATGTAGCACACCCAGAGCAGATGTTCTACTTCTGCCAGGTCAGGCCTGCAAAGAAACTTCGTTTCACAGGCCTTTGTAAGAGATGTTCCCGGTAGGCTGTTAGAGCACTGTGCAGAGCGAGTTGTTTCTTAGCTTCCCAGAGAGCTGGAAGCAAGATGCTTTGGGGCCCTTCTCACCCTTTGGAAAGAAGGCAGCACTTTGTGCCTTGCAGCTCTAGGGCAATGTAGCACACCCAGAGCAGAAGTTCTACTTCAGCTAGATCAGACCTGAAAAGAAACTGCGTTTCACAGGCCTTTGTAAGAGATGTTCCCTGTAGGCTGTTAGAGCACTGTGCAGAGCGAGTTGTTTCTTAGCTTCCCAAAGAGCTGGAAGCAAGATGCTTTAGGGGCCATCTGCCCTTAAGGAAAGAAGGTAGCACTTTGTGCCTTGCAGCTCTAGGGCAATGTAGCACACCCAGAGCAGAAGTTCTACTTCAGCCAGATCAGGCCCGCAAAGAAACTGCGTTTCACAGGCCTTTGTAAGAGATGTTCCCGGTAGGCTGTTAGAGCACTGTGCAGAGCGAGTTGTTTCTTAGATTCCCAACGAGCTGGAAGCAAGATGCTTTAGGGGCCATCTGCCCTTAAGGAAAGAAGGCAGCACTTTGTGCCTTGCAGCTCTAGGGCAATGTAGCACACCCAGAGCAGATGTTCTACTTCTGCCAGGTCAGGCCTGCAAAGAAACTTCGTTTCACAGGCCTTTGTAAGAGATGTTCCCGGTAGGCTGTTAGAGCACTGTGCAGAGCGAGTTGTTTCTTAGCTTCCCAGAGAGCTGGAAGCAAGATGCTTTGGGGCCCGTTAATTTTATACCCTGCTACTTTGCTGTAGTTGTTGATTATTTCTAATAGTTTTTCTGTGCATTCTTTGGGGTTTTCTATGTATAAGATCATGTCGTCTGCAAACAACGCGAGTTTTACTTCTTCGTTACCGATTTGGATTCCTTTCATTTTTTTTTCCTGCCGAATTGCTCTGGCCAGCACCTCCAGTACTATGTTGAATAGGAGTGGTGAAAGTGGGCACCCTTGTCTTGTTCCTGTCCTCAGAGGGATGGCTTTCAGCTTTTGTCCATTGAGTATGATGTTGGCTGTGGGTCTATCATATATGGCCTTTATTATGTTGAGGTACTTTCCTTCTATACCCGTTTTACTGAGGGTTTTTATCATAAATGGGTGTTGGATCTTGTCGAATGCTTTCTCTGCGTCTATTGAGATGATCATGTGGTTTTTGTTTTTCATTTTGTTGATGTAGTGTATCACGTTGATTGACTTGCGGGTGTTGAACCATCCCTGTGTCCCTGGTATAAATCCCACTTGATCATGGTGTATAATCTTTTTGATGTATTGCTGTAATCGGTTTGCCAAAATTTGGTTGAGGATTTTTGCATCTATGTTCATCAGTGATATCGGCCTGTAGTTCTCCTTCTTTGTGTTGTCCTTGTCAGGTTTGGGGATCAGAGTGATGTTGGCTTCATAGAATGTGTTAGGGAGTTCTCCATCTTTCTCAATTTTCTGGAACAGTTTGAGGAGAATAGGTACAAAGAACTCACACTGCTTAACAACAAAAAAACAAACAACCCGATCAAAAAATGGGCAGAGGACATGAACAGACATTTCTCCAAAGAAGATATGAACATGGCCAATAGACACATGAAAAGATGTTCATCATCGCTAATCATCAGGGAAATGCAAATCAAAACTACACTAAGATATCACCTTACCCCCGTTAGATTGGCAAAAACATCCAAAACCAAGAACGACAAATGTTGCAGAGGTTGTGGAGAAAGAGGAACCCTCATACACTGTTGGTGGGAATGCAAACTGGTACAGCCACTATGGAAAACAGTATGGAGATTTCTCAAAAAGTTAAAAATAGAAATACCCTATGACCCAGCCATCCCATTACTGGGTATCTATCCTAAGAACCTGATATCAGATATCTCAAGAGTCCGTTGCACCCCTATGTTCATCGCAGCATTATTTACAATAGCCAAGACGTGGAACCAGCCTACATGCCCAGAAACTGATGATTGGATAAAGAAGATGTGGTATATATACACAATGGAATACTACTCAGCCATAAAAAAAGACGAAAGTGGCCCATTCACAACAATGTGGATGGACCTCGAGGGCATTATGTTAAGCGAAATAAGTCAGTCAGAGAAAGACGAACTCTATATGACTCCACTCATAGGTGGAAATTAGTATATTGAGAAGGAGATCTGATCGGTGGTTACCAGGGAAAAGGGGGAGTGGGGGGAGGGCACGGAGGGGGAAGTGGTGTTCCCACAACATGACTAACAAAAATGTACAACTGAAATTTCACAAGCTTGTAATCCGTCATAAGATTAATAAACAAACAAACAAACAAACAAAAAAAGATGCTTTGGGGCCCATCTGCCCCTATGGAAAGAACGCAGCACTTTCTGCCTTGCAGCTCTAGGGCAATGTAGCACACCCAGAGCAGAAGTTCTACTTCAGCCAGATCAGGCCCGCAAAGAAACTGCGTTTCACAGGCCTTTGTAAGAGATGTTCCCGGTAGGCTGTTAGAGCACTGTGCAGAGCGACTTGTTTCTTAGCTTCCCAAAGAGCTGGAAGCAAGATGCTTTGGGGCCCTTCTCACCCTTTGGAAAGAAGGCAGCACTTTGTGCCTTGCAGCTCTAGGGCAATGTAGCACACCCCGAGCAGAAGTTCTACTTCAGCCAGATCTGGCATGCAAAGAAACTGCGTTTCACAGGCCTTTGTAAGAGATGTTCCCGGTAGGCTGTTAGAGCACTGTGCAGAGCCAGTTGTTTCTTAGCTTCCCAGAGAGCTGGAAGCAAGATGCTTTGGGGCCCTTCTCACCCTTTGGAAAGAAGGCAGCACTTTGTGCCTTGCAGCTCTAGGGCAATGTAGCACACCCAGAGCAGAAGTTCTACTTCAGCTAGATCAGACCTGCAAAGAAACTGCGTTTCACAGGCCTTTGTAAGAGATGTTCCCTGTAGGCTGTTAGAGCACTGTGCAGAGCGAGTTGTTTCTTAGCTTCCCAAAGAGCTGGAAGCAAGATGCTTTAGGGGCCATCTGCCCTTAAGGAAAGAAGGTAGCACTTTGTGCCTTGCAGCTCTAGGGCAATGTAGCACACCCAGAGCAGAAGTTCTACTTCAGCCAGATGAGGCCCGCAAAGAAACTGCGTTTCACAGGCCTTTGTAAGAGATGTTCCCGGTAGGCTGTTAGAGCACTGTGCAGAGCGAGTTGTTTCTTAGATTCCCAACGAGCTGGAAGCAAGATGCTTTAGGGGCCATCTGCCCTTAAGGAAAGAAGGCAGCACTTTGTGCCTTGCAGCTCTAGGGCAATGTAGCACACCCAGAGCAGATGTTCTACTTCTGCCAGGTCAGGCCTGCAAAGAAACTTCGTTTCACAGGCCTTTGTAAGAGATGTTGCCGGTAGGCGGTAAGAGCACTGTGCAGAGCGACTTATTTCTTAGCTTCCCAGAGAGCTGGAAGCAAGATGCTTTGGGGCCCTTCTCACCCTTTGGAAAGAAGGCAGCACTTTGTGCCTTGCAGCTCTAGGGCAATGTAGCACACCCAGAGCAGAAGTTCTACTTCAGCTAGATCAGACCTGAAAAGAAACTGCGTTTCACAGGCCTTTGTAAGAGATGTTCCCTGTAGGCTGTTAGAGCACTGTGCAGAGCGAGTTGTTTCTTAGCTTCCCAAAGAGCTGGAAGCAAGATGCTTTAGGGGCCATCTGCCCTTAAGGAAAGAAGGCAGCACTTTGTGCCTTGCAGCTCTAGGGCAATGTAGCACACCCAGAGCAGAAGTTCTACTTCAGCCAGATCAGGCCCTCAAAGAAACTGCGTTTCACAGGCCTTTGTAAGAGATGTTCCCGGTAGGCTGTTAGAGCACTGTGCAGAGCGAGTTGTTTCTTAGATTCCCAACGAGCTGGAAGCAAGATGCTTTAGGGGCCATCTGCCCCTAAGGAAAGAAGGCAGCACTTTGTGCCTTGCAGCTCTAGGGCAATGTAGCACACCCAGAGCAGATGTTCTACTTCTGCCAGGTCAGGCCTGCAAAGAAACTTCGTTTCACAGGCCTTTGTAAGAGATGTTGCCGGTAGGCTGTAAGAGCACTGTGCAGAGCGACTTATTTCTTAGCTTCCCAGAGAGCTGGAAGCAAGATGCTTTGGGGCCCTTCTCACCCTTTGGAAAGAAGGCAGCACTTTGTGCCTTGCAGCTCTAGGGCAATGTAGCACACCCAGAGCAGAAGTTCTACTTCAGCTAGATCAGACCTGCAAAGAAACTGCGTTTCACAGGCCTTTGTAAGAGATGTTCCCTGTAGGCTGTTAGAGCACTGTGCAGAGCGAGTTGTTTCTTAGCTTCCCAAAGAGCTGGAAGCAAGATGCTTTAGGGGCCATCTGCCCTTAAGGAAAGAAGGCAGCACTTTGTGCCTTGCAGCTCTAGGGCAATGTAGCACACCCAGAGCAGAAGTTCTACTTCAGCCAGATCAGGCCCGCAAAGAAACTGCGTTTCACAGGCCTTTGTAAGAGATGTTCCCGGTAGGCTGTTAGAGCACTGTGCAGAGCGAGTTGTTTCTTAGCTTCCCAAAGAGCCGGAAGCAAGATGCTTTGGGGCCCTTCTCACCCTTTGGAAAGAAGGCAGCACTTTGTGCCTTGCAGCTCTAGGGCAATGTAGCACACCCAGAGCAGAAGTTCTACTTCAGCCAGATCAGGCCCGCAAAGAAACTGCGTTTCACAGGCCTTTGTAAGAGATGTTCCCGGTAGGCTGTTAGAGCACTGTGCAGAGCGAGTTGTTTCTTAGATTCCCAACGAGCTGGAAGCAAGATGCTTTAGGGGCCATCTGCCCTTAAGGAAAGAGGCAGCACTTTGTGCCTTGCAGCTCTAGGGCAATGTAGCACACCCAGAGCAGATGTTCTACTTCTGCCAGGTCAGGCCTGCAAAGAAAATTCGTTTCACAGGCCTTTGTAAGAGATGTTGCCGGTAGGCTGTAAGAGCACTGTGCAGAGCGACTTATTTCTTAGCTTCCCAGAGAGCTGGAAGCAAGATGCTTTGGGGCCCTTCTCACCCTTTGGAAAGAAGGCAGCACTTTGTGCCTTGCAGCTCTAGGGCAATGTAGCACACCCAGAGCAGAAGTTCTACTTCAGCTAGATCAGACCTGCAAAGAAACTGCGTTTCACAGGCCTTTGTAAGAGATGTTCCCTGTAGGCTGTTAGAGCACTGTGCAGAGCGAGTTGTTTCTTAGCTTCCCAAAGAGCTGGAAGCAAGATGCTTTAGGGGCCATCTGCCCTTAAGGAAAGAGGGCAGCACTTTGTGCCTTGCAGCTCTAGGGCAATGTAGCACACCCAGAGCAGAAGTTCTACTTCAGCCAGATCAGGCCCGCAAAGAAACTGCGTTTCACAGGCCTTTGTAAGAGATGTTCCCGGTAGGCTGTTAGAGCACTGTGCAGAGCGAGTTGTTTCTTAGATTCCCAACGAGCTGGAAGCAAGATGCTTTAGGGGCCATCTGCCCTTAAGGAAAGAAGGCAGCACTTTGTGCCTTGCAGCTCTAGGGCAATGTAGCACACCCAGAGCAGATGTTCTACTTCTGCCAGGTCAGGCCTGCAAAGAAACTTCGTTTCACAGGCCTTTGTAAGAGATGTTGCCGGTAGGCTGTAAGAGCACTGTGCAGAGCGACTTATTTCTTAGCTTCCCAGAGAGCTGGAAGCAAGATGCTTTGGGGCCCTTCTCACCCTTTGGAAAGAAGGCAGCACTTTGTGCCTTGCAGCTCTAGGGCAATGTAGCACACCCAGAGCAGAAGTTCTACTTCAGCTAGATCAGACCTGCAAAGAAACTGCGTTTCACAGGCCTTTGTAAGAGATGTTCCCTGTAGGCTGTTAGAGCACTGTGCAGAGCGAGTTGTTTCTTAGCTTCCCAAAGAGCTGGAAGCAAGATGCTTTAGGGGCCATCTGCCCTTAAGGAAAGAAGGCAGCACTTTGTGCCTTGCAGCTCTAGGGCAATGTAGCACACCCAGAGCAGAAGTTCTACTTCAGCCAGATCAGGCCCGCAAAGAAACTGCGTTTCACAGGCCTTTGTAAGAGATGTTCCCGGTAGGCTGTTAGAGCACTGTGCAGAGCGAGTTGTTTCTTAGATTCCCAACGAGCTGGAAGCAAGATGCTTTAGGGGCCATCTGCCCTTAAGGAAAGAAGGCAGCACTTTGTGCCTTGCAGCTCTAGGGCAATGTAGCACACCCAGAGCAGATGTTCTACTTCTGCCAGGTCAGGCCTGCAAAGAAACTTCGTTTCACAGGCCTTTGTAAGAGATGTTGCCGGTAGGCTGTAAGAGCACTGTGCAGAGCGACTTATTTCTTAGCTTCCCAGAGAGCTGGAAGCAAGATGCTTTGGGGCCCTTCTCACCCTTTGGAAAGAAGGCAGCACTTTGTGCCTTGCAGCTCTAAGGCAATGTAGCACACCCAGAGCAGAAGTTCTACTTCAGCTAGATCAGACCTGCAAAGAAACTGCGTTTCACAGGCCTTTGTAAGAGATGTTCCCTGTAGGCTGTTAGAGCACTGTGCAGAGCGAGTTGTTTCTTAGCTTCCCAAAGAGCTGGAAGCAAGATGCTTTAGGGGCCATCTGCCCTTAAGGAAAGAAGGCAGCACTTTGTGCCTTGCAGCTCTAGGGCAATGTAGCACACCCAGAGCAGAAGTTCTACTTCAGCCAGATCAGGCCCGCAAAGAAACTGCGTTTCACAGGCCTTTGTAAGAGATGTTCCCGGTAGGCTGTTAGAGCACTGTGCAGAGCGAGTTGTTTCTTAGATACCCAACGAGCTGGAAGCAAGATGCTTTAGGGGCCATCTGCACTTAAGGAAAGAAGGCAGCACTTTGTGCCTTGCAGCTCTAGGGCAATGTAGCACACCCAGAGCAGATGTTCTACTTCTGCCAGGTCAGGCCTGCAAAGAAACTTCGTTTCACAGGCCTTTGTAAGAGATGTTCCCGGTAGGCTGTTAGAGCACTGTGCAGAGCGAGTTGTTTCTTAGCTTCCCAGAGAGCTGGAAGCAAGATGCTTTGGGGCCCTTCTCACCCTTTGGAAAGAAGGCAGCACTTTGTGCCTTGCAGCTCTAGGGCAATGTAGCACACCCAGAGCAGAAGTTCTACTTCAGCTAGATCAGACCTGAAAAGAAACTGCGTTTCACAGGCCTTTGTAAGAGATGTTCCCTGTAGGCTGTTAGAGCACTGTGCAGAGCGAGTTGTTTCTTAGCTTCCCAAAGAGCTGGAAGCAAGATGCTTTAGGGGCCATCTGCCCTTAAGGAAAGAAGGTAGCACTTTGTGCCTTGCAGCTCTAGGGCAATGTAGCACACCCAGAGCAGAAGTTCTACTTCAGCCAGATCAGGCCCGCAAAGAAACTGCGTTTCACAGGCCTTTGTAAGAGATGTTCCCGGTAGGCTGTTAGAGCACTGTGCAGAGCGAGTTGTTTCTTAGATTCCCAACGAGCTGGAAGCAAGATGCTTTAGGGGCCATCTGCCCTTAAGGAAAGAAGGCAGCACTTTGTGCCTTGCAGCTCTAGGGCAATGTAGCACACCCAGAGCAGATGTTCTACTTCTGCCAGGTCAGGCCTGCAAAGAAACTTCGTTTCACAGGCCTTTGTAAGAGATGTTCCCGGTAGGCTGTTAGAGCACTGTGCAGAGCGAGTTGTTTCTTAGCTTCCCAGAGAGCTGGAAGCAAGATGCTTTGGGGCCCGTTAATTTTATACCCTGCTACTTTGCTGTAGTTGTTGATTATTTCTAATAGTTTTTCTGTGGATTCTTTGGGGTTTTCTATGTATAAGATCATGTCGTCTGCAAACAACGCGAGTTTTACTTCTTCGTTACCGATTTGGATTCCTTTCATTTTTTTTTCCTGCCGAATTGCTCTGGCCAGCACCTCCAGTACTATGTTGAATAGGAGTGGTGAAAGTGGGCACCCTTGTCTTGTTCCTGTCCTCAGAGGGATGGCTTTCAGCTTTTGTCCATTGAGTATGATGTTGGCTGTGGGTCTATCATATATGGCCTTTATTATGTTGAGGTACTTTCCTTCTATACCCGTTTTACTGAGGGTTTTTATCATAAATGGGTGTTGGATCTTGTCGAATGCTTTCTCTGCGTCTATTGAGATGATCATGTGGTTTTTGTTTTTCATTTTGTTGATGTAGTGTATCACGTTGATTGACTTGCGGGTGTTGAACCATCCCTGTGTCCCTGGTATAAATCCCACTTGATCATGGTGTATAATCTTTTTGATGTATTGCTGTAATCGGTTTGCCAAAATTTGGTTGAGGATTTTTGCATCTATGTTCATCAGTGATATCGGCCTGTAGTTCTCCTTCTTTGTGTTGTCCTTGTCAGGTTTGGGGATCAGAGTGATGTTGGCTTCATAGAATGTGTTAGGGAGTTCTCCATCTTTCTCAATTTTCTGGAACAGTTTGAGGAGAATAGGTACAAAGAACTCACACTGCTTAACAACAAAAAAACAAACAACCCGATCAAAAAATGGGCAGAGGACATGAACAGACATTTCTCCAAAGAAGATATGAACATGGCCAATAGACACATGAAAAGATGTTCATCATCGCTAATCATCAGGGAAATGCAAATCAAAACTACACTAAGATATCACCTTACCCCCGTTAGATTGGCAAAAACATCCAAAACCAAGAACGACAAATGTTGCAGAGGTTGTGGAGAAAGAGGAACCCTCATACACTGTTGGTGGGAATGCAAACTGGTACAGCCACTATGGAAAACAGTATGGAGATTTCTCAAAAAGTTAAAAATAGAAATACCCTATGACCCAGCCATCCCATTACTGGGTATCTATCCTAAGAACCTGATATCAGATATCTCAAGAGTCCGTTGCACCCCTATGTTCATCGCAGCATTATTTACAATAGCCAAGACGTGGAACCAGCCTACATGCCCAGAAACTGATGATTGGATAAAGAAGATGTGGTATATATACACAATGGAATACTACTCAGCCATAAAAAAAGACGAAAGTGGCCCATTCACAACAATGTGGATGGACCTCGAGGGCATTATGTTAAGCGAAATAAGTCAGTCAGAGAAAGACGAACTCTATATGACTCCACTCATAGGTGGAAATTAGTATATTGAGAAGGAGATCTGATCGGTGGTTACCAGGGAAAAGGGGGAGTGGGGGGAGGGCACGGAGGGGGAAGTGGTGTTCCCACAACATGACTAACAAAAATGTACAACTGAAATTTCACAAGCTTGTAATCCGTCATAAGATTAATAAACAAACAAACAAACAAACAAAAAAAGATGCTTTGGGGCCCATCTGCCCCTATGGAAAGAACGCAGCACTTTCTGCCTTGCAGCTCTGGGGCAATGTAGCACACCCAGAGCAGAAGTTCTACTTCAGCCAGATCAGGCCCGCAAAGAAACTGCGTTTCACAGGCCTTTGTAAGAGATGTTCCCGGTAGGCTGTTAGAGCACTGTGCAGAGCGACTTGTTTCTTAGCTTCCCAAAGAGCTGGAAGCAAGATGCTTTGGGGCCCTTCTCACCCTTTGGAAAGAAGGCAGCACTTTGTGCCTTGCAGCTCTAGGGCAATGTAGCACACCCCGAGCAGAAGTTCTACTTCAGCCAGATCTGGCATGCAAAGAAACTGCGTTTCACAGGCCTTTGTAAGAGATGTTCCCGGTAGGCTGTTAGAGCACTGTGCAGAGCCAGTTGTTTCTTAGCTTCCCAGAGAGCTGGAAGCAAGATGCTTTGGGGCCCTTCTCACCCTTTGGAAAGAAGGCAGCACTTTGTGCCTTGCAGCTCTAGGGCAATGTAGCACACCCAGAGCAGAAGTTCTACTTCAGCTAGATCAGACCTGCAAAGAAACTGCGTTTCACAGGCCTTTGTAAGAGATGTTCCCTGTAGGCTGTTAGAGCACTGTGCAGAGCGAGTTGTTTCTTAGCTTCCCAAAGAGCTGGAAGCAAGATGCTTTAGGGGCCATCTGCCCTTAAGGAAAGAAGGTAGCACTTTGTGCCTTGCAGCTCTAGGGCAATGTAGCACACCCAGAGCACAAGTTCTACTTCAGCCAGATCAGGCCCGCAAAGAAACTGCGTTTCACAGGCCTTTGTAAGAGATGTTCCCGGTAGGCTGTTAGAGCACTGTGCAGAGCGAGTTGTTTCTTAGATTCCCAACGAGCTGGAAGCAAGATGCTTTAGGGGCCATCTGCCCTTAAGGAAAGAAGGCAGCACTTTGTGCCTTGCAGCTCTAGGGCAATGTAGCACACCCAGAGCAGATGTTCTACTTCTGCCAGGTCAGGCCTGCAAAGAAACTTCGTTTCACAGGCCTTTGTAAGAGATGTTGCCGGTAGGCTGTAAGAGCACTGTGCAGAGCGACTTATTTCTTAGCTTCCCAGAGAGCTGGAAGCAAGATGCTTTGGGGCCCTTCTCACCCTTTGGAAAGAAGGCAGCACTTTGTGCCTTGCAGCTCTAGGGCAATGTAGCACACCCAGAGCAGAAGTTCTACTTCAGCTAGATCAGACCTGAAAAGAAACTGCGTTTCACAGGCCTTTGTAAGAGATGTTCCCTGTAGGCTGTTAGAGCACTGTGCAGAGCGAGTTGTTTCTTAGCTTCCCAAAGAGCTGGAAGCAAGATGCTTTAGGGGCCATCTGCCCTTAAGGAAAGAAGGCAGCACTTTGTGCCTTGCAGCTCTAGGGCAATGTAGCACACCCAGAGCAGAAGTTCTACTTCAGCCAGATCAGGCCCTCAAAGAAACTGCGTTTCACAGGCCTTTGTAAGAGATGTTCCCGGTAGGCTGTTAGAGCACTGTGCAGAGCGAGTTGTTTCTTAGATTCCCAACGAGCTGGAAGCAAGATGCTTTAGGGGCCATCTGCCCCTAAGGAAAGAAGGCAGCACTTTGTGCCTTGCAGCTCTAGGGCAATGTAGCACACCCAGAGCAGATGTTCTACTTCTGCCAGGTCAGGCCTGCAAAGAAACTTCGTTTCACAGGCCTTTGTAAGAGATGTTGCCGGTAGACTGTAAGAGCACTGTGCAGAGCGACTTATTTCTTAGCTTCCCAGAGAGCTGGAAGCAAGATGCTTTGGGGCCCTTCTCACCCTTTGGAAAGAAGGCAGCACTTTGTGCCTTGCAGCTCTAGGGCAATGTAGCACACCCAGAGCAGAAGTTCTACTTCAGCTAGATCAGACCTGCAAAGAAACTGCGTTTCACAGGCCTTTGTAAGAGATGTTCCCTGTAGGCTGTTAGAGCACTGTGCAGAGCGAGTTGTTTCTTAGCTTCCCAAAGAGCTGGAAGCAAGATGCTTTAGGGGCCATCTGCCCTTAAGGAAAGAAGGCAGCACTTTGTGCCTTGCAGCTCTAGGGCAATGTAGCACACCCAGAGCAGAAGTTCTACTTCAGCCAGATCAGGCCCGCAAAGAAACTGCGTTTCACAGGCCTTTGTAAGAGATGTTCCCGGTAGGCTGTTAGAGCACTGTGCAGAGCGAGTTGTTTCTTAGATTCCCAACGAGCTGGAAGCAAGATGCTTTAGGGGCCATCTGCCCTTAAGGAAAGAAGGCAGCACTTTGTGCCTTGCAGCTCTAGGGCAATGTAGCACACCCAGAGCAGAAGTTCTACTTCAGCCAGATCAGGCCCGCAAAGAAACTGCGTTTCACAGGCCCTTGTAAGAGATGTTCCCGGTAGGCTGTTAGAGCACTGTGCAGAGCGAGTTGTTTCTTAGCTTCCCAAAGAGCCGGAAGCAAGATGCTTTGGGGCCCTTCTCACCCTTTGGAAAGAAGGCAGCACTTTGTGCCTTGCAGCTCTAGGGCAATGTAGCACACCCAGAGCAGAAGTTCTACTTCAGCCAGATCAGGCCCGCAAAGAAACTGCGTTTCACAGGCCTTTGTAAGAGATGTTCCCTGTAGGCTGTTAGAGCACTGTGCAGAGCGAGTTGTTTCTTAGCTTCCCAAAGAGCTGGAAGCAAGATGCTTTAGGGGCCATCTGCCCTTAAGGAAAGAAGGCAGCACTTTGTGCCTTGCAGCTCTAGGGCAATGTAGCACACCCAGAGCAGAAGTTCTACTTCAGCCAGATCAGGCCCGCAAAGAAACTGCGTTTCACAGGCCTTTGTAAGAGATGTTCCCGGTAGGCTGTTAGAGCACTGTGCAGAGCGAGTTGTTTCTTAGATTCCCAACGAGCTGGAAGCAAGATGCTTTAGGGGCCATCTGCCCCTAAGGAAAGAAGGCAGCACTTTGTGCCTTGCAGCTCTAGGGCAATGTAGCACACCCAGAGCAGATGTTCTACTTCTGCCAGGTCAGGCCTGCAAAGAAACTTCGTTTCACAGGCCTTTGTAAGAGATGTTGCCGGTAGGCTGTAAGAGCACTGTGCAGAGCGAGTTATTTCTTAGCTTCCCAGAGAGCTGGAAGCAAGATGCTTTGGGGCCCTTCTCACCCTTTGGAAAGAAGGCAGCACTTTGTGCCTTGCAGCTCTAGGGCAATGTAGCACACCCAGAGCAGAAGTTCTACTTCAGCTAGATCAGACCTGCAAAGAAACTGCGTTTCACAGGCCTTTGTAAGAGATGTTCCCTGTAGGCTGTTAGAGCACTGTGCAGAGCGAGTTGTTTCTTAGCTTCCCAAAGAGCTGGAAGCAAGATGCTTTAGGGGCCATCTGCCCTTAAGGAAAGAAGGCAGCACTTTGTGCCTTGCAGCTCTAGGGCAATGTAGCACACCCAGAGCAGATGTTCTACTTCTGCCAGGTCAGGCCTGCAAAGAAACTTCGTTTCACAGGCCCTTGTAAGAGATGTTCCCGGTAGGCTGTTAGAGCACTGTGCAGAGCGACTTGTTTCTTAGCTTCCCAAAGAGCTGGAAGCAAGATGCTTTGGGGCCCTTCTCACCCTTTGGAAAGAAGGCAGCACTTTGTGCCTTGCAGCTCTAGGGCAATGTAGCACACCCCGAGCAGAAGTTCTACTTCAGCCAGATCTGGCATGCAAAGAAACTGCGTTTCACAGGCCTTTGTAACAGATGTTCCCGGTAGGCTGTTAGAGCACTGTGCAGAGCGAGTTGTTTCTTAGCTTCCCAGAGAGCTGGAAGCAAGATGCTTTGGGGCCCGTTAATTTTATACCCTGCTACTTTGCTGTAGTTGTTGATTATTTCTAATAGTTTTTCTGTGGATTCTTTGGGGTTTTCTATGTATAAGATCATGTCGTCTGCAAACAACGCGAGTTTTACTTCTTCGTTACCGATTTGGATTCCTTTCATTTTTTTTTCCTGCCGAATTGCTCTGGCCAGCACCTCCAGTACTATGTTGAATAGGAGTGGTGAAAGTGGGCACCCTTGTCTTGTTCCTGTCCTCAGAGGGATGGCTTTCAGCTTTTGTCCATTGAGTATGATGTTGGCTGTGGGTCTATCATATATGGCCTTTATTATGTTGAGGTACTTTCCTTCTATACCCGTTTTACTGAGGGTTTTTATCATAAATGGGTGTTGGATCTTGTCGAATGCTTTCTCTGCGTCTATTGAGATGATCATGTGGTTTTTGTTTTTCATTTTGTTGATGTAGTGTATCACGTTGATTGACTTGCGGGTGTTGAACCATCCCTGTGTCCCTGGTATAAATCCCACTTGATCATGGTGTATAATCTTTTTGATGTATTGCTGTAATCGGTTTGCCAAAATTTGGTTGAGGATTTTTGCATCTATGTTCATCAGTGATATCGGCCTGTAGTTCTCCTTCTTTGTGTTGTCCTTGTCAGGTTTGGGGATCAGAGTGATGTTGGCTTCATAGAATGTGTTAGGGAGTTCTCCATCTTTCTCAATTTTCTGGAACAGTTTGAGGAGAATAGGTACAAAGAACTCACACTGCTTAACAACAAAAAAACAAACAACCCGATCAAAAAATGGGCAGAGGACATGAACAGACATTTCTCCAAAGAAGATATGAACATGGCCAATAGACACATGAAAAGATGTTCATCATCGCTAATCATCAGGGAAATGCAAATCAAAACTACACTAAGATATCACCTTACCCCCGTTAGATTGGCAAAAACATCCAAAACCAAGAACGACAAATGTTGCAGAGGTTGTGGAGAAAGAGGAACCCTCATACACTGTTGGTGGGAATGCAAACTGGTACAGCCACTATGGAAAACAGTATGGAGATTTCTCAAAAAGTTAAAAATAGAAATACCCTATGACCCAGCCATCCCATTACTGGGTATCTATCCTAAGAACCTGATATCAGATATCTCAAGAGTCCGTTGCACCCCTATGTTCATCGCAGCATTATTTACAATAGCCAAGACGTGGAACCAGCCTACATGCCCAGAAACTGATGATTGGATAAAGAAGATGTGGTATATATACACAATGGAATACTACTCAGCCATAAAAAAAGACGAAAGTGGCCCATTCACAACAATGTGGATGGACCTCGAGGGCATTATGTTAAGCGAAATAAGTCAGTCAGAGAAAGACGAACTCTATATGACTCCACTCATAGGTGGAAATTAGTATATTGAGAAGGAGATCTGATCGGTGGTTACCAGGGAAAAGGGGGGGTGGGGGGAGGGCACGGAGGGGGAAGTGGTGTTCCCACAACATGACTAACAAAAATGTACAACTGAAATTTCACAAGCTTGTAATCCGTCATAGGATTAATAAACAAACAAACAAACAAACAAAAAAAGATGCTTTGGGGCCCATCTGCCCCTATGGAAAGAACGCAGCACTTTCTGCCTTGCAGCTCTAGGGCAATGTAGCACACCCAGAGCAGAAGTTCTACTTCAGCCAGATCAGGCCCGCAAAGAAACTGCGTTTCACAGGCCCTTGTAAGAGATGTTCCCGGTAGGCTGTTAGAGCACTGTGCAGAGCGAGTTGTTTCTTAGCTTCCCAAAGAGCCGGAAGCAAGATGCTTTGGGGCCCTTCTCACCCTTTGGAAAGAAGGCAGCACTTTGTGCCTTGCAGCTCTAGGGCAATGTAGCACACCCAGAGCAGAAGTTCTACTTCAGCCAGATCAGGCCCGCAAAGAAACTGCGTTTCACAGGCCTTTGTAAGAGATGTTCCCGGTAGGCTGTTAGAGCACTGTGCAGAGCGAGTTGTTTCTTAGATTCCCAACGAGCTGGAAGCAGGATGCTTTAGGGGCCATCTGCCCTTAAGGAAAGAAGGCAGCACTTTGTGCCTTGCAGCTCTAGGGCAATGTAGCACACCCAGAGCAGATGTTCTACTTCTGCCAGGTCAGGCCTGCAAAGAAAATTCGTTTCACAGGCCTTTGTAAGAGATGTTGCCGGTAGGCTGTAAGAGCACTGTGCAGAGCGACTTATTTCTTAGCTTCCCAGAGAGCTGGAAGCAAGATGCTTTGGGGCCCTTCTCACCCTTTGGAAAGAAGGCAGCACTTTGTGCCTTGCAGCTCTAGGGCAATGTAGCACACCCAGAGCAGAAGTTCTACTTCAGCTAGATCAGACCTGCAAAGAAACTGCGTTTCACAGGCCTTTGTAAGAGATGTTCCCTGTAGGCTGTTAGAGCACTGTGCAGAGCGAGTTGTTTCTTAGCTTCCCAAAGAGCTGGAAGCAAGATGCTTTAGGGGCCATCTGCCCTTAAGGAAAGAAGGCAGCACTTTGTGCCTTGCAGCTCTAGGGCAATGTAGCACACCCAGAGCAGAAGTTCTACTTCAGCCAGATCAGGCCCGCAAAGAAACTGCGTTTCACAGGCCTTTGTAAGAGATGTTCCCGGTAGGCAGTTAGAGCACTGTGCAGAGCTAGTTGTTTCTTAGATTCCCAACGAGCTGGAAGCAAGATGCTTTAGGGGCCATCTGCCCCTAAGGAAAGAAGGCAGCACTTTGTGCCTTGCAGCTCTAGGGCAATGTAGCACACCCAGAGCAGATGTTCTACTTCTGCCAGGTCAGGCCTGCAAAGAAACTTCGTTTCACAGGCCTTTGTAAGAGATGTTGCCGGTAGGCTGTAAGAGCACTGTGCAGAGCGAGTTATTTCTTAGCTTCCCAGAGAGCTGGAAGCAAGATGCTTTGGGGCCCTTCTCACCCTTTGGAAAGAAGGCAGCACATTGTGCCTTGCAGCTCTAGGGCAATGTAGCACACCCAGAGCAGAAGTTCTACTTCAGCTAGATCAGACCTGCAAAGAAACTGCGTTTCACAGGCCTTTGTAAGAGATGTTCCCTGTAGGCTGTTAGAGCACTGTGCAGAGCGAGTTGTTTCTTAGCTTCCCAAAGAGCTGGAAGCAAGATGCTTTAGGGGCCATCTGCCCTTAAGGAAAGAAGGCAGCACTTTGTGCCTTGCAGCTCTAGGGCAATGTAGCACACCCAGAGCAGATGTTCTACTTCTGCCAGGTCAGGCCTGCAAAGAAACTTCGTTTCACAGGCCCTTGTAAGAGATGTTCCCGGTAGGCTGTTAGAGCACTGTGCAGAGCGACTTGTTTCTTAGCTTCCCAAAGAGCTGGAAGCAAGATGCTTTGGGGCCCTTCTCACCCTTTGGAAAGAAGGCAGCACTTTGTGCCTTGCAGCTCTAGGGCAATGTAGCACACCCCGAGCAGAAGTTCTACTTCAGCCAGATCTGGCATGCAAAGAAACTGCGTTTCACAGGCCTTTGTAACAGATGTTCCCGGTAGGCTGTTAGAGCACTGTGCAGAGCGAGTTGTTTCTTAGCTTCCCAGAGAGCTGGAAGCAAGATGCTTTGGGGCCCGTTAATTTTATACCCTGCTACTTTGCTGTAGTTGTTGATTATTTCTAATAGTTTTTCTGTGGATTCTTTGGGGTTTTCTATGTATAAGATCATGTCGTCTGCAAACAACGCGAGTTTTACTTCTTCGTTACCGATTTGGATTCCTTTCATTTTTTTTTCCTGCCGAATTGCTCTGGCCAGCACCTCCAGTACTATGTTGAATAGGAGTGGTGAAAGTGGGCACCCTTGTCTTGTTCCTGTCCTCAGAGGGATGGCTTTCAGCTTTTGTCCATTGAGTATGATGTTGGCTGTGGGTCTATCATATATGGCCTTTATTATGTTGAGGTACTTTCCTTCTATACCCGTTTTACTGAGGGTTTTTATCATAAATGGGTGTTGGATCTTGTCGAATGCTTTCTCTGCGTCTATTGAGATGATCATGTGGTTTTTGTTTTTCATTTTGTTGATGTAGTGTATCACGTTGATTGACTTGCGGGTGTTGAACCATCCCTGTGTCCCTGGTATAAATCCCACTTGATCATGGTGTATAATCTTTTTGATGTATTGCTGTAATCGGTTTGCCAAAATTTGGTTGAGGATTTTTGCATCTATGTTCATCAGTGATATCGGCCTGTAGTTCTCCTTCTTTGTGTTGTCCTTGTCAGGTTTGGGGATCAGAGTGATGTTGGCTTCATAGAATGTGTTAGGGAGTTCTCCATCTTTCTCAATTTTCTGGAACAGTTTGAGGAGAATAGGTACAAAGAACTCACACTGCTTAACAACAAAAAAACAAACAACCCGATCAAAAAATGGGCAGAGGACATGAACAGACATTTCTCCAAAGAAGATATGAACATGGCCAATAGACACATGAAAAGATGTTCATCATCGCTAATCATCAGGGAAATGCAAATCAAAACTACACTAAGATATCACCTTACCCCCGTTAGATTGGCAAAAACATCCAAAACCAAGAACGACAAATGTTGCAGAGGTTGTGGAGAAAGAGGAACCCTCATACACTGTTGGTGGGAATGCAAACTGGTACAGCCACTATGGAAAACAGTATGGAGATTTCTCAAAAAGTTAAAAATAGAAATACCCTATGACCCAGCCATCCCATTACTGGGTATCTATCCTAAGAACCTGATATCAGATATCTCAAGAGTCCGTTGCACCCCTATGTTCATCGCAGCATTATTTACAATAGCCAAGACGTGGAACCAGCCTACATGCCCAGAAACTGATGATTGGATAAAGAAGATGTGGTATATATACACAATGGAATACTACTCAGCCATAAAAAAAGACGAAAGTGGCCCATTCACAACAATGTGGATGGACCTCGAGGGCATTATGTTAAGCGAAATAAGTCAGTCAGAGAAAGACGAACTCTATATGACTCCACTCATAGGTGGAAATTAGTATATTGAGAAGGAGATCTGATCGGTGGTTACCAGGGAAAAGGGGGGGTGGGGGGAGGGCACGGAGGGGGAAGTGGTGTTCCCACAACATGACTAACAAAAATGTACAACTGAAATTTCACAAGCTTGTAATCCGTCATAGGATTAATAAACAAACAAACAAACAAACAAAAAAAGATGCTTTGGGGCCCATCTGCCCCTATGGAAAGAACGCAGCACTTTCTGCCTTGCAGCTCTAGGGCAATGTAGCACACCCAGAGCAGAAGTTCTACTTCAGCCAGATCAGGCCCGCAAAGAAACTGCGTTTCACAGGCCCTTGTAAGAGATGTTCCCGGTAGGCTGTTAGAGCACTGTGCAGAGCGAGTTGTTTCTTAGCTTCCCAAAGAGCCGGAAGCAAGATGCTTTGGGGCCCTTCTCACCCTTTGGAAAGAAGGCAGCACTTTGTGCCTTGCAGCTCTAGGGCAATGTAGCACACCCAGAGCAGAAGTTCTACTTCAGCCAGATCAGGCCCGCAAAGAAACTGCGTTTCACAGGCCTTTGTAAGAGATGTTCCCGGTAGGCTGTTAGAGCACTGTGCAGAGCGAGTTGTTTCTTAGATTCCCAACGAGCTGGAAGCAGGATGCTTTAGGGGCCATCTGCCCTTAAGGAAAGAAGGCAGCACTTTGTGCCTTGCAGCTCTAGGGCAATGTAGCACACCCAGAGCAGATGTTCTACTTCTGCCAGGTCAGGCCTGCAAAGAAAATTCGTTTCACAGGCCTTTGTAAGAGATGTTGCCGGTAGGCTGTAAGAGCACTGTGCAGAGCGACTTATTTCTTAGCTTCCCAGAGAGCTGGAAGCAAGATGCTTTGGGGCCCTTCTCACCCTTTGGAAAGAAGGCAGCACTTTGTGCCTTGCAGCTCTAGGGCAATGTAGCACACCCAGAGCAGAAGTTCTACTTCAGCTAGATCAGACCTGCAAAGAAACTGCGTTTCACAGGCCTTTGTAAGAGATGTTCCCTGTAGGCTGTTAGAGCACTGTGCAGAGCGAGTTGTTTCTTAGCTTCCCAAAGAGCTGGAAGCAAGATGCTTTAGGGGCCATCTGCCCTTAAGGAAAGAAGGCAGCACTTTGTGCCTTGCAGCTCTAGGGCAATGTAGCACACCCAGAGCAGAAGTTCTACTTCAGCCAGATCAGGCCCGCAAAGAAACTGCGTTTCACAGGCCTTTGTAAGAGATGTTCCCGGTAGGCAGTTAGAGCACTGTGCAGAGCTAGTTGTTTCTTAGATTCCCAACGAGCTGGAAGCAAGATGCTTTAGGGGCCATCTGCCCCTAAGGAAAGAAGGCAGCACTTTGTGCCTTGCAGCTCTAGGGCAATGTAGCACACCCAGAGCAGATGTTCTACTTCTGCCAGGTCAGGCCTGCAAAGAAACTTCGTTTCACAGGCCTTTGTAAGAGATGTTGCCGGTAGGCTGTAAGAGCACTGTGCAGAGCGAGTTATTTCTTAGCTTCCCAGAGAGCTGGAAGCAAGATGCTTTGGGGCCCTTCTCACCCTTTGGAAAGAAGGCAGCACATTGTGCCTTGCAGCTCTAGGGCAATGTAGCACACCCAGAGCAGAAGTTCTACTTCAGCTAGATCAGACCTGCAAAGAAACTGCGTTTCACAGGCCTTTGTAAGAGATGTTCCCTGTAGGCTGTTAGAGCACTGTGCAGAGCGAGTTGTTTCTTAGCTTCCCAAAGAGCTGGAAGCAAGATGCTTTAGGGGCCATCTGCCCTTAAGGAAAGAAGGCAGCACTTTGTGCCTTGCAGCTCTAGGGCAATGTAGCACACCCAGAGCAGATGTTCTACTTCTGCCAGGTCAGGCCTGCAAAGAAACTTCGTTTCACAGGCCCTTGTAAGAGATGTTCCCGGTAGGCTGTTAGAGCACTGTGCAGAGCGACTTGTTTCTTAGCTTCCCAAAGAGCTGGAAGCAAGATGCTTTGGGGCCCTTCTCACCCTTTGGAAAGAAGGCAGCACTTTGTGCCTTGCAGCTCTAGGGCAATGTAGCACACCCCGAGCAGAAGTTCTACTTCAGCCAGATCTGGCATGCAAAGAAACTGCGTTTCACAGGCCTTTGTAACAGATGTTCCCGGTAGGCTGTTAGAGCACTGTGCAGAGCGAGTTGTTTCTTAGCTTCCCAGAGAGCTGGAAGCAAGATGCTTTGGGGCCCGTTAATTTTATACCCTGCTACTTTGCTGTAGTTGTTGATTATTTCTAATAGTTTTTCTGTGGATTCTTTGGGGTTTTCTATGTATAAGATCATGTCGTCTGCAAACAACGCGAGTTTTACTTCTTCGTTACCGATTTGGATTCCTTTCATTTTTTTTTCCTGCCGAATTGCTCTGGCCAGCACCTCCAGTACTATGTTGAATAGGAGTGGTGAAAGTGGGCACCCTTGTCTTGTTCCTGTCCTCAGAGGGATGGCTTTCAGCTTTTGTCCATTGAGTATGATGTTGGCTGTGGGTCTATCATATATGGCCTTTATTATGTTGAGGTACTTTCCTTCTATACCCGTTTTACTGAGGGTTTTTATCATAAATGGGTGTTGGATCTTGTCGAATGCTTTCTCTGCGTCTATTGAGATGATCATGTGGTTTTTGTTTTTCATTTTGTTGATGTAGTGTATCACGTTGATTGACTTGCGGGTGTTGAACCATCCCTGTGTCCCTGGTATAAATCCCACTTGATCATGGTGTATAATCTTTTTGATGTATTGCTGTAATCGGTTTGCCAAAATTTGGTTGAGGATTTTTGCATCTATGTTCATCAGTGATATCGGCCTGTAGTTCTCCTTCTTTGTGTTGTCCTTGTCAGGTTTGGGGATCAGAGTGATGTTGGCTTCATAGAATGTGTTAGGGAGTTCTCCATCTTTCTCAATTTTCTGGAACAGTTTGAGGAGAATAGGTACAAAGAACTCACACTGCTTAACAACAAAAAAACAAACAACCCGATCAAAAAATGGGCAGAGGACATGAACAGACATTTCTCCAAAGAAGATATGAACATGGCCAATAGACACATGAAAAGATGTTCATCATCGCTAATCATCAGGGAAATGCAAATCAAAACTACACTAAGATATCACCTTACCCCCGTTAGATTGGCAAAAACATCCAAAACCAAGAACGACAAATGTTGCAGAGGTTGTGGAGAAAGAGGAACCCTCATACACTGTTGGTGGGAATGCAAACTGGTACAGCCACTATGGAAAACAGTATGGAGATTTCTCAAAAAGTTAAAAATAGAAATACCCTATGACCCAGCCATCCCATTACTGGGTATCTATCCTAAGAACCTGATATCAGATATCTCAAGAGTCCGTTGCACCCCTATGTTCATCGCAGCATTATTTACAATAGCCAAGACGTGGAACCAGCCTACATGCCCAGAAACTGATGATTGGATAAAGAAGATGTGGTATATATACACAATGGAATACTACTCAGCCATAAAAAAAGACGAAAGTGGCCCATTCACAACAATGTGGATGGACCTCGAGGGCATTATGTTAAGCGAAATAAGTCAGTCAGAGAAAGACGAACTCTATATGACTCCACTCATAGGTGGAAATTAGTATATTGAGAAGGAGATCTGATCGGTGGTTACCAGGGAAAAGGGGGGGTGGGGGGAGGGCACGGAGGGGGAAGTGGTGTTCCCACAACATGACTAACAAAAATGTACAACTGAAATTTCACAAGCTTGTAATCCGTCATAAGATTAATAAACAAACAAACAAACAAACAAAAAAAGATGCTTTGGGGCCCATCTGCCCCTATGGAAAGAACGCAGCACTTTCTGCCTTGCAGCTCTAGGGCAATGTAGCACACCCAGAGCAGAAGTTCTACTTCAGCCAGATCAGGCCCGCAAAGAAACTGCGTTTCACAGGCCCTTGTAAGAGATGTTCCCGGTAGGCTGTTAGAGCACTGTGCAGAGCGAGTTGTTTCTTAGCTTCCCAAAGAGCCGGAAGCAAGATGCTTTGGGGCCCTTCTCACCCTTTGGAAAGAAGGCAGCACTTTGTGCCTTGCAGCTCTAGGGCAATGTAGCACACCCAGAGCAGAAGTTCTACTTCAGCCAGATCAGGCCCGCAAAGAAACTGCGTTTCACAGGCCTTTGTAAGAGATGTTCCCGGTAGGCTGTTAGAGCACTGTGCAGAGCGAGTTGTTTCTTAGATTCCCAACGAGCTGGAAGCAAGATGCTTTAGGGGCCATCTGCCCTTAAGGAAAGAAGGCAGCACTTTGTGCCTTGCAGCTCTAGGGCAATGTAGCACACCCAGAGCAGATGTTCTACTTCTGCCAGGTCAGGCCTGCAAAGAAAATTCGTTTCACAGGCCTTTGTAAGAGATGTTGCCGGTAGGCTGTAAGAGCACTGTGCAGAGCGACTTATTTCTTAGCTTCCCAGAGAGCTGGAAGCAAGATGCTTTGGGGCCCTTCTCACCCTTTGGAAAGAAGGCAGCACTTTGTGCCTTGCAGCTCTAGGGCAATGTAGCACACCCAGAGCAGAAGTTCTACTTCAGCTAGATCAGACCTGCAAAGAAACTGCGTTTCACAGGCCTTTGTAAGAGATGTTCCCTGTAGGCTGTTAGAGCACTGTGCAGAGCGAGTTGTTTCTTAGCTTCCCAAAGAGCTGGAAGCAAGATGCTTTAGGGGCCATCTGCCCTTAAGGAAAGAAGGCAGCACTTTGTGCCTTGCAGCTCTAGGGCAATGTAGCACACCCAGAGCAGAAGTTCTACTTCAGCCAGATCAGGCCCGCAAAGAAACTGCGTTTCACAGGCCTTTGTAAGAGATGTTCCCGGTAGGCTGTTAGAGCACTGTGCAGAGCGAGTTGTTTCTTAGATTCCCAACGAGCTGGAAGCAAGATGCTTTAGGGGCCATCTGCCCTTAAGGAAAGAAGGCAGCACTTTGTGCCTTGCAGCTCTAGGGCAATGTAGCACACCCAGAGCAGATGTTCTACTTCTGCCAGGTCAGGCCTGCAAAGAAACTTCGTTTCACAGGCCTTTGTAAGAGATGTTGCCGGTAGGCTGTAAGAGCACTGTGCAGAGCGACTTATTTCTTAGCTTCCCAGAGAGCTGGAAGCAAGATGCTTTGGGGCCCTTCTCACCCTTTGGAAAGAAGGCAGCACTTTGTGCCTTGCAGCTCTAGGGCAATGTAGCACACCCAGAGCAGAAGTTCTACTTCAGCTAGATCAGACCTGCAAAGAAACTGCGTTTCACAGGCCTTTGTAAGAGATGTTCCCTGTAGGCTGTTAGAGCACTGTGCAGAGCGAGTTGTTTCTTAGCTTCCCAAAGAGCTGGAAGCAAGATGCTTTAGGGGCCATCTGCCCTTAAGGAAAGAAGGCAGCACTTTGTGCCTTGCAGCTCTAGGGCAATGTAGCACACCCAGAGCAGAAGTTCTACTTCAGCCAGATCAGGCCCGCAAAGAAACTGCGTTTCACAGGCCTTTGTAAGAGATGTTCCCGGTAGGCTGTTAGAGCACTGTGTAGAGCGAGTTGTTTCTTAGATTCCCAACGAGCTGGAAGCAAGATGCTTTAGGGGCCATCTGCCCTTAAGGAAAGAAGGCAGCACTTTGTGCCTTGCAGCTCTAGGGCAATGTAGCACACCCAGAGCAGATGTTCTACTTCTGCCAGGTCAAGCCTGCAAAGAAACTTCGTTTCACAGGCCTTTGTAAGAGATGTTGCCGGTAGGCTGTAAGAGCACTGTGCAGAGCGACTTATTTCTTAGCTTCCCAGAGAGCTGGAAGCAAGATGCTTTGGGGCCCTTCTCACCCTTTGGAAAGAAGGCAGCACTTTGTGCCTTGCAGCTCTAGGGCAATGTAGCACACCCAGAGCAGAAGTTCTACTTCAGCTAGATCAGACCTGCAAAGAAACTGCGTTTCACAGGCCTTTGTAAGAGATGTTCCCTGTAGGCTGTTAGAGCACTGTGCAGAGCGAGTTGTTTCTTAGCTTCCCAAAGAGCTGGAAGCAAGATGCTTTAGGGGCCATCTGCCCTTAAGGAAAGAAGGCAGCACTTTGTGCCTTGCAGCTCTAGGGCAATGTAGCACACCCAGAGCAGAAGTTCTACTTCAGCCAGATCAGGCCCGCAAAGAAACTGCGTTTCACAGGCCTTTGTAAGAGATGTTCCCGGTAGGCTGTTAGAGCACTGTGCAGAGCGAGTTGTTTCTTAGATTCCCAACGAGCTGGAAGCAAGATGCTTTAGGGGCCATCTGCCCTTAAGGAAAGAAGGCAGCACTTTGTGCCTTGCAGCTCTAGGGCAATGTAGCACACCCAGAGCAGATGTTCTACTTCTGCCAGGTCAGGCCTGCAAAGAAACTTCGTTTCACAGGCCCTTGTAAGAGATGTTCCCGGTAGGCTGTTAGAGCACTGTGCAGAGCGACTTGTTTCTTAGCTTCCCAAAGAGCTGGAAGCAAGATGCTTTGGGGCCCTTCTCACCCTTTGGAAAGAAGGCAGCACTTTGTGCCTTGCAGCTCTAGGGCAATGTAGCACACCCCGAGCAGAAGTTCTACTTCAGCCAGATCTGGCATGCAAAGAAACTGCGTTTCACAGGCCTTTGTAAGAGATGTTCCCGGTAGGCTGTTAGAGCACTGTGCAGAGCGAGTTGTTTCTTAGCTTCCCAGAGAGCCGGAAGCAAGATGCTTTGGGGCCCGTTAATTTTATACCCTGCTACTTTGCTGTAGTTGTTGATTATTTCTAATAGTTTTTCTGTGGATTCTTTGGGGTTTTCTATGTATAAGATCATGTCGTCTGCAAACAACGCGAGTTTTACTTCTTCGTTACCGATTTGGATTCCTTTCATTTTTTTTTCCTGCCGAATTGCTCTGGCCAGCACCTCCAGTACTATGTTGAATAGGAGTGGTGAAAGTGGGCACCCTTGTCTTGTTCCTGTCCTCAGAGGGATGGCTTTCAGCTTTTGTCCATTGAGTATGATGTTGGCTGTGGGTCTATCATATATGGCCTTTATTATGTTGAGGTACTTTCCTTCTATACCCGTTTTACTGAGGGTTTTTATCATAAATGGGTGTTGGATCTTGTCGAATGCTTTCTCTGCGTCTATTGAGATGATCATGTGGTTTTTGTTTTTCATTTTGTTGATGTAGTGTATCACGTTGATTGACTTGCGGGTGTTGAACCATCCCTGTGTCCCTGGTATAAATCCCACTTGATCATGGTGTATAATCTTTTTGATGTATTGCTGTAATCGGTTTGCCAAAATTTGGTTGAGGATTTTTGCATCTATGTTCATCAGTGATATCGGCCTGTAGTTCTCCTTCTTTGTGTTGTCCTTGTCAGGTTTGGGGATCAGAGTGATGTTGGCTTCATAGAATGTGTTAGGGAGTTCTCCATCTTTCTCAATTTTCTGGAACAGTTTGAGGAGAATAGGTACAAAGAACTCACACTGCTTAACAACAAAAAAACAAACAACCCGATCAAAAAATGGGCAGAGGACATGAACAGACATTTCTCCAAAGAAGATATGAACATGGCCAATAGACACATGAAAAGATGTTCATCATCGCTAATCATCAGGGAAATGCAAATCAAAACTACACTAAGATATCACCTTACCCCCGTTAGATTGGCAAAAACATCCAAAACCAAGAACGACAAATGTTGCAGAGGTTGTGGAGAAAGAGGAACCCTCATACACTGTTGGTGGGAATGCAAACTGGTACAGCCACTATGGAAAACAGTATGGAGATTTCTCAAAAAGTTAAAAATAGAAATACCCTATGACCCAGCCATCCCATTACTGGGTATCTATCCTAAGAACCTGATATCAGATATCTCAAGAGTCCGTTGCACCCCTATGTTCATCGCAGCATTATTTACAATAGCCAGGACGTGGAACCAGCCTACATGCCCAGAAACTGATGATTGGATAAAGAAGATGTGGTATATATACACAATGGAATACTACTCAGCCATAAAAAAAGACGAAAGTGGCCCATTCACAACAGTGTGGATGGACCTCGAGGGCATTATGTTAAGCGAAATAAGTCAGTCAGAGAAAGACGAACTCTATATGACTCCACTCATAGGTGGAAATTAGTATATTGAGAAGGAGATCTGATCGGTGGTTACCAGGGAAAAGGGGGGGTGGGGGGAGGGCACGGAGGGGGAAGTGGTGTTCCCACAACATGACTAACAAAAATGTACAACTGAAATTTCACAAGCTTGTAATCCGTCATAAGATTAATAAACAAACAAACAAACAAACAAAAAAAGATGCTTTGGGGCCCATCTGCCCCTATGGAAAGAACGCAGCACTTTCTGCCTTGCAGCTCTAGGGCAATGTGGCACACCCAGAGCAGAAGTTCTACTTCAGCCAGATCAGGCCCGCAAAGAAACTGCGTTTCACAGCCTTTGTAAGAGATGTTCCCGGTAGGCTGTTAGAGCACTGTGCAGAGCGAGTTGTTTCTTAGCTTCCCAAAGAGCTGGAAGCAAAATGCTTTGAGACTCATCTGCCCCTTTGGAAAGAAGGCAGCACTTTGTGTCTTGCAGGTCTAGGGCAATGTAGCACACCCAGAGCAGATGTTCTACTTCTTCCAGGTCAGTCCTGCAAAGAAACTGCGTTTCACAGGCCTTTGTAAGAGATGTTCCCGATAGGCTGTTAGAGCACTGTGCAGAGCGAGTTGTTTCTTAGCTTCCCAAAGAGCTGGAAGCAAGATGCTTTGGGGCCCTTCTCACCCTTTGGAAAGAAGGCAGCACTTTGTGCCTTGCAGCTCTAGGGCAATGTAGCACACCCAGAGCAGAAGTTCTACTTCAGCCAGATCAGGCCCGCAAAGAAACTGCGTTTCACAGGCCTTTGTAGGAGATGTTCCCGGTAGGCTGTTAGAGCACTGTGCAGAGCGAGTTGTTTCTTAGATTCCCAACGAGCTGGAAGCAAGATGCTTTAGGGGCCTTCTGCCCTTAAGGAAAGAAGGCAGCACTTTGTGCCTTGCAGCTCTAGGGCAATGTAGCACACCCCGAGCAGAAGTTCTACTTCAGCCAGATCTGGCATGCAAAGAAACTGCGTTTCACAGGCCTTTGTAACAGATGTTCCCGGTAGGCTGTTAGAGCACTGTGCAGAGCGAGTTGTTTCTTAGCTTCCCAGAGAGCTGGAAGCAAGATGCTTTGGGGCCCGTTAATTTTATACCCTGCTACTTTGCTGTAGTTGTTGATTATTTCTAATAGTTTTTCTGTGGATTCTTTGGGGTTTTCTATGTATAAGATCATGTCGTCTGCAAACAACGCGAGTTTTACTTCTTCGTTACCGATTTGGATTCCTTTCATTTTTTTTTCCTGCCGAATTGCTCTGGCCAGCACCTCCAGTACTATGTTGAATAGGAGTGGTGAAAGTGGGCACCCTTGTCTTGTTCCTGTCCTCAGAGGGATGGCTTTCAGCTTTTGTCCATTGAGTATGATGTTGGCTGTGGGTCTATCATATATGGCCTTTATTATGTTGAGGTACTTTCCTTCTATACCCGTTTTACTGAGGGTTTTTATCATAAATGGGTGTTGGATCTTGTCGAATGCTTTCTCTGCGTCTATTGAGATGATCATGTGGTTTTTGTTTTTCATTTTGTTGATGTAGTGTATCACGTTGATTGACTTGCGGGTGTTGAACCATCCCTGTGTCCCTGGTATAAATCCCACTTGATCATGGTGTATAATCTTTTTGATGTATTGCTGTAATCGGTTTGCCAAAATTTGGTTGAGGATTTTTGCATCTATGTTCATCAGTGATATCGGCCTGTAGTTCTCCTTCTTTGTGTTGTCCTTGTCAGGTTTGGGGATCAGAGTGATGTTGGCTTCATAGAATGTGTTAGGGAGTTCTCCATCTTTCTCAATTTTCTGGAACAGTTTGAGGAGAATAGGTACAAAGAACTCACACTGCTTAACAACAAAAAAACAAACAACCCGATCAAAAAATGGGCAGAGGACATGAACAGACATTTCTCCAAAGAAGATATGAACATGGCCAATAGACACATGAAAAGATGTTCATCATCGCTAATCATCAGGGAAATGCAAATCAAAACTACACTAAGATATCACCTTACCCCCGTTAGATTGGCAAAAACATCCAAAACCAAGAACGACAAATGTTGCAGAGGTTGTGGAGAAAGAGGAACCCTCATACACTGTTGGTGGGAATGCAAACTGGTACAGCCACTATGGAAAACAGTATGGAGATTTCTCAAAAAGTTAAAAATAGAAATACCCTATGACCAAGCCATCCCATTACTGGGAATCTATCCTAAGAACCTGATATCAGATATCTCAAGAGTCCGTTGCACCCCTATGTTCATCGCAGCATTATTTACAATAGCCAGGACGTGGAACCAGCCTACATGCCCAGAAACTGATGATTGGATAAAGAAGATGTGGTATATATACACAATGGAATACTACTCAGCCATAAAAAAAGACGAAAGTGGCCCATTCACAACAGTGTGGATGGACCTCGAGGGCATTATGTTAAGCGAAATAAGTCAGTCAGAGAAAGACGAACTCTATATGACTCCACTCATAGGTGGAAATTAGTATATTGAGAAGGAGATCTGATCGGTGGTTACCAGGGAAAAGGGGGGGTGGGGGGAGGGCACGGAGGGGGAAGTGGTGTTCCCACAACATGACTAACAAAAATGTACAACTGAAATTTCACAAGCTTGTAATCCGTCATAAGATTAATAAACAAACAAACAAACAAACAAAAAAAGATGCTTTGGGGCCCATCTGCCCCTATGGAAAGAACGCAGCACTTTCTGCCTTGCAGCTCTAGGGCAATGTAGCACACCCAGAGCAGAAGTTCTACTTCAGCCTGATCAGGCCCGCAAAGAAACTGCGTTTCACAGGCCTTTGTAAGAGATGTTCCCGGTAGGCTGTTAGAGCACTGTGCAGAGCGAGTTGTTTCTTAGCTTCCAAAAGAGCTGGAAGCAAAATGCTTTGAGACTCATCTGCCCCTTTGGAAAGAAGGCAGCACTTTGTGCCTTGCAGCTCTAGGGCAATGTAGCACACCCAGAGCAGAAGTTCTACTTCAGCCAGATCAGGCCCGCAAAGAAACTGCGTTTCACAGGCCTTTGTAAGAGATGTTCCCGGTAGGCTGTTAGAGCACTGTGCAGAGCGAGTTGTTTCTTAGCTTCCCAAAGAGCTGGAAGCAAGATGCTTTAGGGGCCATCTGCCCTTAAGGAAAGAAGGCAGCACTTTGTGCCTTGCAGCTCTAGGGCAATGTAGCACACCCAGAGCAGATGTTCTACTTCTGCCAGGTCAGGCCTGCAAAGAAACTTCGTTTCACATTCCCTTGTAAGAGATGTTCCCGGTAGGCTGTTAGAGCACTGTGCAGAGCGACTTGTTTCTTAGCTTCCCAAAGAGCTGGAAGCAAGATGCTTTGGGGCCCTTCTCACCCTTTGGAAAGAAGGCAGCACTTTGTGCCTTGCAGCTCTAGGGCAATGTAGCACACCCCGAGCAGAAGTTCTACTTCAGCCAGATCTGGCATGCAAAGAAACTGCGTTTCACAGGCCTTTGTAAGAGATGTTCCCGGTAGGCTGTTAGAGCACTGTGCAGAGCGAGTTGTTTCTTAGCTTCCCAGAGAGCCGGAAGCAAGATGCTTTGGGGCCCGTTAATTTTATACCCTGCTACTTTGCTGTAGTTGTTGATTATTTCTAATAGTTTTTCTGTGGATTCTTTGGGGTTTTCTATGTATAAGATCATGTCGTCTGCAAACAACGCGAGTTTTACTTCTTCGTTACCGATTTGGATTCCTTTCATTTTTTTTTCCTGCCGAATTGCTCTGGCCAGCACCTCCAGTACTATGTTGAATAGGAGTGGTGAAAGTGGGCACCCTTGTCTTGTTCCTGTCCTCAGAGGGATGGCTTTCAGCTTTTGTCCATTGAGTATGATGTTGGCTGTGGGTCTATCATATATGGCCTTTATTATGTTGAGGTACTTTCCTTCTATACCCGTTTTACTGAGGGTTTTTATCATAAATGGGTGTTGGATCTTGTCGAATGCTTTCTCTGCGTCTATTGAGATGATCATGTGGTTTTTGTTTTTCATTTTGTTGATGTAGTGTATCACGTTGATTGACTTGCGGGTGTTGAACCATCCCTGTGTCCCTGGTAGAAATCCCACTTGATCATGGTGTATAATCTTTTTGATGTATTGCTGTAATCGGTTTGCCAAAATTTGGTTGAGGATTTTTGCATCTATGTTCATCAGTGATATCGGCCTGTAGTTCTCCTTCTTTGTGTTGTCCTTGTCAGGTTTGGGGATCAGAGTGATGTTGGCTTCATAGAATGTGTTAGGGAGTTCTCCATCTTTCTCAATTTTCTGGAACAGTTTGAGCAGAATAGGTACAAAGAACTCACACTGCTTAACAACAAAAAAACAAACAACCCGATCAAAAAATGGGCAGAGGACATGAACAGACATTTCTCCAAAGAAGATATGAACATGGCCAATAGACACATGAAAAGATGTTCATCATCGCTAATCATCAGGGAAATGCAAATCAAAACTACACTAAGATATCACCTTACCCCCGTTAGATTGGCAAAAACATCCAAAACCAAGAACGACAAATGTTGCAGAGGTTGTGGAGAAAGAGGAACCCTCATACACTGTTGGTGGGAATGCAAACTGGTACAGCCACTATGGAAAACAGTATGGAGATTTCTCAAAAAGTTAAAAATAGAAATACCCTATGACCCAGCCATCCCATTACTGGGTATCTATCCTAAGAACCTGATATCAGATATCTCAAGAGTCCGTTGCACCCCTATGTTCATCGCAGCATTATTTACAATAGCCAAGACGTGGAACCAGCCTACATGCCCAGAAACTGATGATTGGATAAAGAAGATGTGGTATATATACACAATGGAATACTACTCAGCCATAAAAAAAGACGAAAGTGGCCCATTCACAACAGTGTGGATGGACCTCGAGGGCATTATGTTAAGCGAAATAAGTCAGTCAGAGAAAGACGAACTCTATATGACTCCACTCATAGGTGGAAATTAGTATATTGAGAAGGAGATCTGATCGGTGGTTACAAGGGAAAAGGGGGGGTGGGGGGAGGGCACGGAGGGGGAAGTGGTGTTCCCACAACATGACTAACAAAAATGTACAACTGAAATTTCACAAGCTTGTAATCCGTCATAAGATTAATAAACAAACAAACAAACAAACAAAAAAAGATGCTTTGGGGCCCATCTGCCCCTATGGAAAGAACGCAGCACTTTCTGCCTTGCAGCTCTAGGGCAATGTGGCACACCCAGAGCAGAAGTTCTACTTCAGCCAGATCAGGCCCGCAAAGAAACTGCATTTCACAGGCCTTTGTAAGAGATGTTCCCGGTAGGCTGTTAGAGCACTGTGCAGAGCGAGTTGTTTCTTAGATTCCCAACGAGCTGGAAGCAAGATGCTTTAGGGGCCATCTGCCCTTAAGGAAAGAAGGCAGCACTTTGTGCCTTGCAGCTCTAGGGCAATGTAGCACACCCAGAGCAGATGTTCTACTTCTGCCAGGTCAGGCCTGCAAAGAAACTTCGTTTCACAGGCCTTTGTAAGAGATGTTGCCGGTAGGCTGTAAGAGCACTGTGCAGAGCGACTTATTTCTTAGCTTCCCAGAGAGCTGGAAGCAAGATGCTTTGGGGCCCTTCTCACCCTTTGGAAAGAAGGCAGCACTTTGTGCCTTGCAGCTCTAGGGCAATGTAGCACACCCAGAGCAGAAGTTCTACTTCAGCTAGATCAGACCTGCAAAGAAACTGCGTTTCACAGGCCTTTGTAAGAGATGTTCCCTGTAGGCTGTTAGAGCACTGTGCAGAGCGAGTTGTTTCTTAGCTTCCCAAAGAGCTGGAAGCAAGATGCTTTAGGGGCCATCTGCCCTTAAGGAAAGAAGGCAGCACTTTGTGCCTTGCAGCTCTAGGGCAATGTAGCACACCCAGAGCAGAAGTTCTACTTCAGCCAGATCAGGCCCGCAAAGAAACTGCGTTTCACAGGCCTTTGTAAGAGATGTTCCCGGTAGGCTGTTAGAGCACTGTGTAGAGCGAGTTGTTTCTTAGATTCCCAACGAGCTGGAAGCAAGATGCTTTAGGGGCCATCTGCCCTTAAGGAAAGAAGGCAGCACTTTGTGCCTTGCAGCTCTAGGGCAATGTAGCACACCCAGAGCAGATGTTCTACTTCTGCCAGGTCAAGCCTGCAAAGAAACTTCGTTTCACAGGCCTTTGTAAGAGATGTTGCCGGTAGGCTGTAAGAGCACTGTGCAGAGCGACTTATTTCTTAGCTTCCCAGAGAGCTGGAAGCAAGATGCTTTGGGGCCCTTCTCACCCTTTGGAAAGAAGGCAGCACTTTGTGCCTTGCAGCTCTAGGGCAATGTAGCACACCCAGAGCAGAAGTTCTACTTCAGCTAGATCAGACCTGCAAAGAAACTGCGTTTCACAGGCCTTTGTAAGAGATGTTCCCGGTAGGCTGTTAGAGCACTGTGCAGAGCGAGTTGTTTCTTAGCTTCCAAAAGAGCTGGAAGCAAAATGCTTTGAGACTCATCTGCCCCTTTGGAAAGAAGGCAGCACTTTGTGCCTTGCAGCTCTAGGGCAATGTAGCACACCCAGAGCAGAAGTTCTACTTCAGCCAGATCAGGCCCGCAAAGAAACTGCGTTTCACAGGCCTTTGTAAGAGATGTTCCCGGTAGGCTGTTAGAGCACTGTGCAGAGCGAGTTGTTTCTTAGCTTCCCAAAGAGCTGGAAGCAAGATGCTTTAGGGGCCATCTGCCCTTAAGGAAAGAAGGCAGCACTTTGTGCCTTGCAGCTCTAGGGCAATGTAGCACACCCAGAGCAGATGTTCTACTTCTGCCAGGTCAGGCCTGCAAAGAAACTTCGTTTCACATTCCCTTGTAAGAGATGTTCCCGGTAGGCTGTTAGAGCACTGTGCAGAGCGACTTGTTTCTTAGCTTCCCAAAGAGCTGGAAGCAAGATGCTTTGGGGCCCTTCTCACCCTTTGGAAAGAAGGCAGCACTTTGTGCCTTGCAGCTCTAGGGCAATGTAGCACACCCCGAGCAGAAGTTCTACTTCAGCCAGATCTGGCATGCAAAGAAACTGCGTTTCACAGGCCTTTGTAACAGATGTTCCCGGTAGGCTGTTAGAGCACTGTGCAGAGCGAGTTGTTTCTTAGCTTCCCAGAGAGCCGGAAGCAAGATGCTTTGGGGCCCGTTAATTTTATACCCTGCTACTTTGCTGTAGTTGTTGATTATTTCTAATAGTTTTTCTGTGGATTCTTTGGGGTTTTCTATGTATAAGATCATGTCGTCTGCAAACAACGCGAGTTTTACTTCTTCGTTACCGATTTGGATTCCTTTCATTTTTTTTTCCTGCCGAATTGCTCTGGCCAGCACCTCCAGTACTATGTTGAATAGGAGTGGTGAAAGTGGGCACCCTTGTCTTGTTCCTGTCCTCAGAGGGATGGCTTTCAGCTTTTGTCCATTGAGTATGATGTTGGCTGTGGGTCTATCATATATGGCCTTTATTATGTTGAGGTACTTTCCTTCTATACCCGTTTTACTGAGGGTTTTTATCATAAATGGGTGTTGGATCTTGTCGAATGCTTTCTCTGCGTCTATTGAGATGATCATGTGGTTTTTGTTTTTCATTTTGTTGATGTAGTGTATCACGTTGATTGACTTGCGGGTGTTGAACCATCCCTGTGTCCCTGGTATAAATCCCACTTGATCATGGTGTATAATCTTTTTGATGTATTGCTGTAATCGGTTTGCCAAAATTTGGTTGAGGATTTTTGCATCTATGTTCATCAGTGATATCGGCCTGTAGTTCTCCTTCTTTGTGTTGTCCTTGTCAGGTTTGGGGATCAGAGTGATGTTGGCTTCATAGAATGTGTTAGGGAGTTCTCCATCTTTCTCAATTTTCTGGAACAGTTTGAGGAGAATAGGTACAAAGAACTCACACTGCTTAACAACAAAAAAACAAACAACCCGATCAAAAAATGGGCAGAGGACATGAACAGACATTTCTCCAAAGAAGATATGAACATGGCCAATAGACACATGAAAAGATGTTCATCATCGCTAATCATCAGGGAAATGCAAATCAAAACTACACTAAGATATCACCTTACCCCCGTTAGATTGGCAAAAACATCCAAAACCAAGAACGACAAATGTTGCAGAGGTTGTGGAGAAAGAGGAACCCTCATACACTGTTGGTGGGAATGCAAACTGGTACAGCCACTATGGAAAACAGTATGGAGATTTCTCAAAAAGTTAAAAATAGAAATACCCTATGACCCAGCCATCCCATTACTGGGTATCTATCCTAAGAACCTGATATCAGATATCTCAAGAGTCCGTTGCACCCCTATGTTCATCGCAGCATTATTTACAATAGCCAGGACGTGGAACCAGCCTACATGCCCAGAAACTGATGATTGGATAAAGAAGATGTGGTATATATACACAATGGAATACTACTCAGCCATAAAAAAAGACGAAAGTGGCCCATTCACAACAGTGTGGATGGACCTCGAGGGCATTATGTTAAGCGAAATAAGTCAGTCAGAGAAAGACGAACTCTATATGACTCCACTCATAGGTGGAAATTAGTATATTGAGAAGGAGATCTGATCGGTGGTTACCAGGGAAAAGGGGGGGTGGGGGGAGGGCACGGAGGGGGAAGTGGTGTTCCCACAACATGACTAACAAAAATGTACAACTGAAATTTCACAAGCTTGTAATCCGTCATAAGATTAATAAACAAACAAACAAACAAACAAAAAAAGATGCTTTGGGGCCCATCTGCCCCTATGGAAAGAACGCAGCACTTTCTGCCTTGCAGCTCTAGGGCAATGTGGCACACCCAGAGCAGAAGTTCTACTTCAGCCAGATCAGGCCCGCAAAGAAACTGCGTTTCACAGCCTTTGTAAGAGATGTTCCCGGTAGGCTGTTAGAGCACTGTGCAGAGCGAGTTGTTTCTTAGCTTCCCAAAGAGCTGGAAGCAAAATGCTTTGAGACTCATCTGCCCCTTTGGAAAGAAGGCAGCACTTTGTGTCTTGCAGGTCTAGGGCAATGTAGCACACCCAGAGCAGATGTTCTACTTCTTCCAGGTCAGTCCTGCAAAGAAACTGCGTTTCACAGGCCTTTGTAAGAGATGTTCCCGATAGGCTGTTAGAGCACTGTGCAGAGCGAGTTGTTTCTTAGCTTCCCAAAGAGCTGGAAGCAAGATGCTTTGGGGCCCTTCTCACCCTTTGGAAAGAAGGCAGCACTTTGTGCCTTGCAGCTCTAGGGCAATGTAGCACACCCAGAGCAGAAGTTCTACTTCAGCCAGATCAGGCCCGCAAAGAAACTGCGTTTCACAGGCCTTTGTAGGAGATGTTCCCGGTAGGCTGTTAGAGCACTGTGCAGAGCGAGTTGTTTCTTAGATTCCCAACGAGCTGGAAGCAAGATGCTTTAGGGGCCTTCTGCCCTTAAGGAAAGAAGGCAGCACTTTGTGCCTTGCAGCTCTAGGGCAATGTAGCACACCCAAAGCAGATGTTCTACTTCTGCCAGGTCAGGCCTGCAAAGAAAATCCGTTTCACAGGCCTTTGTAAGAGATGTTGCCGGTAGGCTGTAAGAGCACTGTGCAGAGCGACTTATTTCTTAGCTTCCCAGAGAGCTGGAAGCAAGATGCTTTGGGGCCCTTCTCACCCTTTGGAAAGAAGGCAGCACTTTGTGCCTTGCAGCTCTAGGGCAATGTAGCACACCCAGAGCAGAAGTTCTACTTCAGCTAGATCAGACCTGCAAAGAAATTGCGTTTCACAGGCCTTTGTAAGAGATGTTCCCTGTAGGCTGTTAGAGCACTGTGCAGAGCGAGTTGTTTCTTAGCTTCCCAAAGAGCTGGAAGCAAGATGCTTTAGGGGCCATCTGCCCTTAAGGAAAGAAGGCAGCACTTTGTGCCTTGCAGCTCTAGGGCAATGTAGCACACCCCGAGCAGAAGTTCTACTTCAGCCAGATCTGGCATGCAAAGAAACTGCGTTTCACAGGCCTTTGTAACAGATGTTCCCGGTAGGCTGTTAGAGCACTGTGCAGAGCGAGTTGTTTCTTAGCTTCCCAGAGAGCTGGAAGCAAGATGCTTTGGGGCCCGTTAATTTTATACCCTGCTACTTTGCTGTAGTTGTTGATTATTTCTAATAGTTTTTCTGTGGATTCTTTGGGGTTTTCTATGTATAAGATCATGTCGTCTGCAAACAACGCGAATTTTACTTCTTCGTTACCGATTTGGATTCCTTTCATTTTTTTTTCCTGCCGAATTGCTCTGGCCAGCACCTCCAGTACTATGTTGAATAGGAGTGGTGAAAGTGGGCACCCTTGTCTTGTTCCTGTCCTCAGAGGGATGGCTTTCAGCTTTTGTCCATTGAGTATGATGTTGGCTGTGGGTCTATCATATATGGCCTTTATTATGTTGAGGTACTTTCCTTCTATACCCGTTTTACTGAGGGTTTTTATCATAAATGGGTGTTGGATCTTGTCGAATGCTTTCTCTGCGTCTATTGAGATGATCATGTGGTTTTTGTTTTTCATTTTGTTGATGTAGTGTATCACGTTGATTGACTTGCGGGTGTTGAACCATCCCTGTGTCCCTGGTATAAATCCCACTTGATCATGGTGTATAATCTTTTTGATGTATTGCTGTAATCGGTTTGCCAAAATTTGGTTGAGGATTTTTGCATCTATGTTCATCAGTGATATCGGCCTGTAGTTCTCCTTCTTTGTGTTGTCCTTGTCAGGTTTGGGGATCAGAGTGATGTTGGCTTCATAGAATGTGTTAGGGAGTTCTCCATCTTTCTCAATTTTCTGGAACAGTTTGAGGAGAATAGGTACAAAGAACTCACACTGCTTAACAACAAAAAAACAAACAACCCGATCAAAAAATGGGCAGAGGACATGAACAGACATTTCTCCAAAGAAGATATGAACATGGCCAATAGACACATGAAAAGATGTTCATCATCGCTAATCATCAGGGAAATGCAAATCAAAACTACACTAAGATATCACCTTACCCCCGTTAGATTGGCAAAAACATCCAAAACCAAGAACGACAAATGTTGCAGAGGTTGTGGAGAAAGAGGAACCCTCATACACTGTTGGTGGGAATGCAAACTGGTACAGCCACTATGGAAAACAGTATGGAGATTTCTCAAAAAGTTAAAAATAGAAATACCCTATGACCCAGCCATCCCATTACTGGGTATCTATCCTAAGAACCTGATATCAGATATCTCAAGAGTCCGTTGCACCCCTATGTTCATCGCAGCATTATTTACAATAGCCAGGACGTGGAACCAGCCTACATGCCCAGAAACTGATGATTGGATAAAGAAGATGTGGTATATATACACAATGGAATACTACTCAGCCATAAAAAAAGACGAAAGTGGCCCATTCACAACAGTGTGGATGGACCTCGAGGGCATTATGTTAAGCGAAATAAGTCAGTCAGAGAAAGACGAACTCTATATGACTCCACTCATAGGTGGAAATTAGTATATTGAGAAGGAGATCTGATCGGTGGTTACAAGGGAAAAGGGGGGGTGGGGGGAGGGCACGGAGGGGGAAGTGGTGTTCCCACAACATGACTAACAAAAATGTACAACTGAAATTTCACAAGCTTGTAATCCGTCATAAGATTAATAAACAAACAAACAAACAAACAAAAAAAGATGCTTTGGGGCCCATCTGCCCCTATGGAAAGAACGCAGCACTTTCTGCCTTGCAGCTCTAGGGCAATGTGGCACACCCAGAGCAGAAGTTCTACTTCAGCCAGATCAGGCCCGCAAAGAAACTGCGTTTCACAGGCCTTTGTAAGAGATGTTCCCGGTAGGCTGTTAGAGCACTGTGCAGAGCGAGTTGTTTCTTAGATTCCCAACGAGCTGGAAGCAAGATGCTTTAGGGGCCATCTGCCCTTAAGGAAAGAAGGCAGCACTTTGTGCCTTGCAGCTCTAGGGCAATGTAGCACACCCAGAGCAGATGTTCTACTTCTGCCAGGTCAGGCCTGCAAAGAAACTTCGTTTCACAGGCCTTTGTAAGAGATGTTGCCGGTAGGCTGTAAGAGCACTGTGCAGAGCGACTTATTTCTTAGCTTCCCAGAGAGCTGGAAGCAAGATGCTTTGGGGCCCTTCTCACCCTTTGGAAAGAAGGCAGCACTTTGTGCCTTGCAGCTCTAGGGCAATGTAGCACACCCAGAGCAGAAGTTCTACTTCAGCTAGATCAGACCTGCAAAGAAACTGCGTTTCACAGGCCTTTGTAAGAGATGTTCCCTGTAGGCTGTTAGAGCACTGTGCAGAGCGAGTTGTTTCTTAGCTTCCCAAAGAGCTGGAAGCAAGATGCTTTAGGGGCCATCTGCCCTTAAGGAAAGAAGGCAGCACTTTGTGCCTTGCAGCTCTAGGGCAATGTAGCACACCCAGAGCAGAAGTTCTACTTCAGCCAGATCAGGCCCGCAAAGAAACTGCGTTTCACAGGCCTTTGTAAGAGATGTTCCCGGTAGGCTGTTAGAGCACTGTGTAGAGCGAGTTGTTTCTTAGATTCCCAACGAGCTGGAAGCAAGATGCTTTAGGGGCCATCTGCCCTTAAGGAAAGAAGGCAGCACTTTGTGCCTTGCAGCTCTAGGGCAATGTAGCACACCCAGAGCAGATGTTCTACTTCTGCCAGGTCAAGCCTGCAAAGAAACTTCGTTTCACAGGCCTTTGTAAGAGATGTTGCCGGTAGGCTGTAAGAGCACTGTGCAGAGCGACTTATTTCTTAGCTTCCCAGAGAGCTGGAAGCAAGATGCTTTGGGGCCCTTCTCACCCTTTGGAAAGAAGGCAGCACTTTGTGCCTTGCAGCTCTAGGGCAATGTAGCACACCCAGAGCAGAAGTTCTACTTCAGCTAGATCAGACCTGCAAAGAAACTGCGTTTCACAGGCCTTTGTAAGAGATGTTCCCTGTAGGCTGTTAGAGCACTGTGCAGAGCGAGTTGTTTCTTAGCTTCCCAAAGAGCTGGAAGCAAGATGCTTTAGGGGCCATCTGCCCTTAAGGAAAGAAGGCAGCACTTTGTGCCTTGCAGCTCTAGGGCAATGTAGCACACCCAGAGCAGAAGTTCTACTTCAGCCAGATCAGGCCCGCAAAGAAACTGCGTTTCACAGGCCTTTGTAAGAGATGTTCCCGGTAGGCTGTTAGAGCACTGTGCAGAGCGAGTTGTTTCTTAGATTCCCAACGAGCTGGAAGCAAGATGCTTTAGGGGCCATCTGCCCTTAAGGAAAGAAGGCAGCACTTTGTGCCTTGCAGCTCTAGGGCAATGTAGCACACCCAGAGCAGATGTTCTACTTCTGCCAGGTCAGGCCTGCAAAGAAACTTCGTTTCACAGGCCCTTGTAAGAGATGTTCCCGGTAGGCTGTTAGAGCTCTGTGCAGAGCGACTTGTTTCTTAGCTTCCCAAAGAGCTGGAAGCAAGATGCTTTGGGGCCCTTCTCACCCTTTGGAAAGAAGGCAGCACTTTGTGCCTTGCAGCTCTAGGGCAATGTAGCACACCCCGAGCAGAAGTTCTACTTCAGCCAGATCTGGCATGCAAAGAAACTGCGTTTCACAGGCCTTTGTAACAGATGTTCCCGGTAGGCTGTTAGAGCACTGTGCAGAGCGAGTTGTTTCTTAGCTTCCCAGAGAGCCGGAAGCAAGATGCTTTGGGGCCCGTTAATTTTATACCCTGCTACTTTGCTGTAGTTGTTGATTATTTCTAATAGTTTTTCTGTGGATTCTTTGGGGTTTTCTATGTATAAGATCATGTCGTCTGCAAACAACGCGAGTTTTACTTCTTCGTTACCGATTTGGATTCCTTTCATTTTTTTTTCCTGCCGAATTGCTCTGGCCAGCACCTCCAGTACTATGTTGAATAGGAGTGGTGAAAGTGGGCACCCTTGTCTTGTTCCTGTCCTCAGAGGGATGGCTTTCAGCTTTTGTCCATTGAATATGATGTTGGCTGTGGGTCTATCATATATGGCCTTTATTATGTTGAGGTACTTTCCTTCTATACCCGTTTTACTGAGGGTTTTTATCATAAATGGGTGTTGGATCTTGTCGAATGCTTTCTCTGCGTCTATTGAGATGATCATGTGGTTTTTGTTTTTCATTTTGTTGATGTAGTGTATCACGTTGATTGACTTGCGGGTGTTGAACCATCCCTGTGTCCCTGGTATAAATCCCACTTGATCATGGTGTATAATCTTTTTGATGTATTGCTGTAATCGGTTTGCCAAAATTTGGTTGAGGATTTTTGCATCTATGTTCATCAGTGATATCGGCCTGTAGTTCTCCTTCTTTGTGTTGTCCTTGTCAGGTTTGGGGATCAGAGTGATGTTGGCTTCATAGAATGTGTTAGGGAGTTCTCCATCTTTCTCAATTTTCTGGAACAGTTTGAGGAGAATAGGTACAAAGAACTCACACTGCTTAACAACAAAAAAACAAACAACCCGATCAAAAAATGGGCAGAGGACATGAACAGACATTTCTCCAAAGAAGATATGAACATGGCCAATAGACACATGAAAAGATGTTCATCATCGCTAATCATCAGGGAAATGCAAATCAAAACTACACTAAGATATCACCTTACCCCCGTTAGATTGGCAAAAACATCCAAAACCAAGAACGACAAATGTTGCAGAGGTTGTGGAGAAAGAGGAACCCTCATACACTGTTGGTGGGAATGCAAACTGGTACAGCCACTATGGAAAACAGTATGGAGATTTCTCAAAAAGTTAAAAATAGAAATACCCTATGACCCAGCCATCCCATTACTGGGTATCTATCCTAAGAACCTGATATCAGATATCTCAAGAGTCCGTTGCACCCCTATGTTCATCGCAGCATTATTTACAATAGCCAGGACGTGGAACCAGCCTACATGCCCAGAAACTGATGATTGGATAAAGAAGATGTGGTATATATACACAATGGAATACTACTCAGCCATAAAAAAAGACGAAAGTGGCCCATTCACAACAGTGTGGATGGACCTCGAGGGCATTATGTTAAGCGAAATAAGTCAGTCAGAGAAAGACGAACTCTATAGGACTCCACTCATAGGTGGAAATTAGTATATTGAGAAGGAGATCTGATCGGTGGTTACCAGGGAAAAGGGGGGGTGGGGGGAGGGCACGGAGGGGGAAGTGGTGTTCCCACAACATGACTAACAAAAATGTACAACTGAAATTTCACAAGCTTGTAATCCGTCATAAGATTAATAAACAAACAAACAAACAAACAAAAAAAGATGCTTTGGGGCCCATCTGCCCCTATGGAAAGAACGCAGCACTTTCTGCCTTGCAGCTCTAGGGCAATGTAGCACACCCAGAGCAGAAGTTCTACTTCAGCCAGATCAGGCCCGCAAAGAAACTGCGTTTCACAGGCCTTTGTAAGAGATGTTCCCGGTAGGCTGTTAGAGCACTGTGCAGAGCGAGTTGTTTCTTAGCTTCCAAAAGAGCTGGAAGCAAAATGCTTTGAGACTCATCTGCCCCTTTGGAAAGAAGGCAGCACTTTGTGCCTTGCAGCTCTAGGGCAATGTAGCACACCCAGAGCAGAAGTTCTACTTCAGCCAGATCAGGCCCGCAAAGAAACTGCGTTTCACAGGCCTTTGTAAGAGATGTTCCCGGTAGGCTGTTAGAGCACTGTGCAGAGCGAGTTGTTTCTTAGCTTCCCAAAGAGCTGGAAGCAAGATGCTTTAGGGGCCATCTGCCCTTAAGGAAAGAAGGCAGCACTTTGTGCCTTGCAGCTCTAGGGCAATGTAGCACACCCAGAGCAGATGTTCTACTTCTGCCAGGTCAGGCCTGCAAAGAAACTTCGTTTCACATTCCCTTGTAAGAGATGTTCCCGGTAGGCTGTTAGAGCACTGTGCAGAGCGACTTGTTTCTTAGCTTCCCAAAGAGCTGGAAGCAAGATGCTTTGGGGCCCTTCTCACCCTTTGGAAAGAAGGCAGCACTTTGTGCCTTGCAGCTCTAGGGCAATGTAGCACACCCCGAGCAGAAGTTCTACTTCAGCCAGATCTGGCATGCAAAGAAACTGCGTTTCACAGGCCTTTGTAAGAGATGTTCCCGGTAGGCTGTTAGAGCACTGTGCAGAGCGAGTTGTTTCTTAGCTTCCCAGAGAGCCGGAAGCAAGATGCTTTGGGGCCCGTTAATTTTATACCCTGCTACTTTGCTGTAGTTGTTGATTATTTCTAATAGTTTTTCTGTGGATTCTTTGGGGTTTTCTATGTATAAGATCATGTCGTCTGCAAACAACGCGAGTTTTACTTCTTCGTTACCGATTTGGATTCCTTTCATTTTTTTTTCCTGCCGAATTGCTCTGGCCAGCACCTCCAGTACTATGTTGAATAGGAGTGGTGAAAGTGGGCACCCTTGTCTTGTTCCTGTCCTCAGAGGGATGGCTTTCAGCTTTTGTCCATTGAGTATGATGTTGGCTGTGGGTCTATCATATATGGCCTTTATTATGTTGAGGTACTTTCCTTCTATACCCGTTTTACTGAGGGTTTTTATCATAAATGGGTGTTGGATCTTGTCGAATGCTTTCTCTGCGTCTATTGAGATGATCATGTGGTTTTTGTTTTTCATTTTGTTGATGTAGTGTATCACGTTGATTGACTTGCGGGTGTTGAACCATCCCTGTGTCCCTGGTATAAATCCCACTTGATCATGGTGTATAATCTTTTTGATGTATTGCTGTAATCGGTTTGCCAAAATTTGGTTGAGGATTTTTGCATCTATGTTCATCAGTGATATCGGCCTGTAGTTCTCCTTCTTTGTGTTGTCCTTGTCAGGTTTGGGGATCAGAGTGATGTTGGCTTCATAGAATGTGTTAGGGAGTTCTCCATCTTTCTCAATTTTCTGGAACAGTTTGAGGAGAATAGGTACAAAGAACTCACACTGCTTAACAACAAAAAAACAAACAACCCGATCAAAAAATGGGCAGAGGACATGAACAGACATTTCTCCAAAGAAGATATGAACATGGCCAATAGACACATGAAAAGATGTTCATCATCGCTAATCATCAGGGAAATGCAAATCAAAACTACACTAAGATATCACCTTACCCCCGTTAGATTGGCAAAAACATCCAAAACCAAGAACGACAAATGTTGCAGAGGTTGTGGAGAAAGAGGAACCCTCATACACTGTTGGTGGGAATGCAAACTGGTACAGCCACTATGGAAAACAGTATGGAGATTTCTCAAAAAGTTAAAAATAGAAATACCCTATGACCCAGCCATCCCATTACTGGGTATCTATCCTAAGAACCTGATATCAGATATCTCAAGAGTCCGTTGCACCCCTATGTTCATCGCAGCATTATTTACAATAGCCAAGACGTGGAACCAGCCTACATGCCCAGAAACTGATGATTGGATAAAGAAGATGTGGTATATATACACAATGGAATACTACTCAGCCATAAAAAAAGACGAAAGTGGCCCATTCACAACAGTGTGGATGGACCTCGAGGGCATTATGTTAAGCGAAATAAGTCAGTCAGAGAAAGACGAACTCTATATGACTCCACTCATAGGTGGAAATTAGTATATTGAGAAGGAGATCTGATCGGTGGTTACCAGGGAAAAGGGGGGGTGGGGGGAGGGCACGGAGGGGGAAGTGGTGTTCCCACAACATGACTAACAAAAATGTACAACTGAAATTTCACAAGCTTGTAATCCGTCATAAGATTAATAAACAAACAAACAAACAAACAAAAAAAGATGCTTTGGGGCCCATCTGCCCCTATGGAAAGAACGCAGCACTTTCTGCCTTGCAGCTCTAGGGCAATGTGGCACACCCAGAGCAGAAGTTCTACTTCAGCCAGATCAGGCCCGCAAAGAAACTGCGTTTCACAGGCCTTTGTAAGAGATGTTCCCGGTAGGCTGTTAGAGCACTGTGCAGAGCGAGTTGTTTCTTAGCTTCCCAAAGAGCTGGAAGCAAAATGCTTTGAGACTCATCTGCCCCTTTGGAAAGAAGGCAGCACTTTGTGTCTTGCAGGTCTAGGGCAATGTAGCACACCCAGAGCAGATGTTCTACTTCTTCCAGGTCAGTCCTGCAAAGAAACTGCGTTTCACAGGCCTTTGTAAGAGATGTTCCCGATAGGCTGTTAGAGCACTGTGCAGAGCGAGTTGTTTCTTAGCTTCCCAAAGAGCTGGAAGCAAGATGCTTTGGGGCCCTTCTCACCCTTTGGAAAGAAGGCAGCACTTTGTGCCTTGCAGCTCTAGGGCAATGTAGCACACCCAGAGCAGAAGTTCTACTTCAGCCAGATCAGGCCCGCAAAGAAACTGCGTTTCACAGGCCTTTGTAGGAGATGTTCCCGGTAGGCTGTTAGAGCACTGTGCAGAGCGAGTTGTTTCTTAGCTTCCCAGAGAGCTGGAAGCAAGATGCTTTGGGGCCCTTCTCACCCTTTGGAAAGAAGGCAGCACTTTGTGCCTTGCAGCTCTAGGACAATGTAGCACACCCAGAGCAGAAGTTCTACTTCAGCTAGATCAGACCTGCAAAGAAATTGCGTTTCACAGGCCTTTGTAAGAGATGTTCCCTGTAGGCTGTTAGAGCACTGTGCAGAGCGAGTTGTTTCTTAGCTTCCCAAAGAGCTGGAAGCAAGATGCTTTAGGGGCCATCTGCCCTTAAGGAAAGAAGGCAGCACTTTGTGCCTTGCAGCTCTAGGGCAATGTAGCACACCCCGAGCAGAAGTTCTACTTCAGCCAGATCTGGCATGCAAAGAAACTGCGTTTCACAGGCCTTTGTAAGAGATGTTCCCGGTAGGCTGTTAGAGCACTGTGCAGAGCGAGTTGTTTCTTAGATTCCCAACGAGCTGGAAGCAAGATGCTTTAGGGGCCTTCTGCCCTTAAGGAAAGAAGGCAGCACTTTGTGCCTTGCAGCTCTAGGGCAATGTAGCACACCCAGAGCAGATGTTCTACTTCTGCCAGGTCAGGCCTGCAAAGAAACTTCGTTTCACAGGCCTTTGTAAGAGATGTTGCCGGTAGGCTGTAACAGCACTGTGCAGAGCGACTTATTTCTTAGCTTCCCAGAGAGCTGGAAGCAAGATGCTTTGGGGCCCTTCTCACCCTTTGGAAAGAAGGCAGCACTTTGTGCCTTGCAGCTCTAGGACAATGTAGCACACCCAGAGCAGAAGTTCTACTTCAGCTAGATCAGACCTGCAAAGAAATTGCGTTTCACAGGCCTTTGTAAGAGATGTTCCCTGTAGGCTGTTAGAGCACTGTGCAGAGCGAGTTGTTTCTTAGCTTCCCAAAGAGCTGGAAGCAAGATGCTTTAGGGGCCATCTGCCCTTAAGGAAAGAAGGCAGCACTTTGTGCCTTGCAGCTCTAGGGCAATGTAGCACACCCCGAGCAGAAGTTCTACTTCAGCCAGATCTGGCATGCAAAGAAACTGCGTTTCACAGGCCTTTGTAAGAGATGTTCCCGGTAGGCTGTTAGAGCACTGTGCAGAGCGAGTTGTTTCTTAGCTTCCCAGAGAGCCGGAAGCAAGATGCTTTGGGGCCCGTTAATTTTATACCCTGCTACTTTGCTGTAGTTGTTGATTATTTCTAATAGTTTTTCTGTGCATTCTTTGGGGTTTTCTATGTATAAGATCATGTCGTCTGCAAACAACGCGAGTTTTACTTCTTCGTTACCGATTTGGATTCCTTTCATTTTTTTTTCCTGCCGAATTGCTCTGGCCAGCACCTCCAGTACTATGTTGAATAGGAGTGGTGAAAGTGGGCACCCTTGTCTTGTTCCTGTCCTCAGAGGGATGGCTTTCAGCTTTTGTCCATTGAGTATGATGTTGGCTGTGTGTCTATCATATATGGCCTTTATTATGTTGAGGTACTTTCCTTCTATACCCGTTTTACTGAGGGTTTTTATCATAAATGGGTGTTGGATCTTGTCGAATGCTTTCTCTGCGTCTATTGAGATGATCATGTGGTTTTTGTTTTTCATTTTGTTGATGTAGTGTATCACGTTGATTGACTTGCGGGTGTTGAACCATCCCTGTGTCCCTGGTATAAATCCCACTTGATCATGGTGTATAATCTTTTTGATGTATTGCTGTAATCGGTTTGCCAAAATTTGGTTGAGGATTTTTGCATCTATGTTCATCAGTGATATCGGCCTGTAGTTCTCCTTCTTTGTGTTGTCCTTGTCAGGTTTGGGGATCAGAGTGATGTTGGCTTCATAGAATGTGTTAGGGAGTTCTCCATCTTTCTCAATTTTCTGGAACAGTTTGAGGAGAATAGGTACAAAGAACTCACACTGCTTAACAACAAAAAAACAAACAACCCGATCAAAAAATGGGCAGAGGACATGAACAGACATTTCTCCAAAGAAGATATGAACATGGCCAATAGACACATGAAAAGATGTTCATCATCGCTAATCATCAGGGAAATGCAAACCAAAACTACACTAAGATATCACCTTACCCCCGTTAGATTGGCAAAAACATCCAAAACCAAGAACGACAAATGTTGCAGAGGTTGTGGAGAAAGAGGAACCCTCATACACTGTTGGTGGGAATGCAAACTGGTACAGCCACTATGGAAAACAGTATGGAGATTTCTCAAAAAGTTAAAAATAGAAATACCCTATGACCCAGCCATCCCATTACTGGGTATCTATCCTAAGAACCTGATATCAGATATCTCAAGAGTCCGTTGCACCCCTATGTTCATCGCAGCATTATTTACAATAGCCAAGACGTGGAACCAGCCTACATGCCCAGAAACTGATGATTGGATAAAGAAGATGTGGTATATATACACAATGGAATACTACTCAGCCATAAAAAAAGACGAAAGTGGCCCCTTCACAACAGTGTGGATGGACCTCGAGGGCATTATGTTAAGCGAAATAAGTCAGTCAGAGAAAGACGAACTCTATATGACTCCACTCATAGGTGGAAATTAGTATATTGAGAAGGAGATCTGATCGGTGGTTACCAGGGAAAAGGGGGGGTGGGGGGAGGGCACGGAGGGGGAAGTGGTGTTCCCACAACATGACTAACAAAAATGTACAACTGAAATTTCACAAGCTTGTAATCCGTCATAAGATTAATAAACAAACAAACAAACAAACAAAAAAAGATGCTTTGGGGCCCATCTGCCCCTATGGAAAGAACGCAGCACTTTCTGCCTTGCAGCTCTAGGGCAATGTGGCACACCCAGAGCAGAAGTTCTACTTCAGCCAGATCAGGCCCGCAAAGAAACTGCGTTTCACAGGCATTTGTAAGAGATGTTCCCGGTAGGCTGTTAGAGCACTGTGCAGAGCGAGTTGTTTCTTAGCTTCCCAAAGAGCTGGAAGCAAAATGCTTTGAGACTCATCTGCCCCTTTGGAAAGAAGGCAGCACTTTGTGTCTTGCAGGTCTAGGGCAATGTAGCACACCCAGAGCAGATGTTCTACTTCTTCCAGGTCAGTCCTGCAAAGAAACTGCGTTTCACAGGCCTTTGTAAGAGATGTTCCCGATAGGCTGTTAGAGCACTGTGCAGAGCGAGTTGTTTCTTAGCTTCCCAAAGAGCTGGAAGCAAGATGCTTTGGGGCCCTTCTCACCCTTTGGAAAGAAGGCAGCACTTTGTGCCTTGCAGCTCTAGGGCAATGTAGCACACCCAGAGCAGAAGTTCTACTTCAGCCAGATCAGGCCCGCAAAGAAACTGCGTTTCACAGGCCTTTGTAGGAGATGTTCCCGGTAGGCTGTTAGAGCACTGTGCAGAGCGAGTTGTTTCTTAGATTCCCAACGAGCTGGAAGCAAGATGCTTTAGGGGCCTTCTGCCCTTAAGGAAAGAAGGCAGCACTTTGTGCCTTGCAGCTCTAGGGCAATGTAGCACACCCAGAGCAGATGTTCTACTTCTGCCAGGTCAGGCCTGCAAAGAAACTTCGTTTCACAGGCCTTTGTAAGAGATGTTGCCGGTAGGCTGTAAGAGCACTGTGCAGAGCGACTTATTTCTTAGCTTCCCAGAGAGCTGGAAGCAAGATGCTTTGGGGCCCTTCTCACCCTTTGGAAAGAAGGCAGCACTTTGTGCCTTGCAGCTCTAGGACAATGTAGCACACCCAGAGCAGAAGTTCTACTTCAGCTAGATCAGACCTGCAAAGAAATTGCGTTTCACAGGCCTTTGTAAGAGATGTTCCCTGTAGGCTGTTAGAGCACTGTGCAGAGCGAGTTGTTTCTTAGCTTCCCAAAGAGCTGGAAGCAAGATGCTTTAGGGGCCATCTGCCCTTAAGGAAAGAAGGCAGCACTTTGTGCCTTGCAGCTCTAGGGCAATGTAGCACACCCCGAGCAGAAGTTCTACTTCAGCCAGATCTGGCATGCAAAGAAACTGCGTTTCACAGGCCTTTGTAAGAGATGTTCCCGGTAGGCTGTTAGAGCACTGTGCAGAGCGAGTTGTTTCTTAGCTTCCCAGAGAGCCGGAAGCAAGATGCTTTGGGGCCCGTTAATTTTATACCCTGCTACTTTGCTGTAGTTGTTGATTATTTCTAATAGTTTTTCTGTGCATTCTTTGGGGTTTTCTATGTATAAGATCATGTCGTCTGCAAACAACGCGAGTTTTACTTCTTCGTTACCGATTTGGATTCCTTTCATTTTTTTTTCCTGCCGAATTGCTCTGGCCAGCACCTCCAGTACTATGTTGAATAGGAGTGGTGAAAGTGGGCACCCTTGTCTTGTTCCTGTCCTCAGAGGGATGGCTTTCAGCTTTTGTCCATTGAGTATGATGTTGGCTGTGTGTCTATCATATATGGCCTTTATTATGTTGAGGTACTTTCCTTCTATACCCGTTTTACTGAGGGTTTTTATCATAAATGGGTGTTGGATCTTGTCGAATGCTTTCTCTGCGTCTATTGAGATGATCATGTGGTTTTTGTTTTTCATTTTGTTGATGTAGTGTATCACGTTGATTGACTTGCGGGTGTTGAACCATCCCTGTGTCCCTGGTATAAATCCCACTTGATCATGGTGTATAATCTTTTTGATGTATTGCTGTAATCGGTTTGCCAAAATTTGGTTGAGGATTTTTGCATCTATGTTCATCAGTGATATCGGCCTGTAGTTCTCCTTCTTTGTGTTGTCCTTGTCAGGTTTGGGGATCAGAGTGATGTTGGCTTCATAGAATGTGTTAGGGAGTTCTCCATCTTTCTCAATTTTCTGGAACAGTTTGAGGAGAATAGGTACAAAGAACTCACACTGCTTAACAACAAAAAAACAAACAACCCGATCAAAAAATGGGCAGAGGACATGAACAGACATTTCTCCAAAGAAGATATGAACATGGCCAATAGACACATGAAAAGATGTTCATCATCGCTAATCATCAGGGAAATGCAAATCAAAACTACACTAAGATATCACCTTACCCCCGTTAGATTGGCAAAAACATCCAAAACCAAGAACGACAAATGTTGCAGAGGTTGTGGAGAAAGAGGAACCCTCATACACTGTTGGTGGGAATGCAAACTGGTACAGCCACTATGGAAAACAGTATGGAGATTTCTCAAAAAGTTAAAAATAGAAATACCCTATGACCCAGCCATCCCATTACTGGGTATCTATCCTAAGAACCTGATATCAGATATCTCAAGAGTCCGTTGCACCCCTATGTTCATCGCAGCATTATTTACAATAGCCAAGACGTGGAACCAGCCTACATGCCCAGAAACTGATGATTGGATAAAGAAGATGTGGTATATATACACAATGGAATACTACTCAGCCATAAAAAAAGACGAAAGTGGCCCCTTCACAACAATGTGGATGGACCTCGAGGGCATTATGTTAAGCGAAATAAGTCAGTCAGAGAAAGACGAACTCTATATGACTCCACTCATAGGTGGAAATTAGTATATTGAGAAGGAGATCTGATCGGTGGTTACCAGGGAAAAGGGGGGGTGGGGGGAGGGCACGGAGGGGGAAGTGGTGTTCCCACAACATGACTAACAAAAATGTACAACTGAAATTTCACAAGCTTGTAATCCGTCATAAGATTAATAAACAAACAAACAAACAAACAAAAAAAGATGCTTTGGGGCCCATCTGCCCCTATGGAAAGAACGCAGCACTTTCTGCCTTGCAGCTCTAGGGCAATGTGGCACACCCAGAGCAGAAGTTCTACTTCAGCCAGATCAGGCCCGCAAAGAAACTGCGTTTCACAGGCCTTTGTAAGAGATGTTCCCGGTAGGCTGTTAGAGCACTGTGCAGAGCGAGTTGTTTCTTAGCTTCCCAAAGAGCTGGAAGCAAAATGCTTTGAGACTCATCTGCCCCTTTGGAAAGAAGGCAGCACTTTGTGTCTTGCAGCTCTAGGGCAATGTAGCACACCCAGAGCAGATGTTCTACTTCTTCCAGGTCAGTCCTGCAAAGAAACTGCGTTTCACAGGCCTTTGTAAGAGATGTTCCCGATAGGCTGTTAGAGCACTGTGCAGAGCGAGTTGTTTCTTAGCTTCCCAAAGAGCTGGAAGCAAGATGCTTTGGGGCCCTTCTCACCCTTTGGAAAGAAGGCAGCACTTTGTGCCTTGCAGCTCTAGGGCAATGTAGCACACCCAGAGCAGAAGTTCTACTTCAGCCAGATCAGGCCCGCAAAGAAACTGCGTTTCACAGGCCTTTGTAGGAGATGTTCCCGGTAGGCTGTTAGAGCACTGTGCAGAGCGAGTTGTTTCTTAGATTCCCAACGAGCTGGAAGCAAGATGCTTTAGGGGCCTTCTGCCCTTAAGGAAAGAAGGCAGCACTTTGTGCCTTGCAGCTCTAGGGCAATGTAGCACACCCAGAGCAGATGTTCTACTTCTGCCAGGTCAGGCCTGCAAAGAAACTTCGTTTCACAGGCCTTTGTAAGAGATGTTGCCGGTAGGCTGTAAGAGCACTGTGCAGAGCGACTTATTTCTTAGCTTCCCAGAGAGCTGGAAGCAAGATGCTTTGGGGCCCTTCTCACCCTTTGGAAAGAAGGCAGCACTTTGTGCCTTGCAGCTCTAGGACAATGTAGCACACACAGAGCAGAAGTTCTACTTCAGCTAGATCAGACCTGCAAAGAAATTGCGTTTCACAGGCCTTTGTAAGAGATGTTCCCTGTAGGCTGTTAGAGCACTGTGCAGAGCGAGTTGTTTCTTAGCTTCCCAAAGAGCTGGAAGCAAGATGCTTTAGGGGCCATCTGCCCTTAAGGAAAGAAGGCAGCACTTTGTGCCTTGCAGCTCTAGGGCAATGTAGCACACCCCGAGCAGAAGTTCTACTTCAGCCAGATCTGGCATGCAAAGAAACTGCGTTTCACAGGCCTTTGTAAGAGATGTTCCCGGTAGGCTGTTAGAGCACTGTGCAGAGCGAGTTGTTTCTTAGCTTCCCAGAGAGCCGGAAGCAAGATGCTTTGGGGCCCGTTAATTTTATACCCTGCTACTTTGCTGTAGTTGTTGATTATTTCTAATAGTTTTTCTGTGGATTCTTTGGGGTTTTCTATGTATAAGATCATGTCGTCTGCAAACAACGCGAGTTTTACTTCTTCGTTACCGATTTGGATTCCTTTCATTTTTTTTTCCTGCCGAATTGCTCTGGCCAGCACCTCCAGTACTATGTTGAATAGGAGTGGTGAAAGTGGGCACCCTTGTCTTGTTCCTGTCCTCAGAGGGATGGCTTTCAGCTTTTGTCCATTGAGTATGATGTTGGCTGTGTGTCTATCATATATGGCCTTTATTATGTTGAGGTACTTTCCTTCTATACCCGTTTTACTGAGGGTTTTTATCATAAATGGGTGTTGGATCTTGTCGAATGCTTTCTCTGCGTCTATTGAGATGATCATGTGGTTTTTGTTTTTCATTTTGTTGATGTAGTGTATCACGTTGATTGACTTGCGGGTGTTGAACCATCCCTGTGTCCCTGGTATAAATCCCACTTGATCATGGTGTATAATCTTTTTGATGTATTGCTGTAATCGGTTTGCCAAAATTTGGTTGAGGATTTTTGCATCTATGTTCATCAGTGATATCGGCCTGTAGTTCTCCTTCTTTGTGTTGTCCTTGTCAGGTTTGGGGATCAGAGTGATGTTGGCTTCATAGAATGTGTTAGGGAGTTCTCCATCTTTCTCAATTTTCTGGAACAGTTTGAGGAGAATAGGTACAAAGAACTCACACTGCTTAACAACAAAAAAACAAACAACCCGATCAAAAAATGGGCAGAGGACATGAACAGACATTTCTCCAAAGAAGATATGAACATGGCCAATAGACACATGAAAAGATGTTCATCATCGCTAATCATCAGGGAAATGCAAATCAAAACTACACTAAGATATCACCTTACCCCCGTTAGATTGGCAAAAACATCCAAAACCAAGAACGACAAATGTTGCAGAGGTTGTGGAGAAAGAGGAACCCTCATACACTGTTGGTGGGAATGCAAACTGGTACAGCCACTATGGAAAACAGTATGGAGATTTCTCAAAAAGTTAAAAATAGAAATACCCTATGACCCAGCCATCCCATTACTGGGTATCTATCCTAAGAACCTGATATCGGATATCTCAAGAGTCCGTTGCACCCCTATGTTCATCGCAGCATTATTTACAATAGCCAAGACGTGGAACCAGCCTACATGCCCAGAAACTGATGATTGGATAAAGAAGATGTGGTATATATACACAATGGAATACTACTCAGCCATAAAAAAAGACGAAAGTGGCCCCTTCACAACAATGTGGATGGACCTCGAGGGCATTATGTTAAGCGAAATAAGTCAGTCAGAGAAAGACGAACTCTATATGACTCCACTCATAGGTGGAAATTAGTATATTGAGAAGGAGATCTGATCGGTGGTTACCAGGGAAAAGGGGGGGTGGGGGGAGGGCACGGAGGGGGAAGTGGTGTTCCCACAACATGACTAACAAAAATGTACAACTGAAATTTCACAAGCTTGTAATCCGTCATAAGATTAATAAACAAACAAACAAACAAACAAAAAAAGATGCTTTGGGGCCCATCTGCCCCTATGGAAAGAACGCAGCACTTTCTGCCTTGCAGCTCTAGGGCAATGTGGCACACCCAGAGCAGAAGTTCTACTTCAGCCAGATCAGGCCCGCAAAGAAACTGCGTTTCACAGGCCTTTGTAAGAGATGTTCCCGGTAGGCTGTTAGAGCACTGTGCAGAGCGAGTTGTTTCTTAGCTTCCCAAAGAGCTGGAAGCAAAATGCTTTGAGACTCATCTGCCCCTTTGGAAAGAAGGCAGCACTTTGTGTCTTGCAGGTCTAGGGCAATGTAGCACACCCAGAGCAGATGTTCTACTTCTTCCAGGTCAGTCCTGCAAAGAAACTGCGTTTCACAGGCCTTTGTAAGAGATGTTCCCGATAGGCTGTTAGAGCACTGTGCAGAGCGAGTTGTTTCTTAGCTTCCCAAAGAGCTGGAAGCAAGATGCTTTGGGGCCCTTCTCACCCTTTGGAAAGAAGGCAGCACTTTGTGCCTTGCAGCTCTAGGGCAATGTAGCACACCCAGAGCAGAAGTTCTACTTCAGCCAGATCAGGCCCGCAAAGAAACTGCGTTTCACAGGCCTTTGTAGGAGATGTTCCCGGTAGGCTGTTAGAGCACTGTGCAGAGCGAGTTGTTTCTTAGATTCCCAACGAGCTGGAAGCAAGATGCTTTAGGGGCCTTCTGCCCTTAAGGAAAGAAGGCAGCACTTTGTGCCTTGCAGCTCTAGGGCAATGTAGCACACCCAGAGCAGATGTTCTACTTCTGCCAGGTCAGGCCTGCAAAGAAACTTCGTTTCACAGGCCTTTGTAAGAGATGTTGCCGGTAGGCTGTAAGAGCACTGTGCAGAGCGACTTATTTCTTAGCTTCCCAGAGAGCTGGAAGCAAGATGCTTTGGGGCCCTTCTCACCCTTTGGAAAGAAGGCAGCACTTTGTGCCTTGCAGCTCTAGGACAATGTAGCACACCCAGAGCAGAAGTTCTACTTCAGCTAGATCAGACCTGCAAAGAAATTGCGTTTCACAGGCCTTTGTAAGAGATGTTCCCTGTAGGCTGTTAGAGCACTGTGCAGAGCGAGTTGTTTCTTAGCTTCCCAAAGAGCTGGAAGCAAGATGCTTTAGGGGCCATCTGCCCTTAAGGAAAGAAGGCAGCACTTTGTGCCTTGCAGCTCTAGGGCAATGTAGCACACCCCGAGCAGAAGTTCTACTTCAGCCAGATCTGGCATGCAAAGAAACTGCGTTTCACAGGCCTTTGTAAGAGATGTTCCCGGTAGGCTGTTAGAGCACTGTGCAGAGCGAGTTGTTTCTTAGCTTCCCAGAGAGCCGGAAGCAAGATGCTTTGGGGCCCGTTAATTTTATACCCTGCTACTTTGCTGTAGTTGTTGATTATTTCTAATAGTTTTTCTGTGGATTCTTTGGGGTTTTCTATGTATAAGATCATGTCGTCTGCAAACAACGCGAGTTTTACTTCTTCGTTACCGATTTGGATTCCTTTCATTTTTTTTTCCTGCCGAATTGCTCTGGCCAGCACCTCCAGTACTATGTTGAATAGGAGTGGTGAAAGTGGGCACCCTTGTCTTGTTCCTGTCCTCAGAGGGATGGCTTTCAGCTTTTGTCCATTGAGTATGATGTTGGCTGTGTGTCTATCATATATGGCCTTTATTATGTTGAGGTACTTTCCTTCTATACCCGTTTTACTGAGGGTTTTTATCATAAATGGGTGTTGGATCTTGTCGAATGCTTTCTCTGCGTCTATTGAGATGATCATGTGGTTTTTGTTTTTCATTTTGTTGATGTAGTGTATCACGTTGATTGACTTGCGGGTGTTGAACCATCCCTGTGTCCCTGGTATAAATCCCACTTGATCATGGTGTATAATCTTTTTGATGTATTGCTGTAATCGGTTTGCCAAAATTTGGTTGAGGATTTTTGCATCTATGTTCATCAGTGATATCGGCCTGTAGTTCTCCTTCTTTGTGTTGTCCTTGTCAGGTTTGGGGATCAGAGTGATGTTGGCTTCATAGAATGTGTTAGGGAGTTCTCCATCTTTCTCAATTTTCTGGAACAGTTTGAGGAGAATAGGTACAAAGAACTCACACTGCTTAACAACAAAAAAACAAACAACCCGATCAAAAAATGGGCAGAGGACATGAACAGACATTTCTCCAAAGAAGATATGAACATGGCCAATAGACACATGAAAAGATGTTCATCATCGCTAATCATCAGGGAAATGCAAATCAAAACTACACTAAGATATCACCTTACCCCCGTTAGATTGGCAAAAACATCCAAAACCAAGAACGACAAATGTTGCAGAGGTTGTGGAGAAAGAGGAACCCTCATACACTGTTGGTGGGAATGCAAACTGGTACAGCCACTATGGAAAACAGTATGGAGATTTCTCAAAAAGTTAAAAATAGAAATACCCTATGACCCAGCCATCCCATTACTGGGTATCTATCCTAAGAACCTGATATCGGATATCTCAAGAGTCCGTTGCACCCCTATGTTCATCGCAGCATTATTTACAATAGCCAAGACGTGGAACCAGCCTACATGCCCAGAAACTGATGATTGGATAAAGAAGATGTGGTATATATACACAATGGAATACTACTCAGCCATAAAAAAAGACGAAAGTGGCCCCTTCACAACAATGTGGATGGACCTCGAGGGCATTATGTTAAGCGAAATAAGTCAGTCAGAGAAAGACGAACTCTATATGACTCCACTCATAGGTGGAAATTAGTATATTGAGAAGGAGATCTGATCGGTGGTTACCAGGGAAAAGGGGGGGTGGGGGGAGGGCACGGAGGGGGAAGTGGTGTTCCCACAACATGACTAACAAAAATGTACAACTGAAATTTCACAAGCTTGTAATCCGTCATAAGATTAATAAACAAACAAACAAACAAACAAAAAAAGATGCTTTGGGGCCCATCTGCCCCTATGGAAAGAACGCAGCACTTTCTGCCTTGCAGCTCTAGGGCAATGTGGCACACCCAGAGCAGAAGTTCTACTTCAGCCAGATCAGGCCCGCAAAGAAACTGCGTTTCACAGGCCTTTGTAAGAGATGTTCCCGGTAGGCTGTTAGAGCACTGTGCAGAGCGAGTTGTTTCTTAGCTTCCCAAAGAGCTGGAAGCAAAATGCTTTGAGACTCATCTGCCCCTTTGGAAAGAAGGCAGCACTTTGTGTCTTGCAGGTCTAGGGCAATGTAGCACACCCAGAGCAGATGTTCTACTTCTTCCAGGTCAGTCCTGCAAAGAAACTGCGTTTCACAGGCCTTTGTAAGAGATGTTCCCGATAGGCTGTTAGAGCACTGTGCAGAGCGAGTTGTTTCTTAGCTTCCCAAAGAGCTGGAAGCAAGATGCTTTGGGGCCCTTCTCACCCTTTGGAAAGAAGGCAGCACTTTGTGCCTTGCAGCTCTAGGGCAATGTAGCACACCCAGAGCAGAAGTTCTACTTCAGCCAGATCAGGCCCGCAAAGAAACTGCGTTTCACAGGCCTTTGTAGGAGATGTTCCCGGTAGGCTGTTAGAGCACTGTGCAGAGCGAGTTGTTTCTTAGATTCCCAACGAGCTGGAAGCAAGATGCTTTAGGGGCCTTCTGCCCTTAAGGAAAGAAGGCAGCACTTTGTGCCTTGCAGCTCTAGGGCAATGTAGCACACCCAGAGCAGATGTTCTACTTCTGCCAGGTCAGGCCTGCAAAGAAACTTCGTTTCACAGGCCTTTGTAAGAGATGTTGCCGGTAGGCTGTAAGAGCACTGTGCAGAGCGACTTATTTCTTAGCTTCCCAGAGAGCTGGAAGCAAGATGCTTTGGGGCCCTTCTCACCCTTTGGAAAGAAGGCAGCACTTTGTGCCTTGCAGCTCTAGGACAATGTAGCACACCCAGAGCAGAAGTTCTACTTCAGCTAGATCAGACCTGCAAAGAAATTGCGTTTCACAGGCCTTTGTAAGAGATGTTCCCTGTAGGCTGTTAGAGCACTGTGCAGAGCGAGTTGTTTCTTAGCTTCCCAAAGAGCTGGAAGCAAGATGCTTTAGGGGCCATCTGCCCTTAAGGAAAGAAGGCAGCACTTTGTGCCTTGCAGCTCTAGGGCAATGTAGCACACCCCGAGCAGAAGTTCTACTTCAGCCAGATCTGGCATGCAAAGAAACTGCGTTTCACAGGCCTTTGTAAGAGATGTTCCCGGTAGGCTGTTAGAGCACTGTGCAGAGCGAGTTGTTTCTTAGCTTCCCAGAGAGCCGGAAGCAAGATGCTTTGGGGCCCGTTAATTTTATACCCTGCTACTTTGCTGTAGTTGTTGATTATTTCTAATAGTTTTTCTGTGGATTCTTTGGGGTTTTCTATGTATAAGATCATGTCGTCTGCAAACAACGCGAGTTTTACTTCTTCGTTACCGATTTGGATTCCTTTCATTTTTTTTTCCTGCCGAATTGCTCTGGCCAGCACCTCCAGTACTATGTTGAATAGGAGTGGTGAAAGTGGGCACCCTTGTCTTGTTCCTGTCCTCAGAGGGATGGCTTTCAGCTTTTGTCCATTGAGTATGATGTTGGCTGTGTGTCTATCATATATGGCCTTTATTATGTTGAGGTACTTTCCTTCTATACCCGTTTTACTGAGGGTTTTTATCATAAATGGGTGTTGGATCTTGTCGAATGCTTTCTCTGCGTCTATTGAGATGATCATGTGGTTTTTGTTTTTCATTTTGTTGATGTAGTGTATCACGTTGATTGACTTGCGGGTGTTGAACCATCCCTGTGTCCCTGGTATAAATCCCACTTGATCATGGTGTATAATCTTTTTGATGTATTGCTGTAATCGGTTTGCCAAAATTTGGTTGAGGATTTTTGCATCTATGTTCATCAGTGATATCGGCCTGTAGTTCTCCTTCTTTGTGTTGTCCTTGTCAGGTTTGGGGATCAGAGTGATGTTGGCTTCATAGAATGTGTTAGGGAGTTCTCCATCTTTCTCAATTTTCTGGAACAGTTTGAGGAGAATAGGTACAAAGAACTCACACTGCTTAACAACAAAAAAACAAACAACCCGATCAAAAAATGGGCAGAGGACATGAACAGACATTTCTCAAAAGAAGATATGAACATGGCCAATAGACACATGAAAAGATGTTCATCATCGCTAATCATCAGGGAAATGCAAACCAAAACTACACTAAGATATCACCTTACCCCCGTTAGATTGGCAAAAACATCCAAAACCAAGAACGACAAATGTTGCAGAGGTTGTGGAGAAAGAGGAACCCTCATACACTGTTGGTGGGAATGCAAACTGGTACAGCCACTATGGAAAACAGTATGGAGATTTCTCAAAAAGTTAAAAATAGAAATACCCTATGACCCAGCCATCCCATTACTGGGTATCTATCCTAAGAACCTGATATCGGATATCTCAAGAGTCCGTTGCACCCCTATGTTCATCGCAGCATTATTTACAATAGCCAAGACGTGGAACCAGCCTACATGCCCAGAAACTGATGATTGGATAAAGAAGATGTGGTATATATACACAATGGAATACTACTCAGCCATAAAAAAAGACGAAAGTGGCCCCTTCACAACAATGTGGATGGACCTCGAGGGCATTATGTTAAGCGAAATAAGTCAGTCAGAGAAAGACGAACTCTATATGACTCCACTCATAGGTGGAAATTAGTATATTGAGAAGGAGATCTGATCGGTGGTTACCAGGGAAAAGGGGGGGTGGGGGGAGGGCACGGAGGGGGAAGTGGTGTTCCCACAACATGACTAACAAAAATGTACAACTGAAATTTCACAAGCTTGTAATCCGTCATAAGATTAATAAACAAACAAACAAACAAACAAAAAAAGATGCTTTGGGGCCCATCTGCCCCTATGGAAAGAACGCAGCACTTTCTGCCTTGCAGCTCTAGGGCAATGTGGCACACCCAGAGCAGAAGTTCTACTTCAGCCAGATCAGGCCCGCAAAGAAACTGCGTTTCACAGGCCTTTGTAAGAGATGTTCCCGGTAGGCTGTTAGAGCACTGTGCAGAGCGAGTTGTTTCTTAGCTTCCCAAAGAGCTGGAAGCAAAATGCTTTGAGACTCATCTGCCCCTTTGGAAAGAAGGCAGCACTTTGTGTCTTGCAGGTCTAGGGCAATGTAGCACACCCAGAGCAGATGTTCTACTTCTTCCAGGTCAGTCCTGCAAAGAAACTGCGTTTCACAGGCCTTTGTAAGAGATGTTCCCGATAGGCTGTTAGAGCACTGTGCAGAGCGAGTTGTTTCTTAGCTTCCCAAAGAGCTGGAAGCAAGATGCTTTGGGGCCCTTCTCACCCTTTGGAAAGAAGGCAGCACTTTGTGCCTTGCAGCTCTAGGGCAATGTAGCACACCCAGAGCAGAAGTTCTACTTCAGCCAGATCAGGCCCGCAAAGAAACTGCGTTTCACAGGCCTTTGTAGGAGATGTTCCCGGTAGGCTGTTAGAGCACTGTGCAGAGCGAGTTGTTTCTTAGATTCCCAACGAGCTGGAAGCAAGATGCTTTAGGGGCCTTCTGCCCTTAAGGAAAGAAGGCAGCACTTTGTGCCTTGCAGCTCTAGGGCAATGTAGCACACCCAGAGCAGATGTTCTACTTCTGCCAGGTCAGGCCTGCAAAGAAACTTCGTTTCACAGGCCTTTGTAAGAGATGTTGCCGGTAGGCTGTAAGAGCACTGTGCAGAGCGACTTATTTCTTAGCTTCCCAGAGAGCTGGAAGCAAGATGCTTTGGGGCCCTTCTCACCCTTTGGAAAGAAGGCAGCACTTTGTGCCTTGCAGCTCTAGGACAATGTAGCACACCCAGAGCAGAAGTTCTACTTCAGCTAGATCAGACCTGCAAAGAAATTGCGTTTCACAGGCCTTTGTAAGAGATGTTCCCTGTAGGCTGTTAGAGCACTGTGCAGAGCGAGTTGTTTCTTAGCTTCCCAAAGAGCTGGAAGCAAGATGCTTTAGGGGCCATCTGCCCTTAAGGAAAGAAGGCAGCACTTTGTGCCTTGCAGCTCTAGGGCAATGTAGCACACCCCGAGCAGAAGTTCTACTTCAGCCAGATCTGGCATGCAAAGAAACTGCGTTTCACAGGCCTTTGTAAGAGATGTTCCCGGTAGGCTGTTAGAGCACTGTGCAGAGCGAGTTGTTTCTTAGCTTCCCAGAGAGCCGGAAGCAAGATGCTTTGGGGCCCGTTAATTTTATACCCTGCTACTTTGCTGTAGTTGTTGATTATTTCTAATAGTTTTTCTGTGGATTCTTTGGGGTTTTCTATGTATAAGATCATGTCGTCTGCAAACAACGCGAGTTTTACTTCTTCGTTACCGATTTGGATTCCTTTCATTTTTTTTTCCTGCCGAATTGCTCTGGCCAGCACCTCCAGTACTATGTTGAATAGGAGTGGTGAAAGTGGGCACCCTTGTCTTGTTCCTGTCCTCAGAGGGATGGCTTTCAGCTTTTGTCCATTGAGTATGATGTTGGCTGTGTGTCTATCATATATGGCCTTTATTATGTTGAGGTACTTTCCTTCTATACCCGTTTTACTGAGGGTTTTTATCATAAATGGGTGTTGGATCTTGTCGAATGCTTTCTCTGCGTCTATTGAGATGATCATGTGGTTTTTGTTTTTCATTTTGTTGATGTAGTGTATCACGTTGATTGACTTGCGGGTGTTGAACCATCCCTGTGTCCCTGGTATAAATCCCACTTGATCATGGTGTATAATCTTTTTGATGTATTGCTGTAATCGGTTTGCCAAAATTTGGTTGAGGATTTTTGCATCTATGTTCATCAGTGATATCGGCCTGTAGTTCTCCTTCTTTGTGTTGTCCTTGTCAGGTTTGGGGATCAGAGTGATGTTGGCTTCATAGAATGTGTTAGGGAGTTCTCCATCTTTCTCAATTTTCTGGAACAGTTTGAGGAGAATAGGTACAAAGAACTCACACTGCTTAACAACAAAAAAACAAACAACCCGATCAAAAAATGGGCAGAGGACATGAACAGACATTTCTCCAAAGAAGATATGAACATGGCCAATAGACACATGAAAAGATGTTCATCATCGCTAATCATCAGGGAAATGCAAATCAAAACTACACTAAGATATCACCTTACCCCCGTTAGATTGGCAAAAACATCCAAAACCAAGAACGACAAATGTTGCAGAGGTTGTGGAGAAAGAGGAACCCTCATACACTGTTGGTGGGAATGCAAACTGGTACAGCCACTATGGAAAACAGTATGGAGATTTCTCAAAAAGTTAAAAATAGAAATACCCTATGACCCAGCCATCCCATTACTGGGTATCTATCCTAAGAACCTGATATCGGATATCTCAAGAGTCCGTTGCACCCCTATGTTCATCGCAGCATTATTTACAATAGCCAAGACGTGGAACCAGCCTACATGCCCAGAAACTGATGATTGGATAAAGAAGATGTGGTATATATACACAATGGAATACTACTCAGCCATAAAAAAAGACGAAAGTGGCCCCTTCACAACAATGTGGATGGACCTCGAGGGCATTATGTTAAGCGAAATAAGTCAGTCAGAGAAAGACGAACTCTATATGACTCCACTCATAGGTGGAAATTAGTATATTGAGAAGGAGATCTGATCGGTGGTTACCAGGGAAAAGGGGGGGTGGGGGGAGGGCACGGAGGGGGAAGTGGTGTTCCCACAACATGACTAACAAAAATGTACAACTGAAATTTCACAAGCTTGTAATCCGTCATAAGATTAATAAACAAACAAACAAACAAACAAAAAAAGATGCTTTGGGGCCCATCTGCCCCTATGGAAAGAACGCAGCACTTTCTGCCTTGCAGCTCTAGGGCAATGTGGCACACCCAGAGCAGAAGTTCTACTTCAGCCAGATCAGGCCCGCAAAGAAACTGCGTTTCACAGGCATTTGTAAGAGATGTTCCCGGTAGGCTGTTAGAGCACTGTGCAGAGCGAGTTGTTTCTTAGCTTCCCAAAGAGCTGGAAGCAAAATGCTTTGAGACTCATCTGCCCCTTTGGAAAGAAGGCAGCACTTTGTGTCTTGCAGGTCTAGGGCAATGTAGCACACCCAGAGCAGATGTTCTACTTCTTCCAGGTCAGTCCTGCAAAGAAACTGCGTTTCACAGGCCTTTGTAAGAGATGTTCCCGATAGGCTGTTAGAGCACTGTGCAGAGCGAGTTGTTTCTTAGCTTCCCAAAGAGCTGGAAGCAAGATGCTTTGGGGCCCTTCTCACCCTTTGGAAAGAAGGCAGCACTTTGTGCCTTGCAGCTCTAGGGCAATGTAGCACACCCAGAGCAGAAGTTCTACTTCAGCCAGATCAGGCCCGCAAAGAAACTGCATTTCACAGGCCTTTGTAGGAGATGTTCCCGGTAGGCTGTTAGAGCACTGTGCAGAGCGAGTTGTTTCTTAGATTCCCAACGAGCTGGAAGCAAGATGCTTTAGGGGCCTTCTGCCCTTAAGGAAAGAAGGCAGCACTTTGTGCCTTGCAGCTCTAGGGCAATGTAGCACACCCAGAGCAGATGTTCTACTTCTGCCAGGTCAGGCCTGCAAAGAAACTTCGTTTCACAGGCCTTTGTAAGAGATGTTGCCGGTAGGCTGTAAGAGCACTGTGCAGAGCGACTTATTTCTTAGCTTCCCAGAGAGCTGGAAGCAAGATGCTTTGGGGCCCTTCTCACCCTTTGGAAAGAAGGCAGCACTTTGTGCCTTGCAGCTCTAGGACAATGTAGCACACCCAGAGCAGAAGTTCTACTTCAGCTAGATCAGACCTGCAAAGAAATTGCGTTTCACAGGCCTTTGTAAGAGATGTTCCCTGTAGGCTGTTAGAGCACTGTGCAGAGCGAGTTGTTTCTTAGCTTCCCAAAGAGCTGGAAGCAAGATGCTTTAGGGGCCATCTGCCCTTAAGGAAAGAAGGCAGCACTTTGTGCCTTGCAGCTCTAGGGCAATGTAGCACACCCCGAGCAGAAGTTCTACTTCAGCCAGATCTGGCATGCAAAGAAACTGCGTTTCACAGGCCTTTGTAAGAGATGTTCCCGGTAGGCTGTTAGAGCACTGTGCAGAGCGAGTTGTTTCTTAGCTTCCCAGAGAGCCGGAAGCAAGATGCTTTGGGGCCCGTTAATTTTATACCCTGCTACTTTGCTGTAGTTGTTGATTATTTCTAATAGTTTTTCTGTGGATTCTTTGGGGTTTTCTATGTATAAGATCATGTCGTCTGCAAACAACGCGAGTTTTACTTCTTCGTTACCGATTTGGATTCCTTTCATTTTTTTTTCCTGCCGAATTGCTCTGGCCAGCACCTCCAGTACTATGTTGAATAGGAGTGGTGAAAGTGGGCACCCTTGTCTTGTTCCTGTCCTCAGAGGGATGGCTTTCAGCTTTTGTCCATTGAGTATGATGTTGGCTGTGTGTCTATCATATATGGCCTTTATTATGTTGAGGTACTTTCCTTCTATACCCGTTTTACTGAGGGTTTTTATCATAAATGGGTGTTGGATCTTGTCGAATGCTTTCTCTGCGTCTATTGAGATGATCATGTGGTTTTTGTTTTTCATTTTGTTGATGTAGTGTATCACGTTGATTGACTTGCGGGTGTTGAACCATCCCTGTGTCCCTGGTATAAATCCCACTTGATCATGGTGTATAATCTTTTTGATGTATTGCTGTAATCGGTTTGCCAAAATTTGGTTGAGGATTTTTGCATCTATGTTCATCAGTGATATCGGCCTGTAGTTCTCCTTCTTTGTGTTGTCCTTGTCAGGTTTGGGGATCAGAGTGATGTTGGCTTCATAGAATGTGTTAGGGAGTTCTCCATCTTTCTCAATTTTCTGGAACAGTTTGAGGAGAATAGGTACAAAGAACTCACACTGCTTAACAACAAAAAAACAAACAACCCGATCAAAAAATGGGCAGAGGACATGAACAGACATTTCTCCAAAGAAGATATGAACATGGCCAATAGACACATGAAAAGATGTTCATCATCGCTAATCATCAGGGAAATGCAAATCAAAACTACACTAAGATATCACCTTACCCCCGTTAGATTGGCAAAAACATCCAAAACCAAGAACGACAAATGTTGCAGAGGTTGTGGAGAAAGAGGAACCCTCATACACTGTTGGTGGGAATGCAAACTGGTACAGCCACTATGGAAAACAGTATGGAGATTTCTCAAAAAGTTAAAAATAGAAATACCCTATGACCCAGCCATCCCATTACTGGGTATCTATCCTAAGAACCTGATATCGGATATCTCAAGAGTCCGTTGCACCCCTATGTTCATCGCAGCATTATTTACAATAGCCAAGACGTGGAACCAGCCTACATGCCCAGAAACTGATGATTGGATAAAGAAGATGTGGTATATATACACAATGGAATACTACTCAGCCATAAAAAAAGACGAAAGTGGCCCCTTCACAACAATGTGGATGGACCTCGAGGGCATTATGTTAAGCGAAATAAGTCAGTCAGAGAAAGACGAACTCTATATGACTCCACTCATAGGTGGAAATTAGTATATTGAGAAGGAGATCTGATCGGTGGTTACCAGGGAAAAGGGGGGGTGGGGGGAGGGCACGGAGGGGGAAGTGGTGTTCCCACAACATGACTAACAAAAATGTACAACTGAAATTTCACAAGCTTGTAATCCGTCATAAGATTAATAAACAAACAAACAAACAAACAAAAAAAGATGCTTTGGGGCCCATCTGCCCCTATGGAAAGAACGCAGCACTTTCTGCCTTGCAGCTCTAGGGCAATGTGGCACACCCAGAGCAGAAGTTCTACTTCAGCCAGATCAGGCCCGCAAAGAAACTGCGTTTCACAGGCCTTTGTAAGAGATGTTCCCTGTAGGCTGTTAGAGCACTGTGCAGAGCGAGTTGTTTCTTAGCTTCCCAAAGAGCTGGAAGCAAGATGCTTTAGGGGCCATCTGCCCTTAAGGAAAGAAGGCAGCACTTTGTGCCTTGCAGCTCTAGGGCAATGTAGCACACCCCGAGCAGAAGTTCTACTTCAGCCAGATCTGGCATGCAAAGAAACTGCGTTTCACAGGCCTTTGTAAGAGATGTTCCCGGTAGGCTGTTAGAGCACTGTGCAGAGCGAGTTGTTTCTTAGCTTCCCAGAGAGCCGGAAGCAAGATGCTTTGGGGCCCGTTAATTTTATACCCTGCTACTTTGCTGTAGTTGTTGATTATTTCTAATAGTTTTTCTGTGGATTCTTTGGGGTTTTCTATGTATAAGATCATGTCGTCTGCAAACAACGCGAGTTTTACTTCTTCGTTACCGATTTGGATTCCTTTCATTTTTTTTTCCTGCCGAATTGCTCTGGCCAGCACCTCCAGTACTATGTTGAATAGGAGTGGTGAAAGTGGGCACCCTTGTCTTGTTCCTGTCCTCAGAGGGATGGCTTTCAGCTTTTGTCCATTGAGTATGATGTTGGCTGTGTGTCTATCATATATGGCCTTTATTATGTTGAGGTACTTTCCTTCTATACCCGTTTTACTGAGGGTTTTTATCATAAATGGGTGTTGGATCTTGTCGAATGCTTTCTCTGCGTCTATTGAGATGATCATGTGGTTTTTGTTTTTCATTTTGTTGATGTAGTGTATCACGTTGATTGACTTGCGGGTGTTGAACCATCCCTGTGTCCCTGGTATAAATCCCACTTGATCATGGTGTATAATCTTTTTGATGTATTGCTGTAATCGGTTTGCCAAAATTTGGTTGAGGATTTTTGCATCTATGTTCATCAGTGATATCGGCCTGTAGTTCTCCTTCTTTGTGTTGTCCTTGTCAGGTTTGGGGATCAGAGTGATGTTGGCTTCATAGAATGTGTTAGGGAGTTCTCCATCTTTCTCAATTTTCTGGAACAGTTTGAGGAGAATAGGTACAAAGAACTCACACTGCTTAACAACAAAAAAACAAACAACCCGATCAAAAAATGGGCAGAGGACATGAACAGACATTTCTCCAAAGAAGATATGAACATGGCCAATAGACACATGAAAAGATGTTCATCATCGCTAATCATCAGGGAAATGCAAATCAAAACTACACTAAGATATCACCTTACCCCCGTTAGATTGGCAAAAACATCCAAAACCAAGAACGACAAATGTTGAAGAGGTTGTGGAGAAAGAGGAACCCTCATACACTGTTGGTGAGAATGCAAACTGGTACAGCCACTATGGAAAACAGTATGGAGATTTCTCAAAAAGTTAAAAATAGAAATACCCTATGACCCAGCCATCCCATTACTGGGTATCTATCCTAAGAACCTGATATCAGATATCTCAAGAGTCCGTTGCACCCCTATGTTCATCGCAGCATTATTTACAATAGCCAGGACGTGGAACCAGCCTACATGCCCAGAAACTGATGATTGGATAAAGAAGATGTGGTATATATACACAATGGAATACTACTCAGCCATAAAAAAAGACGAAAGTGGCCCATTCACAACAGTGTGGATGGACCTCGAGGGCATTATGTTAAGCGAAATAAGTCAGTCAGAGAAAGACGAACTCTATATGACTCCACTCATAGGTGGAAATTAGTATATTGAGAAGGAGATCTGATCGGTGGTTACCAGGGAAAAGGGGGGGTGGGGGGAGGGCACGGAGGGGGAAGTGGTGTTCCCACAACATGACTAACAAAAATGTACAACTGAAATTTCACAAGCTTGTAATCCGTCATAAGATTAATAAACAAACAAACAAACAAACAAAAAAAGATGCTTTGGGGCCCATCTGCCCCTATGGAAAGAACGCAGCACTTTCTGCCTTGCAGCTCTAGGGCAATGCAGCACACCCAGAGCAGAAGTTCTACTTCAGCCAGATCAGGCCCGCAAAGAAACTGCGTTTCAGAGGCCTTTGTAAGAGATGTTCCCGGTAGGCTGTTAGAGCACTGTGCAGAGCGAGTTGTTTCTTAGCTTCCCAAAGAGCTGGAAGCAAAATGCTTTGAGACTCATCTGCCCCTTTGGAAAGAAGGCAGCACTTTGTGTCTTGCAGGTCTAGGGCAATGTAGCACACCCAGAGCAGATGTTCTACTTCTTCCAGGTCAGTCCTGCAAAGAAACTGCGTTTCACAGGCCTTTGTAAGAGATGTTCCCGGTAGGCTGTTAGAGCACTGTGCAGAGCGAGTTGTTTCTTAGCTTCCCAAAGAGCTGGAAGCAAGATGCTTTGGGGCCCTTCTCACCCTTTGGAAAGAAGGCAGCACTTTGTGCCTTGCAGCTCTAGGGCAATGTAGCACACCCAGAGCAGAAGTTCTACTTCAGCTAGATCAGACCTGCAAAGAAACTGCGTTTCACAGGCCTTTGTAAGAGATGTTCCCTGTAGGCTGTTAGAGCACTGTGCAGAGCGAGTTGTTTCTTAGCTTCCCAAAGAGCTGGAAGCAAGATGCTTTAGGGGCCATCTGCCCTTAAGGAAAGAAGGCAGCACTTTGTGCCTTGCAGCTCTAGGGCAATGTAGCACACCCAGAGCAGATGTTCTACTTCTGCCAGGTCAGGCCTGCAAAGAAACTTCGTTTCACAGGCCCTTGTAAGAGATGTTCCCGGTAGGCTGTTAGAGCACTGTGCAGAGCGACTTGTTTCTTAGCTTCCCAAAGAGCTGGAAGCAAGATGCTTTGGGGCCCTTCTCACCCTTTGGAAAGAAGGCAGCACTTTGTGCCTTGCAGCTCTAGGGCAATGTAGCACACCCCGAGCAGAAGTTCTACTTCAGCCAGATCTGGCATGCAAAGAAACTGCGTTTCACAGGCCTTTGTAACAGATGTTCCCGGTAGGCTGTTAGAGCACTGTGCAGAGCGAGTTGTTTCTTAGCTTCCCAGAGAGCCGGAAGCAAGATGCTTTGGGGCCCGTTAATTTTATACCCTGCTACTTTGCTGTAGTTGTTGATTATTTCTAATAGTTTTTCTGTGGATTCTTTGGGGTTTTCTATGTATAAGATCATGTCGTCTGCAAACAACGCGAGTTTTACTTCTTCGTTACCGATTTGGATTCCTTTCATTTTTTTTTCCTGCCGAATTGCTCTGGCCAGCACCTCCAGTACTATGTTGAATAGGAGTGGTGAAAGTGGGCACCCTTGTCTTGTTCCTGTCCTCAGAGGGATGGCTTTCAGCTTTTGTCCATTGAGTATGATGTTGGCTGTGGGTCTATCATATATGGCCTTTATTATGTTGAGGTACTTTCCTTCTATACCCGTTTTACTGAGGGTTTTTATCATAAATGGGTGTTGGATCTTGTCGAATGCTTTCTCTGCGTCTATTGAGATGATCATGTGGTTTTTGTTTTTCATTTTGTTGATGTAGTGTATCACGTTGATTGACTTGCGGGTGTTGAACCATCCCTGTGTCCCTGGTATAAATCCCACTTGATCATGGTGTATAATCTTTTTGATGTATTGCTGTAATCGGTTTGCCAAAATTTGGTTGAGGATTTTTGCATCTATGTTCATCAGTGATATCGGCCTGTAGTTCTCCTTCTTTGTGTTGTCCTTGTCAGGTTTGGGGATCAGAGTGATGTTGGCTTCATAGAATGTGTTAGGGAGTTCTCCATCTTTCTCAATTTTCTGGAACAGTTTGAGGAGAATAGGTACAAAGAACTCACACTGCTTAACAACAAAAAAACAAACAACCCGATCAAAAAATGGGCAGAGGACATGAACAGACATTTCTCCAAAGAAGATATGAACATGGCCAATAGACACATGAAAAGATGTTCATCATCGCTAATCATCAGGGAAATGCAAATCAAAACTACACTAAGATATCACCTTACCCCCGTTAGATTGGCAAAAACATCCAAAACCAAGAACGACAAATGTTGCAGAGGTTGTGGAGAAAGAGGAACCCTCATACACTGTTGGTGGGAATGCAAACTGGTACAGCCACTATGGAAAACAGTATGGAGATTTCTCAAAAAGTTAAAAATAGAAATACCCTATGACCCAGCCATCCCATTACTGGGTATCTATCCTAAGAACCTGATATCAGATATCTCAAGAGTCCGTTGCACCCCTATGTTCATCGCAGCATTATTTACAATAGCCAAGACGTGGAACCAGCCTACATGCCCAGAAACTGATGATTGGATAAAGAAGATGTGGTATATATACACAATGGAATACTACTCAGCCATAAAAAAAGACGAAAGTGGCCCATTCACAACAATGTGGATGGACCTCGAGGGCATTATGTTAAGCGAAATAAGTCAGTCAGAGAAAGACGAACTCTATATGACTCCACTCATAGGTGGAAATTAGTATATTGAGAAGGAGATCTGATCGGTGGTTACCAGGGAAAAGGGGGGGTGGGGGGAGGGCACGGAGGGGGAAGTGGTGTTCCCACAACATGACTAACAAAAATGTACAACTGAAATTTCACAAGCTTGTAATCCGTCATAAGATTAATAAACAAACAAACAAACAAACAAAAAAAGATGCTTTGGGGCCCATCTGCCCCTATGGAAAGAACGCAGCACTTTCTGCCTTGCAGCTCTAGGGCAATGTAGCACACCCAGAGCAGAAGTTCTACTTCTGCCAGGTCAGGCCTGCAAAGAAACTTCGTTTCACAGGCCTTTGTAAGAGATGTTGCCGGTAGGCTGTAAGAGCACTGTGCAGAGCGACTTATTTCTTAGCTTCCCAGAGAGCTGGAAGCAAGATGCTTTGGGGCCCTTCTCACCCTTTGGAAAGAAGGCAGCACTTTGTGCCTTGCAGCTCTAGGGCAATGTAGCACACCCAGAGCAGAAGTTCTACTTCAGCTAGATCAGACCTGCAAAGAAACTGCGTTTCACAGGCCTTTGTAAGAGATGTTCCCTGTAGGCTGTTAGAGCACTGTGCAGAGCGAGTTGTTTCTTAGCTTCCCAAAGAGCTGGAAGCAAGATGCTTTAGGGGCCATCTGCCCTTAAGGAAAGAAGGCAGCACTTTGTGCCTTGCAGCTCTAGGGCAATGTAGCACACCCAGAGCAGAAGTTCTACTTCAGCCAGATCAGGCCCGCAAAGAAACTGCGTTTCACAGGCCTTTGTAAGAGATGTTCCCGGTAGGCTGTTAGAGCACTGTGCAGAGCGAGTTGTTTCTTAGATTCCCAACGAGCTGGAAGCAAGATGCTTTAGGGGCCATCTGCCCTTAAGGAAAGAAGGCAGCACTTTGTGCCTTGCAGCTCTAGGGCAATGTAGCACACCCAGAGCAGATGTTCTACTTCTGCCAGGTCAGGCCTGCAAAGAAACTTCGTTTCACAGGCCTTTGTAAGAGATGTTGCCGGTAGGCTGTAAGAGCACTGTGCAGAGCGACTTATTTCTTAGCTTCCCAGAGAGCTGGAAGCAAGATGCTTTGGGGCCCTTCTCACCCTTTGGAAAGAAGGCAGCACTTTGTGCCTTGCAGCTCTAGGGCAATGTAGCACACCCAGAGCAGAAGTTCTACTTCAGCTAGATCAGACCTGCAAAGAAACTGCGTTTCACAGGCCTTTGTAAGAGATGTTCCCTGTAGGCTGTTAGAGCACTGTGCAGAGCGACTTGTTTCTTAGCTTCCCAAAGAGCTGGAAGCAAGATGCTTTAGGGGCCATCTGCCCTTAAGGAAAGAAGGCAGCACTTTGTGCCTTGCAGCTCTAGGGCAATGTAGCACACCCAGAGCAGAAGTTCTACTTCAGCCAGATCAGGCCCGCAAAGAAACTGCGTTTCACAGGCCTTTGTAAGAGATGTTCCCGGTAGGCTGTTAGAGCACTGTGCAGAGCGAGTTGTTTCTTAGATTCCCAACGAGCTGGAAGCAAGATGCTTTAGGGGCCATCTGCCCTTAAGGAAAGAAGGCAGCACTTTGTGCCTTGCAGCTCTAGGGCAATGTAGCACACCCAGAGCAGATGTTCTACTTCTGCCAGGTCAGGCCTGCAAAGAAACTTCGTTTCACAGGCCTTTGTAAGAGATGTTGCCGGTAGGCTGTAAGAGCACTGTGCAGAGCGACTTATTTCTTAGCTTCCCAGAGAGCTGGAAGCAAGATGCTTTGGGGCCCTTCTCACCCTTTGGAAAGAAGGCAGCACTTTGTGCCTTGCAGCTCTAGGGCAATGTAGCACACCCAGAGCAGAAGTTCTACTTCAGCTAGATCAGACCTGCAAAGAAACTGCGTTTCACAGGCCTTTGTAAGAGATGTTCCCTGTAGGCTGTTAGAGCACTGTGCAGAGCGAGTTGTTTCTTAGCTTCCCAAAGAGCCGGAAGCAAGATGCTTTGGGGCCCGTTAATTTTATACCCTGCTACTTTGCTGTAGTTGTTGATTATTTCTACTAGTTTTTCTGTGGATTCTTTGGGGTTTTTTATGTATAAGATCATGTCGTCTGCAAACAACGCGAGTTTTACTTCTTCGTTACCGATTTGGATTCCTTTCATTTTTTTTTCCTGCCGAATTGCTCTGGCCAGCACCTCCAGTACTATGTTGAATAGGAGTGGTGAAAGTGGGCACCCTTGTCTTGTTCCTGTCCTCAGAGGGATGGCTTTCAGCTTTTGTCCATTGAGTATGATGTTGGCTGTGGGTCTATCATATATGGCCTTTATTATGTTGAGGTACTTTCCTTCTATACCCGTTTTACTGAGGGTTTTTATCATAAATGGGTGTTGGATCTTGTCGAATGCTTTCTCTGCGTCTATTGAGATGATCATGTGGTTTTTGTTTTTCATTTTGTTGATGTAGTGTATCACGTTGATTGACTTGCGGGTGTTGAACCATCCCTGTGTCCCTGGTATAAATCCCACTTGATCATGGTGTATAATCTTTTTGATGTATTGCTGTAATCGGTTTGCCAAAATTTGGTTGAGGATTTTTGCATCTATGTTCATCAGTGATATCGGCCTGTAGTTCTCCTTCTTTGTGTTGTCCTTGTCAGGTTTGGGGATCAGAGTGATGTTGGCTTCATAGAATGTGTTAGGGAGTTCTCCATCTTTCTCAATTTTCTGGAACAGTTTGAGGAGAATAGGTACAAAGAACTCACACTGCTTAACAACAAAAAAACAAACAACCCGATCAAAAAATGGGCAGAGGACATGAACAGACATTTCTCCAAAGAAGATATGAACATGGCCAATAGACACATGAAAAGATGTTCATCATCGCTAATCATCAGGGAAATGCAAATCAAAACTACACTAAGATATCACCTTACCCCCGTTAGATTGGCAAAAACATCCAAAACCAAGAACGACAAATGTTGCAGAGGTTGTGGAGAAAGAGGAACCCTCATACACTGTTGGTGGGAATGCAAACTGGTACAGCCACTATGGAAAACAGTATGGAGATTTCTCAAAAAGTTAAAAATAGAAATACCCTATGACCCAGCCATCCCATTACTGGGTATCTATCCTAAGAACCTGATATCAGATATCTCAAGAGTCCGTTGCACCCCTATGTTCATCGCAGCATTATTTACAATAGCCAAGACGTGGAACCAGCCTACATGCCCAGAAACTGATGATTGGATAAAGAAGATGTGGTATATATACACAATGGAATACTACTCAGCCATAAAAAAGACGACATTGGCCCCTTCACAACAGTGTGGATGGACCTCGAGGGCATTATGTTAAGCGAAATAAGTCAGTCAGAGAAAGACGAACTCTATATGACTCCACTCATAGGTGGAAATTAGTATATTGAGAAGGAGATCTGATCGGTGGTTACCAGGGAAAAGGGGGGGTGGGGGGAGGGCACGGAGGGGGAAGTGGTGTTCCCACAACATGACTAACAAAAATGTACAACTGAAATTTCACAAGCTTGTAATCCGTCATAAGATTAATAAACAAACAAACAAACAAACAAAAAAAGATGCTTTGGGGCCCATCTGCCCCTATGGAAAGAACGCAGCACTTTCTGCCTTGCAGCTCTAGGGCAATGTAGCACACCCAGAGCAGAAGTTCTACTTCAGCCAGATCAGGCCCGCAAAGAAACTGCGTTTCACAGGCCTTTGTAAGAGATGTTCCCGGTAGGCTGTTAGAGCACTGTGCAGAGCGAGTTGTTTCTTAGCTTCCCAAAGAGCTGGAAGCAAAATGCTTTGAGACTCATCTGCCCCTTTGGAAAGAAGGCAGCACTTTGTGTCTTGCAGGTCTAGGGCAATGTAGCACACCCAGAGCAGATGTTCTACTTCTTCCAGGTCAGTCCTGCAAAGAAACTGCGTTTCACAGTCCTTTGTAAGAGATGTTCCCGGTAGGCTGTTAGAGCACTGTGCAGAGCGAGTTGTTTCTTAGCTTCCCAAAGAGCCGGAAGCAAGATGCTTTGGGGCCCTTCTCACCCTTTGGAAAGAAGGCAGCACTTTGTGCCTTGCAGCTCTAGGGCAATGTAGCACACCCAGAGCAGAAGTTCTACTTCAGCCAGATCAGGCCCGCAAAGAAACTGCGTTTCACAGGCCTTTGTAAGAGATGTTCCCGGTAGGCTGTTAGAGCACTGTGCAGAGCGAGTTGTTTCTTAGATTCCCAACGAGCTGGAAGCAAGATGCTTTAGGGGCCATCTGCCCTTAAGGAAAGAAGGCAGCACTTTGTGCCTTGCAGCTCTAGGGCAATGTAGCACACCCAGAGCAGATGTTCTACTTCTGCCAGGTCAGGCCTGCAAAGAAACTTCGTTTCACAGGCCCTTGTAAGAGATGTTCCCGGTAGGCTGTTAGAGCACTGTGCAGAGCGACTTGTTTCTTAGCTTCCCAAAGAGCTGGAAGCAAGATGCTTTGGGGCCCTTCTCACCCTTTGGAAAGAAGGCAGCACTTTGTGCCTTGCAGCTCTAGGGCAATGTAGCACACCCCGAGCAGAAGTTCTACTTCAGCCAGATCTGGCATGCAAAGAAACTGCGTTTCACAGGCCTTTGTAACAGATGTTCCCGGTAGGCTGTTAGAGCACTGTGCAGAGCGAGTTGTTTCTTAGCTTCCCAGAGAGCCGTAAGCAAGATGCTTTGGGGCCCGTTAATTTTATACCCTGCTACTTTGCTGTAGTTGTTGATTATTTCTAATAGTTTTTCTGTGGATTCTTTGGGGTTTTCTATGTATAAGATCATGTCGTCTGCAAACAACGCGAGTTTTACTTCTTCGTTACCTATTTGGATTCCTTTCATTTTTTTTTCCTGCCGAATTGCTCTGGCCAGCACCTCCAGTACTATGTTGAATAGGAGTGGTGAAAGTGGGCACCCTTGTCTTGTTCCTGTCCTCAGAGGGATGGCTTTCAGCTTTTGTCCATTGAGTATGATGTTGGCTGTGGGTCTATCATATATGGCCTTTATTATGTTGAGGTACTTTCCTTCTATACCCGTTTTACTGAGGGTTTTTATCATAAATGGGTGTTGGATCTTGTCGAATGCTTTCTCTGCGTCTATTGAGATGATCATGTGGTTTTTGTTTTTCATTTTGTTGATGTAGTGTATCACGTTGATTGACTTGCGGGTGTTGAACCATCCCTGTGTCCCTGGTATAAATCCCACTTGATCATGGTGTATAATCTTTTTGATGTATTGCTGTAATCGGTTTGCCAAAATTTGGTTGAGGATTTTTGCATCTATGTTCATCAGTGATATCGGCCTGTAGTTCTCCTTCTTTGTGTTGTCCTTGTCAGGTTTGGGGATCAGAGTGATGTTGGCTTCATAGAATGTGTTAGGGAGTTCTCCATCTTTCTCAATTTTCTGGAACAGTTTGAGGAGAATAGGTACAAAGAACTCACACTGCTTAACAACAAAAAAACAAACAACCCGATCAAAAAATGGGCAGAGGACATGAACAGACATTTCTCCAAAGAAGATATGAACATGGCCAATAGACACATGAAAAGATGTTCATCATCGCTAATCATCAGGGAAATGCAAATCAAAACTACACTAAGATATCACCTTACCCCCGTTAGATTGGCAAAAACATCCAAAACCAAGAACGACAAATGTTGCAGAGGTTGTGGAGAAAGAGGAACCCTCATACACTGTTGGTGGGAATGCAAACTGGTACAGCCACTATGGAAAACAGTATGGAGATTTCTCAAAAAGTTAAAAATAGAAATACCCTATGACCCAGCCATCCCATTACTGGGTATCTATCCTAAGAACCTGATATCAGATATCTCAAGAGTCCGTTGCACCCCTATGTTCATCGCAGCATTATTTACAATAGCCAAGACGTGGAACCAGCCTACATGCCCAGAAACTGATGATTGGATAAAGAAGATGTGGTATATATACACAATGGAATACTACTCAGCCATAAAAAAAGACGAAAGTGGCCCATTCACAACAATGTGGATGGACCTCGAGGGCATTATGTTAAGCGAAATAAGTCAGTCAGAGAAAGACGAACTCTATATGACTCCACTCATAGGTGGAAATTAGTATATTGAGAAGGAGATCTGATCGGTGGTTACCAGGGAAAAGGGGGGGTGGGGGGAGGGCACGGAGGGGGAAGTGGTGTTCCCACAACATGACTAACAAAAATGTACAACTGAAATTTCACAAGCTTGTAATCCGTCATAAGATTAATAAACAAACAAACAAACAAACAAAAAAAGATGCTTTGGGGCCCATCTGCCCCTATGGAAAGAACGCAGCACTTTCTGCCTTGCAGCTCTAGGGCAATGTAGCACACCCAGAGCAGAAGTTCTACTTCAGCCAGATCAGGCCCGCAAAGAAACTGCGTTTCACAGGCCTTTGTAAGAGATGTTCCCGGTAGGCTGTTAGAGCACTGTGCAGAGCGAGTTGTTTCTTAGATTCCCAACGAGCTGGAAGCAAGATGCTTTAGGGGCCATCTGCCCTTAAGGAAAGAAGGCAGCACTTTGTGCCTTGCAGCTCTAGGGCAATGTAGCACACCCAGAGCAGATGTTCTACTTCTGCCAGGTCAGGCCTGCAAAGAAACTTCGTTTCACAGGCCTTTGTAAGAGATGTTGCCGGTAGGCTGTAAGAGCACTGTGCAGAGCGACTTATTTCTTAGCTTCCCAGAGAGCTGGAAGCAAGATGCTTTGGGGCCCTTCTCACCCTTTGGAAAGAAGGCAGCACTTTGTGCCTTGCAGCTCTAGGGCAATGTAGCACACCCAGAGCAGAAGTTCTACTTCAGCTAGATCAGACCTGCAAAGAAACTGCGTTTCACAGGCCTTTGTAAGAGATGTTCCCTGTAGGCTGTTAGAGCACTGTGCAGAGCGAGTTGTTTCTTAGCTTCCCAAAGAGCTGGAAGCAAGATGCTTTAGGGGCCATCTGCCCTTAAGGAAAGAAGGCAGCACTTTGTGCCTTGCAGCTCTAGGGCAATGTAGCACACCCAGAGCAGAAGTTCTACTTCAGCCAGATCAGGCCCGCAAAGAAACTGCGTTTCACAGGCCTTTGTAAGAGATGTTCCCGGTAGGCTGTTAGAGCACTGTGCAGAGCGAGTTGTTTCTTAGATTCCCAACGAGCTGGAAGCAAGATGCTTTAGGGGCCATCTGCCCTTAAGGAAAGAAGGCAGCACTTTGTGCCTTGCAGCTCTAGGGCAATGTAGCACACCCAGAGCAGATGTTCTACTTCTGCCAGGTCAGGCCTGCAAAGAAACTTCGTTTCACAGGCCTTTGTAAGAGATGTTGCCGGTAGGCTGTAAGAGCACTGTGCAGAGCGACTTATTTCTTAGCTTCCCAGAGAGCTGGAAGCAAGATGCTTTGGGGCCCTTCTCACCCTTTGGAAAGAAGGCAGCACTTTGTGCCTTGCAGCTCTAGGGCAATGTAGCACACCCAGAGCAGAAGTTCTACTTCAGCTAGATCAGACCTGCAAAGAAACTGCGTTTCACAGGCCTTTGTAAGAGATGTTCCCTGTAGGCTGTTAGAGCACTGTGCAGAGCGAGTTGTTTCTTAGCTTCCCAAAGAGCCGGAAGCAAGATGCTTTGGGGCCCGTTAATTTTATACCCTGCTACTTTGCTGTAGTTGTTGATTATTTCTACTAGTTTTTCTGTGGATTCTTTGGGGTTTTTTATGTATAAGATCATGTCGTCTGCAAACAACGCGAGTTTTACTTCTTCGTTACCGATTTGGATTCCTTTCATTTTTTTTTCCTGCCGAATTGCTCTGGCCAGCACCTCCAGTACTATGTTGAATAGGAGTGGTGAAAGTGGGCACCCTTGTCTTGTTCCTGTCCTCAGAGGGATGGCTTTCAGCTTTTGTCCATTGAGTATGATGTTGGCTGTGGGTCTATCATATATGGCCTTTATTATGTTGAGGTACTTTCCTTCTATACCCGTTTTACTGAGGGTTTTTATCATAAATGGGTGTTGGATCTTGTCGAATGCTTTCTCTGCGTCTATTGAGATGATCATGTGGTTTTTGTTTTTCATTTTGTTGATGTAGTGTATCACGTTGATTGACTTGCGGGTGTTGAACCATCCCTGTGTCCCTGGTATAAATCCCACTTGATCATGGTGTATAATCTTTTTGATGTATTGCTGTAATCGGTTTGCCAAAATTTGGTTGAGGATTTTTGCATCTATGTTCATCAGTGATATCGGCCTGTAGTTCTCCTTCTTTGTGTTGTCCTTGTCAGGTTTGGGGATCAGAGTGATGTTGGCTTCATAGAATGTGTTAGGGAGTTCTCCATCTTTCTCAATTTTCTGGAACAGTTTGAGGAGAATAGGTACAAAGAACTCACACTGCTTAACAACAAAAAAACAAACAACCCGATCAAAAAATGGGCAGAGGACATGAACAGACATTTCTCCAAAGAAGATATGAACATGGCCAATAGACACATGAAAAGATGTTCATCATCGCTAATCATCAGGGAAATGCAAATCAAAACTACACTAAGATATCACCTTACCCCCGTTAGATTGGCAAAAACATCCAAAACCAAGAACGACAAATGTTGCAGAGGTTGTGGAGAAAGAGGAACCCTCATACACTGTTGGTGGGAATGCAAACTGGTACAGCCACTATGGAAAACAGTATGGAGATTTCTCAAAAAGTTAAAAATAGAAATACCCTATGACCCAGCCATCCCATTACTGGGTATCTATCCTAAGAACCTGATATCGGATATCTCAAGAGTCCGTTGCACCCCTATGTTCATCGCAGCATTATTTACAATAGCCAAGACGTGGAACCAGCCTACATGCCCAGAAACTGATGATTGGATAAAGAAGATGTGGTATATATACACAATGGAATACTACTCAGCCATAAAAAAAGACGAAAGTGGCCCCTTCACAACAATGTGGATGGACCTCGAGGGCATTATGTTAAGCGAAATAAGTCAGTCAGAGAAAGACGAACTCTATATGACTCCACTCATAGGTGGAAATTAGTATATTGAGAAGGAGATCTGATCGGTGGTTACCAGGGAAAAGGGGGGGTGGGGGGAGGGCACGGAGGGGGAAGTGGTGTTCCCACAACATGACTAACAAAAATGTACAACTGAAATTTCACAAGCTTGTAATCCGTCATAAGATTAATAAACAAACAAACAAACAAACAAAAAAAGATGCTTTGGGGCCCATCTGCCCCTATGGAAAGAACGCAGCACTTTCTGCCTTGCAGCTCTAGGGCAATGTGGCACACCCAGAGCAGAAGTTCTACTTCAGCCAGATCAGGCCCGCAAAGAAACTGCGTTTCACAGGCATTTGTAAGAGATGTTCCCGGTAGGCTGTTAGAGCACTGTGCAGAGCGAGTTGTTTCTTAGCTTCCCAAAGAGCTGGAAGCAAAATGCTTTGAGACTCATCTGCCCCTTTGGAAAGAAGGCAGCACTTTGTGTCTTGCAGGTCTAGGGCAATGTAGCACACCCAGAGCAGATGTTCTACTTCTTCCAGGTCAGTCCTGCAAAGAAACTGCGTTTCACAGGCCTTTGTAAGAGATGTTCCCGATAGGCTGTTAGAGCACTGTGCAGAGCGAGTTGTTTCTTAGCTTCCCAAAGAGCTGGAAGCAAGATGCTTTGGGGCCCTTCTCACCCTTTGGAAAGAAGGCAGCACTTTGTGCCTTGCAGCTCTAGGGCAATGTAGCACACCCAGAGCAGAAGTTCTACTTCAGCCAGATCAGGCCCGCAAAGAAACTGCGTTTCACAGGCCTTTGTAGGAGATGTTCCCGGTAGGCTGTTAGAGCACTGTGCAGAGCGAGTTGTTTCTTAGATTCCCAACGAGCTGGAAGCAAGATGCTTTAGGGGCCTTCTGCCCTTAAGGAAAGAAGGCAGCACTTTGTGCCTTGCAGCTCTAGGGCAATGTAGCACACCCAGAGCAGATGTTCTACTTCTGCCAGGTCAGGCCTGCAAAGAAACTTCGTTTCACAGGCCTTTGTAAGAGATGTTGCCGGTAGGCTGTAAGAGCACTGTGCAGAGCGACTTATTTCTTAGCTTCCCAGAGAGCTGGAAGCAAGATGCTTTGGGGCCCTTCTCACCCTTTGGAAAGAAGGCAGCACTTTGTGCCTTGCAGCTCTAGGACAATGTAGCACACCCAGAGCAGAAGTTCTACTTCAGCTAGATCAGACCTGCAAAGAAATTGCGTTTCACAGGCCTTTGTAAGAGATGTTCCCTGTAGGCTGTTAGAGCACTGTGCAGAGCGAGTTGTTTCTTAGCTTCCCAAAGAGCTGGAAGCAAGATGCTTTAGGGGCCATCTGCCCTTAAGGAAAGAAGGCAGCACTTTGTGCCTTGCAGCTCTAGGGCAATGTAGCACACCCCGAGCAGAAGTTCTACTTCAGCCAGATCTGGCATGCAAAGAAACTGCGTTTCACAGGCCTTTGTAAGAGATGTTCCCGGTAGGCTGTTAGAGCACTGTGCAGAGCGAGTTGTTTCTTAGCTTCCCAGAGAGCCGGAAGCAAGATGCTTTGGGGCCCGTTAATTTTATACCCTGCTACTTTGCTGTAGTTGTTGATTATTTCTAATAGTTTTTCTGTGGATTCTTTGGGGTTTTCTATGTATAAGATCATGTCGTCTGCAAACAACGCGAGTTTTACTTCTTCGTTACCGATTTGGATTCCTTTCATTTTTTTTTCCTGCCGAATTGCTCTGGCCAGCACCTCCAGTACTATGTTGAATAGGAGTGGTGAAAGTGGGCACCCTTGTCTTGTTCCTGTCCTCAGAGGGATGGCTTTCAGCTTTTGTCCATTGAGTATGATGTTGGCTGTGTGTCTATCATATATGGCCTTTATTATGTTGAGGTACTTTCCTTCTATACCCGTTTTACTGAGGGTTTTTATCATAAATGGGTGTTGGATCTTGTCGAATGCTTTCTCTGCGTCTATTGAGATGATCATGTGGTTTTTGTTTTTCATTTTGTTGATGTAGTGTATCACGTTGATTGACTTGCGGGTGTTGAACCATCCCTGTGTCCCTGGTATAAATCCCACTTGATCATGGTGTATAATCTTTTTGATGTATTGCTGTAATCGGTTTGCCAAAATTTGGTTGAGGATTTTTGCATCTATGTTCATCAGTGATATCGGCCTGTAGTTCTCCTTCTTTGTGTTGTCCTTGTCAGGTTTGGGGATCAGAGTGATGTTGGCTTCATAGAATGTGTTAGGGAGTTCTCCATCTTTCTCAATTTTCTGGAACAGTTTGAGGAGAATAGGTACAAAGAACTCACACTGCTTAACAACAAAAAAACAAACAACCCGATCAAAAAATGGGCAGAGGACATGAACAGACATTTCTCCAAAGAAGATATGAACATGGCCAATAGACACATGAAAAGATGTTCATCATCGCTAATCATCAGGGAAATGCAAATCAAAACTACACTAAGATATCACCTTACCCCCGTTAGATTGGCAAAAACATCCAAAACCAAGAACGACAAATGTTGAAGAGGTTGTGGAGAAAGAGGAACCCTCATACACTGTTGGTGAGAATGCAAACTGGTACAGCCACTATGGAAAACAGTATGGAGATTTCTCAAAAAGTTAAAAATAGAAATACCCTATGACCCAGCCATCCCATTACTGGGTATCTATCCTAAGAACCTGATATCAGATATCTCAAGAGTCCGTTGCACCCCTATGTTCATCGCAGCATTATTTACAATAGCCAGGACGTGGAACCAGCCTACATGCCCAGAAACTGATGATTGGATAAAGAAGATGTGGTATATATACACAATGGAATACTACTCAGCCATAAAAAAAGACGAAAGTGGCCCATTCACAACAGTGTGGATGGACCTCGAGGGCATTATGTTAAGCGAAATAAGTCAGTCAGAGAAAGACGAACTCTATATGACTCCACTCATAGGTGGAAATTAGTATATTGAGAAGGAGATCTGATCGGTGGTTACCAGGGAAAAGGGGGGGTGGGGGGAGGGCACGGAGGGGGAAGTGGTGTTCCCACAACATGACTAACAAAAATGTACAACTGAAATTTCACAAGCTTGTAATCCGTCATAAGATTAATAAACAAACAAACAAACAAACAAAAAAAGATGCTTTGGGGCCCATCTGCCCCTATGGAAAGAACGCAGCACTTTCTGCCTTGCAGCTCTAGGGCAATGCAGCACACCCAGAGCAGAAGTTCTACTTCAGCCAGATCAGGCCCGCAAAGAAACTGCGTTTCAGAGGCCTTTGTAAGAGATGTTCCCGGTAGGCTGTTAGAGCACTGTGCAGAGCGAGTTGTTTCTTAGCTTCCCAAAGAGCTGGAAGCAAAATGCTTTGAGACTCATCTGCCCCTTTGGAAAGAAGGCAGCACTTTGTGTCTTGCAGGTCTAGGGCAATGTAGCACACCCAGAGCAGATGTTCTACTTCTTCCAGGTCAGTCCTGCAAAGAAACTGCGTTTCACAGGCCTTTGTAAGAGATGTTCCCGGTAGGCTGTTAGAGCACTGTGCAGAGCGAGTTGTTTCTTAGCTTCCCAAAGAGCTGGAAGCAAGATGCTTTGGGGCCCTTCTCACCCTTTGGAAAGAAGGCAGCACTTTGTGCCTTGCAGCTCTAGGGCAATGTAGCACACCCAGAGCAGAAGTTCTACTTCAGCTAGATCAGACCTCCAAAGAAACTGCGTTTCACAGGCCTTTGTAAGAGATGTTCCCTGTAGGCTGTTAGAGCACTGTGCAGAGCGAGTTGTTTCTTAGCTTCCCAAAGAGCTGGAAGCAAGATGCTTTAGGGGCCATCTGCCCTTAAGGAAAGAAGGCAGCACTTTGTGCCTTGCATCTCTAGGGCAATGTAGCACACCCAGAGCAGATGTTCTACTTCAGCCGTATCAGGCCTGCAAAGAAACTGCGTTTCACAGGCCTCTGTAAGAGATGTTCCCGGTAGGCTGTTAGAGCACTGTGCAGAGCGACTTGTTTCTTAGCTTCCCAAAGAGCTGGAAGCAAGATGCTTTGGGGCCCTTCTCACCCTTTGGAAAGAAGGCAGCACTTTGTGCCTTGCAGCTCTAGGGCAATGTAGCACACCCCGAGCAGAAGTTCTACTTCAGCCAGATCTGGCATGCAAAGAAACTGCGTTTCACAGGCCTTTGTAACAGATGTTCCCGGTAGGCTGTTAGAGCACTGTGCAGAGCGAGTTGTTTCTTAGCTTCCCAGAGAGCCGGAAGCAAGATGCTTTGGGGCCCGTTAATTTTATACCCTGCTACTTTGCTGTAGTTGTTGATTATTTCTAATAGTTTTTCTGTGGATTCTTTGGGGTTTTCTATGTATAAGATCATGTCGTCTGCAAACAACGCGAGTTTTACTTCTTCGTTACCGATTTGGATTCCTTTCATTTTTTTTTCCTGCCGAATTGCTCTGGCCAGCACCTCCAGTACTATGTTGAATAGGAGTGGTGAAAGTGGGCACCCTTGTCTTGTTCCTGTCCTCAGAGGGATGGCTTTCAGCTTTTGTCCATTGAGTATGATGTTGGCTGTGGGTCTATCATATATGGCCTTTATTATGTTGAGGTACTTTCCTTCTATACCCGTTTTACTGAGGGTTTTTATCATAAATGGGTGTTGGATCTTGTCGAATGCTTTCTCTGCGTCTATTGAGATGATCATGTGGTTTTTGTTTTTCATTTTGTTGATGTAGTGTATCACGTTGATTGACTTGCGGGTGTTGAACCATCCCTGTGTCCCTGGTATAAATCCCACTTGATCATGGTGTATAATCTTTTTGATGTATTGCTGTAATCGGTTTGCCAAAATTTGGTTGAGGATTTTTGCATCTATGTTCATCAGTGATATCGGCCTGTAGTTCTCCTTCTTTGTGTTGTCCTTGTCAGGTTTGGGGATCAGAGTGATGTTGGCTTCATAGAATGTGTTAGGGAGTTCTCCATCTTTCTCAATTTTCTGGAACAGTTTGAGGAGAATAGGTACAAAGAACTCACACTGCTTAACAACAAAAAAACAAACAACCCGATCAAAAAATGGGCAGAGGACATGAACAGACATTTCTCCAAAGAAGATATGAACATGGCCAATAGACACATGAAAAGATGTTCATCATCGCTAATCATCAGGGAAATGCAAATCAAAACTACACTAAGATATCACCTTACCCCCGTTAGATTGGCAAAAACATCCAAAACCAAGAACGACAAATGTTGCAGAGGTTGTGGAGAAAGAGGAACCCTCATACACTGTTGGTGGGAATGCAAACTGGTACAGCCACTATGGAAAACAGTATGGAGATTTCTCAAAAAGTTAAAAATAGAAATACCCTATGACCCAGCCATCCCATTACTGGGTATCTATCCTAAGAACCTGATATCAGATATCTCAAGAGTCCGTTGCACCCCTATGTTCATCGCAGCATTATTTACAATAGCCAGGACGTGGAACCAGCCTACATGCCCAGAAACTGATGATTGGATAAAGAAGATGTGGTATATATACACAATGGAATACTACTCAGCCATAAAAAAAGACGAAAGTGGCCCATTCACAACAGTGTGGATGGACCTCGAGGGCATTATGTTAAGCGAAATAAGTCAGTCAGAGAAAGACGAACTCTATATGACTCCACTCATAGGTGGAAATTAGTATATTGAGAAGGAGATCTGATCGGTGGTTACCAGGGAAAAGGGGGGGTGTGGGGAGGGCACGGAGGGGGAAGTGGTGTTCCCACAACATGACTAACAAAAATGTACAACTGAAATTTCACAAGCTTGTAATCCGTCATAAGATTAATAAACAAACAAACAAACAAACAAACAAAGATGCTTTGGGGCCCATCTGCCCCTATGGAAAGAACGCAGCACTTTCTGCCTTGCAGCTCTAGGGCAATGTAGCACACCCAGAGCAGAAGTTCTACTTCAGCCAGATCAGGCCCGCAAAGAAACTGCGTTTCACAGGCCTTTGTAAGAGATGTTCCCGGTAGGCTGTTAGAGCACTGTGCAGAGCGAGTTGTTTCTTAGCTTCCCAAAGAGCTGGAAGCAAAATGCTTTGAGACTCATCTGCCCCTTTGGAAAGAAGGCAGCACTTTGTGTCTTGCAGGTCTAGGGCAATGTAGCACACCCAGAGCAGATGTTCTACTTCTTCCAGGTCAGTCCTGCAAAGAAACTGCGTTTCACAGGCCTTTGTAAGAGATGTTCCCGATAGGCTGTTAGAGCACTGTGCAGAGCGAGTTGTTTCTTAGATTCCCAACGAGCTGGAAGCAAGATGCTTTAGGGGCCTTCTGCCCTTAAGGAAAGAAGGCAGCACTTTGTGCCTTGCAGCTCTAGGGCAATGTAGCACACCCAGAGCAGATGTTCTACTTCTGCCAGGTCAGGCCTGCAAAGAAACTTCGTTTCACAGGCCTTTGTAAGAGACGTTGCCGGTAGGCTGTAAGAGCACTGTGCAGAGCGACTTATTTCTTAGCTTCCCAGAGAGCTGGAAGCAAGATGCTTTGGGGCCCTTCTCACCCTTTGGAAAGAAGGCAGCACTTTGTGCCTTGCAGCTCTAGGACAATGTAGCACACCCAGAGCAGAAGTTCTACTTCAGCTAGATCAGACCTGCAAAGAAATTGCGTTTCACAGGCCTTTGTAAGAGATGTTCCCTGTAGGCTGTTAGAGCACTGTGCAGAGCGAGTTGTTTCTTAGCTTCCCAAAGAGCTGGAAGCAAGATGCTTTAGGGGCCATCTGCCCTTAAGGAAAGAAGGCAGCACTTTGTGCCTTGCAGCTCTAGGGCAATGTAGCACACCCCGAGCAGAAGTTCTACTTCAGCCAGATCTGGCATGCAAAGAAACTGCGTTTCACAGGCCTTTGTAACAGATGTTCCCGGTAGGCTGTTAGAGCACTGTGCAGAGCGAGTTGTTTCTTAGCTTCCCAGAGAGCCGGAAGCAAGATGCTTTGGGGCCCGTTAATTTTATACCCTGCTACTTTGCTGTAGTTGTTGATTATTTCTAATAGTTTTTCTGTGGATTCTTTGGGGTTTTCTATGTATAAGATCATGTCGTCTGCAAACAACGCGAGTTTTACTTCTTCGTTACCTATTTGGATTCCTTTCATTTTTTTTTTCCTGCCGAATTGCTCTGGCCAGCACCTCCAGTACTATGTTGAATAGGAGTGGTGAAAGTGGGCACCCTTGTCTTGTTCCTGTCCTCAGAGGGATGGCTTTCAGCTTTTGTCCATTGAGTATGATGTTGGCTGTGGGTCTATCATATATGGCCTTTATTATGTTGAGGTACTTTCCTTCTATACCCGTTTTACTGAGGGTTTTTATCATAAATGGGTGTTGGATCTTGTCGAATGCTTTCTCTGCGTCTATTGAGATGATCATGTGGTTTTTGTTTTTCATTTTGTTGATGTAGTGTATCACGTTGATTGACTTGCGGGTGTTGAACCATCCCTGTGTCCCTGGTATAAATCCCACTTGATCATGGTGTATAATCTTTTTGATGTATTGCTGTAATCGGTTTGCCAAAATTTGGTTGAGGATTTTTGCATCTATGTTCATCAGTGATATCGGCCTGTAGTTCTCCTTCTTTGTGTTGTCCTTGTCAGGTTTGGGGATCAGAGTGATGTTGGCTTCATAGAATGTGTTAGGGAGTTCTCCATCTTTCTCAATTTTCTGGAACAGTTTGAGGAGAATAGGTACAAAGAACTCACACTGCTTAACAACAAAAAAACAAACAACCCGATCAAAAAATGGGCAGAGGACATGAATAGACATTTCTCCAAAGAAGATATGAACATGGCCAATAGACACATGAAAAGATGTTCATCATCGCTAATCATCAGGGAAATGCAAATCAAAACTACACTAAGATATCACCTTACCCCCGTTAGATTGGCAAAAACATCCAAAACCAAGAACGACAAATGTTGCAGAGGTTGTGGAGAAAGAGGAACCCTCATACACTGTTGGTGGGAATGCAAACTGGTACAGCCACTATGGAAAACAGTATGGAGATTTCTCAAAAAGTTAAAAATAGAAATACCCTATGACCCAGCCATCCCATTACTGGGTATCTATCCTAAGAACCTGATATCAGATATCTCAAGAGTCCGTTGCACCCCTATGTTCATCGCAGCATTATTTACAATAGCCAAGACGTGGAACCAGCCTACATGCCCAGAAACTGATGATTGGATAAAGAAGATGTGGTATATATACACAATGGAATACTACTCAGCCATAAAAAAAGACGAAAGTGGCCCATTCACAACAATGTGGATGGACCTCGAGGGCATTATGTTAAGCGAAATAAGTCAGTCAGAGAAAGACGAACTCTATATGACTCCACTCATAGGTGGAAATTAGTATATTGAGAAGGAGATCTGATCGGTGGTTACCAGGGAAAAGGGGGGGTGGGGGGAGGGCACGGAGGGGGAAGTGGTGTTCCCACAACATGACTAACAAAAATGTACAACTGAAATTTCACAAGCTTGTAATCCGTCATAAGATTAATAAACAAACAAACAAACAAACAAAAAAAGATGCTTTGGGGCCCATCTGCCCCTATGGAAAGAACGCAGCACTTTCTGCCTTGCAGCTCTAGGGCAATGTAGCACACCCAGAGCAGAAGTTCTACTTCTGCCAGGTCAGGCCTGCAAAGAAACTTCGTTTCACAGGCCTTTGTAAGAGATGTTGCCGGTAGGCTGTAAGAGCACTGTGCAGAGCGACTTATTTCTTAGCTTCCCAGAGAGCTGGAAGCAAGATGCTTTGGGGCCCTTCTCACCCTTTGGAAAGAAGGCAGCACTTTGTGCCTTGCAGCTCTAGGGCAATGTAGCACACCCAGAGCAGAAGTTCTACTTCAGCTAGATCAGACCTGCAAAGAAACTGCGTTTCACAGGCCTTTGTAAGAGATGTTCCCTGTAGGCTGTTAGAGCACTGTGCAGAGCGAGTTGTTTCTTAGCTTCCCAAAGAGCTGGAAGCAAGATGCTTTAGGGGCCATCTGCCCTTAAGGAAAGAAGGCAGCACTTTGTGCCTTGCAGCTCTAGGGCAATGTAGCACACCCAGAGCAGAAGTTCTACTTCAGCCAGATCAGGCCCGCAAAGAAACTGCGTTTCACAGGCCTTTGTAAGAGATGTTCCCGGTAGGCTGTTAGAGCACTGTGCAGAGCGAGTTGTTTCTTAGATTCCCAACGAGCTGGAAGCAAGATGCTTTAGGGGCCATCTGCCCTTAAGGAAAGAAGGCAGCACTTTGTGCCTTGCAGCTCTAGGGCAATGTAGCACACCCAGAGCAGATGTTCTACTTCTGCCAGGTCAGGCCTGCAAAGAAACTTCGTTTCACAGGCCTTTGTAAGAGATGTTGCCGGTAGGCTGTAAGAGCACTGTGCAGAGCGACTTATTTCTTAGCTTCCCAGAGAGCTGGAAGCAAGATGCTTTGGGGCCCTTCTCACCCTTTGGAAAGAAGGCAGCACTTTGTGCCTTGCAGCTCTAGGGCAATGTAGCACACCCAGAGCAGAAGTTCTACTTCAGCTAGATCAGACCTGCAAAGAAACTGCGTTTCACAGGCCTTTGTAAGAGATGTTCCCTGTAGGCTGTTAGAGCACTGTGCAGAGCGAGTTGTTTCTTAGCTTCCCAAAGAGCTGGAAGCAAGATGCTTTAGGGGCCATCTGCCCTTAAGGAAAGAAGGCAGCACTTTGTGCCTTGCAGCTCTAGGGCAATGTAGCACACCCAGAGCAGAAGTTCTACTTCAGCCAGATCAGGCCCGCAAAGAAACTGCGTTTCACAGGCCTTTGTAAGAGATGTTCCCGGTAGGCTGTTAGAGCACTGTGCAGAGCGAGTTGTTTCTTAGATTCCCAACGAGCTGGAAGCAAGATGCTTTAGGGGCCATCTGCCCTTAAGGAAAGAAGGCAGCACTTTGTGCCTTGCAGCTCTAGGGCAATGTAGCACACCCAGAGCAGATGTTCTACTTCTGCCAGGTCAGGCCTGCAAAGAAACTTCGTTTCACAGGCCTTTGTAAGAGATGTTGCCGGTAGGCTGTAAGAGCACTGTGCAGAGCGACTTATTTCTTAGCTTCCCAGAGAGCTGGAAGCAAGATGCTTTGGGGCCCTTCTCACCCTTTGGAAAGAAGGCAGCACTTTGTGCCTTGCAGCTCTAGGGCAATGTAGCACACCCAGAGCAGAAGTTCTACTTCAGCTAGATCAGACCTGCAAAGAAACTGCGTTTCACAGGCCTTTGTAAGAGATGTTCCCTGTAGGCTGTTAGAGCACTGTGCAGAGCGAGTTGTTTCTTAGCTTCCCAAAGAGCCGGAAGCAAGATGCTTTGGGGCCCGTTAATTTTATACCCTGCTACTTTGCTGTAGTTGTTGATTATTTCTACTAGTTTTTCTGTGGATTCTTTGGGGTTTTTTATGTATAAGATCATGTCGTCTGCAAACAACGCGAGTTTTACTTCTTCGTTACCGATTTGGATTCCTTTCATTTTTTTTTCCTGCCGAATTGCTCTGGCCAGCACCTCCAGTACTATGTTGAATAGGAGTGGTGAAAGTGGGCACCCTTGTCTTGTTCCTGTCCTCAGAGGGATGGCTTTCAGCTTTTGTCCATTGAGTATGATGTTGGCTGTGGGTCTATCATATATGGCCTTTATTATGTTGAGGTACTTTCCTTCTATACCCGTTTTACTGAGGGTTTTTATCATAAATGGGTGTTGGATCTTGTCGAATGCTTTCTCTGCGTCTATTGAGATGATCATGTGGTTTTTGTTTTTCATTTTGTTGATGTAGTGTATCACGTTGATTGACTTGCGGGTGTTGAACCATCCCTGTGTCCCTGGTATAAATCCCACTTGATCATGGTGTATAATCTTTTTGATGTATTGCTGTAATCGGTTTGCCAAAATTTGGTTGAGGATTTTTGCATCTATGTTCATCAGTGATATCGGCCTGTAGTTCTCCTTCTTTGTGTTGTCCTTGTCAGGTTTGGGGATCAGAGTGATGTTGGCTTCATAGAATGTGTTAGGGAGTTCTCCATCTTTCTCAATTTTCTGGAACAGTTTGAGGAGAATAGGTACAAAGAACTCACACTGCTTAACAACAAAAAAACAAACAACCCGATCAAAAAATGGGCAGAGGACATGAACAGACATTTCTCCAAAGAAGATATGAACATGGCCAATAGACACATGAAAAGATGTTCATCATCGCTAATCATCAGGGAAATGCAAATCAAAACTACACTAAGATATCACCTTACCCCCGTTAGATTGGCAAAAACATCCAAAACCAAGAACGACAAATGTTGCAGAGGTTGTGGAGAAAGAGGAACCCTCATACACTGTTGGTGGGAATGCAAACTGGTACAGCCACTATGGAAAACAGTATGGAGATTTCTCAAAAAGTTAAAAATAGAAATACCCTATGACCCAGCCATCCCATTACTGGGTATCTATCCTAAGAACCTGATATCAGATATCTCAAGAGTCCGTTGCACCCCTATGTTCATCGCAGCATTATTTACAATAGCCAAGACGTGGAACCAGCCTACATGCCCAGAAACTGATGATTGGATAAAGAAGATGTGGTATATATACACAATGGAATACTACTCAGCCATAAAAAAGACGACATTGGCCCCTTCACAACAGTGTGGATGGACCTCGAGGGCATTATGTTAAGCGAAATAAGTCAGTCAGAGAAAGACGAACTCTATATGACTCCACTCATAGGTGGAAATTAGTATATTGAGAAGGAGATCTGATCGGTGGTTACCAGGGAAAAGGGGGGGTGGGGGGAGGGCACGGAGGGGGAAGTGGTGTTCCCACAACATGACTAACAAAAATGTACAACTGAAATTTCACAAGCTTGTAATCCGTCATAAGATTAATAAACAAACAAACAAACAAACAAAAAAAGATGCTTTGGGGCCCATCTGCCCCTATGGAAAGAACGCAGCACTTTCTGCCTTGCAGCTCTAGGGCAATGTAGCACACCCAGAGCAGAAGTTCTACTTCAGCCAGATCAGGCCCGCAAAGAAACTGCGTTTCACAGGCCTTTGTAAGAGATGTTCCCGGTAGGCTGTTAGAGCACTGTGCAGAGCGAGTTGTTTCTTAGCTTCCCAAAGAGCTGGAAGCAAAATGCTTTGAGACTCATCTGCCCCTTTGGAAAGAAGGCAGCACTTTGTGTCTTGCAGGTCTAGGGCAATGTAGCACACCCAGAGCAGATGTTCTACTTCTTCCAGGTCAGTCCTGCAAAGAAACTGCGTTTCACAGTCCTTTGTAAGAGATGTTCCCGGTAGGCTGTTAGAGCACTGTGCAGAGCGAGTTGTTTCTTAGCTTCCCAAAGAGCCGGAAGCAAGATGCTTTGGGGCCCTTCTCACCCTTTGGAAAGAAGGCAGCACTTTGTGCCTTGCAGCTCTAGGGCAATGTAGCACACCCACAGCAGAAGTTCTACTTCAGCCAGATCAGGCCCGCAAAGAAACTGCGTTTCACAGGCCTTTGTAAGAGATGTTCCCGGTAGGCTGTTAGAGCACTGTGCAGAGCGAGTTGTTTCTTAGATTCCCAACGAGCTGGAAGCAAGATGCTTTAGGGGCCATCTGCCCTTAAGGAAAGAAGGCAGCACTTTGTGCCTTGCAGCTCTAGGGCAATGTAGCACACCCAGAGCAGATGTTCTACTTCTGCCAGGTCAGGCCTGCAAAGAAACTTCGTTTCACAGGCCCTTGTAAGAGATGTTCCCGGTAGGCTGTTAGAGCACTGTGCAGAGCGACTTGTTTCTTAGCTTCCCAAAGAGCTGGAAGCAAGATGCTTTGGGGCCCTTCTCACCCTTTGGAAAGAAGGCAGCACTTTGTGCCTTGCAGCTCTAGGGCAATGTAGCACACCCCGAGCAGAAGTTCTACTTCAGCCAGATCTGGCATGCAAAGAAACTGCGTTTCACAGGCCTTTGTAACAGATGTTCCCGGTAGGCTGTTAGAGCACTGTGCAGAGCGAGTTGTTTCTTAGCTTCCCAGAGAGCCGTAAGCAAGATGCTTTGGGGCCCGTTAATTTTATACCCTGCTACTTTGCTGTAGTTGTTGATTATTTCTACTAGTTTTTCTGTGGATTCTTTGGGGTTTTCTATGTATAAGATCATGTCGTCTGCAAACAACGCGAGTTTTACTTCTTCGTTACCGATTTGGATTCCTTTCATTTTTTTTTCCTGCCGAATTGCTCTGGCCAGCACCTCCAGTACTATGTTGAATAGGAGTGGTGAAAGTGGGCACCCTTGTCTTGTTCCTGTCCTCAGAGGGATGGCTTTCAGCTTTTGTCCATTGAGTATGATGTTGGCTGTGGGTCTATCATATATGGCCTTTATTATGTTGAGGTACTTTCCTTCTATACCCGTTTTACTGAGGGTTTTTATCATAAATGGGTGTTGGATCTTGTCGAATGCTTTCTCTGCGTCTATTGAGATGATCATGTGGTTTTTGTTTTTCATTTTGTTGATGTAGTGTATCACGTTGATTGACTTGCGGGTGTTGAACCATCCCTGTGTCCCTGGTATAAATCCCACTTGATCATGGTGTATAATCTTTTTGATGTATTGCTGTAATCGGTTTGCCAAAATTTGGTTGAGGATTTTTGCATCTATGTTCATCAGTGATATCGGCCTGTAGTTCTCCTTCTTTGTGTTGTCCTTGTCAGGTTTGGGGATCAGAGTGATGTTGGCTTCATAGAATGTGTTAGGGAGTTCTCCATCTTTCTCAATTTTCTGGAACAGTTTGAGGAGAATAGGTACAAAGAACTCACACTGCTTAACAACAAAAAAACAAACAACCCGATCAAAAAATGGGCAGAGGACATGAACAGACATTTCTCCAAAGAAGATATGAACATGGCCAATAGACACATGAAAAGATGTTCATCATCGCTAATCATCAGGGAAATGCAAATCAAAACTACACTAAGATATCACCTTACCCCCGTTAGATTGGCAAAAACATCCAAAACCAAGAACGACAAATGTTGCAGAGGTTGTGGAGAAAGAGGAACCCTCATACACTGTTGGTGGGAATGCAAACTGGTACAGCCACTATGGAAAACAGTATGGAGATTTCTCAAAAAGTTAAAAATAGAAATACCCTATGACCCAGCCATCCCATTACTGGGTATCTATCCTAAGAACCTGATATCAGATATCTCAAGAGTCCGTTGCACACCTATGTTCATCGCAGCATTATTTACAATAGCCAAGACGTGGAACCAGCCTACATGCCCAGAAACTGATGATTGGATAAAGAAGATGTGGTATATATACACAATGGAATACTACTCAGCAATAAAAAAAGACGAAAGTGGCCCCTTCACAACAATGTGGATGGACCTCGAGGGCATTATGTTAAGCGAAATAAGTCAGTCAGAGAAAGACGAACTCTATGTGACTCCACTCATAGGTGGAAATTAGTATATTGAGAAGGAGATCTGATCGGTGGTTACCAGGGAAAAGGGGGGGTGGGGGGAGGGCACGGAGGGGGAAGTGGTGTTCCCACAACATGACTAACAAAAATGAACAACTGAAATTTCACAAGCTTGTAATCCGTCATAAGATTAATAAACAAACAAACAAACAAACAAACAAAGATGCTTTGGGGCCCATCTGCCCCTATGGAAAGAACGCAGCACTTTCTGCCTTGCAGCTCTAGGGCAATGTAGCACACCCAGAGCAGAAGTTCTACTTCAGCCAGATCAGGCCCGCAAAGAAACTGCGTTTCACAGGCCTTTGTAAGAGATGTTCCCGGTAGGCTGTTAGAGCACTGTGCAGAGCGAGTTGTTTCTTAGCTTCCCAAAGAGCTGGAAGCAAAATGCTTTGAGACTCATCTGCCCCTTTGGAAAGAAGGCAGCACTTTGTGCCTTGCAGGTCTAGGGCAATGTAGCACACCCAGAGCAGAAGTTCTACTTCAGCTATATCAGACCTGCAAAGAAACTGCGTTTCACAGGCCTTTGTAAGAGATGTTCCCGGTAGGCTGTTAGAGCACTGTGCAGAGCGAGTTGTTTCTCAGCTTCCCAAACAGCCGGAAGCAAGATGCTTTTGGGCCCTTCTCACCCTTTGGAAAGAAGGCAGCACTTTGTGCCTTGCAGCTCTAGGGCAATGTAGCACACCCACAGCAGATGTTCTACTTCTCCCAGGTCAGGCCTGAAAAGAAACTGCGTTTCACAGGCCTTTGTAAGAGATGTTCCCTGTAGGCTGTTAGAGCACTGTGCAGAGCGAGTTGTTTCTTAGCTTCCCAAAGAGCTGGAAGCAAGATGCTTTAGGGGCCATCTGCCCTTAAGGAAAGAAGGCAGCACTTTGTGCCTTGCATCTCTAGGGCAATGTAGCACACCCAGAGCAGATGTTCTACTTCTGCCAGGTCAGGCCTGCAAAGACACTTCGTTTCACAGGCCCTTGTAGGAGATGTTCCCGGTAGGCTGTAAGAGCACTGTGCAGAGCGACTAGTTTCTTAGCTTCCCAGAGAGCTGGCAGCAAGATGCTTTGGGGCCCATCTGCCCCTATGGAAAGAACGCAGCACTTTCTGCCTTGCAGCTCTAGGGCAATGCAGCACACCCCGAGCAGAAGTTCTACTTCAGCCAGATCAGGCCCGCAAAGAAACTGCGTTTCACAGGCCTTTGTAAGAGATGTTCCCGGTAGGCTGTTAGAGCACTGTGCAGAGCGAGTTGTTTCTTAGCTTCCCAAAGAGCTGGAAGGAAGATACTTTAGGGGCCATCTGCCCTTAAGGAAAGAAGGCAGCACTTTGTGCCTTGCAGCTCTAGGGCAATGTAGCACACCCCGAGCAGAAGTTCTACTTCAGCCAGATCAGGCCCGCAAAGAAACTTCGTTTCTCAGGCCTTTGTAAGAGATGTTCCCGGTAGGCTGTAAGAGCACTGTGCAGAGCGAGTTGTTTCTCAGCTTCCCAAACAGCCGGAAGCAAGATGCCTTGGGGCCCTTCTCACCCTTTGGAAAGAAGGCAGCACTTTGTGCCTTGCATCTCTAGGGCAATGTAGCACACCCAGAGCAGAAGTTCTACTTCAGCCAGATCATGCCCGCAAAGAAACTGCGTTTCACAGGCCTTTGTAAGAGATGTTCCCGGTAGGCTGTTAGAGCAATGTGCAGAGCGAGTTGTTTCTTAGATTCCCAACGAGCTGGAAGCAAGATGCTTTAGGGGCCATCTGCCCTTAAGGAAAGAAGGCAGCACTTTGTGCCTTGCAGCTCTAGGGCAATGTAGCACACCCAGAGCAGATGTTCTACTTCTCCCAGGTCAGGCCTGAAAATAAACTGCGTTTCACAGGCCTTTGTAAGAGATGTTCCCTGTAGGCTGTTAGAGCACTGTGCAGAGCGAGTTGTTTCTTAGCTTCCCAAAGAGCTGTAAGCAAGATGCTTTAGGGGCCATCTGCCCTTAAGGAAAGAAGGCAGCACTTTGTGCCTTGCATCTCTAGGGCAATGTAGCACACCCAGAGCAGATGTTCTACTTCAGCCGTATCAGGCCTGCAAAGAAACTGCATTTCACAGGCCTTTGTAAGAGATGTTCCCGGTAGGCTGTTAGAGCACTGTGCAGAGGGACTTGCTTCTTAGCTTCCCAAAGAGCTGGAAGCAAAATGCTTTGCGACTCATCTGCCCCTTTGGAAAGAAGGCAACACTTTGTGTCTTGCAGGTCTAGGGCAATGTAGCACACCCAGAGCAGAAGTTCTACTTCAGCCAGATCAGGCCCGCAAAGAAACTGCGTTTCACAGGCCTTTGTAAGAGATGTTCCCGGTAGGCTGTTAGAGCACTGTGCAGAGCGAGTTGTTTCTTAGATTCCCAACGAGCTGGAAGCAAGATGATTTAGGGGCCATCTGCCCTTAAGGAAAGAAGGCAGCACTTTGTGCCTTGCAGCTCTAGGGCAATGTAGCACACCCAGAGCAGATGTTCTACTTCTGCCAGGTCAGGCCTGCAAAGAAACTTCGTTTCACAGGCCCTTGTAAGAGATGTTCCCGGTAGGCTGTTAGAGCACTGTGCAGAGCGACTTGTTTCTTAGCTTCCCAAAAAGCTGGAAGCAAGATGCTTTGGGGCCCTTCTCACCCTTTGGAAAGAAGGCAGCACTTTGTGCCTTGCAGCTCTAGGGCAATGTAGCACACCCCGAGCAGAAGTTCTACTTCAGCCAGATCTGGCATGCAAAGAAACTGCGTTTCACAGGCCTTTGTAACAGATGTTCCCGGTAGGCTGTTAGAGCACTGTGCAGAGCGAGTTGTTTCTTAGCTTCCCAGAGAGCCGGAAGCAAGATGCTTTGGGGCCCGTTAATTTTATACCCTGCTACTTTGCTGTAGTTGTTGATTATTTCTAATAGTTTTTCTGTGGATTCTTTGGGGTTTTCTATGTATAAGATCATGTCGTCTGCAAACAACGCGAGTTTTACTTCTTCGTTACCGATTTGGATTCCTTTCATTTTTTTTTCCTGCCGAATTGCTCTGGCCAGCACCTCCAGTACTATGTTGAATAGGAGTGGTGAAAGTGGGCACCCTTGTCTTGTTCCTGTCCTCAGAGGGATGGCTTTCAGCTTTTGTCCATTGAGTATGATGTTGGCTGTGGGTCTATCATATATGGCCTTTATTATGTTGAGGTACTTTCCTTCTATACCCGTTTTACTGAGGGTTTTTATCATAAATGGGTGTTGGATCTTGTCGAATGCTTTCTCTGCGTCTATTGAGATGATCATGTGGTTTTTGTTTTTCATTTTGTTGATGTAGTGTATCACGTTGATTGACTTGCGGGTGTTGAACCATCCCTGTGTCCCTGGTATAAATCCCACTTGATCATGGTGTATAATCTTTTTGATGTATTGCTGTAATCGGTTTGCCAAAATTTGGTTGAGGATTTTTGCATCTATGTTCATCAGTGATATCGGCCTGTAGTTCTCCTTCTTTGTGTTGTCCTTGTCAGGTTTGGGGATCAGAGTGATGTTGGCTTCATAGAATGTGTTAGGGAGTTCTCCATCTTTCTCAATTTTCTGGAACAGTTTGAGGAGAATAGGTACAAAGAACTCACACTGCTTAACAACAAAAAAACAAACAACCCGATCAAAAAATGGGCAGAGGACATGAACAGACATTTCTCCAAAGAAGATATGAACATGGCCAATAGACACATGAAAAGATGTTCATCATCGCTAATCATCAGGGAAATGCAAATCAAAACTACACTAAGATATCACCTTACCCCCGTTAGATTGGCAAAAACATCCAAAACCAAGAACGACAAATGTTGCAGAGGTTGTGGAGAAAGAGGAACCCTCATACACTGTTGGTGGGAATGCAAACTGGTACAGCCACTATGGAAAACAGTATGGAGATTTCTCAAAAAGTTAAAAATAGAAATACCCTATGACCCAGCCATCCCATTACTGGGTATCTATCCTAAGAACCTGATATCAGATATCTCAAGAGTCCGTTGCACACCTATGTTCATCGCAGCATTATTTACAATAGCCAAGACGTGGAACCAGCCTACATGCCCAGAAACTGATGATTGGATAAAGAAGATGTGGTATATATACACAATGGAATACTACTCAGCCATAAAAAAAGACGAAAGTGGCCCATTCACAACAATGTGGATGGACCTCGAGGGCATTATGTTAAGCGAAATAAGTCAGTCAGAGAAAGACGAACTCTATGTGACTCCACTCATAGGTGGAAATTAGTATATTGAGAAGGAGATCTGATCGGTGGTTACCAGGGAAAAGGGGGGGTGGGGGGAGGGCACGGAGGGGGAAGTGGTGTTCCCACAACATGACTAACAAAAATGTACAACTGAAATTTCACAAGCTTGTAATCCGTCATAAGATTAATAAACAAACAAACAAACAAACAAACAAAGATGCTTTGGGGCCCATCTGCCCCTATGGAAAGAACGCAGCACTTTCTGCCTTGCAGCTCTAGGGCAATGTAGCACACCCAGAGCAGAAGTTCTACTTCAGCCAGATCAGGCCCGCAAAGAAACTGCGTTTCACAGGCCTTTGTAAGAGATGTTCCCGGTAGGCTGTTAGAGCACTGTGCAGAGCGAGTTGTTTCTTAGCTTCCCAAAGAGCTGGAAGCAAGATGCTTTGGGGCCCTTCTCACCCTTTGGAAAGAAGGCAGCACTTTGTGCCTTGCAGGTCTAGGGCAATGTAGCACACCCAGAGCAGAAGTTCTACTTCAGCTATATCAGACCTGCAAAGAAACTGCGTTTCACAGGCCTTTGTAAGAGATGTTCCCGGTAGGCTGTTAGAGCACTGTGCAGAGCGAGTTGTTTCTCAGCTTCCCAAACAGCCGGAAGCAAGATGCTTTTGGGCCCTTCTCACCCTTTGGAAAGCAGGCAGCACTTTGTGCCTTGCAGCTCAAGGGCAATGTAGCACACCCAGAGCAGATGTTCTACTTCTCCCAGGTCAGGCCTGAAAAGAAACTGCGTTTCACAGGCCTTTGTAAGAGATGTTCCCTGTAGGCTGTTAGAGCACTGTGCAGAGCGAGTTGTTTCTTAGCTTCCCAAAGAGCTGGAAGCAAGATGCTTTAGGGGCCATCTGCCCTTAAGGAAAGAAGGCAGCACTTTGTGCCTTGCATCTCTAGGGCAATGTAGCACACCCAGAGCAGATGTTCTACTTCTGCCAGGTCAGGCCTGCAAAGACACTTCGTTTCACAGGCCCTTGTAGGAGATGTTCCCGGTAGGCTGTAAGAGCACTGTGCAGAGCGACTAGTTTCTTAGCTTCCCAGAGAGCTGGCAGCAAGATGCTTTGGGGCCCATCTGCCCCTATGGAAAGAACGCAGCACTTTGTGCCTTGCAGCTCTAGGGCAATGCAGCACACCCCGAGCAGAAGTTCTACTTCAGCCAGATCAGGCCCGCAAAGAAACTGCGTTTCACAGGCCTTTGTAAGAGATGTTCCCGGTAGGCTGTTAGAGCACTGTGCAGAGCGAGTTGTTTCTTAGCTTCCCAAAGAGCTGGAAGGAAGATACTTTAGGGGCCATCTGCCCTTAAGGAAAGAAGGCAGCACTTTGTGCCTTGCAGCTCTAGGGCAATGTAGCACACCCCGAGCAGAAGTTCTACTTCAGCCAGATCAGGCCCGCAAATAAACTTCGTTTCTCAGGCCTTTGTAAGAGATGTTCCCGGTAGGCTGTAAGAGCACTGTGCAGAGCGAGTTGTTTCTCAGCTTCCCAAACAGCCGGAAGCAAGATGCCTTGGGGCCCTTCTCACCCTTTGAAAAGAAGGCAGCACTTTGTGCCTTGCATCTCTAGGGCAATGTAGCACACCCAGAGCAGAAGTTCTACTTCAGCCAGATCATGCCCGCAAAGAAACTGCGTTTCACAGGCCTTTGTAAGAGATGTTCCCGGTAGGCTGTTAGAGCAATGTGCAGAGCGAGTTGTTTCTTAGATTCCCAACGAGCTGGAAGCAAGATGCTTTAGGGGCCATCTGCCCTTAAGGAAAGAAGGCAGCACTTTGTGCCTTGCAGCTCTAGGGCAATGTAGCACACCCAGAGCAGATGTTCTACTTCTCCCAGGTCAGGCCTGAAAATAAACTGCGTTTCACAGGCCTTTGTAAGAGATGTTCCCTGTAGGCTGTTAGAGCACTGTGCAGAGCGAGTTGTTTCTTAGCTTCCCAAAGAGCTGTAAGCAAGATGCTTTAGGGGCCATCTGCCCTTAAGGAAAGAAGGCAGCACTTTGTGCCTTGCATCTCTAGGGCAATGTAGCACACCCAGAGCAGATGTTCTACTTCAGCCGTATCAGGCCTGCAAAGAAACTGCATTTCACAGGCCTTTGTAAGAGATGTTCCCGGTAGGCTGTTAGAGCACTGTGCAGAGGGACTTGCTTCTTAGCTTCCCAAAGAGCTGGAAGCAAAATGCTTTGCGACTCATCTGCCCCTTTGGAAAGAAGGCAACACTTTGTGTCTTGCAGGTCTAGGGCAATGTAGCACACCCAGAGCAGATGTTCTACTTCTTCAAGGTCAGTCCTGCAAAGAAACTTCGTTTCACAGTCCTTTGTAAGAGATGTTCCCAGTAGTCTGTTAGAGCACTGTGCAGAGCGAGTTGTTTCTCAGCTTCCCAAACAGCCGGAAGCAAGATGCTTTTGGGCCCTTCTCACCCTTTGGAAAGAAGGCAGCACTTTGTGCCTTGCAGCTCTAGGGCAATGTAGCACACCCACAGCAGAAGTTCTACTTCAGCCAGATCAGGCCCGCAAAGAAACTGCGTTTCACAGGCCTTTGTAAGAGATGTTCCCGGTAGGCTGTTAGAGCACTGTGCAGAGCGAGTTATTTCTTAGCTTCCCAAAGAGCTGGAAGCAAGATACTTTAGGGGCCATCTGCCCTTAAGGAAAGAAGGCAGCACTTTGTGCCTTGCAGCTCTAGGGCAATGTAGCACACCCCGAGCAGAAGTTCTACTTCAGCCAGATCTGGCCTGCAAAGAAACTGCGTTTCACAGGCCTTTGTAAGAGATGTTCCCGGTAGGCTGTTAGAGCACTGTGCAGAGCGAGTTGTTTCTCAGCTTCCCAAACAGCCGGAAGCAAGATGCCTTGGGGCCCTTCTCACCCTTTGGAAAGAAGGCAGCACTTTGTGCCTTGCAGCTCTAGGGGAATGTAGCTCACCCAGAGCAGATGTTCTACTTCAGCCGTATCAGGCCTGCAAAGAAACTGCGTTTCACAGGCCTTTGTAAGAGATGTTCCCGGTAGGCTGTAAGAGCACTGTGCAGAGGGACTTGTTTCTTAGCTTCCCAAAGAGTTGGAAGCAAAATGCTTTGCGACTCATCTGCCCCTTTGGAAAGAAGGCAACACTTTGTGTCTTGCAGGTCTAGGGCAATGTAGCACACCCAGAGCAGATGTTCTACTTCTTCAAGGTCAGTCCTGCAAAGAAACTTCGTTTCACAGTCCTTTGTAAGAGATGTTCCCAGTAGGCTGTTAGAGCACTGTGCAGAGCGAGTTGTTTCTCAGCTTCCCAAACAGCCGGAAGCAAGATGCTTTTGGGCCCTTCTCACCCTTTGGAAAGAAGGCAGCACTTTGTGCCTTGCAGCTCTAGGGCAATGTAGCACACCCACAGCAGAAGTTCTACTTCAGCCAGATCAGGCCCGCAAAGAAACTGCATTTCACAGGCCTTTGTAAGAGATGTTCCCGGTAGGCTGTTAGAGCACTGTGCAGAGCGAGTTGTTTCTTAGCTTCCCAAAGAGCTGGAAGCAAGATACTTTAGGGGCCATCTGCCCTTAAGGAAAGAAGGCAGCACTTTGTGCCTTGCAGCTCTAGGGCAATGTAGCACACCCCGAGCAGAAGTTCTACTTCAGCCAGATCTGGCCTGCAAAGAAACTGCGTTTCACAGGCCTTTGTAAGAGATGTTCCCGGTAGGCTGTTAGAGCACTGTGCAGAGCGAGTTGTTTCTCAGCTTCCCAAACAGCCGGAAGCAAGATGCCTTGGGGCCCTTCTCAGCCTTTGGAAAGAAGGCAGCACTTTGTGCCTTGCAGCTCTAGGGCAATGTAGCACACCCAGAGCAGAAGTTCTACTTCAGCTAGATCAGACCTGCAAAGAAACTGCGTTTCACAGGCCTTTGTAAGAGATGTTCCCGGTAGGCTGTTAGAGCACTGTGCAGAGCGAGTTGTTTCTTAGCTTCCCAAAGAGCTGGAAGCAAGTTGCTTTACGGACCATCAGCCCTTAAGGAAAGAAGGCAGCACTTTGTGCCTTGCAGCTCAAGGGCAATGTAGCACACCCAGAGCAGATGTTCTACTTCTCCCAGGTCAGGCCTGAAAAGAAACTGCGTTTCACAGGCCTTTGTAAGAGATGTTCTCTGTAGGCTGTTAGAGCACTGTGCAGAGCGACTTGTTTCTTAGCTTCCCAAATAGCTGGAAGCAAGATGCTTTGGGGCCCTTCTCACCCTTTGGAAAGAAGGCAGCACTTTGTGCCTTGCAGCTCTAGGGCAATGTAGCACACCCCGAGCAGAAGTTCTACTTCAGCCAGATCTGGCCTGCAAAGAAACTGCGTTTCACAGGCCTTTGTAAGAGATGTTCCCGGTAGGCTGTTAGAGCACTGTGCAGAGCGAGTTGTTTCTCAGCTTCCCAAACAGCCGGAAGCAAGATGCCTTGGGGCCCTTCTCACCCTTTGGAAAGAAGGCAGCACTTTGTGCCTTGCAGCTCTAGGGCAATGTAGCACACCCACAGTAGAAGTTCTACTTAAGCCAGATCTGGCCCGCAAAGAAACTGCGTTTCACAGGCCTTTGTAAGAGATGTTCCCGGTAGGCTGTTAGAGCACTGTGCAGAGCGAGTTGTTTCTTAGCTTCCCAAGGAGCTGGAAGCAAGATGCTTTAGGGGCCATATGCCCTTAAGGAAAGAAGGCAGCACTTTGTGCCTTGCATCTCTAGGGCAATGTAGCACACCCAGAGCAGATGTTCTACTTCTGCCAGGTCAGGCCTGCAAAGAAACTTCGTTTCACAGGCCTTTGTAAGAGATGTTCCCGGTATTCTGTTAGAGCACTGTGCAGAGCGAGTTGTTTCTTAGCTTCCCAAAGAGCTGGAAGCAAGATTCTTTGGGGCCCGTTAATTTTATACCCTGCTACTTTGCTGTAGTTGTTGATTATTTCTAATAGTTTTTCTGTGGATTCTTTGGGGTTTTCTATGTATAAGATCATGTCGTCTGATAACAACGCGAGTTTTACTTCTTCGTTACCTATTTGGATTCCTTTCATTTTGTTTTCCTGCCGAATTGCTCTGGCCAGCACCTCCAGTACTATGTTGAATAGGAGTGGTGGAAGTGGGCACCCTTGTCTTGTTCCTGTCCTCAGAGGGCTGGCTTTCAGCTTTTGTCCATTGAGTATGATGTTGGCTGTGGGTCTATCATATATGGCCTTTATTATGTTGAGGTACTTTCCTTCTATACCCGTTTTACTGAGGGTTTTTATCATAAATGGGTGTTGGATCTTGTCGAATGCTTTCTCTGCGTCTATTGAGATGATCATGTGGTTTTTGTTTTTCATTTTGTTGATGTAGTGTATCACGTTGATTGACTTGCGGGTGTTGAACCATCCCTGTGTCCCTGGTATAAATCCCACTTGATCATGGTGTATAATCTTTTTGATGTATTGCTGTAATCGGTTTGCCAAAATTTGGTTGAGGATTTTTGCATCTATGTTCATCACTGATATCGGCCTGTAGTTCTCCTTCTTTGTGTTGTCCTTGTCAGGTTTGGGGATCAGAGTGATGTTGGCTTCATAGAATGTGTTAGGGAGTTCTCCATCTTTCTCAATTTTCTGGAACAGTTTGAGGAGAATAGGTACAAAGAACTCACACTGCTTAACAACAAAAAAACAAACAACCCGATCAAAAAATGGGCAGAGGACATGAACAGACATTTCTCCAAAGAAGATATGAACATGGCCAATAGACACATGAAAAGATGTTCATCATCGCTAATCATCAGGGAAATGCAAATCAAAACTACACTAAGATATCACCTTACCCCCGTTAGATTGGCAAAAACATCCAAAACCAAGAACGACAAATGTTGCAGAGGTTGTGGAGAAAGAGGAACCCTCATACACTGTTGGTGGGAATGCAAACTGGTACAGCCACTATGGAAAACAGTATGGAGATTTCTCAAAAAGTTAAAAATAGAAATACCCTATGACCCAGCCATCCCATTACTGGGTATCTATCCTAAGAACCTGATATCAGATATCTCAAGAGTCCGTTGCACCCCTATGTTCATCGCAGCATTATTTACAATAGCCAAGACGTGGAACCAGCCTACATGCCCAGAAACTGATGATTGGATAAAGAAGATGTGGTATATATACACAATGGAATACTACTCAGCCATAAAAAAAGACGAAAGTGGCCCCTTCACAACAATGTGGATGGACCTCGAGGGCATTATGTTAAGCGAAATAAGTCAGTCAGAGAAAGACGAACTCTATATGACTCCACTCATAGGTGGAAATTAGTATATTGAGAAGGAGATCTGATCGGTGGTTACCAGGGGAAAGGGGGGGTGGGGCGAGGGCACGGAGGGGGAAGTGGTGTTCCCACAACATGACTAACAAAAATGTACAACTGAAATTTCACAAGCTTGTAATCCATCATAACATTAATAAACAAACAAACAAAAAAAAAACATGCTTTGGGGCCCATCTGCCCCTATGGAAAGAACGCAGCACTTTCTGCCTTGCAGCTCTAGGGCAATGTAGCACACCCAGAGCAGAAGTTCTACTTCAGCCAGATCAGGCCCGCAAAGAAACTGCGTTTCACAGGCCTTTGTAAGAGATGTTCCCGGTAGGCTGTTAGAGCACTGTGCAGAGCGAGTTGTTTCTTAGCTTCCCAACGAGCTGGAAGCAAGATGCTTTAGGGGCCATCTGCCCTTAAGGAAACAAGGCAGCACTTTGTGCCTTGCAGCTCTAGGGCAATGTAGCACACCCAGAGCAGATGTTCTACTTCTGCCAGGTCAGGCCTGCAAAGAAACTGCGTTTCACAGGCCGTTGTAAGAGATGTTGCCGGTAGGCTGTAAGAGCACTGTGCAGAGCGACTTGTTTCTTAGCTTCCCAGAGAGCTGGAAGCAAGATGCTTTGGGGCCCTTCTCACCCTTTGGAAAGAAGGCAGCACATTGTGCCTTGCAGCTCTAGGGCAATGTAGCACACCCAAAGCAGAAGTTCTACTTCAGCCAAATCAGACCTGCAAAGAAACTGCGTTTCACAGGCCTTTGTAAGAGATGTTCCCTGTAGGCTGTTAGAGCACTGTGCAGAGCGAGTTGTTTCTTAGCTTCCCAAGGAGCTGGAAGCAAGATGCTTTAGGGGCCATCTGCCCTTAAGGAAAGAAGGCAGCACTTTGTGCCTTGCATCTCTAGGGCAATGTAGCACACCCAGAGCAGTTGTTCTACTTCTGCCAGGTCAGGCCTGCAAAGAAACTTCGTTTCACAGGCCTTTGTAAGAGATGTTCCCGGTATTCTGTTAGAGCACTGTGCAGAGCGAGTTGTTTCTTAGCTTCCCAAAGAGCTGGAAGCAAGATGCTTTGGGGCCCGTTAATTTTATACCATGCTACTTTGCTGTAGTTGTTGATTATTTCTAATAGTTTTTCTGTGGATTCTTTGGGGTTTTCTATGTATAAGATCATGTCGTCTGCAAACAACGCGAGTTTTACTTCTTCGTTACCTATTTGGATTCCTTTCATTTTTTTTTCCTGCCGAATTGCTCTGGCCAGCACCTTCAGTACTATGTTGAATAGGAGTGGTGAAAGTGGGCACCCTTGTCTTGTTCCTGTCCTCAGAGGGATGGCTTTCAGCTTTTGTCCATTGAGTATGATGTTGGCTGTGGGTCTATCATATATGGCCTTTATTATGTTGAGGTACTTTCCTTCTATACCCGTTTTACTGAGGGTTTTTATCATAAATGGGTGTTGGATCTTGTCGAATGCTTTCTCTGCATCTATTGAGATGATCATGTGGTTTTTGTTTTTCATTTTGTTGATGTAGTGTATCACGTTGATTGACTTGCGGGTGTTGAACCATCCCTGTGTCCCTGGTATAAATCCCACTTGATCATGGTGTATAATCTTTTTGATGTATTGCTGTAATCGGTTTGCCAAAATTTGGTTGAGGATTTTTGCATCTATGTTCATCAGTGATATCGGCCTGTAGTTCTCCTTCTTTGTGTTGTCCTTGTCAGGTTTGGGGATCAGAGTGATGTTGGCTTCATAGAATGTGTTAGGGAGTTCTCCATCTTTCTCAATTTTCTGGAACAGTTTGAGGAGAATAGGTACAAAGAACTCACACTGCTTAACAACAAAAAAACAAACAACCCGATCAAAAAATGGGCAGAGGACATGAACAGACATTTCTCCAAAGAAGATATGAACATGGCCAATAGACACATGAAAAGATGTTCATCATCGCTAATCATCAGGGAAATGCAAATCAAAACTACACTAAGATATCACCTTACCCCCGTTAGATTGGCAAAAACATCCAAAACCAAGAACGACAAATGTTGCAGAGGTTGTGGAGAAAGAGGAACACTCATACACTGTTGGTGGGAATGCAAACTGGTACAGCCACTATGGAAAACAGTATGGAGATTTCTCAAAAAGTTAAAAATAGAAATACCCTATGACCCAGCCATCCCATTACTGGGTATCTATCCTAAGAACCTGATATCAGATATCTCAAGAGTCCGTTGCACCCCTATGTTCATCGCAGCATTATTTACAATAGCCAAGACGTGGAACCAGCCTACATGCCCAGAAACTGATGATTGGATAAAGAAGATGTGGTATATATACACAATGGAATACTACTCAGCCATAAAAAAAGACGAAAGTGGCCCATTCACAACAATGTGGATGGACCTCGAGGGCATTATGTTAAGCGAAATAAGTCAGTCAGAGAAAGACGAACTCTATATGACTCCACTCATAGGTGAAAATTAGTATATTGAGAAGGAGATCTGATCGGTGGTTACCACGGAAAAGGGGGGGAGGGGGGAGGGCACGGAGGGGGAAGTGGTGTTCCCACAACATGACTAACAAAAATGTACAACTGAAATTTCACAAGCTTGTAATCCGTCATAAGATTAATAAACAAACAAACAAACAAAAAAAAAAGATGCTTTGGGGCCCATCTGCCCCTATGGAAAGAACGCAGCACTTTCTGCCTTGCAGCTCTAGGGCAATGTAGCACACCCAGAGCAGAAGTTCTACTTCAGCCAGATCAGGCCCGCAAAGAAACTGCGTTTCACAGGCCTTTGTAAGAGATGTTCCCGGTAGGCTGTTAGAGCACTGTGCAGAGCGACTTGTTTCTTAGCTTCCCAAAGAGCTGGAAGCAAGATGCTTTGGGGCCCTTCTCACCCTTTGGAAAAAAGGCAGCACTTTGTGCCTTGCAGCTCTAGGGCAATGTAGCACACCCAGAGCAGAAGTTCTACTTCAGCCAGATCAGGCCCGCAAAGAAACTGCGTTTCACAGGCCTTTGTAAGAGATGTTCCCGGTAGGCTGTTAGAGCACTGTGCAGAGCGAGTTGTTTCTCAGATTCCCAACGAGCTGGAAGCAAGATGCTTTAGGGGCCATCTGCCCTTAAGGAAAGAAGGCAGCACTTTGTGCCTTGCAGCTCTAGGGCAATGTAGCACACCCAGAGCAGATGTTCTACTTCTGCCAGGTCAGGACTGCAAAGAAACTTCGTTTCACAGGCCTTTGTAAGAGATGTTGCCGGTAGGCTGTAAGAGCACTGTGCAGAGCGACTTATTTCTTAGCTTCCCAGAGAGCTGGAAGCAAGATGCTTTGGGGCCCTTCTCACCCTTTGGATAGAAGGCAGCACTTTGTGCCTTGCAGCTCTAGGGCAATGTAGCACACCCAGAGCAGAAGTTCTACTTCAGCTAGATCAGACCTGCAAAGAAACTGCGTTTCACAGGCCTTTGTAAGAGATGTTCCCTGTAGGCTGTTAGAGCACTGTGCAGAGCGAGTTGTTTCTTAGCTTCCCAAAGAGCTGGAAGCAAGATGCTTTAGGGGCCATCTGCCCTTAAGGAAAGAAGGCAGCACTTTGTGCCTTGCAGCTCTAGGGCAATGCAGCACACCCCGAACAGAAGTTCTACTTCAGCCAGATCAGGACCGCAAAGAAACTGCGTTTCACAGGCCTTTGTAAGAGATGTTCCCTGTAGGCTGTTAGAGCACTGTGCAGAGCGAGTTGTTTCTTAGATTCCCAACGAGCCGGAAGCAAGATGCTTTAAGGGCCATCTGCCCTTAAGGAAAGAAGGCAGCACTTTGTGCCTTGCAGCTCTAGGGCAATGTAGCACACCCAGAGCAGAAGTTCTACTTCAGCTAGATCAGACCTGCAAAGAAACTGCGTTTCACAGGCCTTTGTAAGAGATGTTCCCTGTAGGCTGTTAGAGCACTGTGCAGAGCGACTTATTTCTTAGCTTCCCAGAGAGCTGGAAGCAAGATGCTTTGGGGCCCTTCTCACCCTTTGGAAAGAAGGCAGCACTTTGTGCCTTGCAGCTCTAGGGCAATGTAGCACACCCCGAGCAGAAGTTCTACTTCAGCCAGATCTGGCATGCAAAGAAACTGCGTTTCACAGGCCTTTGTAACAGATGTTCCCGGTAGGCTGTTAGAGCACTGTGCAGAGCGAGTTGTTTCTTAGCTTCCCAGAGAGCCGGAAGCAAGATGCTTTGGGGCCCGTTAATTTTATACCCTGCTACTTTGCTGTAGTTGTTGATTATTTCTAATAGTTTTTCTGTGGATTCTTTGGGGTTTTCTATGTATAAGATCATGTCATCTGCAAACAACGCGAGTTTTACTTCTTCGTTACCGATTTGGATTCCTTTCACTTTTTTTTCCTGCCGAATTGCTCTGGCCAGCACCTCCAGTACTATGTTGAATAGGAGTGGTGAAAGTGGGCACCCTTGTCTTGTTCCTGTCCTCAGAGGGATGGCTTTCAGCTTTTGTCCATTGAGTATGATGTTGGCTGTGGGTCTATCATATATGGCCTTTATTATGTTGAGGTACTTTCCTTCTATACCCGTTTTACTGAGGGTTTTTATCATAAATGGGTGTTGGATCTTGTCGAATGCTTTCTCTGCGTCTATTGAGATGATCATGTGGTTTTTGTTTTTCATTTTGTTGATGTAGTGTATCACGTTGATTGACTTGCGGGTGTTGAACCATCCCTGTGTCCCTGGTATAAATCCCACTTGATCATGGTGTATAATCTTTTTGATGTATTGCTGTAATCGGTTTGCCAAAATTTGGTTGAGGATTTTTGCATCTATGTTCATCAGTGATATCGGCCTGTAGTTCTCCTTCTTTGTCTTGTCCTTGTCAGGTTTGGGGATCAGAGTGATGTTGGCTTCATAGAATGTGTTAGGGAGTTCTCCATCTTTCTCAATTTTCTGGAACAGTTTGAGGAGAATAGGTACAAAGAACTCACACTGCTTAACAACAAAAAAACAAACAACCCGATCAAAAAATGGGCAGAGGACATGAACAGACATTTCTCCAAAGAAGATATGAACATGGCCAATAGACACATGAAAAGATGTTCATCATCGCTAATCATCAGGGAAATGCAAATCAAAACTACACTAAGATATCACCTTACCCCCGTTAGATTGGCAAAAACATCCAAAACCAAGAACGACAAATGTTGAAGAGGTTGTGGAGAAAGAGGAACCCTCATACACTGTTGGTGAGAATGCAAACTGGTACAGCCACTATGGAAAACAGTATGGAGATTTCTCAAAAAGTTAAAAATAGAAATACCCTATGACCCAGCCATCCCATTACTGGGTATCTATCCTAAGAACCTGATATCAGATATCTCAAGAGTCCGTTGCACCCCTATGTTCATCGCAGCATTATTTACAATAGCCAGGACGTGGAACCAGCCTACATGCCCAGAAACTGATGATTGGATAAAGAAGATGTGGTATATATACACAATGGAATACTACTCAGCCATAAAAAAAGACGAAAGTGGCCCATTCACAACAGTGTGGATGGACCTCGAGGGCATTATGTTAAGCGAAATAAGTCAGTCAGAGAAAGACGAACTCTATATGACTCCACTCATAGGTGGAAATTAGTATATTGAGAAGGAGATCTGATCGGTGGTTACCAGGGAAAAGGGGGGGTGGGGGGAGGGCACGGAGGGGGAAGTGGTGTTCCCACAACATGACTAACAAAAATGTACAACTGAAATTTCACAAGCTTGTAATCCGTCATAAGATTAATAAACAAACAAACAAACAAACAAAAAAAGATGCTTTGGGGCCCATCTGCCCCTATGGAAAGAACGCAGCACTTTCTGCCTTGCAGCTCTAGGGCAATGCAGCACACCCAGAGCAGAAGTTCTACTTCAGCCAGATCAGGCCCGCAAAGAAACTGCGTTTCAGAGGCCTTTGTAAGAGATGTTCCCGGTAGGCTGTTAGAGCACTGTGCAGAGCGAGTTGTTTCTTAGCTTCCCAAAGAGCTGGAAGCAAAATGCTTTGAGACTCATCTGCCCCTTTGGAAAGAAGGCAGCACTTTGTGTCTTGCAGGTCTAGGGCAATGTAGCACACCCAGAGCAGATGTTCTACTTCTTCCAGGTCAGTCCTGCAAAGAAACTGCGTTTCACAGGCCTTTGTAAGAGATGTTCCCGGTAGGCTGTTAGAGCACTGTGCAGAGCGAGTTGTTTCTTAGCTTCCCAAAGAGCTGGAAGCAAGATGCTTTGGGGCCCTTCTCACCCTTTGGAAAGAAGGCAGCACTTTGTGCCTTGCAGCTCTAGGGCAATGTAGCACACCCAGAGCAGAAGTTCTACTTCAGCTAGATCAGACCTGCAAAGAAACTGCGTTTCACAGGCCTTTGTAAGAGATGTTCCCTGTAGGCTGTTAGAGCACTGTGCAGAGCGAGTTGTTTCTTAGCTTCCCAAAGAGCTGGAAGCAAGATGCTTTAGGGGCCATCTGCCCTTAAGGAAAGAAGGCAGCACTTTGTGCCTTGCAGCTCTAGGGCAATGTAGCACACCCAGAGCAGATGTTCTACTTCTGCCAGGTCAGGCCTGCAAAGAAACTTCGTTTCACAGGCCCTTGTAAGAGATGTTCCCGGTAGGCTGTTAGAGCACTGTGCAGAGCGACTTGTTTCTTAGCTTCCCAAAGAGCTGGAAGCAAGATGCTTTGGGGCCCTTCTCACCCTTTGGAAAGAAGGCAGCACTTTGTGCCTTGCAGCTCTAGGGCAATGTAGCACACCCCGAGCAGAAGTTCTACTTCAGCCAGATCTGGCATGCAAAGAAACTGCCTTTCACAGGCCTTTGTAACAGATGTTCCCGGTAGGCTGTTAGAGCACTGTGCAGAGCGAGTTGTTTCTTAGCTTCCCAGAGAGCCGGAAGCAAGATGCTTTGGGGCCCGTTAATTTTATACCCTGCTACTTTGCTGTAGTTGTTGATTATTTCTAATAGTTTTTCTGTGGATTCTTTGGGGTTTTCTATGTATAAGATCATGTCGTCTGCAAACAACGCGAGTTTTACTTCTTCGTTACCGATTTGGATTCCTTTCATTTTTTTTTCCTGCCGAATTGCTCTGGCCAGCACCTCCAGTACTATGTTGAATAGGAGTGGTGAAAGTGGGCACCCTTGTCTTGTTCCTGTCCTCAGAGGGATGGCTTTCAGCTTTTGTCCATTGAGTATGATGTTGGCTGTGGGTCTATCATATATGGCCTTTATTATGTTGAGGTACTTTCCTTCTATACCCGTTTTACTGAGGGTTTTTATCATAAATGGGTGTTGGATCTTGTCGAATGCTTTCTCTGCGTCTATTGAGATGATCCTGTGGTTTTTGTTTTTCATTTTGTTGATGTAGTGTATCACGTTGATTGACTTGCGGGTGTTGAACCATCCCTGTGTCCCTGGTATAAATCCCACTTGATCATGGTGTATAATCTTTTTGATGTATTGCTGTAATCGGTTTGCCAAAATTTGGTTGAGGATTTTTGCATCTATGTTCATCAGTGATATCGGCCTGTAGTTCTCCTTCTTTGTGTTGTCCTTGTCAGGTTTGGGGATCAGAGTGATGTTGGCTTCATAGAATGTGTTAGGGAGTTCTCCATCTTTCTCAATTTTCTGGAACAGTTTGAGGAGAATAGGTACAAAGAACTCACACTGCTTAACAACAAAAAAACAAACAACCCGATCAAAAAATGGGCAGAGGACATGAACAGACATTTCTCCAAAGAAGATATGAACATGGCCAATAGACACATGAAAAGATGTTCATCATCGCTAATCATCAGGGAAATGCAAATCAAAACTACACTAAGATATCACCTTACCCCCGTTAGATTGGCAAAAACATCCAAAACCAAGAACGACAAATGTTGCAGAGGTTGTGGAGAAAGAGGAACCCTCATACACTGTTGGTGGGAATGCAAACTGGTACAGCCACTATGGAAAACAGTATGGAGATTTCTCAAAAAGTTAAAAATAGAAATACCCTATGACCCAGCCATCCCATTACTGGGTATCTATCCTAAGAACCTGATATCAGATATCTCAAGAGTCCGTTGCACCCCTATGTTCATCGCAGCATTATTTACAATAGCCAAGACGTGGAACCAGCCTACATGCCCAGAAACTGATGATTGGATAAAGAAGATGTGGTATATATACACAATGGAATACTACTCAGCCATAAAAAAAGACGAAAGTGGCCCCTTCACAACAATGTGGATGGACCTCGAGGGCATTATGTTAAGCGAAATAAGTCAGTCAGAGAAAGACGAACTCTATATGACTCCACTCATAGGTGGAAATTAGTATATTGAGAAGGAGATCTGATCGGTGGTTACCAGGGAAAAGGGGGGGTGGGGGGAGGGCACGGAGGGGGAAGTGGTGTTCCCACAACATGACTAACAAAAATGTACAACTGAAATTTCACAAGCTTGTAATCCGTCATAAGATTAATAAACAAACAAACAAACAAACAAAAAAAGATGCTTTGGGGCCCATCTGCCCCTATGGAAAGAACGCAGCACTTTCTGCCTTGCAGCTCTAGGGCAATGTAGCACACCCAGAGCAGAAGTTCTACTTCAGCCAGATCAGGCCCGCAAAGAAACTGCGTTTCACAGGCCTTTGTAAGAGATGTTCCCGGTAGGCTGTTAGAGCACTGTGCAGAGCGAGTTGTTTCTTAGCTTCCCAAAGAGCTGGAAGCAAAATGCTTTGAGACTCATCTGCCCCTTTGGAAAGAAGGCAGCACTTTGTGTCTTGCAGGTCTAGGGCAATGTAGCACACCCAGAGCAGATGTTCTACTTCTGCCAGGTCAGTCCTGCAAAGAAACTGCGTTTCACAGTCCTTTGTAAGAGACGTTCCCGGTAGGCTGTTAGAGCACTGTGCAGAGCGAGTTGTTTCTTAGCTTCCCAAAGAGCCGGAAGCAAGATGCTTTGGGGCCCTTCTCACCCTTTGGAAAGAAGGCAGCACTTTGTGCCTTGCAGCTCTAGGGCAATGTAGCACACCCAGAGCAGAAGTTCTACTTCAGCCAGATCAGGCCCGCAAAGAAACTGCGTTTCACAGGCCTTTGTAAGAGATGTTCCCGGTAGGCTGTTAGAGCACTGTGCAGAGCGAGTTGTTTCTTAGATTCCCAACGAGCTGGAAGCAAGATGCTTTAGGGGCCATCTGCCCTTAAGGAAAGAAGGCAGCACTTTGTGCCTTGCAGCTCTAGGGCAATGTAGCACACCCAGAGCAGATGTTCTACTTCTGCCAGGTCAGGCCTGCAAAGAAACTTCGTTTCACAGGCCTTTGTAAGAGATGTTCCCGGTAGGCTGTTAGAGCACTGTGCAGAGCGACTTGTTTCTTAGCTTCCCAAAGAGCTGGAAGCAAGATGCTTTGGGGCCCTTCTCACCCTTTGGAAAGAAGGCAGCACTTTGTGCCTTGCAGCTCTAGGGCAATGTAGCACACCCCGAGCAGAAGTTCTACTTCAGCCAGATCTGGCATGCAAAGAAACTGCCTTTCACAGGCCTTTGTAACAGATGTTCCCGGTAGGCTGTTAGAGCACTGTGCAGAGCGAGTTGTTTCTTAGCTTCCCAGAGAGCCGGAAGCAAGATGCTTTGGGGCCCGTTAATTTTATACCCTGCTACTTTGCTGTAGTTGTTGATTATTTCTAATAGTTTTTCTGTGGATTCTTTGGGGTTTTCTATGTATAAGATCATGTCGTCTGCAAACAACGCGAGTTTTACTTCTTCGTTACCGATTTGGATTCCTTTCATTTTTTTTTCCTGCCGAATTGCTCTGGCCAGCACCTCCAGTACTATGTTGAATAGGAGTGGTGAAAGTGGGCACCCTTGTCTTGTTCCTGTCCTCAGAGGGATGGCTTTCAGCTTTTGTCCATTGAGTATGATGTTGGCTGTGGGTCTATCATATATGGCCTTTATTATGTTGAGGTACTTTCCTTCTATACCCGTTTTACTGAGGGTTTTTATCATAAATGGGTGTTGGATCTTGTCGAATGCTTTCTCTGCGTCTATTGAGATGATCCTGTGGTTTTTGTTTTTCATTTTGTTGATGTAGTGTATCACGTTGATTGACTTGCGGGTGTTGAACCATCCCTGTGTCCCTGGTATAAATCCCACTTGATCATGGTGTATAATCTTTTTGATGTATTGCTGTAATCGGTTTGCCAAAATTTGGTTGAGGATTTTTGCATCTATGTTCATCAGTGATATCGGCCTGTAGTTCTCCTTCTTTGTGTTGTCCTTGTCAGGTTTGGGGATCAGAGTGATGTTGGCTTCATAGAATGTGTTAGGGAGTTCTCCATCTTTCTCAATTTTCTGGAACAGTTTGAGGAGAATAGGTACAAAGAACTCACACTGCTTAACAACAAAAAAACAAACAACCCGATCAAAAAATGGGCAGAGGACATGAACAGACATTTCTCCAAAGAAGATATGAACATGGCCAATAGACACATGAAAAGATGTTCATCATCGCTAATCATCAGGGAAATGCAAATCAAAACTACACTAAGATATCACCTTACCCCCGTTAGATTGGCAAAAACATCCAAAACCAAGAACGACAAATGTTGCAGAGGTTGTGGAGAAAGAGGAACCCTCATACACTGTTGGTGGGAATGCAAACTGGTACAGCCACTATGGAAAACAGTATGGAGATTTCTCAAAAAGTTAAAAATAGAAATACCCTATGACCCAGCCATCCCATTACTGGGTATCTATCCTAAGAACCTGATATCAGATATCTCAAGAGTCCGTTGCACCCCTATGTTCATCGCAGCATTATTTACAATAGCCAAGACGTGGAACCAGCCTACATGCCCAGAAACTGATGATTGGATAAAGAAGATGTGGTATATATACACAATGGAATACTACTCAGCCATAAAAAAAGACGAAAGTGGCCCCTTCACAACAATGTGGATGGACCTCGAGGGCATTATGTTAAGCGAAATAAGTCAGTCAGAGAAAGACGAACTCTATATGACTCCACTCATAGGTGGAAATTAGTATATTGAGAAGGAGATCTGATCGGTGGTTACCAGGGAAAAGGGGGGGTGGGGGGAGGGCACGGAGGGGGAAGTGGTGTTCCCACAACATGACTAACAAAAATGTACAACTGAAATTTCACAAGCTTGTAATCCGTCATAAGATTAATAAACAAACAAACAAACAAACAAAAAAAGATGCTTTGGGGCCCATCTGCCCCTATGGAAAGAACGCAGCACTTTCTGCCTTGCAGCTCTAGGGCAATGTAGCACACCCAGAGCAGAAGTTCTACTTCAGCCAGATCAGGCCCGCAAAGAAACTGCGTTTCACAGGCCTTTGTAAGAGATGTTCCCGGTAGGCTGTTAGAGCACTGTGCAGAGCGAGTTGTTTCTTAGCTTCCCAAAGAGCTGGAAGCAAAATGCTTTGAGACTCATCTGCCCCTTTGGAAAGAAGGCAGCACTTTGTGCCTTGCAGGTCTAGGGCAATGTAGCACACCCAGAGCAGAAGTTCTACTTCAGCTAGATCAGACCTGCAAAGAAACTGCGTTTCACAGGCCTTTGTAAGAGATGTTCCCGGTAGGCTGTTAGAGCACTGTGCAGAGCGAGTTGTTTCTCAGCTTCCCAAACAGCCGGAAGCAAGATGCTTTTGGGCCCTTCTCACCCTTTGGAAAGAAGGCAGCACTTTGTGCCTTGCAGCTCTAGGGCAATGTAGCACACCCAGAGCAGAAGTTCTACTTCAGCTAGATCAGACCTGCAAAGAAACTGCGTTTCACAGGCCTTTGTAAGAGATGTTCCCGGTAGGCTGTTAGAGCACTGTGCAGAGCGACTTATTTCTTAGCTTCCCAGAGAGCTGGAAGCAAGATGCTTTGGGGCCCTTCTCACCCTTTGGAAAGAAGGCAGCACTTTGTGCCTTGCAGCTCTAGGGCAATGTAGCACACCCCGAGCAGAAGTTCTACTTCAGCCAGATCTGGCATGCAAAGAAACTGCGTTTCACAGGCCTTTGTAAGAGATGTTCCCGGTAGGCTGTTAGAGCACTGTGCAGAGCGAGTTGTTTCTTAGCTTCCCAGAGAGCCGGAAGCAAGATGCTTTGGGGCCCGTTAATTTTATACCCTGCTACTTTGCTGTAGTTGTTGATTATTTCTAATAGTTTTTCTGTGGATTCTTTGGGGTTTTCTATGTATAAGATCATGTCATCTGCAAACAACGCGAGTTTTACTTCTTCGTTACCGATTTGGATTCCTTTCATTTTTTTTTCCTGCCGAATTGCTCTGGCCAGCACCTCCAGTACTATGTTGAATAGGAGTGGTGAAAGTGGGCACCCTTGTCTTGTTCCTGTCCTCAGAGGGATGGCTTTCAGCTTTTGTCCATTGAGTATGATGTTGGCTGTGGGTCTATCATATATGGCCTTTATTATGTTGAGGTACTTTCCTTCTATACCCGTTTTACTGAGGGTTTTTATCATAAATGGGTGTTGGATCTTGTCGAATGCTTTCTCTGCGTCTATTGAGATGATCATGTGGTTTTTGTTTTTCATTTTGTTGATGTAGTGTATCACGTTGATTGACTTGCGGGTGTTGAACCATCCCTGTGTCCCTGGTATAAATCCCACTTGATCATGGTGTATAATCTTTTTGATGTATTGCTGTAATCGGTTTGCCAAAATTTGGTTGAGGATTTTTGCATCTATGTTCATCAGTGATATCGGCCTGTAGTTCTCCTTCTTTGTGTTGTCCTTGTCAGGTTTGGGGATCAGAGTGATGTTGGCTTCATAGAATGTGTTAGGGAGTTCTCCATCTTTCTCAATTTTCTGGAACAGTTTGAGGAGAATAGGTACAAAGAACTCACACTGCTTAACAACAAAAAAACAAACAACCCGATCAAAAAATGGGCAGAGGACATGAACAGACATTTCTCCAAAGAAGATATGAACATGGCCAATAGACACATGAAAAGATGTTCATCATCGCTAATCATCAGGGAAATGCAAATCAAAACTACACTAAGATATCACCTTACCCCCGTTAGATTGGCAAAAACATCCAAAACCAAGAACGACAAATGTTGCAGAGGTTGTGGAGAAAGAGGAACCCTCATACACTGTTGGTGGGAATGCAAACTGGTACAGCTACTATGGAAAACAGTATGGAGATTTCTCAAAAAGTTAAAAATAGAAATACCCTATGACCCAGCCATCCCATTACTGGGTATCTATCCTAAGAACCTGATATCAGATATCTCAAGAGTCCGTTGCACCCCTATGTTCATCGCAGCATTATTTACAATAGCCAAGACGTGGAACCAGCCTACATGCCCAGAAACTGATGATTGGATAAAGAAGATGTGGTATATATACACAATGGAATACTACTCAGCCATAAAAAAGACGACATTGGCCCCTTCACAACAGTGTGGATGGACCTCGAGGGCATTATGTTAAGCGAAATAAGTCAGTCAGAGAAAGACGAACTCTATATGACTCCACTCATAGGTGGAAATTAGTATATTGAGAAGGAGATCTGATCGGTGGTTACCAGGGAAAAGGGGGGGTGGGGGGAGGGCACGGAGGGGGAAGTGGTGTTCCCACAACATGACTAACAAAAATGTACAACTGAAATTTCACAAGCTTGTAATCCGTCATAAGATTAATAAACAAACAAACAAACAAACAAAAAAAGATGCTTTGGGGCCCATCTGCCCCTATGGAAAGAACGCAGCACTTTCTGCCTTGCAGCTCTAGGGCAATGTAGCACACCCAGAGCAGAAGTTCTACTTCAGCCAGATCAGGCCCGCAAAGAAACTGCGTTTCACAGGCCTTTGTAAGAGATGTTCCCGGTAGGCTGTTAGAGCACTGTGCAGAGCGAGTTGTTTCTTAGCTTCCCAAAGAGCTGGAAGCAAAATGCTTTGAGACTCATCTGCCCCTTTGGAAAGAAGGCAGCACTTTGTGTCTTGCAGGTCTAGGGCAATGTAGCACACCCAGAGCAGATGTTCTACTTCTGCCAGGTCAGTCCTGCAAAGAAACTGCGTTTCACAGTCCTTTGTAAGAGACGTTCCCGGTAGGCTGTTAGAGCACTGTGCAGAGCGAGTTGTTTCTTAGCTTCCCAAAGAGCCGGAAGCAAGATGCTTTGGGGCCCTTCTCACCCTTTGGAAAGAAGGCAGCACTTTGTGCCTTGCAGCTCTAGGGCAATGTAGCACACCCAGAGCAGAAGTTCTACTTCAGCCAGATCAGGCCCGCAAAGAAACTGCGTTTCACAGGCCTTTGTAAGAGATGTTCCCGGTAGGCTGTTAGAGCACTGTGCAGAGCGAGTTGTTTCTTAGATTCCCAACGAGCTGGAAGCAAGATGCTTTAGGGGCCATCTGCCCTTAAGGAAAGAAGGCAGCACTTTGTGCCTTGCAGCTCTAGGGCAATGTAGCACACCCAGAGCAGATGTTCTACTTCTGCCAGGTCAGGCCTGCAAAGAAACTTCGTTTCACAGGCCCTTGTAGGAGATGTTCCCGGTAGGCTGTAAGAGCACTGTGCAGAGCGACTAGTTTCTTAGCTTCCCAGAGAGCTGGCAGCAAGATGCTTTGGGGCCCATCTGCCCCTATGGAAAGAACGCAGCACTTTGTGCCTTGCAGCTCTAGGGCAATGCAGCACACCCCGAGCAGAAGTTCTACTTCAGCCAGATCAGGCCCGCAAAGAAACTGCGTTTCACAGGCCTTTGTAAGAGATGTTCCCGGTAGGCTGTTAGAGCACTGTGCAGAGCGAGTTGTTTCTTAGCTTCCCAAAGAGCTGGAAGGAAGATACTTTAGGGGCCATCTGCCCTTAAGGAAAGAAGGCAGCACTTTGTGCCTTGCAGCTCTAGGGCAATGTAGCACACCCCGAGCAGAAGTTCTACTTCAGCCAGATCAGGCCCGCAAATAAACTTCGTTTCTCAGGCCTTTGTAAGAGATGTTCCCGGTAGGCTGTAAGAGCACTGTGCAGAGCGAGTTGTTTCTCAGCTTCCCAAACAGCCGGAAGCAAGATGCCTTGGGGCCCTTCTCACCCTTTGAAAAGAAGGCAGCACTTTGTGCCTTGCATCTCTAGGGCAATGTAGCACACCCAGAGCAGAAGTTCTACTTCAGCCAGATCATGCCCGCAAAGAAACTGCGTTTCACAGGCCTTTGTAAGAGATGTTCCCGGTAGGCTGTTAGAGCAATGTGCAGAGCGAGTTGTTTCTTAGATTCCCAACGAGCTGGAAGCAAGATGCTTTAGGGGCCATCTGCCCTTAAGGAAAGAAGGCAGCACTTTGTGCCTTGCAGCTCTAGGGCAATGTAGCACACCCAGAGCAGATGTTCTACTTCTCCCAGGTCAGGCCTGAAAATAAACTGCGTTTCACAGGCCTTTGTAAGAGATGTTCCCTGTAGGCTGTTAGAGCACTGTGCAGAGCGAGTTGTTTCTTAGCTTCCCAAAGAGCTGTAAGCAAGATGCTTTAGGGGCCATCTGCCCTTAAGGAAAGAAGGCAGCACTTTGTGCCTTGCATCTCTAGGGCAATGTAGCACACCCAGAGCAGATGTTCTACTTCAGCCGTATCAGGCCTGCAAAGAAACTGCATTTCACAGGCCTTTGTAAGAGATGTTCCCGGTAGGCTGTTAGAGCACTGTGCAGAGGGACTTGCTTCTTAGCTTCCCAAAGAGCTGGAAGCAAAATGCTTTGCGACTCATCTGCCCCTTTGGAAAGAAGGCAACACTTTGTGTCTTGCAGGTCTAGGGCAATGTAGCACACCCAGAGCAGATGTTCTACTTCTTCAAGGTCAGTCCTGCAAAGAAACTTCGTTTCACAGTCCTTTGTAAGAGATGTTCCCAGTAGGCTGTTAGAGCACTGTGCAGAGCGAGTTGTTTCTCAGCTTCCCAAACAGCCGGAAGCAAGATGCTTTTGGGCCCTTCTCACCCTTTGGAAAGAAGGCAGCACTTTGTGCCTTGCAGCTCTAGGGCAATGTAGCACACCCACAGCAGAAGTTCTACTTCAGCCAGATCAGGCCCGCAAAAAAACTGCGTTTCACAGGCCTTTGTAAGAGATGTTCCCGGTAGGCTGTTAGAGCACTGTGCAGAGCGAGTTATTTCTTAGCTTCCCAAAGAGCTGGAAGCAAGATACTTTAGGGGCCATCTGCCCTTAAGGAAAGAAGGCAGCACTTTGTGCCTTGCAGCTCTAGGGCAATGTAGCACACCCCGAGCAGAAGTTCTACTTCAGCCAGATCTGGCCTGCAAAGAAACTGCGTTTCACAGGCCTTTGTAAGAGATGTTCCCGGTAGGCTGTTAGAGCACTGTGCAGAGCGAGTTGTTTCTCAGCTTCCCAAACAGCCGGAAGCAAGATGCCTTGGGGCCCTTCTCACCCTTTGGAAAGAAGGCAGCACTTTGTGCCTTGCAGCTCTAGGGGAATGTAGCACACCCAGAGCAGATGTTCTACTTCAGCCGTATCAGGCCTGCAAAGAAACTGCGTTTCACAGGCCTTTGTAAGAGATGTTCCCGGTAGGCTGTAAGAGCACTGTGCAGAGGGACTTGTTTCTTAGCTTCCCAAAGAGTTGGAAGCAAAATGCTTTGCGACTCATCTGCCCCTTTGGAAAGAAGGCAACACTTTGTGTCTTGCAGGTCTAGGGCAATGTAGCACACCCAGAGCAGATGTTCTACTTCTTCAAGGTCAGTCCTGCAAAGAAACTTCGTTTCACAGTCCTTTGTAAGAGATGTTCCCAGTAGGCTGTTAGAGCACTGTGCAGAGCGAGTTGTTTCTCAGCTTCCCAAACAGCCGGAAGCAAGATGCTTTTGGGCCCTTCTCACCCTTTGGAAAGAAGGCAGCACTTTGTGCCTTGCAGCTCTAGGGCAATGTAGCACACCCACAGCAGAAGTTCTACTTCAGCCAGATCAGGCCCGCAAAGAAACTGCATTTCACAGGCCTTTGTAAGAGATGTTCCCGGTAGGCTGTTAGAGCACTGTGCAGAGCGAGTTGTTTCTTAGCTTCCCAAAGAGCTGGAAGCAAGATACTTTAGGGGCCATCTGCCCTTAAGGAAAGAAGGCAGCACTTTGTGCCTTGCAGCTCTAGGGCAATGTAGCACACCCCGAGCAGAAGTTCTACTTCAGCCAGATCTGGCCTGCAAAGAAACTGCGTTTCACAGGCCTTTGTAAGAGATGTTCCCGGTAGGCTGTTAGAGCACTGTGCAGAGCGAGTTGTTTCTCAGCTTCCCAAACAGCCGGAAGCAAGATGCCTTGGGGCCCTTCTCAGCCTTTGGAAAGAAGGCAGCACTTTGTGCCTTGCAGCTCTAGGGCAATGTAGCACACCCAGAGCAGAAGTTCTACTTCAGCTAGATCAGACCTGCAAAGAAACTGCGTTTCACAGGCCTTTGTAAGAGATGTTCCCGGTAGGCTGTTAGAGCACTGTGCAGAGCGAGTTGTTTCTTAGCTTCCCAAAGAGCTGGAAGCAAGTTGCTTTACGGACCATCAGCCCTTAAGGAAAGAAGGCAGCACTTTGTGCCTTGCAGCTCTAGGGCAATGTAGCACACCCAGAGCAGATGTTCTACTTCTCCCAGGTCAGGCCTGAAAAGAAACTGCGTTTCACAGGCCTTTGTAAGAGATGTTCTCTGTAGGCTGTTAGAGCACTGTGCAGAGCGACTTGTTTCTTAGCTTCCCAAATAGCTGGAAGCAAGATGCTTTGGGGCCCTTCTCACCCTTTGGAAAGAAGGCAGCACTTTGTGCCTTGCAGCTCTAGGGCAATGTAGCACACCCCGAGCAGAAGTTCTACTTCAGCCAGATCTGGCCTGCAAAGAAACTGCGTTTCACAGGCCTTTGTAAGAGATGTTCCCGGTAGGCTGTTAGAGCACTGTGCAGAGCGAGTTGTTTCTCAGCTTCCCAAACAGCCGGAAGCAAGATGCCTTGGGGCCCTTCTCACCCTTTGGAAAGAAGGCAGCACTTTGTGCCTTGCAGCTCTAGGGCAATGTAGCACACCCAGAGCAGAAGTTCTACTTCAGCTAGATCAGACCTGCAAAGAAACTGCGTTTCACAGGCCTTTGTAAGAGATGTTCCCTGTAGGCTGTTAGAGCACTGTGCAGAGCGAGTTGTTTCTTAGCTTCCCAAAGAGCTGGAAGCAAGTTGCTTTACGGACCATCTGCCCTTAAGGAAAGAAGGCAGCACTTTGTGCCTTGCAGCTCTAGGGCAATGTAGCACACCCACAGTAGAAGTTCTACTTAAGCCAGATCTGGCCCGCAAAGAAACTGCGTTTCACAGGCCTTTGTAAGAGATGTTCCCGGTAGGCTGTTAGAGCACTGTGCAGAGCGAGTTGTTTCTTAGCTTCCCAAGGAGCTGGAAGCAAGATGCTTTAGGGGCCATATGCCCTTAAGGAAAGAAGGCAGCACTTTGTGCCTTGCATCTCTAGGGCAATGTAGCACACCCTGAGCAGATGTTCTACTTCTGCCAGGTCAGGCCTGCAAAGAAACTTCGTTTCACAGGCCTTTGTAAGAGATGTTCCCGGTATTCTGTTAGAGCACTGTGCAGAGCGAGTTGTTTCTTAGCTTCCCAAAGAGCTGGAAGCAAGATTCTTTGGGGCCCGTTAATTTTATACCCTGCTACTTTGCTGTAGTTGTTGATTATTTCTAATAGTTTTTCTGTGGATTCTTTGGGGTTTTCTATGTATAAGATCATGTCGTCTGATAACAACGCGAGTTTTACTTCTTCGTTACCTATTTGGATTCCTTTCATTTTGTTTTCCTGCCGAATTGCTCTGGCCAGCACCTCCAGTACTATGTTGAATAGGAGTGGTGGAAGTGGGCACCCTTGTCTTGTTCCTGTCCTCAGAGGGCTGGCTTTCAGCTTTTGTCCATTGAGTATGATGTTGGCTGTGGGTCTATCATATATGGCCTTTATTATGTTGAGGTACTTTCCTTCTATACCCGTTTTACTGAGGGTTTTTATCATAAATGGGTGTTGGATCTTGTCGAATGCTTTCTCTGCGTCTATTGAGATGATCATGTGGTTTTTGTTTTTCATTTTGTTGATGTAGTGTATCACGTTGATTGACTTGCGGGTGTTGAACCATCCCTGTGTCCCTGGTATAAATCCCACTTGATCATGGTGTATAATCTTTTTGATGTATTGCTGTAATCGGTTTGCCAAAATTTGGTTGAGGATTTTTGCATCTATGTTCATCAGTGATATCGGCCTGTAGTTCTCCTTCTTTGTGTTGTCCTTGTCAGGTTTGGGGATCAGAGTGATGTTGGCTTCATAGAATGTGTTAGGGAGTTCTCCATCTTTCTCAATTTTCTGGAACAGTTTGAGGAGAATAGGTACAAAGAACTCACACTGCTTAACAACAAAAAAACAAACAACCCGATCAAAAAATGGGCAGAGGACATGAACAGACATTTCTCCAAAGAAGATATGAACATGGCCAATAGACACATGAAAAGATGTTCATCATCGCTAATCATCAGGGAAATGCAAATCAAAACTACACTAAGATATCACCTTACCCCCGTTAGATTGGCAAAAACATCCAAAACCAAGAACGACAAATGTTGCAGAGGTTGTGGAGAAAGAGGAACCCTCATACACTGTTGGTGGGAATGCAAACTGGTACAGCCACTATGGAAAACAGTATGGAGATTTCTCAAAAAGTTAAAAATAGAAATACCCTATGACCCAGCCATCCCATTACTGGGTATCTATCCTAAGAACCTGATATCAGATATCTCAAGAGTCCGTTGCACCCCTATGTTCATCGCAGCATTATTTACAATAGCCAAGACGTGGAACCAGCCTACATGCCCAGAAACTGATGATTGGATAAAGAAGATGTGGTATATATACACAATGGAATACTACTCAGCCATAAAAAAAGACGAAAGTGGCCCCTTCACAACAATGTGGATGGACCTCGAGGGCATTATGTTAAGCGAAATAAGTCAGTCAGAGAAAGACGAACTCTATATGACTCCACTCATAGGTGGAAATTAGTATATTGAGAAGGAGATCTGATCGGTGGTTACCAGGGGAAAGGGGGGGTGGGGCGAGGGCACGGAGGGGGAAGTGGTGTTCCCACAACATGACTAACAAAAATGTACAACTGAAATTTCACAAGCTTGTAATCCATCATAACATTAATAAACAAACAAACAAAAAAAAAACATGCTTTGGGGCCCATCTGCCCCTATGGAAAGAACGCAGCACTTTCTGCCTTGCAGCTCTAGGGCAATGTAGCACACCCAGAGCAGAAGTTCTACTTCAGCCAGATCAGGCCCGCAAAGAAACTGCGTTTCACAGGCCTTTGTAAGAGATGTTCCCGGTAGGCTGTTAGAGCACTGTGCAGAGCGAGTTGTTTCTTAGCTTCCCAACGAGCTGGAAGCAAGATGCTTTAGGGGCCATCTGCCCTTAAGGAAACAAGGCAGCACTTTGTGCCTTGCAGCTCTAGGGCAATGTAGCACACCCAGAGCAGATGTTCTACTTCTGCCAGGTCAGGCCTGCAAAGAAACTGCGTTTCACAGGCCGTTGTAAGAGATGTTGCCGGTAGGCTGTAAGAGCACTGTGCAGAGCGACTTGTTTCTTAGCTTCCCAGAGAGCTGGAAGCAAGATGCTTTGGGGCCCTTCTCACCCTTTGGAAAGAAGGCAGCACATTGTGCCTTGCAGCTCTAGGGCAATGTAGCACACCCAAAGCAGAAGTTCTACTTCAGCCAAATCAGACCTGCAAAGAAACTGCGTTTCACAGGCCTTTGTAAGAGATGTTCCCTGTAGGCTGTTAGAGCACTGTGCAGAGCGAGTTGTTTCTTAGCTTCCCAAGGAGCTGGAAGCAAGATGCTTTAGGGGCCATCTGCCCTTAAGGAAAGAAGGCAGCACTTTGTGCCTTGCATCTCTAGGGCAATGTAGCACACCCAGAGCAGTTGTTCTACTTCTGCCAGGTCAGGCCTGCAAAGAAACTTCGTTTCACAGGCCTTTGTAAGAGATGTTCCCGGTATTCTGTTAGAGCACTGTGCAGAGCGAGTTGTTTCTTAGCTTCCCAAAGAGCTGGAAGCAAGATGCTTTGGGGCCCGTTAATTTTATACCATGCTACTTTGCTGTAGTTGTTGATTATTTCTAATAGTTTTTCTGTGGATTCTTTGGGGTTTTCTATGTATAAGATCATGTCGTCTGCAAACAACGCGAGTTTTACTTCTTCGTTACCTATTTGGATTCCTTTCATTTTTTTTTCCTGCCGAATTGCTCTGGCCAGCACCTTCAGTACTATGTTGAATAGGAGTGGTGAAAGTGGGCACCCTTGTCTTGTTCCTGTCCTCAGAGGGATGGCTTTCAGCTTTTGTCCATTGAGTATGATGTTGGCTGTGGGTCTATCATATATGGCCTTTATTATGTTGAGGTACTTTCCTTCTATACCCGTTTTACTGAGGGTTTTTATCATAAATGGGTGTTGGATCTTGTCGAATGCTTTCTCTGCATCTATTGAGATGATCATGTGGTTTTTGTTTTTCATTTTGTTGATGTAGTGTATCACGTTGATTGACTTGCGGGTGTTGAACCATCCCTGTGTCCCTGGTATAAATCCCACTTGATCATGGTGTATAATCTTTTTGATGTATTGCTGTAATCGGTTTGCCAAAATTTGGTTGAGGATTTTTGCATCTATGTTCATCAGTGATATCGGCCTGTAGTTCTCCTTCTTTGTGTTGTCCTTGTCAGGTTTGGGGATCAGAGTGATGTTGGCTTCATAGAATGTGTTAGGGAGTTCTCCATCTTTCTCAATTTTCTGGAACAGTTTGAGGAGAATAGGTACAAAGAACTCACACTGCTTAACAACAAAAAAACAAACAACCCGATCAAAAAATGGGCAGAGGACATGAACAGACATTTCTCCAAAGAAGATATGAACATGGCCAATAGACACATGAAAAGATGTTCATCATCGCTAATCATCAGGGAAATGCAAATCAAAACTACACTAAGATATCACCTTACCCCCGTTAGATTGGCAAAAACATCCAAAACCAAGAACGACAAATGTTGCAGAGGTTGTGGAGAAAGAGGAACCCTCATACACTGTTGGTGGGAATGCAAACTGGTACAGCCACTATGGAAAACAGTATGGAGATTTCTCAAAAAGTTAAAAATAGAAATACCCTATGACCCAGCCATCCCATTACTGGGTATCTATCCTAAGAACCTGATATCAGATATCTCAAGAGTCCGTTGCACCCCTATGTTCATCGCAGCATTATTTACAATAGCCAAGACGTGGAACCAGCCTACATGCCCAGAAACTGATGATTGGATAAAGAAGATGTGGTATATATACACAATGGAATACTACTCAGCCATAAAAAAAGACGAAAGTGGCCCCTTCACAACAATGTGGATGGACCTCGAGGGCATTATGTTAAGCGAAATAAGTCAGTCAGAGAAAGACGAACTCTATATGACTCCACTCATAGGTGAAAATTAGTATATTGAGAAGGAGATCTGATCGGTGGTTACCACGGAAAAGGGGGGGAGGGGGGAGGGCAGGGAGGGGGAAGTGGTGTTCCCACAACATGACTAACAAAAATGTACAACTGAAATTTCACAAGCTTGTAATCCGTCATAAGATTAATAAACAAACAAACAAACAAAAAAAAAAGATGCTTTGGGGCCCATCTGCCCCTATGGAAAGAACGCAGCACTTTCTGCCTTGCAGCTCTAGGGCAATGTAGCACACCCAGAGCAGAAGTTCTACTTCAGCCAGATCAGGCCCGCAAAGAAACTGCGTTTCACAGGCCTTTGTAAGAGATGTTCCCGGTAGGCTGTTAGAGCACTGTGCAGAGCGACTTGTTTCTTAGCTTCCCAAAGAGCTGGAAGCAAGATGCTTTGGGGCCCTTCTCACCCTTTGGAAAAAAGGCAGCACTTTGTGCCTTGCAGCTCTAGGGCAATGTAGCACACCCAGAGCAGAAGTTCTACTTCAGCCAGATCAGGCCCGCAAAGAAACTGCGTTTCACAGGCCTTTGTAAGAGATGTTCCCGGTAGGCTGTTAGAGCACTGTGCAGAGCGAGTTGTTTCTCAGATTCCCAACGAGCTGGAAGCAAGATGCTTTAGGGGCCATCTGCCCTTAAGGAAAGAAGGCAGCACTTTGTGCCTTGCAGCTCTAGGGCAATGTAGCACACCCAGAGCAGATGTTCTACTTCTGCCAGGTCAGGACTGCAAAGAAACTTCGTTTCACAGGCCTTTGTAAGAGATGTTGCCGGTAGGCTGTAAGAGCACTGTGCAGAGCGACTTATTTCTTAGCTTCCCAGAGAGCTGGAAGCAAGATGCTTTGGGGCCCTTCTCACCCTTTGGATAGAAGGCAGCACTTTGTGCCTTGCAGCTCTAGGGCAATGTAGCACACCCAGAGCAGAAGTTCTACTTCAGCTAGATCAGACCTGCAAAGAAACTGCGTTTCACAGGCCTTTGTAAGAGATGTTCCCTGTAGGCTGTTAGAGCACTGTGCAGAGCGAGTTGTTTCTTAGCTTCCCAAAGAGCTGGAAGCAAGATGCTTTAGGGGCCATCTGCCCTTAAGGAAAGAAGGCAGCACTTTGTGCCTTGCAGCTCTAGGGCAATGCAGCACACCCCGAACAGAAGTTCTACTTCAGCCAGATCAGGACCGCAAAGAAACTGCGTTTCACAGGCCTTTGTAAGAGATGTTCCCTGTAGGCTGTTAGAGCACTGTGCAGAGCGAGTTGTTTCTTAGATTCCCAACGAGCCGGAAGCAAGATGCTTTAAGGGCCATCTGCCCTTAAGGAAAGAAGGCAGCACTTTGTGCCTTGCAGCTCTAGGGCAATGTAGCACACCCAGAGCAGAAGTTCTACTTCAGCTAGATCAGACCTGCAAAGAAACTGCGTTTCACAGGCCTTTGTAAGAGATGTTCCCTGTAGGCTGTTAGAGCACTGTGCAGAGCGACTTATTTCTTAGCTTCCCAGAGAGCTGGAAGCAAGATGCTTTGGGGCCCTTCTCACCCTTTGGAAAGAAGGCAGCACTTTGTGCCTTGCAGCTCTAGGGCAATGTAGCACACCCCGAGCAGAAGTTCTACTTCAGCCAGATCTGGCATGCAAAGAAACTGCGTTTCACAGGCCTTTGTAACAGATGTTCCCGGTAGGCTGTTAGAGCACTGTGCAGAGCGAGTTGTTTCTTAGCTTCCCAGAGAGCCGGAAGCAAGATGCTTTGGGGCCCGTTAATTTTATACCCTGCTACTTTGCTGTAGTTGTTGATTATTTCTAATAGTTTTTCTGTGGATTCTTTGGGGTTTTCTATGTATAAGATCATGTCATCTGCAAACAACGCGAGTTTTACTTCTTCGTTACCGATTTGGATTCCTTTCACTTTTTTTTCCTGCCGAATTGCTCTGGCCAGCACCTCCAGTACTATGTTGAATAGGAGTGGTGAAAGTGGGCACCCTTGTCTTGTTCCTGTCCTCAGAGGGATGGCTTTCAGCTTTTGTCCATTGAGTATGATGTTGGCTGTGGGTCTATCATATATGGCCTTTATTATGTTGAGGTACTTTCCTTCTATACCCGTTTTACTGAGGGTTTTTATCATAAATGGGTGTTGGATCTTGTCGAATGCTTTCTCTGCGTCTATTGAGATGATCATGTGGTTTTTGTTTTTCATTTTGTTGATGTAGTGTATCACGTTGATTGACTTGCGGGTGTTGAACCATCCCTGTGTCCCTGGTATAAATCCCACTTGATCATGGTGTATAATCTTTTTGATGTATTGCTGTAATCGGTTTGCCAAAATTTGGTTGAGGATTTTTGCATCTATGTTCATCAGTGATATCGGCCTGTAGTTCTCCTTCTTTGTCTTGTCCTTGTCAGGTTTGGGGATCAGAGTGATGTTGGCTTCATAGAATGTGTTAGGGAGTTCTCCATCTTTCTCAATTTTCTGGAACAGTTTGAGGAGAATAGGTACAAAGAACTCACACTGCTTAACAACAAAAAAACAAACAACCCGATCAAAAAATGGGCAGAGGACATGAACAGACATTTCTCCAAAGAAGATATGAACATGGCCAATAGACACATGAAAAGATGTTCATCATCGCTAATCATCAGGGAAATGCAAATCAAAACTACACTAAGATATCACCTTACCCCCGTTAGATTGGCAAAAACATCCAAAACCAAGAACGACAAATGTTGCAGAGGTTGTGGAGAAAGAGGAACCCTCATACACTGTTGGTGGGAATGCAAACTGGTACAGCCACTATGGAAAACAGTATGGAGATTTCTCAAAAAGTTAAAAATAGAAATACCCTATGACCCAGCCATCCCATTACTGGGTATCTATCCTAAGAACCTGATATCAGATATCTCAAGAGTCCGTTGCACACCTATGTTCATCGCAGCATTATTTACAATAGCCAAGACGTGGAACCAGCCTACATGCCCAGAAACTGATGATTGGATAAAGAAGATGTGGTATATATACACAATGGAATACTACTCAGCCATAAAAAAAGACGAAAGTGGCCCCTTCACAACAATGTGGATGGACCTCGAGGGCATTATGTTAAGCGAAATAAGTCAGTCAGAGAAAGACGAACTCTATATGACTCCACTCATAGGTGGAAATTAGTATATTGAGAAGGAGATCTGATCGGTGGTTACCAGGGAAAAGGGGGGGTGGGGGGAGGGCACGGAGGGGGAAGTGGTGTTCCCACAACATGACTAACAAAAATGTACAACTGAAATTTCACAAGCTTGTAATCCGTCATAAGATTAATAAACAAACAAACAAACAAACAAAAAAAGATGCTTTGGGGCCCATCTGCCCCTATGGAAAGAACGCAGCACTTTCTGCCTTGCAGCTCTAGGGCAATGTAGCACACCCAGAGCAGAAGTTCTACTTCAGCCAGATCAGGCCCGCAAAGAAACTGCGTTTCACAGGCCTTTGTAAGAGATGTTCCCGGTAGGCTGTTAGAGCACTGTGCAGAGCGAGTTGTTTCTTAGCTTCCCAAAGAGCTGGAAGCAAAATGCTTTGAGACTCATCTGCCCCTTTGGAAAGAAGGCAGCACTTTGTGTCTTGCAGGTCTAGGGCAATGTAGCACACCCAGAGCAGATGTTCTACTTCTGCCAGGTCAGTCCTGCAAAGAAACTGCGTTTCACAGTCCTTTGTAAGAGACGTTCCCGGTAGGCTGTTAGAGCACTGTGCAGAGCGAGTTGTTTCTTAGCTTCCCAAAGAGCCGGAAGCAAGATGCTTTGGGGCCCTTCTCACCCTTTGGAAAGAAGGCAGCACTTTGTGCCTTGCAGCTCTAGGGCAATGTAGCACACCCAGAGCAGAAGTTCTACTTCAGCCAGATCAGGCCCGCAAAGAAACTGCGTTTCACAGGCCTTTGTAAGAGATGTTCCCGGTAGGCTGTTAGAGCACTGTGCAGAGCGAGTTGTTTCTTAGATTCCCAACGAGCTGGAAGCAAGATGCTTTAGGGGCCATCTGCCCTTAAGGAAAGAAGGCAGCACTTTGTGCCTTGCAGCTCTAGGCCAATGTAGCACACCCAGAGCAGATGTTCTACTTCTGCCAGGTCAGGCCTGCAAAGAAACTTCGTTTCACAGGCCTTTGTAAGAGATGTTCCCGGTAGGCTGTTAGAGCACTGTGCAGAGCGACTTGTTTCTTAGCTTCCCAAAGAGCTGGAAGCAAGATGCTTTGGGGCCCTTCTCACCCTTTGGAAAGAAGGCAGCACTTTGTGCCTTGCAGCTCTAGGGCAATGTAGCACACCCCGAGCAGAAGTTCTACTTCAGCCAGATCTGGCATGCAAAGAAACTGCCTTTCACAGGCCTTTGTAACAGATGTTCCCGGTAGGCTGTTAGAGCACTGTGCAGAGCGAGTTGTTTCTTAGCTTCCCAGAGAGCCGGAAGCAAGATGCTTTGGGGCCCGTTAATTTTATACCCTGCTACTTTGCTGTAGTTGTTGATTATTTCTAATAGTTTTTCTGTGGATTCTTTGGGGTTTTCTATGTATAAGATCATGTCGTCTGCAAACAACGCGAGTTTTACTTCTTCGTTACCGATTTGGATTCCTTTCATTTTTTTTTCCTGCCGAATTGCTCTGGCCAGCACCTCCAGTACTATGTTGAATAGGAGTGGTGAAAGTGGGCACCCTTGTCTTGTTCCTGTCCTCAGAGGGATGGCTTTCAGCTTTTGTCCATTGAGTATGATGTTGGCTGTGGGTCTATCATATATGGCCTTTATTATGTTGAGGTACTTTCCTTCTATACCCGTTTTACTGAGGGTTTTTATCATAAATGGGTGTTGGATCTTGTCGAATGCTTTCTCTGCGTCTATTGAGATGATCCTGTGGTTTTTGTTTTTCATTTTGTTGATGTAGTGTATCACGTTGATTGACTTGCGGGTGTTGAACCATCCCTGTGTCCCTGGTATAAATCCCACTTGATCATGGTGTATAATCTTTTTGATGTATTGCTGTAATCGGTTTGCCAAAATTTGGTTGAGGATTTTTGCATCTATGTTCATCAGTGATATCGGCCTGTAGTTCTCCTTCTTTGTGTTGTCCTTGTCAGGTTTGGGGATCAGAGTGATGTTGGCTTCATAGAATGTGTTAGGGAGTTCTCCATCTTTCTCAATTTTCTGGAACAGTTTGAGGAGAATAGGTACAAAGAACTCACACTGCTTAACAACAAAAAAACAAACAACCCGATCAAAAAATGGGCAGAGGACATGAACAGACATTTCTCCAAAGAAGATATGAACATGGCCAATAGACACATGAAAAGATGTTCATCATCGCTAATCATCAGGGAAATGCAAATCAAAACTACACTAAGATATCACCTTACCCCCGTTAGATTGGCAAAAACATCCAAAACCAAGAACGACAAATGTTGCAGAGGTTGTGGAGAAAGAGGAACCCTCATACACTGTTGGTGGGAATGCAAACTGGTACAGCCACTATGGAAAACAGTATGGAGATTTCTCAAAAAGTTAAAAATAGAAATACCCTATGACCCAGCCATCCCATTACTGGGTATCTATCCTAAGAACCTGATATCAGATATCTCAAGAGTCCGTTGCACCCCTATGTTCATCGCAGCATTATTTACAATAGCCAAGACGTGGAACCAGCCTACATGCCCAGAAACTGATGATTGGATAAAGAAGATGTGGTATATATACACAATGGAATACTACTCAGCCATAAAAAAAGACGAAAGTGGCCCCTTCACAACAATGTGGATGGACCTCGAGGGCATTATGTTAAGCGAAATAAGTCAGTCAGAGAAAGACGAACTCTATATGACTCCACTCATAGGTGGAAATTAGTATATTGAGAAGGAGATCTGATCGGTGGTTACCAGGGAAAAGGGGGGGTGGGGGGAGGGCACGGAGGGGGAAGTGGTGTTCCCACAACATGACTAACAAAAATGTACAACTGAAATTTCACAAGCTTGTAATCCGTCATAAGATTAATAAACAAACAAACAAACAAACAAAAAAAGATGCTTTGGGGCCCATCTGCCCCTATGGAAAGAACGCAGCACTTTCTGCCTTGCAGCTCTAGGGCAATGTAGCACACCCAGAGCAGAAGTTCTACTTCAGCCAGATCAGGCCCGCAAAGAAACTGCGTTTCACAGGCCTTTGTAAGAGATGTTCCCGGTAGGCTGTTAGAGCACTGTGCAGAGCGAGTTGTTTCTTAGCTTCCCAAAGAGCTGGAAGCAAAATGCTTTGAGACTCATCTGCCCCTTTGGAAAGAAGGCAGCACTTTGTGCCTTGCAGGTCTAGGGCAATGTAGCACACCCAGAGCAGAAGTTCTACTTCAGCTAGATCAGACCTGCAAAGAAACTGCGTTTCACAGGCCTTTTTAAGAGATGTTCCCGGTAGGCTGTTAGAGCACTGTGCAGAGCGAGTTGTTTCTCAGCTTCCCAAACAGCCGGAAGCAAGATGCTTTTGGGCCCTTCTCACCCTTTGGAAAGAAGGCAGCACTTTGTGCCTTGCAGCTCTAGGGCAATGTAGCACACCCAGAGCAGAAGTTCTACTTCAGCTAGATCAGACCTGCAAAGAAACTGCGTTTCACAGGCCTTTGTAAGAGATGTTCCCGGTAGGCTGTTAGAGCACTGTGCAGAGCGACTTATTTCTTAGCTTCCCAGAGAGCTGGAAGCAAGATGCTTTGGGGCCCTTCTCACCCTTTGGAAAGAAGGCAGCACTTTGTGCCTTGCAGCTCTAGGGCAATGTAGCACACCCCGAGCAGAAGTTCTACTTCAGCCAGATCTGGCATGCAAAGAAACTGCGTTTCACAGGCCTTTGTAAGAGATGTTCCCGGTAGGCTGTTAGAGCACTGTGCAGAGCGAGTTGTTTCTTAGCTTCCCAAGGAGCTGGAAGCAAGATGCTTTAGGGGCCATCTGCCCTTAAGGAAAGAAGGCAGCACTTTGTGCCTTGCATCTCTAGGGCAATGTAGCACACCCAGAGCAGTTGTTCTACTTCTGCCAGGTCAGGCCTGCAAAGAAACTTCGTTTCACAGGCCTTTGTAAGAGATGTTCCCGGTATTCTGTTAGAGCACTGTGCAGAGCGAGTTGTTTCTTAGCTTCCCAAAGAGCTGGAAGCAAGATGCTTTGGGGCCCGTTAATTTTATACCATGCTACTTTGCTGTAGTTGTTGATTATTTCTAATAGTTTTTCTGTGGATTCTTTGGGGTTTTCTATGTATAAGATCATGTCGTCTGCAAACAACGCGAGTTTTACTTCTTCGTTACCTATTTGGATTCCTTTCATTTTTTTTTCCTGCCGAATTGCTCTGGCCAGCACCTTCAGTACTATGTTGAATAGGAGTGGTGAAAGTGGGCACCCTTGTCTTGTTCCTGTCCTCAGAGGGATGGCTTTCAGCTTTTGTCCATTGAGTATGATGTTGGCTGTGGGTCTATCATATATGGCCTTTATTATGTTGAGGTACTTTCCTTCTATACCCGTTTTACTGAGGGTTTTTATCATAAATGGGTGTTGGATCTTGTCGAATGCTTTCTCTGCATCTATTGAGATGATCATGTGGTTTTTGTTTTTCATTTTGTTGATGTAGTGTATCACGTTGATTGACTTGCGGGTGTTGAACCATCCCTGTGTCCCTGGTATAAATCCCACTTGATCATGGTGTATAATCTTTTTGATGTATTGCTGTAATCGGTTTGCCAAAATTTGGTTGAGGATTTTTGCATCTATGTTCATCAGTGATATCGGCCTGTAGTTCTCCTTCTTTGTGTTGTCCTTGTCAGGTTTGGGGATCAGAGTGATGTTGGCTTCATAGAATGTGTTAGGGAGTTCTCCATCTTTCTCAATTTTCTGGAACAGTTTGAGGAGAATAGGTACAAAGAACTCACACTGCTTAACAACAAAAAAACAAACAACCCGATCAAAAAATGGGCAGAGGACATGAACAGACATTTCTCCAAAGAAGATATGAACATGGCCAATAGACACATGAAAAGATGTTCATCATCGCTAATCATCAGGGAAATGCAAATCAAAACTACACTAAGATATCACCTTACCCCCGTTAGATTGGCAAAAACATCCAAAACCAAGAACGACAAATGTTGCAGAGGTTGTGGAGAAAGAGGAACCCTCATACACTGTTGGTGGGAATGCAAACTGGTACAGCCACTATGGAAAACAGTATGGAGATTTCTCAAAAAGTTAAAAATAGAAATACCCTATGACCCAGCCATCCCATTACTGGGTATCTATCCTAAGAACCTGATATCAGATATCTCAAGAGTCCGTTGCACCCCTATGTTCATCGCAGCATTATTTACAATAGCCAAGACGTGGAACCAGCCTACATGCCCAGAAACTGATGATTGGATAAAGAAGATGTGGTATATATACACAATGGAATACTACTCAGCCATAAAAAAAGACGAAAGTGGCCCCTTCACAACAATGTGGATGGACCTCGAGGGCATTATGTTAAGCGAAATAAGTCAGTCAGAGAAAGACGAACTCTATATGACTCCACTCATAGGTGAAAATTAGTATATTGAGAAGGAGATCTGATCGGTGGTTACCACGGAAAAGGGGGGGAGGGGGGAGGGCAGGGAGGGGGAAGTGGTGTTCCCACAACATGACTAACAAAAATGTACAACTGAAATTTCACAAGCTTGTAATCCGTCATAAGATTAATAAACAAACAAACAAACAAAAAAAAAAGATGCTTTGGGGCCCATCTGCCCCTATGGAAAGAACGCAGCACTTTCTGCCTTGCAGCTCTAGGGCAATGTAGCACACCCAGAGCAGAAGTTCTACTTCAGCCAGATCAGGCCCGCAAAGAAACTGCGTTTCACAGGCCTTTGTAAGAGATGTTCCCGGTAGGCTGTTAGAGCACTGTGCAGAGCGACTTGTTTCTTAGCTTCCCAAAGAGCTGGAAGCAAGATGCTTTGGGGCCCTTCTCACCCTTTGGAAAAAAGGCAGCACTTTGTGCCTTGCAGCTCTAGGGCAATGTAGCACACCCAGAGCAGAAGTTCTACTTCAGCCAGATCAGGCCCGCAAAGAAACTGCGTTTCACAGGCCTTTGTAAGAGATGTTCCCGGTAGGCTGTTAGAGCACTGTGCAGAGCGAGTTGTTTCTCAGATTCCCAACGAGCTGGAAGCAAGATGCTTTAGGGGCCATCTGCCCTTAAGGAAAGAAGGCAGCACTTTGTGCCTTGCAGCTCTAGGGCAATGTAGCACACCCAGAGCAGATGTTCTACTTCTGCCAGGTCAGGACTGCAAAGAAACTTCGTTTCACAGGCCTTTGTAAGAGATGTTGCCGGTAGGCTGTAAGAGCACTGTGCAGAGCGACTTATTTCTTAGCTTCCCAGAGAGCTGGAAGCAAGATGCTTTGGGGCCCTTCTCACCCTTTGGATAGAAGGCAGCACTTTGTGCCTTGCAGCTCTAGGGCAATGTAGCACACCCAGAGCAGAAGTTCTACTTCAGCTAGATCAGACCTGCAAAGAAACTGCGTTTCACAGGCCTTTGTAAGAGATGTTCCCTGTAGGCTGTTAGAGCACTGTGCAGAGCGAGTTGTTTCTTAGCTTCCCAAAGAGCTGGAAGCAAGATGCTTTAGGGGCCATCTGCCCTTAAGGAAAGAAGGCAGCACTTTGTGCCTTGCAGCTCTAGGGCAATGCAGCACACCCCGAACAGAAGTTCTACTTCAGCCAGATCAGGACCGCAAAGAAACTGCGTTTCACAGGCCTTTGTAAGAGATGTTCCCTGTAGGCTGTTAGAGCACTGTGCAGAGCGAGTTGTTTCTTAGATTCCCAACGAGCCGGAAGCAAGATGCTTTAAGGGCCATCTGCCCTTAAGGAAAGAAGGCAGCACTTTGTGCCTTGCAGCTCTAGGGCAATGTAGCACACCCAGAGCAGAAGTTCTACTTCAGCTAGATCAGACCTGCAAAGAAACTGCGTTTCACAGGCCTTTGTAAGAGATGTTCCCTGTAGGCTGTTAGAGCACTGTGCAGAGCGACTTATTTCTTAGCTTCCCAGAGAGCTGGAAGCAAGATGCTTTGGGGCCCTTCTCACCCTTTGGAAAGAAGGCAGCACTTTGTGCCTTGCAGCTCTAGGGCAATGTAGCACACCCCGAGCAGAAGTTCTACTTCAGCCAGATCTGGCATGCAAAGAAACTGCGTTTCACAGGCCTTTGTAACAGATGTTCCCGGTAGGCTGTTAGAGCACTGTGCAGAGCGAGTTGTTTCTTAGCTTCCCAGAGAGCCGGAAGCAAGATGCTTTGGGGCCCGTTAATTTTATACCCTGCTACTTTGCTGTAGTTGTTGATTATTTCTAATAGTTTTTCTGTGGATTCTTTGGGGTTTTCTATGTATAAGATCATGTCATCTGCAAACAACGCGAGTTTTACTTCTTCGTTACCGATTTGGATTCCTTTCACTTTTTTTTCCTGCCGAATTGCTCTGGCCAGCACCTCCAGTACTATGTTGAATAGGAGTGGTGAAAGTGGGCACCCTTGTCTTGTTCCTGTCCTCAGAGGGATGGCTTTCAGCTTTTGTCCATTGAGTATGATGTTGGCTGTGGGTCTATCATATATGGCCTTTATTATGTTGAGGTACTTTCCTTCTATACCCGTTTTACTGAGGGTTTTTATCATAAATGGGTGTTGGATCTTGTCGAATGCTTTCTCTGCGTCTATTGAGATGATCATGTGGTTTTTGTTTTTCATTTTGTTGATGTAGTGTATCACGTTGATTGACTTGCGGGTGTTGAACCATCCCTGTGTCCCTGGTATAAATCCCACTTGATCATGGTGTATAATCTTTTTGATGTATTGCTGTAATCGGTTTGCCAAAATTTGGTTGAGGATTTTTGCATCTATGTTCATCAGTGATATCGGCCTGTAGTTCTCCTTCTTTGTCTTGTCCTTGTCAGGTTTGGGGATCAGAGTGATGTTGGCTTCATAGAATGTGTTAGGGAGTTCTCCATCTTTCTCAATTTTCTGGAACAGTTTGAGGAGAATAGGTACAAAGAACTCACACTGCTTAACAACAAAAAAACAAACAACCCGATCAAAAAATGGGCAGAGGACATGAACAGACATTTCTCCAAAGAAGATATGAACATGGCCAATAGACACATGAAAAGATGTTCATCATCGCTAATCATCAGGGAAATGCAAATCAAAACTACACTAAGATATCACCTTACCCCCGTTAGATTGGCAAAAACATCCAAAACCAAGAACGACAAATGTTGCAGAGGTTGTGGAGAAAGAGGAACCCTCATACACTGTTGGTGGGAATGCAAACTGGTACAGCCACTATGGAAAACAGTATGGAGATTTCTCAAAAAGTTAAAAATAGAAATACCCTATGACCCAGCCATCCCATTACTGGGTATCTATCCTAAGAACCTGATATCAGATATCTCAAGAGTCCGTTGCACACCTATGTTCATCGCAGCATTATTTACAATAGCCAAGACGTGGAACCAGCCTACATGCCCAGAAACTGATGATTGGATAAAGAAGATGTGGTATATATACACAATGGAATACTACTCAGCCATAAAAAAAGACGAAAGTGGCCCCTTCACAACAATGTGGATGGACCTCGAGGGCATTATGTTAAGCGAAATAAGTCAGTCAGAGAAAGACGAACTCTATATGACTCCACTCATAGGTGGAAATTAGTATATTGAGAAGGAGATCTGATCGGTGGTTACCAGGGAAAAGGGGGGGTGGGGGGAGGGCACGGAGGGGGAAGTGGTGTTCCCACAACATGACTAACAAAAATGTACAACTGAAATTTCACAAGCTTGTAATCCGTCATAAGATTAATAAACAAACAAACAAACAAACAAAAAAAGATGCTTTGGGGCCCATCTGCCCCTATGGAAAGAACGCAGCACTTTCTGCCTTGCAGCTCTAGGGCAATGTAGCACACCCAGAGCAGAAGTTCTACTTCAGCCAGATCAGGCCCGCAAAGAAACTGCGTTTCACAGGCCTTTGTAAGAGATGTTCCCGGTAGGCTGTTAGAGCACTGTGCAGAGCGAGTTGTTTCTTAGCTTCCCAAAGAGCTGGAAGCAAAATGCTTTGAGACTCATCTGCCCCTTTGGAAAGAAGGCAGCACTTTGTGTCTTGCAGGTCTAGGGCAATGTAGCACACCCAGAGCAGATGTTCTACTTCTGCCAGGTCAGTCCTGCAAAGAAACTGCGTTTCACAGTCCTTTGTAAGAGACGTTCCCGGTAGGCTGTTAGAGCACTGTGCAGAGCGAGTTGTTTCTTAGCTTCCCAAAGAGCCGGAAGCAAGATGCTTTGGGGCCCTTCTCACCCTTTGGAAAGAAGGCAGCACTTTGTGCCTTGCAGCTCTAGGGCAATGTAGCACACCCAGAGCAGAAGTTCTACTTCAGCCAGATCAGGCCCGCAAAGAAACTGCGTTTCACAGGCCTTTGTAAGAGATGTTCCCGGTAGGCTGTTAGAGCACTGTGCAGAGCGAGTTGTTTCTTAGATTCCCAACGAGCTGGAAGCAAGATGCTTTAGGGGCCATCTGCCCTTAAGGAAAGAAGGCAGCACTTTGTGCCTTGCAGCTCTAGGCCAATGTAGCACACCCAGAGCAGATGTTCTACTTCTGCCAGGTCAGGCCTGCAAAGAAACTTCGTTTCACAGGCCTTTGTAAGAGATGTTCCCGGTAGGCTGTTAGAGCACTGTGCAGAGCGACTTGTTTCTTAGCTTCCCAAAGAGCTGGAAGCAAGATGCTTTGGGGCCCTTCTCACCCTTTGGAAAGAAGGCAGCACTTTGTGCCTTGCAGCTCTAGGGCAATGTAGCACACCCCGAGCAGAAGTTCTACTTCAGCCAGATCTGGCATGCAAAGAAACTGCCTTTCACAGGCCTTTGTAACAGATGTTCCCGGTAGGCTGTTAGAGCACTGTGCAGAGCGAGTTGTTTCTTAGCTTCCCAGAGAGCCGGAAGCAAGATGCTTTGGGGCCCGTTAATTTTATACCCTGCTACTTTGCTGTAGTTGTTGATTATTTCTAATAGTTTTTCTGTGGATTCTTTGGGGTTTTCTATGTATAAGATCATGTCGTCTGCAAACAACGCGAGTTTTACTTCTTCGTTACCGATTTGGATTCCTTTCATTTTTTTTTCCTGCCGAATTGCTCTGGCCAGCACCTCCAGTACTATGTTGAATAGGAGTGGTGAAAGTGGGCACCCTTGTCTTGTTCCTGTCCTCAGAGGGATGGCTTTCAGCTTTTGTCCATTGAGTATGATGTTGGCTGTGGGTCTATCATATATGGCCTTTATTATGTTGAGGTACTTTCCTTCTATACCCGTTTTACTGAGGGTTTTTATCATAAATGGGTGTTGGATCTTGTCGAATGCTTTCTCTGCGTCTATTGAGATGATCCTGTGGTTTTTGTTTTTCATTTTGTTGATGTAGTGTATCACGTTGATTGACTTGCGGGTGTTGAACCATCCCTGTGTCCCTGGTATAAATCCCACTTGATCATGGTGTATAATCTTTTTGATGTATTGCTGTAATCGGTTTGCCAAAATTTGGTTGAGGATTTTTGCATCTATGTTCATCAGTGATATCGGCCTGTAGTTCTCCTTCTTTGTGTTGTCCTTGTCAGGTTTGGGGATCAGAGTGATGTTGGCTTCATAGAATGTGTTAGGGAGTTCTCCATCTTTCTCAATTTTCTGGAACAGTTTGAGGAGAATAGGTACAAAGAACTCACACTGCTTAACAACAAAAAAACAAACAACCCGATCAAAAAATGGGCAGAGGACATGAACAGACATTTCTCCAAAGAAGATATGAACATGGCCAATAGACACATGAAAAGATGTTCATCATCGCTAATCATCAGGGAAATGCAAATCAAAACTACACTAAGATATCACCTTACCCCCGTTAGATTGGCAAAAACATCCAAAACCAAGAACGACAAATGTTGCAGAGGTTGTGGAGAAAGAGGAACCCTCATACACTGTTGGTGGGAATGCAAACTGGTACAGCCACTATGGAAAACAGTATGGAGATTTCTCAAAAAGTTAAAAATAGAAATACCCTATGACCCAGCCATCCCATTACTGGGTATCTATCCTAAGAACCTGATATCAGATATCTCAAGAGTCCGTTGCACCCCTATGTTCATCGCAGCATTATTTACAATAGCCAAGACGTGGAACCAGCCTACATGCCCAGAAACTGATGATTGGATAAAGAAGATGTGGTATATATACACAATGGAATACTACTCAGCCATAAAAAAAGACGAAAGTGGCCCCTTCACAACAATGTGGATGGACCTCGAGGGCATTATGTTAAGCGAAATAAGTCAGTCAGAGAAAGACGAACTCTATATGACTCCACTCATAGGTGGAAATTAGTATATTGAGAAGGAGATCTGATCGGTGGTTACCAGGGAAAAGGGGGGGTGGGGGGAGGGCACGGAGGGGGAAGTGGTGTTCCCACAACATGACTAACAAAAATGTACAACTGAAATTTCACAAGCTTGTAATCCGTCATAAGATTAATAAACAAACAAACAAACAAACAAAAAAAGATGCTTTGGGGCCCATCTGCCCCTATGGAAAGAACGCAGCACTTTCTGCCTTGCAGCTCTAGGGCAATGTAGCACACCCAGAGCAGAAGTTCTACTTCAGCCAGATCAGGCCCGCAAAGAAACTGCGTTTCACAGGCCTTTGTAAGAGATGTTCCCGGTAGGCTGTTAGAGCACTGTGCAGAGCGAGTTGTTTCTTAGCTTCCCAAAGAGCTGGAAGCAAAATGCTTTGAGACTCATCTGCCCCTTTGGAAAGAAGGCAGCACTTTGTGCCTTGCAGGTCTAGGGCAATGTAGCACACCCAGAGCAGAAGTTCTACTTCAGCTAGATCAGACCTGCAAAGAAACTGCGTTTCACAGGCCTTTTTAAGAGATGTTCCCGGTAGGCTGTTAGAGCACTGTGCAGAGCGAGTTGTTTCTCAGCTTCCCAAACAGCCGGAAGCAAGATGCTTTTGGGCCCTTCTCACCCTTTGGAAAGAAGGCAGCACTTTGTGCCTTGCAGCTCTAGGGCAATGTAGCACACCCAGAGCAGAAGTTCTACTTCAGCTAGATCAGACCTGCAAAGAAACTGCGTTTCACAGGCCTTTGTAAGAGATGTTCCCGGTAGGCTGTTAGAGCACTGTGCAGAGCGACTTATTTCTTAGCTTCCCAGAGAGCTGGAAGCAAGATGCTTTGGGGCCCTTCTCACCCTTTGGAAAGAAGGCAGCACTTTGTGCCTTGCAGCTCTAGGGCAATGTAGCACACCCCGAGCAGAAGTTCTACTTCAGCCAGATCTGGCATGCAAAGAAACTGCGTTTCACAGGCCTTTGTAAGAGATGTTCCCGGTAGGCTGTTAGAGCACTGTGCAGAGCGAGTTGTTTCTTAGCTTCCCAGAGAGCCGGAAGCAAGATGCTTTGGGGCCCGTTAATTTTATACCCTGCTACTTTGCTGTAGTTGTTGATTATTTCTAATAGTTTTTCTGTGGATTCTTTGGGGTTTTCTATGTATAAGATCATGTCATCTGCAAACAACGCGAGTTTTACTTCTTCGTTACCGATTTGGATTCCTTTCATTTTTTTTTCCTGCCGAATTGCTCTGGCCAGCACCTCCAGTACTATGTTGAATAGGAGTGGTGAAAGTGGGCACCCTTGTCTTGTTCCTGTCCTCAGAGGGATGGCTTTCAGCTTTTGTCCATTGAGTATGATGTTGGCTGTGGGTCTATCATATATGGCCTTTATTATGTTGAGGTACTTTCCTTCTATACCCGTTTTACTGAGGGTTTTTATCATAAATGGGTGTTGGATCTTGTCGAATGCTTTCTCTGCGTCTATTGAGATGATCATGTGGTTTTTGTTTTTCATTTTGTTGATGTAGTGTATCACGTTGATTGACTTGCGGGTGTTGAACCATCCCTGTGTCCCTGGTATAAATCCCACTTGATCATGGTGTATAATCTTTTTGATGTATTGCTGTAATCGGTTTGCCAAAATTTGGTTGAGGATTTTTGCATCTATGTTCATCAGTGATATCGGCCTGTAGTTCTCCTTCTTTGTGTTGTCCTTGTCAGGTTTGGGGATCAGAGTGATGTTGGCTTCATAGAATGTGTTAGGGAGTTCTCCATCTTTCTCAATTTTCTGGAACAGTTTGAGGAGAATAGGTACAAAGAACTCACACTGCTTAACAACAAAAAAACAAACAACCCGATCAAAAAATGGGCAGAGGACATGAACAGACATTTCTCCAAAGAAGATATGAACATGGCCAATAGACACATGAAAAGATGTTCATCATCGCTAATCATCAGGGAAATGCAAATCAAAACTACACTAAGATATCACCTTACCCCCGTTAGATTGGCAAAAACATCCAAAACCAAGAACGACAAATGTTGCAGAGGTTGTGGAGAAAGAGGAACCCTCATACACTGTTGGTGGGAATGCAAACTGGTACAGCCACTATGGAAAACAGTATGGAGATTTCTCAAAAAGTTAAAAATAGAAATACCCTATGACCCAGCCATCCCATTACTGGGTATCTATCCTAAGAACCTGATATCAGATATCTCAAGAGTCCGTTGCACCCCTATGTTCATCGCAGCATTATTTACAATAGCCAAGACGTGGAACCAGCCTACATGCCCAGAAACTGATGATTGGATAAAGAAGATGTGGTATATATACACAATGGAATACTACTCAGCCATAAAAAAAGACGAAAGTGGCCCCTTCACAACAATGTGGATGGACCTCGAGGGCATTATGTTAAGCGAAATAAGTCAGTCAGAGAAAGACGAACTCTATATGACTCCACTCATAGGTGGAAATTAGTATATTGAGAAGGAGATCTGATCGGTGGTTACCAGGGAAAAGGGGGGGTGGGGGGAGGGCACGGAGGGGGAAGTGGTGTTCCCACAACATGACTAACAAAAATGTACAACTGAAATTTCACAAGCTTGTAATCCGTCATAAGATTAATAAACAAACAAACAAACAAACAAAAAAAGATGCTTTGGGGCCCATCTGCCCCTATGGAAAGAACGCAGCACTTTCTGCCTTGCAGCTCTAGGGCAATGTAGCACACCCAGAGCAGAAGTTCTACTTCAGCCAGATCAGGCCCGCAAAGAAACTGCGTTTCACAGGCCTTTGTAAGAGATGTTCCCGGTAGGCTGTTAGAGCACTGTGCAGAGCGAGTTGTTTCTTAGCTTCCCAAAGAGCTGGAAGCAAAATGCTTTGAGACTCATCTGCCCCTTTGGAAAGAAGGCAGCACTTTGTGTCTTGCAGCTCTAGGGCAATGTAGCACACCCAGAGCAGATGTTCTACTTCTTCCAGGTCAGTCCTGCAAAGAAACTGCGTTTCACAGTCCTTTGTAAGAGATGTTCCCGGTAGGCTGTTAGAGCACTGTGCAGAGCGAGTTGTTTCTTAGCTTCCCAAAGAGCCGGAAGTAAGATGCTTTGGGGCCCTTCTCACCCTTTGGAAAGAAGGCAGCACTTTGTGCCTTGCAGCTCTAGGGCAATGTAGCACACCCAGAGCAGAAGTTCTACTTCAGCCAGATCAGGCCCGCAAAGAAACTGCGTTTCACAGGCCTTTGTAAGAGATGTTCCCGGTAGGCTGTTAGAGCACTGTGCAGAGCGAGTTGTTTCTTAGATTCCCAACGAGCTGGAAGCAAGATGCTTTAGGGGCCATCTGCCCTTAAGGAAAGAAGGCAGCACTTTGTGCCTTGCAGCTCTAGGGCAATGTAGCACACCCAGAGCAGATGTTCTACTTCTGCCAGGTCAGGCCTGCAAAGAAACTTCGTTTCACAGGCCTTTGTAAGAGATGTTGCCGGTAGTCTGTAAGAGCACTGTGCAGAGCGACTTATTTCTTAGCTTCCCAGAGAGCTGGAAGCAAGATGCTTTGGGGCCCTTCTCACCCTTTGGAAAGAAGGCAGCACTTTGTGCCTTGCAGCTCTAGGGCAATGTAGCACACCCAGAGCAGAAGTTCTACTTCAGCTAGATCAGACCTGCAAAGAAACTGCGTTTCACAGGCCTTTGTAAGAGATGTTCCCTGTAGGCTGTTAGAGCACTGTGCAGAGCGAGTTATTTCTTAGCTTCCCAAAGAGCTGGAAGCAAGATGCTTTAGGGGCCATCTGCCCTTAAGGAAAGAAGGCAGCACTTTGTGCCTTGCAGCTCTAGGGCAATGTAGCACACCCAGAGCAGATGTTCTACTTCTGCCAGGTCAGGCCTGCAAAGAAACTTCGTTTCACAGGCCCTTGTAAGAGATGTTCCCGGTAGGCTGTTAGAGCACTGTGCAGAGCGACTTGTTTCTTAGCTTCCCAAAGAGCTGGAAGCAAGATGCTTTGGGGCCCTTCTCACCCTATGGAAAGAAGGCAGCACTTTGTGCCTTGCAGCTCTAGGGCAATGTAGCACACCCCGAGCAGAAGTTCTACTTCAGCCAGATCTGGCATGCAAAGAAACTGCCTTTCACAGGCCTTTGTAACAGATGTTCCCGGTAGGCTGTTAGAGCACTGTGCAGAGCGAGTTGTTTCTTAGCTTCCCAGAGAGCCGGAAGCAAGATGCTTTGGGGCCCGTTAATTTTATACCCTGCTACTTTGCTGTAGTTGTTGATTATTTCTAATAGTTTTTCTGTGGATTCTTTGGGGTTTTCTATGTATAAGATCATGTCGTCTGCAAACAACGCGAGTTTTACTTCTTCGTTACCGATTTGGATTCCTTTCATTTTTTTTTCCTGCCGAATTGCTCTGGCCAGCACCTCCAGTACTATGTTGAATAGGAGTGGTGAAAGTGGGCACCCTTGTCTTGTTCCTGTCCTCAGAGGGATGGCTTTCAGCTTTTGTCCATTGAGTATGATGTTGGCTGTGGGTCTATCATATATGGCCTTTATTATGTTGAGGTACTTTCCTTCTATACCCGTTTTACTGAGGGTTTTTATCATAAATGGGTGTTGGATCTTGTCGAATGCTTTCTCTGCGTCTATTGAGATGATCATGTGGTTTTTGTTTTTCATTTTGTTGATGTAGTGTATCACGTTGATTGACTTGCGGGTGTTGAACCATCCCTGTGTCCCTGGTATAAATCCCACTTGATCATGGTGTATAATCTTTTTGATGTATTGCTGTAATCGGTTTGCCAAAATTTGGTTGAGGATTTTTGCATCTATGTTCATCAGTGATATCGGCCTGTAGTTCTCCTTCTTTGTGTTGTCCTTGTCAGGTTTGGGGATCAGAGTGATGTTGGCTTCATAGAATGTGTTAGGGAGTTCTCCATCTTTCTCAATTTTCTGGAACAGTTTGAGGAGAATAGGTACAAAGAACTCACACTGCTTAACAACAAAAAAACAAACAACCCGATCAAAAAATGGGCAGAGGACATGAACAGACATTTCTCCAAAGAAGATATGAACATGGCCAATAGACACATGAAAAGATGTTCATCATCGCTAATCATCAGGGAAATGCAAATCAAAACTACACTAAGATATCACCTTACCCCCGTTAGATTGGCAAAAACATCCAAAACCAAGAACGACAAATGTTGCAGAGGTTGTGGAGAAAGAGGAACCCTCATACACTGTTGGTGGGAATGCAAACTGGTACAGCCACTATGGAAAACAGTATGGAGATTTCTCAAAAAGTTAAAAATAGAAATACCCTATGACCCAGCCATCCCATTACTGGGTATCTATCCTAAGAACCTGATATCAGATATCTCAAGAGTCCGTTGCACCCCTATGTTCATCGCAGCATTATTTACAATAGCCAAGACGTGGAACCAGCCTACATGCCCAGAAACTGATGATTGGATAAAGAAGATGTGGTATATATACACAATGGAATACTACTCAGCCATAAAAAAAGACGAAAGTGGCCCCTTCACAACAATGTGGATGGACCTCGAGGGCATTATGTTAAGCGAAATAAGTCAGTCAGAGAAAGACGAACTCTATATGACTCCACTCATAGGTGGAAATTAGTATATTGAGAAGGAGATCTGATCGGTGGTTACCAGGGAAAAGGGGGGGTGGGGGGAGGGCACGGAGGGGGAAGTGGTGTTCCCACAACATGACTAACAAAAATGTACAACTGAAATTTCACAAGCTTGTAATCCGTCATAAGATTAATAAACAAACAAACAAACAAACAAAAAAAGATGCTTTGGGGCCCATCTGCCCCTATGGAAAGAACGCAGCACTTTCTGCCTTGCAGCTCTAGGGCAATGTGGCACACCCAGAGCAGAAGTTCTACTTCAGCCAGATCAGGCCCGCAAAGAAACTGCGTTTCACAGGCCTTTGTAAGAGATGTTCCCGGTAGGCTGTTAGAGCACTGTGCAGAGCGAGTTGTTTCTTAGCTTCCCAAAGAGCTGGAAGCAAAATGCTTTGAGACTCATCTGCCCCTTTGGAAAGAAGGCAGCACTTTGTGTCTTGCAGGTCTAGGGCAATGTAGCACACCCAGAGCAGATGTTCTACTTCTTCCAGGTCAGTCCTGCAAAGAAACTGCGTTTCACAGGCCTTTGTAAGAGATGTTCCCGATAGGCTGTTAGAGCACTGTGCAGAGCGAGTTGTTTCTTAGCTTCCCAAAGAGCTGGAAGCAAGATGCTTTGGGGCCCTTCTCACCCTTTGGAAAGAAGGCAGCACTTTGTGCCTTGCAGCTCTAGGGCAATGTAGCACACCCAGAGCAGAAGTTCTACTTCAGCCAGATCAGGCCCGCAAAGAAACTGCGTTTCACAGGCCTTTGTAAGAGATGTTCCCGGTAGGCTGTTAGAGCACTGTGCAGAGCGAGTTGTTTCTCAGCTTCCCAAACAGCCGGAAGCAAGATGCCTTGGGGCCCTTCTCACCCTTTGGAAAGAAGGCAGCACTTTGTTCCTTGCAGCTCTAGGGCAATGTAGCACACCCAGAGCAGAAGTTCTACTTCAGCTAGATCAGACCTGCAAAGAAACTGCGTTTCACAGGCCTTTGTAAGAGATGTTCCCGGTAGGCTGTTAGAGCACTGTGCAGAGCGAGTTGTTTCTTAGCTTCCCAAAGAGCTGGAAGCAAGTTGCTTTACGGACCATGTGCCCTTAAGGAAAGAAGGCAGCACTTTGTGCCTTGCAGCTCTAGGGCAATGTAGCACACCCAGAGCAGATGTTCTACTTCTCCCAGGTCAGGCCTGAAAAGAAACTGCGTTTCACAGGCCTTTGTAAGAGATGTTCTCTGTAGGCTGTTAGAGCACTGTGCAGAGCGACTTGTTTCTTAGCTTCCCAAATAGCTGGAAGCAAGATGCTTTGGGGCCCTTCTCACCCTTTGGAAAGAAGGCAGCACTTTGTGCCTTGCAGCTCTAGGGCAATGTAGCACACCCAGAGCAGAAGTTCTACTTCAGCCAGATCAGGCCCGCAAAGAAACTGCGTTTCACAGGCCTTTGTAAGAGATGTTCCCGGTAGGCTGTTAGAGCACTGTGCAGAGCGAGTTGTTTCTTAGCTTCCCAAAGAGCTGGAAGCAAAATGCTTTGAGACTCATCTGCCCCTTTGGAAAGAAGGCAGCACTTTGTGCCTTGCAGGTCTAGGGCAATGTAGCACACCCAGAGCAGAAGTTCTACTTCAGCTAGATCAGACCTGCAAAGAAACTGCGTTTCACAGGCCTTTGTAAGAGATGTTCCCGGTAGGCTGTTAGAGCACTGTGCAGAGCGAGTTGTTTCTCAGCTTCCCAAACAGCCGGAAGCAAGATGCTTTTGGGCCCTTCTCACCCTTTGGAAAGAAGGCAGCACTTTGTGCCTTGCAGCTCTAGGGCAATGTAGCACACCCAGAGCAGAAGTTCTACTTCAGCTAGATCAGACCTGCAAAGAAACTGCGTTTCACAGGCCTTTGTAAGAGATGTTCCCGGTAGGCTGTTAGAGCACTGTGCAGAGCGACTTATTTCTTAGCTTCCCAGAGAGCTGGAAGCAAGATGCTTTGGGGCCCTTCTCACCCTTTGGAAAGAAGGCAGCACTTTGTGCCTTGCAGCTCTAGGGCAATGTAGCACACCCCGAGCAGAAGTTCTACTTCAGCCAGATCTGGCATGCAAAGAAACTGCGTTTCACAGGCCTTTGTAAGAGATGTTCCCGGTAGGCTGTTAGAGCACTGTGCAGAGCGAGTTGTTTCTTAGCTTCCCAGAGAGCCGGAAGCAAGATGCTTTGGGGCCCGTTAATTTTATACCCTGCTACTTTGCTGTAGTTGTTGATTATTTCTAATAGTTTTTCTGTGGATTCTTTGGGGTTTTCTATGTATAAGATCATGTCATCTGCAAACAACGCGAGTTTTACTTCTTCGTTACCGATTTGGATTCCTTTCATTTTTTTTTCCTGCCGAATTGCTCTGGCCAGCACCTCCAGTACTATGTTGAATAGGAGTGGTGAAAGTGGGCACCCTTGTCTTGTTCCTGTCCTCAGAGGGATGGCTTTCAGCTTTTGTCCATTGAGTATGATGTTGGCTGTGGGTCTATCATATATGGCCTTTATTATGTTGAGGTACTTTCCTTCTATACCCGTTTTACTGAGGGTTTTTATCATAAATGGGTGTTGGATCTTGTCGAATGCTTTCTCTGCGTCTATTGAGATGATCATGTGGTTTTTGTTTTTCATTTTGTTGATGTAGTGTATCACGTTGATTGACTTGCGGGTGTTGAACCATCCCTGTGTCCCTGGTATAAATCCCACTTGATCATGGTGTATAATCTTTTTGATGTATTGCTGTAATCGGTTTGCCAAAATTTGGTTGAGGATTTTTGCATCTATGTTCATCAGTGATATCGGCCTGTAGTTCTCCTTCTTTGTGTTGTCCTTGTCAGGTTTGGGGATCAGAGTGATGTTGGCTTCATAGAATGTGTTAGGGAGTTCTCCATCTTTCTCAATTTTCTGGAACAGTTTGAGGAGAATAGGTACAAAGAACTCACACTGCTTAACAACAAAAAAACAAACAACCCGATCAAAAAATGGGCAGAGGACATGAACAGACATTTCTCCAAAGAAGATATGAACATGGCCAATAGACACATGAAAAGATGTTCATCATCGCTAATCATCAGGGAAATGCAAATCAAAACTACACTAAGATATCACCTTACCCCCGTTAGATTGGCAAAAACATCCAAAACCAAGAACGACAAATGTTGCAGAGGTTGTGGAGAAAGAGGAACCCTCATACACTGTTGGTGGGAATGCAAACTGGTACAGCTACTATGGAAAACAGTATGGAGATTTCTCAAAAAGTTAAAAATAGAAATACCCTATGACCCAGCCATCCCATTACTGGGTATCTATCCTAAGAACCTGATATCAGATATCTCAAGAGTCCGTTGCACCCCTATGTTCATCGCAGCATTATTTACAATAGCCAAGACGTGGAACCAGCCTACATGCCCAGAAACTGATGATTGGATAAAGAAGATGTGGTATATATACACAATGGAATACTACTCAGCCATAAAAAAGACGACATTGGCCCCTTCACAACAGTGTGGATGGACCTCGAGGGCATTATGTTAAGCGAAATAAGTCAGTCAGAGAAAGACGAACTCTATATGACTCCACTCATAGGTGGAAATTAGTATATTGAGAAGGAGATCTGATCGGTGGTTACCAGGGAAAAGGGGGGGTGGGGGGAGGGCACGGAGGGGGAAGTGGTGTTCCCACAACATGACTAACAAAAATGTACAACTGAAATTTCACAAGCTTGTAATCCGTCATAAGATTAATAAACAAACAAACAAACAAACAAAAAAAGATGCTTTGGGGCCCATCTGCCCCTATGGAAAGAACGCAGCACTTTCTGCCTTGCAGCTCTAGGGCAATGTAGCACACCCAGAGCAGAAGTTCTACTTCAGCCAGATCAGGCCCGCAAAGAAACTGCGTTTCACAGGCCTTTGTAAGAGATGTTCCCGGTAGGCTGTTAGAGCACTGTGCAGAGCGAGTTGTTTCTTAGCTTCCCAAAGAGCTGGAAGCAAAATGCTTTGAGACTCATCTGCCCCTTTGGAAAGAAGGCAGCACTTTGTGTCTTGCAGGTCTAGGGCAATGTAGCACACCCAGAGCAGATGTTCTACTTCTGCCAGGTCAGTCCTGCAAAGAAACTGCGTTTCACAGTCCTTTGTAAGAGACGTTCCCGGTAGGCTGTTAGAGCACTGTGCAGAGCGAGTTGTTTCTTAGCTTCCCAAAGAGCCGGAAGCAAGATGCTTTGGGGCCCTTCTCACCCTTTGGAAAGAAGGCAGCACTTTGTGCCTTGCAGCTCTAGGGCAATGTAGCACACCCAGAGCAGAAGTTCTACTTCAGCCAGATCAGGCCCGCAAAGAAACTGCGTTTCACAGGCCTTTGTAAGAGATGTTCCCGGTAGGCTGTTAGAGCACTGTGCAGAGCGAGTTGTTTCTTAGATTCCCAACGAGCTGGAAGCAAGATGCTTTAGGGGCCATCTGCCCTTAAGGAAAGAAGGCAGCACTTTGTGCCTTGCAGCTCTAGGGCAATGTAGCACACCCAGAGCAGATGTTCTACTTCTGCCAGGTCAGGCCTGCAAAGAAACTTCGTTTCACAGGCCTTTGTAAGAGATGTTCCCGGTAGGCTGTTAGAGCACTGTGCAGAGCGACTTGTTTCTTAGCTTCCCAAAGAGCTGGAAGCAAGATGCTTTGGGGCCCTTCTCACCCTTTGGAAAGAAGGCAGCACTTTGTGCCTTGCAGCTCTAGGGCAATGTAGCACACCCCGAGCAGAAGTTCTACTTCAGCCAGATCTGGCATGCAAAGAAACTGCCTTTCACAGGCCTTTGTAACAGATGTTCCCGGTAGGCTGTTAGAGCACTGTGCAGAGCGAGTTGTTTCTTAGCTTCCCAGAGAGCCGGAAGCAAGATGCTTTGGGGCCCGTTAATTTTATACCCTGCTACTTTGCTGTAGTTGTTGATTATTTCTAATAGTTTTTCTGTGGATTCTTTGGGGTTTTCTATGTATAAGATCATGTCGTCTGCAAACAACGCGAGTTTTACTTCTTCGTTACCGATTTGGATTCCTTTCATTTTTTTTTCCTGCCGAATTGCTCTGGCCAGCACCTCCAGTACTATGTTGAATAGGAGTGGTGAAAGTGGGCACCCTTGTCTTGTTCCTGTCCTCAGAGGGATGGCTTTCAGCTTTTGTCCATTGAGTATGATGTTGGCTGTGGGTCTATCATATATGGCCTTTATTATGTTGAGGTACTTTCCTTCTATACCCGTTTTACTGAGGGTTTTTATCATAAATGGGTGTTGGATCTTGTCGAATGCTTTCTCTGCGTCTATTGAGATGATCCTGTGGTTTTTGTTTTTCATTTTGTTGATGTAGTGTATCACGTTGATTGACTTGCGGGTGTTGAACCATCCCTGTGTCCCTGGTATAAATCCCACTTGATCATGGTGTATAATCTTTTTGATGTATTGCTGTAATCGGTTTGCCAAAATTTGGTTGAGGATTTTTGCATCTATGTTCATCAGTGATATCGGCCTGTAGTTCTCCTTCTTTGTGTTGTCCTTGTCAGGTTTGGGGATCAGAGTGATGTTGGCTTCATAGAATGTGTTAGGGAGTTCTCCATCTTTCTCAATTTTCTGGAACAGTTTGAGGAGAATAGGTACAAAGAACTCACACTGCTTAACAACAAAAAAACAAACAACCCGATCAAAAAATGGGCAGAGGACATGAACAGACATTTCTCCAAAGAAGATATGAACATGGCCAATAGACACATGAAAAGATGTTCATCATCGCTAATCATCAGGGAAATGCAAATCAAAACTACACTAAGATATCACCTTACCCCCGTTAGATTGGCAAAAACATCCAAAACCAAGAACGACAAATGTTGCAGAGGTTGTGGAGAAAGAGGAACCCTCATACACTGTTGGTGGGAATGCAAACTGGTACAGCCACTATGGAAAACAGTATGGAGATTTCTCAAAAAGTTAAAAATAGAAATACCCTATGACCCAGCCATCCCATTACTGGGTATCTATCCTAAGAACCTGATATCAGATATCTCAAGAGTCCGTTGCACCCCTATGTTCATCGCAGCATTATTTACAATAGCCAAGACGTGGAACCAGCCTACATGCCCAGAAACTGATGATTGGATAAAGAAGATGTGGTATATATACACAATGGAATACTACTCAGCCATAAAAAAAGACGAAAGTGGCCCCTTCACAACAATGTGGATGGACCTCGAGGGCATTATGTTAAGCGAAATAAGTCAGTCAGAGAAAGACGAACTCTATATGACTCCACTCATAGGTGGAAATTAGTATATTGAGAAGGAGATCTGATCGGTGGTTACCAGGGAAAAGGGGGGGTGGGGGGAGGGCACGGAGGGGGAAGTGGTGTTCCCACAACATGACTAACAAAAATGTACAACTGAAATTTCACAAGCTTGTAATCCGTCATAAGATTAATAAACAAACAAACAAACAAACAAAAAAAGATGCTTTGGGGCCCATCTGCCCCTATGGAAAGAACGCAGCACTTTCTGCCTTGCAGCTCTAGGGCAATGTAGCACACCCAGACCAGAAGTTCTACTTCAGCCAGATCAGGCCCGCAAAGAAACTGCGTTTCACAGGCCTTTGTAAGAGATGTTCCCGGTAGGCTGTTAGAGCACTGTGCAGAGCGAGTTGTTTCTTAGCTTCCCAAAGAGCTGGAAGCAAAATGCTTTGAGACTCATCTGCCCCTTTGGAAAGAAGGCAGCACTTTGTGCCTTGCAGGTCTAGGGCAATGTAGCACACCCAGAGCAGAAGTTCTACTTCAGCCAGATCATGCCCGCAAAGAAACTGCGTTTCACAGGCCTTTGTAAGAGATGTTCCCGGTAGGCTGTTAGAGCACTGTGCAGAGCGAGTTGTTTCTTAGATTCCCAACGAGCTGGAAGCAAGATGCTTTAGGGGCCATCTGCCCTTAAGGAAAGAAGGCAGCACTTTGTGCCTTGCAGCTCTAGGGCAATGTAGCACACCCAGAGCAGATGTTCTACTTCTGCCAGGTCAGGCCTGCAAAGAAACTTCGTTTCACAGGCCTTTGTAAGAGATGTTCCCGGTAGGCTGTTAGAGCACTGTGCAGAGCGAGTTGTTTCTTAGCTTCCCAAAGAGCCGGAAGCAAGATGCTTTGGGGCCCTTCTCACCCTTTGGAAAGAAGGCAGCACTTTGTGCCTTGCAGCTCTAGGGCAATGTAGCACACCCAGAGCAGAAGTTCTACTTCAGCCAGATCAGGCCCGCAAAGAAACTGCGTTTCACAGGCCTTTGTAAGAGATGTTCCCGGTAGGCTGTTAGAGCACTGTGCAGAGCGAGTTGTTTCTTAGATTCCCAACGAGCTGGAAGCAAGATGCTTTAGGGGCCATCTGCCCTTAAGGAAAGAAGGCAGCACTTTGTGCCTTGCAGCTCTAGGGCAATGTAGCACACCCAGAGCAGATGTTCTACTTCTGCCAGGTCAGGCCTGCAAAGAAACTTCCTTTCACAGGCCTTTGTAAGAGATGTTGCCGGTAGTCTGTAAGAGCACTGTGCAGAGCGACTTATTTCTTAGCTTCCCAGAGAGCTGGAAGCAAGATGCTTTGGGGCCCTTCTCACCCTTTGGAAAGAAGGCAGCACTTTGTGCCTTGCAGCTCTAGGGCAATGTAGCACACCCAGAGCAGAAGTTCTACTTCAGCCAGATCAGGCCCGCAAAGAAACTGCGTTTCACAGGCCTTTGTAAGAGATGTTCCCGGTAGGCTGTTAGAGCACTGTGCAGAGCGAGTTGTTTCTTAGCTTCCCAAAGAGCTGGAAGCAAAATGCTTTGAGACTCATCTGCCCCTTTGGAAAGAAGGCAGCACTTTGTGTCTTGCAGGTCTAGGGCAATGTAGCACACCCAGAGCAGATGTTCTACTTCTTCCAGGTCAGTCCTGCAAAGAAACTGCGTTTCACAGGCCTTTGTAAGAGATGTTCCCGGTAGGCTGTTAGAGCACTGTGCAGAGCGAGTTGTTTCTTAGCTTCCCAAAGAGCCGGAAGCAAGATGCTTTGGGGCCCTTCTCACCCTTTGGAAAGAAGGCAGCACTTTGTGCCTTGCAGCTCTAGGGCAATGTAGCACACCCCGAGCAGAAGTTCTACTTCAGCCAGATCTGGCATGCAAAGAAACTGCGTTTCACAGGCCTTTGTAACAGATGTTCCCGGTAGGCTGTTAGAGCACTGTGCAGAGCGAGTTGTTTCTTAGCTTCCCAGAGAGCCGGAAGCAAGATGCTTTGGGGCCCGTTAATTTTATACCCTGCTACTTTGCTGTAGTTGTTGATTATTTCTAATAGTTTTTCTGTGGATTCTTTGGGGTTTTCTATGTATAAGATCATGTCGTCTGCAAACAACGCGAGTTTTACTTCTTCGTTACCGATTTGGATTCCTTTCATTTTTTTTTCCTGCCGAATTGCTCTGGCCAGCACCTCCAGTACTATGTTGAATAGGAGTGGTGAAAGTGGGCACCCTTGTCTTGTTCCTGTCCTCAGAGGGATGGCTTTCAGCTTTTGTCCATTGAGTATGATGTTGGCTGTGGGTCTATCATATATGGCCTTTATTATGTTGAGGTACTTTCCTTCTATACCCGTTTTACTGAGGGTTTTTATCATAAATGGGTGTTGGATCTTGTCGAATGCTTTCTCTGCGTCTATTGAGATGATCCTGTGGTTTTTGTTTTTCATTTTGTTGATGTAGTGTATCACGTTGATTGACTTGCGGGTGTTGAACCATCCCTGTGTCCCTGGTATAAATCCCACTTGATCATGGTGTATAATCTTTTTGATGTATTGCTGTAATCGGTTTGCCAAAATTTGGTTGAGGATTTTTGCATCTATGTTCATCAGTGATATCGGCCTGTAGTTCTCCTTCTTTGTGTTGTCCTTGTCAGTTTTGGGGATCAGAGTGATGTTGGCTTCATAGAATGTGTTAGGGAGTTCTCCATCTTTCTCAATTTTCTGGAACAGTTTGAGGAGAATAGGTACAAAGAACTCACACTGCTTAACAACAAAAAAACAAACAACCCGATCAAAAAATGGGCAGAGGACATGAACAGACATTTCTCCAAAGAAGATATGAACATGGCCAATAGACACATGAAAAGATGTTCATCATCGCTAATCATCAGGGAAATGCAAATCAAAACTACACTAAGATATCACCTTACCCCCGTTAGATTGGCAAAAACATCCAAAACCAAGAACGACAAATGTTGCAGAGGTTGTGGAGAAAGAGGAACCCTCATACACTGTTGGTGGGAATGCAAACTGGTACAGCCACTATGGAAAACAGTATGGAGATTTCTCAAAAAGTTAAAAATAGAAATACCCTATGACCCAGCCATCCCATTACTGGGTATCTATCCTAAGAACCTGATATCAGATATCTCAAGAGTCCGTTGCACCCCTATGTTCATCGCAGCATTATTTACAATAGCCAAGACGTGGAACCAGCCTACATGCCCAGAAACTGATGATTGGATAAAGAAGATGTGGTATATATACACAATGGAATACTACTCAGCCATAAAAAAAGACGAAAGTGGCCCCTTCACAACAATGTGGATGGACCTCGAGGGCATTATGTTAAGCGAAATAAGTCAGTCAGAGAAAGACGAACTCTATATGACTCCACTCATAGGTGGAAATTAGTATATTGAGAAGGAGATCTGATCGGTGGTTACCAGGGAAAAGGGGGGGTGGGGGGAGGGCACGGAGGGGGAAGTGGTGTTCCCACAACATGACTAACAAAAATGTACAACTGAAATTTCACAAGCTTGTAATCCGTCATAAGATTAATAAACAAACAAACAAACAAACAAAAAAAGATGCTTTGGGGCCCATCTGCCCCTATGGAAAGAACGCAGCACTTTCTGCCTTGCAGCTCTAGGGCAATGTAGCACACCCAGAGCAGAAGTTCTACTTCAGCCAGATCAGGCCCGCAAAGAAACTGCGTTTCACAGGCCTTTGTAAGAGATGTTCCCGGTAGGCTGTTAGAGCACTGTGCAGAGCGAGTTGTTTCTTAGCTTCCCAAAGAGCTGGAAGCAAAATGCTTTGAGACTCATCTGCCCCTTTGGAAAGAAGGCAGCACTTTGTGTCTTGCAGGTCTAGGGCAATGTAGCACACCCAGAGCAGATGTTCTACTTCTTCCAGGTCAGTCCTGCAAAGAAACTGCGTTTCACAGGCCTTTGTAAGAGATGTTCCCGGTAGGCTGTTAGAGCACTGTGCAGAGCGAGTTGTTTCTTAGCTTCCCAAAGAGCCGGAAGCAAGATGCTTTGGGGCCCTTCTCACCCTTTGGAAAGAAGGCAGCACTTTGTGCCTTGCAGCTCTAGGGCAATGTAGCACACCCAGAGCAGAAGTTCTACTTCAGCCAGATCAGGCCCGCAAAGAAACTGCGTTTCACAGGCCTTTGTAAGAGATGTTCCCGGTAGGCTGTTAGAGCACTGTGCAGAGCGAGTTGTTTCTTAGATTCCCAACGAGCTGGAAGCAAGATGCTTTAGGGGCCATCTGCCCTTAAGGAAAGAAGGCAGCACTTTGTGCCTTGCAGCTCTAGGGCAATGTAGCACACCCAGAGCAGATGTTCTACTTCTGCCAGGTCAGGCCTGCAAAGAAACTTCGTTTCACAGGCCTTTGTAAGAGATGTTGCCGGTAGGCTGTAAGAGCACTGTGCAGAGCGACTTATTTCTTAGCTTCCCAGCGAGCTGGAAGCAAGATGCTTTGGGGCCCTTCTCACCCTTTGGAAAGAAGGCAGCACTTTGTGCCTTGCAGCTCTAGGGCAATGTAGCACACCCAGAGCAGAAGTTCTACTTCAGCTAGATCAGACCTGCAAAGAAACTGCGTTTCACAGGCCTTTGTAAGAGATGTTCCCTGTAGGCTGTTAGAGCACTGTGCAGAGCGAGTTATTTCTTAGCTTCCCAAAGAGCTGGAAGCAAGATGCTTTAGGGGCCATCTGCCCTTAAGGAAAGAAGGCAGCACTTTGTGCCTTGCAGCTCTAGGGCAATGTAGCACACCCAGAGCAGATGTTCTACTTCTGCCAGGTCAGGCCTGCAAAGAAACTTCGTTTCACAGGCCCTTGTAAGAGATGTTCCCGGTAGGCTGTTAGAGCACTGTGCAGAGCGACTTGTTTCTTAGCTTCCCAAAGAGCTGGAAGCAAGATGCTTTGGGGCCCTTCTCACCCTTTGGAAAGAAGGCAGCACTTTGTGCCTTGCAGCTCTAGGGCAATGTAGCACACCCCGAGCAGAAGTTCTACTTCAGCCAGATCTGGCATGCAAAGAAACTGCGTTTCACAGGCCTTTGTAACAGATGTTCCCGGTAGGCTGTTAGAGCACTGTGCAGAGCGAGTTGTTTCTTAGCTTCCCAGAGAGCCGGAAGCAAGATGCTTTGGGGCCCGTTAATTTTATACCCTGCTACTTTGCTGTAGTTGTTGATTATTTCTAATAGTTTTTCTGTGGATTCTTTGGGGTTTTCTATGTATAAGATCATGTCGTCTGCAAACAACGCGAGTTTTACTTCTTCGTTACCGATTTGGATTCCTTTCATTTTTTTTCCTGCCGAATTGCTCTGGCCAGCACCTCCAGTACTATGTTGAATAGGAGTGGTGAAAGTGGGCACCCTTGTCTTGTTCCTGTCCTCAGAGGGATGGCTTTCAGCTTTTGTCCATTGAGTATGATGTTGGCTGTGGGTCTATCATATATGGCCTTTATTATGTTGAGGTACTTTCCTTCTATACCCGTTTTACTGAGGGTTTTTATCATAAATGGGTGTTGGATCTTGTCGAATGCTTTCTCTGCGTCTATTGAGATGATCATGTGGTTTTTGTTTTTCATTTTGTTGATGTAGTGTATCACGTTGATTGACTTGCGGGTGTTGAACCATCCCTGTGTCCCTGGTATAAATCCCACTTGATCATGGTGTATAATCTTTTTGATGTATTGCTGTAATCGGTTTGCCAAAATTTGGTTGAGGATTTTTGCATCTATGTTCATCAGTGATATCGGCCTGTAGTTCTCCTTCTTTGTGTTGTCCTTGTCAGGTTTGGGGATCAGAGTGATGTTGGCTTCATAGAATGTGTTAGGGAGTTCTCCATCTTTCTCAATTTTCTGGAACAGTTTGAGGAGAATAGGTACAAAGAACTCACACTGCTTAACAACAAAAAAACAAACAACCCGATCAAAAAATGGGCAGAGGACATGAACAGACATTTCTCCAAAGAAGATATGAACATGGCCAATAGACACATGAAAAGATGTTCATCATCGCTAATCATCAGGGAAATGCAAATCAAAACTACACTAAGATATCACCTTACCCCCGTTAGATTGGCAAAAACATCCAAAACCAAGAACGACAAATGTTGCAGAGGTTGTGGACAAAGAGGAACCCTCATACACTGTTGGTGGGAATGCAAACTGGTACAGCCACTATGGAAAACAGTATGGAGATTTCTCAAAAAGTTAAAAATAGAAATACCCTATGACCCAGCCATCCCATTACTGGGTATCTATCCTAAGAACCTGATATCAGATATCTCAAGAGTCCGTTGCACCCCTATGTTCATCGCAGCATTATTTACAATAGCCAAGACGTGGAACCAGCCTACATGCCCAGAAACTGATGATTGGATAAAGAAGATGTGGTATATATACACAATGGAATACTACTCAGCCATAAAAAAAGACGAAAGTGGCCCCTTCACAACAATGTGGATGGACCTCGAGGGCATTATGTTAAGCGAAATAAGTCAGTCAGAGAAAGACGAACTCTATATGACTCCACTCATAGGTGGAAATTAGTATATTGAGAAGGAGATCTGATCGGTGGTTACCAGGGAAAAGGGGGGGTGGGGGGAGGGCACGGAGGGGGAAGTGGTGTTCCCACAACATGACTAACAAAAATGTACAACTGAAATTTCACAAGCTTGTAATCCGTCATAAGATTAATAAACAAACAAACAAACAAACAAAAAAAGATGCTTTGGGGCCCATCTGCCCCTATGGAAAGAACGCAGCACTTTCTGCCTTGCAGCTCTAGGGCAATGTAGCACACCCAGAGCAGAAGTTCTACTTCAGCCAGATCAGGCACGCAAAGAAACTGCGTTTCACAGGCCTTTGTAAGAGATGTTCCCGGTAGGCTGTTAGAGCACTGTGCAGAGCGAGTTGTTTCTTAGCTTCCCAAAGAGCTGGAAGCAAAATGCTTTGAGACTCATCTGCCCCTTTGGAAAGAAGGCAGCACTTTGTGTCTTGCAGGTCTAGGGCAATGTAGCACACCCAGAGCAGATGTTCTACTTCTTCCAGGTCAGTCCTGCAAAGAAACTGCGTTTCACAGTCCTTTGTAAGAGATGTTCCCGGTAGGCTGTTAGAGCACTGTGCAGAGCGAGTTGTTTCTTAGCTTCCCAAAGAGCCGGAAGCAAGATGCTTTGGGGCCCTTCTCACCCTTTGGAAAGAAGGCAGCACTTTGTGCCTTGCAGCTCTAGGGCAATGTAGCACACCCAGAGCAGAAGTTCTACTACAGCCAGATCAGGCCCGCAAAGAAACTGCGTTTCACAGGCCTTTGTAAGAGATGTTCCCGGTAGGCTGTTAGAGCACTGTGCAGAGCGAGTTGTTTCTTAGATTCCCAACGAGCTGGAAGCAAGATGCTTTAGGGGCCATCTGCCCTTAAGGAAAGAAGGCAGCACTTTGTGCCTTGCAGCTCTAGGGCAATGTAGCACACCCAGAGCAGATGTTCTACTTCTGCCAGGTCAGGCCTGCAAAGAAACTTCGTTTCACAGGCCTTTGTAAGAGATGTTGCCGGTAGGCTGTAAGAGCACTGTGCAGAGCGACTTATTTCTTAGCTTCCCAGAGAGCTGGAAGCAAGATGCTTTGGGGCCCTTCTCACCCTTTGGAAAGAAGGCAGCACTTTGTGCCTTGCAGCTCTAGGGCAATGTAGCACACCCAGAGCAGAAGTTCTACTTCAGCTAGATCAGACCTGCAAAGAAACTGCGTTTCACAGGCCTTTGTAAGAGATGTTCCCTGTAGGCTGTTAGAGCACTGTGCAGAGCGAGTTATTTCTTAGCTTCCCAAAGAGCTGGAAGCAAGATGCTTTAGGGGCCATCTGCCCTTAAGGAAAGAAGGCAGCACTTTGTGCCTTGCAGCTCTAGGGCAATGTAGCACACCCAGAGCAGATGTTCTACTTCTGCCAGGTCAGGCCTGCAAAGAAACTTCGTTTCACAGGCCCTTGTAAGAGATGTTCCCGGTAGGCTGTTAGAGCACTGTGCAGAGCGACTTGTTTCTTAGCTTCCCAAAGAGCTGGAAGCAAGATGCTTTGGGGCCCTTCTCACCCTTTGGAAAGAAGGCAGCACTTTGTGCCTTGCAGCTCTAGGGCAATGTAGCACACCCCGAGCAGAAGTTCTACTTCAGCCAGATCTGGCATGCAAAGAAACTGCGTTTCACAGGCCTTTGTAACAGATGTTCCCGGTAGGCTGTTAGAGCACTGTGCAGAGCGAGTTGTTTCTTAGCTTCCCAGAGAGCCGGAAGCAAGATGCTTTGGGGCCCGTTAATTTTATACCCTGCTACTTTGCTGTAGTTGTTGATTATTTCTAATAGTTTTTCTGTGGATTCTTTGGGGTTTTCTATGTATAAGATCATGTCGTCTGCAAACAACGCGAGTTTTACTTCTTCGTTACCGATTTGGATTCCTTTCATTTTTTTTCCTGCCGAATTGCTCTGGCCAGCACCTCCAGTACTATGTTGAATAGGAGTGGTGAAAGTGGGCACCCTTGTCTTGTTCCTGTCCTCAGAGGGATGGCTTTCAGCTTTTGTCCATTGAGTATGATGTTGGCTGTGGGTCTATCATATATGGCCTTTATTATGTTGAGGTACTTTCCTTCTATACCCGTTTTACTGAGGGTTTTTATCATAAATGGGTGTTGGATCTTGTCGAATGCTTTCTCTGCGTCTATTGAGATGATCATGTGGTTTTTGTTTTTCATTTTGTTGATGTAGTGTATCACGTTGATTGACTTGCGGGTGTTGAACCATCCCTGTGTCCCTGGTATAAATCCCACTTGATCATGGTGTATAATCTTTTTGATGTATTGCTGTAATCGGTTTGCCAAAATTTGGTTGAGGATTTTTGCATCTATGTTCATCAGTGATATCGGCCTGTAGTTCTCCTTCTTTGTGTTGTCCTTGTCAGGTTTGGGGATCAGAGTGATGTTGGCTTCATAGAATGTGTTAGGGAGTTCTCCATCTTTCTCAATTTTCTGGAACAGTTTGAGGAGAATAGGTACAAAGAACTCACACTGCTTAACAACAAAAAAACAAACAACTCGATCAAAAAATGGGCAGAGGACATGAACAGACATTTCTCCAAAGAAGATATGAACATGGCCAATAGACACATGAAAAGATGTTCATCATCGCTAATCATCAGGGAAATGCAAATCAAAACTACACTAAGATATCACCTTACCCCCGTTAGATTGGCAAAAACATCCAAAACCAAGAACGACAAATGTTGCAGAGGTTGTGGACAAAGAGGAACCCTCATACACTGTTGGTGGGAATGCAAACTGGTACAGCCACTATGGAAAACAGTATGGAGATTTCTCAAAAAGTTAAAAATAGAAATACCCTATGACCCAGCCATCCCATTACTGGGTATCTATCCTAAGAACCTGATATCAGATATCTCAAGAGTCCGTTGCACCCCTATGTTCATCGCAGCATTATTTACAATAGCCAAGACGTGGAACCAGCCTACATGCCCAGAAACTGATGATTGGATAAAGAAGATGTGGTATATATACACAATGGAATACTACTCAGCCATAAAAAAAGACGAAAGTGGCCCCTTCACAACAATGTGGATGGACCTCAAGGGCATTATGTTAAGCGAAATAAGTCAGTCAGAGAAAGACGAACTCTATATGACTCCACTCATAGGTGGAAATTAGTATATTGAGAAGGAGATCTGATCGGTGGTTACCAGGGAAAAGGGGGGGTGGGGGGAGGGCACGGAGGGGGAAGTGGTGTTCCCACAACATGACTAACAAAAATGTACAACTGAAATTTCACAAGCTTGTAATCCGTCATAAGATTAATAAACAAACAAACAAACAAACAAAAAAAGATGCTTTGGGGCCCATCTGCCCCTATGGAAAGAACGCAGCACTTTCTGCCTTGCAGCTCTAGGGCAATGTAGCACACCCAGAGCAGAAGTTCTACTTCAGCCAGATCAGGCCCGCAAAGAAACTGCGTTTCACAGGCCTTTGTAAGAGATGTTCCCGGTAGGCTGTTAGAGCACTGTGCAGAGCGAGTTGTTTCTTAGCTTCCCAAAGAGCTGGAAGCAAAATGCTTTGAGACTCATCTGCCCCTTTGGAAAGAAGGCAGCACTTTGTGTCTTGCAGGTCTAGGGCAATGTAGCACACCCAGAGCAGATGTTCTACTTCTTCCAGGTCAGTCCTGCAAAGAAACTGCGTTTCACAGGCCTTTGTAAGAGATGTTCCCGGTAGGCTGTTAGAGCACTGTGCAGAGCGAGTTGTTTCTTAGCTTCCCAAAGAGCCGGAAGCAAGATGCTTTGGGGCCCTTCTCACCCTTTGGAAAGAAGGCAGCACTTTGTGCCTTGCAGCTCTAGGGCAATGTAGCACACCCAGAGCAGAAGTTCTACTTCAGCCAGATCAGGCCCGCAAAGAAACTGCGTTTCACAGGCCTTTGTAAGAGATGTTCCCGGTAGGCTGTTAGAGCACTGTGCAGAGCGAGTTGTTTCTTAGATTCCCAACGAGCTGGAAGCAAGATGCTTTAGGGGCCATCTGCCCTTAAGGAAAGAAGGCAGCACTTTGTGCCTTGCAGCTCTAGGGCAATGTAGCACACCCAGAGCAGATGTTCTACTTCTGCCAGGTCAGGCCTGCAAAGAAACTTCGTTTCACAGGCCCTTGTAAGAGATGTTCCCGGTAGGCTGTTAGAGCACTGTGCAGAGCGACTTGTTTCTTAGCTTCCCAAAGAGCTGGAAGCAAGATGCTTTGGGGCCCTTCTCACCCTTTGGAAAGAAGGCAGCACTTTGTGCCTTGCAGCTCTAGGGCAATGTAGCACACCCCGAGCAGAAGTTCTACTTCAGCCAGATCTGGCATGCAAAGAAACTGCGTTTCACAGGCCTTTGTAACAGATGTTCCCGGTAGACTGTTAGAGCACTGTGCAGAGCGAGTTGTTTCTTAGCTTCCCAGAGAGCCGGAAGCAAGATGCTTTGGGGCCCGTTAATTTTATACCCTGCTACTTTGCTGTAGTTGTTGATTATTTCTAATAGTTTTTCTGTGGATTCTTTGGGGTTTTCTATGTATAAGATCATGTCGTCTGCAAACAACGCGAGTTTTACTTCTTCGTTACCGATTTGGATTCCTTTCATTTTTTTTTCCTGCCGAATTGCTCTGGCCAGCACCTCCAGTACTATGTTGAATAGGAGTGGTGAAAGTGGGCACCCTTGTCTTGTTCCTGTCCTCAGAGGGATGGCTTTCAGCTTTTGTCCATTGAGTATGATGTTGGCTGTGGGTCTATCATATATGGCCTTTATTATGTTGAGGTACTTTCCTTCTATACCCGTTTTACTGAGGGTTTTTATCATAAATGGGTGTTGGATCTTGTCGAATGCTTTCTCTGCGTCTATTGAGATGATCATGTGGTTTTTGTTTTTCATTTTGTTGATGTAGTGTATCACGTTGATTGACTTGCGGGTGTTGAACCATCCCTGTGTCCCTGGTATAAATCCCACTTGATCATGGTGTATAATCTTTTTGATGTATTGCTGTAATCGGTTTGCCAAAATTTGGTTGAGGATTTTTGCATCTATGTTCATCAGTGATATCGGCCTGTAGTTCTCCTTCTTTGTGTTGTCCTTGTCAGGTTTGGGGATCAGAGTGATGTTGGCTTCATAGAATGTGTTAGGGAGTTCTCCATCTTTCTCAATTTTCTGGAACAGTTTGAGGAGAATAGGTACAAAGAACTCACACTGCTTAACAACAAAAAAACAAACAACCCGATCAAAAAATGGGCAGAGGACATGAACAGACATTTCTCCAAAGAAGATATGAACATGGCCAATAGACACATGAAAAGATGTTCATCATCGCTAATCATCAGGGAAATGCAAATCAAAACTACACTAAGATATCACCTTACCCCCGTTAGATTGGCAAAAACATCCAAAACCAAGAACGACAAATGTTGCAGAGGTTGTGGAGAAAGAGGAACCCTCATACACTGTTGGTGGGAATGCAAACTGGTACAGCCACTATGGAAAACAGTATGGAGATTTCTCAAAAAGTTAAAAATAGAAATACCCTATGACCCAGCCATCCCATTACTGGGTATCTATCCTAAGAACCTGATATCAGATATCTCAAGAGTCCGTTGCACCCCTATGTTCATCGCAGCATTATTTACAATAGCCAAGACGTGGAACCAGCCTACATGCCCAGAAACTGATGATTGGATAAAGAAGATGTGGTATATATACACAATGGAATACTACTCAGCCATAAAAAAAGACGAAAGTGGCCCCTTCACAACAATGTGGATGGACCTCGAGGGCATTATGTTAAGCGAAATAAGTCAGTCAGAGAAAGACGAACTCTATATGACTCCACTCATAGGTGGAAATTAGTATATTGAGAAGGAGATCTGATCGGTGGTTACCAGGGAAAAGGGGGGGTGGGGGGAGGGCACGGAGGGGGAAGTGGTGTTCCCACAACATGACTAACAAAAATGTACAACTGAAATTTCACAAGCTTGTAATCCGTCATAAGATTAATAAACAAACAAACAAACAAACAAAAAAAGATGCTTTGGGGCCCATCTGCCCCTATGGAAAGAACGCAGCACTTTCTGCCTTGCAGCTCTAGGGCAATGTAGCACACCCAGAGCAGAAGTTCTACTTCAGCCAGATCAGGCCCGCAAAGAAACTGCGTTTCACAGGCCTTTGTAAGAGATGTTCCCGGTAGGCTGTTAGAGCACTGTGCAGAGCGAGTTGTTTCTTAGCTTCCCAAAGAGCTGGAAGCAAAATGCTTTGAGACTCATCTGCCCCTTTGGAAAGAAGGCAGCACTTTGTGTCTTGCAGGTCTAGGGCAATGTAGCACACCCAGAGCAGATGTTCTACTTCTTCCAGGTCAGTCCTGCAAAGAAACTGCGTTTCACAGGCCTTTGTAAGAGATGTTCCCGGTAGGCTGTTAGAGCACTGTGCAGAGCGAGTTGTTTCTTAGCTTCCCAAAGAGCCGGAAGCAAGATGCTTTGGGGCCCTTCTCACCCTTTGGAAAGAAGGCAGCACTTTGTGCCTTGCAGCTCTAGGGCAATGTAGCACACCCAGAGCAGAAGTTCTACTTCAGCCAGATCAGGCCCGCAAAGAAACTGCGTTTCACAGGCCTTTGTAAGAGATGTTCCCGGTAGGCTGTTAGAGCACTGTGCAGAGCGAGTTGTTTCTTAGATTCCCAACGAGCTGGAAGCAAGATGCTTTAGGGGCCATCTGCCCTTAAGGAAAGAAGGCAGCACTTTGTGCCTTGCAGCTCTAGGGCAATGTAGCACACCCAGAGCAGATGTTCTACTTCTGCCAGGTCAGGCCTGCAAAGAAACTTCGTTTCACAGGCCTTTGTAAGAGATGTTGCCGGTAGGCTGTAAGAGCACTGTGCAGAGCGACTTATTTCTTAGCTTCCCAGCGAGCTGGAAGCAAGATGCTTTGGGGCCCTTCTCACCCTTTGGAAAGAAGGCAGCACTTTGTGCCTTGCAGCTCTAGGGCAATGTAGCACACCCAGAGCAGAAGTTCTACTTCAGCTAGATCAGACCTGCAAAGAAACTGCGTTTCACAGGCCTTTGTAAGAGATGTTCCCTGTAGGCTGTTAGAGCACTGTGCAGAGCGAGTTATTTCTTAGCTTCCCAAAGAGCTGGAAGCAAGATGCTTTAGGGGCCATCTGCCCTTAAGGAAAGAAGGCAGCACTTTGTGCCTTGCAGCTCTAGGGCAATGTAGCACACCCAGAGCAGATGTTCTACTTCTGCCAGGTCAGGCCTGCAAAGAAACTTCGTTTCACAGGCCCTTGTAAGAGATGTTCCCGGTAGGCTGTTAGAGCACTGTGCAGAGCGACTTGTTTCTTAGCTTCCCAAAGAGCTGGAAGCAAGATGCTTTGGGGCCCTTCTCACCCTTTGGAAAGAAGGCAGCACTTTGTGCCTTGCAGCTCTAGGGCAATGTAGCACACCCCGAGCAGAAGTTCTACTTCAGCCAGATCTGGCATGCAAAGAAACTGCGTTTCACAGGCCTTTGTAACAGATGTTCCCGGTAGGCTGTTAGAGCACTGTGCAGAGCGAGTTGTTTCTTAGCTTCCCAGAGAGCCGGAAGCAAGATGCTTTGGGGCCCGTTAATTTTATACCCTGCTACTTTGCTGTAGTTGTTGATTATTTCTAATAGTTTTTCTGTGGATTCTTTGGGGTTTTCTATGTATAAGATCATGTCGTCTGCAAACAACGCGAGTTTTACTTCTTCGTTACCGATTTGGATTCCTTTCATTTTTTTTCCTGCCGAATTGCTCTGGCCAGCACCTCCAGTACTATGTTGAATAGGAGTGGTGAAAGTGGGCACCCTTGTCTTGTTCCTGTCCTCAGAGGGATGGCTTTCAGCTTTTGTCCATTGAGTATGATGTTGGCTGTGGGTCTATCATATATGGCCTTTATTATGTTGAGGTACTTTCCTTCTATACCCGTTTTACTGAGGGTTTTTATCATAAATGGGTGTTGGATCTTGTCGAATGCTTTCTCTGCGTCTATTGAGATGATCATGTGGTTTTTGTTTTTCATTTTGTTGATGTAGTGTATCACGTTGATTGACTTGCGGGTGTTGAACCATCCCTGTGTCCCTGGTATAAATCCCACTTGATCATGGTGTATAATCTTTTTGATGTATTGCTGTAATCGGTTTGCCAAAATTTGGTTGAGGATTTTTGCATCTATGTTCATCAGTGATATCGGCCTGTAGTTCTCCTTCTTTGTGTTGTCCTTGTCAGGTTTGGGGATCAGAGTGATGTTGGCTTCATAGAATGTGTTAGGGAGTTCTCCATCTTTCTCAATTTTCTGGAACAGTTTGAGGAGAATAGGTACAAAGAACTCACACTGCTTAACAACAAAAAAACAAACAACCCGATCAAAAAATGGGCAGAGGACATGAACAGACATTTCTCCAAAGAAGATATGAACATGGCCAATAGACACATGAAAAGATGTTCATCATCGCTAATCATCAGGGAAATGCAAATCAAAACTACACTAAGATATCACCTTACCCCCGTTAGATTGGCAAAAACATCCAAAACCAAGAACGACAAATGTTGCAGAGGTTGTGGAGAAAGAGGAACCCTCATACACTGTTGGTGGGAATGCAAACTGGTACAGCCACTATGGAAAACAGTATGGAGATTTCTCAAAAAGTTAAAAATAGAAATACCCTATGACCCAGCCATCCCATTACTGGGTATCTATCCTAAGAACCTGATATCAGATATCTCAAGAGTCCGTTGCACCCCTATGTTCATCGCAGCATTATTTACAATAGCCAAGACGTGGAACCAGCCTACATGCCCAGAAACTGATGATTGGATAAAGAAGATGTGGTATATATACACAATGGAATACTACTCAGCCATAAAAAAAGACGAAAGTGGCCCCTTCACAACAATGTGGATGGACCTCGAGGGCATTATGTTAAGCGAAATAAGTCAGTCAGAGAAAGACGAACTCTATATGACTCCACTCATAGGTGGAAATTAGTATATTGAGAAGGAGATCTGATCGGTGGTTACCAGGGAAAAGGGGGGGTGGGGGGAGGGCACGGAGGGGGAAGTGGTGTTCCCACAACATGACTAACAAAAATGTACAACTGAAATTTCACAAGCTTGTAATCCGTCATAAGATTAATAAACAAACAAACAAACAAACAAAAAAAGATGCTTTGGGGCCCATCTGCCCCTATGGAAAGAACGCAGCACTTTCTGCCTTGCAGCTCTAGGGCAATGTAGCACACCCAGAGCAGAAGTTCTACTTCAGCCAGATCAGGCCCGCAAAGAAACTGCGTTTCACAGGCCTTTGTAAGAGATGTTCCCGGTAGGCTGTTAGAGCACTGTGCAGAGCGAGTTGTTTCTTAGCTTCCAAAAGAGCTGGAAGCAAAATGCTTTGAGACTCATCTGCCCCTTTGGAAAGAAGGCAGCACTTTGTGCCTTGCAGCTCTAGGGCAATGTAGCACACCCAGAGCAGAAGTTCTACTTCAGCCAGATCAGGCCCGCAAAGAAACTGCGTTTCACAGGCCTTTGTAAGAGATGTTCCCGGTAGGCTGTTAGAGCACTGTGCAGAGCGAGTTGTTTCTTAGCTTCCCAAAGAGCTGGAAGCAAGATGCTTTAGGGGCCATCTGCCCTTAAGGAAAGAAGGCAGCACTTTGTGCCTTGCAGCTCTAGGGCAATGTAGCACACCCAGAGCAGATGTTCTACTTCTGCCAGGTCAGGCCTGCAAAGAAACTTCGTTTCACATTCCCTTGTAAGAGATGTTCCCGGTAGGCTGTTAGAGCACTGTGCAGAGCGACTTGTTTCTTAGCTTCCCAAAGAGCTGGAAGCAAGATGCTTTGGGGCCCTTCTCACCCTTTGGAAAGAAGGCAGCACTTTGTGCCTTGCAGCTCTAGGGCAATGTAGCACACCCAGAGCAGAAGTTCTACTTCAGCCAGATCAGGCCCGCAAAGAAACTGCGTTTCACAGGCCTTTGTAAGAGATGTTCCCGGTAGGCTGTTAGAGCACTGTGCAGAGCGAGTTGTTTCTTAGCTTCCCAAAGAGCTGGAAGCAAAATGCTTTGAGACTCATCTGCCCTTTTGGAAAGAAGGCAGCACTTTGTGCCTTGCAGGTCTAGGGCAATGTAGCACACCCAGAGCAGAAGTTCTACTTCAGCTAGATCAGACCTGCAAAGAAACTGCGTTTCACAGGCCTTCGTAAGAGATGTTCCCGGTAGGCTGTTAGAGCACTGTGCAGAGCGAGTTGTTTCTCAGCTTCCCAAACAGCCGGAAGCAAGATGCCTTGGGGCCCTTCTCACCCTTTGGAAAGAAGGCAGCACTTTGTGCCTTGCATCTCTAGGGCAATGTAGCACACCCAGAGCAGAAGTTCTACTTCAGCCAGATCATGCCCGCAAAGAAACTGCGTTTCACAGGCCTTTGTAAGAGATGTTCCCGGTAGGCTGTTAGAGCAATGTGCAGAGCGAGTTGTTTCTTAGATTCCCAACGAGCTGGAAGCAAGATGCTTTAGGGGCCATCTGCCCTTAAGGAAAGAAGGCAGCACTTTGTGCCTTGCAGCTCTAGGGCAATGTAGCACACCCAGAGCAGATGTTCTACTTCTCCCAGGTCAGGCCTGAAAATAAACTGCGTTTCACAGGCCTTTGTAAGAGATGTTCCCTGTAGGCTGTTAGAGCACTGTGCAGAGCGAGTTGTTTCTTAGCTTCCCAAAGAGCTGTAAGCAAGATGCTTTAGGGGCCATCTGCCCTTAAGGAAAGAAGGCAGCACTTTGTGCCTTGCATCTCTAGGTCAATGTAGCACACCCAGAGCAGATGTTCTACTTCAGCCGTATCAGGCCTGCAAATAAACTGCGTTTCACAGGCCTTTGTAAGAGATGTTCCCGGTAGGCTGTAAGAGCACTGTGCAGAGGGACTTGCTTCTTAGCTTCCCAAAGAGCTGGAAGCAAAATGCTTTGCGACTCATCCGCCCCTTTGGAAAGAAGGCAACACTTTGTGTCTTGCAGGTCTAGGGCAATGTAGCACACCCAGAGCAGATGTTCTACTTCTTCAAGGTCAGTCCTGCAAAGAAACTTCGTTTCACAGTCCTTTGTAAGAGATGTTCCCAGTAGGCTGTTAGAGCACTGTGCAGAGCGAGTTGTTTCTCAGCTTCCCAAACAGCCGGAAGCAAGATGCTTTTGGGCCCTTCTCACCCTTTGGAAAGAAGGCAGCACTTTGTGCCTTGCAGCTCTAGGGCAATGTAGCACACCCACAGCAGAAGTTCTACTTCAGCCAGATCAGGCCCGCAAAGAAACTGCGTTTCACAGGCCTTTGTAAGAGATGTTCCCGGTAGGCTGTTAGAGCACTGTGCAGAGCGAGTTATTTCTTAGCTTCCCAAAGAGCTGGAAGCAAGATACTTTAGGGACCATCTTCCCTTAAGGAAAGAAGGCAGCACTTTGTGCCTTGCAGCTCTAGGGCAATGTAGCACACCCCGAGCAGAAGTTCTACTTCAGCCAGATCTGGCCTGCAAAGAAACTGCGTTTCACAGGCCTTTGTAAGAGATGTTCCCGGTAGGCTGTTAGAGCACTGTGCAGAGCGAGTTGTTTCTTAGCTTCCCAAAGAGCTGGAAGCAAGTTGCTTTACGGACCATCTGCCCTTAAGGAAAGAAGGCAGCACTTTGTGCCTTGCAGCTCTAGGGCAATGTAGCACACCCAGAGCAGATGTTCTACTTCTCCCAGGTCAGGCCTGAAAAGAAACTGCGTTTCACAGGCCTTTGTAAGAGATGTTCCCTGTAGGCTGTTAGAGCACTGTGCAGAGCGACTTGTTTCTTAGCTTCCCAAATAGCTGGAAGCAAGATGCTTTGGGGCCCTTCTCACCCTTTGGAAAGAAGGCAGCACTTTGTGCCTTGCAGCTCTAGGGCAATGTAGCACACCCACAGCAGAAGTTCTACTTAAGCCAGATCTGGCCCGCAAAGAAACTGCGTTTCACAGGCCTTTGTAAGAGATGTTCCCGGTAGGCTGTTAGAGCACTGTGCAGAGCGAGTTGTTTCTTAGCTTCCCAAGGAGCTGGAAGCAAGATGCTTTAGGGGCCATCTGCCCTTAAGGAAAGAAGGCAGCACTTTGTGCCTTGCATCTCTAGGGCAATGTAGCACACCCAGAGCAGATGTTCTACTTCTGCCAGGTCAGGCCTGCAAAGAAACTTCGTTTCACAGGCCTTTGTAAGAGATGTTCCCGGTATTCTGTTAGAGCACTGTGCAGAGCGAGTTGTTTCTTAGCTTCCCAAAGAGCTGGAAGCAAGATGCTTTGGGGCCCGTTAATTGTATACCATGCTACTTTGCTGTAGTTGTTGATTATTTCTAATAGTTTTTCTGTGGATTCTTTGGGGTTTTCTATGTATAAGATCATGTCGTCTGCAAACAACGCGAGTTTTACTTCTTCGTTACCGATTTGGATTCCTTTCATTTTTTTTTCCTGCCGAATTGCTCTGGCCAGCACCTCCAGTACTATGTTGAATAGGAGTGGTGAAAGTGGGCACCCTTGTCTTGTTCCTGTCCTCAGAGGGATGGCTTTCAGCTTTTGTCCATTGAGTATGATGTTGGCTGTGGGTCTATCATATATGGCCTTTATTATGTTGAGGTACTTTCCTTCTATACCCGTTTTACTGAGGGTTTTTATCACAAATGGGTGTTGGATCTTGTCGAATGCTTTCTCTGCGTCTATTGAGATGATCATGTGGTTTTTGTTTTTCATTTTGTTGATGTAGTGTATCACGTTGATTGACTTGCGGGTGTTGAACCATCCCTGTGTCCCTGGTATAAATCCCACTTGATCATGGTGTATAATCTTTTTGATGTATTGCTGTAATCGGTTTGCCAAAATTTGGTTGAGGATTTTTGCATCTATGTTCATCAGTGATATCGGCCTGTAGTTCTCCTTCTTTGTGTTGTCCTTGTCAGGTTTGGGGATCAGAGTGATGTTGGCTTCATAGAATGTGTTAGGGAGTTCTCCATCTTTCTCAATTTTCTGGAACAGTTTGAGGAGAATAGGTACAAAGAACTCACACTGCTTAACAACAAAAAAACAAACAACCCGATCAAAAAATGGGCAGAGGACATGAACAGACATTTCTCCAAAGAAGATATGAACATGGCCAATAGACACATGAAAAGATGTTCATCATCGCTAATCATCAGGGAAATGCAAATCAAAACTACACTAAGATATCACCTTACCCCCGTTAGATTGGCAAAAACATCCAAAACCAAGAACGACAAATGTTGCAGAGGTTGTGGAGAAAGAGGAACCCTCATACACTGTTGGTGAGAATGCAAACTGGTACAGCCACTATGGAAAACAGTATGGAGATTTCTCAAAAAGTTAAAAATAGAAATACCCTATGACCCAGCCATCCCATTACTGGGTATCTATCCTAAGAACCTGATATCAGATATCTCAAGAGTCCGTTGCACCCCTATGTTCATCGCAGCATTATTTACAATAGCCAGGACGTGGAACCAGCCTACATGCCCAGAAACTGATGATTGGATAAAGAAGATGTGGTATATATACACAATGGAATACTACTCAGCCATAAAAAAAGACGAAAGTGGCCCATTCACAACAGTGTGGATGGACCTCGAGGGCATTATGTTAAGCGAAATAAGTCAGTCAGAGAAAGACGAACTCTATATGACTCCACTCATAGGTGGAAATTAGTATATTGAGAAGGAGATCTGATCGGTGGTTACCAGGGAAAAGGGGGGGTGGGGGGAGGGCACGGAGGGGGAAGTGGTGTTCCCACAACATGACTAACAAAAATGTACAACTGAAATTTCACAAGCTTGTAATCCGTCATAAGATTAATAAACAAACAAACAAACAAACAAACAAAGATGCTTTGGGGCCCATCTGCCCCTATGGAAAGAACGCAGCACTTTCTGCCTTGCAGCTCTAGGGCAATGTAGCACACCCAGAGCAGAAGTTCTACTTCAGCCAGATCAGGCCCGCAAAGAAACTGCGTTTCACAGGCCTTTGTAAGAGATGTTCCCGGTAGGCTGTTAGAGCACTGTGCAGAGCGAGTTGTTTCTTAGCTTCCCAACGAGCTGGAAGCAAGATGCTTTAGGGGCCATCTGCCCTTAAGGAAACAAGGCAGCACTTTGTGCCTTGCAGCTCTAGGGCAATGTAGCACACCCAGAGCAGATGTTCTACTTCTGCCAGGTCAGTCCTGCAAAGAAACTGCGTTTCACAGGCCGTTGTAAGAGATGTTGCCGGTAGGCTGTAAGAGCACTGTGCAGAGCGACTTGTTTCTTATCTTCCCAGAGAGCTGGAAGCAAGATGCTTTGGGGCCCTTCTCACCCTTTGGAAAGAAGGCAGCACATTGTGCCTTGCAGCTCTAGGGCAATGTAGCACACCCAAAGCAGAAGTTCTACTTCAGCCAAATCAGACCTGCAAAGAAACTGCGTTTCACAGGCCTTTGTAAGAGATGTTCCCTGTAGGCTGTTAGAGCACTGTGCAGAGCGAGTTGTTTCTTAGCTTCCCAACGAGCTGGAAGCAAGATGCTTTAGGGGCCATCTGCCCTTAAGGAAAGAAGGCAGCACTTTGTGCCTTGCATCTCTAGGGCAATGTAGCACACCCAGAGCAGTTGTTCTACTTCTGCCAGGTCAGGCCTGCAAAGAAACTTCGTTTCACAGGCCTTTGTAAGAGATGTTCCCGGTATTCTGTTAGAGCACTGTGCAGAGCGAGTTGTTTCTTAGCTTCCCAAAGAGCTGGAAGCAAGATGCTTTGGGGCCCGTTAATTGTATACCATGCTACTTTGCTGTAGTTGTTGATTATTTCTAATAGTTTTTCTGTGGATTCTTTGGGGTTTTCTATGTATAAGATCATGTCGTCTGCAAACAACGCGAGTTTTACTTCTTCGTTACCTATTTGGATTCCTTTCATTTTTTTTTCCTGCCGAATTGCTCTGGCCAGCACCTTCAGTACTGTGTTGAATAGGAGTGGTGAAAGTGGGCACCCTTGTCTTGTTCCTGTCCTCAGAGGGATGGCTTTCAGCTTTTGTCCATTGAGTATGATGTTGGCTGTGGGTCTATCATATATGGCCTTTATTATGTTGAGGTACTTTCCTTCTATACCCGTTTTACTGAGGGTTTTTATCATAAATGGGTGTTGGATCTTGTCGAATGCTTTCTCTGCGTCTATTGAGATGATCATGTGGTTTTTGTTTTTCATTTTGTTGATGTAGTGTATCACGTTGATTGACTTGCGGGTGTTGAACCATCCCTGTGTCCCTGGTATAAATCCCACTTGATCATGGTGTATAATCTTTTTGATGTATTGCTGTAATCGGTTTGCCAAAATTTGGTTGAGGATTTTTGCATCTATGTTCATCAGTGATATCGGCCTGTAGTTCTCCTTCTTTGTGTTGTCCTTGTCAGGTTTGGGGATCAGAGTGATGTTGGCTTCATAGAATGTGTTAGGGAGTTCTCCATCTTTCTCAATTTTCTGGAACAGTTTGAGGAGAATAGGTACAAAGAACTCACACTGCTTAACAACAAAAAAACAAACAACCCGATCAAAAAATGGGCAGAGGACATGAACAGACATTTCTCCAAAGAAGATATGAACATGGCCAATAGACACATGAAAAGATGTTCATCATCGCTAATCATCAGGGAAATGCAAATCAAAACTACACTAAGATATCACCTTACCCCCGTTAGATTGGCAAAAACATCCAAAACCAAGAACGACAAATGTTGGAGAGGTTGTGGAGATAGAGGAACCCTCATACACTGTTGGTGGGAATGCAAACTGGTACAGCCACTATGGAAAACAGTATGGAGATTTCTCAAAAAGTTAAAAATAGAAATACCCTATGACCCAGCCATCCCATTACTGGGTATCTATCCTAAGAACCTGATATCAGATATCTCAAGAGTCCATTGCACCCCTATGTTCATCGCAGCATTATTTACAATAGCCAAGACGTGGAACCAGCCTACATGCCCAGAAACTGATGATTGGATAAAGAAGATGTGGTATATATACACAATGGAATACTACTCAGCCATAAAAAAAGACGACATTGGCCCCTTCACAACAATGTGGATGGACCTCGAGGGCATTATGTTAAGCGAAATAAGTCAGTCAGAGAAAGACGAACTCTATATGACTCCACTCATAGGTGGACATTAGTATATTGAGAAGGAGATCTGATCGGTGGTTACCAGGGGAAAGGGGGGGTGGGGGGAGGGCACGCAGGGGGAAGTGGTGTTCCCACAACATGACTAACAAAAATGTACAACTGAAATTTCACAAGCTTGTAATCCATCATAACATTAATAAACAAACAAACAAACAAAAAAAGATGCTTTGGGGCCCATCTGCCCCTATGGAAAGAACGCAGCACTTTCTGCCTTGCAGCTCTAGGGCAATGTAGCACACCCAGAGCAGAAGTTCTACTTCAGCCAGATCAGGCCCGCAAAGAAACTGCGTTTCACAGGCCTTTGTAAGAGATGTTCCCGGTAGGCTGTTAGAGCACTGTGCAGAGCGAGTTGTTTCTTAGCTTCCCAACGAGCTGGAAGCAAGATGCTTTAGGGGCCATCTGCCCTTAAGGAAACAAGGCAGCACTTTGTGCCTTGCAGCTCTAGGGCAATGTAGCACACCCAGAGCAGATGTTCTACTTCTGAAAGGTCAGGCCTGCAAAGAAACTGCGTTTCACAGGCCGTTGTAAGAGATGTTGCCGGTAGGCTGTATGAGCACTGTGCAGAGCGACTTGTTTCTTAGCTTCCCAGAGAGCTGGAAGCAAGATGCTTTGGGGCCCTTCTCACCCTTTGGAAAGAAGGCAGCACATTGTGCCTTGCAGCTCTAGGGCAATGTAGCACACCCAAAGCAGAAGTTCTACTTCAGCCAAATCAGACCTGCAAAGAAACTGCGTTTCACAGGCCTTTGTAAGAGATGTTCCCTGTAGGCTGTTAGAGCACTGTGCAGAGCGAGTTGTTTCTTAGCTTCCCAAGGAGCTGGAAGCAAGATGCTTTAGGGGCCATCTGCCCTTAAGGAAAGAAGGCAGCACTTTGTGCCTTGCATCTCTGGGGCAATGTAGCACACCCAGAGCAGTTGTTCTACTTCTGCCAGGTCAGGCCTGCAAAGAAACTTCGTTTCACAGGCCTTTGTAAGAGATGTTCCCGGTATTCTGTTAGAGCACTGTGCAGAGCGAGTTGTTTCTTAGCTTCCCAAAGAGCTGGAAGCAAGATGCTTTGGGGCCCGTTAATTGTATACCATGCTACTTTGCTGTAGTTGTTGATTATTTCTAATAGTTTTTCTGTGGATTCTTTGGGGTTTTCTATGTATAAGATCATGTCGTCTGCAAACAACGCGAGTTTTACTTCTTCGTTACCGATTTGGATTCCTTTCATTTTTTTTTCCTGCCGAATTGCTCTGGCCAGCACCTTCAGTACTGTGTTGAATAGGAGTGGTGAAAGTGGGCACCCTTGTCTTGTTCCTGTCCTCAGAGGGATGGCTTTCAGCTTTTGTCCATTGAGTATGATGTTGGCTGTGGGTCTATCATATATGGCCTTTATTATGTTGAGGTACTTTCCTTCTATACCCGTTTTACTGAGGGTTTTTATCATAAATGGGTGTTGGATCTTGTCGAATGCTTTCTCTGCGTCTATTGAGATGATCATGTGGTTTTTGTTTTTCATTTTGTTGATGTAGTGTATCACGTTGATTGACTTGCGGGTGTTGAACCATCCCTGTGTCCCTGGTATAAATCCCACTTGATCATGGTGTATAATCTTTTTGATGTATTGCTGTAATCGGTTTGCCAAAATTTGGTTGAGGATTTTTGCATCTATGTTCATCAGTGATATCGGCCTGTAGTTCTCCTTCTTTGTGTTGTCCTTGTCAGGTTTGGGGATCAGAGTGATGTTGGCTTCATAGAATGTGTTAGGGAGTTCTCCATCTTTCTCAATTTTCTGGAACAGTTTGAGGAGAATAGGTACAAAGAACTCACACTGCTTAACAACAAAAAAACAAACAACCCGATCAAAAAATGGGCAGAGGACATGAACAGACATTTCTCCAAAGAAGATATGAACATGGCCAATAGACACATGAAAAGATGTTCATCATCGCTAATCATCAGGGAAATGCAAATCAAAACTACACTAAGATATCACCTTACCCCCGTTAGATTGGCAAAAACATCCAAAACCAAGAACGACAAATGTTGCAGAGGTTGTGGAGAAAGAGGAACCCTCATACACTGTTGGTGGGAATGCAAACTGGTACAGCCACTATGGAAAACAGTATGGAGATTTCTCAAAAAGTTAAAAATAGAAATACCCTATGACCCAGCCATCCCATTACTGGGTATCTATCCTAAGAACCTGATATCAGATATCTCAAGAGTCCATTGCACCCCTATGTTCATCGCAGCATTATTTACAATAGCCAAGACGTGGAACCAGCCTACATGCCCAGAAACTGATGATTGGATAAAGAAGATGTGGTATATATACACAATGGAATACTACTCAGCCATAAAAAAAGACGACATTGGCCCCTTCACAACAATGTGGATGGACCTCGAGGGCATTATGTTAAGCGAAATAAGTCAGTCAGAGAAAGACGAACTCTATATGACTCCACTCATAGGTGGAAATTAGTATATTGAGAAGGAGATCTGATCGGTGGTTACCAGGGGAAAGGGGGGGTGGGGGGAGGGCACGCAGGGGGAAGTGGTGTTCCCACAACATGACTAACAAAAATGTACAACTGAAATTTCACAAGCTTGTAATCCATCATAACATTAATAAACAAACAAACAAACAAAAAAAGATGCTTTGGGGCCCATCTGCCCCTATGGAAAGAACGCAGCACTTTCTGCCTTGCAGCTCTAGGGCAATGTAGCACACCCAGAGCAGAAGTTCTACTTCAGCCAGATCAGGCCCGCAAAGAAACTGCGTTTCACAGGCCTTTGTAAGAGATGTTCCCGGTAGGCTGTTAGAGCACTGTGCAGAGCGAGTTGTTTCTTAGCTTCCCAACGAGCTGGAAGCAAGATGCTTTAGGGGCCATCTGCCCTTAAGGAAACAAGGCAGCACTTTGTGCCTTGCAGCTCTAGGGCAATGTAGCACACCCAGAGCAGATGTTCTACTTCTGACAGGTCAGGCCTGCAAAGAAACTGCGTTTCACAGGCCGTTGTAAGAGATGTTGCCGGTAGGCTGTATGAGCACTGTGCAGAGCGACTTGTTTCTTAGCTTCCCAGAGAGCTGGAAGCAAGATGCTTTGGGGCCCTTCTCACCCTTTGGAAAGAAGGCAGCACATTGTGCCTTGCAGCTCTAGGGCAATGTAGCACACCCAAAGCAGAAGTTCTACTTCAGCCAAATCAGACCTGCAAAGAAACTGCGTTTCACAGGCCTTTGTAAGAGATGTTCCCTGTAGGCTGTTAGAGCACTGTGCAGAGCGAGTTGTTTCTTAGCTTCCCAAGGAGCTGGAAGCAAGATGCTTTAGGGGCCATCTGCCCTTAAGGAAAGAAGGCAGCACTTTGTGCCTTGCATCTCTGGGGCAATGTAGCACACCCAGAGCAGTTGTTCTACTTCTGCCAGGTCAGGCCTGCAAAGAAACTTCGTTTCACAGGCCTTTGTAAGAGATGTTCCCGGTATTCTGTTAGAGCACTGTGCAGAGCGAGTTGTTTCTTAGCTTCCCAAAGAGCTGGAAGCAAGATGCTTTGGGGCCCGTTAATTGTATACCATGCTACTTTGCTGTAGTTGTTGATTATTTCTAATAGTTTTTCTGTGGATTCTTTGGGGTTTTCTATGTATAAGATCATGTCGTCTGCAAACAACGCGAGTTTTACTTCTTCGTTACCTATTTGGATTCCTTTCATTTTTTTTTCCTGCCGAATTGCTCTGGCCAGCACCTTCAGTACTGTGTTGAATAGGAGTGGTGAAAGTGGGCACCCTTGTCTTGTTCCTGTCCTCAGAGGGATGGCTTTCAGCTTTTGTCCATTGAGTATGATGTTGGCTGTGGGTCTATCATATATGGCCTTTATTATGTTGAGGTACTTTCCTTCTATACCCGTTTTACTGAGGGTTTTTATCATAAATGGGTGTTGGATCTTGTCGAATGCTTTCTCTGCGTCTATTGAGATGATCATGTGGTTTTTGTTTTTCATTTTGTTGATGTAGTGTATCACGTTGATTGACTTGCGGGTGTTGAACCATCCCTGTGTCCCTGGTATAAATCCCACTTGATCATGGTGTATAATCTTTTTGATGTATTGCTGTAATCGGTTTGCCAAAATTTGGTTGAGGATTTTTGCATCTATGTTCATCAGTGATATCGGCCTGTAGTTCTCCTTCTTTGTGTTGTCCTTGTCAGGTTTGGGGATCAGAGTGATGTTGGCTTCATAGAATGTGTTAGGGAGTTCTCCATCTTTCTCAATTTTCTGGAACAGTTTGAGGAGAATAGGTACAAAGAACTCACACTGCTTAACAACAAAAAAACAAACAACCCGATCAAAAAATGGGCAGAGGACATGAACAGACATTTCTCCAAAGAAGATATGAACATGGCCAATAGACACATGAAAAGATGTTCATCATCGCTAATCATCAGGGAAATGCAAATCAAAACTACACTAAGATATCACCTTACCCCCGTTAGATTGGCAAAAACATCCAAAACCAAGAACGACAAATGTTGCAGAGGTTGTGGAGAAAGAGGAACCCTCATACACTGTTGGTGGGAATGCAAACTGGTACAGCCACTATGGAAAACAGTATGGAGATTTCTCAAAAAGTTAAAAATAGAAATACCCTATGACCCAGCCATCCCATTACTGGGTATCTATCCTAAGAACCTGATATCAGATATCTCAAGAGTCCGTTGCACCCCTATGTTCATCGCAGCATTATTTACAATAGCCAAGACGTGGAACCAGCCTACATGCCCAGAAACTGATGATTGGATAAAGAAGATGTGGTATATATACACAATGGAATACTACTCAGCCATAAAAAAAGACGAAAGTGGCCCATTCACAACAATGTGGATGGACCTCGAGGGCATTATGTTAAGCGAAATAAGTCAGTCAGAGAAAGACGAACTCTATATGACTCCACTCATAGGTGGAAATTAGTATATTGAGAAGGAGATCTGATCGGTGGTTACCAGGGAAAAGGGGGGGTGGGGGGAGGGCACGGAGGGGGAAGTGGTGTTCCCACAACATGACTAACAAAAATGTACAACTGAAATTTCACAAGCTTGTAATCCATCATAACATTAATAAACAAACAAACAAAAAACATGCTTTGGGGCCCATCTGCCCCTATGGAAAGAACGCAGCACTTTCTGCCTTGCAGCTCTAGGGCAATGTAGCACACCCAGAGCAGAAGTTCTACTTCAGCCAGATCAGGCCCGCAAAGAAACTGCGTTTCACAGGCCTTTGTAAGAGATGTTCCCGGTAGGCTGTTAGAGCACTGTGCAGAGCGAGTTGTTTCTTAGCTTCCCAACGAGCTGGAAGCAAGATGCTTTAGGGGCCATCTGCCCTTAAGGAAACAAGGCAGCACTTTGTGCCTTGCAGCTCTAGGGCAATGTAGCACACCCAGAGCAGATGTTCTACTTCTGACAGGTCAGGCCTGCAAAGAAACTGCGTTTCACAGGCCGTTGTAAGAGATGTTGCCGGTAGGCTGTATGAGCACTGTGCAGAGCGACTTGTTTCTTAGCTTCCCAGAGAGCTGGAAGCAAGATGCTTTGGGGCCCTTCTCACCCTTTGGAAAGAAGGCAGCACATTGTGCCTTGCAGCTCTAGGGCAATGTAGCACACCCAAAGCAGAAGTTCTACTTCAGCCAAATCAGACCTGCAAAGAAACTGCGTTTCACAGGCCTTTGTAAGAGATGTTCCCTGTAGGCTGTTAGAGCACTGTGCAGAGCGAGTTGTTTCTTAGCTTCCCAAGGAGCTGGAAGCAAGATGCTTTAGGGGCCATCTGCCCTTAAGGAAAGAAGGCAGCACTTTGTGCCTTGCATCTCTGGGGCAATGTAGCACACCCAGAGCAGTTGTTCTACTTCTGCCAGGTCAGGCCTGCAAAGAAACTTCGTTTCACAGGCCTTTGTAAGAGATGTTCCCGGTATTCTGTTAGAGCACTGTGCAGAGCGAGTTGTTTCTTAGCTTCCCAAAGAGCTGGAAGCAAGATGCTTTGGGGCCCGTTAATTGTATACCATGCTACTTTGCTGTAGTTGTTGATTATTTCTAATAGTTTTTCTGTGGATTCTTTGGGGTTTTCTATGTATAAGATCATGTCGTCTGCAAACAACGCGAGTTTTACTTCTTCGTTACCTATTTGGATTCCTTTCATTTTTTTTTCCTGCCGAATTGCTCTGGCCAGCACCTTCAGTACTGTGTTGAATAGGAGTGGTGAAAGTGGGCACCCTTGTCTTGTTCCTGTCCTCAGAGGGATGGCTTTCAGCTTTTGTCCATTGAGTATGATGTTGGCTGTGGGTCTATCATATATGGCCTTTATTATGTTGAGGTACTTTCCTTCTATACCCGTTTTACTGAGGGTTTTTATCATAAATGGGTGTTGGATCTTGTCGAATGCTTTCTCTGCGTCTATTGAGATGATCATGTGGTTTTTGTTTTTCATTTTGTTGATGTAGTGTATCACGTTGATTGACTTGCGGGTGTTGAACCATCCCTGTGTCCCTGGTATAAATCCCACTTGATCATGGTGTATAATCTTTTTGATGTATTGCTGTAATCGGTTTGCCAAAATTTGGTTGAGGATTTTTGCATCTATGTTCATCAGTGATATCGGCCTGTAGTTCTCCTTCTTTGTGTTGTCCTTGTCAGGTTTGGGGATCAGAGTGATGTTGGCTTCATAGAATGTGTTAGGGAGTTCTCCATCTTTCTCAATTTTCTGGAACAGTTTGAGGAGAATAGGTACAAAGAACTCACACTGCTTAACAACAAAAAAACAAACAACCCGATCAAAAAATGGGCAGAGGACATGAACAGACATTTCTCCAAAGAAGATATGAACATGGCCAATAGACACATGAAAAGATGTTCATCATCGCTAATCATCAGGGAAATGCAAATCAAAACTACACTAAGATATCACCTTACCCCCGTTAGATTGGCAAAAACATCCAAAACCAAGAACGACAAATGTTGCAGAGGTTGTGGAGAAAGAGGAACCCTCATACACTGTTGGTGGGAATGCAAACTGGTACAGCCACTATGGAAAACAGTATGGAGATTTCTCAAAAAGTTAAAAATAGAAATACCCTATGACCCAGCCATCCCATTACTGGGTATCTATCCTAAGAACCTGATATCAGATATCTCAAGAGTCCGTTGCACCCCTATGTTCATCGCAGCATTATTTACAATAGCCAAGACGTGGAACCAGCCTACATGCCCAGAAACTGATGATTGGATAAAGAAGATGTGGTATATATACACAATGGAATACTACTCAGCCATAAAAAAAGACGAAAGTGGCCCATTCACAACAATGTGGATGGACCTCGAGGGCATTATGTTAAGCGAAATAAGTCAGTCAGAGAAAGACGAACTCTATATGACTCCACTCATAGGTGGAAATTAGTATATTGAGAAGGAGATCTGATCGGTGGTTACCAGGGAAAAGGGGGGGTGGGGGGAGGGCACGGAGGGGGAAGTGGTGTTCCCACAACATGACTAACAAAAATGTACAACTGAAATTTCACAAGCTTGTAATCCGTCATAAGATTAATAAACAAACAAACAAACAAAAAAAAAAGATGCTTTGGGGCCCATCTGCCCCTATGGATAGAACGCAGCACTTTCTGCCTTGCAGCTCTAGGGCAATGTAGCACACCCAGAGCAGAAGTTCTACTTCAGCCAGATCAGGCCCGCAAAGAAACTGCGTTTCACAGGCCTTTGTAAGAGATGTTCCCGGTAGGCTGTTAGAGCACTGTGCAGAGCGACTTGTTTCTTAGCTTCCCAAAGAGCTGGAAGCAAGATGCTTTGGGGCCCTTCTCACCCTTTGGAAAGAAGGCAGCACTTTGTGCCTTGCAGCTCTAGGGCAATGTAGCACACCCAGAGCAGAAGTTCTACTTCAGCCAGATCAGGCCCGCAAAGAAACTGCGTTTCACAGGCCTTTGTAAGAGATGTTCCCGGTAGGCTGTTAGAGCACTGTGCAGAGCGAGTTGTTTCTTAGATTCCCAACGAGCTGGAAGCAAGATGCTTTAGGGGCCATCTGCCCTTAAGGAAAGAAGGCAGCACTTTGTGCCTTGCAGCTCTAGGGCAATGTAGCACACCCAGAGCAGATGTTCTACTTCTGCCAGGTCAGGCCTGCAAAGAAACTTCGTTTCACAGGACTTTGTAAGAGATGGTGACGGTAGGCTGTAAGAGCACTGTGCAGAGCGACTTATTTCTTAGCTTCCCAGAGAGCTGGAAGCAAGATGCTTTGGGGCCCTTCTCACCCTTTGGAAAGAAGGCAGCACTTTGTGCCTTGCAGCTCTAGGGCAATGTAGCACACCCAGAGCAGAAGTTCTACTTCAGCTAGATCAGACCTGCAAAGATACTGCGTTTCACAGGCCTTTGTAAGAGATGTTCCCTGTAGGCTGTTAGAGCACTGTGCAGAGCGAGTTGTTTCTTAGCTTCCCAAAGAGCTGGAAGCAAGATGCTTTAGGGGCCATCTGCCCTTAAGGAAAGAAGGCAGCACTTTGTGCCTTGCAGCTCTAGGGCAATGCAGCACACCCCGAGCAGAAGTTCTACTTCAGCCAGATCAGGACCGCAAAGAAACTGCGTTTCACAGGCCTTTGTAAGAGATGTTCCCGGTAGGCTGTTAGAGCACTGTGCAGAGCGAGTTGTTTCTTAGATTCCCAACGAGCTGGAAGCAAGATGCTTTAGGGGCCATCTGCCCTTAAGGAAAGAAGGCAGCACTTTGTGCCTTGCAGCTCTAGGGCAATGTAGCACACCCAGAGCAGAAGTTCTACTTCAGCTAGATCAGACCTGCAAAGAAACTGCGTTTCACAGGCCTTTGTAAGAGATGTTCCCTGTAGACTGTTAGAGCACTGTGCAGAGCGACTTATTTCTTAGCTTCCCAGAGAGCTGGAAGCAAGATGCTTTGGGGCCCTTCTCACCCTTTGGAAAGAAGGCAGCACTTTGTGCCTTGCAGCTCTAGGGCAATGTAGCACACCCCGAGCAGAAGTTCTACTTCAGCCAGATCTGGCATGCAAAGAAACTGCGTTTCACAGGCCTTTGTAACAGATGTTCCCGGTAGGCTGTTAGAGCACTGTGCAGAGCGAGTTGTTTCTTAGCTTCCCAGAGAGCCGGAAGCAAGATGCTTTGGGGCCCGTTAATTTTATACCCTGCTACTTTGCTGTAGTTGTTGATTATTTCTAATAGTTTTTCTGTGGATTCTTTGGGGTTTTCTATGTATAAGATCATGTCGTCTGCAAACAACGCGAGTTTTACTTCTTCGTTACCGATTTGGATTCCTTTCATTTTTTTTTCCTGCCGAATTGCTCTGGCCAGCACCTCCAGTACTATGTTGAATAGGAGTGGTGAAAGTGGGCACCCTTGTCTTGTTCCTGTCCTCAGAGGGATGGCTTTCAGCTTTTGTCCATTGAGTATGATGTTGGCTGTGGGTCTATCATATATGGCCTTTATTATGTTGAGGTACTTTCCTTCTATACCCGTTTTACTGAGGGTTTTTATCATAAATGGGTGTTGGATCTTGTCGAATGCTTTCTCTGCGTCTATTGAGATGATCATGTGGTTTTTGTTTTTCATTTTGTTGATGTAGTGTATCACGTTGATTGACTTGCGGGTGTTGAACCATCCCTGTGTCCCTGGTATAAATCCCACTTGATCATGGTGTATAATCTTTTTGATGTATTGCTGTAATCGGTTTGCCAAAATTTGGTTGAGGATTTTTGCATCTATGTTCATCAGTGATATCGGCCTGTAGTTCTCCTTCTTTGTGTTGTCCTTGTCAGGTTTGGGGATCAGAGTGATGTTGGCTTCATAGAATGTGTTAGGGAGTTCTCCATCTTTCTCAATTTTCTGGAACAGTTTGAGGAGAATAGGTACAAAGAACTCACACTGCTTAACAACAAAAAAACAAACAACCCGATCAAAAAATGGGCAGAGGACATGAACAGACATTTCTCCAAAGAAGATATGAACATGGCCAATAGACACATGAAAAGATGTTCATCATCGCTAATCATCAGGGAAATGCAAATCAAAACTACACTAAGATATCACCTTACCCCCGTTAGATTGGCAAAAACATCCAAAACCAAGAACGACAAATGTTGCAGAGGTTGTGGAGAAAGAGGAACCCTCATACACTGTTGGTGGGAATGCAAACTGGTACAGCCACTATGGAAAACAGTATGGAGATTTCTCAAAAAGTTAAAAATAGAAATACCCTATGACCCAGCCATCCCATTACTGGGTATCTATCCTAAGAACCTGATATCAGATATCTCAAGAGTCCGTTGCACCCCTATGTTCATCGCAGCATTATTTACAATAGCCAAGACGTGGAACCAGCCTACATGCCCAGAAACTGATGATTGGATAAAGAAGATGTGGTATATATACACAATGGAATACTACTCAGCCATAAAAAAAGACGAAAGTGGCCCCTTCACAACAATGTGGATGGACCTCGAGGGCATTATGTTAAGCGAAATAAGTCAGTCAGAGAAAGACGAACTCTATATGACTCCACTCATAGGTGGAAATTAGTATATTGAGAAGGAGATCTGATCGGTGGTTACCAGGGAAAAGGGGGGGTGGGGGGAGGGCACGGAGGGGGAAGTGGTGTTCCCACAACATGACTAACAAAAATGTACAACTGAAATTTCACAAGCTTGTAATCCGTCATAAGATTAATAAACAAACAAACAAACAAACAAAAAAAGATGCTTTGGGGCCCATCTGCCCCTATGGAAAGAACGCAGCACTTTCTGCCTTGCAGCTCTAGGGCAATGTAGCACACCCAGAGCAGAAGTTCTACTTCAGCCAGATCAGGCCCGCAAAGAAACTGCGTTTCACAGGCCTTTGTAAGAGATGTTCCCGGTAGGCTGTTAGAGCACTGTGCAGAGCGAGTTGTTTCTTAGCTTCCCAAAGAGCTGGAAGCAAAATGCTTTGAGACTCATCTGCCCTTTTGGAAAGAAGGCAGCACTTTGTGCCTTGCAGGTCTAGGGCAATGTAGCACACCCAGAGCAGAAGTTCTACTTCAGCTAGATCAGACCTGCAAAGAAACTGCGTTTCACAGGCCTTCGTAAGAGATGTTCCCGGTAGGCTGTTAGAGCACTGTGCAGAGCGAGTTGTTTCTCAGCTTCCCAAACAGCCGGAAGCAAGATGCCTTGGGGCCCTTCTCACCCTTTGGAAAGAAGGCAGCACTTTGTGCCTTGCATCTCTAGGGCAATGTAGCACACCCAGAGCAGAAGTTCTACTTCAGCCAGATCATGCCCGCAAAGAAACTGCGTTTCACAGGCCTTTGTAAGAGATGTTCCCGGTAGGCTGTTAGAGCAATGTGCAGAGCGAGTTGTTTCTTAGATTCCCAACGAGCTGGAAGCAAGATGCTTTAGGGGCCATCTGCCCTTAAGGAAAGAAGGCAGCACTTTGTGCCTTGCAGCTCTAGGGCAATGTAGCACACCCAGAGCAGATGTTCTACTTCTCCCAGGTCAGGCCTGAAAATAAACTGCGTTTCACAGGCCTTTGTAAGAGATGTTCCCTGTAGGCTGTTAGAGCACTGTGCAGAGCGAGTTGTTTCTTAGCTTCCCAAAGAGCTGTAAGCAAGATGCTTTAGGGGCCATCTGCCCTTAAGGAAAGAAGGCAGCACTTTGTGCCTTGCATCTCTAGGTCAATGTAGCACACCCAGAGCAGATGTTCTACTTCAGCCGTATCAGGCCTGCAAAGAAACTGCGTTTCACAGGCCTTTGTAAGAGATGTTCCCGGTAGGCTGTAAGAGCACTGTGCAGAGGGACTTGCTTCTTAGCTTCCCAAAGAGCTGGAAGCAAAATGCTTTGCGACTCATCTGCCCCTTTGGAAAGAAGGCAACACTTTGTGTCTTGCAGGTCTAGGGCAATGTAGCACACCCAGAGCAGATGTTCTACTTCTTCAAGGTCAGTCCTGCAAAGAAACTTCGTTTCACAGTCCTTTGTAAGAGATGTTCCCAGTAGGCTGTTAGAGCACTGTGCAGAGCGAGTTGTTTCTCAGCTTCCCAAACAGCCGGAAGCAAGATGCTTTTGGGCCCTTCTCACCCTTTGGAAAGAAGGCAGCACTTTGTGCCTTGCAGCTGTAGGGCAATGTAGCACACCCACAGCAGAAGTTCTACTTCAGCCAGATCAGGCCCGCAAAGAAACTGCGTTTCACAGGCCTTTGTAAGAGATGTTCCCGGTAGGCTGTTAGAGCACTGTGCAGAGCGAGTTATTTCTTAGCTTCCCAAAGAGCTGGAAGCAAGATACTTTAGGGGCCATCTTCCCTTAAGGAAAGAAGGCAGCACTTTGTGCCTTGCAGCTCTAGGGCAATGTAGCACACCCCGAGCAGAAGTTCTACTTCAGCCAGATCTGGCCTGCAAAGAAACTGCGTTTCACAGGCCTTTGTAAGAGATGTTCCCTGTAGGCTGTTAGAGCACTGTGCAGAGCGAGTTGTTTCTCAGCTTCCCAAACAGCCGGAAGCAAGATGCCTTGGGGCCCTTCTCACCCTTTGGAAAGAAGGCAGCACTTTGTGCCTTGCAGCTCTAGGGGAATGTAGCACACCCAGAGCAGATGTTCTACTTCAGCCGTATCAGGCCTGCAAAGAAACTGCGTTTCACAGGCCTTTGTAAGAGATGTTCCCGGTAGGCTGTAAGAGCACTGTGCAGAGGGACTTGTTTCTTAGCTTCCCAAAGAGCTGGAAGCAAAATGCTTTGCGACTCATCTGCCCCTTTGGAAAGAAGGCAACACTTTGTGTCTTGCAGGTCTAGGGCAATGTAGCACACCCAGAGCAGATGTTCTACTTCTTCAAGGTCAGTCCTGCAAAGAAACTTCGTTTCACAGTCCTTTGTAAGAGATGTTCCCAGTAGGCTGTTAGAGCACTGTGCAGAGCGAGTTGTTTCTCAGCTTCCCAAACAGCCGGAAGCAAGATGCTTTTGGGCCCTTCTCACCCTTTGGAAAGAAGGCAGCACTTTGTGCCTTGCAGCTCTAGGGCAATGTAGCACACCCACAGCAGAAGTTCTACTTCAGCCAGATCAGGCCCGCAAAGAAACTGCATTTCACAGGCCTTTGTAAGAGATGTTCCCGGTAGGCTGTTAGAGCACTGTGCAGAGCGAGTTGTTTCTTAGCTTCCCAAAGAGCTGGAAGCAAGATACTTTAGGGGCCATCTGCCCTTAAGGAAAGAAGGCAGCACTTTGTGCCTTGCAGCTCTAGGGCAATGTAGCACACCCCGAGCAGAAGTTCTACTTCAGCCAGATCTGGCCCGCAAAGAAACTGCGTTTCACAGGCCTTTGTAAGAGATGTTCCCGGTAGGCTGTTAGAGCACTGTGCAGAGCGAGTTGTTTCTCAGCTTCCCAAACAGCCGGAAGCAAGATGCCTTGGGGCCCTTCTCACCCTTTGGAAAGAAGGCAGCACTTTGTGCCTTGCAGCTCTAGGGCAATGTAGCACACCCAGAGCAGAAGTTCTACTTCAGCTAGATCAGACCTGCAAAGAAACTGCGTTTCACAGGCCTTTGTAAGAGATGTTCCCGGTAGGCTGTTAGAGCACTGTGCAGAGCGAGTTGTTTCTTAGCTTCCCAAAGAGCTGGAAGCAAGTTGCTTTACGGACCATCTGCCCTTAAGGAAAGAAGGCAGCACTTTGTGCCTTGCAGCTCTAGGGCAATGTAGCACACCCAGAGCAGATGTTCTACTTCTCCCAGGTCAGGCCTGAAAAGAAACTGCGTTTCACAGGCCTTTGTAAGAGATGTTCCCTGTAGGCTGTTAGAGCACTGTGCAGAGCGACTTGTTTCTTAGCTTCCCAAATAGCTGGAAGCAAGATGCTTTGGGGCCCTTCTCACCCTTTGGAAAGAAGGCAGCACTTTGTGCCTTGCAGCTCTAGGGCAATGTAGCACACCCACAGCAGAAGTTCTACTTAAGCCAGATCTGGCCCGCAAAGAAACTGCGTTTCACAGGCCTTTGTAAGAGATGTTCCCGGTAGGCTGTTAGAGCACTGTGCAGAGCGAGTTGTTTCTTAGCTTCCCAAGGAGCTGGAAGCAAGATGCTTTAGGGGCCATCTGCCCTTAAGGAAAGAAGGCAGCACTTTGTGCCTTGCATCTCTAGGGCAATGTAGCACACCCAGAGCAGATGTTCTACTTCTGCCAGGTCAGGCCTGCAAAGAAACTTCGTTTCACAGGCCTTTGTAAGAGATGTTCCCGGTATTCTGTTAGAGCACTGTGCAGAGCGAGTTGTTTCTTAGCTTCCCAAAGAGCTGGAAGCAAGATGCTTTGGGGCCCGTTAATTGTATACCATGCTACTTTGCTGTAGTTGTTGATTATTTCTAATAGTTTTTCTGTGGATTCTTTGGGGTTTTCTATGTATAAGATCATGTCGTCTGCAAACAACGCGAGTTTTACTTCTTCGTTACCTATTTGGATTCCTTTCATTTTTTTTTCCTGCCGAATTGCTCTGGCCAGCACCTTCAGTACTATGTTGAATAGGAGTGGTGAAAGTGGGCACCCTTGTCTTGTTCCTGTCCTCAGAGGGATGGCTTTCAGCTTTTGTCCATTGAGTATGATGTTGGCTGTGGGTCTATCATATATGGCCTTTATTATGTTGAGGTACTTTCCTTCTATACCCGTTTTACTGAGGGTTTTTATCATAAATGGGTGTTGGATCTTGTCGAATGCTTTCTCTGCGTCTATTGAGATGATCATGTGGTTTTTGTTTTTCATTTTGTTGATGTAGTGTATCACGTTGATTGACTTGCGGGTGTTGAACCATCCCTGTGTCCCTGGTATAAATCCCACTTGATCATGGTGTATAATCTTTTTGATGTATTGCTGTAATCGGTTTGCCAAAATTTTGTTGAGGATTTTTGCATCTATGTTCATCAGTGATATCGGCCTGTAGTTCTCCTTCTTTGTGTTGTCCTTGTCAGGTTTGGGGATCAGAGTGATGTTGGCTTCATAGAATGTGTTAGGGAGTTCTCCATCTTTCTCAATTTTCTGGAACAGTTTGAGGAGAATAGGTACAAAGAACTCACACTGCTTAACAACAAAAAAACAAACAACCCGATCAAAAAATGGGCAGAGGACATGAACAGACATTTCTCCAAAGAAGATATGAACATGGCCAATAGACACATGAAAAGATGTTCATCATCGCTAATCATCAGGGAAATGCAAATCAAAACTACACTAAGATATCACCTTACCCCCGTTAGATTGGCAAAAACATCCAAAACCAAGAACGACAAATGTTGCAGAGGTTGTGGAGAAAGAGGAACCCTCATACACTGTTGGTGGGAATGCAAACTGGTACAGCCACTATGGAAAACAGTATGGAGATTTCTCAAAAAGTTAAAAATAGAAATACCCTATGACCCAGCCATCCCATTACTGGGTATCTATCCTAAGAACCTGATATCAGATATCTCAAGAGTCCGTTGCACCCCTATGTTCATCGCAGCATTATTTACAATAGCCAAGACGTGGAACCAGCCTACATGCCCAGAAACTGATGATTGGATAAAGAAGATGTGGTATATATACACAATGGAATACTACTCAGCCATAAAAAAAGACGAAAGTGGCCCATTCACAACAATGTGGATGGACCTCGAGGGCATTATGTTAAGCGAAATAAGTCAGTCAGAGAAAGACGAACTCTATATGACTCCACTCATAGGTGGAAATTAGTATATTGAGAAGGAGATCTGATCGGTGGTTACCAGGGAAAAGGGGGGGTGGGGGGAGGGCACGGAGGGGGAAGTGGTGTTCCCACAACATGACTAACAAAAATGTACAACTGAAATTTCACAAGCTTGTAATCCGTCATAAGATTAATAAACAAACAAACAAACAAACAAAAAAAGATGCTTTGGGGCCCATCTGCCCCTATGGAAAGAACGCAGCACTTTCTGCCTTGCAGCTCTAGGGCAATGTAGCACACCCAGAGCAGAAGTTCTACTTCAGCCAGATCAGGCCCGCAAAGAAACTGCGTTTCACAGGCCTTTGTAAGAGATGTTCCCGGTAGGCTGTTAGAGCACTGTGCAGAGCGAGTTGTTTCTTAGCTTCCCAACGAGCTGGAAGCAAGATGCTTTAGGGGCCATCTGCCCTTAAGGAAACAAGGCAGCACTTTGTGCCTTGCAGCTCTAGGGCAATGTAGCACACCCAGAGCAGATGTTCTACTTCTGCCAGGTCAGGCCTGCAAAGAAACTGCGTTTCACAGGCCGTTGTAAGAGATGTTGCCGGTAGGCTGTAAGAGCACTGTGCAGAGCGACTTGTTTCTTAGCTTCCCAGAGAGCTGGAAGCAAGATGCTTTGGGGCCCTTCTCACCCTTTGGAAAGAAGGCAGCACATTGTGCCTTGCAGCTCTAGGGCAATGTAGCACACCCAAAGCAGAAGTTCTACTTCAGCCAAATCAGACCTGCAAAGAAACTGCGTTTCACAGGCCTTTGTAAGAGATGTTCCCTGTAGGCTGTTAGAGCACTGTGCAGAGCGAGTTGTTTCTTAGCTTCCCAAGGAGCTGGAAGCAAGATGCTTTAGGGGCCATCTGCCCTTAAGGAAAGAAGGCAGCACTTTGTGCCTTGCATCTCTAGGGCAATGTAGCACACCCAGAGCAGTTGTTCTACTTCTGCCAGGTCAGGCCTGCAAAGAAACTTCGTTTCACAGGCCTTTGTAAGAGATGTTCCCGGTATTCTGTTAGAGCACTGTGCAGAGCGAGTTGTTTCTTAGCTTCCCAAAGAGCTGGAAGCAAGATGCTTTGGGGCCCGTTAATTGTATACCATGCTACTTTGCTGTAGTTGTTGATTATTTCTAATAGTTTTTCTGTGGATTCTTTGGGGTTTTCTATGTATAAGATCATGTCGTCTGCAAACAACGCGAGTTTTACTTCTTCGTTACCGATTTGGATTCCTTTCATTTTTTTTTCCTGCCGAATTGCTCTGGCCAGCACCTTCAGTACTGTGTTGAATAGGAGTGGTGAAAGTGGGCACCCTTGTCTTGTTCCTGTCCTCAGAGGGATGGCTTTCAGCTTTTGTCCATTGAGTATGATGTTGGCTGTGGGTCTATCATATATGGCCTTTATTATGTTGAGGTACTTTCCTTCTATACCCGTTTTACTGAGGGTTTTTATCATAAATGGGTGTTGGATCTTGTCGAATGCTTTCTCTGCGTCTATTGAGATGATCATGTGGTTTTTGTTTTTCATTTTGTTGATGTAGTGTATCACGTTGATTGACTTGCGGGTGTTGAACCATCCCTGTGTCCCTGGTATAAATCCCACTTGATCATGGTGTATAATCTTTTTGATGTATTGCTGTAATCGGTTTGCCAAAATTTGGTTGAGGATTTTTGCATCTATGTTCATCAGTGATATCGGCCTGTAGTTCTCCTTCTTTGTGTTGTCCTTGTCAGGTTTGGGGATCAGAGTGATGTTGGCTTCATAGAATGTGTTAGGGAGTTCTCCATCTTTCTCAATTTTCTGGAACAGTTTGAGGAGAATAGGTACAAAGAACTCACACTGCTTAACAACAAAAAAACAAACAACCCGATCAAAAAATGGGCAGAGGACATGAACAGACATTTCTCCAAAGAAGATATGAACATGGCCAATAGACACATGAAAAGATGTTCATCATCGCTAATCATCAGGGAAATGCAAATCAAAACTACACTAAGATATCACCTTACCCCCGTTAGATTGGCAAAAACATCCAAAACCAAGAACGACAAATGTTGCAGAGGTTGTGGAGATAGAGGAACCCTCATACACTGTTGGTGGGAATGCAAACTGGTACAGCCACTATGGAAAACAGTATGGAGATTTCTCAAAAAGTTAAAAATAGAAATACCCTATGACCCAGCCATCCCATTACTGGGTATCTATCCTAAGAACCTGATATCAGATATCTCAAGAGTCCATTGTACCCCTATGTTCATCGCAGCATTATTTACAATAGTCAAGACGTGGAACCAGCCTACATGCCCAGAAACTGATGATTGGATAAAGAAGATGTGGTATATATACACAATGGAATACTACTCAGACATAAAAAAAGACGACATTGGCCCCTTCACAACAATGTGGATGGACCTCGAGGGCATTATGTTAAGCGAAATAAGTCAGTCAGAGAAAGACGAACTCTATATGACTCCACTCATAGGTGGAAATTAGTATATTGAGAAGGAGATCTGATCGGTGGTTACCAGGGGAAAGGGGGGGTGGGGGGAGGGCACGCAGGGGGAAGTGGTGTTCCCACAACATGACTAACAAAAATGTACAACTGAAATTTCACAAGCTTGTAATCCATCATAACATTAATAAACAAACAAACAAAAAAAAAACATGCTTTGGGGCCCATCTGCCCCTATGGAAAGAACGCAGCACTTTCTGCCTTGCAGCTCTAGGGCAATGTAGCACACCCAGAGCAGAAGTTCTACTTCAGCCAGATCAGGCCCGCAAAGAAACTGCGTTTCACAGGCCTTTGTAAGAGATGTTCCCGGTAGGCTGTTAGAGCACTGTGCAGAGCGAGTTGTTTCTTAGCTTCCCAACGAGCTGGAAGCAAGATGCTTTAGGGGCCATCTGCCCTTAAGGAAACAAGGCAGCACTTTGTGCCTTGCAGCTCTAGGGCAATGTAGCACACCCAGAGCAGATGTTCTACTTCTGCCAGGTCAGGCCTGCAAAGAAACTGCGTTTCACAGGCCGTTGTAAGAGATGTTGCCGGTAGGCTGTATGAGCACTGTGCAGAGCGACTTGTTTCTTAGCTTCCCAGAGAGCTGGAAGCAAGATGCTTTGGGGCCCTTCTCACCCTTTGGAAAGAAGGCAGCACATTGTGCCTTGCAGCTCTAGGGCAATGTAGCACACCCAAAGCAGAAGTTCTACTTCAGCTAAATCAGACCTGCAAAGAAACTGCGTTTCACAGGCCTTTGTAAGAGATGTTCCCTGTAGGCTCTTAGAGCACTGTGCAGAGCGAGTTGTTTCTTAGCTTCCCAAGGAGCTGGAAGCAAGATGCTTTAGGGGCCATCTGCCCTTAAGGAAAGAAGGCAGCACTTTGTGCCTTGCATCTCTAGGGCAATGTAGCACACCCAGAGCAGTTGTTCTACTTCTGCCAGGTAAGGCCTGCAAAGAAACTTCGTTTCACAGGCCTTTGTAAGAGATGTTCCCGGTATTCTGTTAGAGCACTGTGCAGAGCGAGTTGTTTCTTAGCTTCCCAAAGAGCTGGAAGCAAGATGCTTTGGGGCCCGTTAATTGTATACCATGCTACTTTGCTGTAGTTGTTGATTATTTCTAATAGTTTTTCTGTGGATTCTTTGGGGTTTTCTATGTATAAGATCATGTCGTCTGCAAACAACGCGAGTTTTACTTCTTCGTTACCTATTTGGATTCCTTTCATTTTTTTTTCCTGCCGAATTGCTCTGGCCAGCACCTCCAGTACTATGTTGAATAGGAGTGGTGAAAGTGGGCACCCTTGTCTTGTTCCTGTCCTCAGAGGGATGGCTTTCAGCTTTTGTCCATTGAGTATGATGTTGGCTGTGGGTCTATCATATATGGCCTTTATTATGTTGAGGTACTTTCCTTCTATACCCGTTTTACTGAGGGTTTTTATCATAAATGGGTGTTGGATCTTGTCGAATGCTTTCTCTGCGTCTATTGAGATGATCATGTGGTTTTTGTTTTTCATTTTGTTGATGTAGTGTATCACGTTGATTGACTTGCGGGTGTTGAACCATCCCTGTGTCCCTGGTATAAATCCCACTTGATCATGGTGTATAATCTTTTTGATGTATTGCTGTAATCGGTTTGCCAAAATTTGGTTGAGGATTTTTGCATCTATGTTCATCAGTGATATCGGCCTGTAGTTCTCCTTCTTTGTGTTGTCCTTGTCAGGTTTGGGGATCAGAGTGATGTTGGCTTCATAGAATGTGTTAGGGAGTTCTCCATCTTTCTCAATTTTCTGGAACAGTTTGAGGAGAATAGGTACAAAGAACTCACACTGCTTAACAACAAAAAAACAAACAACCCGATCAAAAAATGGGCAGAGGACATGAACAGACATTTCTCCAAAGAAGATATGAACATGGCCAATAGACACATGAAAAGATGTTCATCATCGCTAATCATCAGGGAAATGCAAATCAAAACTACACTAAGATATCACCTTACCCCCGTTAGATTGGCAAAAACATCCAAAACCAAGAACGACAAATGTTGCAGAGGTTGTGGAGAAAGAGGAACCCTCATACACTGTTGGTGGGAATGCAAACTGGTACAGCCACTATGGAAAACAGTATGGAGATTTCTCAAAAAGTTAAAAATAGAAATACCCTATGACCCAGCCATCCCATTACTGGGTATCTATCCTAAGAACCTGATATCAGATATCTCAAGAGTCCGTTGCACCCCTATGTTCATCGCAGCATTATTTACAATAGCCAAGACGTGGAACCAGCCTACATGCCCAGAAACTGATGATTGGATAAAGAAGATGTGGTATATATACACAATGGAATACTACTCAGCCATAAAAAAAGACGAAAGTGGCCCATTCACAACAATGTGGATGGACCTCGAGGGCATTATGTTAAGCGAAATAAGTCAGTCAGAGAAAGACGAACTCTATATGACTCCACTCATAGGTGGAAATTAGTATATTGAGAAGGAGATCTGATCGGTGGTTACCACGGAAAAGGGGGGGTGGGGGGAGGGCACGGAGGGGGAAGTGGTGTTCCCACAACATGACTAACAAAAATGTACAACTGAAATTTCACAAGCTTGTAATCCGTCATAAGATTAATAAACAAACAAACAAACAAAAAAAAAAGATGCTTTGGGGCCCATCTGCCCCTATGGAAAGAACGCAGCACTTTCTGCCTTGCAGCTCTAGGGCAATGTAGCACACCCAGAGCAGAAGTTCTACTTCAGCCAGATCAGGCCCGCAAAGAAACTGCGTTTCACAGGCCTTTGTAAGAGATGTTCCCGGTAGGCTGTTAGAGCACTGTGCAGAGCGACTTGTTTCTTAGCTTCCCAAAGAGCTGGAAGCAAGAGGCTTTGGGGCCCTTCTCACCCTTTGGAAAGAAGGCAGCACTTTGTGCCTTGCAGCTCTAGGGCAATGTAGCACACCCAGAGCAGAAGTTCTACTTCAGCCAGATCAGGCCCGCAAAGAAACTGCGTTTCACAGGCCTTTGTAAGAGATGTTCCCGGTAGGCTGTTAGAGCACTGTGCAGAGCGAGTTGTTTCTTAGATTCCCAACGAGCTGGAAGCAAGATGCTTTAGGGGCCATCTGCCCTTAAGGAAAGAAGGCAGCACTTTGTGCCTTGCAGCTCTAGGGCAATGTAGCACACCCAGAGCAGATGTTCTACTTCTGCCAGGTCAGGCCTGCAAAGAAACTTCGTTTCACAGGCCTTTGTAAGAGATGGTGCCGGTAGGCTGTAAGAGCACTGTGCAGAGCGACTTATTTCTTAGCTTCCCAGAGAGCTGGAAGCAAGATGCTTTGGGGCCCTTCTCACCCTTTGGAAAGAAGGCAGCACTTTGTGCCTTGCAGCTCTAGGGCAATGTAGCACACCCAGAGCAGAAGTTCTACTTCAGCTAGATCAGACCTGCAAAGAAACTGCGTTTCACAGGCCTTTGTAAGAGATGTTCCCTGTAGGCTGTTAGAGCACTGTGCAGAGCGAGTTGTTTCTTAGCTTCCCAAAGAGCTGGAAGCAAGATGCTTTAGGGGCCATCTGCCCTTAAGGAAAGAAGGCAGCACTTTGTGCCTTGCAGCTCTAGGGCAATGTAGCACACCCAGAGCAGAAGTTCTACTTCAGCTAGATCAGACCTGCAAAGAAACTGCGTTTCACAGGCCTTTGTAAGAGATGTTCCCTGTAGGCTGTTAGAGCACTGTGCAGAGCGACTTATTTCTTAGCTTCCCAGAGAGCTGGAAGCAAGATGCTTTGGGGCCCTTCTCACCCTTTGGAAAGAAGGCAGCACTTTGTGCCTTGCAGCTCTAGGGCAATGTAGCACTCCCCGAGCAGAAGTTCTACTTCAGCCAGATCTGGCATGCAAAGAAACTGCCTTTCACAGGCCTTTGTAACAGATGTTCCCGGTAGGCTGTTAGAGCACTGTGCAGAGCGAGTTGTTTCTTAGCTTCCCAGAGAGCCGGAAGCAAGATGCTTTGGGGCCCGTTAATTTTATACCCTGCTACTTTGCTGTAGTTGTTGATTATTTCTAATAGTTTTTCTGTGGATTCTTTGGGGTTTTCTATGTATAAGATCATGTCGTCTGCAAACAACGCGAGTTTTACTTCTTCGTTACCGATTTGGATTCCTTTCATTTTTTTTTCCTGCCGAATTGCTCTGGCCAGCACCTTCAGTACTGTGTTGAATAGGAGTGGTGAAAGTGGGCACCCTTGTCTTGTTCCTGTCCTCAGAGGGATGGCTTTCAGCTTTTGTCCATTGAGTATGATGTTGGCTGTGGGTCTATCATATATGGCCTTTATTATGTTGAGGTACTTTCCTTCTATACCCGTTTTACTGAGGGTTTTTATCATAAATGGGTGTTGGATCTTGTCGAATGCTTTCTCTGCGTCTATTGAGATGATCATGTGGTTTTTGTTTTTCATTTTGTTGATGTAGTGTATCACGTTGATTGACTTGCGGGTGTTGAACCATCCCTGTGTCCCTGGTATAAATCCCACTTGATCATGGTGTATAATCTTTTTGATGTATTGCTGTAATCGGTTTGCCAAAATTTGGTTGAGGATTTTTGCATCTATGTTCATCAGTGATATCGGCCTGTAGTTCTCCTTCTTTGTGTTGTCCTTGTCAGGTTTGGGGATCAGAGTGATGTTGGCTTCATAGAATGTGTTAGGGAGTTCTCCATCTTTCTCAATTTTCTGGAACAGTTTGAGGAGAATAGGTACAAAGAACTCACACTGCTTAACAACAAAAAAACAAACAACCCGATCAAAAAATGGGCAGAGGACATGAACAGACATTTCTCCAAAGAAGATATGAACATGGCCAATAGACACATGAAAAGATGTTCATCATCGCTAATCATCAGGGAAATGCAAATCAAAACTACACTAAGATATCACCTTACCCCCGTTAGATTGGCAAAAACATCCAAAACCAAGAACGACAAATGTTGCAGAGGTTGTGGAGAAAGAGGAACACTCATACACTGTTGGTGGGAATGCAAACTGGTACAGCCACTATGGAAAACAGTATGGAGATTTCTCAAAAAGTTAAAAATAGAAATACCCTATGACCCAGCCATCCCATTACTGGGTATCTATCCTAAGAACCTGATATCAGATATCTCAAGAGTCCGTTGCACCCCTATGTTCATCGCAGCATTATTTACAATAGCCAAGACGTGGAACCAGCCTACATGCCCAGAAACTGATGATTGGATAAAGAAGATGTGGTATATATACACAATGGAATACTACTCAGCCATAAAAAAAGACGAAAGTGGCCCCTTCACAACAATGTGGATGGACCTCGAGGGCATTATGTTAAGCGAAATAAGTCAGTCAGAGAAAGACGAACTCTATATGACTCCACTCATAGGTGGAAATTAGTATATTGAGAAGGAGATCTGATCGGTGGTTACCAGGGAAAAGGGGGGGTGGGGGGAGGGCACGGAGGGGGAAGTGGTGTTCCCACAACATGACTAACAAAAATGTACAACTGAAATTTCACAAGCTTGTAATCCGTCATAAGATTAATAAACAAACAAACAAACAAACAAAAAAAGATGCTTTGGGGCCCATCTGCCCCTATGGAAAGAACGCAGCACTTTCTGCCTTGCAGCTCTAGGGCAATGTAGCACACCCAGAGCAGAAGTTCTACTTCAGCCAGATCAGGCCCGCAAAGAAACTGCGTTTCACAGGCCTTTGTAAGAGATGTTCCCGGTAGGCTGTTAGAGCACTGTGCAGAGCGAGTTGTTTCTTAGCTTCCCAAAGAGCTGGAAGCAAAATGCTTTGAGACTCATCTGCCCCTTTGGAAAGAAGGCAGCACTTTGTGTCTTGCAGGTCTAGGGCAATGTAGCACACCCAGAGCAGATGTTCTACTTCTTCCAGGTCAGTCCTGCAAAGAAACTGCGTTTCACAGTCCTTTGTAAGAGATGTTCCCGGTAGGCTGTTAGAGCACTGTGCAGAGCGAGTTGTTTCTTAGCTTCCCAAAGAGCCGGAAGCAAGATGCTTTGGGGCCCTTCTCACCCTTTGGAAAGAAGGCAGCACTTTGTGCCTTGCAGCTCTAGGGCAATGTAGCACACCCAGAGCAGAAGTTCTACTTCAGCCAGATCAGGCCCGCAAAGAAACTGCGTTTCACAGGCCTTTGTAAGAGATGTTCCCGGTAGGCTGTTAGAGCACTGTGCAGAGCGAGTTGTTTCTTAGATTCCCAACGAGCTGGAAGCAAGATGCTTTAGGGGCCATCTGCCCTTAAGGAAAGAAGGCAGCACTTTGTGCCTTGCAGCTCTAGGGCAATGTAGCACACCCAGAGCAGATGTTCTACTTCTGCCAGGTCAGGCCTGCAAAGAAACTTCGTTTCACAGGCCCTTGTAAGAGATGTTCCCGGTAGGCTGTTAGAGCACTGTGCAGAGCGAGTTGTTTCTTAGCTTCTCAAAGAGCTGGAAGCAAGATGCTTTGGGGCCCTTCTCACCCTTTGGAAAGAAGGCAGCACTTTGTGCCTTGCAGCTCTAGGGCAATGTAGCACACCCCGAGCAGAAGTTCTACTTCAGCCAGATCTGGCATGCAAAGAAACTGCCTTTCACAGGCCTTTGTAACAGATGTTCCCGGTAGGCTGTTAGAGCACTGTGCAGAGCGAGTTGTTTCTTAGCTTCCCAGAGAGCCGGAAGCAAGATGCTTTGGGGCCCGTTAATTTTATACCCTGCTACTTTGCTGTAGTTGTTGATTATTTCTAATAGTTTTTCTGTGGATTCTTTGGGGTTTTCTATGTATAAGATCATGTCGTCTGCAAACAACGCGAGTTTTACTTCTTCGTTACCGATTTGGATTCCTTTCATTTTTTTTTCCTGCCGAATTGCTCTGGCCAGCACCTCCAGTACTATGTTGAATAGGAGTGGTGAAAGTGGGCACCCTTGTCTTGTTCCTGTCCTCAGAGGGATGGCTTTCAGCTTTTGTCCATTGAGTATGATGTTGGCTGTGGGTCTATCATATATGGCCTTTATTATGTTGAGGTACTTTCCTTCTATACCCGTTTTACTGAGGGTTTTTATCATAAATGGGTGTTGGATCTTGTCGAATGCTTTCTCTGCGTCTATTGAGATGATCATGTGGTTTTTGTTTTTCATTTTGTTGATGTAGTGTATCACGTTGATTGACTTGCGGGTGTTGAACCATCCCTGTGTCCCTGGTATAAATCCCACTTGATCATGGTGTATAATCTTTTTGATGTATTGCTGTAATCGGTTTGCCAAAATTTGGTTGAGGATTTTTGCATCTATGTTCATCAGTGATATCGGCCTGTAGTTCTCCTTCTTTGTGTTGTCCTTGTCAGGTTTGGGGATCAGAGTGATGTTGGCTTCATAGAATGTGTTAGGGAGTTCTCCATCTTTCTCAATTTTCTGGAACAGTTTGAGGAGAATAGGTACAAAGAACTCACACTGCTTAACAACAAAAAAACAAACAACCCGATCAAAAAATGGGCAGAGGACATGAACAGACATTTCTCCAAAGAAGATATGAACATGGCCAATAGACACATGAAAAGATGTTCATCATCGCTAATCATCAGGGAAATGCAAATCAAAACTACACTAAGATATCACCTTACCCCCGTTAGATTGGCAAAAACATCCAAAACCAAGAACGACAAATGTTGCAGAGGTTGTGGAGAAAGAGGAACCCTCATACACTGTTGGTGGGAATGCAAACTGGTACAGCCACTATGGAAAACAGTATGGAGATTTCTCAAAAAGTTAAAAATAGAAATACCCTATGACCCAGCCATCCCATTACTGGGTATCTATCCTAAGAACCTGATATCAGATATCTCAAGAGTCCGTTGCACCCCTATGTTCATCGCAGCATTATTTACAATAGCCAAGACGTGGAACCAGCCTACATGCCCAGAAACTGATGATTGGATAAAGAAGATGTGGTATATATACACAATGGAATACTACTCAGCCATAAAAAAAGACGAAAGTGGCCCCTTCACAACAATGTGGATGGACCTCGAGGGCATTATGTTAAGCGAAATAAGTCAGTCAGAGAAAGACGAACTCTATATGACTCCACTCATAGGTGGAAATTAGTATATTGAGAAGGAGATCTGATCGGTGGTTACCAGGGAAAAGGGGGGGTGGGGGGAGGGCACGGAGGGGGAAGTGGTGTTCCCACAACATGACTAACAAAAATGTACAACTGAAATTTCACAAGCTTGTAATCCGTCATAAGATTAATAAACAAACAAACAAACAAACAAAAAAAGATGCTTTGGGGCCCATCTGCCCCTATGGAAAGAACGCAGCACTTTCTGCCTTGCAGCTCTAGGGCAATGTAGCACACCCAGAGCAGAAGTTCTACTTCAGCCAGATCAGGCCCGCAAAGAAACTGCGTTTCACAGGCCTTTGTAAGAGATGTTCCCGGTAGGCTGTTAGAGCACTGTGCAGAGCGAGTTGTTTCTTAGCTTCCCAAAGAGCTGGAAGCAAAATGCTTTGAGACTCATCTGCCCCTTTGGAAAGAAGGCAGCACTTTGTGTCTTGCAGGTCTAGGGCAATGTAGCACACCCAGAGCAGATGTTCTACTTCTTCCAGGTCAGTCCTGCAAAGAAACTGCGTTTCACAGTCCTTTGTAAGAGATGTTCCCGGTAGGCTGTTAGAGCACTGTGCAGAGCGAGTTGTTTCTTAGCTTCCCAAAGAGCCGGAAGCAAGATGCTTTGGGGCCCTTCTCACCCTTTGGAAAGAAGGCAGCACTTTGTGCCTTGCAGCTCTAGGGCAATGTAGCACACCCAGAGCAGAAGTTCTACTTCAGCCAGATCAGGCCCGCAAAGAAACTGCGTTTCACAGGCCTTTGTAAGAGATGTTCCCGGTAGGCTGTTAGAGCACTGTGCAGAGCGAGTTGTTTCTTAGCTTCCCAAGGAGCTGGAAGCAAGATGCTTTAGGGGCCATCTGCCCTTAAGGAAAGAAGGCAGCACTTTGTGCCTTGCAGCTCTAGGGCAATGTAGCACACCCAGAGCAGATGTTCTACTTCTGCCAGGTCAGGCCTGCAAAGAAACTTCCTTTCACAGGCCTTTGTAAGAGATGTTGCCGGTAGGCTGTAACAGCACTGTGCAGAGCGACTTATTTCTTAGCTTCCCAGAGAGCTGGAAGCAAGATGCTTTGGGGCCCTTCTCACCCTTTGGAAAGAAGGCAGCACTTTGTGCCTTGCAGCTCTAGGGCAATGTAGCACACCCAGAGCAGAAGTTCTACTTCAGCTAGATCAGACCTGCAAAGAAACTGCGTTTCACAGGCCTTTGTAAGAGATGTTCCCTGTAGGCTGTTAGAGCACTGTGCAGAGCGAGTTATTTCTTAGCTTCCCAAAGAGCTGGAAGCAAGATGCTTTAGGGGCCATCTGCCCTTAAGGAAAGAAGGCAGCACTTTGTGCCTTGCAGCTCTAGGGCAATGTAGCACACCCAGAGCAGATGTTCTACTTCTGCCAGGTCAGGCCTGCAAAGAAACTTCGTTTCACAGGCCCTTGTAAGAGATGTTCCCGGTAGGCTGTTAGAGCACTGTCAGAGCGACTTGTTTCTTAGCTTCCCAAAGAGCTGGAAGCAAGATGCTTTGGGGCCCTTCTCACCCTTTGGAAAGAAGGCAGCACTTTGTGCCTTGCAGCTCTAGGGCAATGTAGCACACCCCGAGCAGAAGTTCTACTTCAGCCAGATCTGGCATGCAAAGAAACTGCCTTTCACAGGCCTTTGTAACAGATGTTCCCGGTAGGCTGTTAGAGCACTGTGCAGAGCGAGTTGTTTCTTAGCTTCCCAGAGAGCTGGAAGCAAGATGCTTTGGGGCCCGTTAATTTTATACCCTGCTACTTTGCTGTAGTTGTTGATTATTTCTAATAGTTTTTCTGTGGATTCTTTGGGGTTTTCTATGTATAAGTTCATGTCGTCTGCAAACAACGCGAGTTTTACTTCTTCGTTACCGATTTGGATTCCTTTCATTTTTTTTTCCTGCCGAATTGCTCTGGCCAGCACCTCCAGTACTATGTTGAATAGGAGTGGTGAAAGTGGGCACCCTTGTCTTGTTCCTGTCCTCAGAGGGATGGCTTTCAGCTTTTGTCCATTGAGTATGATGTTGGCTGTGGGTCTATCATATATGGCCTTTATTATGTTGAGGTACTTTCCTTCTATACCCGTTTTACTGAGGGTTTTTATCATAAATGGGTGTTGGATCTTGTCGAATGCTTTCTCTGCGTCTATTGAGATGATCATGTGGTTTTTGTTTTTCATTTTGTTTATGTAGTGTATCACGTTGATTGACTTGCGGGTGTTGAACCATCCCTGTGTCCCTGGTATAAATCCCACTTGATCATGGTGTATAATCTTTTTTATGTATTGCTGTAATCGGTTTGCCAAAATTTGGTTGAGGATTTTTGCATCTATGTTCATCAGTGATATCGGCCTGTAGTTCTCCTTCTTTGTGTTGTCCTTGTCAGGTTTGGGGATCAGAGTGATGTTGGCTTCATAGAATGTGTTAGGGAGTTCTCCATCTTTCTCAATTTTCTGGAACAGTTTGAGGAGAATAGGTACAAAGAACTCACACTGCTTAACAACAAAAAAACAAACAACCCGATCAAAAAATGGGCAGAGGACATGAACAGACATTTCTCCAAAGAAGATATGAACATGGCCAATAGACACATGAAAAGATGTTCATCATCGCTAATCATCAGGGAAATGCAAATCAAAACTACACTAAGATATCACCTTACCCCCGTTAGATTGGCAAAAACATCCAAAACCAAGAACGACAAATGTTGCAGAGGTTGTGGAGAAAGAGGAACCCTCATACACTGTTGGTGGGAATGCAAACTGGTACAGCCACTATGGAAAACAGTATGGAGATTTCTCAAAAAGTTAAAAATAGAAATACCCTATGACCCAGCCATCCCATTACTGGGTATCTATCCTAAGAACCTGATATCAGATATCTCAAGAGTCCGTTGCACCCCTATGTTCATCGCAGCATTATTTACAGTAGCCAAGACGTGGAACCAGCCTACATGCCCAGAAACTGATGATTGGATAAAGAAGATGTGGTATATATACACAATGGAATACTACTCAGCCATAAAAAAAGACGAAAGTGGCCCCTTCACAACAATGTGGATGGACCTCGAGGGCATTATGTTAAGCGAAATAAGTCAGTCAGAGAAAGACGAACTCTATATGACTCCACTCATAGGTGGAAATTAGTATATTGAGAAGGAGATCTGATCGGTGGTTACCAGGGAAAAGGGGGGGTGGGGGGAGGGCACGGAGGGGGAAGTGGTGTTCCCACAACATGACTAACAAAAATGTACAACTGAAATTTCACAAGCTTGTAATCCGTCATAAGATTAATAAACAAACAAACAAACAAACAAAAAAAGATGCTTTGGGGCCCATCTGCCCCTATGGAAAGAACGCAGCACTTTCTGCCTTGCAGCTCTAGGGCAATGTAGCACACCCAGAGCAGAAGTTCTACTTCAGCCAGATCAGGCCCGCAAAGAAACTGCGTTTCACAGGCCTTTGTAAGAGATGTTCCCGGTAGGCTGTTAGAGCACTGTGCAGAGCGAGTTGTTTCTTAGCTTCCCAAAGAGCCGGAAGCAAGATGCTTTGGGGCCCTTCTCACCCTTTGGAAAGAAGGCAGCACTTTGTGCCTTGCAGCTCTAGGGCAATGTAGCACACCCAGAGCAGAAGTTCTACTTCAGCCAGATCAGGCCCGCAAAGAAACTGCGTTTCACAGGCCTTTGTAAGAGATGTTCCCGGTAGGCTGTTAGAGCACTGTGCAGAGCGAGTTGTTTCTTAGCTTCCCAAGGAGCTGGAAGCAAAATGCTTTAGGGGCCATCTGCCCTTAAGGAAAGAAGGCAGCACTTTGTGCCTTGCATCTCTAGGGCAATGTAGCACACCCAGAGCAGTTGTTCTACTTCTGCCAGGTCAGGCCTGCAAAGAAACTTCGTTTCACAGGCCTTTGTAAGAGATGTTCCCGGTATTCTGTTAGAGCACTGTGCAGAGCGAGTTGTTTCTTAGCTTCCCAAAGAGCTGGAAGCAAGATGCTTTGGGGCCCGTTAATTGTATACCATGCTACTTTGCTGTAGTTGTTGATTATTTCTAATAGTTTTTCTGTGGATTCTTTGGGGTTTTCTATGTATAAGATCATGTCGTCTGCAAACAACGCGAGTTTTACTTCTTCGTTACCTATTTGGATTCCTTTCATTTTTTTTTCCTGCCGAATTGCTCTGGCCAGCACCTTCAGTACTGTGTTGAATAGGAGTGGTGAAAGTGGGCACCCTTGTCTTGTTCCTGTCCTCAGAGGGATGGCTTTCAGCTTTTGTCCATTGAGTATGATGTTGGCTGTGGGTCTATCATATATGGCCTTTATTATGTTGAGGTACTTTCCTTCTATACCCGTTTTACTGAGGGTTTTTATCATAAATGGGTGTTGGATCTTGTCGAATGCTTTCTCTGCGTCTATTGAGATGATCATGTGGTTTTTGTTTTTCATTTTGTTGATGTAGTGTATCACGTTGATTGACTTGCGGGTGTTGAACCATCCCTGTGTCCCTGGTATAAATCCCACTTGATCATGGTGTATAATCTTTTTGATGTATTGCTGTAATCGGTTTGCCAAAATTTGGTTGAGGATTTTTGCATCTATGTTCATCAGTGATATCGGCCTGTAGTTCTCCTTCTTTGTGTTGTCCTTGTCAGGTTTGGGGATCAGAGTGATGTTGGCTTCATAGAATGTGTTAGGGAGTTCTCCATCTTTCTCAATTTTCTGGAACAGTTTGAGGAGAATAGGTACAAAGAACTCACACTGCTTAACAACAAAAAAACAAACAACCCGATCAAAAAATGGGCAGAGGACATGAACAGACATTTCTCCAAAGAAGATATGAACATGGCCAATAGACACATGAAAAGATGTTCATCATCGCTAATCATCAGGGAAATGCAAATCAAAACTACACTAAGATATCACCTTACCCCCGTTAGATTGGCAAAAACATCCAAAACCAAGAACGACAAATGTTGCAGAGGTTGTGGAGAAAGAGGAACCCTCATACACTGTTGGTGGGAATGCAAACTGGTACAGCCACTATGGAAAACAGTATGGAGATTTCTCAAAAAGTTAAAAATAGAAATACCCTATGACCCAGCCATCCCATTACTGGGTATCTATCCTAAGAACCTGATATCAGATATCTCAAGAGTCCGTTGCACCCCTATGTTCATCGCAGCATTATTTACAATAGCCAAGACGTGGAACCAGCCTACATGCCCAGAAACTGATGATTGGATAAAGAAGATGTGGTATATATACACAATGGAATACTACTCAGCCATAAAAAAAGACGAAAGTGGCCCCTTCACAACAATGTGGATGGACCTCGAGGGCATTATGTTAAGCGAAATAAGTCAGTCAGAGAAAGACGAACTCTATATGACTCCACTCATAGGTGGAAATTAGTATATTGAGAAGGAGATCTGATCGGTGGTTACCAGGGAAAAGGGGGGGTGGGGGGAGGGCACGGAGGGGGAAGTGGTGTTCCCACAACATGACTAACAAAAATGTACAACTGAAATTTCACAAGCTTGTAATCCGTCATAAGATTAATAAACAAACAAACAAACAAACAAAAAAAGATGCTTTGGGGCCCATCTGCCCCTATGGAAAGAACGCAGCACTTTCTGCCTTGCAGCTCTAGGGCAATGTAGCACACCCAGAGCAGAAGTTCTACTTCAGCCAGATCAGGCCCGCAAAGAAACTGCGTTTCACAGGCCTTTGTAAGAGATGTTCCCGGTAGGCTGTTAGAGCACTGTGCAGAGCGACTTGTTTCTTAGCTTCCCAAAGAGCTGGAAGCAAGAGGCTTTGGGGCCCTTCTCACCCTTTGGAAAGAAGGCAGCACTTTGTGCCTTGCAGCTCTAGGGCAATGTAGCACACCCAGAGCAGAAGTTCTACTTCAGCCAGATCAGGCCCGCAAAGAAACTGCGTTTCACAGGCCTTTGTAAGAGATGTTCCCGGTAGGCTGTTAGAGCACTGTGCAGAGCGAGTTGTTTCTTAGATTCCCAACGAGCTGGAAGCAAGATGCTTTAGGGGCCATCTGCCCTTAAGGAAAGAAGGCAGCACTTTGTGCCTTGCAGCTCTAGGGCAATGTAGCACACCCAGAGCAGATGTTCTACTTCTGCCAGGTCAGGCCTGCAAAGAAACTTCGTTTCACAGGCCTTTGTAAGAGATGGTGCCGGTAGGCTGTAAGAGCACTGTGCAGAGCGACTTATTTCTTAGCTTCCCAGAGAGCTGGAAGCAAGATGCTTTGGGGCCCTTCTCACCCTTTGGAAAGAAGGCAGCACTTTGTGCCTTGCAGCTCTAGGGCAATGTAGCACACCCAGAGCAGAAGTTCTACTTCAGCTAGATCAGACCTGCAAAGAAACTGCGTTTCACAGGCCTTTGTAAGAGATGTTCCCTGTAGGCTGTTAGAGCACTGTGCAGAGCGAGTTGTTTCTTAGCTTCCCAAAGAGCTGGAAGCAAGATGCTTTAGGGGCCATCTGCCCTTAAGGAAAGAAGGCAGCACTTTGTGCCTTGCAGCTCTAGGGCAATGCAGCACACCCCGAGCAGAAGTTCTACTTCAGCCAGATCAGGACCGCAAAGAAACTGCGTTTCCCAGGCCTTTGTAAGAGATGTTCCCTGTAGGCTGTTAGAGCACTGTGCAGAGCGAGTTGTTTCTTAGATTCCCAACGAGCTGGAAGCAAGATGCTTTAGGGGCCATCTGCCCTTAAGGAAAGAAGGCAGCACTTTGTGCCTTGCAGCTCTAGGGCAATGTAGCACACCCAGAGCAGAAGTTCTACTTCAGCTAGATCAGACCTGCAAAGAAACTGCGTTTCACAGGCCTTTGTAAGAGATGTTCCCTGTAGGCTGTTAGAGCACTGTGCAGAGCGACTTATTTCTTAGCTTCCCAGAGAGCTGGAAGCAAGATGCTTTGGGGCCCTTCTCACCCTTTGGAAAGAAGGCAGCACTTTGTGCCTAGCAGCTCTAGGGCAATGTAGCACACCCCGAGCAGAAGTTCTACTTCAGCCAGATCTGACATGCAAAGAAACTGCGTTTCACAGGCCTTTGTAACAGATGTTCCCGGTAGGCTGTTAGAGCACTGTGCAGAGCGAGTTGTTTCTTAGCTTCCCAGAGAGCCGGAAGCAAGATGCTTTGGGGCCCGTTAATTTTATACCCTGCTACTTTGCTGTAGTTGTTGATTATTTCTAATAGTTTTTCTGTGGATTCTTTGGGGTTTTCTATGTATAAGATCATGTCGTCTGCAAACAACGCGAGTTTTACTTCTTCGTTACCGATTTGGATTCCTTTCATTTTTTTTTCCTGCCGAATTGCTCTGGCCAGCACCTCCAGTACTATGTTGAATAGGAGTGGTGAAAGTGGGCACCCTTGTCTTGTTCCTGTCCTCAGAGGGATGGCTTTCAGCTTTTGTCCATTGAGTATGATGTTGGCTGTGGGTCTATCATATATGGCCTTTATTATGTTGAGGTACTTTCCTTCTATACCCGTTTTACTGAGGGTTTTTATCATAAATGGGTGTTGGATCTTGTCGAATGCTTTCTCTGCGTCTATTGAGATGATCATGTGGTTTTTGTTTTTCATTTTGTTGATGTAGTGTATCACGTTGATTGACTTGCGGGTGTTGAACCATCCCTGTGTCCCTGGTATAAATCCCACTTGATCATGGTGTATAATCTTTTTGATGTATTGCTGTAATCGGTTTGCCAAAATTTGGTTGAGGATTTTTGCATCTATGTTCATCAGTGATATCGGCCTGTAGTTCTCCTTCTTTGTGTTGTCCTTGTCAGGTTTGGGGATCAGAGTGATGTTGGCTTCATAGAATGTGTTAGGGAGTTCTCCATCTTTCTCAATTTTCTGGAACAGTTTGAGGAGAATAGGTACAAAGAACTCACACTGCTTAACAACAAAAAAACAAACAACCCGATCAAAAAATGGGCAGAGGACATGAACAGACATTTCTCCAAAGAAGATATGAACATGGCCAATAGACACATGAAAAGATGTTCATCATCGCTAATCATCAGGGAAATGCAAATCAAAACTACACTAAGATATCACCTTACCCCCGTTAGATTGGCAAAAACATCCAAAACCAAGAACGACAAATGTTGCAGAGGTTGTGGAGAAAGAGGAACCCTCATACACTGTTGGTGGGAATGCAAACTGGTACAGCCACTATGGAAAACAGTATGGAGATTTCTCAAAAAGTTAAAAATAGAAATACCCTATGACCCAGCCATCCCATTACTGGGTATCTATCCTAAGAACCTGATATCAGATATCTCAAGAGTCCGTTGCACCCCTATGTTCATCGCAGCATTATTTACAATAGCCAAGACGTGGAACCAGCCTACATGCCCAGAAACTGATGATTGGATAAAGAAGATGTGGTATATATACACAATGGAATACTACTCAGCCATAAAAAAAGACGAAAGTGGCCCCTTCACAACAATGTGGATGGACCTCGAGGGCATTATGTTAAGCGAAATAAGTCAGTCAGAGAAAGACGAACTCTATATGACTCCACTCATAGGTGGAAATTAGTATATTGAGAAGGAGATCTGATCGGTGGTTACCAGGGAAAAGGGGGGGTGGGGGGAGGGCACGGAGGGGGAAGTGGTGTTCCCACAACATGACTAACAAAAATGTACAACTGAAATTTCACAAGCTTGTAATCCGTCATAAGATTAATAAACAAACAAACAAACAAACAAAAAAAGATGCTTTGGGGCCCATCTGCCCCTATGGAAAGAACGCAGCACTTTCTGCCTTGCAGCTCTAGGGCAATGTAGCACACCCAGAGCAGAAGTTCTACTTCAGCCAGATCAGGCACGCAAAGAAACTGCGTTTCACAGGCCTTTGTAAGAGATGTTCCCGGTAGGCTGTTAGAGCACTGTGCAGAGCGAGTTGTTTCTTAGCTTCCCAAAGAGCTGGAAGCAAAATGCTTTGAGACTCATCTGCCCCTTTGGAAAGAAGGCAGCACTTTGTGTCTTGCAGGTCTAGGGCAATGTAGCACACCCAGAGCAGATGTTCTACTTCTTCCAGGTCAGTCCTGCAAAGAAACTGCGTTTCACAGTCCTTTGTAAGAGATGTTCCCGGTAGGCTGTTAGAGCACTGTGCAGAGCGAGTTGTTTCTTAGCTTCCCAAAGAGCCGGAAGCAAGATGCTTTGGGGCCCTTCTCACCCTTTGGAAAGAAGGCAGCACTTTGTGCCTTGCAGCTCTAGGGCAATGTAGCACACCCAGAGCAGAAGTTCTACTACAGCCAGATCAGGCCCGCAAAGAAACTGCGTTTCACAGGCCTTTGTAAGAGATGTTCCCGGTAGGCTGTTAGAGCACTGTGCAGAGCGAGTTGTTTCTTAGATTCCCAACGAGCTGGAAGCAAGATGCTTTAGGGGCCATCTGCCCTTAAGGAAAGAAGGCAGCACTTTGTGCCTTGCAGCTCTAGGGCAATGTAGCACACCCAGAGCAGATGTTCTACTTCTGCCAGGTCAGGCCTGCAAAGAAACTTCGTTTCACAGGCCTTTGTAAGAGATGTTGCCGGTAGGCTGTAAGAGCACTGTGCAGAGCGACTTATTTCTTAGCTTCCCAGAGAGCTGGAAGCAAGATGCTTTGGGGCCCTTCTCACCCTTTGGAAAGAAGGCAGCACTTTGTGCCTTGCAGCTCTAGGGCAATGTAGCACACCCAGAGCAGAAGTTCTACTTCAGCTAGATCAGACCTGCAAAGAAACTGCGTTTCACAGGCCTTTGTAAGAGATGTTCCCGGTAGGCTGTTAGAGCACTGTGCAGAGCGAGTTATTTCTTAGCTTCCCAAAGAGCTGGAAGCAAGATGCTTTAGGGGCCATCTGCCCTTAAGGAAAGAAGGCAGCACTTTGTGCCTTGCAGCTCTAGGGCAATGTAGCACACCCAGAGCAGATGTTCTACTTCTGCCAGGTCAGGCCTGCAAAGAAACTTCGTTTCACAGGCCCTTGTAAGAGATGTTCCCGGTAGGCTGTTAGAGCACTGTGCAGAGCGACTTGTTTCTTAGCTTCCCAAAGAGTGGAAGCAAGATGCTTTGGGGCCCTTCTCACCCTTTGGAAAGAAGGCAGCACTTTGTGCCTTGCAGCTCTAGGGCAATGTAGCACACCCCGAGCAGAAGTTCTACTTCAGCCAGATCTGGCATGCAAAGAAACTGCCTTTCACAGGCCTTTGTAACAGATGTTCCCGGTAGGCTGTTAGAGCACTGTGCAGAGCGAGTTGTTTCTTAGCTTCCCAGAGAGCCGGAAGCAAGATGCTTTGGGGCCCGTTAATTTTATACCCTGCTACTTTGCTGTAGTTGTTGATTATTTCTAATAGTTTTTCTGTGGATTCTTTGGGGTTTTCTATGTATAAGATCATGTCGTCTGCAAACAACGCGAGTTTTACTTCTTCGTTACCTACTTGGATTCCTTTCATTTTTTTTTCCTGCCGAATTGCTCTGGCCAGCACCTTCAGTACTGTGTTGAATAGGAGTGGTGAAAGTGGGCACCCTTGTCTTGTTCCTGTCCTCAGAGGGATGGCTTTCAGCTTTTGTCCATTGAGTATGATGTTGGCTGTGGGTCTATCATATATGGCCTTTATTATGTTGAGGTACTTTCCTTCTATACCCGTTTTACTGAGGGTTTTTATCATAAATGGGTGTTGGATCTTGTCGAATGCTTTCTCTGCGTCTATTGAGATGATCATGTGGTTTTTGTTTTTCATTTTGTTGATGTAGTGTATCACGTTGATTGACTTGCGGGTGTTGAACCATCCCTGTGTCCCTGGTATAAATCCCACTTGATCATGGTGTATAATCTTTTTGATGTATTGCTGTAATCGGTTTGCCAAAATTTGGTTGAGGATTTTTGCATCTATGTTCATCAGTGATATCGGCCTGTAGTTCTCCTTCTTTGTGTTGTCCTTGTCAGGTTTGGGGATCAGAGTGATGTTGGCTTCATAGAATGTGTTAGGGAGTTCTCCATCTTTCTCAATTTTCTGGAACAGTTTGAGGAGAATAGGTACAAAGAACTCACACTGCTTAACAACAAAAAAACAAACAACCCGATCAAAAAATGGGCAGAGGACATGAACAGACATTTCTCCAAAGAAGATATGAACATGGCCAATAGACACATGAAAAGATGTTCATCATCGCTAATCATCAGGGAAATGCAAATCAAAACTACACTAAGATATCACCTTACCCCCGTTAGATTGGCAAAAACATCCAAAACCAAGAACGACAAATGTTGCAGAGGTTGTGGAGAAAGAGGAACCCTCATACACTGTTGGTGGGAATGCAAACTGGTACAGCCACTATGGAAAACAGTATGGAGATTTCTCAAAAAGTTAAAAATAGAAATACCCTATGACCCAGCCATCCCATTACTGGGTATCTATCCTAAGAACCTGATATCAGATATCTCAAGAGTCCGTTGCACCCCTATGTTCATCGCAGCATTATTTACAATAGCCAAGACGTGGAACCAGCCTACATGCCCAGAAACTGATGATTGGATAAAGAAGATGTGGTATATATACACAATGGAATACTACTCAGCCATAAAAAAAGACGAAAGTGGCCCATTCACAACAATGTGGATGGACCTCGAGGGCATTATGTTAAGCGAAATAAGTCAGTCAGAGAAAGACGAACTCTATATGACTCCACTCATAGGTGGAAATTAGTATATTGAGAAGGAGATCTGATCGGTGGTTACCAGGGAAAAGGGGGGGTGGGGGGAGGGCACGGAGGGGGAAGTGGTGTTCCCACAACATGACTAACAAAAATGTACAACTGAAATTTCACAAGCTTGTAATCCGTCATAAGATTAATAAACAAACAAACAAACAAACAAAAAAAGATGCTTTGGGGCCCATCTGCCCCTATGGAAAGAACGCAGCACTTTCTGCCTTGCAGCTCTAGGGCAATGTAGCACACCCAGAGCAGAAGTTCTACTTCAGCCAGATCAGGCACGCAAAGAAACTGCGTTTCACAGGCCTTTGTAAGAGATGTTCCCGGTAGGCTGTTAGAGCACTGTGCAGAGCGAGTTGTTTCTTAGCTTCCCAAAGAGCTGGAAGCAAAATGCTTTGAGACTCATCTGCCCCTTTGGAAAGAAGGCAGCACTTTGTGTCTTGCAGGTCTAGGGCAATGTAGCACACCCAGAGCAGATGTTCTACTTCTTCCAGGTCAGTCCTGCAAAGAAACTGCGTTTCACAGTCCTTTGTAAGAGATGTTCCCGGTAGGCTGTTAGAGCACTGTGCAGAGCGAGTTGTTTCTTAGCTTCCCAAAGAGCCGGAAGCAAGATGCTTTGGGGCCCTTCTCACCCTTTGGAAAGAAGGCAGCACTTTGTGCCTTGCAGCTCTAGGGCAATGTAGCACACCCAGAGCAGAAGTTCTACTACAGCCAGATCAGGCCCGCAAAGAAACTGCGTTTCACAGGCCTTTGTAAGAGATGTTCCCGGTAGGCTGTTAGAGCACTGTGCAGAGCGAGTTGTTTCTTAGATTCCCAACGAGCTGGAAGCAAGATGCTTTAGGGGCCATCTGCCCTTAAGGAAAGAAGGCAGCACTTTGTGCCTTGCAGCTCTAGGGCAATGTAGCACACCCAGAGCAGATGTTCTACTTCTGCCAGGTCAGGCCTGCAAAGAAACTTCGTTTCACAGGCCTTTGTAAGAGATGTTGCCGGTAGGCTGTAAGAGCACTGTGCAGAGCGACTTATTTCTTAGCTTCCCAGAGAGCTGGAAGCAAGATGCTTTGGGGCCCTTCTCACCCTTTGGAAAGAAGGCAGCACTTTGTGCCTTGCAGCTCTAGGGCAATGTAGCACACCCAGAGCAGAAGTTCTACTTCAGCTAGATCAGACCTGCAAAGAAACTGCGTTTCACAGGCCTTTGTAAGAGATGTTCCCTGTAGGCTGTTAGAGCACTGTGCAGAGCGAGTTATTTCTTAGCTTCCCAAAGAGCTGGAAGCAAGATGCTTTAGGGGCCATCTGCCCTTAAGGAAAGAAGGCAGCACTTTGTGCCTTGCAGCTCTAGGGCAATGTAGCACACCCAGAGCAGATGTTCTACTTCTGCCAGGTCAGGCCTGCAAAGAAACTTCGTTTCACAGGCCCTTGTAAGAGATGTTCCCGGTAGGCTGTTAGAGCACTGTGCAGAGCGACTTGTTTCTTAGCTTCCCAAAGAGCTGGAAGCAAGATGCTTTGGGGCCCTTCTCACCCTTTGGAAAGAAGGCAGCACTTTGTGCCTTGCAGCTCTAGGGCAATGTAGCACACCCCGAGCAGAAGTTCTACTTCAGCCAGATCTGGCATGCAAAGAAACTGCCTTTCACAGGCCTTTGTAACAGATGTTCCCGGTAGGCTGTTAGAGCACTGTGCAGAGCGAGTTGTTTCTTAGCTTCCCAGAGAGCCGGAAGCAAGATGCTTTGGGGCCCGTTAATTTTATACCCTGCTACTTTGCTGTAGTTGTTGATTATTTCTAATAGTTTTTCTGTGGATTCTTTGGGGTTTTCTATGTATAAGATCATGTCGTCTGCAAACAACGCGAGTTTTACTTCTTCGTTACCTACTTGGATTCCTTTCATTTTTTTTTCCTGCCGAATTGCTCTGGCCAGCACCTTCAGTACTGTGTTGAATAGGAGTGGTGAAAGTGGGCACCCTTGTCTTGTTCCTGTCCTCAGAGGGATGGCTTTCAGCTTTTGTCCATTGAGTATGATGTTGGCTGTGGGTCTATCATATATGGCCTTTATTATGTTGAGGTACTTTCCTTCTATACCCGTTTTACTGAGGGTTTTTATCATAAATGGGTGTTGGATCTTGTCGAATGCTTTCTCTGCGTCTATTGAGATGATCATGTGGTTTTTGTTTTTCATTTTGTTGATGTAGTGTATCACGTTGATTGACTTGCGGGTGTTGAACCATCCCTGTGTCCCTGGTATAAATCCCACTTGATCATGGTGTATAATCTTTTTGATGTATTGCTGTAATCGGTTTGCCAAAATTTGGTTGAGGATTTTTGCATCTATGTTCATCAGTGATATCGGCCTGTAGTTCTCCTTCTTTGTGTTGTCCTTGTCAGGTTTGGGGATCAGAGTGATGTTGGCTTCATAGAATGTGTTAGGGAGTTCTCCATCTTTCTCAATTTTCTGGAACAGTTTGAGGAGAATAGGTACAAAGAACTCACACTGCTTAACAACAAAAAAACAAACAACCCGATCAAAAAATGGGCAGAGGACATGAACAGACATTTCTCCAAAGAAGATATGAACATGGCCAATAGACACATGAAAAGATGTTCATCATCGCTAATCATCAGGGAAATGCAAATCAAAACTACACTAAGATATCACCTTACCCCCGTTAGATTGGCAAAAACATCCAAAACCAAGAACGACAAATGTTGCAGAGGTTGTGGAGAAAGAGGAACCCTCATACACTGTTGGTGGGAATGCAAACTGGTACAGCCACTATGGAAAACAGTATGGAGATTTCTCAAAAAGTTAAAAATAGAAATACCCTATGACCCAGCCATCCCATTACTGGGTATCTATCCTAAGAACCTGATATCAGATATCTCAAGAGTCCGTTGCACCCCTATGTTCATCGCAGCATTATTTACAATAGCCAAGACGTGGAACCAGCCTACATGCCCAGAAACTGATGATTGGATAAAGAAGATGTGGTATATATACACAATGGAATACTACTCAGCCATAAAAAAAGACGAAAGTGGCCCCTTCACAACAATGTGGATGGACCTCGAGGGCATTATGTTAAGCGAAATAAGTCAGTCAGAGAAAGACGAACTCTATATGACTCCACTCATAGGTGGAAATTAGTATATTGAGAAGGAGATCTGATCGGTGGTTACCAGGGAAAAGGGGGGGTGGGGGGAGGGCACGGAGGGGGAAGTGGTGTTCCCACAACATGACTAACAAAAATGTACAACTGAAATTTCACAAGCTTGTAATCCGTCATAAGATTAATAAACAAACAAACAAACAAACAAAAAAAGATGCTTTGGGGCCCATCTGCCCCTATGGAAAGAACGCAGCACTTTCTGCCTTGCAGCTCTAGGGCAATGTAGCACACCCAGAGCAGAAGTTCTACTTCAGCCAGATCAGGCCCGCAAAGAAACTGCGTTTCACAGGCCTTTGTAAGAGATGTTCCCGGTAGGCTGTTAGAGCACTGTGCAGAGCGAGTTGTTTCTTAGCTTCCCAAAGAGCTGGAAGCAAAATGCTTTGAGACTCATCTGCCCCTTTGGAAAGAAGGCAGCACTTTGTGTCTTGCAGGTCTAGGGCAATGTAGCACACCCAGAGCAGATGTTCTACTTCTTCCAGGTCAGTCCTGCAAAGAAACTGCGTTTCACAGTCCTTTGTAAGAGATGTTCCCGGTAGGCTGTTAGAGCACTGTGCAGAGCGAGTTGTTTCTTAGCTTCCCAAAGAGCCGGAAGCAAGATGCTTTGGGGCCCTTCTCACCCTTTGGAAAGAAGGCAGCACTTTGTGCCTTGCAGCTCTAGGGCAATGTAGCACACCCAGAGCAGAAGTTCTACTACAGCCAGATCAGGCCCGCAAAGAAACTGCGTTTCACAGGCCTTTGTAAGAGATGTTCCCGGTAGGCTGTTAGAGCACTGTGCAGAGCGAGTTGTTTCTTAGATTCCCAACGAGCTGGAAGCAAGATGCTTTAGGGGCCATCTGCCCTTAAGGAAAGAAGGCAGCACTTTGTGCCTTGCAGCTCTAGGGCAATGTAGCACACCCAGAGCAGATGTTCTACTTCTGCCAGGTCAGGCCTGCAAAGAAACTTCCTTTCACAGGCCTTTGTAAGAGATGTTGCCGGTAGGCTGTAAGAGCACTGTGCAGAGCGACTTATTTCTTAGCTTCCCAGAGAGCTGGAAGCAAGATGCTTTGGGGCCCTTCTCACCCTTTGGAAAGAAGGCAGCACTTTGTGCCTTGCAGCTCTAGGGCAATGTAGCACACCCAGAGCAGAAGTTCTACTTCAGCTAGATCAGACCTGCAAAGAAACTGCGTTTCACAGGCCTTTGTAAGAGATGTTCCCTGTAGGCTGTTAGAGCACTGTGCAGAGCGAGTTATTTCTTAGCTTCCCAAAGAGCTGGAATCAAGATGCTTTAGGGGCCATCTGCCCTTAAGGAAAGAAGGCAGCACTTTGTGCCTTGCAGCTCTAGGGCAATGTAGCACACCCAGAGCAGATGTTCTACTTCTGCCAGGTCAGGCCTGCAAAGAAACTTCGTTTCACAGGCCCTGTAAGAGATGTTCCCGGTAGGCTGTTAGAGGACTGTGCAGAGCGAGTTGTTTCTTAGCTTCCCAGAGAGCTGGAAGCAAGATGCTTTGGGGCCCTTCTCACCCTTTGGAAAGAAGGCAGCACTTTGTGCCTTGCAGCTCTAGGGCAATGTAGCACACCCCGAGCAGAAGTTCTACTTCAGCCAGATCTGGCATGCAAAGAAACTGCCTTTCACAGGCCTTTGTAACAGATGTTCCCGGTAGGCTGTTAGAGCACTGTGCAGAGCGAGTTGTTTCTTAGCTTCCCAGAGAGCCGGAAGCAAGATGCTTTGGGGCCCGTTAATTTTATACCCTGCTACTTTGCTGTAGTTGTTGATTATTTCTAATAGTTTTTCTGTGGATTCTTTGGGGTTTTCTATGTATAAGATCATGTCGTCTGCAAACAACGCGAGTTTTACTTCTTCGTTACCGATTTGGATTCCTTTCATTTTTTTTTCCTGCCGAAGTGCTCTGGCCAGCACCTTCAGTACTGTGTTGAATAGGAGTGGTGAAAGTGGGCACCCTTGTCTTGTTCCTGTCCTCAGAGGGATGGCTTTCAGCTTTTGTCCATTGAGTATGATGTTGGCTGTGGGTCTATCATATATGGCCTTTATTATGTTGAGGTACTTTCCTTCTATACCCGTTTTACTGAGGGTTTTTATCATAAATGGGTGTTGGATCTTGTCGAATGCTTTCTCTGCGTCTATTGAGATGATCATGTGGTTTTTGTTTTTCATTTTGTTGATGTAGTGTATCACGTTGATTGACTTGCGGGTGTTGAACCATCCCTGTGTCCCTGGTATAAATCCCACTTGATCATGGTGTATAATCTTTTTGATGTATTGCTGTAATCGGTTTGCCAAAATTTGGTTGAGGATTTTTGCATCTATGTTCATCAGTGATATCGGCCTGTAGTTCTCCTTCTTTGTGTTGTCCTTGTCAGGTTTGGGGATCAGAGTGATGTTGGCTTCATAGAATGTGTTAGGGAGTTCTCCATCTTTCTCAATTTTCTGGAACAGTTTGAGGAGAATAGGTACAAAGAACTCACACTGCTTAACAACAAAAAAACAAACAACCCGATCAAAAAATGGGCAGAGGACATGAACAGACATTTCTCCAAAGAAGATATGAACATGGCCAATAGACACATGAAAAGATGTTCATCATCGCTAATCATCAGGGAAATGCAAATCAAAACTACACTAAGATATCACCTTACCCCCGTTAGATTGGCAAAAACATCCAAAACCAAGAACGACAAATGTTGCAGAGGTTGTGGAGAAAGAGGAACCCTCATACACTGTTGGTGGGAATGCAAACTGGTACAGCCACTATGGAAAACAGTATGGAGATTTCTCAAAAAGTTAAAAATAGAAATACCCTATGACCCAGCCATCCCATTACTGGGTATCTATCCTAAGAACCTGATATCAGATATCTCAAGAGTCCGTTGCACCCCTATGTTCATCGCAGCATTATTTACAATAGCCAAGACGTGGAACCAGCCTACATGCCCAGAAACTGATGATTGGATAAAGAAGATGTGGTATATATACACAATGGAATACTACTCAGCCATAAAAAAAGACGAAAGTGGCCCATTCACAACAGTGTGGATGGACCTCGAGGGCATTATGTTAAGCGAAATAAGTCAGTCAGAGAAAGACGAACTCTATATGACTCCACTCATAGGTGGAAATTAGTATATTGAGAAGGAGATCTGATCGGTGGTTACCAGGGAAAAGGGGGGGTGGGGGGAGGGCACGGAGGGGGAAGTGGTGTTCCCACAACATGACTAACAAAAATGTACAACTGAAATTTCACAAGCTTGTAATCCGTCATAAGATTAATAAACAAACAAACAAACAAACAAAAAAAGATGCTTTGGGGCCCATCTGCCCCTATGGAAAGAACGCAGCACTTTCTGCCTTGCAGCTCTAGGGCAATGTAGCACACCCAGAGCAGAAGTTCTACTTCAGCCAGATCAGGCCCGAAAAGAAACTGCGTTTCACAGGCCTTTGTAAGAGATGTTCCCGGTAGGCTGTTAGAGCACTGTGCAGAGCGAGTTGTTTCTTAGCTTCCCAAAGAGCTGGAAGCAAAATGCTTTGAGACTCATCTGCCCCTTTGGAAAGAATGCAGCACTTTGTGTCTTGCAGGTCTAGGGCAATGTAGCACACCCAGAGCAGATGTTCTACTTCTTCCAGGTCAGTCCTGCAAAGAAACTGCGTTTCACAGTCCTTTGTAAGAGATGTTCCCGGTAGGCTGTTAGAGCACTGTGCAGAGCGAGTTGTTTCTTAGCTTCCCAAAGAGCCGGAAGCAAGATGCTTTGGGGCCCTTCTCACCCTTTGGAAAGAAGGCAGCACTTTGTGCCTTGCAGCTCTAGGGCAATGTAGCACACCCAGAGCAGAAGTTCTACTTCAGCCAGATCAGGCCCGCAAAGAAACTGCGTTTCACAGGCCTTTGTAAGAGATGTTCCCGGTAGGCTGTTAGAGCACTGTGCAGAGCGAGTTGTTTCTTAGATTCCCAACGAGCTGGAAGCAAGATGCTTTAGGGGCCATCTGCCCTTAAGGAAAGAAGGCAGCACTTTGTGCCTTGCAGCTCTAGGGCAATGTAGCACACCCAGAGCAGATGTTCTACTTCTGCCAGGTCAGGCCTGCAAAGAAACTTCGTTTCACAGGCCTTTGTAAGAGATGTTGCCGGTAGGCTGTAAGAGCACTGTGCAGAGCGACTTATTTCTTAGCTTCCCAGAGAGCTGGAAGCAAGATGCTTTGGGGCCCTTCTCACCCTTTGGAAAGAAGGCAGCACTTTGTGCCTTGCAGCTCTAGGGCAATGTAGCACACCCAGAGCAGAAGTTCTACTTCAGCTAGATCAGACCTGCAAAGAAACTGCGTTTCACAGGCCTTTGTAAGAGATGTTCCCTGTAGGCTGTTAGAGCACTGTGCAGAGCGAGTTATTTCTTAGCTTCCCAAAGAGCTGGAAGCAAGATGCTTTAGGGGCCATCTGCCCTTAAGGGAAGAAGGCAGCACTTTGTGCCTTGCAGCTCTAGGGCAATGTAGCACACCCAGAGCAGATGTTCTACTTCTGCCAGGTCAGGCCTGCAAAGAAACTTCGTTTCACAGGCCCTTGTAAGAGATGTTCCCGGTAGGCTGTTAGAGCACTGTGCAGAGCGACTTGTTTCTTAGCTTCCCAAAGAGCTGGAAGCAAGATGCTTTGGGGCCCTTCTCACCCTTTGGAAAGAAGGCAGCACTTTGTGCCTTGCAGCTCTAGGGCAATGTAGCACACCCCGAGCAGAAGTTCTACTTCAGCCAGATCTGGCATGCAAAGAAACTGCCTTTCACAGGCCTTTGTAACAGATGTTCCCGGTAGGCTGTTAGAGCACTGTGCAGAGCGAGTTGTTTCTTAGCTTCCCAGAGAGCCGGAAGCAAGATGCTTTGGGGCCCGTTAATTTTATACCCTGCTACTTTGCTGTAGTTGTTGATTATTTCTAATAGTTTTTCTGTGGATTCTTTGGGGTTTTCTATGTATAAGATCATGTCGTCTGCAAACAACGCGAGTTTTACTTCTTCGTTACCGATTTGGATTCCTTTCATTTTTTTTTCCTGCCGAATTGCTCTGGCCAGCACCTCCAGTACTATGTTGAATAGGAGTGGTGAAAGTGGGCACCCTTGTCTTGTTCCTGTCCTCAGAGGGATGGCTTTCAGCTTTTGTCCATTGAGTATGATGTTGGCTGTGGGTCTATCATATATGGCCTTTATTATGTTGAGGTACTTTCCTTCTATACCCGTTTTACTGAGGGTTTTTATCATAAATGGGTGTTGGATCTTGTCGAATGCTTTCTCTGCGTCTATTGAGATGATCATGTGGTTTTTGTTTTTCATTTTGTTGATGTAGTGTATCACGTTGATTGACTTGCGGGTGTTGAACCATCCCTGTGTCCCTGGTATAAATCCCACTTGATCATGGTGTATAATCTTTTTGATATATTGCTGTAATCGGTTTGCCAAAATTTGGTTGAGGATTTTTGCATCTATGTTCATCAGTGATATCGGCCTGTAGTTCTCCTTCTTTGTGTTGTCCTTGTCAGGTTTGGGGATCAGAGTGATGTTGGCTTCATAGAATGTGTTAGGGAGTTCTCCATCTTTCTCAATTTTCTGGAACAGTTTGAGGAGAATAGGTACAAAGAACTCACACTGCTTAACAACAAAAAAACAAACAACCCGATCAAAAAATGGGCAGAGGACATGAACAGACATTTCTCCAAAGAAGATATGAACATGGCCAATAGACACATGAAAAGATGTTCATCATCGCTAATCATCAGGGAAATGCAAATCAAAACTACACTAAGATATCACCTTACCCCCGTTAGATTGGCAAAAACATCCAAAACCAAGAACGACAAATGTTGCAGAGGTTGTGGAGAAAGAGGAACCCTCATACACTGTTGGTGGGAATGCAAACTGGTACAGCCACTATGGAAAACAGTATGGAGATTTCTCAAAAAGTTAAAAATAGAAATACCCTATGACCCAGCCATCCCATTACTGGGTATCTATCCTAAGAACCTGATATCAGATATCTCAAGAGTCCGTTGCACCCCTATGTTCATCGCAGCATTATTTACAATAGCCAAGACGTGGAACCAGCCTACATGCCCAGAAACTGATGATTGGATAAAGAAGATGTGGTATATATACACAATGGAATACTACTCAGCCATAAAAAAAGACGAAAGTGGCCCCTTCACAACAATGTGGATGGACCTCGAGGGCATTATGTTAAGCGAAATAAGTCAGTCAGAGAAAGACGAACTCTATATGACTCCACTCATAGGTGGAAATTAGTATATTGAGAAGGAGATCTGATCGGTGGTTACCAGGGAAAAGGGGGGGTGGGGGGAGGGCACGGAGGGGGAAGTGGTGTTCCCACAACATGACTAACAAAAATGTACAACTGAAATTTCACAAGCTTGTAATCCGTCATAAGATTAATAAACAAACAAACAAACAAACAAAAAAAGATGCTTTGGGGCCCATCTGCCCCTATGGAAAGAACGCAGCACTTTCTGCCTTGCAGCTCTAGGGCAATGTAGCACACCCAGAGCAGAAGTTCTACTTCAGCCAGATCAGGCCCGCAAAGAAACTGCGTTTCACAGGCCTTTGTAAGAGATGTTCCCGGTAGGCTGTTAGAGCACTGTGCAGAGCGAGTTGTTTCTTAGCTTCCCAAAGAGCTGGAAGCAAAATGCTTTGAGACTCATCTGCCCCTTTGGAAAGAAGGCAGCACTTTGTGTCTTGCAGGTCTAGGGCAATGTAGCACACCCAGAGCAGATGTTCTACTTCTTCCAGGTCAGTCCTGCAAAGAAACTGCGTTTCACAGTCCTTTGTAAGAGATGTTCCCGGTAGGCTGTTAGAGCACTGTGCAGAGCGAGTTGTTTCTTAGCTTCCCAAAGAGCCGGAAGCAAGATGCTTTGGGGCCCTTCTCACCCTTTGGAAAGAAGGCAGCACTTTGTGCCTTGCAGCTCTAGGGCAATGTAGCACACCCAGATCAGAAGTTCTACTTCAGCCAGATCAGGCCCGCAAAGAAACTGCGTTTCACAGGCCTTTGTAAGAGATGTTCCCGGTAGGCTGTTAGAGCACTGTGCAGAGCGAGTTGTTTCTTAGATTCCCAACGAGCTGGAAGCAAGATGCTTTAGGGGCCATCTGCCCTTAAGGAAAGAAGGCAGCACTTTGTGCCTTGCAGCTCTAGGGCAATGTAGCACACCCAGAGCAGATGTTCTACTTCTGCCAGGTCAGGCCTGCAAAGAAACTTCCTTTCACAGGCCTTTGTAAGAGATGTTGCCGGTAGGCTGTAACAGCACTGTGCAGAGCGACTTATTTCTTAGCTTCCCAGAGAGCTGGAAGCAAGATGCTTTGGGGCCCTTCTCACCCTTTGGAAAGAAGGCAGCACTTTGTGCCTTGCAGCTCTAGGGCAATGTAGCACACCCAGAGCAGAAGTTCTACTTCAGCTAGATCAGACCTGCAAAGAAACTGCGTTTCACAGGCCTTTGTAAGAGATGTTCCCTGTAGGCTGTTAGAGCACTGTGCAGAGCGAGTTATTTCTTAGCTTCCCAAAGAGCTGGAAGCAAGATGCTTTAGGGGCCATCTGCCCTTAAGGAAAGAAGGCAGCACTTTGTGCCTTGCAGCTCTAGGGCAATGTAGCACACCCAGAGCAGATGTTCTACTTCTGCCAGGTCAGGCCTGCAAAGAAACTTCGTTTCACAGGCCCTTGTAAGAGATGTTCCCGGTAGGCTGTTAGAGCACTGTGCAGAGCGACTTGTTTCTTAGCTTCCCAAAGAGCTGGAAGCAAGATGCTTTGGGGCCCTTCTCACCCTTTGGAAAGAAGGCAGCACTTTGTGCCTTGCAGCTCTAGGGCAATGTAGCACACCCCGAGCAGAAGTTCTACTTCAGCCAGATCTGGCATGCAAAGAAACTGCCTTTCACAGGCCTTTGTAACAGATGTTCCCGGTAGGCTGTTAGAGCACTGTGCAGAGCGAGTTGTTTCTTAGCTTCCCAGAGAGCCGGAAGCAAGATGCTTTGGGGCCCGTTAATTTTATACCCTGCTACTTTGCTGTAGTTGTTGATTATTTCTAATAGTTTTTCTGTGGATTCTTTGGGGTTTTCTATGTATAAGTTCATGTCGTCTGCAAACAACGCGAGTTTTACTTCTTCGTTACCGATTTGGATTCCTTTCATTTTTTTTTCCTGCCGAATTGCTCTGGCCAGCACCTCCAGTACTATGTTGAATAGGAGTGGTGAAAGTGGGCACCCTTGTCTTGTTCCTGTCCTCAGAGGGATGGCTTTCAGCTTTTGTCCATTGAGTATGATGTTGGCTGTGGGTCTATCATATATGGCCTTTATTATGTTGAGGTACTTTCCTTCTATACCCGTTTTACTGAGGGTTTTTATCATAAATGGGTGTTGGATCTTGTCGAATGCTTTCTCTGCGTCTATTGAGATGATCATGTGGTTTTTGTTTTTCATTTTGTTGATGTAGTGTATCACGTTGATTGACTTGCGGGTGTTGAACCATCCCTGTGTCCCTGGTATAAATCCCACTTGATCATGGTGTATAATCTTTTTGATGTATTGCTGTAATCGGTTTGCCAAAATTTGGTTGAGGATTTTTGCATCTATGTTCATCAGTGATATCGGCCTGTAGTTCTCCTTCTTTGTGTTGTCCTTGTCAGGTTTGGGGATCAGAGTGATGTTGGCTTCATAGAATGTGTTAGGGAGTTCTCCATCTTTCTCAATTTTCTGGAACAGTTTGAGGAGAATAGGTACAAAGAACTCACACTGCTTAACAACAAAAAAACAAACAACCCGATCAAAAAATGGGCAGAGGACATGAACAGACATTTCTCCAAAGAAGATATGAACATGGCCAATAGACACATGAAAAGATGTTCATCATCGCTAATCATCAGGGAAATGCAAATCAAAACTACACTAAGATATCACCTTACCCCCGTTAGATTGGCAAAAACATCCAAAACCAAGAACGACAAATGTTGCAGAGGTTGTGGAGAAAGAGGAACCCTCATACACTGTTGGTGGGAATGCAAACTGGTACAGCCACTATGGAAAACAGTATGGAGATTTCTCAAAAAGTTAAAAATAGAAATACCCTATGACCCAGCCATCCCATTACTGGGTATCTATCCTAAGAACCTGATATCAGATATCTCAAGAGTCCGTTGCACCCCTATGTTCATCGCAGCATTATTTACAATAGCCAAGACGTGGAACCAGCCTACATGCCCAGAAACTGATGATTGGATAAAGAAGATGTGGTATATATACACAATGGAATACTACTCAGCCATAAAAAAAGACGAAAGTGGCCCCTTCACAACAATGTGGATGGACCTCGAGGGCATTATGTTAAGCGAAATAAGTCAGTCAGAGAAAGACGAACTCTATATGACTCCACTCATAGGTGGAAATTAGTATATTGAGAAGGAGATCTGATCGGTGGTTACCAGGGAAAAGGGGGGGTGGGGGGAGGGCACGGAGGGGGAAGTGGTGTTCCCACAACATGACTAACAAAAATGTACAACTGAAATTTCACAAGCTTGTAATCCGTCATAAGATTAATAAACAAACAAACAAACAAACAAAAAAAGATGCTTTGGGGCCCATCTGCCCCTATGGAAAGAACGCAGCACTTTCTGCCTTGCAGCTCTAGGGCAATGTAGCACACCCAGAGCAGAAGTTCTACTTCAGCCAGATCAGGCCCGAAAAGAAACTGCGTTTCACAGGCCTTTGTAAGAGATGTTCCCGGTAGGCTGTTAGAGCACTGTGCAGAGCGAGTTGTTTCTTAGCTTCCCAAAGAGCTGGAAGCAAAATGCTTTGAGACTCATCTGCCCCTTTGGAAAGAAGGCAGCACTTTGTGTCTTGCAGGTCTAGGGCAATGTAGCACACCCAGAGCAGATGTTCTACTTCTTCCAGGTCAGTCCTGCAAAGAAACTGCGTTTCACAGGCCTTTGTAAGAGATGTTCCCGGTAGGCTGTTAGAGCACTGTGCAGAGCGAGTTGTTTCTTAGCTTCCCAAAGAGCCGGAAGCAAGATGCTTTGGGGCCCTTCTCACCCTTTGGAAAGAAGGCAGCACTTTGTGCCTTGCAGCTCTAGGGCAATGTAGCACACCCAGAGCAGAAGTTCTACTTCAGCCAGATCAGGCCCGCAAAGAAACTGCGTTTCACAGGCCTTTGTAAGAGATGTTCCCGGTAGGCTGTTAGAGCACTGTGCAGAGCGAGTTGTTTCTTAGATTCCCAACGAGCTGGAAGCAAGATGCTTTAGGGGCCATCTGCCCTTAAGGAAAGAAGGCAGCACTTTGTGCCTTGCAGCTCTAGGGCAATGTAGCACACCCAGAGCAGATGTTCTACTTCTGCCAGGTCAGGCCTGCAAAGAAACTTCGTTTCACAGGCCTTTGTAAGAGATGTTGCCGGTAGGCTGTAAGAGCACTGTGCAGAGCGACTTATTTCTTAGCTTCCCAGAGAGCTGGAAGCAAGATGCTTTGGGGCCCTTCTCACCCTTTGGAAAGAAGGCAGCACTTTGTGCCTTGCAGCTCTAGGGCAATGTAGCACACCCAGAGCAGAAGTTCTACTTCAGCTAGATCAGACCTGCAAAGAAACTGCGTTTCACAGGCCTTTGTAAGAGATGTTCCCTGTAGGCTGTTAGAGCACTGTGCAGAGCGAGTTATTTCTTAGCTTCCCAAAGAGCTGGAAGCAAGATGCTTTAGGGGCCATCTGCCCTTAAGGAAAGAAGGCAGCACTTTGTGCCTTGCAGCTCTAGGGCAATGTAGCACACCCAGAGCAGATGTTCTACTTCTGCCAGGTCAGGCCTGCAAAGAAACTTCGTTTCACAGGCCCTTGTAAGAGATGTTCCCGGTAGGCTGTTAGAGCACTGTGCAGAGCGACTTGTTTCTTAGCTTCCCAAAGAGCTGGAAGCAAGATGCTTTGGGGCCCTTCTCACCCTTTGGAAAGAAGGCAGCACTTTGTGCCTTGCAGCTCTAGGGCAATGTAGCACACCCCGAGCAGAAGTTCTACTTCAGCCAGATCTGGCATGCAAAGAAACTGCGTTTCACAGGCCTTTGTAACAGATGTTCCCGGTAGGCTGTTAGAGCACTGTGCAGAGCGAGTTGTTTCTTAGCTTCCCAGAGAGCCGGAAGCAAGATGCTTTGGGGCCCGTTAATTTTATACCCTGCTACTTTGCTGTAGTTGTTGATTATTTCTAATAGTTTTTCTGTGGATTCTTTGGGGTTTTCTATGTATAAGATCATGTCGTCTGCAAACAACGCGAGTTTTACTTCTTCGTTACCGATTTGGATTCCTTTCATTTTTTTTTCCTGCCGAATTGCTCTGGCCAGCACCTCCAGTACTATGTTGAATAGGAGTGGTGAAAGTGGGCACCCTTGTCTTGTTCCTGTCCTCAGAGGGATGGCTTTCAGCTTTTGTCCATTGAGTATGATGTTGGCTGTGGGTCTATCATATATGGCCTTTATTATGTTGAGGTACTTTCCTTCTATACCCGTTTTACTGAGGGTTTTTATCATAAATGGGTGTTGGATCTTGTCGAATGCTTTCTCTGCGTCTATTGAGATGATCATGTGGTTTTTGTTTTTCATTTTGTTGATGTAGTGTATCACGTTGATTGACTTGCGGGTGTTGAACCATCCCTGTGTCCCTGGTATAAATCCCACTTGATCATGGTGTATAATCTTTTTGATGTATTGCTGTAATCGGTTTGCCAAAATTTGGTTGAGGATTTTTGCATCTATGTTCATCAGTGATATCGGCCTGTAGTTCTCCTTCTTTGTGTTGTCCTTGTCAGGTTTGGGGATCAGAGTGATGTTGGCTTCATAGAATGTGTTAGGGAGTTCTCCATCTTTCTCAATTTTCTGGAACAGTTTGAGGAGAATAGGTACAAAGAACTCACACTGCTTAACAACAAAAAAACAAACAACCCGATCAAAAAATGGGCAGAGGACATGAACAGACATTTCTCCAAAGAAGATATGAACATGGCCAATAGACACATGAAAAGATGTTCATCATCGCTAATCATCAGGGAAATGCAAATCAAAACTACACTAAGATATCACCTTACCCCCGTTAGATTGGCAAAAACATCCAAAACCAAGAACGACAAATGTTGCAGAGGTTGTGGACAAAGAGGAACCCTCATACACTGTTGGTGGGAATGCAAACTGGTACAGCCACTATGGAAAACAGTATGGAGATTTCTCAAAAAGTTAAAAATAGAAATACCCTATGACCCAGCCATCCCATTACTGGGTATCTATCCTAAGAACCTGATATCAGATATCTCAAGAGTCCGTTGCACCCCTATGTTCATCGCAGCATTATTTACAATAGCCAAGACGTGGAACCAGCCTACATGCCCAGAAACTGATGATTGGATAAAGAAGATGTGGTATATATACACAATGGAATACTACTCAGCCATAAAAAAAGACGAAAGTGGCCCCTTCACAACAATGTGGATGGACCTCGAGGGCATTATGTTAAGCGAAATAAGTCAGTCAGAGAAAGACGAACTCTATATGACTCCACTCATAGGTGGAAATTAGTATATTGAGAAGGAGATCTGATCGGTGGTTACCAGGGAAAAGGGGGGGTGGGGGGAGGGCACGGAGGGGGAAGTGGTGTTCCCACAACATGACTAACAAAAACGTACAACTGAAATTTCACAAGCTTGTAATCCGTCATAAGATTAATAAACAAACAAACAAACAAACAAAAAAAGATGCTTTGGGGCCCATCTGCCCCTATGGAAAGAACGCAGCACTTTCTGCCTTGCAGCTCTAGGGCAATGTAGCACACCCAGAGCAGAAGTTCTACTTCAGCCAGATCAGGCCCGCAAAGAAACTGCGTTTCACAGGCCTTTGTAAGAGATGTTCCCGGTAGGCTGTTAGAGCACTGTGCAGAGCGAGTTGTTTCTTAGCTTCCCAAAGAGCTGGAAGCAAAATGCTTTGAGACTCATCTGCCCCTTTGGAAAGAAGGCAGCACTTTGTGTCTTGCAGGTCTAGGGCAATGTAGCACACCCAGAGCAGATGTTCTACTTCTTCCAGGTCAGTCCTGCAAAGAAACTGCGTTTCACAGTCCTTTGTAAGAGATGTTCCCGGTAGGCTGTTAGAGCACTGTGCAGAGCGAGTTGTTTCTTAGCTTCCCAAAGAGCCGGAAGCAAGATGCTTTGGGGCACTTCTCACCCTTTGGAAAGAAGGCAGCACTTTGTGCCTTGCAGCTCTAGGGCAATGTAGCACACCCAGAGCAGAAGTTCTACTTCAGCCAGATCAGGCCCGCAAAGAAACTGCGTTTCACAGGCCTTTGTAAGAGATGTTCCCGGTAGGCTGTTAGAGCACTGTGCAGAGCGAGTTGTTTCTTAGATTCCCAACGAGCTGGAAGCAAGATGCTTTAGGGGCCATCTGCCCTTAAGGAAAGAAGGCAGCACTTTGTGCCTTGCAGCTCTAGGGCAATGTAGCACACCCAGAGCAGATGTTCTACTTCTGCCAGGTCAGGCCTGCAAAGAAACTTCGTTTCACAGGCCCTTGTAAGAGATGTTCCCGGTAGGCTGTTAGAGCACTGTGCCGAGCGACTTGTTTCTTAGCTTCCCAAAGAGCTGGAAGCAAGACGCTTTGGGGCCCTTCTCACCCTTTGGAAAGAAGGCAGCACTTTGTGCCTTGCAGCTCTAGGGCAATGTAGCACACCCCGAGCAGAAGTTCTACTTCAGCCAGATCTGGCATGCAAAGAAACTGCGTTTCACAGGCCTTTGTAACAGATGTTCCCGGTAGGCTGTTAGAGCACTGTGCAGAGCGAGTTGTTTCTTAGCTTCCCAGAGTGCCGGAAGCAAGATGCTTTGGGGCCCGTTAATTTTATACCCTGCTACTTTGCTGTAGTTGTTGATTATTTCTAATAGTTTTTCTGTGGATTCTTTGGGGTTTTCTATGTATAAGATCATGTCGTCTGCAAACAACGCGAGTTTTACTTCTTCGTTACCGATTTGGATTCCTTTCATTTTTTTTTCCTGCCGAATTGCTCTGGCCAGCACCTCCAGTACTATGTTGAATAGGAGTGGTGAAAGTGGGCACCCTTGTCTTGTTCCTGTCCTCAGAGGGATGGCTTTCAGCTTTTGTCCATTGAGTATGATGTTGGCTGTGGGTCTATCATATATGGCCTTTATTATGTTGAGGTACTTTCCTTCTATACCCGTTTTACTGAGGGTTTTTATCATAAATGGGTGTTGGATCTTGTCGAATGCTTTCTCTGCGTCTATTGAGATGATCATGTGGTTTTTGTTTTTCATTTTGTTGATGTAGTGTATCACGTTGATTGACTTGCGGGTGTTGAACCATCCCTGTGTCCCTGGTATAAATCCCACTTGATCATGGTGTATAATCTTTTTGATGTATTGCTGTAATCGGTTTGCCAAAATTTGGTTGAGGATTTTTGCATCTATGTTCATCAGTGATATCGGCCTGTAGTTCTCCTTCTTTGTGTTGTCCTTGTCAGGTTTGGGGATCAGAGTGATGTTGGCTTCATAGAATGTGTTAGGGAGTTCTCCATCTTTCTCAATTTTCTGGAACAGTTTGAGGAGAATAGGTACAAAGAACTCACACTGCTTAACAACAAAAAAACAAACAACCCGATCAAAAAATGGGCAGAGGACATGAACAGACATTTCTCCAAAGAAGATATGAACATGGCCAATAGACACATGAAAAGATGTTCATCATCGCTAATCATCAGGGAAATGCAAATCAAAACTACACTAAGATATCACCTTACCCCCGTTAGATTGGCAAAAACATCCAAAACCAAGAACGACAAATGTTGCAGAGGTTGTGGACAAAGAGGAACCCTCATACACTGTTGGTGGGAATGCAAACTGGTACAGCCACTATGGAAAACAGTATGGAGATTTCTCAAAAAGTTAAAAATAGAAATACCCTATGACCCAGCCATCCCATTACTGGGTATCTATCCTAAGAACCTGATATCAGATATCTCAAGAGTCCGTTGCACCCCTATGTTCATCGCAGCATTATTTACAATAGCCAAGACGTGGAACCAGCCTACATGCCCAGAAACTGATGATTGGATAAAGAAGATGTGGTATATATACACAATGGAATACTACTCAGCCATAAAAAAAGACGAAAGTGGCCCATTCACAACAATGTGGATGGACCTCGAGGGCATTATGTTAAGCGAAATAAGTCAGTCAGAGAAAGACGAACTCTATATGACTCCACTCATAGGTGGAAATTAGTATATTGAGAAGGAGATCTGATCGGTGGTTACCAGGGAAAAGGGGGGGTGGGGGGAGGGCACGGAGGGGGAAGTGGTGTTCCCACAACATGACTAACAAAAATGTACAACTGAAATTTCACAAGCTTGTAATCCGTCATAAGATTAATAAACAAACAAACAAACAAACAAAAAAAGATGCTTTGGGGCCCATCTGCCCCTATGGAAAGAACGCAGCACTTTCTGCCTTGCAGCTCTAGGGCAATGTAGCACACCCAGAGCAGAAGTTCTACTTCAGCCAGATCAGGCCCGCAAAGAAACTGCGTTTCACAGGCCTTTGTAAGAGATGTTCCCGGTAGGCTGTTAGAGCACTGTGCAGAGCGAGTTGTTTCTTAGCTTCCCAAAGAGCTGGAAGCAAAATGCTTTGAGACTCATCTGCCCCTTTGGAAAGAAGGCAGCACTTTGTGTCTTGCAGGTCTAGGGCAATGTAGCACACCCAGAGCAGATGTTCTACTTCTTCCAGGTCAGTCCTGTAAAGAAACTGCGTTTCACAGGCCTTTGTAAGAGATGTTCCCGGTAGGCTGTTAGAGCACTGTGCAGAGCGAGTTGTTTCTTAGCTTCCCAAAGAGCTGGAAGCAAGATGCTTTGGGGCCCTTCTCAACCTTTGGAAAGAAGGCAGCACTTTGTGCCTTGCAGCTCTAGGGCAATGTAGCACACCCAGAGCAGAAGTTCTAATTCAGCCAGATCAGGCCCGCAAAGAAACTGCGTTTCACAGGCCTTTGTAAGAGATGTTCCCGGTAGGCTGTTAGAGCACTGTGCAGAGCGAGTTGTTTCTTAGATTCCCAACGAGCTGGAAGCAAAATGCTTTGAGACTCATCTGCCCCTTTGGAAAGAAGGCAGCACTTTGTGTCTTGCAGGTCTAGGGCAATGTAGCACACCCAGAGCAGATGTTCTACTTCTTCCAGGTCAGTCCTGCAAAGAAACTGCGTTTCACAGTCCTTTGTAAGAGATGTTCCCGGTAGGCTGTTAGAGCACTGTGCAGAGCGAGTTGTTTCTTAGCTTCCCAAAGAGCCGGAAGCAAGATGCTTTGGGGCCCTTCTCACCCTTTGGAAAGAAGGCAGCACTTTGTGCCTTGCAGCTCTAGGGCAATGTAGCACACCCAGAGCAGAAGTTCTACTTCAGCCAGATCAGGCCCGCAAAGAAAGTGCGTTTCACAGGCCTTTGTAAGAGATGTTCCCGGTAGGCTGTTAGAGCACTGTGCAGAGCGAGTTGTTTCTTAGATTCCCAACGAGCTGGAAGCAAGATGCTTTAGGGGCCATCTGCCCTTAAGGAAAGAAGGCAGCACTTTGTGCCTTGCAGCTCTAGGGCAATGTAGCACACCCGGAGCAGATGTTCTACTTCTGCCAGGTCAGGCCTGCAAAGAAACTTCGTTTCACAGGCCCTTGTAAGAGATGTTCCCGGGAGGCTGTTAGAGCACTGTGCAGAGCGACTTGTTTCTTAGCTTCCCAAAGAGCTGGAAGCAAGACGCTTTGGGGCCCTTCTCACCCTTTGGAAAGAAGGCAGCACTTTGTGCCTTGCAGCTCTAGGGCAATGTAGCACACCCCGAGCAGAAGTTCTACTTCAGCCAGATCTGGCATGCAAAGAAACTGCGTTTCACAGGCCTTTGTAACAGATGTTCCCGGTAGGCTGTTAGAGCACTGTGCAGAGCGAGTTGTTTCTTAGCTTCCCAGAGAGCCGGAAGCAAGATGCTTTGGGGCCCGTTAATTTTATACCCTGCTACTTTGCTGTAGTTGTTGATTATTTCTAATAGTTTTTCTGTGGATTCTTTGGGGTTTTCTATGTATAAGATCATGTCGTCTGCAAACAACGCGAGTTTTACTTCTTCGTTACCGATTTGGATTCCTTTCATTTTTTTTTCCTGCCGAATTGCTCTGGCCAGCACCTCCAGTACTATGTTGAATAGGAGTGGTGAAAGTGGGCACCCTTGTCTTGTTCCTGTCCTCAGAGGGATGGCTTTCAGCTTTTGTCCATTGAGTATGATGTTGGCTGTGGGTCTATCATATATGGCCTTTATTATGTTGAGGTACTTTCCTTCTATACCCGTTTTACTGAGGGTTTTTATCATAAATGGGTGTTGGATCTTGTCGAATGCTTTCTCTGCGTCTATTGAGATGATCATGTGGTTTTTGTTTTTCATTTTGTTGATGTAGTGTATCACGTTGATTGACTTGCGGGTGTTGAACCATCCCTGTGTCCCTGGTATAAATCCCACTTGATCATGGTGTATAATCTTTTTGATGTATTGCTGTAATCGGTTTGCCAAAATTTGGTTGAGGATTTTTGCATCTATGTTCATCAGTGATATCGGCCTGTAGTTCTCCTTCTTTGTGTTGTCCTTGTCAGGTTTGGGGATCAGAGTGATGTTGGCTTCATAGAATGTGTTAGGGAGTTCTCCATCTTTCTCAATTTTCTGGAACAGTTTGAGGAGAATAGGTACAAAGAACTCACACTGCTTAACAACAAAAAAACAAACAACCCGATCAAAAAATGGGCAGAGGACATGAACAGACATTTCTCCAAAGAAGATATGAACATGGCCAATAGACACATGAAAAGATGTTCATCATCGCTAATCATCAGGGAAATGCAAATCAAAACTACACTAAGATATCACCTTACCCCCGTTAGATTGGCAAAAACATCCAAAACCAAGAACGACAAATGTTGCAGAGGTTGTGGACAAAGAGGAACCCTCATACACTGTTGGTGGGAATGCAAACTGGTACAGCCACTATGGAAAACAGTATGGAGATTTCTCAAAAAGTTAAAAATAGAAATACCCTATGACCCAGCCATCCCATTACTGGGTATCTATCCTAAGAACCTGATATCAGATATCTCAAGAGTCCGTTGCACCCCTATGTTCATCGCAGCATTATTTACAATAGCCAAGACGTGGAACCAGCCTACATGCCCAGAAACTGATGATTGGATAAAGAAGATGTGGTATATATACACAATGGAATACTACTCAGCCATAAAAAAAGACGAAAGTGGCCCATTCACAACAATGTGGATGGACCTCGAGGGCATTATGTTAAGCGAAATAAGTCAGTCAGAGAAAGACGAACTCTATATGACTCCACTCATAGGTGGAAATTAGTATATTGAGAAGGAGATCTGATCGGTGGTTACCAGGGAAAAGGGGGGGTGGGGGGAGGGCACGGAGGGGGAAGTGGTGTTCCCACAACATGACTAACAAAAATGTACAACTGAAATTTCACAAGCTTGTAATCCGTCATAAGATTAATAAACAAACAAACAAACAAACAAAAAAAGATGCTTTGGGGCCCATCTGCCCCTATGGAAAGAACGCAGCACTTTCTGCCTTGCAGCTCTAGGGCAATGTAGCACACCCAGAGCAGAAGTTCTACTTCAGCCAGATCAGGCCCGCAAAGAAACTGCGTTTCACAGGCCTTTGTAAGAGATGTTCCCGGTAGGCTGTTAGAGCACTGTGCAGAGCGAGTTGTTTCTTAGCTTCCCAAAGAGCTGGAAGCAAAATGCTTTGAGACTCATCTGCCCCTTTGGAAAGAAGGCAGCACTTTGTGTCTTGCAGGTCTAGGGCAATGTAGCACACCCAGAGCAGATGTTCTACTTCTTCCAGGTCAGTCCTGTAAAGAAACTGCGTTTCACAGGCCTTTGTAAGAGATGTTCCCGGTAGGCTGTTAGAGCACTGTGCAGAGCGAGTTGTTTCTTAGCTTCCCAAAGAGCTGGAAGCAAGATGCTTTGGGGCCCTTCTCAACCTTTGGAAAGAAGGCAGCACTTTGTGCCTTGCAGCTCTAGGGCAATGTAGCACACCCAGAGCAGAAGTTCTAATTCAGCCAGATCAGGCCCGCAAAGAAACTGCGTTTCACAGGCCTTTGTAAGAGATGTTCCCGGTAGGCTGTTAGAGCACTGTGCAGAGCGAGTTGTTTCTTAGATTCCCAACGAGCTGGAAGCAAAATGCTTTGAGACTCATCTGCCCCTTTGGAAAGAAGGCAGCACTTTGTGTCTTGCAGGTCTAGGGCAATGTAGCACACCCAGAGCAGATGTTCTACTTCTTCCAGGTCAGTCCTGCAAAGAAACTGCGTTTCACAGTCCTTTGTAAGAGATGTTCCCGGTAGGCTGTTAGAGCACTGTGCAGAGCGAGTTGTTTCTTAGCTTCCCAAAGAGCCGGAAGCAAGATGCTTTGGGGCCCTTCTCACCCTTTGGAAAGAAGGCAGCACTTTGTGCCTTGCAGCTCTAGGGCAATGTAGCACACCCAGAGCAGAAGTTCTACTTCAGCCAGATCAGGCCCGCAAAGAAACTGCGTTTCACAGGCCTTTGTAAGAGATGTTCCCGGTAGGCTGTTAGAGCACTGTGCAGAGCGAGTTGTTTCTTAGATTCCCAACGAGCTGGAAGCAAGATGCTTTAGGGGCCATCTGCCCTTAAGGAAAGAAGGCAGCACTTTGTGCCTTGCAGCTCTAGGGCAATGTAGCACACCCAGAGCAGATGTTCTACTTCTGCCAGGTCAGGCCTGCAAAGAAACTTCGTTTCACAGGCCCTTGTAAGAGATGTTCCCGGTAGGCTGTTAGAGCACTGTGCAGAGCGACTTGTTTCTTAGCTTCCCAAAGAGCTGGAAGCAAGACGCTTTGGGGCCCTTCTCACCCTTTGGAAAGAAGGCAGCACTTTGTGCCTTGCAGCTCTAGGGCAATGTAGCACACCCCGAGCAGAAGTTCTACTTCAGCCAGATCTGGCATGCAAAGAAACTGCGTTTCACAGGCCTTTGTAACAGATGTTCCCGGTAGGCTGTTAGAGCACTGTGCAGAGCGAGTTGTTTCTTAGCTTCCCAGAGAGCCGGAAGCAAGATGCTTTGGGGCCCGTTAATTTTATACCCTGCTACTTTGCTGTAGTTGTTGATTATTTCTAATAGTTTTTCTGTGGATTCTTTGGGGTTTTCTATGTATAAGATCATGTCGTCTGCAAACAACGCGAGTTTTACTTCTTCGTTACCGATTTGGATTCCTTTCATTTTTTTTTCCTGCCGAATTGCTCTGGCCAGCACCTCCAGTACTATGTTGAATAGGAGTGGTGAAAGTGGGCACCCTTGTCTTGTTCCTGTCCTCAGAGGGATGGCTTTCAGCTTTTGTCCATTGAGTATGATGTTGGCTGTGGGTCTATCATATATGGCCTTTATTATGTTGAGGTACTTTCCTTCTATACCCGTTTTACTGAGGGTTTTTATCATAAATGGGTGTTGGATCTTGTCGAATGCTTTCTCTGCGTCTATTGAGATGATCATGTGGTTTTTGTTTTTCATTTTGTTGATGTAGTGTATCACGTTGATTGACTTGCGGGTGTTGAACCATCCCTGTGTCCCTGGTATAAATCCCACTTGATCATGGTGTATAATCTTTTTGATGTATTGCTGTAATCGGTTTGCCAAAATTTGGTTGAGGATTTTTGCATCTATGTTCATCAGTGATATCGGCCTGTAGTTCTCCTTCTTTGTGTTGTCCTTGTCAGGTTTGGGGATCAGAGTGATGTTGGCTTCATAGAATGTGTTAGGGAGTTCTCCATCTTTCTCAATTTTCTGGAACAGTTTGAGGAGAATAGGTACAAAGAACTCACACTGCTTAACAACAAAAAAACAAACAACCCGATCAAAAAATGGGCAGAGGACATGAACAGACATTTCTCCAAAGAAGATATGAACATGGCCAATAGACACATGAAAAGATGTTCATCATCGCTAATCATCAGGGAAATGCAAATCAAAACTACACTAAGATATCACCTTACCCCCGTTAGATTGGCAAAAACATCCAAAACCAAGAACGACAAATGTTGCAGAGGTTGTGGAGAAAGAGGAACCCTCATACACTGTTGGTGGGAATGCAAACTGGTACAGCCACTATGGAAAACAGTATGGAGATTTCTCAAAAAGTTAAAAATAGAAATACCCTATGACCCAGCCATCCCATTACTGGGTATCTATCCTAAGAACCTGATATCAGATATCTCAAGAGTCCGTTGCACCCCTATGTTCATCGCAGCATTATTTACAATAGCCAAGACGTGGAACCAGCCTACATGCCCAGAAACTGATGATTGGATAAAGAAGATGTGGTATATATACACAATGGAATACTACTCAGCCATAAAAAAAGACAAAAGTGGCCCATTCACAACAATGTGGATGGACCTCGAGGGCATTATGTTAAGCGAAATAAGTCAGTCAGAGAAAGACGAACTCTATATGACTCCACTCATAGGTGGAAATTAGTATATTGAGAAGGAGATCTGATCGGTGGTTACCAGGGAAAAGGGGGGGTGGGGGGAGGGCACGGAGGGGGAAGTGGTGTTCCCACAACATGACTAACAAAAATGTACAACTGAAATTTCACAAGCTTGTAATCCGTCATAAGATTAATAAACAAACAAACAAACAAACAAAAAAAGATGCTTTGGGGCCCATCTGCCCCTATGGAAAGAACGCAGCACTTTCTGCCTTGCAGCTCTAGGGCAATGTAGCACACCCAGAGCAGAAGTTCTACTTCAGCCAGATCAGGCCCGCAAAGAAACTGCGTTTCACAGGCCTTTGTAAGAGATGTTCCCGGTAGGCTGTTAGAGCACTGTGCAGAGCGAGTTGTTTCTTAGCTTCCCAAAGAGCTGGAAGCAAAATGCTTTGAGACTCATCTGCCCCTTTGGAAAGAAGGCAGCACTTTGTGTCTTGCAGGTCTAGGGCAATGTAGCACACCCAGAGCAGATGTTCTACTTCTTCCAGGTCAGTCCTGTAAAGAAACTGCGTTTCACAGGCCTTTGTAAGAGATGTTCCCGGTAGGCTGTTAGAGCACTGTGCAGAGCGAGTTGTTTCTTAGCTTCCCAAAGAGCTGGAAGCAAGATGCTTTGGGGCCCTTCTCAACCTTTGGAAAGAAGGCAGCACTTTGTGCCTTGCAGCTCTAGGGCAATGTAGCACACCCAGAGCAGAAGTTCTAATTCAGCCAGATCAGGCCCGCAAAGAAACTGCGTTTCACAGGCCTTTGTAAGAGATGTTCCCGGTAGGCTGTTAGAGCACTGTGCAGAGCGAGTTGTTTCTTAGATTCCCAACGAGCTGGAAGCAAGATGCTTTAGGGGCCATCTGCCCTTAAGGAAAGAAGGCAGCACTTTGTGCCTTGCAGCTCTAGGGCAATGTAGCACACCCAGAGCAGATGTTCTACTTCTGCCAGGTCAGGCCTGCAAAGAAACTTCGTTTCACAGGCCCTTGTAAGAGATGTTCCCGGTAGGCTGTTAGAGCACTGTGCAGAGCGACTTGTTTCTTAGCTTCCCAAAGAGCTGGAAGCAAGATGCTTTGGGGCCCTTCTCACCCTTTGGAAAGAAGGCAGCACTTTGTGCCTTGCAGCTCTAGGGCAATGTAGCACACCCCGAGCAGAAGTTCTACTTCAGCCAGATCTGGCATGCAAAGAAACTGCCTTTCACAGGCCTTTGTAACAGATGTTCCCGGTAGGCTGTTAGAGCACTGTGCAGAGCGAGTTGTTTCTTAGCTTCCCAGAGAGCCGGAAGCAAGATGCTTTGGGGCCCGTTAATTTTATACCCTGCTACTTTGCTGTAGTTGTTGATTATTTCTAATAGTTTTTCTGTGGATTCTTTGGGGTTTTCTATGTATAAGATCATGTCGTCTGCAAACAACGCGAGTTTTACTTCTTCGTTACCGATTTGGATTCCTTTCATTTTTTTTTCCTGCCGAATTGCTCTGGCCAGCACCTCCAGTACTATGTTGAATAGGAGTGGTGAAAGTGGGCACCCTTGTCTTGTTCCTGTCCTCAGAGGGATGGCTTTCAGCTTTTGTCCATTGAGTATGATGTTGGCTGTGGGTCTATCATATATGGCCTTTATTATGTTGAGGTACTTTCCTTCTATACCCGTTTTACTGAGGGTTTTTATCATAAATGGGTGTTGGATCTTGTCGAATGCTTTCTCTGCGTCTATTGAGATGATCATGTGGTTTTTGTTTTTCATTTTGTTGATGTAGTGTATCACGTTGATTGACTTGCGGGTGTTGAACCATCCCTGTGTCCCTGGTATAAATCCCACTTGATCATGGTGTATAATCTTTTTGATGTATTGCTGTAATCGGTTTGCCAAAATTTGGTTGAGGATTTTTGCATCTATGTTCATCAGTGATATCGGCCTGTAGTTCTCCTTCTTTGTGTTGTCCTTGTCAGGTTTGGGGATCAGAGTGATGTTGGCTTCATAGAATGTGTTAGGGAGTTCTCCATCTTTCTCAATTTTCTGGAACAGTTTGAGGAGAATAGGTACAAAGAACTCACACTGCTTAACAACAAAAAAACAAACAACCCGATCAAAAAATGGGCAGAGGACATGAACAGACATTTCTCCAAAGAAGATATGAACATGGCCAATAGACACATGAAAAGATGTTCATCATCGCTAATCATCAGGGAAATGCAAATCAAAACTACACTAAGATATCACCTTACCCCCGTTAGATTGGCAAAAACATACAAAACCAAGAACGACAAATGTTGCAGAGGTTGTGGAGAAAGAGGAACCCTCATACACTGTTGGTGGGAATGCAAACTGGTACAGCCACTATGGAAAACAGTATGGAGATTTCTCAAAAAGTTAAAAATAGAAATACCCTATGACCCAGCCATCCCATTACTGGGTATCTATCCTAAGAACCTGATATCAGATATCTCAAGAGTCCGTTGCACCCCTATGTTCATCGCAGCATTATTTACAATAGCCAAGACGTGGAACCAGCCTACATGCCCAGAAACTGATGATTGGATAAAGAAGATGTGGTATATATACACAATGGAATACTACTCAGCCATAAAAAAAGACAAAAGTGGCCCATTCACAACAATGTGGATGGACCTCGAGGGCATTATGTTAAGCGAAATAAGTCAGTCAGAGAAAGACGAACTCTATATGACTCCACTCATAGGTGGAAATTAGTATATTGAGAAGGAGATCTGATCGGTGGTTACCAGGGAAAAGGGGGGGTGGGGGGAGGGCACGGAGGGGGAAGTGGTGTTCCCACAACATGACTAACAAAAATGTACAACTGAAATTTCACAAGCTTGTAATCCGTCATAAGATTAATAAACAAACAAACAAACAAACAAAAAAAGATGCTTTGGGGCCCATCTGCCCCTATGGAAAGAACGCAGCACTTTCTGCCTTGCAGCTCTAGGGCAATGTAGCACACCCAGAGCAGAAGTTCTACTTCAGCCAGATCAGGCCCGCAAAGAAACTGCGTTTCACAGGCCTTTGTAAGAGATGTTCCCGGTAGGCTGTTAGAGCACTGTGCAGAGCGAGTTGTTTCTTAGCTTCCCAAAGAGCTGGAAGCAAAATGCTTTGAGACTCATCTGCCCCTTTGGAAAGAAGGCAGCACTTTGTGTCTTGCAGGTCTAGGGCAATGTAGCACACCCAGAGCAGATGTTCTACTTCTTCCAGGTCAGTCCTGTAAAGAAACTGCGTTTCACAGGCCTTTGTAAGAGATGTTCCCGGTAGGCTGTTAGAGCACTGTGCAGAGCGAGTTGTTTCTTAGCTTCCCAAAGAGCTGGAAGCAAGATGCTTTGGGGCCCTTCTCAACCTTTGGAAAGAAGGCAGCACTTTGTGCCTTGCAGCTCTAGGGCAATGTAGCACACCCAGAGCAGAAGTTCTAATTCAGCCAGATCAGGCCCGCAAAGAAACTGCGTTTCACAGGCCTTTGTAAGAGATGTTCCCGGTAGGCTGTTAGAGCACTGTGCAGAGCGAGTTGTTTCTTAGATTCCCAACGAGCTGGAAGCAAGATGCTTTAGGGGCCATCTGCCCTTAAGGAAAGAAGGCAGCACTTTGTGCCTTGCAGCTCTAGGGCAATGTAGCACACCCAGAGCAGATGTTCTACTTCTGCCAGGTCAGGCCTGCAAAGAAACTTCGTTTCACAGGCCCTTGTAAGAGATGTTCCCGGTAGGCTGTTAGAGCACTGTGCAGAGCGACTTGTTTCTTAGCTTCCCAAAGAGCTGGAAGCAAGATGCTTTGGGGCCCTTCTCACCCTTTGGAAAGAAGGCAGCACTTTGTGCCTTGCAGCTCTAGGGCAATGTAGCACACCCCGAGCAGAAGTTCTACTTCAGCCAGATCTGGCATGCAAAGAAACTGCCTTTCACAGGCCTTTGTAACAGATGTTCCCGGTAGGCTGTTAGAGCACTGTGCAGAGCGAGTTGTTTCTTAGCTTCCCAGAGAGCCGGAAGCAAGATGCTTTGGGGCCCGTTAATTTTATACCCTGCTACTTTGCTGTAGTTGTTGATTATTTCTAATAGTTTTTCTGTGGATTCTTTGGGGTTTTCTATGTATAAGATCATGTCGTCTGCAAACAACGCGAGTTTTACTTCTTCGTTACCGATTTGGATTCCTTTCATTTTTTTTTCCTGCCGAATTGCTCTGGCCAGCACCTCCAGTACTATGTTGAATAGGAGTGGTGAAAGTGGGCACCCTTGTCTTGTTCCTGTCCTCAGAGGGATGGCTTTCAGCTTTTGTCCATTGAGTATGATGTTGGCTGTGGGTCTATCATATATGGCCTTTATTATGTTGAGGTACTTTCCTTCTATACCCGTTTTACTGAGGGTTTTTATCATAAATGGGTGTTGGATCTTGTCGAATGCTTTCTCTGCGTCTATTGAGATGATCATGTGGTTTTTGTTTTTCATTTTGTTGATGTAGTGTATCACGTTGATTGACTTGCGGGTGTTGAACCATCCCTGTGTCCCTGGTATAAATCCCACTTGATCATGGTGTATAATCTTTTTGATGTATTGCTGTAATCGGTTTGCCAAAATTTGGTTGAGGATTTTTGCATCTATGTTCATCAGTGATATCGGCCTGTAGTTCTCCTTCTTTGTGTTGTCCTTGTCAGGTTTGGGGATCAGAGTGATGTTGGCTTCATAGAATGTGTTAGGGAGTTCTCCATCTTTCTCAATTTTCTGGAACAGTTTGAGGAGAATAGGTACAAAGAACTCACACTGCTTAACAACAAAAAAACAAACAACCCGATCAAAAAATGGGCAGAGGACATGAACAGACATTTCTCCAAAGAAGATATGAACATGGCCAATAGACACATGAAAAGATGTTCATCATCGCTAATCATCAGGGAAATGCAAATCAAAACTACACTAAGATATCACCTTACCCCCGTTAGATTGGCAAAAACATACAAAACCAAGAACGACAAATGTTGCAGAGGTTGTGGAGAAAGAGGAACCCTCATACACTGTTGGTGGGAATGCAAACTGGTACAGCCACTATGGAAAACAGTATGGAGATTTCTCAAAAAGTTAAAAATAGAAATACCCTATGACCCAGCCATCCCATTACTGGGTATCTATCCTAAGAACCTGATATCAGATATCTCAAGAGTCCGTTGCACCCCTATGTTCATCGCAGCATTATTTACAATAGCCAAGACGTGGAACCAGCCTACATGCCCAGAAACTGATGATTGGATAAAGAAGATGTGGTATATATACACAATGGAATACTACTCAGCCATAAAAAAAGACAAAAGTGGCCCATTCACAACAATGTGGATGGACCTCGAGGGCATTATGTTAAGCGAAATAAGTCAGTCAGAGAAAGACGAACTCTATATGACTCCACTCATAGGTGGAAATTAGTATATTGAGAAGGAGATCTGATCGGTGGTTACCAGGGAAAAGGGGGGGTGGGGGGAGGGCACGGAGGGGGAAGTGGTGTTCCCACAACATGACTAACAAAAATGTACAACTGAAATTTCACAAGCTTGTAATCCGTCATAAGATTAATAAACAAACAAACAAACAAACAAAAAAAGATGCTTTGGGGCCCATCTGCCCCTATGGAAAGAACGCAGCACTTTCTGCCTTGCAGCTCTAGGGCAATGTAGCACACCCAGAGCAGAAGTTCTACTTCAGCCAGATCAGGCCCGCAAAGAAACTGCGTTTCACAGGCCTTTGTAAGAGATGTTCCCGGTAGGCTGTTAGAGCACTGTGCAGAGCGAGTTGTTTCTTAGCTTCCCAAAGAGCTGGAAGCAAAATGCTTTGAGACTCATCTGCCCCTTTGGAAAGAAGGCAGCACTTTGTGTCTTGCAGGTCTAGGGCAATGTAGCACACCCAGAGCAGATGTTCTACTTCTTCCAGGTCAGTCCTGTAAAGAAACTGCGTTTCACAGGCCTTTGTAAGAGATGTTCCCGGTAGGCTGTTAGAGCACTGTGCAGAGCGAGTTGTTTCTTAGCTTCCCAAAGAGCTGGAAGCAAGATGCTTTGGGGCCCTTCTCAACCTTTGGAAAGAAGGCAGCACTTTGTGCCTTGCAGCTCTAGGGCAATGTAGCACACCCAGAGCAGAAGTTCTAATTCAGCCAGATCAGGCCCGCAAAGAAACTGCGTTTCACAGGCCTTTGTAAGAGATGTTCCCGGTAGGCTGTTAGAGCACTGTGCAGAGCGAGTTGTTTCTTAGATTCCCAACGAGCTGGAAGCAAAATGCTTTGAGACTCATCTGCCCCTTTGGAAAGAAGGCAGCACTTTGTGTCTTGCAGGTCTAGGGCAATGTAGCACACCCAGAGCAGATGTTCTACTTCTTCCAGGTCAGTCCTGCAAAGAAACTGCGTTTCACAGTCCTTTGTAAGAGATGTTCCCGGTAGGCTGTTAGAGCACTGTGCAGAGCGAGTTGTTTCTTAGCTTCCCAAAGAGCCGGAAGCAAGATGCTTTGGGGCCCTTCTCACCCTTTGGAAAGAAGGCAGCACTTTGTGCCTTGCAGCTCTAGGGCAATGTAGCACACCCAGAGCAGAAGTTCTACTTCAGCCAGATCAGGCCCGCAAAGAAACTGCGTTTCACAGGCCTTTGTAAGAGATGTTCCCGGTAGGCTGTTAGAGCACTGTGCAGAGCGAGTTGTTTCTTAGATTCCCAACGAGCTGGAAGCAAGATGCTTTAGGGGCCATCTGCCCTTAAGGAAAGAAGGCAGCACTTTGTGCCTTGCAGCTCTAGGGCAATGTAGCACACCCAGAGCAGATGTTCTACTTCTGCCAGGTCAGGCCTGCAAAGAAACTTCGTTTCACAGGCCCTTGTAAGAGATGTTCCCGGTAGGCTGTTAGAGCACTGTGCAGAGCGACTTGTTTCTTAGCTTCCCAAAGAGCTGGAAGCAAGATGCTTTGGGGCCCTTCTCACCCTTTGGAAAGAAGGCAGCACTTTGTGCCTTGCAGCTCTAGGGCAATGTAGCACACCCCGAGCAGAAGTTCTACTTCAGCCAGATCTGGCATGCAAAGAAACTGCGTTTCACAGGCCTTTGTAACAGATGTTCCCGGTAGGCTGTTAGAGCACTGTGCAGAGCGAGTTGTTTCTTAGCTTCCCAGAGAGCCGGAAGCAAGATGCTTTGGGGCCCGTTAATTTTATACCCTGCTACTTTGCTGTAGTTGTTGATTATTTCTAATAGTTTTTCTGTGGATTCTTTGGGGTTTTCTATGTATAAGATCATGTCGTCTGCAAACAACGCGAGTTTTACTTCTTCGTTACCGATTTGGATTCCTTTCATTTTTTTTTCCTGCCGAATTGCTCTGGCCAGCACCTCCAGTACTATGTTGAATAGGAGTGGTGAAAGTGGGCACCCTTGTCTTGTTCCTGTCCTCAGAGGGATGGCTTTCAGCTTTTGTCCATTGAGTATGATGTTGGCTGTGGGTCTATCATATATGGCCTTTATTATGTTGAGGTACTTTCCTTCTATACCCGTTTTACTGAGGGTTTTTATCATAAATGGGTGTTGGATCTTGTCGAATGCTTTCTCTGCGTCTATTGAGATGATCATGTGGTTTTTGTTTTTCATTTTGTTGATGTAGTGTATCACGTTGATTGACTTGCGGGTGTTGAACCATCCCTGTGTCCCTGGTATAAATCCCACTTGATCATGGTGTATAATCTTTTTGATGTATTGCTGTAATCGGTTTGCCAAAATTTGGTTGAGGATTTTTGCATCTATGTTCATCAGTGATATCGGCCTGTAGTTCTCCTTCTTTGTGTTGTCCTTGTCAGGTTTGGGGATCAGAGTGATGTTGGCTTCATAGAATGTGTTAGGGAGTTCTCCATCTTTCTCAATTTTCTGGAACAGTTTGAGGAGAATAGGTACAAAGAACTCACACTGCTTAACAACAAAAAAACAAACAACCCGATCAAAAAATGGGCAGAGGACATGAACAGACATTTCTCCAAAGAAGATATGAACATGGCCAATAGACACATGAAAAGATGTTCATCATCGCTAATCATCAGGGAAATGCAAATCAAAACTACACTAAGATATCACCTTACCCCCGTTAGATTGGCAAAAACATCCAAAACCAAGAACGACAAATGTTGCAGAGGTTGTGGAGAAAGAGGAACCCTCATACACTGTTGGTGGGAATGCAAACTGGTACAGCCACTATGGAAAACAGTATGGAGATTTCTCAAAAAGTTAAAAATAGAAATACCCTATGACCCAGCCATCCCATTACTGGGTATCTATCCTAAGAACCTGATATCAGATATCTCAAGAGTCCGTTGCACCCCTATGTTCATCGCAGCATTATTTACAATAGCCAAGACGTGGAACCAGCCTACATGCCCAGAAACTGATGATTGGATAAAGAAGATGTGGTATATATACACAATGGAATACTACTCAGCCATAAAAAAAGACAAAAGTGGCCCATTCACAACAATGTGGATGGACCTCGAGGGCATTATGTTAAGCGAAATAAGTCAGTCAGAGAAAGACGAACTCTATATGACTCCACTCATAGGTGGAAATTAGTATATTGAGAAGGAGATCTGATCGGTGGTTACCAGGGAAAAGGGGGGGTGGGGGGAGGGCACGGAGGGGGAAGTGGTGTTCCCACAACATGACTAACAAAAATGTACAACTGAAATTTCACAAGCTTGTAATCCGTCATAAGATTAATAAACAAACAAACAAACAAACAAAAAAAGATGCTTTGGGGCCCATCTGCCCCTATGGAAAGAACGCAGCACTTTCTGCCTTGCAGCTCTAGGGCAATGTAGCACACCCAGAGCAGAAGTTCTACTTCAGCCAGATCAGGCCCGCAAAGAAACTGCGTTTCACAGGCCTTTGTAAGAGATGTTCCCGGTAGGCTGTTAGAGCACTGTGCAGAGCGAGTTGTTTCTTAGCTTCCCAAAGAGCTGGAAGCAAAATGCTTTGAGACTCATCTGCCCCTTTGGAAAGAAGGCAGCACTTTGTGTCTTGCAGGTCTAGGGCAATGTAGCACACCCAGAGCAGATGTTCTACTTCTTCCAGGTCAGTCCTGTAAAGAAACTGCGTTTCACAGGCCTTTGTAAGAGATGTTCCCGGTAGGCTGTTAGAGCACTGTGCAGAGCGAGTTGTTTCTTAGCTTCCCAGAGAGCCGGAAGCAAGATGCTTTGGGGCCCGTTAATTTTATACCCTGCTACTTTGCTGTAGTTGTTGATTATTTCTAATAGTTTTTCTGTGGATTCTTTGGGGTTTTCTATGTATAAGATCATGTCGTCTGCAAACAACGCGAGTTTTACTTCTTCGTTACCGATTTGGATTCCTTTCATTTTTTTTTCCTGCCGAATTGCTCTGGCCAGCACCTCCAGTACTATGTTGAATAGGAGTGGTGAAAGTGGGCACCCTTGTCTTGTTCCTGTCCTCAGAGGGATGGCTTTCAGCTTTTGTCCATTGAGTATGATGTTGGCTGTGGGTCTATCATATATGGCCTTTATTATGTTGAGGTACTTTCCTTCTATACCCGTTTTACTGAGGGTTTTTATCATAAATGGGTGTTGGATCTTGTCGAATGCTTTCTCTGCGTCTATTGAGATGATCATGTGGTTTTTGTTTTTCATTTTGTTGATGTAGTGTATCACGTTGATTGACTTGCGGGTGTTGAACCATCCCTGTGTCCCTGGTATAAATCCCACTTGATCATGGTGTATAATCTTTTTGATGTATTGCTGTAATCGGTTTGCCAAAATTTGGTTGAGGATTTTTGCATCTATGTTCATCAGTGATATCGGCCTGTAGTTCTCCTTCTTTGTGTTGTCCTTGTCAGGTTTGGGGATCAGAGTGATGTTGGCTTCATAGAATGTGTTAGGGAGTTCTCCATCTTTCTCAATTTTCTGGAACAGTTTGAGGAGAATAGGTACAAAGAACTCACACTGCTTAACAACAAAAAAACAAACAACCCGATCAAAAAATGGGCAGAGGACATGAACAGACATTTCTCCAAAGAAGATATGAACATGGCCAATAGACACATGAAAAGATGTTCATCATCGCTAATCATCAGGGAAATGCAAATCAAAACTACACTAAGATATCACCTTACCCCCGTTAGATTGGCAAAAACATCCAAAACCAAGAACGACAAATGTTGCAGAGGTTGTGGAGAAAGAGGAACCCTCATACACTGTTGGTGGGAATGCAAACTGGTACAGCCACTATGGAAAACAGTATGGAGATTTCTCAAAAAGTTAAAAATAGAAATACCCTATGACCCAGCCATCCCATTACTGGGTATCTATCCTAAGAACCTGATATCAGATATCTCAAGAGTCCGTTGCACCCCTATGTTCATCGCAGCATTATTTACAATAGCCAAGACGTGGAACCAGCCTACATGCCCAGAAACTGATGATTGGATAAAGAAGATGTGGTATATATACACAATGGAATACTACTCAGCCATAAAAAAAGACGAAAGTGGCCCCTTCACAACAATGTGGATGGACCTCGAGGGCATTATGTTAAGCGAAATAAGTCAGTCAGAGAAAGACGAACTCTATATGACTCCACTCATAGGTGGAAATTAGTATATTGAGAAGGAGATCTGATCGGTGGTTACCAGGGAAAAGGGGGGGTGGGGGGAGGGCACGGAGGGGGAAGTGGTGTTCCCACAACATGACTAACAAAAATGTACAACTGAAATTTCACAAGCTTGTAATCCGTCATAAGATTAATAAACAAACAAACAAACAAACAAAAAAAGATGCTTTGGGGCCCATCTGCCCCTATGGAAAGAACGCAGCACTTTCTGCCTTGCAGCTCTAGGGCAATGTAGCACACCCAGAGCAGAAGTTCTACTTCAGCCAGATCAGGCCCGCAAAGAAACTGCGTTTCACAGGCCTTTGTAAGAGATGTTCCCATTAGGCTGTTAGAGCACTGTGCAGAGCGAGTTGTTTCTTAGCTTCCCAAAGAGCTGGAAGCAAAATGCTTTGAGACTCATCTGCCCCTTTGGAAAGAAGGCAGCACTTTGTGTCTTGCAGGTCTAGGGCAATGTAGCACACCCAGAGCAGATGTTCTACTTCTTCCAGGTCAGTCCTGCAAAGAAACTGCGTTTCACAGTCCTTTGTAAGAGATGTTCCCCGTAGGCTGTTAGAGCACTGTGCTGAGCGAGTTGTTTCTTAGCTTCCCAAAGAGCTGGAAGCAAGATGCTTTGGGGCCCTTCTCACCCTTTGGAAAGAAGGCAGCACTTTGTGCCTTGCAGCTCTAGGGCAATGTAGCACACCCAGAGCAGATGTTCTACTTCAGCCAGATCAGGCCCGCAAAGAAACTGCGTTTCACAGGCCTTTGTAAGAGATGTTCCCGGTAGGCTGTTAGAGCACTGTGCAGAGCGAGTTGTTTCTTAGATTCCCAACGAGCTGGAAGCAAGATGCTTTAGGGGCCATCTGCCCTTAAGGAAAGAAGGCAGCACTTTGTGCCTTGCAGCTCTAGGGCAATGTAGCACACCCAGAGCAGATGTTCTACTTCTGCCAGGTCAGGCCTGCAAAGAAACTTCGTTTCACAGGCCTTTGTAAGAGATGTTGCCGGTAGGCTGTAAGAGCACTGTGCAGAGCGACTTATTTCTTAGCTTCCCAGAGAGCTGGAAGAAAGATGCTTTGGGGCCCTTCTCACCCTTTGGAAAGAAGGCAGCACTTTGTGCCTTGCAGCTCTAGGGCAATGTAGCACACCCAGAGCAGAAGCTCTACTTCAGCTAGATCAGACCTGCAAAGAAACTGCGTTTCACAGGCCTTTGTAAGAGATGTTCCCTGTAGGCTGTTAGAGCACTGTGCAGAGCGAGTTGTTTCTTAGCTTCCCAAAGAGCTGGAAGCAAGATGCTTTAGGGGCCATCTGCCCTTAAGGAAAGAAGGCAGCACTTTGTGCCTTGCAGCTCTAGGGCAATGTAGCACACCCAGAGCAGATGTTCTACTTCTGCCAGGTCAGGCCTGCAAAGAAACTTCGTTTCACAGGCCCTTGTAAGAGATGTTCCCGGTAGGCTGTTAGAGCACTGTGCAGAGCGAGTTGTTTCTTAGCTTCCCAAAGAGCTGGAAGCAAGATGCTTTGGGGCCCTTCTCACCCTTTGGAAAGAAGGCAGCACTTTGTGCCTTGCAGCTCTAGGGCAATGTAGCACACCCCGAGCAGAAGTTCTACTTCAGCCAGATCTGGCATGCAAAGAAACTGCCTTTCACAGGCCTTTGTAACAGATGTTCCCGGTAGGCTGTTAGAGCACTGTGCAGAGCGAGTTGTTTCTTAGCTTCCCAGAGAGCCGGAAGCAAGATGCTTTGGGGCCCGTTAATTTTATACCCTGCTACTTTGCTGTAGTTGTTGATTATTTCTAATAGTTTTTCTGTGGATTCTTTGGGGTTTTCTATGTATAAGATCATGTCGTCTGCAAACAACGCGAGTTTTACTTCTTCGTTACCGATTTGGATTCCTTTCATTTTTTTTCCTGCCGAATTGCTCTGGCCAGCACCTCCAGTACTATGTTGAATAGGAGTGGTGAAAGTGGGCACCCTTGTCTTGTTCCTGTCCTCAGAGGGATGGCTTTCAGCTTTTGTCCATTGAGTATGATGTTGGCTGTGGGTCTATCATATATGGCCTTTATTATGTTGAGGTACTTTCCTTCTATACCCGTTTTACTGAGGGTTTTTATCATAAATGGGTGTTGGATCTTGTCGAATGCTTTCTCTGCGTCTATTGAGATGATCATGTGGTTTTTGTTTTTCATTTTGTTGATGTAGTGTATCACGTTGATTGACTTGCGGGTGTTGAACCATCCCTGTGTCCCTGGTATAAATCCCACTTGATCATGGTGTATAATCTTTTTGATGTATTGCTGTAATCGGTTTGCCAAAATTTGGTTGAGGATTTTTGCATCTATGTTCATCAGTGATATCGGCCTGTAGTTCTCCTTCTTTGTGTTGTCCTTGTCAGGTTTGGGGATCAGAGTGATGTTGGCTTCATAGAATGTGTTAGGGAGTTCTCCATCTTTCTCAATTTTCTGGAACAGTTTGAGGAGAATAGGTACAAAGAACTCACACTGCTTAACAACAAAAAAACAAACAACCCGATCAAAAAATGGGCAGAGGACATGAACAGACATTTCTCCAAAGAAGATATGAACATGGCCAATAGACACATGAAAAGATGTTCATCATCGCTAATCATCAGGGAAATGCAAATCAAAACTACACTAAGATATCACCTTACCCCCGTTAGATTGGCAAAAACATCCAAAACCAAGAACGACAAATGTTGCAGAGGTTGTGGACAAAGAGGAACCCTCATACACTGTTGGTGGGAATGCAAACTGGTACAGCCACTATGGAAAACAGTATGGAGATTTCTCAAAAAGTTAAAAATAGAAATACCCTATGACCCAGCCATCCCATTACTGGGTATCTGTCCTAAGAACCTGATATCAGATATCTCAAGAGTCCGTTGCACCCCTATGTTCATCGCAGCATTATTTACAATAGCCAAGACGTGGAACCAGCCTACATGCCCAGAAACTGATGATTGGATAAAGAAGATGTGGTATATATACACAATGGAATACTACTCAGCCATAAAAAAAGACGAAAGTGGCCCATTCACAACAATGTGGATGGACCTCGAGGGCATTATGTTAAGCGAAATAAGTCAGTCAGAGAAAGACGAACTCTATATGACTCCACTCATAGGTGGAAATTAGTATATTGAGAAGGAGATCTGATCGGTGGTTACCAGGGAAAAGGGGGGGTGGGGGGAGGGCACGGAGGGGGAAGTGGTGTTCCCACAACATGACTAACAAAAATGTACAACTGAAATTTCACAAGCTTGTAATCCGTCATAAGATTAATAAACAAACAAACAAACAAAAAAAGATGCTTTGGGGCCCATCTGCCCCTATGGAAAGAACGCAGCACTTTCTGCCTTGCAGCTCTAGGGCAATGTAGCACACCCAGAGCAGAAGTTCTACTTCAGCCAGATCAGGCCCGCAAAGAAACTGCGTTTCACAGGCCTTTGTAAGAGATGTTCCCATTAGGCTGTTAGAGCACTGTGCAGAGCGAGTTGTTTCTTAGCTTCCCAAAGAGCTGGAAGCAAAATGCTTTGAGACTCATCTGCCCCTTTGGAAAGAAGGCAGCACTTTGTGTCTTGCAGGTCTAGGGCAATGTAGCACACCCAGAGCAGATGTTCTACTTCTTCCAGGTCAGTCCTGCAAAGAAACTGCGTTTCACAGTCCTTTGTAAGAGATGTTCCCCGTAGGCTGTTAGAGCACTGTGCTGAGCGAGTTGTTTCTTAGCTTCCCAAAGAGCTGGAAGCAAGATGCTTTGGGGCCCTTCTCACCCTTTGGAAAGAAGGCAGCACTTTGTGCCTTGCAGCTCTAGGGCAATGTAGCACACCCAGAGCAGATGTTCTACTTCAGCCAGATCAGGCCCGCAAAGAAACTGCGTTTCACAGGCCTTTGTAAGAGATGTTCCCGGTAGGCTGTTAGAGCACTGTGCAGAGCGAGTTGTTTCTTAGATTCCCAACGAGCTGGAAGCAAGATGCTTTAGGGGCCATCTGCCCTTAAGGAAAGAAGGCAGCACTTTGTGCCTTGCAGCTCTAGGGCAATGTAGCACACCCAGAGCAGATGTTCTACTTCTGCCAGGTCAGGCCTGCAAAGAAACTTCGTTTCACAGGCCTTTGTAAGAGATGTTGCCGGTAGGCTGTAAGAGCACTGTGCAGAGCGACTTATTTCTTAGCTTCCCAGAGAGCTGGAAGAAAGATGCTTTGGGGCCCTTCTCACCCTTTGGAAAGAAGGCAGCACTTTGTGCCTTGCAGCTCTAGGGCAATGTAGCACACCCAGAGCAGAAGCTCTACTTCAGCTAGATCAGACCTGCAAAGAAACTGCGTTTCACAGGCCTTTGTAAGAGATGTTCCCTGTAGGCTGTTAGAGCACTGTGCAGAGCGAGTTGTTTCTTAGCTTCCCAAAGAGCTGGAAGCAAGATGCTTTAGGGGCCATCTGCCCTTAAGGAAAGAAGGCAGCACTTTGTGCCTTGCAGCTCTAGGGCAATGTAGCACACCCAGAGCAGATGTTCTACTTCTGCCAGGTCAGGCCTGCAAAGAAACTTCGTTTCACAGGCCCTTGTAAGAGATGTTCCCGGTAGGCTGTTAGAGCACTGTGCAGAGCGAGTTGTTTCTTAGCTTCCCAAAGAGCTGGAAGCAAGATGCTTTGGGGCCCTTCTCACCCTTTGGAAAGAAGGCAGCACTTTGTGCCTTGCAGCTCTAGGGCAATGTAGCACACCCCGAGCAGAAGTTCTACTTCAGCCAGATCTGGCATGCAAAGAAACTGCCTTTCACAGGCCTTTGTAACAGATGTTCCCGGTAGGCTGTTAGAGCACTGTGCAGAGCGAGTTGTTTCTTAGCTTCCCAGAGAGCCGGAAGCAAGATGCTTTGGGGCCCGTTAATTTTATACCCTGCTACTTTGCTGTAGTTGTTGATTATTTCTAATAGTTTTTCTGTGGATTCTTTGGGGTTTTCTATGTATAAGATCATGTCGTCTGCAAACAACGCGAGTTTTACTTCTTCGTTACCGATTTGGATTCCTTTCATTTTTTTTCCTGCCGAATTGCTCTGGCCAGCACCTCCAGTACTATGTTGAATAGGAGTGGTGAAAGTGGGCACCCTTGTCTTGTTCCTGTCCTCAGAGGGATGGCTTTCAGCTTTTGTCCATTGAGTATGATGTTGGCTGTGGGTCTATCATATATGGCCTTTATTATGTTGAGGTACTTTCCTTCTATACCCGTTTTACTGAGGGTTTTTATCATAAATGGGTGTTGGATCTTGTCGAATGCTTTCTCTGCGTCTATTGAGATGATCATGTGGTTTTTGTTTTTCATTTTGTTGATGTAGTGTATCACGTTGATTGACTTGCGGGTGTTGAACCATCCCTGTGTCCCTGGTATAAATCCCACTTGATCATGGTGTATAATCTTTTTGATGTATTGCTGTAATCGGTTTGCCAAAATTTGGTTGAGGATTTTTGCATCTATGTTCATCAGTGATATCGGCCTGTAGTTCTCCTTCTTTGTGTTGTCCTTGTCAGGTTTGGGGATCAGAGTGATGTTGGCTTCATAGAATGTGTTAGGGAGTTCTCCATCTTTCTCAATTTTCTGGAACAGTTTGAGGAGAATAGGTACAAAGAACTCACACTGCTTAACAACAAAAAAACAAACAACCCGATCAAAAAATGGGCAGAGGACATGAACAGACATTTCTCCAAAGAAGATATGAACATGGCCAATAGACACATGAAAAGATGTTCATCATCGCTAATCATCAGGGAAATGCAAATCAAAACTACACTAAGATATCACCTTACCCCCGTTAGATTGGCAAAAACATCCAAAACCAAGAACGACAAATGTTGCAGAGGTTGTGGACAAAGAGGAACCCTCATACACTGTTGGTGGGAATGCAAACTGGTACAGCCACTATGGAAAACAGTATGGAGATTTCTCAAAAAGTTAAAAATAGAAATACCCTATGACCCAGCCATCCCATTACTGGGTATCTGTCCTAAGAACCTGATATCAGATATCTCAAGAGTCCGTTGCACCCCTATGTTCATCGCAGCATTATTTACAATAGCCAAGACGTGGAACCAGCCTACATGCCCAGAAACTGATGATTGGATAAAGAAGATGTGGTATATATACACAATGGAATACTACTCAGCCATAAAAAAAGACGAAAGTGGCCCATTCACAACAATGTGGATGGACCTCGAGGGCATTATGTTAAGCGAAATAAGTCAGTCAGAGAAAGACGAACTCTATATGACTCCACTCATAGGTGGAAATTAGTATATTGAGAAGGAGATCTGATCGGTGGTTACCAGGGAAAAGGGGGGGTGGGGGGAGGGCACGGAGGGGGAAGTGGTGTTCCCACAACATGACTAACAAAAATGTACAACTGAAATTTCACAAGCTTGTAATCCGTCATAAGATTAATAAACAAACAAACAAACAAAAAAAGATGCTTTGGGGCCCATCTGCCCCTATGAAAAGAACGCAGCACTTTCTGCCTTGCAGCTCTAGGGCAATGTAGCACACCCAGAGCAGAAGTTCTACTTCAGCCAGATCAGGCCCGCAAAGAAACTGCGTTTCACAGGCCTTTGTAAGAGATGTTCCCATTAGGCTGTTAGAGCACTGTGCAGAGCGAGTTGTTTCTTAGATTCCCAACGAGCTGGAAGCAAGATGCTTTACGGGCCATCTGCCCTTAAGGAAAGAAGGCAGCACTTTGTGCCTTGCAGCTCTAGGGCAATGTAGCACACCCAGAGCAGATGTTCTACTTCTGCCAGGTCAGGCCTGCAAAGAAACTTCGTTTCACAGGCCCTTGTAAGAGATGTTCCCGGTAGGCTGTTAGAGCACTGTGCAGAGCGACTTGTTTCTTAGCTTCCCAAAGAGCTGGAAGCAAGATGCTTTGGGGCCCTTCTCACCCTTTGGAAAGAAGGCAGCACTTTGTGCCTTGCAGCTCTAGGGCAATGTAGCACACCCCGAGCAGAAGTTCTACTTCAGCCAGATCTGGCATGCAAAGAAACTGCCTTTCACAGGCCTTTGTAAGAGATGTTCCCGGTAGGCTGTTAGAGCACTGTGCAGAGCGAGTTGTTTCTTAGCTTCCCAGAGAGCCGGAAGCAAGATGCTTTGGGGCCCGTTAATTTTATACCCTGCTACTTTGCTGTAGTTGTTGATTATTTCTAATAGTTTTTCTGTGGATTCTTTGGGGTTTTCTATGTATAAGATCATGTCGTCTGCAAACAACGCGAGTTTTACTTCTTCGTTACCGATTTGGATTCCTTTCATTTTTTTTTCCTGCCGAATTGCTCTGGCCAGCACCTCCAGTACTATGTTGAATAGGAGTGGTGAAAGTGGGCACCCTTGTCTTGTTCCTGTCCTCAGACGGATGGCTTTCAGCTTTTGTCCATTGAGTATGATGTTGGCTGTGGGTCTATCATATATGGCCTTTATTATGTTGAGGTACTTTCCTTCTATACCCGTTTTACTGAGGGTTTTTATCATAAATGGGTGTTGGATCTTGTCGAATGCTTTCTCTGCGTCTATTGAGATGATCATGTGGTTTTTGTTTTTCATTTTGTTGATGTAGTGTATCACGTTGATTGACTTGCGGGTGTTGAACCATCCCTGTGTCCCTGGTATAAATCCCACTTGATCATGGTGTATAATCTTTTTGATGTATTGCTGTAATCGGTTTGCCAAAATTTGGTTGAGGATTTTTGCATCTATGTTCATCAGTGATATCGGCCTGTAGTTCTCCTTCTTTGTGTTGTCCTTGTCAGGTTTGGGGATCAGAGTGATGTTGGCTTCATAGAATGTGTTAGGGAGTTCTCCATCTTTCTCAATTTTCTGGAACAGTTTGAGGAGAATAGGTACAAAGAACTCACACTGCTTAACAACAAAAAAACAAACAACCCGATCAAAAAATGGGCAGAGGACATGAACAGACATTTCTCCAAAGAAGATATGAACATGGCCAATAGACACATGAAAAGATGTTCATCATCGCTAATCATCAGGGAAATGCAAATCAAAACTACACTAAGATATCACCTTACCCCCGTTAGATTGGCAAAAACATCCAAAACCAAGAACGACAAATGTTGCAGAGGTTGTGGAGAAAGAGGAACCCTCATACACTGTTGGTGGGAATGCAAACTGGTACAGCCACTATGGAAAACAGTATGGAGATTTCTCAAAAAGTTAAAAATAGAAATACCCTATGACCCAGCCATCCCATTACTGGGTATCTGTCCTAAGAACCTGATATCAGATATCTCAAGAGTCCGTTGCACCCCTATGTTCATCGCAGCATTATTTACAATAGCCAAGACGTGGAACCAGCCTACATGCCCAGAAACTGATGATTGGATAAAGAAGATGTGGTATATATACACAATGGAATACTACTCAGCCATAAAAAAAGACGAAAGTGGCCCATTCACAACAATGTGGATGGACCTCGAGGGCATTATGTTAAGCGAAATAAGTCAGTCAGAGAAAGACGAACTCTATATGACTCCACTCATAGGTGGAAATTAGTATATTGAGAAGGAGATCTGATCGGTGGTTACCAGGGAAAAGGGGGGGTGGGGGGAGGGCACGGAGGGGGAAGTGGTGTTCCCACAACATGACTAACAAAAATGTACAACTGAAATTTCACAAGCTTGTAATCCGTCATAAGATTAATAAACAAACAAACAAACAAAAAAAGATGCTTTGGGGCCCATCTGCCCCTATGGAAAGAACGCAGCACTTTCTGCCTTGCAGCTCTAGGGCAATGTAGCACACCCAGAGCAGAAGTTCTACTTCAGCCAGATCAGGCCCGCAAAGAAACTGCGTTTCACAGGCCTTTGTAAGAGATGTTCCCATTAGGCTGTTAGAGCACTGTGCAGAGCGAGTTGTTTCTTAGATTCCCAACGAGCTGGAAGCAAGATGCTTTAGGGGCCATCTGCCCTTAAGGAAAGAAGGCAGCACTTTGTGCCTTGCAGCTCTAGGGCAATGTAGCACACCCAGAGCAGATGTTCTACTTCTGCCAGGTCAGGCCTGCAAAGAAACTTCGTTTCACAGGCCCTTGTAAGAGATGTTCCCGGTAGGCTGTTAGAGCACTGTGCAGAGCGACTTGTTTCTTAGCTTCCCAAAGAGCTGGAAGCAAGATGCTTTGGGGCCCTTCTCACCCTTTGGAAAGAAGGCAGCACTTTGTGCCTTGCAGCTCTAGGGCAATGTAGCACACCCCGAGCAGAAGTTCTACTTCAGCCAGATCTGGCATGCAAAGAAACTGCCTTTCACAGGCCTTTGTAAGAGATGTTCCCGGTAGGCTGTTAGAGCACTGTGCAGAGCGAGTTGTTTCTTAGCTTCCCAGAGAGCCGGAAGCAAGATGCTTTGGGGCCCGTTAATTTTATACCCTGCTACTTTGCTGTAGTTGTTGATTATTTCTAATAGTTTTTCTGTGGATTCTTTGGGGTTTTCTATGTATAAGATCATGTCGTCTGCAAACAACGCGAGTTTTACTTCTTCGTTACCGATTTGGATTCCTTTCATTTTTTTTTCCTGCCGAATTGCTCTGGCCAGCACCTCCAGTACTATGTTGAATAGGAGTGGTGAAAGTGGGCACCCTTGTCTTGTTCCTGTCCTCAGATGGATGGCTTTCAGCTTTTGTCCATTGAGTATGATGTTGGCTGTGGGTCTATCATATATGGCCTTTATTATGTTGAGGTACTTTCCTTCTATACCCGTTTTACTGAGGGTTTTTATCATAAATGGGTGTTGGATCTTGTCGAATGCTTTCTCTGCGTCTATTGAGATGATCATGTGGTTTTTGTTTTTCATTTTGTTGATGTAGTGTATCACGTTGATTGACTTGCGGGTGTTGAACCATCCCTGTGTCCCTGGTATAAATCCCACTTGATCATGGTGTATAATCTTTTTGATGTATTGCTGTAATCGGTTTGCCAAAATTTGGTTGAGGATTTTTGCATCTATGTTCATCAGTGATATCGGCCTGTAGTTCTCCTTCTTTGTGTTGTCCTTGTCAGGTTTGGGGATCAGAGTGATGTTGGCTTCATAGAATGTGTTAGGGAGTTCTCCATCTTTCTCAATTTTCTGGAACAGTTTGAGGAGAATAGGTACAAAGAACTCACACTGCTTAACAACAAAAAAACAAACAACCCGATCAAAAAATGGGCAGAGGACATGAACAGACATTTCTCCAAAGAAGATATGAACATGGCCAATAGACACATGAAAAGATGTTCATCATCGCTAATCATCAGGGAAATGCAAATCAAAACTACACTAAGATATCACCTTACCCCCGTTAGATTGGCAAAAACATCCAAAACCAAGAACGACAAATGTTGCAGAGGTTGTGGACAAAGAGGAACCCTCATACACTGTTGGTGGGAATGCAAACTGGTACAGCCACTATGGAAAACAGTATGGAGATTTCTCAAAAAGTTAAAAATAGAAATACCCTATGACCCAGCCATCCCATTACTGGGTATCTGTCCTAAGAACCTGATATCAGATATCTCAAGAGTCCGTTGCACCCCTATGTTCATCGCAGCATTATTTACAATAGCCAAGACGTGGAACCAGCCTACATGCCCAGAAACTGATGATTGGATAAAGAAGATGTGGTATATATACACAATGGAATACTACTCAGCCATAAAAAAAGACGAAAGTGGCCCATTCACAACAATGTGGATGGACCTCGAGGGCATTATGTTAAGCGAAATAAGTCAGTCAGAGAAAGACGAACTCTATATGACTCCACTCATAGGTGGAAATTAGTATATTGAGAAGGAGATCTGATCGGTGGTTACCAGGGAAAAGGGGGGGTGGGGGGAGGGCACGGAGGGGGAAGTGGTGTTCCCACAACATGACTAACAAAAATGTACAACTGAAATTTCACAAGCTTGTAATCCGTCATAAGATTAATAAACAAACAAACAAACAAAAAAAGATGCTTTGGGGCCCATCTGCCCCTATGGAAAGAACGCAGCACTTTCTGCCTTGCAGCTCTAGGGCAATGTAGCACACCCAGAGCAGAAGTTCTACTTCAGCCAGATCAGGCCCGCAAAGAAACTGCGTTTCACAGGCCTTTGTAAGAGATGTTCCCATTAGGCTGTTAGAGCACTGTGCAGAGCGAGTTGTTTCTTAGATTCCCAACGAGCTGGAAGCAAGATGCTTTAGGGGCCATCTGCCCTTAAGGAAAGAAGGCAGCACTTTGTGCCTTGCAGCTCTAGGGCAATGTAGCACACCCAGAGCAGATGTTCTACTTCTGCCAGGTCAGGCCTGCAAAGAAACTTCGTTTCACAGGCCCTTGTAAGAGATGTTCCCGGTAGGCTGTTAGAGCACTGTGCAGAGCGACTTGTTTCTTAGCTTCCCAAAGAGCTGGAAGCAAGATGCTTTGGGGCCCTTCTCACCCTTTGGAAAGAAGGCAGCACTTTGTGCCTTGCAGCTCTAGGGCAATGTAGCACACCCCGAGCAGAAGTTCTACTTCAGCCAGATCTGGCATGCAAAGAAACTGCCTTTCACAGGCCTTTGTAAGAGATGTTCCCGGTAGGCTGTTAGAGCACTGTGCAGAGCGAGTTGTTTCTTAGCTTCCCAGAGAGCCGGAAGCAAGATGCTTTGGGGCCCGTTAATTTTATACCCTGCTACTTTGCTGTAGTTGTTGATTATTTCTAATAGTTTTTCTGTGGATTCTTTGGGGTTTTCTATGTATAAGATCATGTCTTCTGCAAACAACGCGAGTTTTACTTCTTCGTTACCGATTTGGATTCCTTTCATTTTTTTTTCCTGCCGAATTGCTCTGGCCAGCACCTCCAGTACTATGTTGAATAGGAGTGGTGAAAGTGGGCACCCTTGTCTTGTTCCTGTCCTCAGATGGATGGCTTTCAGCTTTTGTCCATTGAGTATGATGTTGGCTGTGGGTCTATCATATATGGCCTTTATTATGTTGAGGTACTTTCCTTCTATACCCGTTTTACTGAGGGTTTTTATCATAAATGGGTGTTGGATCTTGTCGAATGCTTTCTCTGCGTCTATTGAGATGATCATGTGGTTTTTGTTTTTCATTTTGTTGATGTAGTGTATCACGTTGATTGACTTGCGGGTGTTGAACCATCCCTGTGTCCCTGGTATAAATCCCACTTGATCATGGTGTATAATCTTTTTGATGTATTGCTGTAATCGGTTTGCCAAAATTTGGTTGAGGATTTTTGCATCTATGTTCATCAGTGATATCGGCCTGTAGTTCTCCTTCTTTGTGTTGTCCTTGTCAGGTTTGGGGATCAGAGTGATGTTGGCTTCATAGAATGTGTTAGGGAGTTCTCCATCTTTCTCAATTTTCTGGAACAGTTTGAGGAGAATAGGTACAAAGAACTCACACTGCTTAACAACAAAAAAACAAACAACCCGATCAAAAAATGGGCAGAGGACATGAACAGACATTTCTCCAAAGAAGATATGAACATGGCCAATAGACACATGAAAAGATGTTCATCATCGCTAATCATCAGGGAAATGCAAATCAAAACTACACTAAGATATCACCTTACCCCCGTTAGATTGGCAAAAACATCCAAAACCAAGAACGACAAATGTTGCAGAGGTTGTGGACAAAGAGGAACCCTCATACACTGTTGGTGGGAATGCAAACTGGTACAGCCACTATGGAAAACAGTATGGAGATTTCTCAAAAAGTTAAAAATAGAAATACCCTATGACCCAGCCATCCCATTACTGGGTATCTGTCCTAAGAACCTGATATCAGATATCTCAAGAGTCCGTTGCACCCCTATGTTCATCGCAGCATTATTTACAATAGCCAAGACGTGGAACCAGCCTACATGCCCAGAAACTGATGATTGGATAAAGAAGATGTGGTATATATACACAATGGAATACTACTCAGCCATAAAAAAAGACGAAAGTGGCCCATTCACAACAATGTGGATGGACCTCGAGGGCATTATGTTAAGCGAAATAAGTCAGTCAGAGAAAGACGAACTCTATATGACTCCACTCATAGGTGGAAATTAGTATATTGAGAAGGAGATCTGATCGGTGGTTACCAGGGAAAAGGGGGGGTGGGGGGAGGGCACGGAGGGGGAAGTGGTGTTCCCACAACATGACTAACAAAAATGTACAACTGAAATTTCACAAGCTTGTAATCCGTCATAAGATTAATAAACAAACAAACAAACAAAAAAAGATGCTTTGGGGCCCATCTGCCCCTATGGAAAGAACGCAGCACTTTCTGCCTTGCAGCTCTAGGGCAATGTAGCACACCCAGAGCAGAAGTTCTACTTCAGCCAGATCAGGCCCGCAAAGAAACTGCGTTTCACAGGCCTTTGTAAGAGATGTTCCCGGTAGGCTGTTAGAGCACTGTGCAGAGCGAGTTGTTTCTTAGCTTCCCAAAGAGCTGGAAGCAAAATGCTTTGAGACTCATCTGCCCCTTTGGAAAGAAGGCAGCACTTTGTGTCTTGCAGGTCTAGGGCAATGTAGCACACCCAGAGCAGATGTTCTACTTCTTCCAGGTCAGTCCTGCAAAGAAACTGCGTTTCACAGTCCTTTGTAAGAGATGTTCCCGGTAGGCTGTTAGAGCACTGTGCAGAGCGAGTTGTTTCTTAGCTTCCCAAAGAGCTGGAAGCAAGATGCTTTAGGGGCCATCTGCCCTTAAGGAAAGAAGGCAGCACTTTGTGCCTTGCAGCTCTAGGGCAATGTAGCACACCCAGAGCAGATGTTCTACTTCTGCCAGGTCAGGCCTGCAAAGAAACTTCGTTTCACAGGCCCTTGTAAGAGATGTTCCCGGTAGGCTGTTAGAGCACTGTGCAGAGCGAGTTGTTTCTTAGCTTCCCAAAGAGCTGGAAGCAAGATGCTTTGGGGCCCTTCTCACCCTTTGGAAAGAAGGCAGCACTTTGTGCCTTGCAGCTCTAGGGCAATGTAGCACACCCACAGCAGAAGTTCTACTTAAGCCAGATCTGGCCCGCAAAGAAACTGCGTTTCACAGGCCTTTGTAAGAGATGTTCCCGGTAGGCTGTTAGAGCACTGTGCAGAGCGAGTTGTTTCTTAGCTTCCCAGAGAGCCGGAAGCAAGATGCTTTGGGGCCCGTTAATTTTATACCCTGCTACTTTGCTGTAGTTGTTGATTATTTCTAATAGTTTTTCTGTGGATTCTTTGGGGTTTTCTATGTATAAGATCATGTCGTCTGCAAACAACGCGAGTTTTACTTCTTCGTTACCGATTTGGATTCCTTTCATTTTTTTTTCCTGCCGAATTGCTCTGGCCAGCACCTCCAGTACTATGTTGAATAGGAGTGGTGAAAGTGGGCACCCTTGTCTTGTTCCTGTCCTCAGAGGGATGGCTTTCAGCTTTTGTCCATTGAGTATGATGTTGGCTGTGGGTCTATCATATATGGCCTTTATTATGTTGAGGTACTTTCCTTCTATACCCGTTTTACTGAGGGTTTTTATCATAAATGGGTGTTGGATCTTGTCGAATGCTTTCTCTGCGTCTATTGAGATGATCATGTGGTTTTTGTTTTTCATTTTGTTGATGTAGTGTATCACGTTGATTGACTTGCGGGTGTTGAACCATCCCTGTGTCCCTGGTATAAATCCCACTTGATCATGGTGTATAATCTTTTTGATGTATTGCTGTAATCGGTTTGCCAAAATTTGGTTGAGGATTTTTGCATCTATGTTCATCAGTGATATCGGCCTGTAGTTCTCCTTCTTTGTGTTGTCCTTGTCAGGTTTGGGGATCAGAGTGATGTTGGCTTCATAGAATGTGTTAGGGAGTTCTCCATCTTTCTCAATTTTCTGGAACAGTTTGAGGAGAATAGGTACAAAGAACTCACACTGCTTAACAACAAAAAAACAAACAACCCGATCAAAAAATGGGCAGAGGACATGAACAGACATTTCTCCAAAGAAGATATGAACATGGCCAATAGACACATGAAAAGATGTTCATCATCGCTAATCATCAGGGAAATGCAAATCAAAACTACACTAAGATATCACCTTACCCCCGTTAGATTGGCAAAAACATCCAAAACCAAGAACGACAAATGTTGCAGAGGTTGTGGACAAAGAGGAACCCTCATACACTGTTGGTGGGAATGCAAACTGGTACAGCCACTATGGAAAACAGTATGGAGATTTCTCAAAAAGTTAAAAATAGAAATACCCTATGACCCAGCCATCCCATTACTGGGTATCTGTCCTAAGAACCTGATATCAGATATCTCAAGAGTCCGTTGCACCCCTATGTTCATCGCAGCATTATTTACAATAGCCAAGACGTGGAACCAGCCTACATGCCCAGAAACTGATGATTGGATAAAGAAGATGTGGTATATATACACAATGGAATACTACTCAGCCATAAAAAAAGACGAAAGTGGCCCATTCACAACAATGTGGATGGACCTCGAGGGCATTATGTTAAGCGAAATAAGTCAGTCAGAGAAAGACGAACTCTATATGACTCCACTCATAGGTGGAAATTAGTATATTGAGAAGGAGATCTGATCGGTGGTTACCAGGGAAAAGGGGGGGTGGGGGGAGGGCACGGAGGGGGAAGTGGTGTTCCCACAACATGACTAACAAAAATGTACAACTGAAATTTCACAAGCTTGTAATCCGTCATAAGATTAATAAACAAACAAACAAACAAAAAAAGATGCTTTGGGGCCCATCTGCCCCTATGGAAAGAACGCAGCACTTTCTGCCTTGCAGCTCTAGGGCAATGTAGCACACCCAGAGCAGAAGTTCTACTTCAGCCAGATCAGGCCCGCAAAGAAACTGCGTTTCACAGGCCTTTGTAAGAGATGTTCCCGGTAGGCTGTTAGAGCACTGTGCAGAGCGAGTTGTTTCTTAGCTTCCCAAAGAGCTGGAAGCAAAATGCTTTGAGACTCATCTGCCCCTTTGGAAAGAAGGCAGCACTTTGTGTCTTGCAGGTCTAGGGCAATGTAGCACACCCAGAGCAGATGTTCTACTTCTTCCAGGTCAGTCCTGCAAAGAAACTGCGTTTCACAGTCCTTTGTAAGAGATGTTCCCGGTAGGCTGTTAGAGCACTGTGCAGAGCGAGTTGTTTCTTAGCTTCCCAAAGAGCTGGAAGCAAGATGCTTTAGGGGCCATCTGCCCTTAAGGAAAGAAGGCAGCACTTTGTGCCTTGCAGCTCTAGGGCAATGTAGCACACCCAGAGCAGATGTTCTACTTCTGCCAGGTCAGGCCTGCAAAGAAACTTCGTTTCACAGGCCCTTGTAAGAGATGTTCCCGGTAGGCTGTTAGAGCACTGTGCAGAGCGAGTTGTTTCTTAGCTTCCCAAAGAGCTGGAAGCAAGATGCTTTGGGGCCCTTCTCACCCTTTGGAAAGAAGGCAGCACTTTGTGCCTTGCAGCTCTAGGGCAATGTAGCACACCCACAGCAGAAGTTCTACTTAAGCCAGATCTGGCCCGCAAAGAAACTGCGTTTCACAGGCCTTTGTAAGAGATGTTCCCGGTAGGCTGTTAGAGCACTGTGCAGAGCGAGTTGTTTCTTAGCTTCCCAGAGAGCCGGAAGCAAGATGCTTTGGGGCCCGTTAATTTTATACCCTGCTACTTTGCTGTAGTTGTTGATTATTTCTAATAGTTTTTCTGTGGATTCTTTGGGGTTTTCTATGTATAAGATCATGTCGTCTGCAAACAACGCGAGTTTTACTTCTTCGTTACCGATTTGGATTCCTTTCATTTTTTTTTCCTGCCGAATTGCTCTGGCCAGCACCTCCAGTACTATGTTGAATAGGAGTGGTGAAAGTGGGCACCCTTGTCTTGTTCCTGTCCTCAGAGGGATGGCTTTCAGCTTTTGTCCATTGAGTATGATGTTGGCTGTGGGTCTATCATATATGGCCTTTATTATGTTGAGGTACTTTCCTTCTATACCCGTTTTACTGAGGGTTTTTATCATAAATGGGTGTTGGATCTTGTCGAATGCTTTCTCTGCGTCTATTGAGATGATCATGTGGTTTTTGTTTTTCATTTTGTTGATGTAGTGTATCACGTTGATTGACTTGCGGGTGTTGAACCATCCCTGTGTCCCTGGTATAAATCCCACTTGATCATGGTGTATAATCTTTTTGATGTATTGCTGTAATCGGTTTGCCAAAATTTGGTTGAGGATTTTTGCATCTATGTTCATCAGTGATATCGGCCTGTAGTTCTCCTTCTTTGTGTTGTCCTTGTCAGGTTTGGGGATCAGAGTGATGTTGGCTTCATAGAATGTGTTAGGGAGTTCTCCATCTTTCTCAATTTTCTGGAACAGTTTGAGGAGAATAGGTACAAAGAACTCACACTGCTTAACAACAAAAAAACAAACAACCCGATCAAAAAATGGGCAGAGGACATGAACAGACATTTCTCCAAAGAAGATATGAACATGGCCAATAGACACATGAAAAGATGTTCATCATCGCTAATCATCAGGGAAATGCAAATCAAAACTACACTAAGATATCACCTTACCCCCGTTAGATTGGCAAAAACATCCAAAACCAAGAACGACAAATGTTGCAGAGGTTGTGGAGAAAGAGGAACCCTCATACACTGTTGGTGGGAATGCAAACTGGTACAGCCACTATGGAAAACAGTATGGAGATTTCTCAAAAAGTTAAAAATAGAAATACCCTATGACCCAGCCATCCCATTACTGGGTATCTGTCCTAAGAACCTGATATCAGATATCTCAAGAGTCCGTTGCACCCCTATGTTCATCGCAGCATTATTTACAATAGCCAAGACGTGGAACCAGCCTACATGCCCAGAAACTGATGATTGGATAAAGAAGATGTGGTATATATACACAATGGAATACTACTCAGCCATAAAAAAAGACGAAAGTGGCCCATTCACAACAATGTGGATGGACCTCGAGGGCATTATGTTAAGCGAAATAAGTCAGTCAGAGAAAGACGAACTCTATATGACTCCACTCATAGGTGGAAATTAGTATATTGAGAAGGAGATCTGATCGGTGGTTACCAGGGAAAAGGGGGGGTGGGGGGAGGGCACGGAGGGGGAAGTGGTGTTCCCACAACATGACTAACAAAAATGTACAACTGAAATTTCACAAGCTTGTAATCCGTCATAAGATTAATAAACAAACAAACAAACAAAAAAAGATGCTTTGGGGCCCATCTGCCCCTATGGAAAGAACGCAGCACTTTCTGCCTTGCAGCTCTAGGGCAATGTAGCACACCCAGAGCAGAAGTTCTACTTCAGCCAGATCAGGCCCGCAAAGAAACTGCGTTTCACAGGCCTTTGTAAGAGATGTTCCCGGTAGGCTGTTAGAGCACTGTGCAGAGCGAGTTGTTTCTTAGCTTCCCAAAGAGCTGGAAGCAAAATGCTTTGAGACTCATCTGCCCCTTTGGAAAGAAGGCAGCACTTTGTGTCTTGCAGGTCTAGGGCAATGTAGCACACCCAGAGCAGATGTTCTACTTCTTCCAGGTCAGTCCTGCAAAGAAACTGCGTTTCACAGTCCTTTGTAAGAGATGTTCCCGGTAGGCTGTTAGAGCACTGTGCAGAGCGAGTTGTTTCTTAGCTTCCCAAAGAGCTGGAATCAAGATGCTTTAGGGGCCATCTGCCCTTAAGGAAAGAAGGCAGCACTTTGTGCCTTGCAGCTCTAGGGCAATGTAGCACACCCAGAGCAGATGTTCTACTTCTGCCAGGTCAGGCCTGCAAAGAAACTTCGTTTCACAGGCCCTTGTAAGAGATGTTCCCGGTAGGCTGTTAGAGCACTGTGCAGAGCGACTTGTTTCTTAGCTTCCCAAAGAGCTGGAAGCAAGATGCTTTGGGGCCCTTCTCACCCTTTGGAAAGAAGGCAGCACTTTGTGCCTTGCAGCTCTAGGGCAATGTAGCACACCCACAGCAGAAGTTCTACTTAAGCCAGATCTGGCCCGCAAAGAAACTGCGTTTCACAGGCCTTTGTAAGAGATGTTCCCGGTAGGCTGTTAGAGCACTGTGCAGAGCGAGTTGTTTCTTAGCTTCCCAGAGAGCCGGAAGCAAGATGCTTTGGGGCCCGTTAATTTTATACCCTGCTACTTTGCTGTAGTTGTTGATTATTTCTAATAGTTTTTCTGTGGATTCTTTGGGGTTTTCTATGTATAAGATCATGTCGTCTGCAAACAACGCGAGTTTTACTTCTTCGTTACCGATTTGGATTCCTTTCATTTTTTTTTCCTGCCGAATTGCTCTGGCCAGCACCTCCAGTACTATGTTGAATAGGAGTGGTGAAAGTGGGCACCCTTGTCTTGTTCCTGTCCTCAGAGGGATGGCTTTCAGCTTTTGTCCATTGAGTATGATGTTGGCTGTGGGTCTATCATATATGGCCTTTATTATGTTGAGGTACTTTCCTTCTATACCCGTTTTACTGAGGGTTTTTATCATAAATGGGTGTTGGATCTTGTCGAATGCTTTCTCTGCGTCTATTGAGATGATCATGTGGTTTTTGTTTTTCATTTTGTTGATGTAGTGTATCACGTTGATTGACTTGCGGGTGTTGAACCATCCCTGTGTCCCTGGTATAAATCCCACTTGATCATGGTGTATAATCTTTTTGATGTATTGCTGTAATCGGTTTGCCAAAATTTGGTTGAGGATTTTTGCATCTATGTTCATCAGTGATATCGGCCTGTAGTTCTCCTTCTTTGTGTTGTCCTTGTCAGGTTTGGGGATCAGAGTGATGTTGGCTTCATAGAATGTGTTAGGGAGTTCTCCATCTTTCTCAATTTTCTGGAACAGTTTGAGGAGAATAGGTACAAAGAACTCACACTGCTTAACAACAAAAAAACAAACAACCCGATCAAAAAATGGGCAGAGGACATGAACAGACATTTCTCCAAAGAAGATATGAACATGGCCAATAGACACATGAAAAGATGTTCATCATCGCTAATCATCAGGGAAATGCAAATCAAAACTACACTAAGATATCACCTTACCCCCGTTAGATTGGCAAAAACATCCAAAACCAAGAACGACAAATGTTGCAGAGGTTGTGGAGAAAGAGGAACCCTCATACACTGTTGGTGGGAATGCAAACTGGTACAGCCACTATGGAAAACAGTATGGAGATTTCTCAAAAAGTTAAAAATAGAAATACCCTATGACCCAGCCATCCCATTACTGGGTATCTGTCCTAAGAACCTGATATCAGATATCTCAAGAGTCCGTTGCACCCCTATGTTCATCGCAGCATTATTTACAATAGCCAAGACGTGGAACCAGCCTACATGCCCAGAAACTGATGATTGGATAAAGAAGATGTGGTATATATACACAATGGAATACTACTCAGCCATAAAAAAAGACGAAAGTGGCCCATTCACAACAATGTGGATGGACCTCGAGGGCATTATGTTAAGCGAAATAAGTCAGTCAGAGAAAGACGAACTCTATATGACTCCACTCATAGGTGGAAATTAGTATATTGAGAAGGAGATCTGATCGGTGGTTACCAGGGAAAAGGGGGGGTGGGGGGAGGGCACGGAGGGGGAAGTGGTGTTCCCACAACATGACTAACAAAAATGTACAACTGAAATTTCACAAGCTTGTAATCCGTCATAAGATTAATAAACAAACAAACAAACAAAAAAAGATGCTTTGGGGCCCATCTGCCCCTATGGAAAGAACGCAGCACTTTCTGCCTTGCAGCTCTAGGGCAATGTAGCACACCCAGAGCAGAAGTTCTACTTCAGCCAGATCAGGCCCGCAAAGAAACTGCGTTTCACAGGCCTTTGTAAGAGATGTTCCCGGTAGGCTGTTAGAGCACTGTGCAGAGCGAGTTGTTTCTTAGCTTCCCAAAGAGCTGGAAGCAAAATGCTTTGAGACTCATCTGCCCCTTTGGAAAGAAGGCAGCACTTTGTGTCTTGCAGGTCTAGGGCAATGTAGCACACCCAGAGCAGATGTTCTACTTCTTCCAGGTCAGTCCTGCAAAGAAACTGCGTTTCACAGTCCTTTGTAAGAGATGTTCCCGGTAGGCTGTTAGAGCACTGTGCAGAGCGAGTTGTTTCTTAGCTTCCCAAAGAGCTGGAAGCAAGATGCTTTGGGGCCCTTCTCACCCTTTGGAAAGAAGGCAGCACTTTGTGCCTTGCAGCTCTAGGGCAATGTAGCACACCCTGAGCAGAAGTTCTACTTCAGCCAGATCAGGCCCGCAAAGAAACTGCGTTTCACAGGCCTTTGTAAGAGATGTTCCCGGTAGGCTGTTAGAGCACTGTGCAGAGCGAGTTGTTTCTTAGCTTCCCAGAGAGCTGGAAGCAAGATGCTTTGGGGCCCGTTAATTTTATACCCTGCTACTTTGCTGTAGTTGTTGATTATTTCTAATAGTTTTTCTGTGGATTCTTTGGGGTTTTCTATGTATAAGATCATGTCGTCTGCAAACAACACGAGTTTTACTTCTTCGTTACCTATTTGGATTCCTTTCATTTTTTTTTCCTGCCGAATTGCTCTGGCCAGCACCTCCAGTACTATGTTGAATAGGAGTGGTGAAAGTGGGCACCCTTGTCTTGTTCCTGTCCTCAGAGGGATGGCTTTCAGCTTTTGTCCATTGAGTATGATGTTGGCTGTGGGTCTATCCTATATGGCCTTTATTATGTTGAGGTACTTTCCTTCTATACCCATTTTACTGAGGGTTTTTATTATAAATGGGTGTTGGATCTTGTCGAATGCTTTCTCTGCGTCTATTGAGATGATCATGTGGTTTTTGTTTTTCATTTTGTTGATGTAGTGTATCACGTTGATTGACTTGCGGGTGTTGAACCATCCCTGTGTCCCTGGTATAAATCCCACTTGATCATGGTGTATAATCTTTTTGATGTATTGCTGTAATCGGTTTGCCAAAATTTGGTTGAGGATTTTTGCATCTATGTTCATCAGTGATATCGGCCTGTAGTTCTCCTTCTTTGTGTTGTCCTTGTCAGGTTTGGGGATCAGAGTGATGTTGGCTTCATAGAATGTGTTAGGGAGTTCTCCATCTTTCTCAATTTTCTGGAACAGTTTGAGGAGAATAGGTACAAAGAACTCACACTGCTTAACAACAAAAAAACAAACAACCCGATCAAAAAATGGGCAGAGGACATGAACAGACATTTCTCCAAAGAAGATATGAACATGGCCAATAGACACATGAAAAGATGTTCATCATCGCTAATCATCAGGGAAATGCAAATCAAAACTACACTAAGATATCACCTTACCCCCGTTAGATTGGCAAAAACATCCAAAACCAAGAACGACAAATGTTGCAGAGGTTGTGGAGAAAGAGGAACCCTCATACACTGTTGGTGGGAATGCAAACTGGTACAGCCACTATGGAAAACAGTATGGAGATTTCTCAAAAAGTTAAAAATAGAAATACCCTATGACCCAGCCATCCCATTACTGGGTATCTATCCTAAGAACCTGATATCAGATATCTCAAGAGTCCGTTGCACCCCTATGTTCATCGCAGCATTATTTACAATAGCCAAGACGTGGAACCAGCCTACATGCCCAGAAACTGATGATTGGATAAAGAAGATGTGGTATATATACACAATGGAATACTACTCAGCCATAAAAAAAGACGAAAGTGGCCCCTTCACAACAATGTGGATGGACCTCGAGGGCATTATGTTAAGCGAAATAAGTCAGTCAGAGAAAGACGAACTCTATATGACTCCACTCATAGGTGGAAATTAGTATATTGAGAAGGAGATCTGATCGGTGGTTACCAGGGAAAAGGGGGGGTGGGGGGAGGGCACGGAGGGGGAAGTGGTGTTCCCACAACATGACTAACAAAAATGTACAACTGAAATTTCACAAGCTTGTAATCCGTCATAAGATTAATAAACAAACAAACAAACAAACAAAAAAAGATGCTTTGGGGCCCATCTGCCCCTATGGAAAGAACGCAGCACTTTCTGCCTTGCAGCTCTAGGGCAATGTAGCACACCCAGAGCAGAAGTTCTACTTCAGCCAGATCAGGCCCGCAAAGAAACTGCGTTTCACAGGCCTTTGTAAGAGATGTTCCCGGTAGGCTGTTAGAGCACTGTGCAGAGCGAGTTGTTTCTTAGCTTCCCAAAGAGCTGGAAGCAAGATGCTTTGGGGCCCTTCTCACCCTTTGGAAAGAAGGCAGCACTTTGTGCCTTGCAGCTCTAGGGCAATGTAGCACACCCCGAGCAGAAGTTCTACTTCAGCCAGATCAGGCCCGCAAAGAAACTGCGTTTCACAGGCCTTTGTAAGAGATGTTCCCGGTAGGCTGTTAGAGCACTGTGCAGAGCCAGTTGTTTCTTAGCTTCCCAGAGAGCTGGAAGCAAGATGCTTTGGGGCCCTTCTCACCCTTTGGAAAGAAGGCAGCACTTTGTGCCTTGCAGCTCTAGGGCAATGTAGCACACCCAGAGCAGAAGTTCTACTTCAGCTAGATCAGACCTGCAAAGAAACTGCGTTTCACAGGCCTTTGTAAGAGATGTTCCCAGTAGGCTGTTAGAGCACTGTGCAGAGCGAGTTGTTTCTTAGCTTCCCAAAGAGCTGGAAGCAAGATGCTTTAGGGGCCATCTGCCCTTAAGGAAAGAAGGCAGCACTTTGTGCCTTGCAGCTCTAGGGCAATGTAGCACACCCAGAGCAGATGTTCTACTTCTGCCAGGTCAGGCCTGCAAAGAAACTGCGTTTCACAGGCCTTTGTAAGAGATGTTCCCGGTAGGCTGTTAGAGCACTGTGCAGAGCGAGTTGTTTCTTAGATTCCCAACGAGCTGGAAGCAAGATGCTTTAGGGGCCATCTGCCCTTAAGGAAAGAAGGCAGCACTTTGTGCCTTGCAGCTCTAGGGCAATGTAGCACACCCAGAGCAGATGTTCTACGTCTGCCAGGTCAGGCCTGCAAAGAAACTTCGTTTCACAGGCCTTTGTAAGAGATGTTGCCGGTAGGCTGTAAGAGCACTGTGCAGAGCGACTTATTTCTTAGCTTCCCAGAGAGCTGGAAGCAAGATGCTTTGGGGCCCTTCTCACCCTTTGGAAAGAAGGCAGCACTTTGTGCCTTGCAGCTCTAGGGCAATGTAGCACACCCAGAGCAGAAGTTCTACTTCAGCTAGATCAGACCTGCAAAGAAACTGCGTTTCACAGGCCTTTGTAAGAGATGTTCCCTGTAGGCTGTTAGAGCACTGTGCAGAGCGAGTTGTTTCTTAGCTTCCCAAAGAGCTGGAAGCAAGATGCTTTAGGGGCCATCTGCCCTTAAGGAAAGAAGGCAGCACTTTGTGCCTTGCAGCTCTAGGGCAATGTAGCACACCCAGAGCAGATGTTCTACTTCTGCCAGGTCAGGCCTGCAAAGAAACTGCGTTTCACAGGCCTTTGTAAGAGATGTTCCCGGTAGGCTGTTAGAGCACTGTGCAGAGCGAGTTGTTTCTTAGATTCCCAACGAGCTGGAAGCAAGATGCTTTAGGGGCCATCTGCCCTTAAGGAAAGAAGGCAGCACTTTGTGCCTTGCAGCTCTAGGGCAATGTAGCACACCCAGAGCAGATGTTCTACTTCTGCCAGGTCAGGCCTGCAAAGAAACTTCGTTTCACAGGCCCTTGTAAGAGATGTTCCCGGTAGGCTGTTAGAGCACTGTGCAGAGCGACTTGTTTCTTAGCTTCCCAAAGAGCTGGAAGCAAGATGCTTTGGGGCCCTTCTCACCCTTTGGAAAGAAGGCAGCACTTTGTGCCTTGCAGCTCTAGGGCAATGTAGCACACCCCGAGCAGAAGTTCTACTTCAGCCAGATCTGGCATGCAAAGAAACTGCGTTTCACAGGCCTTTGTAAGAGATGTTCCCGGTAGGCTGTTAGAGCACTGTGCAGAGCGAGTTGTTTCTTAGCTTCCCAGAGAGCCGGAAGCAAGTTGCTTTGGGGCCCGTTAATTTTATACCCTGCTACTTTGCTGTAGTTGTTGATTATTTCTAATAGTTTTTCTGTGGATTCTTTGGGGTTTTCTATGTATAAGATCATGTCGTCTGCAAACAACGCGAGTTTTACTTCTTCGTTACCGATTTGGATTCCTTTCATTTTTTTTTCCTGCCGAATTGCTCTGGCCAGCACCTCCAGTACTATGTTGAATAGGAGTGGTGAAAGTGGGCACCCTTGTCTTGTTCCTGTCCTCAGAGGGATGGCTTTCAGCTTTTGTCCATTGAGTATGATGTTGGCTGTGGGTCTATCATATATGGCCTTTATTATGTTGAGGTACTTTCCTTCTATACCCGTTTTACTGAGGGTTTTTATCATAAATGGGTGTTGGATCTTGTCGAATGCTTTCTCTGCGTCTATTGAGATGATCATGTGGTTTTTGTTTTTCATTTTGTTGATGTAGTGTATCACGTTGATTGACTTGCGGGTGTTGAACCATCCCTGTGTCCCTGGTATAAATCCCACTTGATCATGGTGTATAATCTTTTTGATGTATTGCTGTAATCGGTTTGCCAAAATTTGGTTGAGGATTTTTGCATCTATGTTCATCAGTGATATCGGCCTGTAGTTCTCCTTCTTTGTGTTGTCCTTGTCAGGTTTGGGGATCAGAGTGATGTTGGCTTCATAGAATGTGTTAGGGAGTTCTCCATCTTTCTCAATTTTCTGGAACAGTTTGAGGAGAATAGGTACAAAGAACTCACACTGCTTAACAACAAAAAAACAAACAACCCGATCAAAAAATGGGCAGAGGACATGAACAGACATTTCTCCAAAGAAGATATGAACATGGCCAATAGACACATGAAAAGATGTTCATCATCGCTAATCATCAGGGAAATGCAAATCAAAACTACACTAAGATATCACCTTACCCCCGTTAGATTGGCAAAAACATCCAAAACCAAGAACGACAAATGTTGCAGAGGTTGTGGAGAAAGAGGAACCCTCATACACTGTTGGTGGGAATGCAAACTGGTACAGCCACTATGGAAAACAGTATGGAGATTTCTCAAAAAGTTAAAAATAGAAATACCCTATGACCCAGCCATCCCATTACTGGGTATCTATCCTAAGAACCTGATATCAGATATCTCAAGAGTCCGTTGCACCCCTATGTTCATCGCAGCATTATTTACAATAGCCAAGACGTGGAACCAGCCTACATGCCCAGAAACTGATGATTGGATAAAGAAGATGTGGTATATATACACAATGGAATACTACTCAGCCATAAAAAAAGACGAAAGTGGCCCATTCACAACAATGTGGATGGACCTCGAGGGCATTATGTTAAGCGAAATAAGTCAGTCAGAGAAAGACGAACTCTATATGACTCCACTCATAGGTGGAAATTAGTATATTGAGAAGGAGATCTGATCGGTGGTTACCAGGGAAAAGGGGGGGTGGGGGGAGGGCACGGAGGGGGAAGTGGTGTTCCCACAACATGACTAACAAAAATGTACAACTGAAATTTCACAAGCTTGTAATGCATCATAACATTAATAAACAAAAAAAAAAAAAAAAGACGCTTTGGGGCCCTTCTCACCCTTTGGAAAGAAGGCAGCACTTTGTGCCTTGCAGCTCTAGGGCAATGTAGCACACCCAGAGCAGAAGTTCTACTTCAGCCAGATCAGGCCCGCAAAGAAACTGCGTTTCACAGGCCTTTGTAAGAGATGTTCCCGGTAGGCTGTTAGAGCACTGTGCAGAGCGACTTGTTTCTTAGCTTCCCAAAGAGCTGGAAGCAAGATGCTTTGGGGCCCTTCTCACCCTTTGGAAAGAAGGCAGCACTTTGTGCCTTGCAGCTCTAGGGCAATGTAGCACACCCCGAGCAGAAGTTCTACTTCAGCCAGATCTGGCATGCAAAGAAACTGCGTTTCACAGGCCTTTGTAAGAGATGTTCCCGGTAGGCTGTTAGAGCACTGTGCAGAGCCAGTTGTTTCTTAGCTTCCCAGAGAGCTGGAAGCAAGATGCTTTGGGGCCCTTCTCACCCTTTGGAAAGAAGGCAGCACTTTGTGCCTTGCAGCTCTAGGGCAATGTAGCACACCCAGAGCAGAAGTTCTACTTCAGCTAGATCAGACCTGCAAAGAAACTGCGTTTCACAGGCCTTTGTAAGAGATGTTCCCTGTAGGCTGTTAGAGCACTGTGCAGAGCGAGTTGTTTCTTAGCTTCCCAAAGAGCTGGAAGCAAGATGCTTTAGGGGCCATCTGCCCTTAAGGAAAGAAGGCAGCACTTTGTGCCTTGCAGCTCTAGGGCAATGTAGCACACCCAGAGCAGAAGTTCTACTTCAGCCAGATCAGGCCCGCAAAGAAACTGCGTTTCACAGGCCTTTGTAAGAGATGTTCCCGGTAGGCTGTTAGAGCACTGTGCAGAGCGAGTTGTTTCTTAGATTCCCAACGAGCTGGAAGCAAGATGCTTTAGGGGCCGTCTGCCCTTAAGGAAAGAAGGCAGCACTTTGTGCCTTGCAGCTCTAGGGCAATGTAGCACACCCAGAGCAGATGTTCTACTTCTGCCAGGTCAGGCCTGCAAAGAAACTCCGTTTCACAGGCCTTTGTAAGAGATGTTGCCGGTAGGCTGTAAGAGCACTGTGCAGAGCGACTTATTTCTTAGCTTCCCGGAGAGCTGGAAGCAAGATGCTTTGGGGCCCTTCTCACCCTTTGGAAAGAAGGCAGCACTTTGTGCCTTGCAGCTCTAGGGCAATGTAGCACACCCAGAGCAGAAGTTCTACTTCAGCTAGATCAGACCTGCAAAGAAACTGCGTTTCACAGGCCTTTGTAAGAGATGTTCCCTGTAGGCTGTTAGAGCACTGTGCAGAGCGAGTTGTTTCTTAGCTTCCCAAAGAGCTGGAAGCAAGATGCTTTAGGGGCCATCTGCCCTTAAGGAAAGAAGGCAGCACTTTGTGCCTTGCAGCTCTAGGGCAATGTAGCACACCCCGATCAGAAGTTCTACTTCAGCCAGATCTGGCATGCAAAGAAACTGCGTTTCACAGGCCTTTGTAACAGATGTTCCCGGTAGGCTGTTAGAGCACTGTGCAGAGCGAGTTGTTTCTTAGCTTCCCAGAGAGCCGGAAGCAAGATGCTTTGGGGCCCGTTAATTTTATACCCTGCTACTTTGCTGTAGTTGTTGATTATTTCTAATAGTTTTTCTGTGGATTCTTTGGGGTTTTCTATGTATAAGATCATGTCGTCTGCAAACAACGCGAGTTTTACTTCTTCGTTACCGATTTGGATTCCTTTCATTTTTTTTTCCTGCCGAATTGCTCTGGCCAGCACCTCCAGTACTATGTTGAATAGGAGTGGTGAAAGTGGGCACCCTTGTCTTGTTCCTGTCCTCAGAGGGATGGCTTTCAGCTTTTGTCCATTGAGTATGATGTTGGCTGTGGGTCTATCATATATGGCCTTTATTATGTTGAGGTACTTTCCTTCTATACCCGTTTTACTGAGGGTTTTTATCATAAATGGGTGTTGGATCTTGTCGAATGCTTTCTCTGCGTCTATTGAGATGATCATGTGGTTTTTGTTTTTCATTTTGTTGATGTAGTGTATCACGTTGATTGACTTGCGGGTGTTGAACCATCCCTGTGTCCCTGGTATAAATCCCACTTGATCATGGTGTATAATCTTTTTGATGTATTGCTGTAATCGGTTTGCCAAAATTTGGTTGAGGATTTTTGCATCTATGTTCATCAGTGATATCGGCCTGTAGTTCTCCTTCTTTGTGTTGTCCTTGTCAGGTTTGGGGATCAGAGTGATGTTGGCTTCATAGAATGTGTTAGGGAGTTCTCCATCTTTCTCAATTTTCTGGAACAGTTTGAGGAGAATAGGTACAAAGAACTCACACTGCTTAACAACAAAAAAACAAACAACCCGATCAAAAAATGGGCAGAGGACATGAACAGACATTTCTCCAAAGAAGATATGAACATGGCCAATAGACACATGAAAAGATGTTCATCATCGCTAATCATCAGGGAAATGCAAATCAAAACTACACTAAGATATCACCTTACCCCCGTTAGATTGGCAAAAACATCCAAAACCAAGAACGACAAATGTTGCAGAGGTTGTGGAGAAAGAGGAACCCTCATACACTGTTGGTGGGAATGCAAACTGGTACAGCCACTATGGAAAACAGTATGGAGATTTCTCAAAAAGTTAAAAATAGAAATACCCTATGACCCAGCCATCCCATTACTGGGTATCTATCCTAAGAACCTGATATCAGATATCTCAAGAGTCCGTTGCACCCCTATGTTCATCGCAGCATTATTTACAATAGCCAAGACGTGGAACCAGCCTACATGCCCAGAAACTGATGATTGGATAAAGAAGATGTGGTATATATACACAATGGAATACTACTCAGCCATAAAAAAAGACGAAAGTGGCCCCTTCACAACAATGTGGATGGACCTCGAGGGCATTATGTTAAGCGAAATAAGTCAGTCAGAGAAAGACGAACTCTATATGACTCCACTCATAGGTGGAAATTAGTATATTGAGAAGGAGATCTGATCGGTGGTTACCAGGGAAAAGGGGGGGTGGGGGGAGGGCACGGAGGGGGAAGTGGTGTTCCCACAACATGACTAACAAAAATGTACAACTGAAATTTCACAAGCTTGTAATCCGTCATAAGATTAATAAACAAACAAACAAACAAACAAAAAAAGATGCTTTGGGGCCCATCTGCCCCTATGGAAAGAACGCAGCACTTTCTGCCTTGCAGCTCTAGGGCAATGTAGCACACCCAGAGCAGAAGTTCTACTTCAGCCAGATCAGGCCCGCAAAGAAACTGCGTTTCACAGGCCTTTGTAAGAGATGTTCCCGGTAGGCTGTTAGAGCACTGTGCAGAGCGAGTTGTTTCTTAGCTTCCCAAAGAGCTGGAAGCAAGATGCTTTGGGGCCCTTCTCACCCTTTGGAAAGAAGGCAGCACTTTGTGCCTTGCAGCTCTAGGGCAATGTAGCACACCCCGAGCAGAAGTTCTACTTCAGCCAGATCAGGCCCGCAAAGAAACTGCGTTTCACAGGCCTTTGTAAGAGATGTTCCCGGTAGGCTGTTAGAGCACTGTGCAGAGCCAGTTGTTTCTTAGCTTCCCAGAGAGCTGGAAGCAAGATGCTTTGGGGCCCTTCTCACCCTTTGGAAAGAAGGCAGCACTTTGTGCCTTGCAGCTCTAGGGCAATGTAGCACACCCAGAGCAGAAGTTCTACTTCAGCTAGATCAGACCTGCAAAGAAACTGCGTTTCACAGGCCTTTGTAAGAGATGTTCCCAGTAGGCTGTTAGAGCACTGTGCAGAGCGAGTTGTTTCTTAGCTTCCCAAAGAGCTGGAAGCAAGATGCTTTAGGGGCCATCTGCCCTTAAGGAAAGAAGGCAGCACTTTGTGCCTTGCAGCTCTAGGGCAATGTAGCACACCCAGAGCAGATGTTCTACTTCTGCCAGGTCAGGCCTGCAAAGAAACTGCGTTTCACAGGCCTTTGTAAGAGATGTTCCCGGTAGGCTGTTAGAGCACTGTGCAGAGCGAGTTGTTTCTTAGATTCCCAACGAGCTGGAAGCAAGATGCTTTAGGGGCCATCTGCCCTTAAGGAAAGAAGGCAGCACTTTGTGCCTTGCAGCTCTAGGGCAATGTAGCACACCCAGAGCAGATGTTCTACGTCTGCCAGGTCAGGCCTGCAAAGAAACTTCGTTTCACAGGCCTTTGTAAGAGATGTTGCCGGTAGGCTGTAAGAGCACTGTGCAGAGCGACTTATTTCTTAGCTTCCCAGAGAGCTGGAAGCAAGATGCTTTGGGGCCCTTCTCACCCTTTGGAAAGAAGGCAGCACTTTGTGCCTTGCAGCTCTAGGGCAATGTAGCACACCCAGAGCAGAAGTTCTACTTCAGCTAGATCAGACCTGCAAAGAAACTGCGTTTCACAGGCCTTTGTAAGAGATGTTCCCTGTAGGCTGTTAGAGCACTGTGCAGAGCGAGTTGTTTCTTAGCTTCCCAAAGAGCTGGAAGCAAGATGCTTTAGGGGCCATCTGCCCTTAAGGAAAGAAGGCAGCACTTTGTGCCTTGCAGCTCTAGGGCAATGTAGCACACCCAGAGCAGAAGTTCTACTTCAGCCAGATCAGGCCCGCAAAGAAACTGCGTTTCACAGGCCTTTGTAAGAGATGTTCCCGGTAGGCTGTTAGAGCACTGTGCAGAGCGAGTTGTTTCTTAGATTCCCAACGAGCTGGAAGCAAGATGCTTTAGGGGCCATCTGCCCTTAAGGAAAGAAGGCAGCACTTTGTGCCTTGCAGCTCTAGGGCAATGTAGCACACCCAGAGCAGATGTTCTACTACTGCCAGGTCAGGCCTGCAAAGAAACTTCGTTTCACAGGCCTTTGTAAGAGATGTTGCCGGTAGGCTGTAAGAGCACTGTGCAGAGCGACTTATTTCTTAGCTTCCCAGAGAGCTGGAAGCAAGATGCTTTGGGGCCCTTCTCACCCTTTGGAAAGAAGGCAGCACTTTGTGCCTTGCAGCTCTAGGGCAATGTAGCACACCCAGAGCAGAAGTTCTACTTCAGCTAGATCAGACCTGCAAAGAAACTGCGTTTCACAGGCCTTTGTAAGAGATGTTCCCTGTAGGCTGTTAGAGCACTGTGCAGAGCGAGTTGTTTCTTAGCTTCCCAAAGAGCTGGAAGCAAGATGCTTTAGGGGCCATCTGCCCTTAAGGAAAGAAGGCAGCACTTTGTGCCTTGCAGCTCTAGGGCAATGTAGCACACCCAGAGCAGAAGTTCTACTTCAGCCAGATCAGGCCCGCAAAGAAACTGCGTTTCACAGGCCTTTGTAAGAGATGTTCCCGGTAGGCTGTTAGAGCACTGTGCAGAGCGAGTTGTTTCTTAGATTCCCAACGAGCTGGAAGCAAGATGCTTTAGGGGCCATCTGCCCTTAAGGAAAGAAGGCAGCACTTTGTGCCTTGCAGCTCTAGGGCAATGTAGCACACCCAGAGCAGATGTTCTACTTCTGCCAGGTCAGGCCTGCAAAGAAACTTCGTTTCACAGGCCTTTGTAAGAGATGTTGCCGGTAGGCTGTAAGAGCACTGTGCAGAGCGACTTATTTCTTAGCTTCCCAGAGAGCTGGAAGCAAGATGCTTTGGGGCCCTTCTCACCCTTTTGAAAGAAGGCAGCACTTTGTGCCTTGCAGCTCTAGGGCAATGTAGCACACCCAGAGCAGAAGTTCTACTTCAGCTAGATCAGACCTGCAAAGAAACTGCGTTTCACAGGCCTTTGTAAGAGATGTTCCCTGTAGGCTGTTAGAGCACTGTGCAGAGCGAGTTGTTTCTTAGCTTCCCAAAGAGCTGGAAGCAAGATGCTTTAGGGGCCATCTGCCCTTAAGGAAAGAAGGCAGCACTTTGTGCCTTGCAGCTCTAGGGCAATGTAGCACACCCAGAGCAGAAGTTCTACTTCAGCCAGATCAGGCCCGCAAAGAAACTGCGTTTCACAGGCCTTTGTAAGAGATGTTCCCGGTAGGCTGTTAGAGCACTGTGCAGAGCGAGTTGTTTCTTAGATTCCCAACGAGCTGGAAGCAAGATGCTTTAGGGGCCATCTGCCCTTAAGGAAAGAAGGCAGCACTTTGTGCCTTGCAGCTCTAGGGCAATGTAGCACACCCAGAGCAGATGTTCTACTTCTGCCAGGTCAGGCCTGCAAAGAAACTTCGTTTCACAGGCCTTTGTAAGAGATGTTGCCGGTAGGCTGTAAGAGCACTGTGCAGAGCGACTTATTTCTTAGCTTCCCAGAGAGCTGGAAGCAAGATGCTTTGGGGCCCTTCTCACCCTTTGGAAAGAAGGCAGCACTTTGTGCCTTGCAGCTCTAGGGCAATGTAGCACACCCAGAGCAGAAGTTCTACTTCAGCTAGATCAGACCTGCAAAGAAACTGCGTTTCACAGGCCTTTGTAAGAGATGTTCCCTGTAGGCTGTTAGAGCACTGTGCAGAGCGAGTTGTTTCTTAGCTTCCCAAAGAGCTGGAAGCAAGATGCTTTAGGGGCCATCTGCCCTTAAGGAAAGAAGTCAGCACTTTGTGCCTTGCAGCTCTAGGGCAATGTAGCACACCCAGAGCAGAAGTTCTACTTCAGCCAGATCAGGCCCGCAAAGAAACTGCGTTTCACAGGCCTTTGTAAGAGATGTTCCCGGTAGGCTGTTAGAGCACTGTGCAGAGCGAGTTGTTTCTTAGATTCCCAACGAGCTGGAAGCAAGATGCTTTAGGGACCATCTGCCCTTAAGGAAAGAAGGCAGCACTTTGTGCCTTGCAGCTCTAGGGCAATGTAGCACACCCAGAGCAGATGTTCTACTTCTGCCAGGTCAGGCCTGCAAAGAAACTTCGTTTCACAGGCCCTTGTAAGAGATGTTCCCGGTAGGCTGTTAGAGCACTGTGCAGAGCGACTTGTTTCTTAGCTTCCCAAAGAGCTGGAAGCAAGATGCTTTGGGGCCCTTCTCACCCTTTGGAAAGAAGGCAGCACTTTGTGCCTTGCAGCTCTAGGGCAATGTAGCACACCCCGAGCAGAAGTTCTACTTCAGCCAGATCTGGCATGCAAAGAAACTGCGTTTCACAGGCCTTTGTAACAGATGTTCCCGGTAGGCTGTTAGAGCACTGTGCAGAGCGAGTTGTTTCTTAGCTTCCCAGAGAGCCGGAAGCAAGATGCTTTGGGGCCCGTTAATTTTATACCCTGCTACTTTGCTGTAGTTGTTGATTATTTCTAATAGTTTTTCTGTGGATTCTTTGGGGTTTTCTATGTATAAGATCATGTCGTCTGCAAACAACGCGAGTTTTACTTCTTCGTTACCGATTTGGATTCCTTTCATTTTTTTTTCCTGCCGAATTGCTCTGGCCAGCACCTCCAGTACTATGTTGAATAGGAGTGGTGAAAGTGGGCACCCTTGTCTTGTTCCTGTCCTCAGAGGGATGGCTTTCAGCTTTTGTCCATTGAGTATGATGTTGGCTGTGGGTCTATCATATATGGCCTTTATTATGTTGAGGTACTTTCCTTCTATACCCGTTTTACTGAGGGTTTTTATCATAAATGGGTGTTGGATCTTGTCGAATGCTTTCTCTGCGTCTATTGAGATGATCATGTGGTTTTTGTTTTTCATTTTGTTGATGTAGTGTATCACGTTGATTGACTTGCGGGTGTTGAACCATCCCTGTGTCCCTGGTATAAATCCCACTTGATCATGGTGTATAATCTTTTTGATGTATTGCTGTAATCGGTTTGCCAAAATTTGGTTGAGGATTTTTGCATCTATGTTCATCAGTGATATCGGCCTGTAGTTCTCCTTCTTTGTGTTGTCCTTGTCAGGTTTGGGGATCAGAGTGATGTTGGCTTCATAGAATGTGTTAGGGAGTTCTCCATCTTTCTCAATTTTCTGGAACAGTTTGAGGAGAATAGGTACAAAGAACTCACACTGCTTAACAACAAAAAAACAAACAACCCGATCAAAAAATGGGCAGAGGACATGAACAGACATTTCTCCAAAGAAGATATGAACATGGCCAATAGACACATGAAAAGATGTTCATCATCGCTAATCATCAGGGAAATGCAAATCAAAACTACACTAAGATATCACCTTACCCCCGTTAGATTGGCAAAAACATCCAAAACCAAGAACGACAAATGTTGCAGAGGTTGTGGAGAAAGAGGAACCCTCATACACTGTTGGTGGGAATGCAAACTGGTACAGCCACTATGGAAAACAGTATGGAGATTTCTCAAAAAGTTAAAAATAGAAATACCCTATGACCCAGCCATCCCATTACTGGGTATCTATCCTAAGAACCTGATATCAGATATCTCAAGAGTCCGTTGCACCCCTATGTTCATCGCAGCATTATTTACAATAGCCAAGACGTGGAACCAGCCTACATGCCCAGAAACTGATGATTGGATAAAGAAGATGTGGTATATATACACAATGGAATACTACTCAGCCATAAAAAAAGACGAAAGTGGCCCATTCACAACAGTGTGGATGGACCTCGAGGGCATTATGTTAAGCGAAATAAGTCAGTCAGAGAAAGACGAACTCTATATGACTCCACTCATAGGTGGAAATTAGTATATTGAGAAGGAGATCTGATCGGTGGTTACCAGGGAAAAGGGGGGGTGGGGGGAGGGCACGGAGGGGGAAGTGGTGTTCCCACAACATGACTAACAAAAATGTACAACTGAAATTTCACAAGCTTGTAATCCGTCATAAGATTAATAAACAAACAATCAAACAAACAAAAAAAGATGCTTTGGGGCCCATCTGCCCCTATGGAAAGAACGCAGCACTTTCTGCCTTGCAGCTCTAGGGCAATGTGGCACACCCAGAGCAGAAGTTCTACTTCAGCCAGATCAGGCCCGCAAAGAAACTGCGTTTCACAGGCCTTTGTAAGAGATGTTCCCGGTAGGCTGTTAGAGCACTGTGCAGAGCGAGTTGTTTCTTAGCTTCCCAAAGAGCTGGAAGCAAAATGCTTTGAGACTCATCTGCCCCTTTGCAAAGAAGGCAGCACTTTGTGTCTTGCAGGTCTAGGGCAATGTAGCACACCCAGAGCAGATGTTCAACTTCTTCCAGGTCAGTCCTGCAAAGAAACTGCGTTTCACAGGCCTTTGTAAGAGATGTTCCCGATAGGCTGTTAGAGCACTGTGCAGAGCGAGTTGTTTCTTAGCTTCCCAAAGAGCTGGAAGCAAGATGCTTTGGGGCCCTTCTCACCCTTTGGAAAGAAGGCAGCACTTTGTGCCTTGCAGCTCTAGGGCAATGTAGCACACCCAGAGCAGAAGTTCTACTTCAGCCAGATCAGGCCCGCAAAGAAACTGCGTTTCACAGGCCTTTGTAGGAGATGTTCCCTGTAGGCTGTTAGAGCACTGTGCAGAGCGAGTTGTTTCTTAGATTCCCAACGAGCTGGAAGCAAGATGCTTTAGGGGCCTTCTGCCCTTAAGGAAAGAAGGCAGCACTTTGTGCCTTGCAGCTCTAGGGCAATGTAGCATACCCAGAGCAGATGTTCTACTTCTGCCAGGTCAGGCCTGCAAAGAAACTTCGTTTCACAGGCCTTTGTAAGAGATGTTGCCGGTAGGCTGTAAGAGCACTGTGCAGAGCGACTTATTTCTTAGCTTCCCAGAGAGCTGGAAGCAAGATGCTTTGGGGCCCTTCTCACCCTTTGGAAAGAAGGCAGCACTTTGTGCCTTGCAGCTCTAGGGCAATGTAGCACACCCAGAGCAGAAGTTCTACTTCAGCTAGATCAGACCTGCAAAGAAATTGCGTTTCACAGGCCTTTGTAAGAGATGTTCCCTGTAGGCTGTTAGAGCACTGTGCAGAGCGAGTTGTTTCTTAGCTTCCCAAAGAGCTGGAAGCAAGATGCTTTAGGGGCCATCTGCCCTTAAGGAAAGAAGGCAGCACTTTGTGCCTTGTAGCTCTAGGGCAATGTAGCACACCCCGAGCAGAAGTTCTACTTCAGCCAGATCAGGCCTGCAAAGAAACTGCGTTTCACAGGCCTTTGTAACAGATGTTCCCGGTAGGCTGTTAGAGCACTGTGCAGAGCGAGTTGTTTCTTAGCTTCCCAGAGAGCCGGAAGCAAGATGCTTTGGGGCCCGTTAATTTTATACCCTGCTACTTTGCTGTAGTTGTTGATTATTTCTAATAGTTTTTCTGTGGATTCTTTGGGGTTTTCTATGTATAAGATCATGTCGTCTGCAAACAACGCGAGTTTTACTTCTTCGTTACCGATTTGGATTCCTTTCATTTTTTTTTCCTGCCGAATTGCTCTGGCCAGCACCTCCAGTACTATGTTGAATAGGAGTGGTGAAAGTGGGCACCCTTGTCTTGTTCCTGTCCTCAGAGGGATGGCTTTCAGCTTTTGTCCATTGAGTATGATGTTGGCTGTGGGTCTATCATATATGGCCTTTATTATGTTGAGGTACTTTCCTTCTATACCCGTTTTACTGAGGGTTTTTATCATAAATGGGTGTTGGATCTTGTCGAATGCTTTCTCTGCGTCTATTGAGATGATCATGTGGTTTTTGTTTTTCATTTTGTTGATGTAGTGTATCACGTTGATTGACTTGCGGGTGTTGAACCATCCCTGTGTCCCTGGTATAAATCCCACTTGATCATGGTGTATAATCTTTTTGATGTATTGCTGTAATCGGTTTGCCAAAATTTGGTTGAGGATTTTTGCATCTATGTTCATCAGTGATATCGGCCTGTAGTTCTCCTTCTTTGTGTTGTCCTTGTCAGGTTTGGGGATCAGAGTGATGTTGGCTTCATAGAATGTGTTAGGGAGTTCTCCATCTTTCTCAATTTTCTGGAACAGTTTGAGGAGAATAGGTACAAAGAACTCACACTGCTTAACAACAAAAAAACAAACAACCCGATCAAAAAATGGGCAGAGGACATGAACAGACATTTCTCCAAAGAAGATATGAACATGGCCAATAGACACATGAAAAGATGTTCATCATCGCTAATCATCAGGGAAATGCAAATCAAAACTACACTAAGATATCACCTTACCCCCGTTAGATTGGCAAAAACATCCAAAACCAAGAACGACAAATGTTGCAGAGGTTGTGGAGAAAGAGGAACCCTCATACACTGTTGGTGGGAATGCAAACTGGTACAGCCACTATGGAAAACAGTATGGAGATTTCTCAAAAAGTTAAAAATAGAAATACCCTATGACCCAGCCATCCCATTACTGGGTATCTATCCTAAGAACCTGATATCAGATATCTCAAGAGTCCGTTGCACCCCTATGTTCATCGCAGCATTATTTACAATAGCCAGGACGTGGAACCAGCCTACATGCCCAGAAACTGATGATTGGATAAAGAAGATGTGGTATATATACACAATGGAATACTACTCAGCCATAAAAAAAGACGAAAGTGGCCCATTCACAACAGTGTGGATGGACCTCGAGGGCATTATGTTAAGCGAAATAAGTCAGTCAGAGAAAGACGAACTCTATATGACTCCACTCATAGGTGGAAATTAGTATATTGAGAAGGAGATCTGATCGGTGGTTACCAGGGAAAAGGGGGGGTGGGGGGAGGGCACGGAGGGGGAAGTGGTGTTCCCACAACATGACTAACAAAAATGTACAACTGAAATTTCACAAGCTTGTAATCCGTCATAAGATTAATAAACAAACAATCAAACAAACAAAAAAAGATGCTTTGGGGCCCATCTGCCCCTATGGAAAGAACGCAGCACTTTCTGCCTTGCAGCTCTAGGGCAATGTGGCACACCCAGAGCAGAAGTTCTACTTCAGCCAGATCAGGCCCGCAAAGAAACTGCGTTTCACAGGCCTTTGTAAGAGATGTTCCCGGTAGGCTGTTAGAGCACTGTGCAGAGCGAGTTGTTTCTTAGATTCCCAACGAGCTGGAAGCAAGATGCTTTAGGGGCCGTCTGCCCTTAAGGAAAGAAGGCAGCACTTTGTGCCTTGCAGCTCTAGGGCAATGTAGCACACCCAGAGCAGATGTTCTACTTCTGCCAGGTCAGGCCTGCAAAGAAACTCCGTTTCACAGGCCTTTGTAAGAGATGTTGCCGGTAGGCTGTAAGAGCACTGTGCAGAGCGACTTATTTCTTAGCTTCCCGGAGAGCTGGAAGCAAGATGCTTTGGGGCCCTTCTCACCCTTTGGAAAGAAGGCAGCACTTTGTGCCTTGCAGCTCTAGGGCAATGTAGCACACCCAGAGCAGAAGTTCTACTTCAGCTAGATCAGACCTGCAAAGAAACTGCGTTTCACAGGCCTTTGTAAGAGATGTTCCCTGTAGGCTGTTAGAGCACTGTGCAGAGCGAGTTGTTTCTTAGCTTCCCAAAGAGCTGGAAGCAAGATGCTTTAGGGGCCATCTGCCCTTAAGGAAAGAAGGCAGCACTTTGTGCCTTGCAGCTCTAGGGCAATGTAGCACACCCAGAGCAGAAGTTCTACTTCAGCCAGATCAGGCCCGCAAAGAAACTGCGTTTCACAGGCCTTTGTAAGAGATGTTCCCGGTAGGCTGTTAGAGCACTGTGCAGAGCGAGTTGTTTCTTAGATTCCCAACGAGCTGGAAGCAAGATGCTTTAGGGGCCATCTGCCCTTAAGGAAAGAAGGCAGCACTTTGTGCCTTGCAGCTCTAGGGCAATGTAGCACACCCAGAGCAGATGTTCTACTTCTGCCAGGTCAGGCCTGCAAAGAAACTTCGTTTCACAGGCCTTTGTAAGAGATGTTGCCGGTAGGCTGTAAGAGCACTGTGCAGAGCGACTTATTTCTTAGCTTCCCAGAGAGCTGGAAGCAAGATGCTTTGGGGCCCTTCTCACCCTTTGGAAAGAAGGCAGCACTTTGTGCCTTGCAGCTCTAGGGCAATGTAGCACACCCAGAGCAGAAGTTCTACTTCAGCTAGATCAGACCTGCAAAGAAACTGCGTTTCACAGGCCTTTGTAAGAGATGTTCCCTGTAGGCTGTTAGAGCACTGTGCAGAGCGAGTTGTTTCTTAGCTTCCCAAAGAGCTGGAAGCAAGATGCTTTAGGGGCCATCTGCCCTTAAGGAAAGAAGGCAGCACTTTGTGCCTTGCAGCTCTAGGGCAATGTAGCACACCCAGAGCAGAAGTTCTACTTCAGCCAGATCAGGCCCGCAAAGAAACTGCGTTTCACAGGCCTTTGTAAGAGATGTTCCCGGTAGGCTGTTAGAGCACTGTGCAGAGCGAGTTGTTTCTTAGATTCCCAACGAGCTGGAAGCAAGATGCTTTAGGGGCCATCTGCCCTTAAGGAAAGAAGGCAGCACTTTGTGCCTTGCAGCTCTAGGGCAATGTAGCACACCCAGAGCAGATGTTCTACTTCTGCCAGGTCAGGCCTGCAAAGAAACTTCGTTTCACAGGCCTTTGTAAGAGATGTTGCCGGTAGGCTGTAAGAGCACTGTGCAGAGCGACTTATTTCTTAGCTTCCCAGAGAGCTGGAAGCAAGATGCTTTGGGGCCCTTCTCACCCTTTTGAAAGAAGGCAGCACTTTGTGCCTTGCAGCTCTAGGGCAATGTAGCACACCCAGAGCAGAAGTTCTACTTCAGCTAGATCAGACCTGCAAAGAAACTGCGTTTCACAGGCCTTTGTAAGAGATGTTCCCTGTAGGCTGTTAGAGCACTGTGCAGAGCGAGTTGTTTCTTAGCTTCCCAAAGAGCTGGAAGCAAGATGCTTTAGGGGCCATCTGCCCTTAAGGAAAGAAGGCAGCACTTTGTGCCTTGCAGCTCTAGGGCAATGTAGCACACCCAGAGCAGAAGTTCTACTTCAGCCAGATCAGGCCCGCAAAGAAACTGCGTTTCACAGGCCTTTGTAAGAGATGTTCCCGGTAGGCTGTTAGAGCACTGTGCAGAGCGAGTTGTTTCTTAGATTCCCAACGAGCTGGAAGCAAGATGCTTTAGGGGCCATCTGCCCTTAAGGAAAGAAGGCAGCACTTTGTGCCTTGCAGCTCTAGGGCAATGTAGCACACCCAGAGCAGATGTTCTACTTCTGCCAGGTCAGGCCTGCAAAGAAACTTCGTTTCACAGGCCTTTGTAAGAGATGTTGCCGGTAGGCTGTAAGAGCACTGTGCAGAGCGACTTATTTCTTAGCTTCCCAGAGAGCTGGAAGCAAGATGCTTTGGGGCCCTTCTCACCCTTTGGAAAGAAGGCAGCACTTTGTGCCTTGCAGCTCTAGGGCAATGTAGCACACCCAGAGCAGAAGTTCTACTTCAGCTAGATCAGACCTGCAAAGAAACTGCGTTTCACAGGCCTTTGTAAGAGATGTTCCCTGTAGGCTGTTAGAGCACTGTGCAGAGCGAGTTGTTTCTTAGCTTCCCAAAGAGCTGGAAGCAAGATGCTTTAGGGGCCATCTGCCCTTAAGGAAAGAAGGCAGCACTTTGTGCCTTGCAGCTCTAGGGCAATGTAGCACACCCAGAGCAGAAGTTCTACTTCAGCCAGATCAGGCCCGCAAAGAAACTGCGTTTCACAGGCCTTTGTAAGAGATGTTCCCGGTAGGCTGTTAGAGCACTGTGCAGAGCGAGTTGTTTCTTAGATTCCCAACGAGCTGGAAGCAAGATGCTTTAGGGGCCATCTGCCCTTAAGGAAAGAAGGCAGCACTTTGTGCCTTGCAGCTCTAGGGCAATGTAGCACACCCAGAGCAGATGTTCTACTTCTGCCAGGTCAGGCCTGCAAAGAAACTTCGTTTCACAGGCCCTTGTAAGAGATGTTCCCGGTAGGCTGTTAGAGCACTGTGCAGAGCGACTTGTTTCTTAGCTTCCCAAAGAGCTGGAAGCAAGATGCTTTGGGGCCCTTCTCACCCTTTGGAAAGAAGGCAGCACTTTGTGCCTTGCAGCTCTAGGGCAATGTAGCACACCCCGAGCAGAAGTTCTACTTCAGCCAGATCTGGCATGCAAAGAAACTGCGTTTCACAGGCCTTTGTAACAGATGTTCCCGGTAGGCTGTTAGAGCACTGTGCAGAGCGAGTTGTTTCTTAGCTTCCCAGAGAGCCGGAAGCAAGATGCTTTGGGGCCCGTTAATTTTATACCCTGCTACTTTGCTGTAGTTGTTGATTATTTCTAATAGTTTTTCTGTGGATTCTTTGGGGTTTTCTATGTATAAGATCATGTCGTCTGCAAACAACGCGAGTTTTACTTCTTCGTTACCGATTTGGATTCCTTTCATTTTTTTTTCCTGCCGAATTGCTCTGGCCAGCACCTCCAGTACTATGTTGAATAGGAGTGGTGAAAGTGGGCACCCTTGTCTTGTTCCTGTCCTCAGAGGGATGGCTTTCAGCTTTTGTCCATTGAGTATGATGTTGGCTGTGGGTCTATCATATATGGCCTTTATTATGTTGAGGTACTTTCCTTCTATACCCGTTTTACTGAGGGTTTTTATCATAAATGGGTGTTGGATCTTGTCGAATGCTTTCTCTGCGTCTATTGAGATGATCATGTGGTTTTTGTTTTTCATTTTGTTGATGTAGTGTATCACGTTGATTGACTTGCGGGTGTTGAACCATCCCTGTGTCCCTGGTATAAATCCCACTTGATCATGGTGTATAATCTTTTTGATGTATTGCTGTAATCGGTTTGCCAAAATTTGGTTGAGGATTTTTGCATCTATGTTCATCAGTGATATCGGCCTGTAGTTCTCCTTCTTTGTGTTGTCCTTGTCAGGTTTGGGGATCAGAGTGATGTTGGCTTCATAGAATGTGTTAGGGAGTTCTCCATCTTTCTCAATTTTCTGGAACAGTTTGAGGAGAATAGGTACAAAGAACTCACACTGCTTAACAACAAAAAAACAAACAACCCGATCAAAAAATGGGCAGAGGACATGAACAGACATTTCTCCAAAGAAGATATGAACATGGCCAATAGACACATGAAAAGATGTTCATCATCGCTAATCATCAGGGAAATGCAAATCAAAACTACACTAAGATATCACCTTACCCCCGTTAGATTGGCAAAAACATCCAAAACCAAGAACGACAAATGTTGCAGAGGTTGTGGAGAAAGAGGAACCCTCATACACTGTTGGTGGGAATGCAAACTGGTACAGCCACTATGGAAAACAGTATGGAGATTTCTCAAAAAGTTAAAAATAGAAATACCCTATGACCCAGCCATCCCATTACTGGGTATCTATCCTAAGAACCTGATATCAGATATCTCAAGAGTCCGTTGCACCCCTATGTTCATCGCAGCATTATTTACAATAGCCAAGACGTGGAACCAGCCTACATGCCCAGAAACTGATGATTGGATAAAGAAGATGTGGTATATATACACAATGGAATACTACTCAGCCATAAAAAAAGACGAAAGTGGCCCATTCACAACAGTGTGGATGGACCTCGAGGGCATTATGTTAAGCGAAATAAGTCAGTCAGAGAAAGACGAACTCTATATGACTCCACTCATAGGTGGAAATTAGTATATTGAGAAGGAGATCTGATCGGTGGTTACCAGGGAAAAGGGGGGGTGGGGGGAGGGCACGGAGGGGGAAGTGGTGTTCCCACAACATGACTAACAAAAATGTACAACTGAAATTTCACAAGCTTGTAATCCGTCATAAGATTAATAAACAAACAATCAAACAAACAAAAAAAGATGCTTTGGGGCCCATCTGCCCCTATGGAAAGAACGCAGCACTTTCTGCCTTGCAGCTCTAGGGCAATGTGGCACACCCAGAGCAGAAGTTCTACTTCAGCCAGATCAGGCCCGCAAAGAAACTGCGTTTCACAGGCCTTTGTAAGAGATGTTCCCGGTAGGCTGTTAGAGCACTGTGCAGAGCGAGTTGTTTCTTAGCTTCCCAAAGAGCTGGAAGCAAAATGCTTTGAGACTCATCTGCCCCTTTGGAAAGAAGGCAGCACTTTGTGTCTTGCAGGTCTAGGGCAATGTAGCACACCCAGAGCAGATGTTCAACTTCTTCCAGGTCAGTCCTGCAAAGAAACTGCGTTTCACAGGCCTTTGTAAGAGATGTTCCCGATAGGCTGTTAGAGCACTGTGCAGAGCGAGTTGTTTCTTAGCTTCCCAAAGAGCTGGAAGCAAGATGCTTTGGGGCCCTTCTCACCCTTTGGAAAGAAGGCAGCACTTTGTGCCTTGCAGCTCTAGGGCAATGTAGCACACCCAGAGCAGAAGTTCTACTTCAGCCAGATCAGGCCCGCAAAGAAACTGCGTTTCACAGGCCTTTGTAGGAGATGTTCCCTGTAGGCTGTTAGAGCACTGTGCAGAGCGAGTTGTTTCTTAGATTCCCAACGAGCTGGAAGCAAGATGCTTTAGGGGCCTTCTGCCCTTAAGGAAAGAAGGCAGCACTTTGTGCCTTGCAGCTCTAGGGCAATGTAGCATACCCAGAGCAGATGTTCTACTTCTGCCAGGTCAGGCCTGCAAAGAAACTTCGTTTCACAGGCCTTTGTAAGAGATGTTGCCGGTAGGCTGTAAGAGCACTGTGCAGAGCGACTTATTTCTTAGCTTCCCAGAGAGCTGGAAGCAAGATGCTTTGGGGCCCTTCTCACCCTTTGGAAAGAAGGCAGCACTTTGTGCCTTGCAGCTCTAGGGCAATGTAGCACACCCAGAGCAGAAGTTCTACTTCAGCTAGATCAGACCTGCAAAGAAATTGCGTTTCACAGGCCTTTGTAAGAGATGTTCCCTGTAGGCTGTTAGAGCACTGTGCAGAGCGAGTTGTTTCTTAGCTTCCCAAAGAGCTGGAAGCAAGATGCTTTAGGGGCCATCTGCCCTTAAGGAAAGAAGGCAGCACTTTGTGCCTTGTAGCTCTAGGGCAATGTAGCACACCCCGAGCAGAAGTTCTACTTCAGCCAGATCAGGCCTGCAAAGAAACTGCGTTTCACAGGCCTTTGTAACAGATGTTCCCGGTAGGCTGTTAGAGCACTGTGCAGAGCGAGTTGTTTCTTAGCTTCCCAGAGAGCCGGAAGCAAGATGCTTTGGGGCCCGTTAATTTTATACCCTGCTACTTTGCTGTAGTTGTTGATTATTTCTAATAGTTTTTCTGTGGATTCTTTGGGGTTTTCTATGTATAAGATCATGTCGTCTGCAAACAACGCGAGTTTTACTTCTTCGTTACCGATTTGGATTCCTTTCATTTTTTTTTCCTGCCGAATTGCTCTGGCCAGCACCTCCAGTACTATGTTGAATAGGAGTGGTGAAAGTGGGCACCCTTGTCTTGTTCCTGTCCTCAGAGGGATGGCTTTCAGCTTTTGTCCATTGAGTATGATGTTGGCTGTGGGTCTATCATATATGGCCTTTATTATGTTGAGGTACTTTCCTTCTATACCCGTTTTACTGAGGGTTTTTATCATAAATGGGTGTTGGATCTTGTCGAATGCTTTCTCTGCGTCTATTGAGATGATCATGTGGTTTTTGTTTTTCATTTTGTTGATGTAGTGTATCACGTTGATTGACTTGCGGGTGTTGAACCATCCCTGTGTCCCTGGTATAAATCCCACTTGATCATGGTGTATAATCTTTTTGATGTATTGCTGTAATCGGTTTGCCAAAATTTGGTTGAGGATTTTTGCATCTATGTTCATCAGTGATATCGGCCTGTAGTTCTCCTTCTTTGTGTTGTCCTTGTCAGGTTTGGGGATCAGAGTGATGTTGGCTTCATAGAATGTGTTAGGGAGTTCTCCATCTTTCTCAATTTTCTGGAACAGTTTGAGGAGAATAGGTACAAAGAACTCACACTGCTTAACAACAAAAAAACAAACAACCCGATCAAAAAATGGGCAGAGGACATGAACAGACATTTCTCCAAAGAAGATATGAACATGGCCAATAGACACATGAAAAGATGTTCATCATCGCTAATCATCAGGGAAATGCAAATCAAAACTACACTAAGATATCACCTTACCCCCGTTAGATTGGCAAAAACATCCAAAACCAAGAACGACAAATGTTGCAGAGGTTGTGGAGAAAGAGGAACCCTCATACACTGTTGGTGGGAATGCAAACTGGTACAGCCACTATGGAAAACAGTATGGAGATTTCTCAAAAAGTTAAAAATAGAAATACCCTATGACCCAGCCATCCCATTACTGGGTATCTATCCTAAGAACCTGATATCAGATATCTCAAGAGTCCGTTGCACCCCTATGTTCATCGCAGCATTATTTACAATAGCCAGGACGTGGAACCAGCCTACATGCCCAGAAACTGATGATTGGATAAAGAAGATGTGGTATATATACACAATGGAATACTACTCAGCCATAAAAAAAGACGAAAGTGGCCCATTCACAACAGTGTGGATGGACCTCGAGGGCATTATGTTAAGCGAAATAAGTCAGTCAGAGAAAGACGAACTCTATATGACTCCACTCATAGGTGGAAATTAGTATATTGAGAAGGAGATCTGATCGGTGGTTACCAGGGAAAAGGGGGGGTGGGGGGAGGGCACGGAGGGGGAAGTGGTGTTCCCACAACATGACTAACAAAAATGTACAACTGAAATTTCACAAGCTTGTAATCCGTCATAAGATTAATAAACAAACAATCAAACAAACAAAAAAAGATGCTTTGGGGCCCATCTGCCCCTATGGAAAGAACGCAGCACTTTCTGCCTTGCAGCTCTAGGGCAATGTGGCACACCCAGAGCAGAAGTTCTACTTCAGCCAGATCAGGCCCGCAAAGAAACTGCGTTTCACAGGCCTTTGTAAGAGATGTTCCCGGTAGGCTGTTAGAGCACTGTGCAGAGCGAGTTGTTTCTTAGCTTCCCAAAGAGCTGGAAGCAAAATGCTTTGAGACTCATCTGCCCCTTTGGAAAGAAGGCAGCACTTTGTGTCTTGCAGGTCTAGGGCAATGTAGCACACCCAGAGCAGATGTTCAACTTCTTCCAGGTCAGTCCTGCAAAGAAACTGCGTTTCACAGGCCTTTGTAAGAGATGTTCCCGATAGGCTGTTAGAGCACTGTGCAGAGCGAGTTGTTTCTTAGCTTCCCAAAGAGCTGGAAGCAAGATGCTTTGGGGCCCTTCTCACCCTTTGGAAAGAAGGCAGCACTTTGTGCCTTGCAGCTCTAGGGCAATGTAGCACACCCAGAGCAGAAGTTCTACTTCAGCCAGATCAGGCCCGCAAAGAAACTGCGTTTCACAGGCCTTTGTAGGAGATGTTCCCTGTAGGCTGTTAGAGCACTGTGCAGAGCGAGTTGTTTCTTAGATTCCCAACGAGCTGGAAGCAAGATGCTTTAGGGGCCTTCTGCCCTTAAGGAAAGAAGGCAGCACTTTGTGCCTTGCAGCTCTAGGGCAATGTAGCATACCCAGAGCAGATGTTCTACTTCTGCCAGGTCAGGCCTGCAAAGAAACTTCGTTTCACAGGCCTTTGTAAGAGATGTTGCCGGTAGGCTGTAAGAGCACTGTGCAGAGCGACTTATTTCTTAGCTTCCCAGAGAGCTGGAAGCAAGATGCTTTGGGGCCCTTCTCACCCTTTGGAAAGAAGGCAGCACTTTGTGCCTTGCAGCTCTAGGGCAATGTAGCACACCCAGAGCAGAAGTTCTACTTCAGCTAGATCAGACCTGCAAAGAAATTGCGTTTCACAGGCCTTTGTAAGAGATGTTCCCTGTAGGCTGTTAGAGCACTGTGCAGAGCGAGTTGTTTCTTAGCTTCCCAAAGAGCTGGAAGCAAGATGCTTTAGGGGCCATCTGCCCTTAAGGAAAGAAGGCAGCACTTTGTGCCTTGTAGCTCTAGGGCAATGTAGCACACCCCGAGCAGAAGTTCTACTTCAGCCAGATCAGGCCTGCAAAGAAACTGCGTTTCACAGGCCTTTGTAACAGATGTTCCCGGTAGGCTGTTAGAGCACTGTGCAGAGCGAGTTGTTTCTTAGCTTCCCAGAGAGCCGGAAGCAAGATGCTTTGGGGCCCGTTAATTTTATACCCTGCTACTTTGCTGTAGTTGTTGATTATTTCTAATAGTTTTTCTGTGGATTCTTTGGGGTTTTCTATGTATAAGATCATGTCGTCTGCAAACAACGCGAGTTTTACTTCTTCGTTACCGATTTGGATTCCTTTCATTTTTTTTTCCTGCCGAATTGCTCTGGCCAGCACCTCCAGTACTATGTTGAATAGGAGTGGTGAAAGTGGGCACCCTTGTCTTGTTCCTGTCCTCAGAGGGATGGCTTTCAGCTTTTGTCCATTGAGTATGATGTTGGCTGTGGGTCTATCATATATGGCCTTTATTATGTTGAGGTACTTTCCTTCTATACCCGTTTTACTGAGGGTTTTTATCATAAATGGGTGTTGGATCTTGTCGAATGCTTTCTCTGCGTCTATTGAGATGATCATGTGGTTTTTGTTTTTCATTTTGTTGATGTAGTGTATCACGTTGATTGACTTGCGGGTGTTGAACCATCCCTGTGTCCCTGGTATAAATCCCACTTGATCATGGTGTATAATCTTTTTGATGTATTGCTGTAATCGGTTTGCCAAAATTTGGTTGAGGATTTTTGCATCTATGTTCATCAGTGATATCGGCCTGTAGTTCTCCTTCTTTGTGTTGTCCTTGTCAGGTTTGGGGATCAGAGTGATGTTGGCTTCATAGAATGTGTTAGGGAGTTCTCCATCTTTCTCAATTTTCTGGAACAGTTTGAGGAGAATAGGTACAAAGAACTCACACTGCTTAACAACAAAAAAACAAACAACCCGATCAAAAAATGGGCAGAGGACATGAACAGACATTTCTCCAAAGAAGATATGAACATGGCCAATAGACACATGAAAAGATGTTCATCATCGCTAATCATCAGGGAAATGCAAATCAAAACTACACTAAGATATCACCTTACCCCCGTTAGATTGGCAAAAACATCCAAAACCAAGAACGACAAATGTTGCAGAGGTTGTGGAGAAAGAGGAACCCTCATACACTGTTGGTGGGAATGCAAACTGGTACAGCCACTATGGAAAACAGTATGGAGATTTCTCAAAAAGTTAAAAATAGAAATACCCTATGACCCAGCCATCCCATTACTGGGTATCTATCCTAAGAACCTGATATCAGATATCTCAAGAGTCCGTTGCACCCCTATGTTCATCGCAGCATTATTTACAATAGCCAGGACGTGGAACCAGCCTACATGCCCAGAAACTGATGATTGGATAAAGAAGATGTGGTATATATACACAATGGAATACTACTCAGCCATAAAAAAAGACGAAAGTGGCCCATTCACAACAGTGTGGATGGACCTCGAGGGCATTATGTTAAGCGAAATAAGTCAGTCAGAGAAAGACGAACTCTATATGACTCCACTCATAGGTGGAAATTAGTATATTGAGAAGGAGATCTGATCGGTGGTTACCAGGGAAAAGGGGGGGTGGGGGGAGGGCACGGAGGGGGAAGTGGTGTTCCCACAACATGACTAACAAAAATGTACAACTGAAATTTCACAAGCTTGTAATCCGTCATAAGATTAATAAACAAACAAACAAACAAACAAAAAAAGATGCTTGGGGGCCCATCTGCCCCTATGGAAAGAACGCAGCACTTTCTGCCTTGCAGCTCTAGGGCAATGTAGCACACCCAGAGCAGAAGTTCTACTTCAGCCAGATCAGGCCCGCAAAGAAACTGCGTTTCACAGGCCTTTGTAAGAGATGTTCCCGGTAGGCTGTTAGAGCACTGTGCAGAGCGAGTTGTTTCTTAGCTTCCCAAAGAGCGGGAAGCAAAATGCTTTGAGACTCATCTGCCCCTTTGGAAAGAAGGCAGCACTTTGTGCCTTGCAGCTCTAGGGCAATGTAGCACACCCAGAGCAGACGTTCTACTTCAGCCAGATCAGGCCCGCAAAGAAACTGCGTTTCACAGGGCTTTGTAAGAGATGTTCCCGGTAGGGTGTTAGAGCACTGTGCAGAGCGAGTTGTTTCTTAGCTTCCCAAAGAGGTGGAAGCAAGAAGCTTTAGGGGCCATCTGCCCTTAAGGAAAGAAGGCAGCACTTTGTGCCTTGCAGCTCTAGGGCAATGTAGCACACCCAGAGCAGATGTTCTACTTCTGCCAGGTCAGGCCTGCAAAGAAACTTCGTTTCACAGGCCCTTGTAAGAGATGTTCCCGGTAGGCTGTTAGAGCACTGTGCAGAGCGACTTGTTTCTTAGCTTCCCAAAGAGCTGGAAGCAAGATGCTTTGGGGCCCTTCTCACCCTTTGGAAAGAAGGCAGCACTTTGTGCCTTGCAGCTCTAGGGCAATGTAGCACACCCCGATCAGAAGTTCTACTTCAGCCAGATCTGGCATGCAAAGAAACTGCGTTTCACAGGCCTTTGTAACAGATGTTCCCGGTAGGCTGTTAGAGCACTGTGCAGAGCGAGTTGTTTCTTAGCTTCCCAGAGAGCCGGAAGCAAGATGCTTTGGGGCCCGTTAATTTTATACCCTGCTACTTTGCTGTAGTTGTTGATTATTTCTAATAGTTTTTCTGTGGATTCTTTGGGGTTTTCTATGTATAAGATCATGTCGTCTGCAAACAACGCGAGTTTTACTTCTTCGTTACCGATTTGGATTCCTTTCATTTTTTTTTCCTGCCGAATTGCTCTGGCCAGCACCTCCAGTACTATGTTGAATAGGAGTGGTGAAAGTGGGCACCCTTGTCTTGTTCCTGTCCTCAGAGGGATGGCTTTCAGCTTTTGTCCATTGAGTATGATGTTGGCTGTGGGTCTATCATATATGGCCTTTATTATGTTGAGGTACTTTCCTTCTATACCCGTTTTACTGAGGGTTTTTATCATAAATGGGTGTTGGATCTTGTCGAATGCTTTCTCTGCGTCTATTGAGATGATCATGTGGTTTTTGTTTTTCATTTTGTTGATGTAGTGTATCACGTTGATTGACTTGCGGGTGTTGAACCATCCCTGTGTCCCTGGTATAAATCCCACTTGATCATGGTGTATAATCTTTTTGATGTATTGCTGTAATCGGTTTGCCAAAATTTGGTTGAGGATTTTTGCATCTATGTTCATCAGTGATATCGGCCTGTAGTTCTCCTTCTTTGTGTTGTCCTTGTCAGGTTTGGGGATCAGAGTGATGTTGGCTTCATAGAATGTGTTAGGGAGTTCTCCATCTTTCTCAATTTTCTGGAACAGTTTGAGGAGAATAGGTACAAAGAACTCACACTGCTTAACAACAAAAAAACAAACAACCCGATCAAAAAATGGGCAGAGGACATGAACAGACATTTCTCCAAAGAAGATATGAACATGGCCAATAGACACATGAAAAGATGTTCATCATCGCTAATCATCAGGGAAATGCAAATCAAAACTACACTAAGATATCACCTTACCCCCGTTAGATTGGCAAAAACATCCAAAACCAAGAACGACAAATGTTGCAGAGGTTGTGGAGAAAGAGGAACCCTCATACACTGTTGGTGGGAATGCAAACTGGTACAGCCACTATGGAAAACAGTATGGAGATTACTCAAAAAGTTAAAAATAGAAATACCCTATGACCCAGCCATCCCATTACTGGGTATCTATCCTAAGAACCTGATATCAGATATCTCAAGAGTCCGTTGCACCCCTATGTTCATCGCAGCATTATTTACAATAGCCAAGACGTGGAACCAGCCTACATGCCCAGAAACTGATGATTGGATAAAGAAGATGTGGTATATATACACAATGGAATACTACTCAGCCATAAAAAAAGACGAAAGTGGCCCATTCACAACAGTGTGGATGGACCTCGAGGGCATTATGTTAAGCGAAATAAGTCAGTCAGAGAAAGACGAACTCTATATGACTCCACTCATAGGTGGAAATTAGTATATTGAGAAGGAGATCTGATCGGTGGTTACCAGGGAAAAGGGGGGGTGGGGGGAGGGCACGGAGGGGGAAGTGGTGTTCCCACAACATGACTAACAAAAATGTACAACTGAAATTTCACAAGCTTGTAATCCGTCATAAGATTAATAAACAAACAAACAAACAAACAAAAAAAGATGCTTTGGGGCCCATCTGCCCCTATGGAAAGAACGCAGCACTTTCTGCCTTGCAGCTCTAGGGCAATGTGGCACACCCAGAGCAGAAGTTCTACTTCAGCCAGATCAGGCCCGCAAAGAAACTGCGTTTCACAGGCCTTTGTAAGAGATGTTCCCGGTAGGCTGTTAGAGCACTGTGCAGAGCGAGTTGTTTCTTAGCTTCCCAAAGAGCTGGAAGCAAAATGCTTTGAGACTCATCTGCCCCTTCGGAAAGAAGGCAGCACTTTGTGTCTTGCAGGTCTAGGGCAATGTAGCACACCCAGAGCAGATGTTCTACTTCTGCCAGGTCAGTCCTGCAAAGAAACTGCGTTTCACAGGCCTTTGTAAGAGATGTTCCCGATAGGCTGTTAGAGCACTGTGCAGAGCGAGTTGTTGCTTAGCTTCCCAAAGAGCTGGAAGCAAGATGCTTTGGGGACCTTCTCACCCTTTGGAAAGAAGGCAGCACTTTGTGCCTTGCAGCTCTAGGGCAATGTAGCACACCCAGAGCAGAAGTTCTACTTCAGCCAGATCAGGCCCGCAAAGAAACTGCGTTTCACAGGCCTTTGTAGGAGATGTTCCCGGTAGGCTGTTAGAGCACTGTGCAGAGCGAGTTGTTTCTTAGATTCCCAACGAGCTGGAAGCAAGATGCTTTAGGGGCCTTCTGCCCTTAAGGAAAGAAGGCAGCACTTTGTGCCTTGCAGCTCTAGGGCAATGTAGCACACCCAGAGCAGATGTTCTACTTCTGCCAGGTCAGGCCTGCAAAGAAACTTCGTTTCACAGGCCTTTGTAAGAGATGTTGCCGGTAGGCTGTAAGAGCACTGTGCAGAGCGACTTATTTCCTAGCTTCCCAGAGAGCTGGAAGCAAGATGCTTTGGGGCCCTTCTCACCCTTTGGAAAGAAGGCAGCACTTTGTGCCTTGCAGCTCTAGGGCAATGTAGCACACCCAGAGCAGAAGTTCTACTTCAGCTAGATCAGACCTGCAAAGAAATTGCGTTTCACAGGCCTTTGTAAGAGATGTTCCCTGTAGGCTGTTAGAGCACTGTGCAGAGCGAGTTGTTTCTTAGCTTCCCAAAGAGCTGGAAGCAAGATGCTTTAGGGGCCATCTGCCCTTAAGGAAAGAAGGCAGCACTTTGTGCCTTGCAGCTCTAGGGCAATGTAGCACACCCCGAGCAGAAGTTCTACTTCAGCCAGATCTGGCATGCAAAGAAACTGCGTTTCACAGGCCTTTGTAACAGATGTTCCCGGTAGGCTGTTAGAGCACTGTGCAGAGCGAGTTGTTTCTTAGCTTCCTAGAGAGCCGGAAGCAAGATGCTTTGGGGCCCGTTAATTTTATACCCTGCTACTTTGCTGTAGTTGTTGATTATTTCTAATAGTTTTTCTGTGGATTCTTTGGGGTTTTCTATGTATAAGATCATGTCGTCTGCAAACAACGCGAGTTTTACTTCTTCGTTACCGATTTGGATTCCTTTCATTTTTTTTTCCTGCCGAATTGCTCTGGCCAGCACCTCCAGTACTATGTTGAATAGGAGTGGTGAAAGTGGGCACCCTTGTCTTGTTCCTGTCCTCAGAGGGATGGCTTTCAGCTTTTGTCCATTGAGTATCATGTTGGCTGTGGGTCTATCATATATGGCCTTTATTATGTTGAGGTACTTTCCTTCTATACCCGTTTTACTGAGGGTTTTTATCATAAATGGGTGTTGGATCTTGTCGAATGCTTTCTCTGCGTCTATTGAGATGATCATGTGGTTTTTGTTTTTCATTTTGTTGATGTAGTGTATCACGTTGATTGACTTGCGGGTGTTGAACCATCCCTGTGTCCCTGGTATAAATCCCACTTGATCATGGTGTATAATCTTTTTGATGTATTGCTGTAATCGGTTTGCCAAAATTTGGTTGAGGATTTTTGCATCTATGTTCATCAGTGATATCGGCCTGTAGTTCTCCTTCTTTGTGTTGTCCTTGTCAGGTTTGGGGATCAGAGTGATGTTGGCTTCATAGAATGTGTTAGGGAGTTCTCCATCTTTCTCAATTTTCTGGAACAGTTTGAGGAGAATAGGTACAAAGAACTCACACTGCTTAACAACAAAAAAACAAACAACCCGATCAAAAAATGGGCAGAGGACATGAACAGACATTTCTCCAAAGAAGATATGAACATGGCCAATAGACACATGAAAAGATGTTCATCATCGCTAATCATCAGGGAAATGCAAATCAAAACTACACTAAGATATCACCTTACCCCCGTTAGATTGGCAAAAACATCCAAAACCAAGAACGACAAATGTTGCAGAGGTTGTGGAGAAAGAGGAACCCTCATACACTGTTGGTGGGAATGCAAACTGGTACAGCCACTATGGAAAACAGTATGGAGATTTCTCAAAAAGTTAAAAATAGAAATACCCTATGACCCAGCCATCCCATTACTGGGTATCTATCCTAAGAACCTGATATCAGATATCTCAAGAGTCCGTTGCACCCCTATGTTCATCGCAGCATTATTTACAATAGCCAGGACGTGGAACCAGCCTACATGCCCAGAAACTGATGATTGGATAAAGAAGATGTGGTATATATACACAATGGAATACTACTCAGCCATAAAAAAAGACGAAAGTGGCCCATTCACAACAGTGTGGATGGACCTCGAGGGCATTATGTTAAGCGAAATAAGTCAGTCAGAGAAAGACGAACTCTATATGACTCCACTCATAGGTGGAAATTAGTATATTGAGAAGGAGATCTGATCGGTGGTTACCAGGGAAAAGGGGGGGTGGGGGGAGGGCACGGAGGGGGAAGTGGTGTTCCCACAACATGACTAACAAAAATGTACAACTCAAATTTCACAAGCTTGTAATCCGTCATAAGATTAATAAACAAACAAACAAACAAACAAAAAAAGATGCTTTGGGGCCCATCTGCCCCTATGGAAAGAACGCAGCACTTTCTGCCTTGCAGCTCTAGGGCAATGTAGCACACCCAGAGCAGAAGTTCTACTTCAGCCAGATCAGGCCCGCAAAGAAACTGCGTTTCACAGGCCTTTGTAAGAGATGTTCCCGGTAGGCTGTTAGAGCACTGTGCAGAGCGAGTTGTTTCTTAGCTTCCCAAAGAGCTGGAAGCAAAATGCTTTGAGACTCATCTGCCCCTTTGGAAAGAAGGCAGCACTTTGTGTCTTGCAGGTCTAGGGCAATGTAGCACACCCAGAGCAGATGTTCTACTTCTTCTAGGTCAGTCCTGCAAAGAAACTGCATTTCACAGGCCTTTGTAAGAGATGTTCCCGGTAGGCTGTTAGAGCACTGTGCAGAGCGAGTTGTTTCTTAGCTGCCCAAAGAGCCGGAAGCAAGATGCTTTGGGGCCCTTCTCACCCTTTGGAAAGAAGGCAGCACTTTGTGCCTTGCAGCTCTAGGGCAATGTAGCACACCCAGAGCAGAAGTTCTACTTCAGCCAGATCAGGCCCGCAAAGAAACTGCGTTTCACAGGCCTTTGTAAGAGGTGTTCCCGGTAGGCTGTTAGAGCACTGTGCAGAGCGAGTTGTTTCTTAGATTCCCAACGAGCTGGAAGCAAGATGCTTTAGGGGCCATCTGCCCTTAAGGAAAGAAGGCAGCACTTTGTGCCTTGCAGCTCTAGGGCAATGTAGCACACCCAGAGCAGATGTTCTACTTCTGCCAGGTCAGGCCTGCAAAGAAACTTCGTTTCACAGGCCCTTGTAAGAGATGTTCCCGGTAGGCTGTTAGAGCACTGTGCAGAGCGACTTGTTTCTTAGCTTCCCAAAGAGCTGGAAGCAAGATGCTTTGGGGCCCTTCTCACCCTTTGGAAAGAAGGCAGCACTTTGTGCCTTGCAGCTCTAGGGCAATGTAGCACACCCCGAGCAGAAGTTCTACTTCAGCCAGATCTGGCATGCAAAGAAACTGCGTTTCACAGGCCTTTGTAACAGATGTTCCCGGTAGGCTGTTAGAGCACTGTGCAGAGCGAGTTGTTTCTTAGCTTCCCAGAGAGCCGGAAGCAAGATGCTTTGGGGCCCGTTAATTTTATACCCTGCTACTTTGCTGTAGTTGTTGATTATTTCTAATAGTTTTTCTGTGGATTCTTTGGGGTTTTCTATGTATAAGATCATGTCGTCTGCAAACAACGCGAGTTTTACTTCTTCGTTACCGATTTGGATTCCTTTCATTTTTTTTTCCTGCCGAATTGCTCTGGCCAGCACCTCCAGTACTATGTTGAATAGGAGTGGTGAAAGTGGGCACCCTTGTCTTGTTCCTGTCCTCAGAGGGATGGCTTTCAGCTTTTGTCCATTGAGTATGATGTTGGCTGTGGGTCTATCATATATGGCCTTTATTATGTTGAGGTACTTTCCTTCTATACCCGTTTTACTGAGGGTTTTTATCATAAATGGGTGTTGGATCTTGTCGAATGCTTTCTCTGCGTCTATTGAGATGATCATGTGGTTTTTGTTTTTCATTTTGTTGATGTAGTGTATCACGTTGATTGACTTGCGGGTGTTGAACCATCCCTGTGTCCCTGGTATAAATCCCACTTGATCATGGTGTATAATCTTTTTGATGTATTGCTGTAATCGGTTTGCCAAAATTTGGTTGAGGATTTTTGCATCTATGTTCATCAGTGATATCGGCCTGTAGTTCTCCTTCTTTGTGTTGTCCTTGTCAGGTTTGGGGATCAGAGTGATGTTGGCTTCATAGAATGTGTTAGGGAGTTCTCCATCTTTCTCAATTTTCTGGAACAGTTTGAGGAGAATAGGTACAAAGAACTCACACTGCTTAACAACAAAAAAACAAACAACCCGATCAAAAAATGGGCAGAGGACATGAACAGACATTTCTCCAAAGAAGATATGAACATGGCCAATAGACACATGAAAAGATGTTCATCATCGCTAATCATCAGGGAAATGCAAATCAAAACTACACTAAGATATCACCTTACCCCCGTTAGATTGGCAAAAACATCCAAAACCAAGAACGACAAATGTTGCAGAGGTTGTGGAGAAAGAGGAACCCTCATACACTGTTGGTGGGAATGCAAACTGGTACAGCCACTATGGAAAACAGTATGGAGATTTCTCAAAAAGTTAAAAATAGAAATACCCTATGACCCAGCCATCCCATTACTGGGTATCTATCCTAAGAACCTGATATCAGATATCTCAAGAGTCCGTTGCACCCCTATGTTCATCGCAGCATTATTTACAATAGCCAGGACGTGGAACCAGCCTACATGCCCAGAAACTGATGATTGGATAAAGAAGATGTGGTATATATACACAATGGAATACTACTCAGCCATAAAAAAAGACGAAAGTGGCCCATTCACAACAGTGTGGATGGACCTCGAGGGCATTATGTTAAGCGAAATAAGTCAGTCAGAGAAAGACGAACTCTATATGACTCCACTCATAGGTGGAAATTAGTATATTGAGAAGGAGATCTGATCGGTGGTTACCAGGGAAAAGGGGGGGTGGGGGGAGGGCACGGAGGGGGAAGTGGTGTTCCCACAACATGACTAACAAAAATGTACAACTGAAATTTCACAAGCTTGTAATCCGTCATAAGATTAATAAACAAACAAACAAACAAACAAAAAAAGATGCTTGGGGGCCCATCTGCCCCTATGGAAAGAACGCAGCACTTTCTGCCTTGCAGCTCTAGGGCAATGTAGCACACCCAGAGCAGAAGTTCTACTTCAGCCAGATCAGGCCCGCAAAGAAACTGCGTTTCACAGGCCTTTGTAAGAGATGTTCCCGGTAGGCTGTTAGAGCACTGTGCAGAGCGAGTTGTTTCTTAGCTTCCCAAAGAGCGGGAAGCAAAATGCTTTGAGACTCATCTGCCCCTTTGGAAAGAAGGCAGCACTTTGTGCCTTGCAGCTCTAGGGCAATGTAGCACACCCAGAGCAGAAGTTCTACTTCAGCCAGATCAGGCCCGCAAAGAAACTGCGTTTCACAGGGCTTTGTAAGAGATGTTCCCGGTAGGCTGTTAGAGCACTCTGCAGAGCGAGTTGTTTCTTAGCTTCCCAAAGAGGTGGAAGCAAGATGCTTTAGGGGCCATCTGCCCTTAAGGAAAGAAGGCAGCACTTTGTGCCTTGCAGCTCTAGGGCAATGTAGCACACCCAGAGCAGATGTTCTACTTCTGCCAGGTCAGGCCTGCAAAGAAACTTCGTTTCACAGGCCCTTGTAAGAGATGTTCCCGGTAGGCTGTTAGAGCACTGTGCAGAGCGACTTGTTTCTTAGCTTCCCAAAGAGCTGGAAGCAAGATGCTTTGGGGCCCTTCTCACCCTTTGGAAAGAAGGCAGCACTTTGTGCCTTGCAGCTCTAGGGCAATGTAGCACACCCCGATCAGAAGTTCTACTTCAGCCAGATCTGGCATGCAAAGAAACTGCGTTTCACAGGCCTTTGTAACAGATGTTCCCGGTAGGCTGTTAGAGCACTGTGCAGAGCGAGTTGTTTCTTAGCTTCCCAGAGAGCCGGAAGCAAGATGCTTTGGGGCCCGTTAATTTTATACCCTGCTACTTTGCTGTAGTTGTTGATTATTTCTAATAGTTTTTCTGTGGATTCTTTGGGGTTTTCTATGTATAAGATCATGTCGTCTGCAAACAACGCGAGTTTTACTTCTTCGTTACCGATTTGGATTCCTTTCATTTTTTTTTCCTGCCAAATTGCTCTGGCCAGCACCTCCAGTACTATGTTGAATAGGAGTGGTGAAAGTGGGCACCCTTGTCTTGTTCCTGTCCTCAGAGGGATGGCTTTCAGCTTTTGTCCATTGAGTATGATGTTGGCTGTGGGTCTATCATATATGGCCTTTATTATGTTGAGGTACTTTCCTTCTATACCCGTTTTACTGAGGGTTTTTATCATAAATGGGTGTTGGATCTTGTCGAATGCTTTCTCTGCGTCTATTGAGATGATCATGTGGTTTTTGTTTTTCATTTTGTTGATGTAGTGTATCACGTTGATTGACTTGCGGGTGTTGAACCATCCCTGTGTCCCTGGTATAAATCCCACTTGATCATGGTGTATAATCTTTTTGATGTATTGCTGTAATCGGTTTGCCAAAATTTGGTTGAGGATTTTTGCATCTATGTTCATCAGTGATATCGGCCTGTAGTTCTCCTTCTTTGTGTTGTCCTTGTCAGGTTTGGGGATCAGAGTGATGTTGGCTTCATAGAATGTGTTAGGGAGTTCTCCATCTTTCTCAATTTTCTGGAACAGTTTGAGGAGAATAGGTACAAAGAACTCACACTGCTTAACAACAAAAAAACAAACAACCCGATCAAAAAATGGGCAGAGGACATGAACAGACATTTCTCCAAAGAAGATATGAACATGGCCAATAGACACATGAAAAGATGTTCATCATCGCTAATCATCAGGGAAATGCAAATCAAAACTACACTAAGATATCACCTTACCCCCGTTAGATTGGCAAAAACATCCAAAACCAAGAACGACAAATGTTGCAGAGGTTGTGGAGAAAGAGGAACCCTCATACACTGTTGGTGGGAATGCAAACTGGTACAGCCACTATGGAAAACAGTATGGAGATTTCTCAAAAAGTTAAAAATAGAAATACCCTATGACCCAGCCATCCCATTACTGGGTATCTATCCTAAGAACCTGATATCAGATATCTCAAGAGTCCGTTGCACCCCTATGTTCATCGCAGCATTATTTACAATAGCCAAGACGTGGAACCAGCCTACATGCCCAGAAACTGATGATTGGATAAAGAAGATGTGGTATATATACACAATGGAATACTACTCAGCCATAAAAAAAGACGAAAGTGGCCCATTCACAACAGTGTGGATGGACCTCGAGGGCATTATGTTAAGCGAAATAAGTCAGTCAGAGAAAGACGAACTCTATATGACTCCACTCATAGGTGGAAATTAGTATATTGAGAAGGAGATCTGATCGGTGGTTACCAGGGAAAAGGGGGGGTGGGGGGAGGGCACGGAGGGGGAAGTGGTGTTCCCACAACATGACTAACAAAAATGTACAACTGAAATTTCACAAGCTTGTAATCCGTCATAAGATTAATAAACAAACAAACAAACAAACAAAAAAAGATGCTTTGGGGCCCATCTGCCCCTATGGAAAGAACGCAGCACTTTCTGCCTTGCAGCTCTAGGGCAATGTGGCACACCCAGAGCAGAAGTTCTACTTCAGCCAGATCAGGCCCGCAAAGAAACTGCGTTTCACAGGCCTTTGTAAGAGATGTTCCCGGTAGGCTGTTAGAGCACTGTGCAGAGCGAGTTGTTTCTTAGCTTCCCAAAGAGCTGGAAGCAAAATGCTTTGAGACTCATCTGCCCCTTCGGAAAGAAGGCAGCACTTTGTGTCTTGCAGGTCTAGGGCAATGTAGCACACCCAGAGCAGATGTTCTACTTCTGCCAGGTCAGTCCTGCAAAGAAACTGCGTTTCACAGGCCTTTGTAAGAGATGTTCCCGATAGGCTGTTAGAGCACTGTGCAGAGCGAGTTGTTGCTTAGCTTCCCAAAGAGCTGGAAGCAAGATGCTTTGGGGCCCTTCTCACCCTTTGGAAAGAAGGCAGCACTTTGTGCCTTGCAGCTCTAGGGCAATGTAGCACACCCAGAGCAGAAGTTCTACTTCAGCCAGATCAGGCCCGCAAAGAAACTGCGTTTCACAGGCCTTTGTAGGAGATGTTCCCGGTAGGCTGTTAGAGCACTGTGCAGAGCGAGTTGTTTCTTAGATTCCCAACGAGCTGGAAGCAAGATGCTTTAGGGGCCTTCTGCCCTTAAGGAAAGAAGGCAGCACTTTGTGCCTTGCAGCTCTAGGGCAATGTAGCACACCCAGAGCAGATGTTCTACTTCTGCCAGGTCAGGCCTGCAAAGAAACTTCGTTTCACAGGCCTTTGTAAGAGATGTTGCCGGTAGGCTGTAAGAGCACTGTGCAGAGCGACTTATTTCCTAGCTTCCCAGAGAGCTGGAAGCAAGATGCTTTGGGGCCCTTCTCACCCTTTGGAAAGAAGGCAGCACTTTGTGCCTTGCAGCTCTAGGGCAATGTAGCACACCCAGAGCAGAAGTTCTACTTCAGCTAGATCAGACCTGCAAAGAAATTGCGTTTCACAGGCCTTTGTAAGAGATGTTCCCTGTAGGCTGTTAGAGCACTGTGCAGAGCGAGTTGTTTCTTAGCTTCCCAAAGAGCTGGAAGCAAGATGCTTTAGGGGCCATCTGCCCTTAAGGAAAGAAGGCAGCACTTTGTGCCTTGCAGCTCTAGGGCAATGTAGCACACCCCGAGCAGAAGTTCTACATCAGCCAGATCTGGCATGCAAAGAAACTGCGTTTCACAGGCCTTTGTAACAGATGTTCCCGGTAGGCTGTTAGAGCACTGTGCAGAGCGAGTTGTTTCTTAGCTTCCTAGAGAGCCGGAAGCAAGATGCTTTGGGGCCCGTTAATTTTATACCCTGCTACTTTGCTGTAGTTGTTGATTATTTCTAATAGTTTTTCTGTGGATTCTTTGGGGTTTTCTATGTATAAGATCATGTCGTCTGCAAACAACGCGAGTTTTACTTCTTCGTTACCGATTTGGATTCCTTTCATTTTTTTTTCCTGCCGAATTGCTCTGGCCAGCACCTCCAGTACTATGTTGAATAGGAGTGGTGAAAGTGGGCACCCTTGTCTTGTTCCTGTCCTCAGAGGGATGGCTTTCAGCTTTTGTCCATTGAGTATGATGTTGGCTGTGGGTCTATCATATATGGCCTTTATTATGTTGAGGTACTTTCCTTCTATACCCGTTTTACTGAGGGTTTTTATCATAAATGGGTGTTGGATCTTGTCGAATGCTTTCTCTGCGTCTATTGAGATGATCATGTGGTTTTTGTTTTTCATTTTGTTGATGTAGTGTATCACGTTGATTGACTTGCGGGTGTTGAACCATCCCTGTGTCCCTGGTATAAATCCCACTTGATCATGGTGTATAATCTTTTTGATGTATTGCTGTAATCGGTTTGCCAAAATTTGGTTGAGGATTTTTGCATCTATGTTCATCAGTGATATCGGCCTGTAGTTCTCCTTCTTTGTGTTGTCCTTGTCAGGTTTGGGGATCAGAGTGATGTTGGCTTCATAGAATGTGTTAGGGAGTTCTCCATCTTTCTCAATTTTCTGGAACAGTTTGAGGAGAATAGGTACAAAGAACTCACACTGCTTAACAACAAAAAAACAAACAACCCGATCAAAAAATGGGCAGAGGACATGAACAGACATTTCTCCAAAGAAGATATGAACATGGCCAATAGACACATGAAAAGATGTTCATCATCGCTAATCATCAGGGAAATGCAAATCAAAACTACACTAAGATATCACCTTACCCCCGTTAGATTGGCAAAAACATCCAAAACCAAGAACGACAAATGTTGCAGAGGTTGTGGAGAAAGAGGAACCCTCATACACTGTTGGTGGGAATGCAAACTGGTACAGCCACTATGGAAAACAGTATGGAGATTTCTCAAAAAGTTAAAAATAGAAATACCCTATGACCCAGCCATCCCATTACTGGGTATCTATCCTAAGAACCTGATATCAGATATCTCAAGAGTCCGTTGCACCCCTATGTTCATCGCAGCATTATTTACAATAGCCAGGACGTGGAACCAGCCTACATGCCCAGAAACTGATGATTGGATAAAGAAGATGTGGTATATATACACAATGGAATACTACTCAGCCATAAAAAAAGACGAAAGTGGCCCATTCACAACAGTGTGGATGGACCTCGAGGGCATTATGTTAAGCGAAATAAGTCAGTCAGAGAAAGACGAACTCTATATGACTCCACTCATAGGTGGAAATTAGTATATTGAGAAGGAGATCTGATCGGTGGTTACCAGGGAAAAGGGGGGGTGGGGGGAGGGCACGGAGGGGGAAGTGGTGTTCCCACAACATGACTAACAAAAATGTACAACTGAAATTTCACAAGCTTGTAATCCGTCATAAGATTAATAAACAAACAAACAAACAAACAAAAAAAGATGCTTTGGGGCCCATCTGCCCCTATGGAAAGAACGCAGCACTTTCTGCCTTGCAGCTCTAGGGCAATGTAGCACACCCAGAGCAGAAGTTCTACTTCAGCCAGATCAGGCCCGCAAAGAAACTGCGTTTCACAGGCCTTTGTAAGAGATGTTCCCGGTAGGCTGTTAGAGCACTGTGCAGAGCGAGTTGTTTCTTAGCTTCCCAAAGAGCTGGAAGCAAAATGCTTTGAGACTCATCTGCCCCTTTGGAAAGAAGGCAGCACTTTGTGTCTTGCAGGTCTAGGGCAATGTAGCACACCCAGAGCAGATGTTCTACTTCTTCTAGGTCAGTCCTGCAAAGAAACTGCATTTCACAGGCCTTTGTAAGAGATGTTCCCGGTAGGCTGTTAGAGCACTGTGCAGAGCGAGTTGTTTCTTAGCTTCCCAAAGAGCCGGAAGCAAGATGCTTTGGGGCCCTTCTCACCCTTTGGAAAGAAGGCAGCACTTTGTGCCTTGCAGCTCTAGGGCAATGTAGCACACCCAGAGCAGAAGTTCTACTTCAGCCAGATCAGGCCCGCAAAGAAACTGCGTTTCACAGGCCTTTGTAAGAGGTGTTCCCGGTAGGCTGTTAGAGCACTGTGCAGAGCGAGTTGTTTCTTAGATTCCCAACGAGCTGGAAGCAAGATGCTTTAGGGGCCATCTGCCCTTAAGGAAAGAAGGCAGCACTTTGTGCCTTGCAGCTCTAGGGCAATGTAGCACACCCAGAGCAGATGTTCTACTTCTGCCAGGTCAGGCCTGCAAAGAAACTTCGTTTCACAGGCCCTTGTAAGAGATGTTTCCGGGAGGCTGTTAGAGCACTGTGCAGAGCGACTTGTTTCTTAGCTTCCCAAAGAGCTGGAAGCAAGATGCTTTGGGGCCCTTCTCACCCTTTGGAAAGAAGGCAGCACTTTGTGCCTTGCAGCTCTAGGGCAATGTAGCACACCCCGAGCAGAAGTTCTACTTCAGCCAGATCTGGCATGCAAAGAAACTGCGTTTCACAGGCCTTTGTAACAGATGTTCCCGGTAGGCTGTTAGAGCACTGTGCAGAGCGAGTTGTTTCTTAGCTTCCCAGAGAGCCGGAAGCAAGATGCTTTGGGGCCCGTTAATTTTATACCCTGCTACTTTGCTGTAGTTGTTGATTATTTCTAATAGTTTTTCTGTGGATTCTTTGGGGTTTTCTATGTATAAGATCATGTCGTCTGCAAACAACGCGAGTTTTACTTCTTCGTTACCGATTTGGATTCCTTTCATTTTTTTTTCCTGCCGAATTGCTCTGGCCAGCACCTCCAGTACTATGTTGAATAGGAGTGGTGAAAGTGGGCACCCTTGTCTTGTTCCTGTCCTCAGAGGGATGGCTTTCAGCTTTTGTCCATTGAGTATGATGTTGGCTGTGGGTCTATCATATATGGCCTTTATTATGTTGAGGTACTTTCCTTCTATACCCGTTTTACTGAGGGTTTTTATCATAAATGGGTGTTGGATCTTGTCGAATGCTTTCTCTGCGTCTATTGAGATGATCATGTGGTTTTTGTTTTTCATTTTGTTGATGTAGTGTATCACGTTGATTGACTTGCGGGTGTTGAACCATCCCTGTGTCCCTGGTATAAATCCCACTTGATCATGGTGTATAATCTTTTTGATGTATTGCTGTAATCGGTTTGCCAAAATTTGGTTGAGGATTTTTGCATCTATGTTCATCAGTGATATCGGCCTGTAGTTCTCCTTCTTTGTGTTGTCCTTGTCAGGTTTGGGGATCAGAGTGATGTTGGCTTCATAGAATGTGTTAGGGAGTTCTCCATCTTTCTCAATTTTCTGGAACAGTTTGAGGAGAATAGGTACAAAGAACTCACACTGCTTAACAACAAAAAAACAAACAACCCGATCAAAAAATGGGCAGAGGACATGAACAGACATTTCTCCAAAGAAGATATGAACATGGCCAATAGACACATGAAAAGATGTTCATCATCGCTAATCATCAGGGAAATGCAAATCAAAACTACACTAAGATATCACCTTACCCCCGTTAGATTGGCAAAAACATCCAAAACCAAGAACGACAAATGTTGCAGAGGTTGTGGAGAAAGAGGAACCCTCATACACTGTTGGTGGGAATGCAAACTGGTACAGCCACTATGGAAAACAGTATGGAGATTTCTCAAAAAGTTAAAAATAGAAATACCCTATGACCCAGCCATCCCATTACTGGGTATCTATCCTAAGAACCTGATATCAGATATCTCAAGAGTCCGTTGCACCCCTATGTTCATCGCAGCATTATTTACAATAGCCAGGACGTGGAACCAGCCTACATGCCCAGAAACTGATGATTGGATAAAGAAGATGTGGTATATATACACAATGGAATACTACTCAGCCATAAAAAAAGACGAAAGTGGCCCATTCACAACAATGTGGATGGACCTCGAGGGCATTATGTTAAGCGAAATAAGTCAGTCAGAGAAAGACGAACTCTATATGACTCCACTCATAGGTGGAAATTAGTATATTGAGAAGGAGATCTGATCGGTGGTTACCAGGGAAAAGGGGGGGTGGGGGGAGGGCACGGAGGGGGAAGTGGTGTTCCCACAACATGACTGACAAAAATGTACAACTGAAATTTCACAAGCTTGTAATCCGTCATAAGATTAATAAACAAACAAACAAACAAACAAAAAAAGATGCTTTGGGGCCCATCTGCCCCTATGGAAAGAACGCAGCACTTTCTGCCTTGCAGCTCTAGGGCAATGTAGCACACCCAGAGCAGAAGTTCTACTTCAGCCAGATCAGGCCCGCAAAGAAACTGCGTTTCACAGGCCTTTGTAAGAGATGTTCCCGGTAGGCTGTTAGAGCACTGTGCAGAGCGAGTTGTTTCTTAGCTTCCCAAAGAGCTGGAAGCAAAATGCTTTGAGACTCATCTGCCCCTTTGGAAAGAAGGCAGCACTTTGTGTCTTGCAGGTCTAGGGCAATGTAGCACACCCAGAGCAGATGTTCTACTTCTTCCAGGTCAGTCCTGCAAAGAAACTGCGTTTCACAGTCCTTTGTAAGAGATGTTCCCGGTAGGCTGTTAGAGCACTGTGCAGAGCGAGTTGTTTCTTAGCTTCCCAAAGAGCTGGAAGCAAGATGCTTTAGGGGCCATCTGCCCTTAAGGAAAGAAGGCAGCACTTTGTGCCTTGCAGCTCTAGGGCAATGTAGCACACCCAGAGCAGAAGTTCTACTTCAGCCAGATCAGGCCCGCAAAGAAACTGCGTTTCACAGGCCTTTGTAAGAGATGTTCCCGGTAGGCTGTTAGAGCACTGTGCAGAGCGAGTTGTTTCTTAGATTCCCAACGAGCTGGAAGCAAGATGCTTTAGGGGCCATCTGCCCTTAAGGAAAGAAGGCAGCACTTTGTGCCTTGCAGCTCTAGGGCAATGTAGCACACCCAGAGCAGATGTTCTACTTCTGCCAGGTCAGGCCTGCAAAGAAACTTCGTTTCACAGGCCTTTGTAAGAGATGTTGCCGGTAGGCTGTAAGAGCACTGTGCAGAGCGACTTATTTCTTAGCTTCCCAGAGAGCTGGAAGCAAGATGCTTTGGGGCCCTTCTCACCCTTTGGAAAGAAGGCAGCACTTTGTGCCTTGCAGCTCTAGGGCAATGTAGCACACCCAGAGCAGAAGTTCTACTTCAGCTAGATCAGACCTGCAAAGAAACTGCGTTTCACAGGCCTTTGTAAGAGATGTTCCCGGTAGGCTGTTAGAGCACTGTGCAGAGCGAGTTGTTTCTTAGCTTCCCAAAGAGCTGGAAGCAAGATGCTTTAGGGGCCATCTGCCCTTAAGGAAAGAAGGCAGCACTTTGTGCCTTGCAGCTCTAGGGCAATGTAGCACACCCAGAGCAGAAGTTCTACTTCAGCCAGATCAGGCCCGCAAAGAAACTGCGTTTCACAGGCCTTTGTAAGAGATGTTCCCTGTAGGCTGTTAGAGCACTGTGCAGAGCGAGTTGTTTCTTAGATTCCCAACGAGCTGGAAGCAAGATGCTTTAGGGGCCATCTGCCCTTAAGGAAAGAAGGCAGCACTTTGTGCCTTGCAGCTCTAGGGCAATGTAGCACACCCAGAGCAGATGTTCTACTTCTTCCAGGTCAGTCCTGCAAAGAAACTGCGTTTCACAGGCCTTTGTAAGAGATGTTCCCGGTAGGCTGTTAGAGCACTGTGCAGAGCGAGTTGTTTCTTAGCTTCCCAAAGAGCCGGAAGCAAGATGCTTTGGGGCCCTTCTCACCCTTTGGAAAGAAGGCAGCACTTTGTGCCTTGCAGCTCTAGGGCAATGTAGCACACCCAGAGCAGAAGTTCTACTTCAGCCAGATCAGGCCCGCAAAGAAACTGCGTTTCACAGGCCTTTGTAAGAGATGTTCCCGGTAGGCTGTTAGAGCACTGTGCAGAGCGAGTTGTTTCTTAGATTCCCAACGAGCTGGAAGCAAGATGCTTTAGGGGCCATCTGCCCTTAAGGAAAGAAGGCAGCACTTTGTGCCTTGCAGCTCTAGGGCAATGTAGCACACCCAGAGCAGATGTTCTACTTCTGCCAGGTCAGGCCTGCAAAGAAACTTCGTTTCACAGGCCTTTGTAAGAGATGTTGCCGGTAGGCTGTAAGAGCACTGTGCAGAGCGACTTATTTCTTAGCTTCCCAGAGAGCTGGAAGCAAGATGCTTTGGGGCCCTTCTCACCCTTTGGAAAGAAGGCAGCACTTTGTGCCTTGCAGCTCTTGGGCAATGTAGCACACCCAGAGCAGAAGTTCTACTTCAGCTAGATCAGACCTGCAAAGAAACTGCGTTTCACAGGCCTTTGTAAGAGATGTTCCCTGTAGGCTGTTAGAGCACTGTGCAGAGCGAGTTGTTTCTTAGCTTCCCAAAGAGCTGGAAGCAAGATGCTTTAGGGGCCATCTGCCCTTAAGGAAAGAAGGCAGCACTTTGTGCCTTGCAGCTCTAGGGCAATGTAGCACACCCAGAGCAGATGTTCTACTTCTGCCAGGTCAGGCCTGCAAAGAAACTTCGTTTCACAGGCCCTTGTAAGAGATGTTCCCGGTAGGCTGTTAGAGCACTGTGCAGAGCGACTTGTTTCTTAGCTTCCCAGAGAGCTGGAAGCAAGATGCTTTGGGGCCCTTCTCACCCTTTGGAAAGAAGGCAGCACTTTGTGCCTTGCAGCTCTAGGGCAATGTAGCACACCCCGAGCAGAAGTTCTACTTCAGCCAGATCTGGCATGCAAAGAAACTGCGTTTCACAGGCCTTTGTAACAGATGTTCCCGGTAGGCTGTTAGAGCACTGTGCAGAGCGAGTTGTTTCTTAGCTTCCCAGAGAGCCGGAAGCAAGATGCTTTGGGGCCCGTTAATTTTATACCCTGCTACTTTGCTGTAGTTTTTGATTATTTCTAATAGTTTTTCTGTGGATTCTTTGGGGTTTTCTATTTATAAGATCATGTCGTCTGCAAACAACGCGAGTTTTACTTCTTCGTTACCGATTTGGATTCCTTTCATTTTTTTTTCCTGCCGAATTACTCTGGCCAGCACCTCCAGTACTATGTTGAATAGGAGTGGTGAAAGTGGGCACCCTTGTCTTGTTCCTGTCCTCAGAGGGATGGCTTTCAGCTTTTGTCCATTGAGTATGATGTTGGCTGTGGGTCTATCATATATGGCCTTTATTATGTTGAGGTACTTTCCTTCTATACCCGTTTTACTGAGGGTTTTTATCATAAATGGGTGTTGGATCTTGTCGAATGCTTTCTCTGCGTCTATTGAGATGATCATGTGGTTTTTGTTTTTCATTTTGTTGATGTAGTGTATCACGTTGATTGACTTGCGGGTGTTGAACCATCCCTGTGTCCCTGGTATAAATCCCACTTGATCATGGTGTATAATCTTTTTGATGTATTGCTGTAATCGGTTTGCCAAAATTTGGTTGAGGATTTTTGCATCTATGTTCATCAGTGATATCGGCCTGTAGTTCTCCTTCTTTGTGTTGTCCTTGTCAGGTTTGGGGATCAGAGTGATGTTGGCTTCATAGAATGTGTTAGGGAGTTCTCCATCTTTCTCAATTTTCTGGAACAGTTTGAGGAGAATAGGTACAAAGAACTCACACTGCTTAACAACAAAAAAACAAACAACCCGATCAAAAAATGGGCAGAGGACATGAACAGACATTTCTCCAAAGAAGATATGAACATGGCCAATAGACACATGAAAAGATGTTCATCATCGCTAATCATCAGGGAAATGCAAATCAAAACTACACTAAGATATCACCTTACCCCCGTTAGATTGGCAAAAACATCCAAAACCAAGAACGACAAATGTTGCAGAGGTTGTGGACAAAGAGGAACCCTCATACACTGTTGGTGGGAATGCAAACTGGTACAGCCACTATGGAAAACAGTATGGAGATTTCTCAAAAAGTTAAAAATAGAAATACCCTATGACCCAGCCATCCCATTACTGGGTATCTATCCTAAGAACCTGATATCAGATATCTCAAGAGTCCGTTGCACCCCTATGTTCATCGCAGCATTATTTACAATAGCCAAGACGTGGAACCAGCCTACATGCCCAGAAACTGATGATTGGATAAAGAAGATGTGGTATATATACACAATGGAATACTACTCAGCCATAAAAAAAGACGAAAGTGGCCCATTCACAACAGTGTGGATGGACCTCGAGGGCATTATGTTAAGCGAAATAAGTCAGTCAGAGAAAGACGAACTCTATATGACTCCACTCATAGGTGGAAATTAGTATATTGAGAAGGAGATCTGATCGGTGGTTACCAGGGAAAAGGGGGGGTGGGGGGAGGGCACGGAGGGGGAAGTGGTGTTCCCACAACATGACTAACAAAAATGTACAACTGAAATTTCACAAGCTTGTAATCCGTCATAAGATTAATAAACAAACAAACAAACAAACAAAAAAAGATGCTTTGGGGCCCATCTGCCCCTATGGAAAAAACGCAGCACTTTCTGCCTTGCAGCTCTAGGGCAATGTAGCACACCCAGAGCAGAAGTTCTACTTCAGCCAGATCAGGCCTGCAAAGAAACTGCGTTTCACAGGCCTTTGTAAGAGATGTTGCCGGTAGGCTGTAAGAGCACTGTGCAGAGCGACTTATTTCTTAGCTTCCCAGAGAGCTGGAAGCAAGATGCTTTGGGGCCCTTCTCACCCTTTGGAAAGAAGGCAGCACTTTGTGCCTTGCAGCTCTAGGGCAATGTAGCACACCCAGAGCAGAAGTTCTACTTCAGCTAGATCAGACCTGCAAAGAAATTGCGTTTCACAGGCCTTTGTAAGAGATGTTCCCTGTAGGCTGTTAGAGCACTGTGCAGAGCGAGTTGTTTCTTAGCTTCCCAAAGAGCTGGAAGCAAGATGCTTTAGGGGCCATCTGCCCTTAAGGAAAGAAGGCAGCACTTTGTGCCTTGCAGCTCTAGGGCAATGTAGCACACCCAGAGCAGAAGTTCTACTTCAGCCAGATCAGGCCCGCAAAGAAACTGCGTTTCACAGGCCTTTGTAAGAGATGTTCCCGGTAGGCTGTTAGAGCACTGTGCAGAGCGAGTTGTTTCTTAGATTCCCAACGAGCTGGAAGCAAGATGCTTTAGGGGCCATCTGCCCTTAAGGAAAGAAGGCAGCACTTTGTGCCTTGCAGCTCTAGGGCAATGTAGCACACCCAGAGCAGATGTTCTACTTCTGCCAGGTCAGGCCTGCAAAGAAACTTCGTTTCACAGGCCTTTGTAAGAGATTTTGCCGGTAGGCTGTAAGAGCACTGTGCAGAGCGACTTATTTCTTAGCTTCCCAGAGAGCTGGAAGCAAGATGCTTAGGGGCCCTTCTCACCCTTTGGAAAGAAGGCAGCACTTTGTGCCTTGCAGCTCTAGGGCAATGTAGCACACCCAGAGCAGAAGTTCTACTTCAGCTAGATCAGACCTGCAAAGAAACTGCGTTTCACAGGCCTTTGTAAGAGATGTTCCCTGTAGGCTGTTAGAGCACTGTGCAGAGCGAGTTGTTTCTTAGATTCCCAAAGAGCTGGAAGCAAGATGCTTTAGGGGCCATCTGCCCTTAAGGAAAGAAGGCAGCACTTTGTGCCTTGCAGCTCTAGGGCAATGTAGCACACCCAGAGCAGAAGTTCTACTTCAGCCAGATCAGGCCCGCAAAGAAACTGCGTTTCACAGGCCTTTGTAAGAGATGTTCCCGGTAGGCTGTTAGAGCACTGTGTAGAGCGAGTTGTTTCTTAGATTCCCAACGAGCTGGAAGCAAGATGCTTTAGGGGCCATCTGCCCTTAAGGAAAGAAGGCAGCACTTTGTGCCTTGCAGCTCTAGGGCAATGTAGCACACCCAGAGCAGATGTTCTACTTCTGCCAGGTCAGGCCTGCAAAGAAACTTCGTTTCACAGGCCTTTGTAAGAGATGTTGCCGGTAGGCTGTAAGAGCACTGTGCAGAGCGACTTATTTCTTAGCTTCCCAGAGAGCTGGAAGCAAGATGCTTTGGGGCCCTTCTCACCCTTTGGAAAGAAGGCAGCACTTTGTGCCTTGCAGCTCTAGGGCAATGTAGCACACCCAGAGCAGAAGTTCTACTTCAGCTAGATCAGACCTGCAAAGAAACTGCGTTTCACAGGCCTTTGTAAGAGATGTTCCCTGTAGGCTGTTAGAGCACTGTGCAGAGCGAGTTGTTTCTTAGCTTCCCAAAGAGCTGGAAGCAAGATGCTTTGTGGCCCTTCTCACCCTTTGGAAAGAAGGCAGCACTTTGTGCCTTGCAGCTCTAGGGCAATGTAGCACACCCAGAGCAGAAGTTCTACTTCAGCTAGATCAGACCTGCAAAGAAACTGCGTTTCACAGGCCTTTGTAAGAGATGTTCCCTGTAGGCTGTTAGAGCACTGTGCAGAGCGAGTTGTTTCTTAGCTTCCCAAAGAGCTGGAAGCAAGATGCTTTAGGGGCCATCTGCCCTTAAGGAAAGAAGGCAGCACTTTGTGCCTTGCAGCTCTAGGGCAATGTAGCACACCCAGAGCAGAAGTTCTACTTCAGCCAGATCAGGCCCGCAAAGAAACTTCGTTTCACAGGCCTTTGTAAGAGATGTTCCCGGTAGGCTGTTAGAGCACTGTGTAGAGCGAGTTGTTTCTTAGATTCCCAACGAGCTGGAAGCAAGATGCTTTAGGGGCCATCTGCCCTTAAGGAAAGAAGGCAGCACTTTGTGCCTTGCAGCTCTAGGGCAATGTAGCACACCCAGAGCAGATGTTCTACTTCTGCCAGGTCAGGCCTGCAAAGAAACTTCGTTTCACAGGCCTTTGTAAGAGATGTTGCCGGTAGGCTGTAAGAGCACTGTGCAGAGCGACTTATTTCTTAGCTTCCCAGAGAGCTGGAAGCAAGATGCTTTGGGGCCCTTCTCACCCTTTGGAAAGAAGGCAGCACTTTGTGCCTTGCAGCTCTAGGGCAATGTAGCACACCCAGAGCAGAAGTTCTACTTCAGCTAGATCAGACCTGCAAAGAAACTGCGTTTCACAGGCCTTTGTAAGAGATGTTCCCTGTAGGCTGTTAGAGCACTGTGCAGAGCGAGTTGTTTCTTAGCTTCCCAAAGAGCTGGAAGCAAGATGCTTTAGGGGCCATCTGCCCTTAAGGAAAGAAGGCAGCACTTTGTGCCTTGCAGCTCTAGGGCAATGTAGCACACCCAGAGCAGAAGTTCTACTTCAGCCAGATCAGGCCCGCAAAGAAACTGCGTTTCACAGGCCTTTGTAAGAGATGTTCCCGGTAGGCTGTTAGAGCACTGTGCAGAGCGAGTTGTTTCTTAGATTCCCAACGAGCTGGAAGCAAGATGCTTTAGGGGCCATCTGCCCTTAAGGAAAGAAGGCAGCACTTTGTGCCTTGCAGCTCTAGGGCAATGTAGCACACCCAGAGCAGATGTTCTACTTCTGCCAGGTCAGGCCTGCAAAGAAACTTCGTTTCACAGGCCTTTGTAAGAGATGTTGCCGGTAGGCTGTAAGAGCACTGTGCAGAGCGACTTATTTCTTAGCTTCCCAGAGAGCTGGAAGCAAGATGCTTTGGGGCCCTTCTCACCCTTTGGAAAGAAGGCAGCACTTTGTGCCTTGCAGCTCTAGGGCAATGTAGCACACCCAGAGCAGAAGTTCTACTTCAGCTAGATCAGACCTGCAAAGAAACTGCGTTTCACAGGCCTTTGTAAGAGATGTTCCCTGTAGGCTGTTAGAGCACTGTGCAGAGCGAGTTGTTTCTTAGCTTCCCAAAGAGCTGGAAGCAAGATGCTTTGTGGCCCTTCTCACCCTTTGGAAAGAAGGCAGCACTTTGTGCCTTGCAGCTCTAGGGCAATGTAGCACACCCAGAGCAGAAGTTCTACTTCAGCCAGATCAGGCCCGCAAAGAAACTGTGTTTCACAGGCCTTTGTAAGAGATGTTCCCGGTAGGCTGTTAGAGCACTGTGCAGAGCGAGTTGTTTCTTAGATTCCCAACGAGCTGGAAGCAAGATGCTTTAGGGGCCATCTGCCCTTAAGGAAAGAAGGCAGCACTTTGTGCCTTGCAGCTCTAGGGCAATGTAGCACACCCAGAGCAGATGTTCTACTTCTGCCAGGTCAGGCCTGCAAAGAAACTTCGTTTCACAGGCCTTTGTAAGAGATGTTGCCGGTAGGCTGTAAGAGCACTGTGCAGAGCGACTTATTTCTTAGCTTCCCAGAGAGCTGGAAGCAAGATGCTTTGGGGCCCTTCTCACCCTTTGGAAAGAAGGCAGCACTTTGTGCCTTGCAGCTCTAGGGCAATGTAGCACACCCAGAGCAGAAGTTCTACTTCAGCTAGATCAGACCTGCAAAGAAACTGCGTTTCACAGGCCTTTGTAAGAGATGTTCCCTGTAGGCTGTTAGAGCACTGTGCAGAGCGAGTTGTTTCTTAGCTTCCCAAAGAGCTGGAAGCAAGATGCTTTAGGGGCCATCTGCCCTTAAGGAAAGAAGGCAGCACTTTGTGCCTTGCAGCTCTAGGGCAATGTAGCACACCCAGAGCAGAAGTTCTACTTCAGCCAGATCAGGCCCGCAAAGAAACTGCGTTTCACAGGCCTTTGTAAGAGATGTTCCCGGTAGGCTGTTAGAGCACTGTGCAGAGCGAGTTGTTTCTTAGATTCCCAACGAGCTGGAAGCAAGATGCTTTAGGGGCCATCTGCCCTTAAGGAAAGAAGGCAGCACTTTGTGCCTTGCAGCTCTAGGGCAATGTAGCACACCCAGAGCAGATGTTCTACTTCTGCCAGGTCAGGCCTGCAAAGAAACTTCGTTTCACAGGCCTTTGTAAGAGATGTTGCCGGTAGGCTGTAAGAGCACTGTGCAGAGCGACTTATTTCTTAGCTTCCCAGAGAGCTGGAAGCAAGATGCTTTGGGGCCCTTCTCACCCTTTGGAAAGAAGGCAGCACTTTGTGCCTTGCAGCTCTAGGGCAATGTAGCACACCCAGAGCAGAAGTTCTACTTCAGCTAGATCAGACCTGCAAAGAAACTGCGTTTCACAGGCCTTTGTAAGAGATGTTCCCTGTAGGCTGTTAGAGCACTGTGCAGAGCGAGTTGTTTCTTAGCTTCCCAAAGAGCTGGAAGCAAGATGCTTTGTGGCCCTTCTCACCCTTTGGAAAGAAGGCAGCACTTTGTGCCTTGCAGCTCTAGGGCAATGTAGCACACCCAGAGCAGAAGTTCTACTTCAGCTAGATCAGACCTGCAAAGAAACTGCGTTTCACAGGCCTTTGTAAGAGATGTTCCCTGTAGGCTGTTAGAGCACTGTGCAGAGCGAGTTGTTTCTTAGCTTCCCAAAGAGCTGGAAGCAAGATGCTTTAGGGGCCATCTGCCCTTAAGGAAAGAAGGCAGCACTTTGTGCCTTGCAGCTCTAGGGCAATGTAGCACACCCAGAGCAGAAGTTCTACTTCAGGCAGATCAGGCCCGCAAAGAAACTGCGTTTCACAGGCCTTTGTAAGAGATGTTCCCGGTAGGCTGTTAGAGCACTGTGCAGAGCGAGTTGTTTCTTAGATTCCCAACGAGCTGGAAGCAAGATGCTTTAGGGGCCATCTGCCCTTAAGGAAAGAAGGCAGCACTTTGTGCCTTGCAGCTCTAGGGCAATGTAGCACACCCAGAGCAGATGTTCTACTTCTGCCAGGTCAGGCCTGCAAAGAAACTTCGTTTCACAGGCCTTTGTAAGAGATGTTGCCGGTAGGCTGTAAGAGCACTGTGCAGAGCGACTTATTTCTTAGCTTCCCAGAGAGCTGGAAGCAAGATGCTTTGGGGCCCTTCTCACCCTTTGGAAAGAAGGCAGCACTTTGTGCCTTGCAGCTCTAGGGCAATGTAGCACACCCAGAGCAGAAGTTCTACTTCAGCTAGATCAGACCTGCAAAGAAACTGCGTTTCACAGGCCTTTGTAAGAGATGTTCCCTGTAGGCTGTTAGAGCACTGTGCAGAGCGAGTTGTTTCTTAGCTTCCCAAAGAGCTGGAAGCAAGATGCTTTAGGGGCCATCTGCCCTTAAGGAAAGAAGGCAGCACTTTGTGCCTTGCAGCTCTAGGGCAATGTAGCACACCCAGAGCAGAAGTTCTACTTCAGCCAGATCAGGCCCGCAAAGAAACTGCGTTTCACAGGCCTTTGTAAGAGATGTTCCCGGTAGGCTGTTAGAGCACTGTGCAGAGCGAGTTGTTTCTTAGATTCCCAACGAGCTGGAAGCAAGATGCTTTAGGGGCCATCTGCCCTTAAGGAAAGAAGGCAGCACTTTGTGCCTTGCAGCTCTAGGGCAATGTAGCACACCCAGAGCAGATGTTCTACTTCTGCCAGGTCAGGCCTGCAAAGAAACTTCGTTTCACAGGCCTTTGTAAGAGATGTTGCCGGTAGGCTGTAAGAGCACTGTGCAGAGCGACTTATTTCTTAGCTTCCCAGAGAGCTGGAAGCAAGATGCTTTGGGGCCCTTCTCACCCTTTGGAAAGAAGGCAGCACTTTGTGCCTTGCAGCTCTAGGGCAATGTAGCACACCCAGAGCAGAAGTTCTACTTCAGCTAGATCAGACCTGCAAAGAAACTGCGTTTCACAGGCCTTTGTAAGAGATGTTCCCTGTAGGCTGTTAGAGCACTGTGCAGAGCGAGTTGTTTCTTAGCTTCCCAAAGAGCTGGAAGCAAGATGCTTTGTGGCCCTTCTCACCCTTTGGAAAGAAGGCAGCACTTTGTGCCTTGCAGCTCTAGGGCAATGTAGCACACCCAGAGCAGAAGTTCTACTTCAGCCAGATCAGGCCCGCAAAGAAACTGTGTTTCACAGGCCTTTGTAAGAGATGTTCCCGGTAGGCTGTTAGAGCACTGTGCAGAGCGAGTTGTTTCTTAGATTCCCAACGAGCTGGAAGCAAGATGCTTTAGGGGCCATCTGCCCTTAAGGAAAGAAGGCAGCACTTTGTGCCTTGCAGCTCTAGGGCAATGTAGCACACCCAGAGCAGATGTTCTACTTCTGCCAGGTCAGGCCTGCAAAGAAACTTCGTTTCACAGGCCTTTGTAAGAGATGTTGCCGGTAGGCTGTAAGAGCACTGTGCAGAGCGACTTATTTCTTAGCTTCCCAGAGAGCTGGAAGCAAGATGCTTTGGGGCCCTTCTCACCCTTTGGAAAGAAGGCAGCACTTTGTGCCTTGCAGCTCTAGGGCAATGTAGCACACCCAGAGCAGAAGTTCTACTTCAGCTAGATCAGACCTGCAAAGAAACTGCGTTTCACAGGCCTTTGTAAGAGATGTTCCCTGTAGGCTGTTAGAGCACTGTGCAGAGCGAGTTGTTTCTTAGCTTCCCAAAGAGCTGGAAGCAAGATGCTTTAGGGGCCATCTGCCCTTAAGGAAAGAAGGCAGCACTTTGTGCCTTGCAGCTCTAGGGCAATGTAGCACACCCAGAGCAGAAGTTCTACTTCAGCCAGATCAGGCCCGCAAAGAAACTGCGTTTCACAGGCCTTTGTAAGAGATGTTCCCGGTAGGCTGTTAGAGCACTGTGCAGAGCGAGTTGTTTCTTAGATTCCCAACGAGCTGGAAGCAAGATGCTTTAGGGGCCATCTGCCCTTAAGGAAAGAAGGCAGCACTTTGTGCCTTGCAGCTCTAGGGCAATGTAGCACACCCAGAGCAGATGTTCTACTTCTGCCAGGTCAGGCCTGCAAAGAAACTTCGTTTCACAGGCCTTTGTAAGAGATGTTGCCGGTAGGCTGTAAGAGCACTGTGCAGAGCGACTTATTTCTTAGCTTCCCAGAGAGCTGGAAGCAAGATGCTTTGGGGCCCTTCTCACCCTTTGGAAAGAAGGCAGCACTTTGTGCCTTGCAGCTCTAGGGCAATGTAGCACACCCAGAGCAGAAGTTCTACTTCAGCTAGATCAGACCTGCAAAGAAACTGCGTTTCACAGGCCTTTGTAAGAGATGTTCCCTGTAGGCTGTTAGAGCACTGTGCAGAGCGAGTTGTTTCTTAGCTTCCCAAAGAGCTGGAAGCAAGATGCTTTAGGGGCCATCTGCCCTTAAGGAAAGAAGGCAGCACTTTGTGCCTTGCAGCTCTAGGGCAATGTAGCACACCCAGAGCAGAAGTTCTACTTCAGCCAGATCAGGCCCGCAAAGAAACTGCGTTTCACAGGCCTTTGTAAGAGATGTTCCCGGTAGGCTGTTAGAGCACTGTGCAGAGCGAGTTGTTTCTTAGATTCCCAACGAGCTGGAAGCAAGATGCTTTAGAGGCCATCTGCCCTTAAGGAAAGAAGGCAGCACTTTGTGCCTTGCAGCTCTAGGGCAATGTAGCACACCCAGAGCAGATGTTCTACTTCTGCCAGGTCAGGCCTGCAAAGAAACTTCGTTTCACAGGCCTTTGTAAGAGATGTTGCCGGTAGGCTGTAAGAGCACTGTGCAGAGCGACTTATTTCTTAGCTTCCCAGAGAGCTGGAAGCAAGATGCTTTGGGGCCCTTCTCACCCTTTGGAAAGAAGGCAGCACTTTGTGCCTTGCAGCTCTAGGGCAATGTAGCACACCCAGAGCAGAAGTTCTACTTCAGCTAGATCAGACCTGCAAAGAAACTGCGTTTCACAGGCCTTTGTAAGAGATGTTCCCTGTAGGCTGTTAGAGCACTGTGCAGAGCGAGTTGTTTCTTAGCTTCCCAAAGAGCTGGAAGCAAGATGCTTTAGGGGCCATCTGCCCTTAAGGAAAGAAGGCAGCACTTTGTGCCTTGCAGCTCTAGGGCAATGTAGCACACCCAGAGCAGAAGTTCTACTTCAGCCAGATCAGGCCCGCAAAGAAACTGCGTTTCACAGGCCTTTGTAAGAGATGTTCCCGGTAGGCTGTTAGAGCACTGTGCAGAGCGAGTTGTTTCTTAGATTCCCAACGAGCTGGAAGCAAGATGCTTTAGGGGCCATCTGCCCTTAAGGAAAGAAGGCAGCACTTTGTGCCTTGCAGCTCTAGGGCAATGTAGCACACCCAGAGCAGATGTTCTACTTCTGCCAGGTCAGGCCTGCAAAGAAACTTCGTTTCACAGGCCTTTGTAAGAGATGTTGCCGGTAGGCTGTAAGAGCACTGTGCAGAGCGACTTATTTCTTAGCTTCCCAGAGAGCTGGAAGCAAGATGCTTTGGGGCCCTTCTCACCCTTTGGAAAGAAGGCAGCACTTTGTGCCTTGCAGCTCTAGGGCAATGTAGCACACCCAGAGCAGAAGTTCTACTTCAGCTAGATCAGACCTGCAAAGAAACTGCGTTTCACAGGCCTTTGTAAGAGATGTTCCCTGTAGGCTGTTAGAGCACTGTGCAGAGCGAGTTGTTTCTTAGCTTCCCAAAGAGCTGGAAGCAAGATGCTTTGTGGCCCTTCTCACCCTTTGGAAAGAAGCCAGCACTTTGTGCCTTGCAGCTCTAGGGCAATGTAGCACACCCAGAGCAGAAGTTCTACTTCAGCCAGATCAGGCCCGCAAAGAAACTGCCTTTCACAGGCCTTTGTAAGAGATGTTCCCGGTAGGCTGTTAGAGCACTGTGCAGAGCGAGTTGTTTCTTAGATTCCCAACGAGCTGGAAGCAAGATGCTTTAGGGGCCATCTGCCCTTAAGGAAAGAAGGCAGCACTTTGTGCCTTGCAGCTCTAGGGCAATGTAGCACACCCAGAGCAGATGTTCTACTTCTGCCAGGTCAGGCCTGCAAAGAAACTTCGTTTCACAGGCCTTTGTAAGAGATGTTGCCGGTAGGCTGTAAGAGCACTGTGCAGAGCGACTTATTTCTTAGCTTCCCAGAGAGCTGGAAGCAAGATGCTTTGGGGCCCTTCTCACCCTTTGGAAAGAAGGCAGCACTTTGTGCCTTGCAGCTCTAGGGCAATGTAGCACACCCAGAGCAGAAGTTCTACTTCAGCTAGATCAGACCTGCAAAGAAACTGCGTTTCACAGGCCTTTGTAAGAGATGTTCCCTGTAGGATGTTAGAGCACTGTGCAGAGCGAGTTGTTTCTTAGCTTCCCAAAGAGCTGGAAGCAAGATGCTTTAGGGGCCATCTGCCCTTAAGGAAAGAAGGCAGCACTTTGTGCCTTGCAGCTCTAGGGCAATGTAGCACACCCAGAGCAGAAGTTCTACTTCAGCCAGATGAGGCCCGCAAAGAAACTGCGTTTCACAGGCCTTTGTAAGAGATGTTCCCGGTAGGCTGTTAGAGCACTGTGCAGAGCGAGTTGTTTCTTAGATTCCCAACGAGCTGGGGCAAGATGCTTTAGGGGCCATCTGCCCTTAAGGAAAGAAGGCAGCACTTTGTGCCTTGCAGCTCTAGGGCAATGTAGCACACCCAGAGCAGAAGTTCTACTTCAGCTAGATCAGACCTGCAAAGAAACTGCGTTTCACAGGCCTTTGTAAGAGATGTTCCCTGTAGGCTGTTAGAGCACTGTGCAGAGCGAGTTGTTTCTTAGCTTCCCAAAGAGCTGGAAGCAAGATGCTTTAGGGGCCATCTGCCCTTAAGGAAAGAAGGCAGCAGTTTGTGCCTTGCAGCTCTAGGGCAATGTAGCACACCCAGAGCAGAAGTTCTACTTCAGCCAGATCAGGCCCGCAAAGAAACTGCGTTTCACAGGCCTTTGTAAGAGATGTTCCCGGTAGGCTGTTAGAGCACTGTGCAGAGCGAGTTGTTTCTTAGATTCCCAACGAGCTGGAAGCAAGATGCTTTAGGGGCCATCTGCCCTTAAGGAAAGAAGGCAGCACTTTGTGCCTTGCAGCTCTAGGGCAATGTAGCACACCCAGAGCAGATGTTCTACTTCTGCCAGGTCAGGCCTGCAAAGAAACTTCGTTTCACAGGCCTTTGTAAGAGATGTTGCCGGTAGGCTGTAAGAGCACTGTGCAGAGCGACTTATTTCTTAGCTTCCCGGAGAGCTGGAAGCAAGATGCTTTGGGGCCCTTCTCACCCTTTGGAAAGAAGGCAGCACTTTGTGCCTTGCAGCTCTAGGGCAATGTAGCACACCCAGAGCAGAATTTCTACTTCAGCTAGATCAGACCTGCAAAGAAACTGCGTTTCACAGGCCTTTGTAAGAGATGTTCCCTGTAGGCTGTTAGAGCACTGTGCAGAGCGAGTTGTTTCTTAGCTTCCCAAAGAGCTGGAAGCAAGATGCTTTAGGGGCCATCTGCCCTTAAGGAAAGAAGGCAGCACTTTGTGCCTTGCAGCTCTAGGGCAATGTAGCACACCCAGAGCAGAAGTTCTACTTCAGCCAGATCAGGCCCGCAAAGAAACTGCGTTTCACAGGCCTTTGTAAGAGATGTTCCCGGTAGGCTGTTAGAGCACTGTGCAGAGCGAGTTGTTTCTTAGATTCCCAACGAGCTGGAAGCAAGATGCTTTAGGGGCCATCTGCCCTTAAGGAAAGAAGGCAGCACTTTGTGCCTTGCAGCTCTAGGGCAATGTAGCACACCCAGAGCAGATGTTCTACTTCTTCCAGGTCAGTCCTGCAAAGAAACTGCGTTTCACAGGCCTTTGTAAGAGATGTTCCCGGTAGGCTGTTAGAGCACTGTGCAGAGCGAGTTGTTTCTTAGCTTCCCAAAGAGCCGGAAGCAAGATGCTTTGGGGCCCTTCTCACCCTTTGGAAAGAAGGCAGCACTTTGTGCCTTGCAGCTCTAGGGCAATGTAGCACACCCAGAGCAGAAGTTCTACTTCAGCCAGATCAGGCCCGCAAAGAAACTGCGTTTCACAGGCCTTTGTAAGAGATGTTCCCGGTAGGCTGTTAGAGCACTGTGCAGAGCGAGTTGTTTCTTAGATTCCCAACGAGCTGGAAGCAAGATGCTTTAGGGGCCATCTGCCCTTAAGGAAAGAAGGCAGCACTTTGTGCCTTGCAGCTCTAGGGCAATGTAGCACACCCAGAGCAGATGTTCTACTTCTGCCAGGTCAGGCCTGCAAAGAAACTTCGTTTCACAGGCCTTTGTAAGAGATGTTGCCGGTAGGCTGTAAGAGCACTGTGCAGAGCGACTTATTTCTTAGCTTCCCAGAGAGCTGGAAGCAAGATGCTTTGGGGCCCTTCTCACCCTTTGGAAAGAAGGCAGCACTTTGTGCCTTGCAGCTCTAGGGCAATGTAGCACACCCAGAGCAGAAGTTCTACTTCAGCTAGATCAGACCTGCAAAGAAACTGCGTTTCACAGGCCTTTGTAAGAGATGTTCCCTGTAGGCTGTTAGAGCACTGTGCAGAGCGAGTTGTTTCTTAGCTTCCCAAAGAGCTGGAAGCAAGATGCTTTAGGGGCCATCTGCCCTTAAGGAAAGAAGGCAGCACTTTGTGCCTTGCAGCTCTAGGGCAATGTAGCACACCCAGAGCAGAAGTTCTACTTCAGCCAGATCAGGCCCGCAAAGAAACTGCGTTTCACAGGCCTTTGTAAGAGATGTTCCCGGTAGGCTGTTAGAGCACTGTGCAGAGCGAGTTGTTTCTTAGATTCCCAACGAGCTGGAAGCAAGATGCTTTAGGGGCCATCTGCCCTTAAGGAAAGAAGGCAGCACTTTGTGCCTTGCAGCTCTAGGGCAATGTAGCACACCCAGAGCAGATGTTCTACTTCTGCCAGGTCAGGCCTGCAAAGAAACTTCGTTTCACAGGCCTTTGTAAGAGATGTTGCCGGTAGGCTGTAAGAGCACTGTGCAGAGCGACTTATTTCTTAGCTTCCCAGAGAGCTGGAAGCAAGATGCTTTGGGGCCCTTCTCACCCTTTGGAAAGAAGGCAGCACTTTGTGCCTTGCAGCTCTAGGGCAATGTAGCACACCCAGAGCAGAAGTTCTACTTCAGCTAGATCAGACCTGCAAAGAAACTGCGTTTCACAGGCCTTTGTAAGAGATGTTCCCTGTAGGCTTTAGAGCACTGTGCAGAGCGAGTTGTTTCTTAGCTTTCCAAAGAGCTGGAAGCAAGATGCTTTAGGGGCCATCTGCCCTTAAGGAAAGACGGCAGCACTTTGTGCCTTGCAGCTCTAGGGCAATGTAGCACACCCAGAGCAGAAGTTCTACTTCAGCCAGATCAGGCCCGCAAAGAAACTGCGTTTCACAGGCCTTTGTAAGAGATGTTCCCGGTAGGCTGTTAGAGCACTGTGCAGAGCGAGTTGTTTCTTAGATTCCCAACGAGCTGGAAGCAAGATGCTTTAGGGGCCATCTGCCCTTAAGGAAAGAAGGCAGCACTTTGTGCCTTGCAGCTCTAGGGCAATGTAGCACACCCAGAGCAGATGTTCTACTTCTGCCAGGTTAGGCCTGCAAAGAAACTTCGTTTCACAGGCCTTTGTAAGAGATGTTGCCGGTAGGCTGTAAGAGCACTGTGCAGAGCGACTTATTTCTTAGCTTCCCAGAGAGCTGGAAGCAAGATGCTTTGGGGCCCTTCTCACCCTTTGGAAAGAAGGCAGCACTTTGTGCCTTGCAGCTCTAGGGCAATGTAGCACACCCAGAGCAGAAGTTCTACTTCAGCTAGATCAGACCTGCAAAGAAACTGCGTTTCACAGGCCTTTGTAAGAGATGTTCCCTGTAGGCTTTAGAGCACTGTGCAGAGCGAGTTGTTTCTTAGCTTTCCAAAGAGCTGGAAGCAAGATGCTTTAGGGGCCATCTGCCCTTAAGGAAAGAAGGCAGCACTTTGTGCCTTGCAGCTCTAGGGCAATGTAGCACACCCAGAGCAGAAGTTCTACTTCAGCCAGATCAGGCCCGCAAAGAAACTGCGTTTCACAGGCCTTTGTAAGAGATGTTCCCGGTAGGCTGTTAGAGCACTGTGCAGAGCGAGTTGTTTCTTAGATTCCCAACGAGCTGGAAGCAAGATGCTTTAGGGGCCATCTGCCCTTAAGGAAAGAAGGCAGCACTTTGTGCCTTGCAGCTCTAGGGCAATGTAGCACACCCAGAGCAGATGTTCTACTTCTGCCAGGTTAGGCCTGCAAAGAAACTTCGTTTCACAGGCCTTTGTAAGAGATGTTGCCGGTAGGCTGTAAGAGCACTGTGCAGAGCGACTTATTTCTTAGCTTCCCGGAGAGCTGGAAGCAAGATGCTTTGGGGCCCTTCTCACCCTTTGGAAAGAAGGCAGCACTTTGTGCCTTGCAGCTCTAGGGCAATGTAGCACACCCAGAGCAGAAGTTCTACTTCAGCTAGATCAGACCTGCAAAGAAACTGCGTTTCACAGGCCTTTGTAAGAGATGTTCCCTGTAGGCTGTTAGAGCACTGTGCAGAGCGAGTTGTTTCTTAGCTTCCCAAAGAGCTGGAAGCAAGATGCTTTAGGGGCCATCTGCCCTTAAGGAAAGAAGGCAGCACTTTGTGCCTTGCAGCTCTAGGGCAATGTAGCACACCCAGAGCAGAAGTTCTACTTCAGCCAGATCAGGCCCGCAAAGAAACTGCGTTTCACAGGCCTGTGTAAGAGATGTTCCCGGTAGGCTGTTAGAGCACTGTGCAGAGCGAGTTGTTTCTTAGATTCCCAACGAGCTGGAAGCAAGATGCTTTAGGGGCCATCTGCCCTTAAGGAAAGAAGGCAGCACTTTGTGCCTTGCAGCTCTAGGGCAATGTAGCAAACCCAGAGCAGAAGTTCTACTTCAGCTAGATCAGACCGGCAAAGAAACTGCGTTTCACAGGCCTTTGTAAGAGATGTTCCCTGTAGGCTGTTAGAGCACTGTGCAGAGCGAGTTGTTTCTTAGCTTCCCAAAGAGCTGGAAGCAAGATGCTTTAGGGGCCATCTGCCCTTAAGGAAAGAAGGCAGCACTTTGTGCCTTGCAGCTCTAGGGCAATGTAGCACACCCAGAGCAGATGTTCTACTTCTGCCAGGTCAGGCCTGCAAAGAAACTTCGTTTCACAGGCCCTTGTAAGAGATGTTCCCGGTAGGCTGTTAGAGCACTGTGCAGAGCGACTTGTTTCTTAGCTTCCCAAAGAGCTGGAAGCAAGATGCTTTGGGGCCCTTCTCACCCTTTGGAAAGAAGGCAGCACTTTGTGCCTTGCAGCTCTAGGGCAATGTAGCACACCCCGAGCAGAAGTTCTACTTCAGCCAGATCTGGCATGCAAAGAAACTGCGTTTCACAGGCCTTTGTAACAGATGTTCCCGGTAGGCTGTTAGAGCACTGTGCAGAGCGAGTTGTTTCTTAGCTTCCCAGAGAGCCGGAAGCAAGATGCTTTGGGGCCCGTTAATTTTATACCCTGCTACTTTGCTGTAGTTGTTGATTATTTCTAATAGTTTTTCTGTGGATTCTTTGGGGTTTTCTATGTATAAGATCATGTCGTCTGCAAACAACGCGAGTTTTACTTCTTCGTTACCGATTTGGATTCCTTTCATTTTTTTTTCCTGCCGAATTGCTCTGGCCAGCACCTCCAGTACTATGTTGAATAGGAGTGGTGAAAGTGGGCACCCTTGTCTTGTTCCTGTCCTCAGAGGGATGGCTTTCAGCTTTTGTCCATTGAGTATGATGTTGGCTGTGGGTCTATCATATATGGCCTTTATTATGTTGAGGTACTTTCCTTCTATACCCGTTTTACTGAGGGTTTTTATCATAAATGGGTGTTGGATCTTGTCGAATGCTTTCTCTGCGTCTATTGAGATGATCATGTGGTTTTTGTTTTTCATTTTGTTGATGTAGTGTATCACGTTGATTGACTTGCGGGTGTTGAACCATCCCTGTGTCCCTGGTATAAATCCCACTTGATCATGGTGTATAATCTTTTTGATGTATTGCTGTAATCGGTTTGCCAAAATTTGGTTGAGGATTTTTGCATCTATGTTCATCAGTGATATCGGCCTGTAGTTCTCCTTCTTTGTGTTGTCCTTGTCAGGTTTGGGGATCAGAGTGATGTTGGCTTCATAGAATGTGTTAGGGAGTTCTCCATCTTTCTCAATTTTCTGGAACAGTTTGAGGAGAATAGGTACAAAGAACTCACACTGCTTAACAACAAAAAAACAAACAACCCGATCAAAAAATGGGCAGAGGACATGAACAGACATTTCTCCAAAGAAGATATGAACATGGCCAATAGACACATGAAAAGATGTTCATCATCGCTAATCATCAGGGAAATGCAAATCAAAACTACACTAAGATATCACCTTACCCCCGTTAGATTGGCAAAAACATCCAAAACCAAGAACGACAAATGTTGCAGAGGTTGTGGAGAAAGAGGAACCCTCATACACTGTTGGTGGGAATGCAAACTGGTACAGCCACTATGGAAAACAGTATGGAGATTTCTCAAAAAGTTAAAAATAGAAATACCCTATGACCCAGCCATCCCATTACTGGGTATCTATCCTAAGAACCTGATATCAGATATCTCAAGAGTCCGTTGCACCCCTATGTTCATCGCAGCATTATTTACAATAGCCAAGACGTGGAACCAGCCTACATGCCCAGAAACTGATGATTGGATAAAGAAGATGTGGTATATATACACAATGGAATACTACTCAGCCATAAAAAAAGACGAAAGTGGCCCCTTCACAACAATGTGGATGGACCTCGAGGGCATTATGTTAAGCGAAATAAGTCAGTCAGAGAAAGACGAACTCTATATGACTCCACTCATAGGTGGAAATTAGTATATTGAGAAGGAGATCTGATCGGTGGTTACCAGGGAAAAGGGGGGGTGGGGGGAGGGCACGGAGGGGGAAGTGGTGTTCCCACAACATGACTAACAAAAATGTACAACTGAAATTTCACAAGCTTGTAATCCGTCATAAGATTAATAAACAAACAAACAAACAAACAAAAAAAGATGCTTTGGGGCCCATCTGCCCCTATGGAAAGAACGCAGCACTTTCTGCCTTGCAGCTCTAGGGCAATGTAGCACACCCAGAGCAGAAGTTCTACTTCACCCGGATCAGGCCCGCAAAGAAACTGCGTTTCACAGGCCCTTGTAAGAGATGTTCCCGGTAGGCTGTTAGAGCACTGTGCAGAGCGAGTTGTTTCTTAGCTTCCCAAAGAGCCGGAAGCAAGATGCTTTGTGGCCCTTCTCACCCTTTGGAAAGAAGGCAGCACTTTGTGCCTTGCAGCTCTAGGGCAATGTAGCACACCCAGAGCAGAAGTTCTACTTCAGCCAGATCAGGCCCGCAAAGAAACTGCGTTTCACAGGCCTTTGTAAGAGATGTTCCCGGTAGGCTGTTAGAGCACTGTGCAGAGCGAGTTGTTTCTTAGATTCCCAACGAGCTGGAAGCAAGATGCTTTAGGGGCCATCTGCCCTTAAGGAAAGAAGGCAGCACTTTGTGCCTTGCAGCTCTAGGGCAATGTAGCACACCCAGAGCAGATGTTCTACTTCTGCCAGGTCAGGCCTGCAAAGAAACTTCGTTTCACAGGCCTTTGTAAGACATGTTGCCGGTAGGCTGTAAGAGCACTGTGCAGAGCGACTTATTTCTTAGCTTCCCAGAGAGCTGGAAGCAAGATGCTTTGGGGCCCTTCTCACCCTTTGGAAAGAAGGCAGCACTTTGTGCCTTGCAGCTCTAGGGCAATGTAGCACACCCAGAGCAGAAGTTCTACTTCAGCTAGATCAGACCTGCAAAGAAACTGCGTTTCACAGGCCTTTGTAAGAGATGTTCCCTGTAGGCTGTTAGAGCACTGTGCAGAGCGAGTTGTTTCTTAGCTTCCCAAAGAGCTGGAAGCAAGATGCTTTAGGGGCCATCTGCCCTTAAGGAAAGAAGGCAGCACTTTGTGCCTTGCAGCTCTAGGGCAATGTAGCACACCCAGAGCAGAAGTTCTACTTCAGCCAGATCAGGCCCGCAAAGAAACTGCGTTTCACAGGCCTGTGTAAGAGATGTTCCCGGTAGGCTGTTAGAGCACTGTGCAGAGCGAGTTGTTTCTTAGATTCCCAACGAGCTGGAAGCAAGATGCTTTAGGGGCCATCTGCCCTTAAGGAAAGAAGGCAGCACTTTGTGCCTTGCAGCTCTAGGGCAATGTAGCAAACCCAGAGCAGAAGTTCTACTTCAGCTAGATCAGACCGGCAAAGAAACTGCGTTTCACAGGCCTTTGTAAGAGATGTTCCCTGTAGGCTGTTAGAGCACTGTGCAGAGCGAGTTGTTTCTTAGCTTCCCAAAGAGCTGGAAGCAAGATGCTTTAGGGGCCATCTGCCCTTAAGGAAAGAAGGCAGCACTTTGTGCCTTGCAGCTCTAGGGCAATGTAGCACACCCAGAGCAGATGTTCTACTTCTGCCAGGTCAGGCCTGCAAAGAAACTTCGTTTCACAGGCCCTTGTAAGAGATGTTCCCGGTAGGCTGTTAGAGCACTGTGCAGAGCGACTTGTTTCTTAGCTTCCCAAAGAGCTGGAAGCAAGATGCTTTGGGGCCCTTCTCACCCTTTGGAAAGAAGGCAGCACTTTGTGCCTTGCAGCTCTAGGGCAATGTAGCACACCCCGAGCAGAAGTTCTACTTCAGCCAGATCTGGCATGCAAAGAAACTGCGTTTCACAGGCCTTTGTAACAGATGTTCCCGGTAGGCTGTTAGAGCACTGTGCAGAGCGAGTTGTTTCTTAGCTTCCCAGAGAGCCGGAAGCAAGATGCTTTGGGGCCCGTTAATTTTATACCCTGCTACTTTGCTGTAGTTGTTGATTATTTCTAATAGTTTTTCTGTGGATTCTTTGGGGTTTTCTATGTATAAGATCATGTCGTCTGCAAACAACGCGAGTTTTACTTCTTCGTTACCGATTTGGATTCCTTTCATTTTTTTTTCCTGCCGAATTGCTCTGGCCAGCACCTCCAGTACTATGTTGAATAGGAGTGGTGAAAGTGGGCACCCTTGTCTTGTTCCTGTCCTCAGAGGGATGGCTTTCAGCTTTTGTCCATTGAGTATGATGTTGGCTGTGGGTCTATCATATATGGCCTTTATTATGTTGAGGTACTTTCCTTCTATACCCGTTTTACTGAGGGTTTTTATCATAAATGGGTGTTGGATCTTGTCGAATGCTTTCTCTGCGTCTATTGAGATGATCATGTGGTTTTTGTTTTTCATTTTGTTGATGTAGTGTATCACGTTGATTGACTTGCGGGTGTTGAACCATCCCTGTGTCCCTGGTATAAATCCCACTTGATCATGGTGTATAATCTTTTTGATGTATTGCTGTAATCGGTTTGCCAAAATTTGGTTGAGGATTTTTGCATCTATGTTCATCAGTGATATCGGCCTGTAGTTCTCCTTCTTTGTGTTGTCCTTGTCAGGTTTGGGGATCAGAGTGATGTTGGCTTCATAGAATGTGTTAGGGAGTTCTCCATCTTTCTCAATTTTCTGGAACACTTTGAGGAGAATAGGTACAAAGAACTCACACTGCTTAACAACAAAAAAACAAACAACCCGATCAAAAAATGGGCAGAGGACATGAACAGACATTTCTCCAAAGAAGATATGAACATGGCCAATAGACACATGAAAAGATGTTCATCATCGCTAATCATCAGGGAAATGCAAATCAAAACTACACTAAGATATCACCTTACCCCCGTTAGATTGGCAAAAACATCCAAAACCAAGAACGACAAATGTTGCAGAGGTTGTGGAGAAAGAGGAACCCTCATACACTGTTGGTGGGAATGCAAACTGGTACAGCCACTATGGAAAACAGTATGGAGATTTCTCAAAAAGTTAAAAATAGAAATACCCTATGACCCAGCCATCCCATTACTGGGTATCTATCCTAAGAACCTGATATCAGATATCTCAAGAGTCCGTTGCACCCCTATGTTCATCGCAGCATTATTTACAATAGCCAAGACGTGGAACCAGCCTACATGCCCAGAAACTGATGATTGGATAAAGAAGATGTGGTATATATACACAATGGAATACTACTCAGCCATAAAAAAAGACGACATTGGCCCATTCACAACAATGTGGATGGACCTCGAGGGCATTATGTTAAGCGAAATAAGTCAGTCAGAGAAAGACGAACTCTATATGACTCCACTCATAGGTGGAAATTAGTATATTGAGAAGGAGATCTGATCGGTGGTTACCAGGGAAAAGGGGGGGTGGGGGGAGGGCACGGAGGGGGAAGTGGTGTTCCCACAACATGACTAACAAAAATGTACAACTGAAATTTCACAAGCTTGTAATCCGTCATAAGATTAATAAACAAACAAACAAACAAAAAAAGATGCTTTGGGGCCCATCTGCCCCTATGGAAAGAACGCAGCACTTTCTGCCTTGCAGCTCTAGGGCAATGTAGCACACCCAGAGCAGAAGTTCTACTTCACCCGGATCAGGCCCGCAAAGAAACTGCGTTTCACAGGCCCTTGTAAGAGATGTTCCCGGTAGGCTGTTAGAGCACTGTGCAGAGCGAGTTGTTTCTTAGCTTCCCAAAGAGCCGGAAGCAAGATGCTTTGTGGCCCTTCTCACCCTTTGGAAAGAAGGCAGCACTTTGTGCCTTGCAGCTCTAGGGCAATGTAGCACACCCAGAGCAGAAGTTCTACTTCAGCCAGATCAGGCCCGCAAAGAAACTGCGTTTCACAGGCCTTTGTAAGAGATGTTCCCGGTAGGCTGTTAGAGCACTGTGCAGAGCGAGTTGTTTCTTAGATTCCCAACGAGCTGGAAGCAAGATGCTTTAGGGGCCATCTGCCCTTAAGGAAAGAAGGCAGCACTTTGTGCCTTGCAGCTCTAGGGCAATGTAGCACACCCAGAGCAGATGTTCTACTTCTGCCAGGTCAGGCCTGCAAAGAAACTTCGTTTCACAGGCCTTTGTAAGAGATGTTGCCGGTAGGCTGTAAGAGCACTGTGCAGAGCGACTTATTTCTTAGCTTCCCAGAGAGCTGGAAGCAAGATGCTTTGGGGCCCTTCTCACCCTTTGGAAAGAAGGCAGCACTTTGTGCCTTGCAGCTCTAGGGCAATGTAGCACACCCAGAGCAGAAGTTCTACTTCAGCTAGATCAGACCTGCAAAGAAACTGCGTTTCACAGGCCTTTGTAAGAGATGTTCCCTGTAGGCTGTTAGAGCACTGTGCAGAGCGAGTTGTTTCTTAGCTTCCCAAAGAGCTGGAAGCAAGATGCTTTAGGGGCCATCTGCCCTTAAGGAAAGAAGGCAGCACTTTGTGCCTTGCAGCTCTAGGGCAATGTAGCACACCCAGAGCAGAAGTTCTACTTCAGCCAGATCAGGCCCGCAAAGAAACTGCGTTTCACAGGCCTGTGTAAGAGATGTTCCCGGTAGGCTGTTAGAGCACTGTGCAGAGCGAGTTGTTTCTTAGATTCCCAACGAGCTGGAAGCAAGATGCTTTAGGGGCCATCTGCCCTTAAGGAAAGAAGGCAGCACTTTGTGCCTTGCAGCTCTAGGGCAATGTAGCACACCCAGAGCAGATGTTCTACTTCTGCCAGGTCAGGCCTGCAAAGAAACTTCGTTTCACAGGCCTTTGTAAGAGATGTTGCCGGTAGGCTGTAAGAGCACTGTGCAGAGCGACTTATTTCTTAGCTTCCCAGAGAGCTGGAAGCAAGATGCTTTGGGGCCCTTCTCACCCTTTGGAAAGAAGGCAGCACTTTGTGCCTTGCAGCTCTAGGGCAATGTAGCACACCCAGAGCAGAAGTTCTACTTCAGCTAGATCAGACCTGCAAAGAAACTGCGTTTCACAGGCCTTTGTAAGAGATGTTCCCTGTAGGCTGTTAGAGCACTGTGCAGAGCGAGTTGTTTCTTAGCTTCCCAAAGAGCTGGAAGCAAGATGCTTTAGGGGCCATCTGCCCTTAAGGAAAGAAGGCAGCACTTTGTGCCTTGCAGCTCTAGGGCAATGTAGCACACCCAGAGCAGAAGTTCTACTTCAGCCAGATGAGGCCCGCAAAGAAACTGCGTTTCACAGGCCTTTGTAAGAGATGTTCCCGGTAGGCTGTTAGAGCACTGTGCAGAGCGAGTTGTTTCTTAGATTCCCAACGAGCTGGAAGCAAGATGCTTTAGGGGCCATCTGCCCTTAAGGAAAGAAGGCAGCACTTTGTGCCTTGCAGCTCTAGGGCAATGTAGCACACCCAGAGCAGAAGTTCTACTTCAGCTAGATCAGACCTGCAAAGAAACTGCGTTTCACAGGCCTTTGTAAGAGATGTTCCCTGTAGGCTGTTAGAGCACTGTGCAGAGCGAGTTGTTTCTTAGCTTCCCAAAGAGCTGGAAGCAAGATGCTTTAGGGGCCATCTGCCCTTAAGGAAAGAAGGCAGCACTTTGTGCCTTGCAGCTCTAGGGCAATGTAGCACACCCAGAGCAGATGTTCTACTTCTGCCAGGTCAGGTCTGCAAAGAAACTTCGTTTCACAGGCCCTTGTAAGAGATGTTCCCGGTAGGCTGTTAGAGCACTGTGCAGAGCGACTTGTTTCTTAGCTTCCCAAAGAGCTGGAAGCAAGATGCTTTGGGGCCCTTCTCACCCTTTGGAAAGAAGGCAGCACTTTGTGCCTTGCAGCTCTAGGGCAATGTAGCACACCCCGAGCAGAAGTTCTACTTCAGCCAGATCTGGCATGCAAAGAAACTGCGTTTCACAGGCCTTTGTAAGAGATGTTCCCGGTAGGCTGTTAGAGCACTGTGCAGAGCGAGTTGTTTCTTAGCTTCCCAGAGAGCCGGAAGCAAGATGCTTTGGGGCCCGTTAATTTTATACCCTGCTACTTTGCTGTAGTTGTTGATTATTTCTAATAGTTTTTCTGTGGATTCTTTGGGGTTTTCTATGTATAAGATCATGTCGTCTGCAAACAACGCGAGTTTTACTTCTTCGTTACCGATTTGGATTCCTTTCATTTTTTTTTCCTGCCGAATTGCTCTGGCCAGCACCTCCAGTACTATGTTGAATAGGAGTGGTGAAAGTGGGCACCCTTGTCTTGTTCCTGTCCTCAGAGGGATGGCTTTCAGCTTTTGTCCATTGAGTATGATGTTGGCTGTGGGTCTATCATATATGGCCTTTATTATGTTGAGGTACTTTCCTTCTATACCCGTTTTACTGAGGGTTTTTATCATAAATGGGTGTTGGATCTTGTCGAATGCTTTCTCTGCGTCTATTGAGATGATCATGTGGTTTTTGTTTTTCATTTTGTTGATGTAGTGTATCACGTTGATTGACTTGCGGGTGTTGAACCATCCCTGTGTCCCTGGTATAAATCCCACTTGATCATGGTGTATAATCTTTTTGATGTATTGCTGTAATCGGTTTGCCAAAATTTGGTTGAGGATTTTTGCATCTATGTTCATCAGTGATATCGGCCTGTAGTTCTCCTTCTTTGTGTTGTCCTTGTCAGGTTTGGGGATCAGAGTGATGTTGGCTTCATAGAATGTGTTAGGGAGTTCTCCATCTTTCTCAATTTTCTGGAACAGTTTGAGGAGAATAGGTACAAAGAACTCACACTGCTTAACAACAAAAAAACAAACAACCCGATCAAAAAATGGGCAGAGGACATGAACAGACATTTCTCCAAAGAAGATATGAACATGGCCAATAGACACATGAAAAGATGTTCATCATCGCTAATCATCAGGGAAATGCAAATCAAAACTACACTAAGATATCACCTTACCCCCGTTAGATTGGCAAAAACATCCAAAACCAAGAACGACAAATGTTGCAGAGGTTGTGGAGAAAGAGGAACCCTCATACACTGTTGGTGGGAATGCAAACTGGTACAGCCACTATGGAAAACAGTATGGAGATTTCTCAAAAAGTTAAAAATAGAAATACCCTATGACCCAGCCATCCCATTACTGGGTATCTATCCTAAGAACCTGATATCAGATATCTCAAGAGTCCGTTGCACCCCTATGTTCATCGCAGCATTATTTACAATAGCCAAGACGTGGAACCAGCCTACATGCCCAGAAACTGATGATTGGATAAAGAAGATGTGGTATATATACACAATGGAATACTACTCAGCCATAAAAAAAGACGACATTGGCCCATTCACAACAATGTGGATGGACCTCGAGGGCATTATGTTAAGCGAAATAAGTCAGTCAGAGAAAGACGAACTCTATATGACTCCACTCATAGGTGGAAATTAGTATATTGAGAAGGAGATCTGATCGGTGGTTACCAGGGAAAAGGGGGGGTGGGGGGAGGGCACGGAGGGGGAAGTGGTGTTCCCACAACATGACTAACAAAAATGTACAACTGAAATTTCACAAGCTTGTAATCCGTCATAAGATTAATAAACAAACAAACAAACAAAAAAAGATGCTTTGGGGCCCATCTGCCCCTATGGAAAGAACGCAGCACTTTCTGCCTTGCAGCTCTAGGGCAATGTAGCACACCCAGAGCAGAAGTTCTACTTCACCCGGATCAGGCCCGCAAAGAAACTGCGTTTCACAGGCCCTTGTAAGAGATGTTCCCGGTAGGCTGTTAGAGCACTGTGCAGAGCGAGTTGTTTCTTAGCTTCCCAAAGAGCCGGAAGCAAGATGCTTTGTGGCCCTTCTCACCCTTTGGAAAGAAGGCAGCACTTTGTGCCTTGCAGCTCTAGGGCAATGTAGCACACCCAGAGCAGAAGTTCTACTTCAGCCAGATCAGGCCCGCAAAGAAACTGCGTTTCACAGGCCTTTGTAAGAGATGTTCCCGGTAGGCTGTTAGAGCACTGTGCAGAGCGAGTTGTTTCTTAGATTCCCAACGAGCTGGAAGCAAGATGCTTTAGGGGCCATCTGCCCTTAAGGAAAGAAGGCAGCACTTTGTGCCTTGCAGCTCTAGGGCAATGTAGCACACCCAGAGCAGATGTTCTACTTCTGCCAGGTCAGGCCTGCAAAGAAACTTCGTTTCACAGGCCTTTGTAAGAGATGTTGCCGGTAGGCTGTAAGAGCACTGTGCAGAGCGACTTATTTCTTAGCTTCCCAGAGAGCTGGAAGCAAGATGCTTTGGGGCCCTTCTCACCCTTTGGAAAGAAGGCAGCACTTTGTGCCTTGCAGCTCTAGGGCAATGTAGCACACCCAGAGCAGAAGTTCTACTTCAGCTAGATCAGACCTGCAAAGAAACTGCGTTTCACAGGCCTTTGTAAGAGATGTTCCCTGTAGGCTGTTAGAGCACTGTGCAGAGCGAGTTGTTTCTTAGCTTCCCAAAGAGCTGGAAGCAAGATGCTTTAGGGGCCATCTGCCCTTAAGGAAAGAAGGCAGCACTTTGTGCCTTGCAGCTCTAGGGCAATGTAGCACACCCAGAGCAGAAGTTCTACTTCAGCCAGATCAGGCCCGCAAAGAAACTGCGTTTCACAGGCCTGTGTAAGAGATGTTCCCGGTAGGCTGTTAGAGCACTGTGCAGAGCGAGTTGTTTCTTAGATTCCCAACGAGCTGGAAGCAAGATGCTTTAGGGGCCATCTGCCCTTAAGGAAAGAAGGCAGCACTTTGTGCCTTGCAGCTCTAGGGCAATGTAGCACACCCAGAGCAGATGTTCTACTTCTGCCAGGTCAGGCCTGCAAAGAAACTTCGTTTCACAGGCCTTTGTAAGAGATGTTGCCGGTAGGCTGTAAGAGCACTGTGCAGAGCGACTTATTTCTTAGCTTCCCAGAGAGCTGGAAGCAAGATGCTTTGGGGCCCTTCTCACCCTTTGGAAAGAAGGCAGCACTTTGTGCCTTGCAGCTCTAGGGCAATGTAGCACACCCAGAGCAGAAGTTCTACTTCAGCTAGATCAGACCTGCAAAGAAACTGCGTTTCACAGGCCTTTGTAAGAGATGTTCCCTGTAGGCTGTTAGAGCACTGTGCAGAGCGAGTTGTTTCTTAGCTTCCCAAAGAGCTGGAAGCAAGATGCTTTAGGGGCCATCTGCCCTTAAGGAAAGAAGGCAGCACTTTGTGCCTTGCAGCTCTAGGGCAATGTAGCACACCCAGAGCAGAAGTTCTACTTCAGCCAGATGAGGCCCGCAAAGAAACTGCGTTTCACAGGCCTTTGTAAGAGATGTTCCCGGTAGGCTGTTAGAGCACTGTGCAGAGCGAGTTGTTTCTTAGATTCCCAACGAGCTGGAAGCAAGATGCTTTAGGGGCCATCTGCCCTTAAGGAAAGAAGGCAGCACTTTGTGCCTTGCAGCTCTAGGGCAATGTAGCACACCCAGAGCAGAAGTTCTACTTCAGCTAGATCAGACCTGCAAAGAAACTGCGTTTCACAGGCCTTTGTAAGAGATGTTCCCTGTAGGCTGTTAGAGCACTGTGCAGAGCGAGTTGTTTCTTAGCTTCCCAAAGAGCTGGAAGCAAGATGCTTTAGGGGCCATCTGCCCTTAAGGAAAGAAGGCAGCACTTTGTGCCTTGCAGCTCTAGGGCAATGTAGCACACCCAGAGCAGATGTTCTACTTCTGCCAGGTCAGGTCTGCAAAGAAACTTCGTTTCACAGGCCCTTGTAAGAGATGTTCCCGGTAGGCTGTTAGAGCACTGTGCAGAGCGACTTGTTTCTTAGCTTCCCAAAGAGCTGGAAGCAAGATGCTTTGGGGCCCTTCTCACCCTTTGGAAAGAAGGCAGCACTTTGTGCCTTGCAGCTCTAGGGCAATGTAGCACACCCCGAGCAGAAGTTCTACTTCAGCCAGATCTGGCATGCAAAGAAACTGCGTTTCACAGGCCTTTGTAAGAGATGTTCCCGGTAGGCTGTTAGAGCACTGTGCAGAGCGAGTTGTTTCTTAGCTTCCCAGAGAGCCGGAAGCAAGATGCTTTGGGGCCCGTTAATTTTATACCCTGCTACTTTGCTGTAGTTGTTGATTATTTCTAATAGTTTTTCTGTGGATTCTTTGGGGTTTTCTATGTATAAGATCATGTCGTCTGCAAACAACGCGAGTTTTACTTCTTCGTTACCGATTTGGATTCCTTTCATTTTTTTTTCCTGCCGAATTGCTCTGGCCAGCACCTCCAGTACTATGTTGAATAGGAGTGGTGAAAGTGGGCACCCTTGTCTTGTTCCTGTCCTCAGAGGGATGGCTTTCAGCTTTTGTCCATTGAGTATGATGTTGGCTGTGGGTCTATCATATATGGCCTTTATTATGTTGAGGTACTTTCCTTCTATACCCGTTTTACTGAGGGTTTTTATCATAAATGGGTGTTGGATCTTGTCGAATGCTTTCTCTGCGTCTATTGAGATGATCATGTGGTTTTTGTTTTTCATTTTGTTGATGTAGTGTATCACGTTGATTGACTTGCGGGTGTTGAACCATCCCTGTGTCCCTGGTATAAATCCCACTTGATCATGGTGTATAATCTTTTTGATGTATTGCTGTAATCGGTTTGCCAAAATTTGGTTGAGGATTTTTGCATCTATGTTCATCAGTGATATCGGCCTGTAGTTCTCCTTCTTTGTGTTGTCCTTGTCAGGTTTGGGGATCAGAGTGATGTTGGCTTCATAGAATGTGTTAGGGAGTTCTCCATCTTTCTCAATTTTCTGGAACAGTTTGAGGAGAATAGGTACAAAGAACTCACACTGCTTAACAACAAAAAAACAAACAACCCGATCAAAAAATGGGCAGAGGACATGAACAGACATTTCTCCAAAGAAGATATGAACATGGCCAATAGACACATGAAAAGATGTTCATCATCGCTAATCATCAGGGAAATGCAAATCAAAACTACACTAAGATATCACCTTACCCCCGTTAGATTGGCAAAAACATCCAAAACCAAGAACGACAAATGTTGCAGAGGTTGTGGAGAAAGAGGAACCCTCATACACTGTTGGTGGGAATGCAAACTGGTACAGCCACTATGGAAAACAGTATGGAGATTTCTCAAAAAGTTAAAAATAGAAATACCCTATGACCCAGCCATCCCATTACTGGGTATCTATCCTAAGAACCTGATATCAGATATCTCAAGAGTCCGTTGCACCCCTATGTTCATCGCAGCATTATTTACAATAGCCAAGACGTGGAACCAGCCTACATGCCCAGAAACTGATGATTGGATAAAGAAGATGTGGTATATATACACAATGGAATACTACTCAGCCATAAAAAAAGACGAAAGTGGCCCATTCACAACAATGTGGATGGACCTCGAGGGCATTATGTTAAGCGAAATAAGTCAGTCAGAGAAAGACGAACTCTATATGACTCCACTCATAGGTGGAAATTAGTATATTGAGAAGGAGATCTGATCGGTGGTTACCAGGGAAAAGGGGGGGTGGGGGGAGGGCACGGAGGGGGAAGTGGTGTTCCCACAACATGACTAACAAAAATGTACAACTGAAATTTCACAAGCTTGTAATCCGTCATAAGATTAATAAACAAACAAACAAACAAACAAAAAAAGATGCTTTGGGGCCCATCTGCCCCTATGGAAAGAACGCAGCACTTCCTGCCTTGCAGCTCTAGGGCAATGTAGCACACCCAGAGCAGAAGTTCTACTTCAGCCAGATCAGGCCCGCAAAGAAACTGCGTTTCACAGGCCTTTGTAAGAGATGTTCCCGGTAGGCTGTTAGAGCACTGTGCAGAGCGAGTTGTTTCTTAGATTCCCAACGAGCTGGAAGCAAGATGCTTTAGGGGCCATCTGCCCTTAAGGAAAGAAGGCAGCACTTTGTGCCTTGCAGCTCTAGGGCAATGTAGCACACCCAGAGCAGATGTTCTACTTCTGCCAGGTCAGGCCTGCAAAGAAACTTCGTTTCACAGGCCTTTGTAAGAGATGTTGCCGGTAGGCTGTAAGAGCACTGTGCAGAGCGACTTATTTCTTAGCTTCCCAGAGAGCTGGAAGCAAGATGCTTTGGGGCCCTTCTCACCCTTTGGAAAGAAGGCAGCACTTTGTGCCTTGCAGCTCTAGGGCAATGTAGCACACCCAGAGCAGAAGTTCTACTTCAGCCAGATCAGACCTGCAAAGAAACTGCGTTTCATAGGCCTTTGTAAGAGATGTTCCCTGTAGGCTGTTAGAGCACTGTGCAGAGCGAGTTGTTTCTTAGCTTCCCAAAGAGCTGGAAGCAAGATGCTTTAGGGGCCATCTGCCCTTAAGGAAAGAAGGCAGCACTTTGTGCCTTGCAGCTCTAGGGCAATGTAGCACACCCAGAGCAGAAGTTCTACTTCAGCCAGATCAGGCCCGCAAAGAAACTGCGTTTCACAGGCCTTTGTAAGAGATGTTCCCGGTAGGCTGTTAGAGCACTGTGCAGAGCGAGTTGTTTCTTAGATTCCCAACGAGCTGGAAGCAAGATGCTTTAGGGGCCATCTGCCCTTAAGGAAAGAAGGCAGCACTTTGTGCCTTGCAGCTCTAGGGCAATGTAGCACACCCAGAGCAGATGTTCTACTTCTGCCAGGTCAGGCCTGCAAAGAAACTGCGTTTCACAGGCCTTTGTAAGAGATGTTGCCGGTAGGCTGTAAGAGCACTGTGCAGAGCGACTTATTTCTTAGCTTCCCAGAGAGCTGGAAGCAAGATGCTTTGGGGCCCTTCTCACCCTTTGGAAAGAAGGCAGCACTTTGTGCCTTGCAGCTCTAGGGCAATGTAGCACACCCAGAGCAGAAGTTCTACTTCAGCTAGATCAGACCTGCAAAGAAACTGCGTTTCACAGGCCTTTGTAAGAGATGTTCCCTGTAGGCTGTTAGAGCACTGTGCAGAGCGAGTTGTTTCTTAGCTTCCCAAAGAGCTGGAAGCAAGATGCTTTAGGGGCCATCTGCCCTTAAGGAAAGAAGGCAGCACTTTGTGCCTTGCAGCTCTAGGGCAATGTAGCACACCCAGAGCAGAAGTTCTACTTCAGCCAGATGAGGCCCGCAAAGAAACTGCGTTTCACAGGCCTTTGTAAGAGATGTTCCCGGTAGGCTGTTAGAGCACTGTGCAGAGCGAGTTGTTTCTTAGATTCCCAACGAGCTGGAAGCAAGATGCTTTAGGGGCCATCTGCCCTTAAGGAAAGAAGGCAGCACTTTGTGCCTTGCAGCTCTAGGGCAATGTAGCACACCCAGAGCAGAAGTTCTACTTCAGCTAGATCAGACCTGCAAAGAAACTGCGTTTCACAGGCCTTTGTAAGAGATGTTCCCTGTAGGCTGTTAGAGCACTGTGCAGAGCGAGTTGTTTCTTAGCTTCCCAAAGAGCTGGAAGCAAGATGCTTTAGGGGCCATCTGCCCTTAAGGAAAGAAGGCAGCACTTTGTGCCTTGCAGCTCTAGGGCAATGTAGCACACCCAGAGCAGATGTTCTACTTCTGCCAGGTCAGGCCTGCAAAGAAACTTCGTTTCACAGGCCCTTGTAAGAGATGTTCCCGGTAGGCTGTTAGAGCACTGTGCAGAGCGACTTGTTTCTTAGCTTCCCAAAGAGCTGGAAGCAAGATGCTTTGGGGCCCTTCTCACCCTTTGGAAAGAAGGCAGCACTTTGTGCCTTGCAGCTCTAGGGCAATGTAGCACACCCCGAGCAGAAGTTCTACTTCAGCCAGATCTGGCATGCAAAGAAACTGCGTTTCACAGGCCTTTGTAAGAGATGTTCCCGGTAGGCTGTTAGAGCACTGTGCAGAGCGAGTTGTTTCTTAGCTTCCCAGAGAGCCGGAAGCAAGAAGCTTTGGGGCCCGTTAATTTTATACCCTGCTACTTTGCTGTAGTTGTTGATTATTTCTAATAGTTTTTCTGTGGATTCTTTGGGGTTTTCTATGTATAAGATCATGTCGTCTGCAAACAACGCGAGTTTTACTTCTTCGTTACCGATTTGGATTCCTTTCATTTTTTTTTCCTGCCGAATTGCTCTGGCCAGCACCTCCAGTACTATGTTGAATAGGAGTGGTGAAAGTGGGCACCCTTGTCTTGTTCCTGTCCTCAGAGGGATGGCTTTCAGCTTTTGTCCATTGAGTATGATGTTGGCTGTGGGTCTATCATATATGGCCTTTATTATGTTGAGGTACTTTCCTTCTATACCCGTTTTACTGGGGGTTTTTATCATAAATGGGTGTTGGATCTTGTCGAATGCTTTCTCTGCGTCTATTGAGATGATCATGTGGTTTTTGTTTTTCATTTTGTTGATGTAGTGTATCACGTTGATTGATTTGCGGGTGTTGAACCATCCCTGTGTCCCTGGTATAAATCCCACTTGATCATGGTGTATAATCTTTTTGATGTATTGCTGTAATCGGTTTGCCAAAATTTGGTTGAGGATTTTTGCATCTATGTTCATCAGTGATATCGGCCTGTAGTTCTCCTTCTTTGTGTTGTCCTTGTCAGGTTTGGGGATCAGAGTGATGTTGGCTTCATAGAATGTGTTAGGGAGTTCTCCATCTTTCTCAATTTTCTGGAACAGTTTGAGGAGAATAGGTACAAAGAACTCACACTGCTTAACAACAAAAAAACAAACAACCCGATCAAAAAATGGGCAGAGGACATGAACAGACATTTCTCCAAAGAAGATATGAACATGGCCAATAGACACATGAAAAGATGTTCATCATCGCTAATCATCAGGGAAATGCAAATCAAAACTACACTAAGATATCACCTTACCCCCGTTAGATTGGCAAAAACATCCAAAACCAAGAACGACAAATGTTGCAGAGGTTGTGGAGAAAGAGGAACCCTCATACACTGTTGGTGGGAATGCAAACTGGTACAGCCACTATGGAAAACAGTATGGAGATTTCTCAAAAAGTTAAAAATAGAAATACCCTATGACCCAGCCATCCCATTACTGGGTATCTATCCTAAGAACCTGATATCAGATATCTCAAGAGTCCGTTGCACCCCTATGTTCATCGCAGCATTATTTACAATAGCCAAGACGTGGAACCAGCCTACATGCCCAGAAACTGATGATTGGATAAAGAAGATGTGGTATATATACACAATGGAATACTACTCAGCCATAAAAAAAGACGAAAGTGGCCCATTCACAACAATGTGGATGGACCTCGAGGGCATTATGTTAAGCGAAATAAGTCAGTCAGAGAAAGACGAACTCTATATGACTCCACTCATAGGTGGAAATTAGTATATTGAGAAGGAGATCTGATCGGTGGTTACCAGGGAAAAGGGGGGGTGGGGGGAGGGCACGGAGGGGGAAGTGGTGTTCCCACAACATGACTAACAAAAATGTACAACTGAAATTTCACAAGCTTGTAATCCGTCATAAGATTAATAAACAAACAAACAAACAAACAAAAAAAGATGCTTTGGGGCCTATCTGCCCCTATGGAAAGAACGCAGCACTTTCTGCCTTGCAGCTCTAGGGCAATGTAGCACACCCAGAGCAGAAGTTCTACTTCAGCCAGATCAGGCCCGCAAAGAAACTGCGTTTCACAGGCCTTTGTAAGAGATGTTCCCGGTAGGCTGTTAGAGCACTGTGCAGAGCGAGTTGTTTCTTAGATTCCCAACGAGCTGGAAGCAAGATGCTTTAGGGGCCATCTGCCCTTAAGGAAAGAAGGCAGCACTTTGTGCCTTGCAGCTCTAGGGCAATGTAGCACACCCAGAGCAGATGTTCTACTTCTGCCAGGTCAGGCCTGCAAAGAAACTGCGTTTCACAGGCCTTTGTAAGAGATGTTGCCGGTAGGCTGTAAGAGCACTGTGCAGAGCGACTTATTTCTTAGCTTCCCAGAGAGCTGGAAGCAAGATGCTTTGGGGCCCTTCTCACCCTTTGGAAAGAAGGCAGCACTTTGTGCCTTGCAGCTCTAGGGCAATGTAGCACACCCAGAGCAGAAGTTCTACTTCAGCTAGATCAGACCTGCAAAGAAACTGCGTTTCACAGGCCTTTGTAAGAGATGTTCCCTGTAGGCTGTTAGAGCACTGTGCAGAGCGAGTTGTTTCTTAGCTTCCCAAAGAGCTGGAAGCAAGATGCTTTAGGGGCCATCTGCCCTTAAGGAAAGAAGGCAGCACTTTGTGCCTTGCAGCTCTAGGGCAATGTAGCACACCCAGAGCAGAAGTTCTACTTCAGCCAGGTCAGGCCTGCAAAGAAACTGCGTTTCACAGGCCTTTGTAAGAGATGTTCCCGGTAGGCTGTTAGAGCACTGTGCAGAGCGAGTTGTTTCTTAGCTTCCCAGAGAGCTGGAAGCAAGATGCTTTGGGGCCCGTTAATTTTATACCCTGCTACTTTGCTGTAGTTGTTGATTATTTCTAATAGTTTTTCTGTGGATTCTTTGGGGTTTTCTATGTATAAGATCATGTCGTCTGCAAACAACGCGAGTTTTACTTCTTCGTTACCGATTTGGATTCCTTTCATTTTTTTTTCCTGCCGAATTGCTCTGGCCAGCACCTCCAGTACTATGTTGAATAGGAGTGGTGAAAGTGGGCACCCTTGTCTTGTTCCTGTCCTCAGAGGGATGGCTTTCAGCTTTTGTCCATTGAGTATGATGTTGGCTGTGGGTCTATCATATATGGCCTTTATTATGTTGAGGTACTTTCCTTCTATACCCATTTTACTGAGGGTTTTTATCATAAATGGGTGTTGGATCTTGTCGAATGCTTTCTCTGCGTCTATTGAGATGATCATGTGGTTTTTGTTTTTCATTTTGTTGATGTAGTGTATCACGTTGATTGACTTGCGGGTGTTGAACCATCCCTGTGTCCCTGGTATAAATCCCACTTGATCATGGTGTATAATCTTTTTGATGTATTGCTGTAATCGGTTTGCCAAAATTTGGTTGAGGATTTTTGCATCTATGTTCATCAGTGATATCGGCCTGTAGTTCTCCTTCTTTGTGTTGTCCTTGTCAGGTTTGGGGATCAGAGTGATGTTGGCTTCATAGAATGTGTTAGGGAGTTCTCCATCTTTCTCAATTTTCTGGAACACTTTGAGGAGAATAGGTACAAAGAACTCACACTGCTTAACAACAAAAAAACAAACAACCCGATCAAAAAATGGGCAGAGGACATGAACAGACATTTCTCCGAGGAGATATGAACATGGCCAATAGACACATGAAAAGATGTTCATCATCGCTAATCATCAGGGAAAGGCAAATCAAAACTACACTAAGATATCACCTTACCCCCGTTAGATTGGCAAAAACATCCAAAACCAAGAACGACAAATGTTGCAGAGGTTGTGGACAAAGAGGAACCCTCATACACTGTTGGTGGGAATGCAAACTGGTACAGCCACTATGGAAAACAGTATGGAGATTTCTCAAAAAGTTAAAAATAGAAATACCCTATGACCCAGCCATCCCATTACTGGGTATCTATCCTAAGAACCTGATATCAGATATCTCAAGAGTCCGTTGCACCCCTATGTTCATCGCAGCATTATTTACAATAGCCAAGACGTGGAACCAGCCTACATGCCCAGAAACTGATGATTGGATAAAGAAGATGTGGTATATATACACAATGGAATACTACTTAGCCATAAAAAAAGACGACATTGGCCCATTCACAACAATGTGGATGGACCTCGAGGGCATTATGTTAAGCGAAATAAGTCAGTCAGAGAAAGACGAACTCTATATGACTCCACTCATAGGTGGAAATTAGTATATTGAGAAGGAGATCTGATCGGTGGTTACCAGGGAAAAGGGGGGGTGGGGGCAGGGCACGGAGGGGGAAGTGGTGTTCCCACAACATGACTAACAAAAATGTACAACTGAAATTTCACAAGCTTGTAATCCATCATAACATTAATAAACAAAAAAAAAAAAAAAAGATGCTTTGGGGCCCATCTGCCCCTATGGAAAGAACGCAGCACTTTCTGCCTTGCAGCTCTAGGGCAATGTAGCACACCCAGAGCAGAAGTTCTACTTCAGCCAGATCAGGCCCGCAAAGAAACTGCGTTTCACAGGCCTTTGTAAGAGATGTTCCCGGTAGGCTGTTAGAGCACTGTGCAGAGCGACTTGTTTCTTAGCTTCCCAACGAGCTGGAAGCAAAATGCTTTAGGGGCCATCTGCCCTTAAGGAAAGAAGGCAGCACTTTGTGCCTTGCATCTCTAGGGCAAAGTAGCACACCCAGAGCAGATGTTCTACTTCTGCCAGGTCAGGCCTGCAAAGAAACTTCGTTTCACAGGCCCTTGTAAGAGATGTTCCCGGTAGGCTGTTAGAGCACTGTGCAGAGCGACTTGTTTCTTAGCTTCCCAACGAGCTGGAAGCAAGATGCTTTGGGGTCCTTCTCACCCTTTGGAAAGAAGGCAGCACTTTGTGCCTTGCAGATCTAGGGCAATGTAGCACACCCAGAGCAGATGTTCTACTTCTGCCAGGTCAGGCCTGCAAAGAAACTTCGTTTCACAGGCCCTTGTAAGAGATGTTCCCGGTAGGCTGTTAGAGCACTGTGCAGAGCGACTTGTTTCTTAGCTTCCCAAAGAGCTGGAAGCAAGATGCTTTGGGGCCCTTCTCACCCTTTGGAAAGAAGGCAGCACTTTGTGCCTTGCAGCTCTAGGGCAATGTAGCACACCCCGAGCAGAAGTTCTACTTCAGCCAGATCAGGCCCGCAAAGAAACTGCGTTTCACAGGCCTTTGTAAGAGATGTTCCCGGTAGGCTGTTAGAGCACTGTGCAGAGCGAGTTGTTTCTTAGCTTCCCAGAGAGCTGGAAGCAAGATGCTTTGGGGCCCGTTAATTTTATACCCTGCTACTTTGCTGTAGTTGTTGATTATTTCTGATAGTTTTTCTGTGGATTCTTTGGGGTTTTCTATGTATAAGATCATGTCGTCTGCAAACAACGCGAGTTTTACTTCTTCGTTACCTATTTGGATTCCTTTCATTTTTTTTTCCTGCCGAATTGCTCTGGCCAGCACCTCCAGTACTATGTTGAATAGGAGTGGTGAAAGTGGGCACCCTTGTCTTGTTCCTGTCCTCAGAGGGATGGCTTTCAGCTTTTGTCCATTGAGTATGATGTTGGCTGTGGGTCTATCCTATATGGCCTTTATTATGTTGAGGTACTTTCCTTCTATACCCATTTTACTGAGGGTTTTTATCATAAATGGGTGTTGGATCTTGTCGAATGCTTTCTCTGCGTCTATTGAGATGATCATGTGGTTTTTGTTTTTCATTTTGTTGATGTAGTGTATCACGTTGATTGACTTGCGGGTGTTGAACCATCCCTGTGTCCCTGGTATAAATCCCACTTGATCATGGTGTATAATCTTTTTGATGTATTGCTGTAATCGGTTTGCCAAAATTTGGTTGAGGATTTTTGCATCTATGTTCATCAGTGATATCGGCCTGTAGTTCTCCTTCTTTGTGTTGTCCTTGTCAGGTTTGGGGATCAGAGTGATGTTGGCTTCATAGAATGTGTTAGGGAGTTCTCCATCTTTCTCAATTTTCTGGAACAGTTTGAGGAGAATAGGTACAAAGAACTCACACTGCTTAACAACAAAAAAACAAACAACCCGATCAAAAAATGGGCAGAGGACATGAACAGACATTTCTCCAAAGAAGATATGAACATGGCCAATAGACACATGAAAAGATGTTCATCATCGCTAATCATCAGGGAAATGCAAATCAAAACTACACTAAGATATCACCTTACCCCCGTTAGATTGGCAAAAACATCCAAAACCAAGAACGACAAATGTGGGAGAGGTTGTGGAGAAAGAGGAACCCACATACACTGTTGGTGGGAATGCAATCTGGTACAGCCACTATGGAAAACAGTATGGAGATTTCTCAAAAAGTTAAAAATAGAAGTACCCTAAGACCCAGCCATCCCATTACTGGGTATCTATCCTAAGAACCTGATATCAGATATCTCAAGAGTCCGTTGCACCCCTATGTTCATCGCAGCATTATTTACAATAGCCAAGACGTGGAACCAGCCTACATGCCCAGAAACTGATGATTGGATAAAGAAGATGTGGTATATATACACAATGGAATACTACTCAGCCATAAAAAAAGACGACATTGGCCCATTCACAACAATGTGGATGGACCTCGAGGGCATTATGTTAAGCGAAATAAGTCAGTCAGAGAAAGACGAACTCTATATGACTCCACTCATAGGTGGAAATTAGTATATTGAGAAGGAGATCTGATGGGTGGTTACCAGGGAAAAGGGGGGGTGGGGGGAGGGCACGGAGGGGGAAGTAGTGTTCCCACAACATGACTAACAAAAATGTACAACTGAAATTTCACAAGCTTGTAATCCATCATAACATTAATAAACAACAACAAAAAAAAAAGATGCTTTGGGGCGCATCTGCCCCTATGGAAAGAACGCAGCACTTTCTGCCTTGCAGCTCTAGGGCAATGTAGCACACCCAGAGCAGAAGTTCTACTTCAGCCAGATCAGGCCCGCAAAGAAACTGCGTTTCACAGGCCTTTGTAAGAGATGTTCCCGGTAGGCTGTTAGAGAAGTGTGCAGAGCGAGTTGTTTCTTAGCTTCCCAAAGAGCTGGAAGCAAGATGCTTTGGGGCCCTTCTCACCCTTTGGAAAGAAGGCAGCACTTTGTGCCTTGCAGCTCTAGGGCAATGTAGCACACCCTGAGCAGAAGTTCTACTTCAGCCAGATCAGGCCCGCAAAGAAACTGCGTTTCACAGGCCTTTGTAAGAGATGTTCCCGGTAGGCTGTTAGAGCACTGTGCAGAGCGAGTTGTTTCTTAGCTTCCCAGAGAGCTGGAAGCAAGATGCTTTGGGGCCCGTTAATTTTATACCCTGCTACTTTGCTGTAGTTGTTGATTATTTCTAATAGTTTTTCTGTGGATTCTTTGGGGTTTTCTATGTATAAGATCATGTCGTCTGCAAACAACACGAGTTTTACTTCTTCGTTACCTATTTGGATTCCTTTCATTTTTTTTTCCTGCCGAATTGCTCTGGCCAGCACCTCCAGTACTATGTTGAATAGGAGTGGTGAAAGTGGGCACCCTTGTCTTGTTCCTGTCCTCAGAGGGATGGCTTTCAGCTTTTGTCCATTGAGTATGATGTTGGCTGTGGGTCTATCCTATATGGCCTTTATTATGTTGAGGTACTTTCCTTCTATACCCATTTTACTGAGGGTTTTTATTATAAATGGGTGTTGGATCTTGTCGAATGCTTTCTCTGCGTCTATTGAGATGATCATGTGGTTTTTGTTTTTCATTTTGTTGATGTAGTGTATCACGTTGATTGACTTGCGGGTGTTGAACCATCCCTGTGTCCCTGGTATAAATCCCACTTGATCATGGTGTATAATCTTTTTGATGTATTGCTGTAATCGGTTTGCCAAAATTTGGTTGAGGATTTTTGCATCTATGTTCATCAGTGATATCGGCCTGTAGTTCTCCTTCTTTGTGTTGTCCTTGTCAGGTTTGGGGATCAGAGTGATGTTGGCTTCATAGAATGTGTTAGGGAGTTCTCCATCTTTCTCAATTTTCTGGAACAGTTTGAGGAGAATAGGTACAAAGAACTCACACTGCTTAACAACAAAAAAACAAACAACCCGATCAAAAAATGGGCAGAGGACATGAACAGACATTTCTCCAAAGAAGATATGAACATGGCCAATAGACACATGAAAAGATGTTCATCATCGCTAATCATCAGGGAAATGCAAATCAAAACTACACTAAGATATCACCTTACCCCCGTTAGATTGGCAGAAACATCCAAAACCAAGAACGACAAATGTTGCAGAGGTTGTGGAGAAAGAGGAACCCTCATACACTGTTGGTGGGAATGCAAACTGGTACAGCCACTATGGAAAACAGTATGGAGATTTCTCAAAAAGTTAAAAATAGAAATACCCTATGACCCAGCCATCCCATTACTGGGTATCTATCCTAAGAACCTGATATCAGATATCTCAAGAGTCCGTTGCACCCCTATGTTCATCGCAGCATTATTTACAATAGCCAAGACGTGGAACCAGCCTACATGCCCAGAAACTGATGATTGGATAAAGAAGATGTGGTATATATACACAATGGAATACTACTCAGGCATAAAAAAAGACGACATTGGCCCATTCACAACAATGTGGATGGACCTCGAGGGCATTATGTTAAGCGAAATAAGTCAGTCAGAGAAAGACGAACTCTATATGACTCCACTCATAGGTGGAAATTAGTATATTGAGAAGGAGATCTGATGGGTGGTTACCAGGGAAAAGGGGGGGTGGGGGGAGGGCACGGAGGGGGAAGTGGTGTTCCCACAACATGACTAACAAAAATGTACAACTGAAATTTCACAAGCTTGTAATCCATCATAACATTAATAAACAAACAAAAAAAAAAGATGCTTTGGGGCCCATCTGCCCCTATGGAAAGAACGCAGCACTTTCTGCCTTGCAGCTCTAGGGCAATGTAGCACACCCAGAGCAGAAGTTCTACTTCAGCCAGATCAGGCCCGCAAAGAAACTGCGTTTCACAGGCCTTTGTAAGAGATGTTCCCGGTAGGCTGTTAGAGCACTGTGCAGAGCGAGTTGTTTCTTAGCTTCCCAAAGAGCTGGAAGCAAGATGCTTTGGGGCCCTTCTCACCCTTTGGCAAGAAGGCAGCACTATGTGCCTTGCAGCTCTAGGGCAATGTAGCACACCCAGAGCAGATGTTCTACTTCTGCCAGGTCAGGCCTGCAAAGAAACTTCGTTTCACAGGCCCTTGTAAGAGATGTTCCCGGTAGGCTGTTAGAGCACTGTGCAGAGCGACTTGTTTCTTAGCTTCCCAACGAGCTGGAAGCAAGATGCTTTGGGGCCCTTCTCACCCTTTGGAAAGAAGGCAGCACTTTGTGCCTTGCAGATATAGGGCAATGTAGCACACCCAGTGCAGATGTTCTACTTCTGCCAGGTCAGCCCTGCAAAGAAACTTCGTTTCACAGGCCCTTGTAAGAGATGTTCCCGGTAGGCTGTTAGAGCACTGTGCAGAGCGAGTTGTTTCTTAGCTTCCCAACGAGCTGGAAGCAAGATGCTTTAGGGGCCATCAGCCCTTAAGGAAAGAAGGCAGCACTTTGTGCCTTGCAGCTCTAGGGCAATGTAGCACACCCCGAGCAGATGTTCTACTTCAGCCAGATCAGGCCCGCAAAGAAACTGCGTTTCACAGGCCTTTGTAAGAGATGTTCCCGGTAGGCTGTTAGAGCACTGTGCAGAGCTAGTTGTTTCTTAGCTTCCCAACGAGCTGGAAGCAAGATGCTTTAGGGGCCATCTGCCCTTAAGGAAAGAAGGCAGCACTTTGTGCCTTGCATCTCTAGGGCAAAGTAGCACACCCAGAGCAGATGTTCTACTTCTGCCAGGTCAGGCCTGCAAAGAAACTTCGTTTCACAGGCCCTTGTAAGAGATGTTCCCGTTAGGCTGTTAGAGCACTGTGCAGAGCGACTTGTTTCTTAGCTTGCCAAAGAGCTGGAAGCAAGATGCTTTGGGGCCCTTCTCACCCTTTGGAAAGAAGGCAGCACTTTGTGCCTTGCAGCTCTAGGGCAATGTAGCACACCCCGAGCAGAAGTTCTACTTCAGCCAGATCAGGCCCGCAAAGAAACTGCGTTTCACAGGCCTTTGTAAGAGATGTCCCCGGTAGGCTGTTAGAGCACTGTGCAGAGCGAGTTGTTTCTTAGCTTCCCAGAGAGCTGGAAGCAAGATGCTTTGGGGCCCGTTAATTTTATACCCTGCTACTTTGCTGTAGTTGTTGATTATTTCTAATAGTTTTTCTGTGGATTCTTTGGGGTTTTCTATGTATAAGATCATGTCGTCTGCAAACAACGCGAGTTTTACTTCTTCGTTACCTATTTGGATTCCTTTCATTTTTTTTTCCTGCCGAATTGCTCTGGCCAGCACCTCCAGTACTATGTTGAATAGGAGTGGTGAAAGTGGGCACCCTTGTCTTGTTCCTGTCCTCAGAGGGATGGCTTTCAGCTTTTGTCCATTGAGTATGCTGTTGGCTGTGGGTCTATCATATATGGCCTTTATTATGTTGAGGTACTTTCCTTCTATACCCATTTTACTGAGGGTTGTTATCACAAATGGGTGTTGGATCTTGTCGAATGCTTTCTCTGCGTCTATTGAGATGATCATGTGGTTTTTGTTTTTCATTTTGTTGATGTAGTGTATCACGTTGATTGACTTGCGGGTGTTGAACCATCCCTGTGTCCCTGGTATAAATCCCACTTGATCATGGTGTATAATCTTTTTGATGTATTGCTGTAATCGGTTTGCCAAAATTTGGTTGAGGATTTTTGCATCTATGTTCATCAGTGATATCGGCCTGTAGTTCTCCTTCTTTGTGTTGTCCTTGTCAGGTTTGGGGATCAGAGTGATGTTGGCTTCATAGAATGTGTTAGGGAGTTCTCCATCTTTCTCAATTTTCTGGAACAGTTTGAGGAGAATAGGTACAAAGAACTCACACTGCTTAACAACAAAAAAACAAACAACCCGATCAAAAAATGGGCAGAGGACATGAACAGACATTTCTCCAAAGAAGATATGAACATGGCCAATAGACACATGAAAAGATGTTCATCATCGCTAATCATCAGGGAAATGCAAATCAAAACTACACTAAGATATCACCTTACCCCCGTTAGATTGGCAAAAACATCCAAAACCAAGAACGACAAATGTTGCAGAGGTTGTGGAGAAAGAGGAACCCTCATACACTGTTGGTGGGAATGCAAACTGGTACAGCCACTATGGAAAACAGTATGGAGATTTCTCAAAAAGTTAAAAATAGAAATACCCTATGACCCAGCCATCCCATTACTGGGTATCTATCCTAAGAACCTGATATCAGATATCTCAAGAGTCCGTTGCACCCCTATGTTCATCGCAGCATTATTTACAATAGCCAAGACGTGGAACCAGCCTACATGCCCAGAAACTGATGATTGGATAAAGAAGATGTGGTATATATACACAATGGAATACTACTCAGCCATAAAAAAAGACGACATTGGCCCCTTCACAACAATGTGGATGGACCTCGAGGGCATTATGTTAAGCGAAATAAGTCAGTCAGAGAAAGACGAACTCTATATGACTCCACTCATAGGTGGAAATTAGTATATTGAGAAGGAGATCTGATCGGTGGTTACCAGGGAAAAGGGGGGGTGGGGGGAGGGCACGGAGGGGGAAGTGGTGTTCCCACAACATGACTAACAAAAATGTACAACTGAAATTTCACAAGCTTGTAATCCATCATAACATTAATAAACAAACAAAAAAAAAAGATGCTTTGGGGCCCATCTGCCCCTATGGAAAGAACGCAGCACTTTCTGCCTTGCAGCTCTAGGGCAATGTAGCACACCCAGAGCAGAAGTTCTACTTCAGCCAGATCAGGCCCGCAAAGAAACTGCGTTTCACAGGCCTTTGTAAGAGATGTTCCCGGTAGGCTGTTAGAGCACTGTGCAGAGCGAGTTGTTTCTTAGCTTCCCAAAGAGCTGGAAGCAAGATGCTTTGGGGCCCTTCTCACCCTTTGGCAAGAAGGCAGCACTATGTGCCTTGCAGCTCTAGGGCAATGTAGCACACCCAGAGCAGATGTTCTACTTCTCCCAGGGCAGGCCTGCAAAGAAACTTCGTTTCACAGGCCTTTGTAAGAGATGTTCCCGGTACGCTGTAAGAGCACTGTGCAGAGCGTGTTTTCACTTAGCTTCCCAAAGAACTGGAAACAAAAGCCTTTTGGTCCAGTCTCCCTCTTTGGAAACAAGGCAGCACTTGGTGCCTTGCACCTCTAGGGCAATGTAGCACATGGCAGAGCAGAAGTTCTACTTCAGGGAGATCACGCCTGCAAAGAAACTGCATTTCACAGGCCTTTGTAAAACATGTTCCCAGTAGGCTGTAAGAGCACTGTTCAGAGCGACTTGTTTCTTAGCTTCCCAAAGAGCTGGAAGCAAGATGCTTTGGGGCCATTCTCACCCTTTGGAAAGAAGGCAGCACTTTGTGCCTTACAGCTCTAGGGCAATGTAGCACACCCAGAGCAGAAGTTCTTCTTCAGCCAGATCAGGCTTTCAAAGAAACTGCATTTCACAGGCGTTTGTAAGAAAGGTTCCCTGTGGGCGTTTAGAGCACTGTGCAGAGCGAGTTCTTTCTTAGCTTCCCAAAGACCTGGAAGCAAGATGCTTTGGGGGCCATCTGCCCTTAAGTAAAGAAGGCAGCACTTTGTGCCTTGCAGCTCTAGGGCAATGTAGCTCACGCAGAGCAGATGTTGTACTTCTGCCAGGTCAGGCCTGCAAAGAAACTGCGTTTCACAGGCCTTTGTAAGAGATGTTCCCGGTAGGCTGTAAGAGCACTGTGCAGAGCGTGTTTTCTCTTAGCTTCCCAAAGAGCTGGAAACAAAACGCTTTTGGTCCAGTCTCCCTCTTTGTAAACAAGGCAGCACTTGGTGCCTTGCACCTCTAGGGCGATGTAGCACATGGCAGAGCAGAAGTTCTACTTCAGGGAGATCACGCCTGCAAAGAAACGGCATTTCACAGGCCTTTGTAAAACATGTTCCCAGTAGGCTGTAAGAGCACTGTGCAGAGCGACTTGTTTCTTAGCTTCAGAAAGAGCTGGAAGCAAGATGCTTTGGGGCCCTTCTCACCCTTTGGAAAGAAGGCAGCACTTTGTGCCTTGCAGCTCTAGGGCAATGTAGCACACCCAGAGCAGAACTTCTGCTTCAGCTACATCAGACCTGCAAAGAAACTTCGTTTCACAGGCCTTTGTAAGAGATGTTCCCTGTAGGCTGTAAGAGCACTGTGCAGAGCGACTAGTTTCTTAGCTTCCCAGAGAGCTGGAAGCAAGATGCTTTGGGGCCCATATGCCCCTATGGAAAGAACGCAGCACTTTGTGCCTTGCAGCTCTAGGGCGATGCAGCACACCCAGAGCAGAAGTTCTACTTTTGCCAGGTCAGGCCTGCAAAGAAACCGCGTTTCACAGGCCTTTGTAAGAGATGTTCCAGGTAGGCTGTAAGAGCACTGTGCAGAGCGTGTTTTCTCTTAGCTTCCCAAAGAGCTGGAAACAAAACGCTTTTGGTTCAGTCTCCCTCTTTGGAAAGAAGGCAGCACTTGGTGCCTTGCACCTCTAGGGCAATGTAGCACATGGCAGAGCAGAAGTTCTACTTCAGGGAGATCACGCCTGCAAAGAAACTGCATTTCACAGGCCTTTGTAAAACATGTTCCCAGTAGGCTGTAAGAGCACTGTGCAGAGCGACTTGTTTCTTAGCTTAGCAAAGAGCTGGAAGCAAGATGCTTTGGGGTCCTTCTGACCCTTTGGAAAGAAGGCAGCACTTGGTGCCTTGCACCTCTAGGGCAATGTAGCACACACAGAGCAGAAGTTCTACTTCAGCCAGATCAGGCCTGCAAAGAAACTTCGTTTCACAGGCCCTTGTAAGAGATGTTCCCGGTAGGCTGTTAGAGCACTGTGCAGAGAGACTTGTTTCTTAGCTTCCCAAAGAGCTGGAAGCAAGATACTTTGGGGCCCTTCTCACCCTTTGGAAAGAAGGCAGCACTTTGTGCCTTGCAGCTCTAGGGCAATGTAGCACACCCAGAGCAGAAGTTCTACTTCAGCCAGATCAGGCCCGCAAAGAAACTGCGTTTCACAGGCCTTTGTAAGAGATGTTCCCGGTAGGCTGTTAGAGCACTGTGCAGAGCGAGTTGTTTCTTAGCTTCCCAACGAGCTGGAAGCAAGATGCTTTAGGGGTCATCTGCCCTTAAGGAAAGAAGGCAGCACTTTGTGCCTTGCATCTCTAGGGCAATGTAGAACACCCAGAGCAGATGTTCTACTTCTGCCAGGTCAGGCCTGCAAAGAAACTTCGTTTCACAGGCCCTTGTAAGAGATGGTCCCGGTAGGCTGTTAGAGCACTGTGCAGAGCGACTTGTTTCTTAGCTTCCCAAAGAGCTGGAAGCAAGATGCTTTGGGGCCCTTCTCACCCTTTGGAAAGAAGGCAGCACTTTGTGCCTTGCAGCTCTAGGGCAATGTAGCACACCCCGAGCAGAAGTTCTACTTCAGCCAGATCAGGCCCGCAAAGAAACTGCGTTTCACAGGCCTTTGTAAGAGATGTTCCCGGTAGGCTGTTAGAGCACTGTGCAGAGCGTGTTGTTTCTTAGCTTCCCAGAGAGCTGGAAGCAAGATGCTTTGGGCCCGTTGATTTTATACCCTGCTACTTTGCTGTAGTTGTTGATTATTTCTAATAGTTTTTCTGTGGATTCTTTGGGGTTTTCTATGTATAAGATCATGTCGTCTGCAAACAACGCGTGTTTTACTTCTTCGTTACCTATTTGGATTCCTTTCATTTTTTTTTCCTGCCGAATTGCTCTGGCCAGCACCTCCAGTACTATGTTGAATAGGAGTGGTGAAAGTGGGCACCCTTGTCTTGTTCCTGTCCTCAGAGGGATGGCTTTCACCTTTTGTCCATTGAGTATGATGTTGGCTGTGGGTCTATCCTATATGGCCTTTATTATGTTGAGGTACTTTCCTTCTATACCCATTTTACTGAGGGTTTTTATCATAAATGGGTGTTGGATCTTGTCGAATGCTTTCTCTGCATCTATTGAGATGATCATGTGGTTTTTGTTTTTCAATTTGTTGATGTAGTGTATCACGTTGATTGACTTGCGGGTGTTGAACCATCCCTGTGTCCCTGGTATAAATCCCACTTGATCATGGTGTATAATCTTTTTGATGTATTGCTGTAATCGGTTTGCCAAAATTTGGTTGAGGATTTTTGCATCTATGTTCATCAGTGATATCGGCCTGTAGTTCTCCTTCTTTGTGTTGTCCTTGTCAGGTTTGGGGATCAGAGTGATGTTGGCTTCATAGAATGTGTTAGGGAGTTCGCCATCTTTCTCAATTTTCTGGAACAGTTTGAGGAGAATAGGTACAAAGAACTCACACTGCTTAACAACAAAAAAACAAACAACCCGATCAAAAAATGGGCAGAGGACTTGAACAGACATTTCTCCAAAGAAGATATGAACATGGCCAATAGACACATGAAAAGATGTTCATCATCGCTAATCATCAGGGAAATGCAAATCAAAACTACACTAAGATATCACCTTACCCCCGTTAGATTGGCAAAAACATCCAAAACCAAGAACGACAAATGTTGCAGAGGTTGTGGAGAAAGAGGAACCCTCATACACTGTTGGTGGGAATGCAAACTGGTACAGCCACTATGGAAAACAGTATGGAGATTTCTCAAAAAGTTAAAAATAGAAATACCCTATGACCCAGCCATCCCATTACTGGGTATCTATCCTAAGAACCTGATATCAGATATCTCAAGAGTCCGTTGCACCCCTATGTTCATCACAGCATTATTTACAATAGCCAAGACATGGAACCAGCCTACATGCCCAGAAACTGATGATTGGATAAAGAAGATGTGGTATATATACACAATGGAATACTACTCAGCCATAAAAAAAGACGACATTGGCCCATTCACAACAATGTGGATGGACCTCGAGGGCATTATGTTAAGCGAAATAAGTCAGTCAGAGAAAGACGAACTCTATATGACTCCACTCATAGGTGGAAATTAGTATATTGAGAAGGAGATCTGATCGGTGGTTACCAGGGAAAAGGGGGGGTGGGGCAGGGCACGGAGGGGGAAGTGGTGTTCCCACAACATGACTAACAAAAATGTACAACTGAAATTTCACAAGCTTGTAATCCATCATAACATTAATAAACAAAAAAAAAAAAAAGATGCTTTGGGGCCCATCTTCCCCTATGGAAAGAACGCAGCACTTTGTGCCTTGCAGCTCTAGGGCAATGTAGCACACCCAGAGCAGAAGTTCTACTTCTGCCAGGTCAGGCCAGCAAAGAAACTGCGTTTCACAGGCCTTTGTAAGAGATGTTCCCGGTAGGCTGTTAGAGCACTGTGCAGAGCGAGTTGTTTCTTAGCTTCCCAAAGAGCTGGAAGCAAGATGCTTTGGGGCCCTCTCACCCTTTGGAAAGAAGGCAGCACTTTGTGCCTTACAGCTCTAGGGCAATGTAGCACACCCAGAGCAGAAGTTCTTCTTCAGCCAGATCAGGCCTGCAAAGAAACTGCGTTTCACAGGCCTTTGTAAGAGATGTTCCCTGTAGGCTGTTAGAGCACTGTGCAGGGCGAGTTCTTTCTTAGCTTCCCAAAGACCTGGAAGCAAGATCCTTTGGGGGCCATCTGCCATTAAGTAAAGAAGGCAGCACTTTGTGCCTTTCAGCTCTAGGGCAATGTAGCACACCCAGAGCAGATGTTCTACTTCTGCCAGGTCAGGCCAGCAAAGAAACTGCGTTTCACAGGCCTTTGTAAGAGATGTTCCCGGGAGGCTGTTAGAGCACTGTGCAGAGCGAGTTGTTTCTTAGGTTCCCAAACAGCCGGAAGCAAGATGCTTTGGGGCCCTTCTCTCCCTTTGGAAAGAAGTCAGCACTTTGTGCCTTGCAGCTCTAGGGCAATGTAGCACACCCAGAGCAGAAGTTGTACTTCAGCCAGATCAGGACTGCAAAGAAACTGCGGTCCACAGGCCATTGTAAGAGATGTTCCCGGTAGGCTGTTAGAGCACTGTGCAGAGCGAGTTGTTTCCTAGCTTCCCAAAGAGCTGGAAGCAAGATGCTTTGGGGCCCTTCTCACCCTTTGGAAAGAAGGCAGCACTTTGTGCCTTGCAGCTCTAGGGCAATGTAGCACACCCAGAGCCGAAGTTCTACTTCAGCTAGATCAGACCTGCAAAGAAACTTCGTTTCACAGGCCTTTGTAAGAGATGTTCCCTGTAGGCTGTAAGAGCACTGTGCAGAGCGACTAGTTTCTTAGCTTCCCAGAGAGCTGGAAGCAAGATGCTTTGGGGCCCATCTGCCCCTATGGAAAGAACGCAGCACTTTGTGCCTTGCAGCTCTAGGGCAATGTAGCACACGCACAGCAGAAGTTCTACTTCAGCCAGATCAGGCCTGCAAAGAAACTGCGTTTCACAGGCCTTTGTAAGAGATGTTCCCTGTAGGCTGTTAGAGCACTGTGCAGAGCTAGTTGTTTCTTAGCTTCCCAAGGAGCTGGAAGCAAGATGCTTTGGGGCCCTTCTCACCCTTTGGAAAGAAGGCAGCACTTTGTGCCTTGCAGCTCTAGGGCAATGTAGCACACCCAGAGCCGAAGTTCTACTTCAGCTAGATCAGACCTGCAAAGAAACTTCGTTTCACAAGCCTTTGTAAGAGATCTTCCCGGTAGGCTGTTAGAGCACTGTGCAGAGCGAGTTGTTTCTTAGCTTCCCAGAGAGCTGGAAGCAAGATGCTTTGGGGCCCGTCAATTTTATACCCTGCTACTTTGCTGTAGTTGTTGATTATTTCTAATAGTTTTTCTGTGGATTCTTTGGGGTTTTCTATGTATAAGATCATGTCGTCTGCAAACAACGCGAGTTTTACTTCTTCGTTACCTATTTCGATTCCTTTTATTTTTTTTTCCTGCCGAATTGCTCTGGCCAGCACCTCCAGTACTATGTTGAATAGGAGTGGTGAAAGTGGGCACCCTTGTTTGTTCCTGTCCTCAGAGGGATAGCTTTCAGCTTTTGTCCATTGAGTATGCTGTTGGCTGTGGGTCTATCATATATGGCCTTTATTATGTTGAGGTACTTTCCTTCTATACCCATTTTACTGAGGGTTTTTATCATAAATGGGTGTTGGATCTTGTCGAATGCTTTCTCTGCGTCTATTGAGATGATCATGTGGTTTTTGTTTTTCATTTTGTTGATGTAGTGTATCACGTTGATTGACTTGCGGGTGTTGAACCATCCCTGTGTCCCTGGTATAAATCCCACTTGATCATGGTGTATAATCTTTTTGATGTATTGCTGTAATCGGTTTGCCAAAATTTTGTTGAGGATTTTTGCATCTATGTTCATCAGTGATATCGGCCTGTAGTTCTCCTTCTTTGTGTTGTCCTTGTCAGGTTGGGGGATCAGAGTGATGTTGGCTTCATAGAATGTGTTAGGGAGTTCTCCATCTTTCTTAATTTTCTGGAACAGTTTGAGGAGAATAGGTACAAAGAACTCACACTGCTTAACAACAAAAAAACAAACAACCCGATCAAAAAATGGGCAGAGGACATGAACAGACATTTCTCCAAAGAAGATATGAATATGGCCAATAGACACATGAAAAGATGTTCATCATCGCTAATCATCAGGGAAATGCAAATCAAAACTACACTAAGATATCACCTTACCCCCGTTAGATTGGCAAAAACATCCAAAACCAAGAACGACAAATGTTGGAGAGGTTGTGGAGAAAGAGGAACCCTCATACACTGTTGGTGGGAATGCAAACTGGTACAGCCACTATGGAAAACAGTATGGAGATTTCTCAAAAAGTTAAAAATAGAAATACCCTATGACCCAGCCATCCCATTACTGGGTATCTATCCTAAGAACCTGATATCAGATATCTCAAGAGTCCGTTGCACCCCTATGTTCATCGCAGCATTATTTACAATAGCCAAGACGTGGAACCAGCCTACATGCCCAGAAACTGATGATTGGATAAAGAAGATGTGGTATATATACACAATGGAATACTACTCAGCCATAAAAAAAGACGACATTGGCCCATTCACAACAATGTGGATGGACCTCGAGGGCATTATGTTAAGCGAAATAAGTCAGTCAGAGAAAGACGAACTCTATATGACTCCACTCATAGGTGGAAATTAGTATATTGAGAAGGAGATCTGATCGGTGGTTACCAGGGAAAAGGGGGGGTGGGGGGAGGGCACGGAGGGGGAAGTGGTGTTCCCACAACATGACTAACAAAAATGTACAACTGAAATTTCACAAGCTTGTAATCCATCATAACATTAATAAACAAAAAAAAAAAAAGATGCTTTGGGGCCCATCTTCCCCTATGGAAAGAACGCAGCACTTTGTGCCTTGCAGCTCTAGGGCAATGTAGCACACCCAGAGCAGATGTTCTACTTCTGCCAGGTCAGGCCAGCAAAGAAACTGCGTTTCACAGGCCTTTGTAAGAGATGTTCCCGGTAGGCTGTTAGAGCACTGTGCAGAGCGAGTTGTTTCTTAGCTTCCCAAAGAGCTGGAAGAAAGATGCTTTGGGGCCCTCTCACCCTTTGGAAAGAAGGCAGCACTTTGTGCCTTACAGCTCTAGGGCAATGTAGCACACCCAGAGCAGAAGTTCTTCTTCAGCCAGATCAGGCCTGCAAAGAAACTGCGTTTCACAGGCCTTTGTAAGAGATGTTCCCTGTAGGCTGTTAGAGCACTGTGCAGGGCGAGTTCTTTCTTAGCTTCCCAAAGACCTGGAAGCAAGATCCTTTGGGGGCCATCTGCCGTTAAGTAAAGAAGGCAGCACTTTGTGCCTTTCAGCTCTAGGGCAATGTAGCACACCCAGAGCAGATGTTCTACTTCTGCCAGGTCAGGCCAGCAAAGAAACTGCGTTTCACAGGCCTTTGTAAGAGATGTTCCCGGGAGGCTGTTAGAGCACTGTGCAGAGCGAGTTGTTTCTTAGGTTCCCAAACAGCCGGAAGCAAGATGCTTTGGGGCCCTTCTCTCCCTTTGGAAAGAAGTCAGCACTTTGTGCCTTGCAGCTCTAGGGCAATGTAGCACACCCAGAGCAGAAGTTGTACTTCAGCCAGATCAGGACTGCAAAGAAACTGCGGTCCACAGGCCATTGTAAGAGATGTTCCCGGTAGGCTGTTAGAGCACTGTGCAGAGCGAGTTGTTTCCTAGCTTCCCAAAGAGCTGGAAGCAAGATGCTTTGGGGCCCTTCTCACCCTTTGGAAAGAAGGCAGCACTTTGTGCCTTGCAGCTCTAGGGCAATGTAGCACACCCAGAGCCGAAGTTCTACTTCAGCTAGATCAGACCTGCAAAGAAACTTCGTTTCACAGGCCTTTGTAAGAGATGTTCCCTGTAGGCTGTAAGAGCACTGTGCAGAGCGACTAGTTTCTTAGCTTCCCAGAGAGCTGGAAGCAAGATGCTTTGGGGCCCATCTGCCCCTATGGAAAGAACGCAGCACTTTGTGCCTTGCAGCTCTAGGGCAATGTAGCACACGCACAGCAGAAGTTCTACTTCAGCCAGATCAGGCCTGCAAAGAAACTGCGTTTCACAGGCCTTTGTAAGAGATGTTCCCTGTAGGCTGTTAGAGCACTGTGCAGAGCTAGTTGTTTCTTAGCTTCCCAAGGAGCTGGAAGCAAGATGCTTTGGGGCCCTTCTCACCCTTTGGAAAGAAGGCAGCACTTTGTGCCTTGCAGCTCTAGGGCAATGTAGCACACCCAGAGCCGAAGTTCTACTTCAGCTAGATCAGACCTGCAAAGAAACTTCGTTTCACAAGCCTTTGTAAGAGATCTTCCCGGTAGGCTGTTAGAGCACTGTGCAGAGCGAGTTGTTTCTTAGCTTCCCAGAGAGCTGGAAGCAAGATGCTTTGGGGCCCGTCAATTTTATACCCTGCTACTTTGCTGTAGTTGTTGATTATTTCTAATAGTTTTTCTGTGGATTCTTTGGGGTTTTCTATGTATAAGATCATGTCGTCTGCAAACAACGCGAGTTTTACTTCTTCGTTACCTATTTCGATTCCTTTTATTTTTTTTTCCTGCCGAATTGCTCTGGCCAGCACCTCCAGTACTATGTTGAATAGGAGTGGTGAAAGTGGGCACCCTTGTTTGTTCCTGTCCTCAGAGGGATAGCTTTCAGCTTTTGTCCATTGAGTATGCTGTTGGCTGTGGGTCTATCATATATGGCCTTTATTATGTTGAGGTACTTTCCTTCTATACCCATTTTACTGAGGGTTTTTATCATAAATGGGTGTTGGATCTTGTCGAATGCTTTCTCTGCGTCTATTGAGATGATCATGTGGTTTTTGTTTTTCATTTTGTTGATGTAGTGTATCACGTTGATTGACTTGCGGGTGTTGAACCATCCCTGTGTCCCTGGTATAAATCCCACTTGATCATGGTGTATAATCTTTTTGATGTATTGCTGTAATCGGTTTGCCAAAATTTTGTTGAGGATTTTTGCATCTATGTTCATCAGTGATATCGGCCTGTAGTTCTCCTTCTTTGTGTTGTCCTTGTCAGGTTTGGGGATCAGAGTGATGTTGGCTTCATAGAATGTGTTAGGGAGTTCTCCATCTTTCTCAATTTTCTGGAACAGTTTGAGGAGAATAGGTACAAAGAACTCACACTGCTTAACAACAAAAAAACAAACAACCCGATCAAAAAATGGGCAGAGGACATGAACAGACATTTCTCCAAAGAAGATATGAATATGGCCAATAGACACATGAAAAGATGTTCATCATCGCTAATCATCAGGGAAATGCAAATCAAAACTACACTAAGATATCACCTTACCCCCGTTAGATTGGCAAAAACATCCAAAACCAAGAACGACAAATGTTGGAGAGGTTGTGGAGAAAGAGGAACCCTCATACACTGTTGGTGGGAATGCAAACTGGTACAGCCACTATGGAAAACAGTATGGAGATTTCTCAAAAAGTTAAAAATAGAAATACCCTATGACCCAGCCATCCCATTACTGGGTATCTATCCTAAGAACCTGATATCAGATATCTCAAGAGTCCGTTGCACCCCTATGTTCATCGCAGCATTATTTACAATAGCCAAGACGTGGAACCAGCCTACATGCCCAGAAACTGATGATTGGATAAAGAAGATGTGGTATATATACACAATGGAATACTACTCAGCCATAAAAAAAGACGACATTGGCCCATTCACAACAATGTGGATGGACCTCGAGGGCATTATGTTAAGCGAAATAAGTCAGTCAGAGAAAGACGAACTCTATATGACTCCACTCATAGGTGGAAATTAGTATATTGAGAAGGAGATCTGATCGGTGGTTACCAGGGAAAAGGGGGGGTGGGGGGAGGGCACGGAGGGGGAAGTGGTGTTCCCACAACATGACTAACAAAAATGTACAACTGAAATTTCACAAGCTTGTAATCCATCATAACATTAATAAACAAAAAAAAAAAAAGATGCTTTGGGGCCCATCTTCCCCTATGGAAAGAACGCAGCACTTTGTGCCTTGCAGCTCTAGGGCAATGTAGCACACCCAGAGCAGATGTTCTACTTCTGCCAGGTCAGGCCAGCAAAGAAACTGCGTTTCACAGGCCTTTGTAAGAGATGTTCCCGGTAGGCTGTTAGAGCACTGTGCAGAGCGAGTTGTTTCTTAGCTTCCCAAAGAGCTGGAAGAAAGATGCTTTGGGGCCCTCTCACCCTTTGGAAAGAAGGCAGCACTTTGTGCCTTACAGCTCTAGGGCAATGTAGCACACCCAGAGCAGAAGTTCTTCTTCAGCCAGATCAGGCCTGCAAAGAAACTGCGTTTCACAGGCCTTTGTAAGAGATGTTCCCTGTAGGCTGTTAGAGCACTGTGCAGGGCGAGTTCTTTCTTAGCTTCCCAAAGACCTGGAAGCAAGATCCTTTGGGGGCCATCTGCCGTTAAGTAAAGAAGGCAGCACTTTGTGCCTTTCAGCTCTAGGGCAATGTAGCACACCCAGAGCAGATGTTCTACTTCTGCCAGGTCAGGCCAGCAAAGAAACTGCGTTTCACAGGCCTTTGTAAGAGATGTTCCCGGGAGGCTGTTAGAGCACTGTGCAGAGCGAGTTGTTTCTTAGGTTCCCAAACAGCCGGAAGCAAGATGCTTTGGGGCCCTTCTCTCCCTTTGGAAAGAAGTCAGCACTTTGTGCCTTGCAGCTCTAGGGCAATGTAGCACACCCAGAGCAGAAGTTGTACTTCAGCCAGATCAGGACTGCAAAGAAACTGCGGTCCACAGGCCATTGTAAGAGATGTTCCCGGTAGGCTGTTAGAGCACTGTGCAGAGCGAGTTGTTTCCTAGCTTCCCAAAGAGCTGGAAGCAAGATGCTTTGGGGCCCTTCTCACCCTTTGGAAAGAAGGCAGCACTTTGTGCCTTGCAGCTCTAGGGCAATGTAGCACACCCAGAGCCGAAGTTCTACTTCAGCTAGATCAGACCTGCAAAGAAACTTCGTTTCACAGGCCTTTGTAAGAGATGTTCCCTGTAGGCTGTAAGAGCACTGTGCAGAGCGACTAGTTTCTTAGCTTCCCAGAGAGCTGGAAGCAAGATGCTTTGGGGCCCATCTGCCCCTATGGAAAGAACGCAGCACTTTGTGCCTTGCAGCTCTAGGGCAATGTAGCACACGCACAGCAGAAGTTCTACTTCAGCCAGATCAGGCCTGCAAAGAAACTGCGTTTCACAGGCCTTTGTAAGAGATGTTCCCTGTAGGCTGTTAGAGCACTGTGCAGAGCTAGTTGTTTCTTAGCTTCCCAAGGAGCTGGAAGCAAGATGCTTTGGGGCCCTTCTCACCCTTTGGAAAGAAGGCAGCACTTTGTGCCTTGCAGCTCTAGGGCAATGTAGCACACCCAGAGCCGAAGTTCTACTTCAGCTAGATCAGACCTGCAAAGAAACTTCGTTTCACAAGCCTTTGTAAGAGATCTTCCCGGTAGGCTGTTAGAGCACTGTGCAGAGCGAGTTGTTTCTTAGCTTCCCAGAGAGCTGGAAGCAAGATGCTTTGGGGCCCGTCAATTTTATACCCTGCTACTTTGCTGTAGTTGTTGATTATTTCTAATAGTTTTTCTTTGGATTCTTTGGGGTTTTCTATGTATAAGATCATGTCGTCTGCAAACAACGCGAGTTTTACTTGTTCGTTACCTATTTCGATTCCTTTTATTTTTTTTTCCTGCCGAATTGCTCTGGCCAGCACCTCCAGTACTATGTTGAATAGGAGTGGTGAAAGTGGGCACCCTTGTTTGTTCCTGTCCTCAGAGGGATAGCTTTCAGCTTTTGTCCATTGAGTATGCTGTTGGCTGTGGGTCTATCATATATGGCCTTTATTATGTTGAGGTACTTTCCTTCTATACCCATTTTACTGAGGGTTTTTATCATAAATGGGTGTTGGATCTTGTCGAATGCTTTCTCTGCGTCTATTGAGATGATCATGTGGTTTTTGTTTTTCATTTTGTTGATGTAGTGTATCACGTTGATTGACTTGCGGGTGTTGAACCATCCCTGTGTCCCTGGTATAAATCCCACTTGATCATGGTGTATAATCTTTTTGATGTATTGCTGTAATCGGTTTGCCAAAATTTTGTTGAGGATTTTTGCATCTATGTTCATCAGTGATATCGGCCTGTAGTTCTCCTTCTTTGTGTTGTCCTTGTCAGGTTGGGGGATCAGAGTGATGTTGGCTTCATAGAATGTGTTAGGGAGTTCTCCATCTTTCTCAATTTTCTGGAACAGTTTGAGGAGAATAGGTACAAAGAACTCACACTGCTTAACAACAAAAAAACAAACAACCCGATCAAAAAATGGGCAGAGGACATGAACAGACATTTCTCCAAAGAAGATATGAATATGGCCAATAGACACATGAAAAGATGTTCATCATCGCTAATCATCAGGGAAATGCAAATCAAAACTACACTAAGATATCACCTTACCCCCGTTAGATTGGCAAAAACATCCAAAACCAAGAACGACAAATGTGGGAGAGGTTGTGGAGAAAGAGGAACCCTCATACACTGTTGGTGGGAATGCAAACTGGTACAGCCACTATGGAAACCAGTATGGAGATTTCTCAAAAAGTTAAAAATAGAAATACCCTATGACCCAGCCATCCCATTACTGGGTATCTATCCTAAGAACCTGATATCAGATATCTCAAGAGTCCGTTGCACCCCTATGTTCATCGCAGCATTATTTACAATAGCCAAGACGTGGAACCAGCCTACATGCCCAGAAACTGATGATTGGATAAAGAAGATGTGGTATATATACACAAGGGAATACTACTCAGCCATAAAAAAAGACGACATTGGCCCCTTCACAACAATGTGAATGGACCTCGAGGGCATTATGTTAAGCGAAATAAGTCAGTCAGAGAAAGACGAACTCTATATGACTCCACTCATAGGTGGAAATTAGTATATTGAGAAGGAGATCTGATCGGTGGTTACCAGGGAAAAGGGGGGGTGGGGGGAGGGCACGGAGGGGGAAGTGGTGTTCCCACAACATGACTAACAAAAATGTACAACTGAAATTTCACAAGCTTGTAATCCATCATAACATTAATAAACAAAAAAAAAAAAAGATGCTTTGGGGCCCATCTGCCCCTATGGAAAGAACGCAGCACTTTGTGCCTTGCAGCTCTAGGGCAATGTAGCACACCCAGAGCAGAAGTTCTACTTCAGCCAGATCAGGCCCGCAAAGAAACTGCGTTTCACAGGCCTTTGTAAGAGATGTTCCCGGTAGGCTGTTAGAGCACTGTGCAGGGCGAGTTGTTTCCTAGCTTCCCAAAGAGCCGGAAGCAAGATGCTTTGGGGCCTTTCTCACCCTTTGGAAAGAAGGCAGCACTTTGTGCCTTGCAGCTCTAGGGCAATGTAGCACACCCAGAGCAGAAGTTCTACTTCAGCCAGATCAGACCTGCAAAGAAACTGCGTTTCACCGGCCTTTGTAAGAGATGTTCCCTGTAGGCTGTTAGAGCACTGTGCAGAGCAAGTTGTTTCTCAGCTTCCAAAAGAGTTGGAAGCAAGATGCTTTGGGGCTCATCTGCCTCTTTGAAAGGAAGGCAGCATTTGGTGCCTTGCAGCTCTAGTGCAATGTAGCACACCCAGAGGAGAATTTCTACTTCAGCCAGATCAGGCCCGCAAAGAAACTGCATTTCACAGGCCTTTGTAAGAGATGTTCCCCGTAGGCTGTTAGAGCACTGTGCAGAGCGAGTTGTTTCTTAGCTTCCCAAACAGCTGGAAGCAAGATGCTTTGGGGCCCTACTCACCCTTTGGAAAGAAGGCAGCACTTTGTGCCTTTCAGCTCTAGGGCAATGTAGCACACCCAGAGCAGAAGTTCTACTTCAGCCAGATCAGGCCCGCAAAGAAACTGCGTTTCACAGGCCTTTGTAAGAGATGTTCCCGGTAGGCTGTTAGAGCACTGTGCAGAGCGAGTTGTTTCTTAGCTTCCCAAACAGCCGGAAGCAAGATGCTTTGGGGCCCTTCTCACCCTTTGGAAAGAAGTCAGCACTTTGTGCCTTGCAGCTCTAGGGCAATGTAGCACACCCAGAGCAGAAGTTGTACTTCAGCCAGATCAGGCCTGCAAAGAAACTGCGTTCCACAGGCCTTTGTAAGAGATGTTCCCGGTTGGCTGTTAGAGCACTGTGCAGAGCGAGTTGTTTCCTAGCTTCCCAAAGAGCCGGAAGCAAGATGCTTTGGGGCCCTTCTCACCCTTTGGAAAGAAGGCAGCACTTTGTGCCTTGCAGCTCTAGGGCAATGTAGCACACCCAAAGCAGAAGTGCTACTTCAGCCAGATCAGACCTGCAAAGAAACTGCATTTCACAGGCCTTTGTAAGAGATGTTCCCTGTAGGCTTTTAGAGAACTGTGCAGAGCGAGTTGTTTCTTAGCTTCCCAAGGAGCTGGAAGCAAGATGCTTTAGGGGCCATCTGCCCTTAAGGAAAGAAGGCATTGCTTTGTGCCGTGCAGCTCTAGGGCAATGTAGCACACGCAGAGCACCACTTCTACTTCAGCCAGATCAGGCCCGCAAAGAAACTGCGTTTCACAGGCCTTTGTAAGAGATGTTCCCGGTAGGCTGTTAGAGCACTGTGCAGAGCGAATTGTTTCTTAGCTTCCCATCGAGCTGGAAGCAAGATGCTTTAGGGGCCATCCGCCCTTAAGGAAAGAAGGCAGCACTTTGTGCCTTGCAGCTCTAGGGCAATGTAGCACACCCAGAGCAGTTGTTCTACTTCTGCCAGGTCAGGCCTGCAAAGAAATTGCGTTTCACAGGCCTTTGTAAGAGATGTTCCCTGTAGGCTGTTAGAGCACTGTGCAGAGCTAGTTGTTTCTTAGCTTCCCAAGGAGCTGGAAGCAAGATGCTTTGGGGCCCGTTAATTTTATACCCTGCTAATTTGCTGTAGTTGTTGGTTATTTCTAATAGTTTTTCTGTGGATTCTTTGGGGTTTTCTATGTATAAGATCATGTCGTCTGCAAACAACGCGAGTTTTACTTCTTCGTTACCTATTTGGATTCCTTTTATTTTTTTTTCCTGCCGAATTGGTCTGGCCAGCACCTCCAGTACTATGTTGAATAGGAGTGGTGAAAGTGGGCACCCTTGTCTTGTTCCTGTCCTCAGAGGGATGGCTTTCAGCTTTTGTCCATTGAGTATGATGTTGGCTGTGGGTCTATCATATATGGCCTTTATTATGTTGAGGTACTTTCCTTCTATACCCATTTTACTGAGGCTTTTTATCATAAATGGGTGTTGGATCTTGTCGAATGCTTTCTCTGCGTCTATTGAGATGATCATGTGGTTTTTGTTTTTCATTTTGTTGATGTAGTGTATCACGTTGATTGACTTGCGGGTGTTGAACCATCCCTGTGTCCCTGGTATAAATCCCACTTGATCATGGTGTATAATCTTTTTGATGTATTGCTGTAATCGGTTTGCCAAAATTTGGTTGAGGATTTTTGCATCTATGTTCATCAGTGATATCGGCCTGTAGTTCTCCTTCTTTGTGTTGTCCTTGTCAGGTTTGGGGATCAGAGTGATGTTGGCTTCATAGAATGTGTTAGGGAGTTCTCCATCTTTCTCAATTTTCTGGAACAGTTTGAGGAGAATAGGTACAAAGAACTCACACTGCTTAACAACAAAAAAACAAACAACCCGATCAAAAAATGGGCAGAGGACATGAACAGACATTTCTCAAAAGAAGATATGAATATGGCCAATAGACACATGAAAAGATGTTCATCATCGCTAATCATCAGGGAAATGCAAATCAAAACTACACTAAGATATCACCTTACCCCCGTTAGATTGGCAAACACATCCAAAACCAAGAACGACAAATGTTGGAGAGGTTGTGGAGAAAGAGGAACCCTCATACACTGTTGGTGGGAATGCAAACGGGTACAGCCACTATGGAAAACAGTATGGAGATTTCTCAAAAAGTTAAAAATAGAAATACCCTATGACCCAGCCATCCCATTACTGGGTATCTATCCTAAGAACCTGATATCAGATGTCTCAAGAGTCCGTTGCACCCCTATGTTCATCGCAGCATTATTTACAATAGCCAAGACGTGGAACCAGCCTACATGCCCAGAAACTGATGATTGGATAAAGAAGATGTGGTATATATACACAATGGAATACTACTCAGCCATAAAAAAAGACGACATTGCCCCCTTCACAACAATGTGGATGGACCTCGAGGGCATTATGTTAAGCGAAATAAGTCAGTCAGAGAAAGACGGACTCTATATGACTCCACTCATAGGTGGAAATTAGTATATTGAGAAGGAGATCTGATCGGTGGTTACCAGGGAAAAGGGGGGGTGGGGGGAGGGCACGGAGTGGGAAGTGGTGTTCCCACAACATGACTAACAAAAATGTACAACTGAAATTTCACAAGCTTGTAATCCATCATAACATTAATAAACAAACAAACAAAAAAAAAGATGCTTTGGGTCCCATCTGCCCCTATGGAAAGAATGCAGCACTTTGTGCCTTGCAGCTCTAGGGCAATGTAGCACACCCCGAGCAGAAGTTCTACTTCAGCCAGATCAGGCCTGCAAAGAAACTGCGTTTCACAGGCCTTTGTAAGAGATGTTCCCGGTAGGCTGTTAGAGCACTGTGCAGAGCGAGTTGTTTCTTAGCTTCCCAGAGAGCTGGAAGCAAGATGCTTTGGGGCCCGTTAATTTTATACCCTGCTAATTTGCTGTAGTTGTTGGTTATTTCTAATAGTTTTTCTGTGGATTCTTTGGGGTTTTCTATGTATAAGATCATGTCGTCTGCAAACAACGCGAGTTTTACTTCTTCGTTACCTATTTGGATTCCTTTTATTTTTTTTTCCTGCCGAATTGCTCTGGCCAGCACCTCCAGTACAATGTTGAATAGGAGTGGTGAAAGTGGGCACCCTTGTCTTGTTCCTGTCCTCAGAGGGATGGCTTTCAGCTTTTGTCCATTGAGTATGATGTTGGCTGTGGTTCTATCATATATGGCCTTTATTATGTTGAGGTACTTTCCTTCTATACCCATTTTACTGAGGGTTTTTATCATAAATGGGTGTTGGATCTTGTCGAATGGTTTCTCTGCATCTATTGAGATGATCATGTGGTTTTTGTTTTTCATTTTGTTGATGTAGTGTATCACGTTGATTGACTTGCGGGTGTTGAACCATCCCTGTGTCCCTGGTATAAATCCCACTTGATCATGGTGTATAATCTTTTTGATGTATTGCTGTAATCGGTTTGCCAAAATTTTGTTGAGGATTTTTGCATCTATGTTCATCAGTGATATCGGCCTGTAGTTCTCCTTCTTTGTGTTGTCCTTGTCAGGTTTGGGGATCAGAGTGATGTTGGCTTCATAGAATGTGTTAGGGGGTTCTCCATCTTTCTCAATTTTCTGGAACAGTTTGAGGAGAATAGGTACAAAGAACTCACACTGCTTAACAACAAGAAAACAAACAACCCGATCAAAAAATGGGCAGAGGACATGAACAGACATTTCTCCAAAGAAGATATGAATATGGCCAATAGACACATGAAAAGATGTTCATCATCGCTAATCATCAGGGAAATGCAAATCAAAACTACACTAAGATATCACCTTACCCCCGTTAGATTGGCAAACACATCCAAAACCAAGAACGACAAATGTTGGAGAGGTTGTGGAGAAAGAGGAACCCTCATACACTGTTGGTGGGAATGCAAACGGGTACAGCCACTATGGAAAACAGTATGGAGATTTCTCAAAAAGTTAAAAATAGAAATACCTTATGACCCAGCCATCCCATTACTGGGTATCTATCCTAAGAACCTGATATCAGATATCTCAAGAGTCCGTTGCACCCCTATGTTCATCGCAGCATTATTTACAATAGCCAAGACGTGGAACCAGCCTACATGCCCAGAAACTGATGATTGGATAAAGAAGATGTGGTATATATACACAATGGAATACTACTCAGCCATAAAAAAGACGACATTGGCCCCTTCACAACAATGTGGATGGACCTCGAGGGCATTATGTTAAGCGAAATAAGTCAGTCAGAGAAAGACGAACTCTATATGACTCCACTCATAGGTGGAAATTAGTATATTGAGAAGGAGATCTGATCGGTGGTTACCAGGGAAAAGGGGGGTGGGGGGAGTGCACAGAGGGGGAAGTGGTGTTCCCACAACATGACTAACAAAAATGTACAACTGAAATTTCACAAGCTTGTAATCCATCATAAGATTAATAAACAAAAAAAAAAAAAAAAGATGCTTTGGGGCCCATCTGCCCCTATGGAAAGAACGCAGCACTTTGTGCCTTGCAGCTCTAGGGCAATGTAGCACACCCCGAGCAGAAGTTCTACTTCAGCCAGATCAGGCCTGCAAAGAAACTGCGTTTCACAGGCCTTTGTAAGAGATGTTTCCGGTAGGCTGTTAGAGCACTGTGCAGAGCGAGTTGTTTCTTAGCTTCCCAGAGAGCTGGAAGCAAGATGCTTTGGTGCCCGTTAATTTTATACCCTGCTAATTTGCTGTAGTTGTTGGTTATTTCTAATAGTTTTTCTGTGGATTCTTCGGGGTTTTCTATGTATAAGATCATGTCGTCTGCAAACAACGCGAGTTTTACTTCTTCGTTACCTATTTGGATTCCTTTTATTTTTTTTTCCTGCCGAATTGCTCTGGCCAGCACCTCCAGTACTATGTTGAATAGGAGTGGTGAAAGTGGGCACCCTTGTCTTGTTCCTGTCCTCAGAGGGATGGCTTTCATCTTTTGTCCATTGAGTATGATGTTGGCTGTGGGTCTATCATATATGGCCTTTATTATGTTGAGGTACTTTCCTTCTATACCCATTTTACTGAGGGTTTTTATCATAAATGGGTGTTGGATCTTGTCGAATGGTTTCTCTGCGTCTATTGAGATGATCATGTGGTTTTTGTTTTTCATTTTGTTGATGTAGTGTATCACGTTGATTGACTTGCGGGTGTTGAACCATCCCTGTGTCCCTGGTATAAATCCCACTTGATCATGGTGTATAATCTTTTTGATGTATTGCTGTAATCGGTTTGCCAAAATTTTGTTGAGGATTTTTGCGTCTATGTTCATCAGTGATATCGGCCTGTAGTTCTCCTTCTTTGTGTTGTCCTTGTCAGGTTTGGGGATCAGAGTGATGTTGGCTTCATAGAATGTGTTAGGGAGTTCTCCATCTTTCTCAATTTTCTGGAACAGTTTGAGGAGAATAGGTACAAAGAACTCACACTGCTTAACAACAAGAAAACAAACAACCCGATCAAAAAATGGGCAGAGGACATGAACAGACATTTCTCCAAAGAAGATATGAATATGGCCAATAGACACATGAAAAGATGTTCATCATCGCTAATCATCAGGGAAATGCAAATCAAAACTACACTAAGATATCACCTTACCCCCGTTAGATTGGCAAAAACATCCAAAACCAAGAACGACAAATGTTGGAGAGGTTGTGGAGAAAGAGGAACCCTCTTACACTGTTGGTGGGAATGCAAACTGGTACAGCCACTATGGAAAACAGTATGGAGATTTCTCAAAAAGTTAAAAGTAGAAATACCCTATGACCCAGCCATCCCATTACTGGGTATCTATCCTAAGAACCTGATATCAGATATCTCAAGAGTCCGTTGCACCCCTATGTTCATCGCAGCATTATTTACAATAGCCAAGACGTGGAACCAGCCTACATGCCCAGAAACTGATGATTGGATAAAGAAGATGTGGCATATATACACAATGGAATACTACTCAGCCATAAAAAAAGACGACATTGGCCCATTCACAACAATGTGGATGGACCTCGAGGGCATTATGTTAAGCGAAATAAGTCAGTCAGAGAAAGACGAACTCTATGTGACTCCACTCATAGGTGGAAATTAGTATATTGAGAAGGAGATCTGATCGGTGGTACCCGGGAAAAGGGGGGGTGGGGGGAGGGCACAGAGTGGGAAGTGGTGTTCCCACAACATGACTAACAAAAATGTACAACTGAAATTTCACAAGCTTGTAATCCATCATAACATTAATAAACAAAAAAAAAAAAAAAGATGCTTTGGGGCCCATCTGCCCCTATGGAAAGAACGCAGCACTTTGTGCCTTGCAGCTCTAATGCAATGTAGCACACCCAGAGCAGAAGTTCTACTTCAGCCAGATCAGGCATGCAAAGAAACTGCGTTTCACAGGCCTTTGTAAGAGATGTTCCCGGTAGGCTGTTAGAGCACTGTGCAGAGCGAGTTGTTTCTCAGCTTCCAAAAGAGTTGGAAGCAAGATGCTTTGGGGCTCATCTGCCCCTTTGAAATGAAGGCAGCACTTTGTGCCTTGCAGCTCTAGGGCAATGTAGCACACCCAGAGCAGAAGATGTACTTCAGCCAGATCAGGCCTACAAAGAAACTGCATTTCACAGGCCTTTGTAAGAGATGTTCCCGGTAGGCTGTTAGAGCACTGTGCAGAGCGAGTTGTTTCTTAGCTTCCCAGAGAGCTGGAAGCAAGATGCTTTGGGGCCCGTTAATTGTATCCCCTGCTACTTTGCTGTAGTTGTTGATTATTTCTAATAGTTTTTCTGTGGATTCTTTGGGGTTTTCTATGTATAAGATCATGTCGTCTGCAAACAACGCGAGTTTTACTTCTTCGTTACCTATCTGGATTCCTTTTATTTTTTTATTTCCTGCCGAATTGCTCTGGCCAGCACCTCCAGTACTATGTTGAATAGGAGTGGTGAAAGTGGGCACCCTTGTCTTGTGCCTGTCCTCAGAGGGATGGCTTTCAGCTTTTGTCCATTGAGTATGATGTTGGCTGTGGGTCTATCATATATGGCCTTTATTATGTTGAGGTTCTTTCCTTCTATACCCATTTTACTGAGGGTTTTTATCATAAATGGGTGTTGGATCTTGTCGAATGCTTTCTCTGCGTCTATTGAGATGATCATGTGGTTTTTGTTTTTCATTTTGTTGATGTAGTGTATCACGTTGATTGACTTGCGGGTGTTGAACCATCCCTGTGTCCCTGGTATAAATCCCACTTGATCATGGTTTATAATCTTTTTGATGTATTGCTGTAATCGGTTTGCCAAAATTTTGTTGAGGATTTTTGCATCTATGTTCATCAGTGATATCGGCCTGTAGTTCTCCTTCTTTGTGTTGTCCTTGTCAGGTTTGGGGATCAGAGTGATGTTGGCTTCATAGAATGTGTTAGGGAGTTCTCCATCTTTCTCAATTTTCTGGAACAGTTTGAGGAGAATAGGTACAAAGAACTCACACTGCTTAACAACAAAAAAACAAACAACCCGATCAAAAAATGGGCAGAGGACATGAACAGACATTTCTCCAAAGAAGATATGAATATGGCCAATAGACACATGAAAAGATGTTCATCATCGCTAATCATCAGGGAAATGCAAATCAAAACTACACTAAGATATCACCTTACCCCCGTTAGATTGGCAAAAACATCCAAAACCAAGAACGACAAATGTTGGAGAGGTTGTGGAGAAAGAGGAACCCTCATACACTGTTGGTGGGAATGCAAACTGGTACAGCCACTATGGAAAACAGTATGGAGATTTCTCAAAAAGTTAAAAATAGAAATACCCTATGACCCAGCCATCCCATTACTGGGTATCTATCCTAAGAACCTGATATCAGATATCTCAAGAGTCCGTTGCACCCCTATGTTCATCGCAGCATTATTTACAATAGCCAAGACGTGGAACCAGCCTACATGCCCAGAAACTGATGATTGGATAAAGAAGATGTGGTATATATACACAATGGAATACTACTCAGCCATAAAAAAAGACGACATTGGCCCCTTCACAACAATGTGGATGGACCTCGAGGGCATTATGTTAAGCGAAATAAGTCAGTCAGAGAAAGACGAACTCTATATGACTCCACTTATAGGTAGAAATTAGTATATTGAGAAGGAGATCTGATAGGTGGTTACCAGGGAAAAGGGGGGTGGGGGGAGGGCACGGAGTGGGAAGTGGTGTTCCCACAACATGACTAACAAAAATGTACAACTGAAATTTCACAAGCTTGTAATCCATCATAACATTAATAAACAAAAAAAAAAAAGATGCTTTGGGGCCCATCTGCCCCTATGGAAAGAACGCAGCACTTTCTGCCTTGCAGCTCTAGGGCAATGTAGCACACCCAGAGCAGAAGTTCTACTTCAGCCAGATCAGGCCCGCAAAGAAACTGCGTTTCACAGGCCTTTGTAAGAGATGTTCCCGGTAGGCTGTTAGAGCACTGTGCAGAGCAAGTTGTTTCTTAGCTTCCCAAAGAGCTGGAAGCAAGATGCTTTGGGGCCCTTCTCACCCTTTGGCAAGAAGGCAGAACTTTGTGCCTTGCAGCTCTAAGGCAATGTAGCACACCCAGAGCAGAAGTTCTACTTCAGCCAGATCAGGCCTGCAAAGAAATTGCGTTTCACAGGCCTTTGTAAGAGATGTTCGCGGTAGGCTTTTAGAGCACTAGGCAGAGCGAGTTGTTTCTCAGCTTCCAAAAGAGTTGGAAGCAAGATGCTTTGGGGCTCATCTGCCCCTTTGAAATGAAGGCAGCACTTTGTGCCTTGCAGCTCTAGGGCAATGTGGCACACCCAGAGCAGAAGTTCTACTTCAGCCAGATCAGGCCTGCAAAGAAACTGCGTTTCACAGGCCTTTGTAAGAGATGTTCCCGGTAGGCTGTTAGAGCACTGTGCAGAGCGAGTTGTTTCTTAGCTTCCCAGAGAGCTGGAAGCAAGATGCTTTGGGGCCCGTTAATTGTATACCCTGCTACTTTGCTGTAGTTGTTGATTATTTCTAATAGTTTTTCTGTGGATTCTTTGGGGTTTTCTATGTATAAGATCATGTCGTCTGCAAACAACGCGAGTTTTACTTCTTCGTTATCTATTTGGATTCCTTTTATTTTTTTTTCCTGCCGAATTGCTCTGGCCAGCACCTCCAGTACTATGTTGAATAGGAGTGGTGAAAGTGGGCACCCTTGTCTTGTTCCTGTCCTCAGAGGGATGGCTTTCAGCTTTTGTCCATTGAGTATGATGTTGGCTGTGGGTCTATCATATATGGCCTTTATTATGTTGAGGTACTTTCCTTCTACACCCATTTTACTGAGGGTTTTTATCATAAATGGGTGTTGGATCTTGTCGAATGCTTTCTCTGCGTCTATTGAGATGATCATGTGGTTTTTGTTTTTCATTTTGTTGATGTAGTGTATCACGTTGATTGACTTGCGGGTGTTGAACCATCCCTGTGTCCCTGGTATAAATCCCACTTGATCATGGTGTATAATCTTTTTGATGTATTGCTGTAATCGGTTTGCCAAAATTTGGTTGAGGATTTTTGCATCTATGTTCATCAGTGATATCGGCCTGTAGTTCTCCTTCTTTGTGTTGTCCTTGTCAGGTTTGGGGATCAGAGTGATGTTGGCTTCATAGAATGTGTTAGGGAGTTCTCCATCTTTCTCAATTTTCTGGAACAGTTTGAGGAGAATAGGTACAAAGAACTCACACTGCTTAACAACAAAAAAACAAACAACCCGATCAAAAAATGGGCAGAGGACATGAACAGACATTTCTCCAAAGAAGATAGGAATATGGCCAATAGACACATGAAAAGATGTTCATCATCGCTAATCATCAGGGAAATGCAAATCAAAACTACACTAAGATATCACCTTACCCCCGTTAGATTGGCAAAAACATCCAAAACCAAGAACGACAAATGTTGGAGAGGTTGTGGAGAAAGAGGAACCCTCATACACTGTTGGTGGGAATGCAAACTGGTACAGCCACTATGGAAAACAGTATGGAGATTTCTCAAAAAGTTAAAAATAGAAATACCCTATGACCCAGCCATCCCATTACTGGGTATCTATCCTAAGAACCTGATATCAGATATCTCAAGAGTCCGTTGCACCCCTATGTTCATCGCAGCATTATTTACAATAGCCAAGACGTGGAACCAGCCTACATGCCCAGAAACTGATGATTGGATAAAGAAGATGTGGTATATATACACAATGGAATACTACTCAGCCATAAAAAAAGACGACATTGGCCCCTTCACAACAATGTGGATGGACCTCGAGGGCATTATGTTAAGCGAAATAAGTCAGTCAGAGAAAGACGAACTCTATATGACTCCACTTATAGGTAGAAATTAGTATATTGAGAAGGAGATCTGATAGGTGGTTACCAGGGAAAAGGGGGGTGGGGGGAGGGCACGGAGTGGGAAGTGGTGTTCCCACAACATGACTAACAAAAATGTACAACTGAAATTTCACAAGCTTGTAATCCATCATAACATTAATAAACAAAACAAAAAAAAGATGCTTTGGGGCCCATCTGCCCCTATGGAAAGAACGCAGCACTTTCTGCCTTGCAGCTCTAGGGCAATGTAGCACACCCAGAGCAGAAGTTCTACTTCAGCCAGATCAGGCCCGCAAAGAAACTGCGTTTCACAGGCCTTTGTAAGAGATGTTCCCGGTAGGCTGTTAGAGCACTGTGCAGAGCAAGTTGTTTCTTAGCTTCCCAAAGAGCTGGAAGCAAGATGCTTTGGGGCCCTTCTCACCCTTTGGCAAGAAGGCAGAACTTTGTGCCTTGCAGCTCTAAGGCAATGTAGCACACCCAGAGCAGAAGTTCTACTTCAGCCAGATCAGGCCTGCAAAGAAATTGCGTTTCACAGGCCTTTGTAAGAGATGTTCGCGGTAGGCTTTTAGAGCACTAGGCAGAGCGAGTTGTTTCTCAGCTTCCAAAAGAGTTGGAAGCAAGATGCTTTGGGGCTCATCTGCCCCTTTGAAATGAAGGCAGCATTTTGTGCCTTGCAGCTCTAGGGCAATGTGGCACACCCAGAGCAGAAGTTCTACTTCAGCCAGATCAGGCCTGCAAAGAAACTGCGTTTCACAGGCCTTTGTAAGAGATGTTCCCGGTAGGCTGTTAGAGCACTGTGCAGAGCGAGTTGTTTCTTAGCTTCCCAGAGAGCTGGAAGCAAGATGCTTTGGGGCCCGTTAATTGTATACCCTGCTACTTTGCTGTAGTTGTTGATTATTTCTAATAGTTTTTCTGTGGATTCTTTGGGGTTTTCTATGTATAAGATCATGTCGTCTGCAAACAACGCGAGTTTTAATTCTTCGTTATCTATTTGGATTCCTTTTATTTTTTTTTCCTGCCGAATTGCTCTGGCCAGCACCTCCAGTACTATGTTGAATAGGAGTGGTGAAAGTGGGCACCCTTGTCTTGTTCCTGTCCTCAGAGGGATGGCTTTCAGCTTTTGTCCATTGAGTATGATGTTGGCTGTGGGTCTATCATATATGGCCTTTATTATGTTGAGGTACTTTCCTTCTACACCCATTTTACTGAGGGTTTTTATCATAAATGGGTGTTGGATCTTGTCGAATGCTTTCTCTGCGTCTATTGAGATGATCATGTGGTTTTTGTTTTTCATTTTGTTGATGTAGTGTATCACGTTGATTGACTTGCGGGTGTTGAACCATCCCTGTGTCCCTGGTATAAATCCCACTTGATCATGGTGTATAATCTTTTTGATGTATTGCTGTAATCGGTTTGCCAAAATTTTGTTGAGGATTTTTGCATCTATGTTCATCAGTGATATCGGCCTGTAGTTCTCCTTCTTTGTGTTGTCCTTGTCAGGTTTGGGGATCAGAGTGATGTTGGCTTCATAGAATGTGTTAGGGAGTTCTCCATCTTTCTCAATTTTCTGGAACAGTTTGAGGAGAATAGGTACAAAGAACTCACACTGCTTAACAACAAAAAAACAAACAACCCGATCAAAAAATGGGCAGAGGACATGAACAGACATTTCTCAAAAGAAGATATGAATATGGCCAATAGACACATGAAAAGATGTTCATCATCGCTAATCATCAGGGAAATGCAAATCAAAACTACACTAAGATATCACCTTACCCCCGTTAGATTGGCAAAAACATCCAAAACCTTAAACGACAAATGTTGGAGAGGTTGTGGAGAAAGAGGAACCCTCATACACTGTTGGTGGGAATGCAAACTGGTACAGCCACTATGGAAAACAGTATGGAGATTTCTCAAAAAGTTAAAAATAGAAATACCCTATGACCCAGCCATCCCATTACTGGGAATCTATCCTAAGAACCTGATATCAGATATCTCAAGAGTCCGTTGCACCCCTATGTTCATCGCAGCATTATTTACAATAGCCAAGACGTGGAACCAGCCTACATGCCCAGAAACTGATGATTGGATAAAGAAGATGTGGTATATATACACAATGGAATACTACTCAGCCATAAAAAAAGACGAAATTGGCCCCTTCACAACAATGTGGATGGACCTCGAGGGCATTATGTTAAGCGAAATAAGTCAGTCAGAGAAAGACGAACTCTATATCACTCCACTCATAGGTGGAAATTAGTATATTGAGAAGGAGATCTGATCGGTGGTTACCAGGGAAAAGGGAGGGGGGGGGAGGGCACGGAGGGGGAAGTGGTGTTCCGACAACATGACTAACAAAAATGTACAACTGAAATTTCACAAGCTTGTAATCCATCATAACATTAATAAACAAAGAAACAAAAAAAAGATGCTTTGGGGCCCTTCTCACCCTTTGGAAAGAAGGCAGGACTTTGTGCCTTACAGCTCTAGGGCAATGTAGCACACGCAGAGCAGAAGTTGTACTTCAGCCAGATCAGGCCTGCAAAGAAACTGCGTTTCACAGGCCTTTGTAAGAGATGTTCCCTGTAGGCTGTTAGAGCACTGTGCAGAGCGAGTTCTTTCTTAGCTTCCCAAAGTCCTGGAAGCAAGATGCTTTTTGGGCCATCTGCCGTTAAGTAAAGAAGGCAGCACTTTGTGCCTTTCAGCTCTAGGGCAATGTATCACACCCAGAGCAGATGTTCTACTTCTGCCAGGTCAGGCCTGCAAAGAAACTGCGTTTCACAGACCTTTGTAAGAGATGTTCCCGGTAGGCTGTTAGAGCACTGTGCAGAGCGAGTTGTTTCTTAGCTTCCCAAACAGCCGGAAGCAAGATGCTTTGGGGCCTTTCTCACCCTTTGGAAAGAAGGCAGCACTTTGTGCCTTGCAGCTCTAGGGCAATGTAGCACACCCAGAGCAGAAGTTGTACTTCAGCCAGATCAGGCCTGCAAAGAAACTGCGTTTCACAGGCCTTTGTAAGAGATGTTCCCGGTAGGCTGTTAGAGCACTGTGCAGAGCGACTTGTTTCTTAGCTTCCCAAGGAGCTGGAAGCAAGATGCTTTGGGGCCCTTCTCACCCTTTGGAAAGAAGGCAGCACTTTGTGCCTTGCAGCTCTAGGGCAATGTAGCACACCCAGAGCCGAAGTTCTACTTCAGCTAGATCAGACCTGCAAAGAAACTTCGTTTCACAGGCCTTTGTAAGAGATGTTCCAGGTAGGCTGTAAGAGCACGGTGCAGAGTGACTAGTTTCTTAGCTTCCCAGAGAGCTGGAAGCAAGATGCTTTGGGGCCCGTTAATTTTATACCCTGCTACTTTGCTGTGGTTGTTGATTATTTCTAGTAGTTTTTCTGTGGATTCTTTGGGGTTTTCTATGTATAAGATCATGTCGTCTGCAAACAACGCGAGTTTTAATTCTTCGTTACCTATTTCGATTCCTTTTATTTCTTTTTCCTGCCGTATGGCTCTGGCCGGCACCTCCAGTACTATGTTGAATAGGAGTGGTGAAAGTGGGCACCCTTGTCTTGTTCCTGTCCTCAGAGGGATGGCTTTCAGCTTTTGTCCATTGAGTATGCTGTTGGCTGTGGGTCTATCATATATGGCCTTTATTATGTTGAGGTACTTTCCTTCTATACCCATTTTACTGAGGGTTTTTATCATAAATGGGTGTTGGATCTTGTCGAATGCTTTCTCTGCGTCTATTGAGATGATCATGTGGTTTTTGTTTTTCATTTTGTTGATGTAGTGTATCACGTTGATTGACTTGCGGGTGTTGAACCATCCCTGTGTCCCTGGTATAAATCCCACTTGATCATGGTGTATAATCTTTTTGATGTATTGCTGTAATCGGTTTGCCAAAATTTGGTTGAGGATTTTTGCATCTATGTTCATCAGTGATATCGGCCTGTAGTTCTCCTTCTTTGTGTTGTCCTTGTCAGGTTTGGGGATCAGAGTGATGTTGGCTTCATAGAATGTGTTAGGGAGTTCTCCATCTTTCTCAATTTTCTGGAACAGTTTGAGGAGAATAGGTACAAAGAACTCACACTGCTTAACAACAAAAAAACAAACAACCCGATCAAAAAATGGGCAGAGGACATGAACAGACATTTCTCCAAAGAAGATATGAATATGGCCAATAGACACATGAAAAGATGTTCATCATCGCTAATCATCAGGGAAATGCAAATCAAAACTACACTAAGATATCACCTTACCCCCGTTAGATTGGCAAAAACATCCAAAACCAAGAACGACAAATGTTGGAGAGGTTGTGGAGAAAGAGGAACCCTCATACACTGTTGGTGGGAATGCAAACTGGTACAGCCACTATGGAAAACAGTATGGAGATTTCTCAAAAAGTTAAAAATAGAAATACCCTATGACCCAGCCATCCCATTACTGGGTATCTATCCTAAGAACCTGATATCAGATATCTCAAGAGTCCGTTGCACCCCTATGTTCATCGCAGCATTATTTACAATAGCCAAGACGTGGAACCAGCCTACATGCCCAGAAACTGATGATTGGATAAAGAAGATGTGGTATATATACACAATGGAATACTACTCAGCCATAAAAAAAGACGAAAGTGGCCCCTTCACAACAATGTGGATGGACCTCGAGGGCATTATGTTAAGCGAAATAAGTCAGTCAGAGAAAGACGAACTCTATATGACTCCACTCATAGGTGGAAATTAGTATATTGAGAAGGAGATCTGATCGGTGGTTACCAGGGAAAAGGGGGGTGGGGGGAGGGCACGGAGGGGGAAGTGGTGTTCCCACAACATGACTAACAAAAATGTACAACTGAAATTTCACAAGCTTGTAAACCATCATAACATTAATAAACAAAAAACAAAAAAAGATGCTTTGGGGCCCATCTGCCCCTATGGAAAGAACGCAGCACTTTGTGCCTTGCAGCTCTAGGGCAATGTAGCACACCCAGAGCAGAAGTTCTACTTCATCCAGATCAGGCCTGCAAAGAAACTGCGTTTCACAGGCCTTTGTAAGTGATGTTCCCGGTAGGCTGTTAGAGCACTGTGCAGAGCGAGTTGTTTCTTAGCTTCCCAAAGAGCTGGAAGCAAGATGCTTTGGGGCCCTTCTCACCCTTTGGCAAGAAGGCAGCACTTTGTGCCTTGCAGCTCTAAGGCAATGTAGCACACCCAGAGCAGAAGTTCTACTTCAGCCAGATCAGGCCCGCAAAGAAACTGCGTTTCACAGGCCTTTGTAAGAGATGTTCGCGTTAGGCTGTTAGAGCATTTTGCAGAATGAGTTGTTTCTCAGCTTCCTAAAGAGTTGGAAGCAAGATGCTTTGGGGACCTTCTCACCCTTTGGAAAGAAGGCAGCACTTTGTGCCTTGCAGCTCTAGGGCAATGTAGCACACCCAGAGCCGAAGTTCTAGTTCAGCTAGATCAAACCTGCAAAGAAACTTCGTTTCACAGGCCTTTGTAAGAGATGTTCCCGGTAGGCTGTTAGAGCACTGTGCAGAGCGAGTTGTTTCTTAGCTTCCCAGAGAGCTGGAAGCAAGATGCTTTGGGGCCCGTTAATTTTATACCCTGCTACTTTGCTGTGGTTGTTGATTATTTCTAGTAGTTTTTCTGTGGATTCTTTGGGGTTTTCTATGTATAAGATCATGTCGTCTGCAAACAACGCGAGTTTTAATTCTTCGTTACCTATTTCGATTCCTTTTATTTCTTTTTCCTGCCGTATTGCTCTGGCCGGCACCTCCAGTACTATGTTGAATAGGAGTGGTGAAAGTGGGCACCCTTGTCTTGTTCCTGTCCTCAGAGGGATGGCTTTCAGCTTTTGTCCATTGAGTATGCTGTTGGCTGTGGGTCTATCATATATGGCCTTTATTATGTTGAGGTACTTTCCTTCTATACCCATTTTACTGAGGGTTTTTATCATAAATGGGTGTTGGATCTTGTCGAATGCTTTCTCTGCGTCTATTGAGATGATCATGTGGTTTTTGTTTTTCATTTTGTTGATGTAGTGTATCACGTTGATTGACTTGCGGGTGTTGAACCATCCCTGTGTCCCTGGTATAAATCCCACTTGATCATGGTGTATAATCTTTTTGATGTATTGCTGTAATCGGTTTGCCAAAATTTGGTTGAGGATTTTTGCATCTATGTTCATCAGTGATATCGGCCTGTAGTTCTCCTTCTTTGTGTTGTCCTTGTCAGGTTTGGGGATCAGAGTGATGTTGGCTTCATAGAATGTGTTAGGGAGTTCTCCATCTTTCTCAATTTTCTGGAACAGTTTGAGGAGAATAGGTACAAAGAACTCACACTGCTTAACAACAAAAAAACAAACAACCCGATCCAAAAATGGGCAGAGGACATGAACAGACATTTCTCCAAAGAAGATATGAACATGGCCAATAGACACATGAAAAGATGTTCATCATCGCTAATCATCAGGGAAATGCAAATCAAAACTACACTAAGATATCACCTTACCCCCGTTAGATTGGCAAAAACATCCAAAACCAAGAACGACAAATGTTGGAGAGGTTGTGGAGAAAGAGGAACCCTCATACACTGTTGGTGGGAATGCAAACTGGTACAGCCACTATGGAAAACAGTATGGAGATTTCTCAAAAAGTTAAAAATAGAAATACCCTATGACCCAGCCATCCCATTACTGGGTATCTATCCTAAGAACCTGATATCAGATATCTCAAGAGTCCGTTGCACCCCTATGTTCATCGCAGCATTATTTACAATAGCCAAGACGTGGAACCAGCCTACATGCCCAGAAACTGATGATTGGATAAAGAAGATGTGGTATATATACACAATGGAATACTACTCAGCCATAAAAAAAGACGAAATTGGCCCCTTCACAACAATGTGGATGGACCTCGAGGGCATTAAGTTAAGCGAAATAAGTCAGTCAGAGAAAGACGAACTCTATATGACTCCACTCATAGGTGGAAATTAGTATATTGAGAAGCAGATCTGATCGGTGGTTACCAGGGAAAGGGGGGGTGGGGGGAGGGCACGGAGGGGGAAGTGGTGTTCCCACAACATGACTAACAAAAATGTACAACTGAAATTTCACAAGCTTGTAAACCATCATAACATTAATAAACAAACCAAAAAAAAAGATGCTTTGGGGCCCATCTGCCCCTATGGAAAGAACGCAGCACTTTCTGCCTTGCAGCTCTAGGGCAATATAGCACACCCAGAGCAGAAGTTCTACTTCAGCCAGATCAGGCCCGCAAAGAAACTGCGTTTCACAGGCCTCTGTAAGAGATGTTCCCGGTAGGCTGTTAGAGCACTGTGCAGAGCGAGTTGTTTCTTAGCTTCCCAAAGAGCTGGAAGCAAGATGCTTTGGGGCCCTTCTCACCCTTTGGCAAGAAGGCAGCACTTTGTGCCTTGCAGCTCTAAGGCAATGTAGCACACCCAGAGCAGAAGTTCTACTTCAGCAAGATCAGGCCCGCAAAGAAACTTCGTTTCACAGGCCTTTGTAAGAGATGTTCCCGGTAGGCTGTAAGAGCACTGTGCAGAGCGACTAGTTTCTTAGCTTCCCAGAGAGCCGGAAGCAAGATGCTTTGGGGCCCATGTGCCCCTATGGAAAGAACGCAGCACTTTGTGCCTTGCAGCTCTAGGGCAATGCAGCACACCCCGAGCAGAAGTTCTACTTCAGCCAGACAGGCCTGCAAAGAAACTGCGTTTCACAGGCCTTTGTAAGAGATGTTCCCGGTAGGCTGTTAGAGCACTGTGCAGAGCGAGTTGTTTCTTAGCTTCCCAGAGAGCTGGAAGCAAGATGCTTTGGGGCCCGTTAATTTTATACCCTGCTACTTTGCTGTAGTTGTTGATTATTTCTAATAGTTTTTCGGTGGATTCTTTGGGGTTTTCTATGTATAAGATCATGTCGTCTGCAAACAACGCGAGTTTTAATTCTTCGTTACCTATTTCGATTCCTTTTATTTCTTTTTCCTGCCGTATTGCTCTGGCCAGCACCTCCAGTACTATGTTGAATAGGAGTGGTGAAAGTGGGCACCCTTGTCTTGTTCCTGTCCTCAGAGGGATGGCTTTCAGCTTTTGTCCATTGAGTATGCTGTTGGCTGTGGGTCTATCATATATGGCCTTTATTATGTTGAGGTACTTTCCTTCTATACCCATTTTACTGAGGGTTGTTATCATAAATGGGTGTTGGATCTTGTCGAATGCTTTCTCTGCGTCTATTGAGATGATCATGTGGTTTTTGTTTTTCATTTTGTTGATGTAGTGTATCACGTTGATTGACTTGCGGGTGTTGAACCATCCCTGTGTCCCTGGTATAAATCCCACTTGATCATGGTGTATAATCTTTTTGATGTATTGCTGTAATCGGTTTGCCAAAATTTGGTTGAGGATTTTTGCATCTATGTTCATCAGTGATATCGGCCTGTAGTTCTCCTTCTTTGTGTTGTCCTTGTCAGGTTTGGGGATCAGAGTGATGTTGGCTTCATAGAATGTGTTAGGGAGTTCTCCATCTTTCTCAATTTTCTGGAACAGTTTGAGGAGAATAGGTACAAAGAACTCACACTGCTTAACAACAAAAAAACAAACAACCCGATCCAAAAATGGGCAGAGGACATGAACAGACATTTCTCCAAAGAAGATATGAATATGGCCAATAGACACATGAAAAGATGTTCATCATCGCTAATCATCAGGGAAATGCAAATCAAAACTACACTAAGATATCACCTTACCCCCGTTAGATTGGCAAAAACATCCAAAACCAAGAACGACAAATGTTGGAGAGGTTGTGGAGAAAGAGGAACCCTCATACACTGTTGGTGGGAATGCAAACTGGTACAGCCACTATGGAAAACAGTATGGAGATTTCTCAAAAAGTTAAAAATAGAAATACCCTATGACCCAGCCGTCCCATTACTGGGTATCTATCCTAAGAACCTGATATCAGATATCTCAAGAGTCCGTTGCACCCCTATGTTCATCGCAGCATTATTTACAATAGCCAAGACGTGGAACCAGCCTACGTGCCCAGAAACTGATGATTGGATAAAGAAGATGTGGTATATATACACAAAGGAATACTACTCAGCCATAAAAAAAGACGACATTGGCCCCTTCACAACAATGTGGATGGACCTCGAGGGCATTATGTTAAGCGAAATAAGTCAGTCAGAGAAAGACAGACTCTATATGACTCCACTCATAGGTGGAAATTAGTATATTGAGAAGGAGATCTGATCGGTGGTTACCAGGGAAAAGGGGGGGTGGGGGGAGGGTACGGAGGGGGAAGTGGTGTTCCCACAACATGACTAACAAAAATGAACAACTGAAATTTCACAAGCTTGTAATCCATCATAACATTAATAAACAAACAAAAAAAAAAAAGATGCTTTGGGGCCCATCTGCCCCTATGGAAAGAACGCAGCACTTTGTGCCTTGCAGCTCTAGGGCAATGTAGCACACCCAGAGCAGAAGTTCTACTTCAGCCAGATCAGGCCCGCAAAGAAACTGCGTTTCACAGGCCTTTGTAAGAGATGTTCCCGGTAGGCTGTTAGAGCACTGTGCAGAGCGAGTTGTTTCTTAGCTTCCCAACGAGCTGGAAGCAAGATGCTTTAGGGGCCATCTGCCCTTAAGGAAAGAAGGCTGCACTTTGTGCCTTGCAGCTCTAGGGCAAAGTAGCACACCCAGAGCAGAAGTTCTACTTCAGCCAGATCAGGCCTGCAAAGAAACTGCGTTTCAAAGGCCATTGTAAGAGATGTTCCCAGTAGGCTGTTAGAGCACTGTGCAGAGCGAGTTGTTTCTTAGCTTCCCAGAGAGCTGGAAGCAAGATGCTTTGGGGCCCGTTAATTTTATACCCTGCTACTTTGCTGTAGTTGTTGATTATTTCTAATAGTTTTTCTGTGGATTCTTTGGGGTTTTCTATGTATAAGATCATGTCGTCTGCAAACAACGCGAGTTTTACTTCTTCGTTACCTATTTCGATTCCTTTTATTTCTTTTTCCTGCCGTATTGCTCTGGCCAGCACCTCCAGTACTATGTTGAATAGGAGTGGTGAAAGTGGGCACCCTTGTCTTGTTCCTGTCCTCAGAGGGATGGCTTTCAGCTTTTGTCCATTGAGTATGCTGTTGGCTGTGGGTCTATCATATATGGCCTTTATTATGTTGAGGTACTTTCCTTCTATACCCATTTTACTGAGGGTTGTTATCATAAATGGGTGTTGGATCTTGTCGAATGCTTTCTCTGCGTCTATTGAGATGATCATGTGGTTTTTGTTTTTCATTTTGTTGATGTAGTGTATCACGTTGATTGACTTGCGGGTGTTGAACCATCCCTGTGTCCCTGGTATAAATCCCACTTGATCATGGTGTATAATCTTTTTGATGTATTGCTGTAATCGGTTTGCCAAAATTTGGTTGAGGATTTTTGCATCTATGTTCATCAGTGATATCGGCCTGTAGTTCTCCTTCTTTGTGTTGTCCTTGTCAGGTTTGGGGATCAGAGTGATGTTGGCTTCATAGAATGTGTTAGGGAGTTCTCCATCTTTCTCAATTTTCTGGAACAGTTTGAGGAGAATAGGTACAAAGAACTCACACTGCTTAACAACAAAAAAACAAACAACCCGATCAAAAAATGGGCAGAGGACATGAACAGACATTTCTCCAAAGAAGATATGAATATGGCCAATAGACACATGAAAAGATGTTCATCATCGCTAATCATCAGGGAAATGCAAATCAAAACTACACTAAGATATCACCTTACCCCCGTTAGATTGGCAAAAACATCCAAAACCAAGAACGACAAATGTTGGAGAGGTTGTGGAGAAAGAGGAACCCTCATACACTGTTGGTGGGAATGCAAACTGGTACAGCCACTATGGAAAACAGTATGGAGATTTCTCAAAAAGTTAAAAATAGAAATACCCTATGACCCAGCCGTCCCATTACTGGGTATCTATCCTAAGAACCTGATATCAGATATCTCAAGAGTCCGTTGCACCCCTATGTTCATCGCAGCATTATTTACAATAGCCAAGACGTGGAACCAGCCTACGTGCCCAGAAACTGATGATTGGATAAAGAAGATGTGGTATATATACACAAAGGAATACTACTCAGCCATAAAAAAAGACGACATTGGCCCCTTCACAACAATGTGGATGGACCTCGAGGGCATTATGTTAAGCGAAATAAGTCAGTCAGAGAAAGACAGACTCTATATGACTCCACTCATAGGTGGAAATTAGTATATTGAGAAGGAGATCTGATCGGTGGTTACCAGGGAAAAGGGGGGGTGGGGGGAGGGTACGGAGGGGGAAGTGGTGTTCCCACAACATGACTAACAAAAATGAACAACTGAAATTTCACAAGCTTGTAATCCATCATAACATTAATAAACAAACAAAAAAAAAAAAGATGCTTTGGGGCCCATCTGCCCCTATGGAAAGAACGCAGCACTTTGTGCCTTGCAGCTCTAGGGCAATGTAGCACACCCAGAGCAGAAGTTCTACTTCAGCCAGATCAGGCCCGCAAAGAAACTGCGTTTCACAGGCCTTTGTAAGAGATGTTCCCGGTAGGCTGTTAGAGCACTGTGCAGAGCGAGTTGTTTCTTAGCTTCCCAACGAGCTGGAAGCAAGATGCTTTAGGGGCCATCTGCCCTTAAGGAAAGAAGGCAGCACTTTGTGCCTTGCAGCTCTAGGGCAAAGTAGCACACCCAGAGCAGAAGTTCTACTTCAGCCAGATCAGGCCTGCAAAGAAACTGCGTTTCAAAGGCCATTGTAAGAGATGTTCCCAGTAGGCTGTTAGAGCACTGTGCAGAGCGAGTTGTTTCTTAGCTTCCCAGAGAGCTGGAAGCAAGATGCTTTGGGGCCCGTTAATTTTATACCCTGCTACTTTGCTGTAGTTGTTGATTATTTCTAATAGTTTTTCTGTGGATTCTTTGGAGTTTTCTATGTATAAGATCATGTCGTCTGCAAACAACGCGAGTTTTACTTCTTCGTTACCTATTTCGATTCCTTTTATTTTTTTTTCCTGCCGAATTGCTCTGGCCAGCACCTCCAGTACTATGTTGAATAGGAGTGGTGAAAGTGGGCACCCTTGTCTTGTTCCTGTCCTCAGAGGGATGGCTTTCAGCTTTTGTCCATTGAGTATGCTGTTGGCTGTGGGTCTATCATATATGGCCTTTATTATGTTGAGGTACTTTACTTCTATACCCATTTTACTGAGGGTTGTTATCATAAATGGGTGTTGGATCTTGTCGAATGCTTTCTCTGCGTCTATTGAGATGATCATGTGGTTTTTGTTTTTCATTTTGTTGATGTAGTGTATCACGTTGATTGACTTGCGGGTGTTGAACCATCCCTGTGTCCCTGGTATAAATCCCACTTGATCATGGTGTATAATCTTTTTGATGTATTGCTGTAATCGGTTTGCCAAAATTTGGTTGAGGATTTTTGCATCTATGTTCATCAGTGATATCGGCCTGTAGTTCTCCTTCTTTGTGTTGTCCTTGTCAGGTTTGGGGATCAGAGTGATGTTGGCTTCATAGAATGTGTTAGGGAGTACTCCATCTTTCTCAATTTTCTGGAACAGTTTGAGGAGAATAGGTACAAAGAACTCACACTGCTTAACAACAAAAAAACAAACAACCCGATCAAAAAATGGGCAGAGGACATGAACAGACATTTCTCCAAAGAAGATATGAATATGGCCAATAGACACATGAAAAGATGTTCATCATCGCTAATCATCAGGGAAATGCAAATCAAAACTACACTAAGATATCACCTTACCCCCGTTAGATTGGCAAAAACATCCAAAACCAAGAACGACAAATGTTGGAGAGGTTGTGGAGAAAGAGGAACCCTCATACACTGTTGGTGGGAATGCAAACTGGTACAGCCACTATGGAAAACAGTATGGAGATTTCTCAAAAAGTTAAAAATAGAAATACCCTATGACCCAGCCATCCCATTACTGGGTATCTATCCTAAGAACCTGATATCAGATATCTCAAGAGTCCGTTGCACCCCTATGTTCATCGCAGCATTATTTACAATAGCCAAGACGTGGAACAAGCCTACATGCCCAGAAACTGATGATTGGATAAAGAAGATGTGGTATATATACACAATGGAATACTACTCAGCCATAAAAAAAGACGACATTGGCCCCATCACAACAATGTGCATGGACCTCGAGGGCATTATGTTAAGCGAAATAAGTCAGTCAGAGAAAGACGAACTCTATATGACTCCACTCATAGGTGGAAATTAGTATATTGAGAAGGAGATCTGATCGGTGGTTACCAGGGAAAAGGGGGGGTGGGGGGAGGGCACGGAGGGGGAAGTGGTGTTCCCACAACATGACTAACAAAAATGTACAACTGAAATTTCACAAGCTTGTAAAGCATCATAACATTAATAAACAAACAAAAAAAAAAGATGCTTTGGGACCCATCTGCCCCTATGGAAAGAACGCAGCACTTTGTGCCTTGCAGCTCTAGGGCAATGTAGCACACCCAGAGCAGAAGTTCTACTTCAGCCAGATCAGGCCCGCAAAGAAACTGCGTTTCACAGGCCTCTGTAAGAGATGTTCCCGGTAGGCTGTTAGAGCACTGTGCAGAGCGAGTTGTTTCTTAGCTTCCCAAAGAGCTGGAAGCAAGATGCTTTGGGGCCCTTCTCACCCTTTGGCAAGAAGGCAGCACTTTGTGCCTTGCAGCTCTAAGGCAATGTAGCACACCCAGAGCAGAAGTTCTACTTCAGCCAGATCAGGCCCGCAAAGAAACTGCGTTTCACAGGCCTTTGTAAGAGATGTTCCCGGTAGGCTGTAAGAGCACTGTGCAGAGCGACTAGTTTCTTAGCTTCCCAGAGAGCCGGAAGCAAGATGCTTTGGGGCCCATGTGCCCCTATGGAAAGAACGCAGCACTTTGTGCCTTGCAGCTCTAGGGCAATGCAGCACACCCCGAGCAGAAGTTCTACTTCAGCCAGACAGGCCTGCAAAGAAACTGCGTTTCACAGGCCTTTGTAAGAGATGTTCCCGGTAGGCTGTTAGAGCACTGTGCAGAGCGAGTTGTTTCTTAGCTTCCCAGAGAGCTGGAAGCAAGATGCTTTGGGGCCCGTTAATTTTATACCCTGCTACTTTGCTGTAGTTGTTGATTATTTCTAATAGTTTTTCTGTGGATTCTTTGGGGTTTTCTATGTATAAGATCATGTCGTCTGCAAACAACGCGAGTTTTACTTCTTCGTTACCTATTTCGATTCCTTTTATTTCTTTTTCCTGCCGAATTGCTCTGGCCGGCACCTCCAGTACTATGTTGAATAGGAGTGGTGAAAGTGGGCACCCTTGTCTTGTTCCTGTCCTCAGAGGGATGGCTTTCAGCTTTTGTCCATTGAGTATGCTGTTGGCTGTGGGTCTATCATATATGGCCTTTATTATGTTGAGGTACTTTCCTTCTATACCCATTTTACTGAGGGTTTTTATCATAAATGGGTGTTGGATCTTGTCGAATGCTTTCTCTGCGTCTATTGAGATGATCATGTGGTTTTTGTTTTTCATTTTGTTGATGTAGTGTATCACGTTGATTGACTTGCGGGTGTTGAACCATCCCTGTGTCCCTGGTATAAATCCCACTTGATCATGGTGTATAATCTTTTTGATGTATTGCTGTAATCGGTTTGCCAAAATTTGGTTGAGGATTTTTGCATCTATGTTCATCAGTGATATCGGCCTGTAGTTCTCCTTCTTTGTGTTGTCCTTGTCAGGTTTGGGGATCAGAGTGATGTTGGCTTCATAGAATGTGTTAGGGAGTTCTCCATCTTTCTCAATTTTCTGGAACAGTTTGAGGAGAATAGGTACAAAGAACTCACACTGCTTAACAACAAAAAAACAAACAACCCGATCAAAAAATGGGCAGAGGACATGAACAGACATTTCTCCAAAGAAGATATGAATATGGCCAATAGACACATGAAAAGATGTTCATCATCGCTAATCATCAGGGAAATGCAAATCAAAACTACACTAAGATATCACCTTACCCCCGTTAGATTGGCAAAAACATCCAAAACCAAGAACGACAAATGTTGGAGAGGTTGTGGAGAAAGAGGAACCCTCATACACTGTTGGTGGGAATGCAAACTGGTACAGCCACTATGGAAAAAAGTATGGAGATTTCTCAAAAAGTTAAAAATAGAAATACCCTATGACCCAGCCATCCCATTACTGGGTATCTATCCTAAGAACCTGATATCAGATATCTCAAGAGTCCGTTGCACCCCTATGTTCATCGCAGCATTATTTACAATAGCCAAGACGTGGAACCAGCCTACGTGCCCAGAAACTGATGATTGGATAAAGAAGATGTGGTATATATACACAAAGGAATACTACTCAGCCATAAAAAAAGACGACATTGGCCCCTTCACAACAATGTGGATGGACCTCGAGGGCATTATGTTAAGCGAAATAAGTCAGTCAGAGAAAGACAGACTCTATATGACTCCACTCATAGGTGGAAATTAGTATATTGAGAAGGAGATCTGATCGGTGGTTACCAGGGAAAAGGGGGGGTGGGGGGAGGGCACGGAGGGGGAAGTGGTGTTCCCACAACATGACTAACAAAAATGTACAACTGAAATTTCACAAGCTTGTAATCCATCATAACATTAATAAACAAACAAACAAAAAAAAAGATGCTTTGGGGCCCATCTGTCCCTATGGAAAGAACGCAGCACTTTGTGCCTTGCAGCTCTAGGGCAATGTAGCACACCCAGAGCAGAAGTTCTTCTTCAGCCAGATCAGGCCTGCAAAGAAACTGCGTTTCACAGGCCTTTGTGAGAGATGTTCCCTGTAGGCTGTTAGAGCACTGTGCAGAGCGAGTTCTTTCTTAGCTTCCCAAAGACCTGGAAGCCAGATGCTTTGGGGGCCATCTGCCGTTAAGTAAAGAAGGCAGCACTTTGTGCCTTTCAGCTCTAGGGCAATGCAGCACACCCCGAGCAGAAGTTCTACTTCAGCCAGATCAGGCCTGCAAAGAAACTGCGTTTCACAGGCCTTTGTAAGAGATGTTCCCGGTAGGCTGTTAGAGCACTGTGCAGAGCGAGTTGTTTCTTAGCTTCCCAGAGAGCTGGAAGCAAGATGCTTTGGGGCCCGTTAATTTTATACCCTGCTACTTTGCTGTAGTTGTTGATTATTTCTAATAGTTTTTCTGTGGATTCTTTGGGGTTTTCTATGTATAAGATCATGTCGTCTGCAAACAACGCGAGTTTTACTTCTTCGTTACCCATTTGGATTCCTTTTATTTTTTTTTCCTGCCGAATTGCTCTGGCCAGCACCTCCAGTACTATGTTGAATAGGAGTGGTGAAAGTGGGCACCCTTGTCTTGTTCCTGTCCTCAGAGGGATGGCTTTCAGCTTTTGTCCATTGAGTATGATGTTGGTTGTGGGTCTATCATATTTGGCCTTTATTATGTTGAGGTACTTTCCTTTTATACCCATTTTACTGAGGGTTGTTATCATAAATGGGTGTTGGATCTTGTCGAATGCTTTCTCTGCGTCTATTGAGATGATCATGTGGTTTTTGTTTTTCATTTTGTTGATGTAGTGTATCACGTTGATTGACTTGCGGGTGTTGAACCATCCCTGTGTCCCTGGTATAAATCCCACTTGATCATGGTTTATAATCTTTTTGATGTATTGCTGTAATCGGTTTGCCAAAATTTGGTTGAGGATTTTTGCATCTATGTTCATCAGTGATATCGGCCTGTAGTTCTCCTTCTTTGTGTTGTCCTTGTCAGGTTTGGGGATCAGAGTGATGTTGGCTTCATAGAATGTGTTAGGGAGTTCTCCATCTTTCTCAATTTTCTGGAACAGTTTGAGGAGAATAGGTACAAAGAACTCACACTGCTTAACAACAAAAAAACAAACAACCCGATCAAAAAATGGGCAGAGGACATGAACAGACATTTCTCCAAAGAAGATATGAATATGGCCAATAGACACATGAAAAGATGTTCATCATCGCTAATCATCAGGGAAATGCAAATCAAAACTACACTAAGATATCACCTTACCCCCGTTAGATTGGCAAAAACATCCAAAACCAAGAACGACAAATGTTGGAGAGGTTGTGGAGAAAGAGGAACCCTCATACACTGTTGGTGGGAATGCAAACTGGTACAGCCACTATGGAAAACAGTATGGAGATTTCTCAAAAAGTTAAAAATAGAAATACCCTATGACCCAGCCATCCCATTACTGGGTATCTATCCTAAGAACCTGATATCAGATATCTCAAGAGTCCGTTGCACCCCTATGTTCATCGCAGCATTATTTACAATAGCCAAGACGTGGAACCAGCCTACGTGCCCAGAAACTGATGATTGGATAAAGAAGATGTGGTATATATACACAACGGAATACTACTCAGCCATAAAAAAAGACGACATTGGCCCCTTCACAACAATGTGGATGGACCTCGAGGGCATTATGTTAAGCGAAATAAGTCAGTCAGAGAAAGACAGACTCTATATGACTCCACTCATAGGTGGAAATTAGTATATTGAGAAGGAGATCTGATCGGTGGTTACCAGGGAAAAGGGGGGGTGGGGGGAGGGCACGGAGGGGGAAGTGGTGTTCCCACAACATGACTAACAAAAATGTACAACTGAAATTTCACAAGCTTGTAATCCATCATAACATTAATAAACAAACAAACAAAAAAAAGATGCTTTGGGGCCCATCTGCCCCTATGGAAAGAACGCAGCACTTTGTGCCTTGCAGCTCTAGGGCAATGTAGCACACCCAGAGCAGAAGTTCTACTTCAGCCAGATCAGGCCCGCAAAGAAACTGCGTTTCACAGGCCTTTGTAAGAGATGTTCCCGGTAGGCTGTTAGAGCACTGTGCAGAGCGAGTTGTTTCTTAGCTTCCCAACGAGCTGGAAGCAAGATGCTTTAGGGGCCATCTGCCCTTAAGGAAAGAAGGCAGCACTTTGTGCCTTGCAGCTCTAGGGCAAAGTAGCACACCCAGAGCAGAAGTTCTACTTAAGCCAGATCAGGCCTGCAAAGAAACTGCGTTTCACAGGCCTTTGTAAGAGATGTTCCCGGTAGGCTGTTAGAGCACTGTGCAGAGCGAGTTGTTTCTTAGCTTCCCAACGAGTTTAAAGCAAGATGCTTTAGGGGCCATCTGCCCTTAAGGAAAGAAGGCAGCACTTTGTGCCTTGCAGCTCTAGGGCAAAGTAGCACACCCAGAGCAGAAGTTCTACTTCAGCCAGATCAGGCCTGCAAAGAAACTGCGTTTCACAGGCCTTTGTAAGAGATGTTCCCGGTAGGCTGTTAGAGCACTGTGCAGAGCGAGTTGTTTCTGAGCTTCCCAAAGAGCTGGAAGCAAGATGCTTTGGGGCCCTTCTCACCCTTTGGAAAGAAGGCAGCACTTTGTGCCTTGCAGCTCTAGGGCAATGTAGCACACCCAGAGCAGAAGTTCTTCTTCAGCCAGATCAGGCCTGCAAAGAAACTGCGTTTCACAGGCCTTTGTAAGAGATGTTCCCTGTAGGCTGTTAGAGCACTGTGCAGGGCGAGTTCTTTCTTAGCTTCCCAAAGACCTGGAAGCCAGATGCTTTGGGGGCCATCTGCCGTTAAGTAAAGAAGGCAGCACTTTGTGCCTTTCAGCTCTAGGGCAATGCAGCACACCCCGAGCAGAAGTTCTACTTCAGCCAGATCAGGCCTGCAAAGAAACTTCGTTTCACAGGCCTTTGTAAGTGATCTTCCCGGTAGGCTGTTAGAGCACTGTGCAGAGCGAGTTGTTTCTTAGCTTCCCAGAGAGCTGGAAGCAAGATGCTTTGGGGCCCGTTAATTTTATACCCTGCTACTTTGCTGTAGTTGTTGATTATTTCTAATAGTTTTTCTGTGGATTCTTTGGGGTTTTCTATGTATAAGATCATGTCGTCTGCAAACAACGCGAGTTTTACTTCTTCGTTACCTATTTGGATTCCTTTTATTTTTTTTTCCTGCCGAATTGCTCTGGCCAGCACCTCCAGTACTATGTTGAATAGGAGTGGTGAAAGTGGGCACCCTTGTCTTGTTCCTGTCCTCAGAGGGATGGCTTTCAGCTTTTGTCCATTGAGTATGATGTTGGCTGTGGGTCTATCATATATGGCCTTTATTATGTTGAGGTACTTTCCTTCTATACCCATTTTACTGAGGGTTGTTATCATAAATGGGTGTTGGATCTTGTCGAATGCTTTCTCTGCATCTATTGAGATGATCATGTGGTTTTTGTTTTTCATTTTGTTGATGTAGTGTATCACGTTGATTGACTTGCGGGTGTTGAACCATCCCTGTGTCCCTGGTATAAATCCCACTTGATCATGGTGTATAATCTTTTTGATGTATTGCTGTAATCGGTTTGCCAAAATTTGGTTGAGGATTTTTGCATCTATGTTCATCAGTGATATCGGCCTGTAGTTCTCCTTCTTTGTGTTGTCCTTGTCAGGTTTGGGGATCAGAGTGATGTTGGCTTCATAGAATGTGTTAGGGAGTTCTCCATCTTTCTCAATTTTCTGGAACAGTTTGAGGAGAATAGGTACAAAGAACTCACACTGCTTAACAACAAAAAAACAAACAACCCGATCAAAAAATGGGCAGAGGACATGAACAGACATTTCTCAAAAGAAGATATGAATATGGCCAATAGACACATGAAAAGATGTTCATCATCGCTAATCATCAGGGAAATGCAAATCAAAACTACACTAAGATATCACCTTACCCCCGGTAGATTGGCAAAAACATCCAAAACCAAGAACGACAAATGTTGGAGAGGTTGTGGAGAAAGAGGAAGCCTCATACACTGTTGGTGGGAATTCAAACTGGTACAGCCACTATGGAAAACAGTATGGAGATTTCTCAAAAAGTTAAAAATAGAAATACCCTATGACCCAGCCATCCCATTACTGGGTATCTATCCTAAGAACCTGATATCAGATATCTCAAGAGTCCGTTGCACCCCTATGTTCATCGCAGCATTATTTACAATAGCCAAGACGTGGAACCAGCCTACGTGCCCAGAAACTGATGATTGGATAAAGAAGATGTGGTATATATACACAAAGGAATACTACTCAGGCATAAAAAAAGACGACATTGGCCCCTTCACAACAATGTGGATGGACCTCGAGGGCATTATGTTAAGCGAAATAAGTCAGTCAGAGAAAGACAGACTCTATATGACTCCACTCATAGGTGGAAATTAGTATATTGAGAAGGAGATCTGATCGGTGGTTACCAGGGAAAAGGGGGGGTGGGGGGAGGGCACGGAGGGGGAAGTGGTGTTCCCACAACATGACTAACAAAAATGTACAACTGAAATTTCACAAGCTTGTAATCCATCATAACATTAATAAACAAACAAAAAACAAAAGATGCTTTGGGGCCCATCTGCCCCTATGGAAAGAACGCAGCACTTTGTGCCTTGCAGCTCTAGGGCAATGTAGCACACCCAGAGCAGAAGTTCTACTTCAGCCAGATCAGGCCCGCAAAGATACTGCGTTTCACAGGCCTTTGTAAGAGATGTTCCCGGTAGGCTGTTAGAGCACTGTGCAGAGCGAGTTGTTTCTTAGCTTCCCAACGAGCTGGAAGCAAGATGCTTTAGGGGCCATCTGCCCTTAAGGAAAGAAGGCAGCACTTTGTGCCTTGCAGCTCTAGGGCAAAGTAGCACACCCAGAGCAGAAGTTCTACTTCAGCCAGATCAGGCCTGCAAAGAAACTGCGTTTCACAGGCCTTTGTAAGAGATGTTCCCGGTAGGCTGTTAGAGCACTGTGCAGAGCGAGTTGTTTCTGAGCCTCCCAAAGAGCTGGAAGCAAGATGCTTTGGGGCCCGTTAATTTTATACCCTGCTGCTACTTTGCTGTAGTTGTTGATTATTTCTAATAGTTTTTCTGTGGATTCTTTGGGGTTTTCTATGTATAAGATCATGTCGTCTGCAAACAACGCGAGTTTTACTTCTTCGTTACCTATTTGGATTCCTTTTATTTTTTTTTCCTGCCGAATTGCTCTGGCCAGCACCTCCAGTACTATGTTGAATAGGAGTGGTGAAAGTGGGCACCCTTGTCTTGTTCCTGTCCTCAGAGGGATGGCTTTCAGCTTTTGTCCATTGAGTATGATGTTGGCTGTGGGTCTATCATATATGGCCTTTATTATGTTGAGGTACTTTCCTTCTATACCCATTTTACTGAGGGTTTTTATCATAAATGGGTGTTGGATCTTGTCGAATGCTTTCTCTGCGTCTATTGAGATGATCATGTGGTTTTTGTTTTTCATTTTGTTGATGTAGTGTATCACGTTGATTGACTTGCGGGTGTTGAACCATCCCTGTGTCCCTGGTAGAAATCCCACTTGATCATGGTGTATAATCTTTTTGATGTATTGCTGTAATCGGTTTGCCAAAATTTGGTTGAGGATTTTTGCATCTATGTTCATCAGTGATATCGGCCTGTAGTTCTCCTTCTTTGTGTTGTCCTTGTCAGGTTTGGGGATCAGAGTGATGTTGGCTTCATAGAATGTGTTAGGGAGTTCTCCATCTTTCTCAATTTTCTGGAACAGTTTGAGGAGAATAGGTACAAAGAACTCACACTGCTTAACAACAAAAAAACAAACAACCCGATCAAAAAATGGGCAGAGGACATGAACAGACATTTCTCCAAAGAAGATATGAACATGGCCAATAGACACATGAAAAGATGTTCATCATCGCTAATCATCAGGGAAATGCAAATCAAAACTACACTAAGATATCACCTTACCCCCGTTAGATTGGCAAAAACATCCAAAACCAAGAACGACAAATGTTGCAGAGGTTGTGGACAAAGAGGAACCCTCATACACTGTTGGTGGGAATGCAAACTGGTACAGCCACTATGGAAAACAGTATGGAGATTTCTCAAAAAGTTAAAAATAGAAATACCCTATGACCCAGCCATCCCATTACTGGGTATCTATCCTAAGAACCTGATATCAGATATCTCAAGAGTCCGTTGCACCCCTATGTTCATCGCAGCATTATTTACAATAGCCAAGACGTGGAACCAGCCTACATGCCCAGAAACTGATGATTGGATAAAGAAGATGTGGTATATATACACAACGGAATACTACTCAGCCATAAAAAAAGACGACATTGGCCCATTCACAACAATGTGGATGGACCTCGAGGGCATTATGTTAAGCGAAATAAGTCAGTCAGAGAAAGACAGACTCTATATGACTCCACTCATAGGTGGAAATTAGTATATTGAGAAGGAGATCTGATCGGTGGTTACCAGGGAAAAGGGGGGGTGGGGGGAGGGCACGGAGGGGGAAGTGGTGTTCCCACAACATGACTAACAAACATGTACAACTGAAATTTCACAAGCTTGTAATCCATAATAACATTAATAAACAACAAAAAAAAAAAAAGATGCTTTGGGGCCCATCTGCCCCTATGGAAACAACGCAGCACTTTGTGCCTTGCAGCTCAAGGGCAATGTAGCACACCCAGAGCAGAAGTTCTACTTCAGCCAGATCAGGCCCGCAAAGAAACTGCGTTTCACAGGCCTTTGTAAGAGATGTTCCCGGTAGGCTGTTAGAGCACTGTGCAGAGCGAGTTGTTTCTTAGCTTCCCAAAGAGCTGGAAGCAAGATGCTTTGGGGCCCTTCTCACGCTTTGGAAAGAAGGCAGCACTTTGTGCCTTGCAGCTCTAGAGCAATGTAGCACACCCAAAGCGGAAGTTCTACTTCAGCCAGATCAGACCTGCAAAGAAACTGCGTTTCACAGGCCTTTGTAAGAGATGTTCCCTGTAGGCTGTTAGAGCACTGTGCAGAGCGAGTTGTTTCTTAGCTTCCCAAGGGGCTGGAAGCAAGATGCTTTAGGGGCCATCTGCCCTTAAGGAAAGAAGGCAGCACTTTGTGCCTTGCATCTCTAGGGCAATGTAGCACACCCAGAGCAGATGTTCTACTTCTCCAAGGTCAGGCCTGCAAAGAAACTGCGTTTCACAGGCCTTTGTAAGAGATGTTCCCGGTAGGCTGTTAGAGCACTGTGCAGAGCGAGTTGTTTCTGAGCTTCCCAAAGAGCTGGAAGCAAGATGCTTTGGGGCCCTCTCACCCTTTGGAAAGAAGGCAGCACTTTGTGCCTTGCAGCTCTAGGGCAATGTAGCACACCCAGAGCAGAAGTTCTACTTCAGCCAGATCAGGCCCGCAAAGAAACTGCGTTTCACAGGCCTTTGTAAGAGATGTTCCCGGTAGGCTGTTAGAGCACTGTGCAGAGCGAGTTGTTTCTTAGCTTCCCAAAGAGCTGGAAGCAAGATGCTTTGGGGCCCTTCTCACCCTTTGGAAAGAAGGCAGCACTTTGTGCCTTGCAGCTCTAGAGCAATGTAGCACACCCAAAGCAGAAGTTCTACTTCAGCCAGATCAGACCTGCCAAGAAACTGCGTTTCACAGGCCTTTGTAAGAGATGTTCCCTGTAGGCTGTTAGAGCACTGTGCAGAGCGAGTTGTTTCTTAGCTTCCCAAGGGGCTGGAAGCAAGATGCTTTAGGGGCCATCTGCCCTTAAGGAAAGAAGGCAGCACTTTGTGCCTTGCATCTCTAGGGCAATGTAGCACACCCAGAGCAGATGTTCTACTTCTCCCAGGTCAGGCCTGCAAAGAAACTGCGTTTCACAGGCCTTTGTAAGAGATGTTCCCGGTAGGCTGTTAGAGCACTGTGCAGAGCGAGTTGTTTCTGAGCTTCCCAAAGAGCTGGAAGCAAGATGCTTTGGGGCCCTCTCACCCTTTGGAAAGAAGGCAGCACTTTGTGCCTTGCAGCTCTAGGGCAATGTAGCACACCCAGAGCCGAAGTTCTACTTCAGCTAGATCAGACCTGCAAAGAAACTTCGTTTCACAGGCCTTTGTAAGAGATGTTCCCGGTAGGCTGTAAGAGCACTGTGCAGAGCGACTAGTTTCTTAGCTTCCCATAGAGCTGGAAGCAAGATGCTTTGGGGCCCATCTGCCCCTATGGAAAGAACGCAGCACTTTGTGCCTTGCAGCTCTAGGGCAATACAGCACACCCCGAGCAGAAGTTGTACTTCAGCCAGATCAGACCTGCAATGAAACTGCGTTTCACAGGCCTTTGTAAGAGATGTTCCCTGTAGGCTGTTAGAGAACTGTGCAGAGCGAGTTGTTTCTTAGCTTCCCAAGGAGCTGGAAGCAAGATGCTTTAGGGGCCATCTGCCCTTAAGGAAAGAAGGCAGCACTTTGTGCCTTGCAGCTCTAGGGCAATGTAGCACACCCAGAGCAGTTGTTCTACTTCTGCCAGGTCAGGCCTGCAAAGAAACTTCGTTTCACAGGCCTTTGTAAGAGATGTTCCCTGTAGGGTGTTAGAGCACTGTGCAGAGCGAGTTGTTTCTTAGCTTCCCAAGGAGCTGGAAGCAAGATGCTTTGGGGCCCTTCTCACCCTTTGGAAAGAAGGCAGCACTTTGTGCCTTGCAGCTCTAGGGCAATGTAGCACACCCAGAGCCGAGGTTCTACTTCAGCTAGATCAGACCTGCAAAGAAACTTCGTTTCACAGGCCTTTGTAAGAGATCTTCCCGGTAGGCTGTTAGAGCACTGTGCAGAGCGAGTTGTTTCTTAGCTTCCCAGAGAGCTGGAAGCAAGATGCTTTGGGGCCCGTTAATTTTATACCCTGCTACTTTGCTGTAGTTGTTGATTATTTCTAATAGTTTTTCTGTGGATTCTTTGGGGTTTTCTATGTATAAGATCATGTCGTCTGCAAACAACGCGAGTTTTACTTCTTCGTTACCTATTTGGATTCCTTTTATTTTTTTTTCCTGCCGAATTGCTCTGGCCAGCACCTCCAGTACTATGTTGAATAGGAGTGGTGAAAGTGGGCACCCTTGTCTTGTTCCTGTCCTCAGAGGGATGGCTTTCAGCTTTTGTCCATTGAGTATGATGTTGGCTGTGGGTCTATCATATATGGCCTTTATTATGTTGAGGTACTTTCCTTCTATACCCATTTTACTGAGGGTTGTTATCATAAATGGGTGTTGGATCTTGTCGAATGCTTTCTCTGCGTCTATTGAGATGATCATGTGGTTTTTGTTTTTCATTTTGTTGATGTAGTGTATCACGTTGATTGACTTGCGGGTGTTGAACCATCCCTGTGTCCCTGGTATAAATCCCACTTGATCATGGTGTATAATCTTTTTGATGTATTGCTGTAATCGGTTTGCCAAAATTTGGTTGAGGATTTTTGCATCTATGTTCATCAGTGATATCGGCCTGTAGTTCTCCTTCTTTGTGTTGTCCTTGTCAGGTTTGGGGATCAGAGTGATGTTGGCTTCATAGAATGTGTTAGGGAGTTCTCCATCTTTCTCAATTTTCTGGAACAGTTTGAGGAGAATAGGTACAAAGAACTCACACTGCTTAACAACAAAAAAACAAACAACCCGATCAAAAAATGGGCAGAGGACATGAACAGACATTTCTCCAAAGAAGATATGAACATGGCCAATAGACACATGAAAAGATGTTCATCATCGCTAATCATCAGGGAAATGCAAATCAAAACTACACTAAGATATCACCTTACCCCAGTTAGATTGGCAAAAACATCCAAAACCAAGAACGACGAATGTTGGAGAGGTTGTGGAGAAAGAGGAACCCTCATACACTGTTGGTGGGAATGCAAACTGGTACAGCCACTATGGAAAACAGTATGGAGATTTCTCAAAAAGTTAAAAATAGAAATACCCTATGACCCAGCCATCCCATTACTGGGTGTCTATCCTAAGAACCTGATATCAGATATCTCAAGAGTCCGTTGCACCCCTATGTTCATCGCAGCATTATTTACAATAGCCAAGACGTTGAACCAGCCTACATGCCCAGAAACTGATGATTGGATAAAGAAGATGTGGTATATATACACAACGGAATACTACTTAGCCATAAAAAAAGACGACATTGGCCCATTCACAACAATGTGGATGGACCTCGAGGGCATTATGTTAAGCGCAATAAGTCAGTCAGAGAAAGACGAACTCTATATGACTCCACTCATAGGTGGAAATTAGTATATTGAGAAGGATATCTGATCGGTGGTTACCAGGGAAAAGGGGGAGTGGGGGAGGGCACGGAGGGGGAAGTGGTGTTCCCAAAACATGACTAACAAAAATGTACAACTGAAATTTCACAAGCTTGTAATCCATCATAACATTAATAAACAACAACAACAAAAAAAGATGCTTTGGGGCCCATCTGCCCCTATGGAAAGAACGCAGCACTTTGTGCCTTGCAGCTCTAGGGCAATGTAGCACACCCAGAGTAGAAGTTCTACTTCAGCCAGATCAGGCCTGCAAAGAAACTGCGTTTCACAGGCCTTTGTAAGAGATGTTCCCGGTAGGCTGTTAGAGCACTGTGCAGAGCGAGTTGTTTCCTAGCTTCCCAAAGAGCTGGAAGCAAGATGCTTTGGGGCCCTTCTCACCCTTTGGAAAGAAGTCAGCACTTTGTGCCTTGCAGCTCTAGGGCAATGTAGCACACCCAAAGCAGAAGTTCTACTTCAGCCAGATCAGACCTGCAAACAAACCGCATTTCACAGGCCTTTGTAAGAGATGTTCCCTGTAGGCTGTTAGAGCACTGTGCAGAGCGAGTTGTTTCTTAGCTTCCAAAGGAGATGGAAGCAAGATGCTTTAGGGGCCATCTGCCCTTAAGGAAAGAAGGCAGCACTTTGTGCCTTGCAGCTCTAGGGCAATGTAGCACACCCAGAGCAGTTGTTCTACTTCTGCCAGGTCAGGCCTGCAAAGAAACTTCGTTTCACAGGCCTTTGTAAGAGATGTTCCCGGTAGGCTGTTAGAGCACTGTGCAGAGCAACTTGTTTCTTAGCTTCCCAAAGAGCTGGAAGCAAGATGCTTTGGGGCCAATCTGCCCCTATGGAAAGAACGCAGCACTTTGTTCCTTGCAGCTCTAGGGCAATGCAGCACACCCCGAGCAGAAGTTGTACTTCAGCCAGATCAGGCCTGCAAAGAAACTGCGTTTCACAGGCCTTTGTAAGAGATGTTCCCAGTAGGCTGTTAGAGCACTGTGCAGAGCGAGTTGTTTCTTAGCTTCCCAAAGAGCTGGAAGCAAGATGCTTTGGGGCCCTTCTCACCCTTTGGAAAGAAGGCAGCACTTTGTGCCTTGCAGCTCTAGGGCAATGTAGCACACCCAAAGCAGAAGTTCTACTTCAGCCAGATCAGACCTGCAAAGAAACTGCGTTTCACAGGCCTTTGTAAGAGATGTTCCCTGTAGGCTGTTAGAGCACTGTGCAGAGCGAGTTGTTTCTTAGCTTCCCAAGGAGCTGGAAGCAAGAGGATTTAGGGGCCATCTGCCCTTAAGGAAAGAAGGCAGCACTTTGTGCCTTGCATCTCTAGGGCAATGTAGCACACCCAGAGCAGTTGTTCTACTTCTGCCAGGTCAGGCCTGCAAAGAAACTGCGTTTCACAGGCCTTTGTAAGAGATGTTCCCGGTAGGCTGTTAGAGCACTGTGCAGAGCGAGTTGTTTCTGAGCTTCCCAAAGAGCTGGAAGCAAGATGCTTTGGGGCCCTCTCACCCTTTGGAAAGAAGGCAGCACTTTGTGCCTTGCAGCTCTAGGGAAATGTAGCACACCCAGACCCGAAGTTCTACTTCAGCTAGATCAGACCTGCAAAGAAACTTCGTTTCACAGGCCTTTGTAAGAGATGTTCCCGGTAGGCTGTAAGAGCACTGTGCAGAGCGACTAGTTTCTTAGCTTCCCAGAGAGCTGGAAGAAAGATGCTTTGGGGCCCATCTGCCCCTATGGAAAGAACGCAGCACTTTGTGCCTTGCAGCTCTAGGGCAATGCAGCACACCCCGAGCAGAAGTTGTACTTCAGCCAGATCAGACCTGCAAAGAAACTGCGTTTCACAGGCCTTTGTAAGAGATGTTCCCTGTAGGCTGTTAGAGAACTGTGCAGAGCGAGTTGTTTCTTAGCTTCCCATGGAGCTGGAAGCAAGATGCTTTAGGGGCCATCTGCCCTTAGGGAAAGAAGGCAGCACTTTGTGCCTTGCAGCTCTAGGGCAATGTAGCACACCCAGGGCAGTTGTTCTACTTCTGCCAGGTCAGGCCAGCAAAGAAACTTCGTTTCACAGGCCTTTGTAAGAGATGTTCCCTGTAGGCTTTCAGAGAACTGTGCAGAGCGAGTTGTTTCTTAGCTTCCCAAGGAGCTGGAAGCAAGATGCTTTAGGGGCCATCTGCCCTTAAGGAAAGAAGGCAGCACTTTGTGCCTTGCAGCTCTAGGGCAATGTAGCACACCCAGAGCAGTTGTTCTACTTCTGCCAGGTCAGGCCTGCAAAGAAACTTCGTTTCACAGGCCTTTGTAAGAGATCTTCCCGGTAGGCTGTTAGAGCACTGTGCAGAGCGAGTTGTTTCTTAGCTTCCCAAGGAGCTGGAAGCAAGATGCATTGGGGCCCTTCTCACCCTTTGGAAAGAAGGCAGCACTTTGTGCCTTGCAGCTCTAGGGCAATGTAGCACACCCAGAGCCGAAGTTCTACTTCAGCTAGATCAGACCTGCAAAGAAACTTCGTTTCACAGGCCTTTGTAAGAGATCTTCCCGGTAGGCTGTTAGAGCACTGTGCAGAGCGAGTTGTTTCTTAGCTTCCCAGAGAGCTGGAAGCAAGATGCTTTGGGGCCCGTTAATTTTATACCCTGCTACTTTGCTGTAGTTGTTGATTATTTCTAATAGTTTTTCTGTGGATTCTTTGGGGTTTTCTATGTATAAGATCATGTCGTCTGCAAACAACGCGAGTTTTACTTCTTCGTTACCTATTTGGATTCCTTTTATTTTTTTTTCCTGCCGAATTGCTCTGGCCAGCACCTCCAGTACTATGTTGAATAGGAGTGGTGAAAGTGGGCACCCTTGTCTTGTTCCTGTCCTCAGAGGGATGGCTTTCAGCTTTTGTCCATTGAGTATGATGTTGGCTGTGGGTCTATCATATATGGCCTTTATTATGTTGAGGTACTTTCCTTCTATACCCATTTTACTGAGGGTTGTTATCATAAATGGGTGTTGGATCTTGTCGAATGCTTTCTCTGCGTCTATTGAGATGATCATGTGGTTTTTGTTTTTCATTTTGTTGATGTAGTGTATCACGTTGATTGACTTGCGGGTGTTGAACCATCCCTGTGTCCCTGGTATAAATCCCACTTGATCATGGTGTATAATCTTTTTGATGTATTGCTGTAATCGGTTTGCCAAAATTTTGTTGAGGATTTTTGCATCTATGTTCATCAGTGATATCGGCCTGTAGTTCTCCTTCTTTGTGTTGTCCTTGTCAGGTTTGGGGATCAGAGTGATGTTGGCTTCATAGAATGTGTTAGGGAGTTCTCCATCTTTCTCAATTTTCTGGAACAGTTTGAGGAGAATAGGTACAAAGAACTCACACTGCTTAACAACAAAAAAACAAACAACCCGATCAAAAAATGGGCAGAGGACATGAACAGACATTTCTCCAAAGAAGTTATGAACATGGCCAATAGACACATGAAAAGATGTTCATCATCGCTAATCATCAGGGAAATGCAAATCAAAACTACACTAAGATATCACCTTACCCCCGGTAGATTGGCAAAAACATCCAAAACCAAGAACGACGAATGTTGGAGAGGTTGTGGAGAAAGAGGAACCCTCATACACTGTTGGTGGGAATGCAAACTGGTACAGCCACTATGGAAAACAGTATGGAGATTTCTCAAAAAGTTAAAAATAGAAATACCCTATGACCCAGCCATCCCATTACTGGGTATCTATCCTAAGAACCTGATATCAGATATCTCAAGAGTCCGTTGCACCCCTATGTTCATCGCAGCATTATTTACAATAGCCAAGACGTGGAACCAGCCTACATGCCCAGAAACTGATGATTGGATAAAGAAGATGTGGTATATATACACAACGGAATACTACTCAGCCATAAAAAAAGACGACATTGGCCCATTCACAACAATGTGGATGGACCTCGAGGGCATTATGTTAAGCGAAATAAGTCAGTCAGAGAAAGACAGACTCTATATGACTCCACTCATAGGTGGAAATTAGTATATTGAGAAGGAGATCTGATCGGTGGTTACCAGGGAAAAGGGGGGGTGGGGGGAGGGCACGGAGGGGGAAGTGGTGTTCCCACAACATGACTAACAAAAATGTACAACTGAAATTTCACAAGCTTGTAATCCATCATAACATTAATAAACAAAAAAAAAAAAAAGATGCTTTGGGGCCCATCTGCCCCTATGGAAAGAACGCAGCACTTTGTGCCTTGCAGCTCTAGGGCAAAGTAGCACACCCAGAGCAGAAGTTCTACTTCAGCCAGATCAGGCCTGCAAAGAAACTGCGTTTCACAGGCCTTTGTAAGAGATGTTCCCGGTAGGCTGTTAGAGCACTGTGCAGAGCGAGTTGTTTCTTAGCTTCCCAAAGAGCTGGAAGCAAGATGCTTTGGGGCCCTTCTAACCCTTTGGAAAGAAGGCAGCACTTTGTGCCTTACAGCTCTAGGGCAAAGTAGCACACCCAGAGCAGAAGTTCTTCTTCAGCCAGATCAGGCCTGCAAAGAAACTGCGTTTCACAGGCCTTTGTAAGAGATGTTCCCTGTAGGCTGTTAGAGCACTGTGCAGAGCGAGTTCTTTCTTAGCTTCCCAAAGACCTGGAAGCCAGATGCTTTGGGGGCCATCTGCCGTTAAGTAAAGAAGGCAGCACTTTGTGCCTTTCAGCTCTAGGGCAATGCAGCACACCCCGAGCAGAAGTTCTACTTCAGCCAGATCAGGCCCGCAAAGAAACTGCGTTTCACAGGCCTTTGTAAGAGATGTTCCCGGTAGGCTGTTAGAGCACTGTGCAGAGCGAGTTGTTTCTTAGCTTCCCAAGGAGCTGGAAGCAAGATGCTTTAGGGGCCATCTGCCCTTAAGGAAAGAAGGCAGCACTTTGTGCCTTGCAGCTCTAGGGCAATGTAGCACACCCAGAGCAGTTGTTCTACTTCTGCCAGGTCAGGCCTGCAAAGAAACTTCGTTTCACAGGCCTTTGTAAGAGATGTTCCCGGTAGGCTGTTAGAGCACTGTGCAGAGCGACTTGTTTCGTAGCTTCCCAAGGAGATGGAAGCAAGATGCTTTAGGGGCCATCTGCCCTTAAGGAAAGAAGGCAGCACTTTGTGCCTTGCAGCTCTAGGGCAATGTAGCACACCCAGAGCAGTTGTTCTACTTCTGCCAGGTCAGGCCTGCAAAGAAACTTCGTTTCACAGGCCTTTGTAAGAGATGTTCCCAGTAGGCTGTTAGAGCACTGTGCAGAGCGAGTTGTTTCTTAGCTTCCCAAAGAGCTGGAAGCAAGATGCTTTGGGGCCAATCTGCCCCTATGGAAAGAACGCAGCACTTTGTGCCTTGCAGCTCTAGGGCAATGCAGCACACCCCGAGCAGAAGTTGTACTTCAGCCAGATCAGGCCTGCAAAGAAACTGCGTTTCACAGGCCTTTGTAAGAGATGTTCCCGGTAGGCTGTTAGAGCACTGTGCAGAGCGAGTTGTTTCTTAGCTTCCCAAAGAGCTGGAAGCAAGATGCTTTGGGGCCCTTCTCACCCTTTTGAAAGAAGGCAGCACTTTGTGCCTTGCAGCTCTAGAGCAATGTAGCACACCCAAAGCAGAAGTTCTACTTCAGCCAGATCAGACCTGCAAAGAAACTGCGTTTCACAGGCCTTTGTAAGAGATGTTCCCTGTAGGCTGTTAGAGCACTGTGCAGAGCGAGTTGTTTCTTAGCTTCCCAAGGGGCTGGAAGCAAGATGCTTTAGGGGCCATCTGCCCTTAAGGAAAGAAGGCAGCACTTTGTGCCTTGCATCTCTAGGGCAATGTAGCACACCCAGAGCAGATGTTCTACTTCTCCCAGGTCAGGCCTGCAAAGAAACTGCGTTTCACAGGCCTTTGTAAGAGATGTTCCCGGTAGGCTGTTAGAGCACTGTGCAGAGCGAGTTGTTTCTGAGCTTCCCAAAGAGCTGGAAGCAAGATGCATTGGGGCCCTCTCACCCTTTGGAAAGAAGGCAGCACTTTGTGCCTTGCAGCTCTAGGGCAATGTAGCACACCCAGAGCCGAAGTTCTACTTCAGCTAGATCAGACCTGCAAAGAAACTTCGTTTCACAGGCCTTTGTAAGAGATGTTCCCGGTAGGCTGTAAGAGCACTGTGCAGAGCGACTAGTTTCTTAGCTTCCCATAGAGCTGGAAGCAAGATGCTTTGGGGCCCATCTGCCCCTATGGAAAGAACGCAGCACTTTGTGCCTTGCAGCTCTAGGGCAATACAGCACACCCCGAGCAGAAGTTGTACTTCAGCCAGATCAGACCTGCAATGAAACTGCGTTTCACAGGCCTTTGTAAGAGATGTTCCCTGTAGGCTGTTAGAGAACTGTGCAGAGCGAGTTGTTTCTTAGCTTCCCAAGGAGCTGGAAGCAAGATGCTTTAGGGGCCATCTGCCCTTAAGGAAAGAAGGCAGCACTTTGTGCCTTGCAGCTCTAGGGCAATGTAGCACACCCAGAGCAGTTGTTCTACTTCTGCCAGGTCAGGCCTGCAAAGAAACTTCGTTTCACAGGCCTTTGTAAGAGATGTTCCCTGTAGGCTTTTAGAGAACTGTGCAGAGCGAGTTGTTTCTTAGCTTCCCAAGGTGCTGGAAGCAAGATGCTTTAGGGGCCATCTGCCCTTAAGGAAAGAAGGCAGCACTTTGTGCCTTGCAGCTCTAGGGCAATGTAGCACACCCAGAGCAGTTGTTCTACTTCTGCCAGGTCAGGCCTGCAAAGAAACTTCGTTTCACAGGCCTTTGTAAGAGATGTTCCCTGTAGGGTGTTAGAGCACTGTGCAGAGCGAGTTGTTTCTTAGCTTCCCAAGGAGCTGGAAGCAAGATGCTTTGGGGCCGTTCTCACCCTTTGGAAAGAAGGCAGCACTTTGTGCCTTGCAGCTCTAGGGCAATGTAGCACACCCAGAGCCGAAGTTCTACTTCAGCTAGATCAGACCTGCAAAGAAACTTCGTTTCACAGGCCTTTGTAAGAGATCTTCCCGGTAGGCTGTTAGAGCACTGTGCAGAGCGAGTTGTTTCTTAGCTTCCCAGAGAGCTGGAAGCAAGATGCTTTGGGGCCCGTTAATTTTATACCCTGCTACTTTGCTGTAGTTGTTGATTATTTCTAATAGTTTTTCTGTGGATTCTTTGGGGTTTTCTATGTATAAGATCATGTCGTCTGCAAACAACGCGAGTTTTACTTCTTCGTTACCTATTTGGATTCCTTTTATTTTTTTTTCCTGCCGAATTGCTCTGGCCAGCACCTCCAGTACTATGTTGAATAGGAGTGGTGAAAGTGGGCACCCTTGTCTTGTTCCTGTCCTCAGAGGGATGGCTTTCAGCTTTTGTCCATTGAGTATGATGTTGGCTGTGGGTCTATCATATATGGCCTTTATTATGTTGAGGTACTTTCCTTCTATACCCATTTTACTGAGGGTTGTTATCATAAATGGGTGTTGGATCTTGTCGAATGCTTTCTCTGCGTCTATTGAGATGATCATGTGGTTTTTGTTTTTCATTTTGTTGATGTAGTGTATCACGTTGATTGACTTGCGGGTGTTGAACCATCCCTGTGTCCCTGGTATAAATCCCACTTGATCATGGTGTATAATCTTTTTGATGTATTGCTGTAATCGGTTTGCCAAAATTTGGTTGAGGATTTTTGCATCTATGTTCATCAGTGATATCGGCCTGTAGTTCTCCTTCTTTGTGTTGTCCTTGTCAGGTTTGGGGATCAGAGTGATGTTGGCTTCATAGAATGTGTTAGGGAGTTCTCCATCTTTCTCAATTTTCTGGAACAGTTTGAGGAGAATAGGTACAAAGAACTCACACTGCTTAACAACAAAAAAACAAACAACCCGATCAAAAAATGGGCAGAGGACATGAACAGACATTTCTCCAAAGAAGATATGAATATGGCCATTAGACACATGAAAAGATGTTCATCATCGCTAATCATCAGGGAAATGCAAATCAAAACTACACTAAGATATCACCTTACCCCCGGTAGATTGGCAAAAACATCCAAAACCAAGAACGACGAATGTTGGAGAGGTTGTGGAGAAAGAGGAACCCTCATACACTGTTGGTGGGAATGCAAACTGGTACAGCCACTATGGAAAACAGTATGGAGATTTCTCAAAAAGTTAAAAATAGAAATACCCTATGACCCAGCCATCCCATTACTGGGTATCTATCCTAAGAACCTGATATCAGATATCTCAAGAGTCCGTTGCACCCCTATGTTCATCGCAGCATTATTTACAATAGCCAAGACGTGGAACCAGCCTACATGCCCAGAAACTGATGATTGGATAAAGAAGATGTGGTATATATACACAACGGAATACTACTCAGCCATAAAAAAAGACGACATTGGCCCATTCACAACAATGTGGATGGACCTCGAGGGCATTATGTTAAGCGCAATAAGTCAGTCAGAGAAAGACGAACTCTATATGACTCCACTCATAGGTGGAAATTAGTATATTGAGAAGGATATCTGATCGGTGGTTACCAGGGAAAAGGGGGAGTGGGGGAGGGCACGGAGGGGGAAGTGGTGTTCCCACAACATGACTAACAAAAATGTACAACTGAAATTTCACAAGCTTGTAATCCATCATAACATTAATAAACAACAACAACAATAAAAGATGCTTTGGGGCCCATCTGCCCCTATGGAAAGAACGCAGCACTTTGTGCCTTGCAGCTCTAGGGCAATGTAGCACACCCAGAGTAGAAGTTCTACTTCAGCCAGATCAGGCCTACAAAGAAACTGCGTTTCACAGGCCTTTGTAAGAGATGTTCCCGGTAGGCTGTTAGAGCACTGTGCAGAGCGAGTTGTTTCCTAGCTTCCCAAAGAGCTGGAAGCAAGATGCTTTGGGGCCCTTCTCACCCTTTGGAAAGAAGGCAGCACTTTGTGCCTTGCAGCTCTAGGGCAATGTAGCACACCCAAAGCAGAAGTTCTACTTCAGCCAGATCAGACCTGCAAACAAACTGCATTTCACAGGCCTTTGTAAGAGATGTTCCCTGTAGGCTGTTAGAGCACTGTGCAGAGCGAGTTGTTTCTTAGCTTCCCAAGGAGCTGGAAGCAAGAGGCTTTAGGGGCCATCTGCCCTTAAGGAAAGAAGGCAGCACTTTGTGCCTTGCATCTCTAGGGCAATGTAGCACACCCAGAGCAGTTGTTCTACTTCTGCCAGCTCAGGCCTGCAAAGAAACAGCGTTTCACAGGCCTTTGTAAGAGATGTTCCCGGTAGGCTGTTAGAGCACTGTGCAGAGCGAGTTGTTTCTGAGCTTCCCAAAGAGCTGGAAGCAAGATGCTTTGGGGCCCTCTCACCCTTTGGAAAGAAGGCAGCACTTTGTGCCTTGCAGCTCTAGGGAAATGTAGCACACCCAGACCCGAAGTTCTACTTCAGCTAGATCAGACCTGCAAAGAAACTTCGTTTCACAGGCCTTTGTAAGAGATGTTCCCGGTAGGCTGTAAGAGCACTGTGCAGAGCGACTAGTTTCTTAGCTTCCCAGAGAGCTGGAAGAAAGATGCTTTGGGGCCCATCTGCCCCTATGGAAAGAACGCAGCACTTTGTGCCTTGCAGCTCTAGGGCAATGCAGCACACCCCGAGCAGAAGTTGTACTTCAGCCAGATCAGACCTGCAAAGAAACTGCGTTTCACAGGCCTTTGTAAGAGATGTTCCCTGTAGACTTTCAGAGAACTGTGCAGAGCGAGTTGTTTCTTAGCTTCCCAAGGAGCTGGAAGCAAGATGCTTTAGGGGCCATCTGCCCTTAAGGAAAGAAGGCAGCACTTTGTGCCTTGCAGCTCTAGGGCAATGTAGCACACCCAGAGCAGTTGTTCTACTTCTGCCAGGTCAGGCCTGCAAAGAAACTTCGTTTCACAGGCCTTTGTAAGAGATGTTCCCGGTAGGCTGTTAGAGCACTGTGCAGAGCGAGTTGTTTCTTAGCTTCCCAAGGAGCTGGAAGCAAGATGCTTTGGGGCCCTTCTCACCCTTTGGAAAGAAGGCAGCACTTTGTGCCTTGCAGCTCTAGTGCAATGTAGCACACCCAGAGCCGAAGTTCTACTTCAGCTAGATCAGACCTGCAAAGAAACTTCGTTTCACAGGCCTTTGTAAGAGATCTTCCCGGTAGGCTGTTAGAGCACTGTGCAGAGCGAGTTGTTTCTTAGCTTCCCAGAGAGCTGGAAGCAAGATGCTTTGGGGCCCGTTAATTTTATACCCTGCTACTTTGCTGTAGTTGTTGATTATTTCTAATAGTTTTTCTGTGGATTCTTTGGGGTTTTCTATGTATAAGATCATGTCGTCTGCAAACAACGCGAGTTTTACTTCTTCGTTACCTATTTGGATTCCTTTTATTTTTTTTTCCTGCCGAATTGCTCTGGCCAGCACCTCCAGTACTATGTTGAATAGGAGTGGTGAAAGTGGGCACCCTTGTCTTGTTCCTGTCCTCAGAGGGATGGCTTTCAGCTTTTGTCCATTGAGTATGATGTTGGCTGTGGGTCTATCATATATGGCCTTTATTATGTTGAGGTACTTTCCTTCTATACCCATTTTACTGAGGGTTGTTATCATAAATGGGTGTTGGATCTTGTCGAATGCTTTCTCTGCGTCTATTGAGATGATCATGTGGTTTTTGTTTTTCATTTTGTTGATGTAGTGTATCACGTTGATTGACTTGCGGGTGTTGAACCATCCCTGTGTCCCTGGTATAAATCCCACTTGATCATGGTGTATAATCTTTTTGATGTATTGCTGTAATCGGTTTGCCAAAATTTGGTTGAGGATTTTTGCATCTATGTTCATCAGTGATATCGGCCTGTAGTTCTCCTTCTTTGTGTTGTCCTTGTCAAGTTTGGGGATCAGAGTGATGTTGGCTTCATAGAATGTGTTAGGGAGTTCTCCATCTTTCTCAATTTTCTGGAACAGTTTGAGGAGAATAGGTACAAAGAACTCACACTGCTTAACAACAAAAAAACAAACAACCCGATCAAAAAATGGGCAGAGGACATGAACAGACATTTCTCCAAAGAAGATATGAATATGGCCAATAGACACATGAAAAGATGTTCATCATCGCTAATCATCAGGGAATTGCAAATCAAAACTACACTAAGATATCACCTTACCCCCGGTAGATTGGCAAAAACATCCAAAACCAAGAACGACGAATGTTGGAGAGGTTGTGGAGAAAGAGGAACCCTCATACACTGTTGGTGGGAATGCAAACTGGTACAGCCACTATGGAAAACAGTATGGAGATTTCTCAAAAAGTTAAAAATAGAAATACCCTATGACCCAGCCATCCCATTACTGGGTATCTATCCTAAGAACCTGATATCAGATATCTCAAGAGTCCGTTGCACCCCTATGTTCATCGCAGCATTATTTACAATAGCCAAGACGTGGAACCAGCCTACATGCCCAGAAACTGATGATTGGATAAAGAAGATGTGGTATATATACACAACGGAATACTACTCAGCCATAAAAAAAGACGACATTGGCCCATTCACAACAATGTGGATGGACCTCGAGGGCATTATGTTAAGCGAAATAAGTCAGTCAGAGAAAGACAGACTCTATATGACTCCACTCATAGGTGGAAATTAGTATATTGAGAAGGAGATCTGATCGGTGGTTACCAGGGAAAAGGGGGGGTGGGGGGAGGGCACGGAGGGGGAAGTGGTGTTCCCACAACATGACTAACAAAAATGTACAACTGAAATTTCACAAGCTTGTAATCCATCATAACATTAATAAACAAAAAAAAAAAAAAGATGCTTTGGGGCCCATCTGCCCCTATGGAAAGAACGCAGCACTTTGTGCCTTGCAGCTCTAGGGCAAAGTAGCACACCCAGAGCAGAAGTTCTACTTCAGCCAGATCAGGCCTGCAAAGAAACTGCGTTTCACAGGCCTTTGTAAGAGATGTTCCCGGTAGGCTGTTAGAGCACTGTGCAGAGCGAGTTGTTTCTTAGCTTCCCAAAGAGCTGGAAGCAAGATGCTTTGGGGCCCTTCTAACCCTTTGGAAAGAAGGCAGCACTTTGTGCCTTACAGCTCTAGGGCAAAGTAGCACACCCAGAGCAGAAGTTCTTCTTCAGCCAGATCAGGCCTGCAAAGAAACTGCGTTTCACAGGCCTTTGTAAGACATGTTCCCTGTAGGCTGTTAGAGCACTGTGCAGAGCGAGTTCTTTCTTAGCTTCCCAAAGACCTGGAAGCCAGATGCTTTGGGGGCCATCTGCCGTTAAGTAAAGAAGGCAGCACTTTGTGCCTTTCAGCTCTAGGGCAATGCAGCACACCCTGAGCAGAAGTTCTACTTCAGCCAGATCAGGCCTGCAAAGAAACTGCGTTTCACAGGCCTTTGTAAGAGATGTTCCCGGTAGGCTGTTAGAGCACTGTGCAGAGCGAGTTGTTTCTTAGCTTCCCAAGGAGCTGGAAGCAAGATGCTTTAGGGGCCATCTGCCCTTAAGGAAAGAAGGCAGCACTTTGTGCCTTGCAGCTCTAGGGCAATGTAGCACACCCAGAGCAGTTGTTCTACTTCTGCCAGGTCAGGCCTGCAAAGAAACTTCGTTTCACAGGCCTTTGTAAGAGATGTTCCCGGTAGGCTGTTAGAGCACTGTGCAGAGCGACTTGTTTCGTAGCTTCCCAAGGAGATGGAAGCAATATGCTTTAGGGGCCATCTGCCCTTAAGGAAAGAAGGCAGCACTTTGTGCCTTGCAGCTCTAGGGCAATGTAGCACACCCAGAGCAGTTGTTCTACTTCTGCCAGGTCAGGCCTGCAAAGAAACTTCGTTTCACAGGCCTTTGTAAGAGATGTTCCCAGTAGGCTGTTAGAGCACTGTGCAGAGCGACTTGTTTCTTAGCTTCCCAAAGAGCTGGAAGCAAGATGCTTTGGGGCCAATCTGCCCCTATGGAAAGAACGCAGCACTTTGTGCCTTGCAGCTCTAGGGCAATGCAGCACACCCCGAGCAGAAGTTGTACTTCAGCCAGATCAGGCCTGCAAAGAAACTGCGTTTCACAGGCCTTTGTAAGAGATGTTCCCGGTAGGCTGTTAGAGCACTGTGCAGAGCGAGTTGTTTCTTAGCTTCCCAAAGAGCTGGAAGCAAGATGCTTTGGGGCCCTTCTCACCCTTTGGAAAGAAGGCAGCACTTTGTGCCTTGCAGCTCTAGAGCAATGTAGCACACCCAAAGCCGAAGTTCTACTTCAGCCAGATCAGACCTGCAAAGAAACTTCGTTTCACAGGCCTTTGTAAGAGATGTTCCCGGTAGGCTGTTAGAGCACTGTGCAGAGCGACTTGTTTCGTAGCTTCCCAAGGAGATGGAAGCAATATGCTTTAGGGGCCATCTGCCCTTAAGGAAAGAAGGCAGCACTTTGTGCCTTGCAGCTCTAGGGCAATGTAGCACACCCAGAGCAGTTGTTCTACTTCTGCCAGGTCAGGCCTGCAAAGAAACTTCGTTTCACAGGCCTTTGTAAGAGATGTTCCCAGTAGGCTGTTAGAGCACTGTGCAGAGCGACTTGTTTCTTAGCTTCCCAAAGAGCTGGAAGCAAGATGCTTTGGGGCCAATCTGCCCCTATGGAAAGAACGCAGCACTTTGTGCCTTGCAGCTCTAGGGCAATGCAGCACACCCCGAGCAGAAGTTGTACTTCAGCCAGATCAGGCCTGCAAAGAAACTGCGTTTCACAGGCCTTTGTAAGAGATGTTCCCGGTAGGCTGTTAGAGCACTGTGCAGAGCGAGTTGTTTCTTAGCTTCCCAAAGAGCTGGAAGCAAGATGCTTTGGGGCCCTTCTCACCCTTTGGAAAGAAGGCAGCACTTTGTGCCTTGCAGCTCTAGAGCAATGTAGCACACCCAAAGCCGAAGTTCTACTTCAGCCAGATCAGACCTGCAAAGAAACTTCGTTTCACAGGCCTTTGTAAGAGATGTTCCCTGTAGGCTGTTAGAGCACTGTGCAGAGCGAGTTGTTTCTTAGCTTCCCAGAGAGCTGGAAGCAAGATGCTTTGGGGCCCGTTAATTTTATACCCTGCTACTTTGCTGTAGTTGTTGATTATTTCTAATAGTTTTTCTGTGGATTCTTTGGGGTTTTCTATGTATAAGTTCATGTCGTCTGCAAACAACGCGAGTTTTACTTCTTCGTTACCGATTTGGATTCCTTTCATTTTTTTTTCCTGCCGAATTGCTCTGGCCAGCACCTCCAGTACTATGTTGAATAGGAGTGGTGAAAGTGGGCACCCTTGTCTTGTTCCTGTCCTCAGAGGGATGGCTTTCAGCTTTTGTCCATTGAGTATGATGTTGGCTGTGGGTCTATCATATATGGCCTTTATTATGTTGAGGTACTTTCCTTCTATACCCATTTTACTGAGGGTTGTTATCATAAATGGGTGTTGGATCTTGTCGAATGCTTTCTCTGCGTCTATTGAGATGATCATGTGGTTTTTGTTTTTCATTTTGTTGATGTAGTGTATCACGTTGATTGACTTGCGGGTGTTGAACCATCCCTGTGTCCCTGGTATAAATCCCACTTGATCATGGTGTATAATCTTTTTGATGTATTGCTGTAATCGGTTTGCCAAAATTTGGTTGAGGATTTTTGCATCTATGTTCATCAGTGATATCGGCCTGTAGTTCTCCTTCTTTGTGTTGTCCTTGTCAGGTTTAGGGATCAGAGTGATGTTGGCTTCATAGAATGTGTTAGGGAGTTCTCCATCTTTCTCAATTTTCTGGAACAGTTTGAGGAGAATAGGTACAAAGAACTCACACTGCTTAACAACAAAAAAACAAACAACCCAATCAAAAAATGGGCAGAGGACATGAACAGACATTTCTCCAAAGAAGATATGAATATGGCCAATAGACACATGAAAAGATGTTCATCATCGCTAATCATCAGGGAAATGCAAATCAAAACTACACTAAGATATCACATTACCCCCGTTAGATTGGCAAAAACATCCAAAACCAAGAACGACGAATGTTGGAGAGGTTGTGGAGAAAGAGGAACCCTCATACACTGTTGGTGGGAATGCAAACTGGTACAGCCACTATGGAAAACAGTATGGAGATTTCTCAAAAAGTTAAAAATAGAAATACCCTATGACCCAGCCATCCCATTACTGGGTATCTATCCTAAGAACCTGATATCAGATATCTCAAGAGTCCGTTGCACCCCTATGTTCATCGCAGCATTATTTACAATAGCCAAGACGTGGAACCAGCCTACATGCCCAGAAACTGATGATTGGCTAAAGAAGATGTGGTATATATACACAAGGGAATACTACTCAGCCATAAAAAAAGACGACATTGGCCCATTCACAACAATGTGGATGGACCTCGAGGGCATTATGTTAAGCGAAATAAGTCAGTCAGAGAAAGACGAACTCTATATGACTCCACTCATAGGTGGAAATTAGTATATTGAGAAGGAGATCTGATCGGTGGTTACCAGGGAAAAGAAGGGGTGGGGGAGGGCACAGAGGGGGAAGTGGTGTTCCCACAACATGACTAACAAAAATGTACAACTGAAATTTCACAAGCTTGTAATCCATCATAAGATTAATAAACAAAAAAAAAAAAAAAAAGATGCTTTGGGGCCCATCTGCCCCTATGGAAAGAACGCAGCACTTTGTGCCTTGCAGCTCTAGGGCAATGTAGCACACCCAGAGCAGAAGTTCTACTTCAGCCAGATCAGGCCTGCAAAGAAACTGCGTTTCACAGGCCTTTGTAAGAGATGTTCCCGGTAGGCTGTTAAAGCACTGTGCAGAGCGAGTTGTTTCCTAGCTTCCCAAAGAGCTGGAAGCAAGGTGCTTTGGGGCCCTTCTCACCCTTTGGAAAGAAGGCAGCACTTTGTGCCTTGCAGCTCTAGGGCAATGTAGCACACCCAAAGCAGAAGTTCTACTTCAGCCAGATCAGACCTGCAAACAAACTGCGTTTCACAGGCCTTTGTAAGAGATGTTCCCTGTAGGCTGTTAGAGCACTGTGCAGAGCGAGTTGTTTCTTAGCTTCCCAAGGAGATGGAAGCAAGATGCTTTAGGGGCCATCTGCCCTTAAGGAAAGAAGGCAGCACTTTGTGCCTTGCAGCTCTAGGGCAATGTAGCACACCCAGAGCAGTTGTTCTACTTCTGCTAGGTCAGGCCTGCAAAGAAACTTCGTTTCACAGGCCTTTGTAAGAGATGTTCCCGGTAGGCTGTCAGAGCACTGTGCAGAGCGACTTGTTTCTTAGGTTCCCAAAGAGCTGGAAGCAAGATGCTTTGGGGCCAATCTGCCCCTATGGAAAGAACGCAGCACTTTGTGCCTTGCAGCTCTAGGGCAATGCAGCACACCCCGAGCAGAAGTTGTACTTCAGCCAGATCAGGCCTGCAAAGAAACTGCGTTTCACAGGCCTTTGTAAGAGATGTTCCCGGTAGGCTGTTAGAGCACTGTGCAGAGCGAGTTGTTTCTTAGCTTCCCAAAGAGCTGGAAGCAAGATGCTTTGGGGCCCTTCTCACCCTTTGGAAAGAAGGCAGCACTTTGTGCCTTGCAGCTCTAGGGCAATGTAGCACACCCAAAGCAGAAGTTCTACTTCAGCCAGATCAGACCTGCAAAGAAACTGCGTTTCACAGGCCTTTGTAAGAGATGTTCCCTGTAGGCTGTTAGAGCACTGTGCAGAGCGAGTTGTTTCTTAGCTTCCCAAGGAGCTGGAAGCAAGAGGCTTTAGGGGCCATCTGCCCTTAAGGAAAGAAGGCAGCACTTTGTGCCTTGCATCTCTAGGGCAATGTAGCACACCCAGAGCAGTTGTTCTACTTCTGCCAGGTCAGGCCTGCAAAGAAACTGCGTTTCACAGGCCTTTGTAAGAGATGTTCCCGGTAGGCTGTTAGAGCACTGTGCAGAGCGAGTTGTTTCTGAGCTTCCCAAAGAGCTGGAAGCAAGATGCTTTGGGGCCGTCTCACCCTTTGGAAAGAAGGCAGCACTTTGTGCCTTGCAGCTCTAGGGAAATGTAGCACACCCAGACCCGAAGTTCTACTTCAGCTAGATCAGACCTGCAAAGAAACTTCGTTTCACAGGCCTTTGTAAGAGATGTTCCCGGTAGGCTGTAAGAGCACTGTGCAGAGCGACTAGTTTCTTAGCTTCCCAGAGAGCTGGAAGAAAGATGCTTTGGGGCCCATCTGCCCCTATGGAAAGAACGCAGCACTTTGTGCCTTGCAGCTCTAGGGCAATGCAGCACACCCCGAGCAGAAGTTGTACTTCAGCCAGATCAGACCTGCAAAGAAACTGCGTTTCACAGGCCTTTGTAAGAGATGTTCCCTGTACGCTGTTAGAGAACTGTGCAGAGCGAGTTGTTTCTTAGCTTCCCATGGAGCTGGAAGCAAGATGCTTTAGGGGCCATCTGCCCTTAGGGAAAGAAGGCAGCACTTTGTGCCTTGCAGCTCTAGGGCAATGTAGCACACCCAGGGCAGTTGTTCTACTTCTGCCAGGTCAGGCCTGCAAAGAAACTTCGTTTCACAGGCCTTTGTAAGAGATGTTCCCTGTAGGCTTTCAGAGAACTGTGCAGAGCGAGTTGTTTCTTAGCTTCCCAAGGAGCTGGAAGCAAGATGCTTTAGGGGCCATCTGCCCTTAAGGAAAGAAGGCAGCACTTTGTGCCTTGCAGCTCTAGGGCAATGTAGCACACCCAGAGCAGTTGTTCTACTTCTGCCAGGTCAGGCCTGCAAAGAAACTTCGTTTCACAGGCCTTTGTAAGAGATGTTCCCTGTAGGGTGTTAGAGCACTGTGCAGAGCGAGTTGTTTCTTAGCTTCCCAAGGAGCTGGAAGCAAGATGCTTTGGGGCCCTTCTCACCCTTTGGAAAGAAGGCAGCACTTTGTGCCTTGCAGCTCTAGGGCAATGTAGCACACCCAGAGCCGAAGTTCTACTTCAGCTAGATCAGACCTGCAAAGAAACTTCGTTTCACAGGCCTTTGTAAGAGATCTTCCCGGTAGGCTGTTAGAGCACTGTGCAGAGCGAGTTGTTTCTTAGCTTCCCAGAGAGCTGGAAGCAAGATGCTTTGGGGCCCGTTAATTTTATACCCTGCTACTTTGCTGTAGTTGTTGATTATTTCTAATAGTTTTTCTGTGGATTCTTTGGGGTTTTCTATGTATAAGATCATGTCGTCTGCAAACAACGCGAGTTTTACTTCTTCGTTACCTATTTGGATTCCTTTTATTTTTTTTTCCTGCCGAATTGCTCTGGCCAGCACCTCCAGTACTATGTTGAATAGGAGTGGTGAAAGTGGGCACCCTTGTCTTGTTCCTGTCCTCAGAGGGATGGCTTTCAGCTTTTGTCCATTGAGTATGATGTTGGCTGTGGGTCTATCATATATGGCCTTTATTATGTTGAGGTACTTTCCTTCTATACCCATTTTACTGAGGGTTGTTATCATAAATGGGTGTTGGATCTTGTCGAATGCTTTCTCTGCGTCTATTGAGATGATCATGTGGTTTTTGTTTTTCATTTTGTTGATGTAGTGTATCACGTTGATTGACTTGCGGGTGTTGAACCATCCCTGTGTCCCTGGTATAAATCCCACTTGATCATGGTGTATAATCTTTTTGATGTATTGCTGTAATCGGTTTGCCAAAATTTTGTTGAGGATTTTTGCATCTATGTTCATCAGTGATATCGGCCTGTAGTTCTCCTTCTTTGTGTTGTCCTTGTCAGGTTTGGGGTTCAGAGTGATGTTGGCTTCATAGAATGTGTTAGGGAGTTCTCCATCTTTCTCAATTTTCTGGAACAGTTTGAGGAGAATAGGTACAAAGAACTCACACTGCTTAACAACAAAAAAACAAACAACCCGATCAAAAAATGGGCAGAGGACATGAACAGACATTTCTCCAAAGAAGATAGGAATATGGCCAATAGACACATGAAAAGATGTTCATCATCGCTAATCATCAGGGAAATGCAAATCAAAACTACACTAAGATATCACCTTACCCCCGTTAGATTGGCAAAAACATCCAAAACCAAGAACGACAAATGTTGGAGAGGTTGTGGAGAAAGAGGAACCCTCATACACTGTTGGTGGGAATGCAAACTGGTACAGCCACTATGGAAAACAGTATGGAGATTTCTCAAAAAGTTAAAAATAGAAATACCATATGACCCAGCCATCCCATTACTGGGTATCTATCCTAAGAACCTGATATCAGATATCTCAAGACTCTGTTGCACCCCTATGTTCATCGCAGCATTATTTACAATAGCCAAGACGTGGAACCAGCCTACATGCCCAGAAACTGATGATTGGATAAAGAAGATGTGGTATATATACACAACGGAATACTACTCAGCCATAAAAAAAGACGACATTGGCCCATTCACAACAATGTGGATGGACCTCGAGGGCATTATGTTACCGAAATAAGTCACTCAGAGAAAGACGAACTCTATATGACTCCACTCATAGGTGGAAATTAGTATATTGAGAAGGAGATCTGATCGGTGGTTACCAGGGAAAAGGGGGGGTGGGGGAGGGCACGGAGGGGGAAGTGGTGTTCCCACAACATGACTAACAAAAATGTACAACTGAAATTTCACAAGCTTGTAATCCATCATAAGATTAATAAACAACAACAACAAAAAAAGATGCTTTGGGGCCCATCTGCCCCTATGGAAAGAACGCAGCACTTTGTGCCTTGCAGCTCTAGGGCAATGTAGCACACCCAGAGCAGAAGTTCTACTTCAGCCAGATCAGGCCTGCAAAGAAACTGCGTTTCACAGGCCTTTGTAAGAGATGTTCCCGGTAGGCTGTTAGAGCACTGTGCAGAGCGAGTTGTTTCCTAGCTTCCCAAAGAGCTGGAAGCAAGATGCTTTGGGGCCCTTCTCACCCATTGGAAAGAAGGCAGCACTTTGTGCCTTGCAGCTCTAGGGCAATGTAGCACACCCAAAGCAGAAGTTCTACTTCAGCCAGATCAGACCTGCAAACAAACTGCGTTTCACAGGCCTTTGTAAGAGATGTTCCCTTTAGGCTGTTAGAGCACTGTGCAGAGCGAGTTGTTTCTTAGCTTCCCAGAGAGCTGGAAGCAAGATGCTTTGGGGCCCGTTAATTTTATACCCTGCTACTTTGCTGTAGTTGTTGATTATTTCTAATAGTTTTTCTGTGGATTCTTTGGGGTTTTCTATGTATAAGATCATGTCGTCTGCAAACAACGCGAGTTTTACTTCTTCGTTACCTATTTGGATTCCTTTTATTTTTTTTTCCTGCCGAATTGCTCTGGCCAGCACCTCCAGTACTATGTTGAATAGGAGTGGTGAAAGTGGGCACCCTTGTCTTGTTCCTGTCCTCAGAGGGATGGCTTTCAGCTTTTGTCCATTGAGTATGCTGTTGGCTGTGGGTCTATCATATATGGCCTTTATTATGTTGAGGTACTTTCCTTCTATACCCATTTTACTGAGGGTTGTTATCATAAATGGGTGTTGGATCTTGTCGAATGCTTTCTCTGCGTCTATTGAGATGATCATGTGGTTTTTGTTTTTCATTTTGTTGATGTAGTGTATCACGTTGATTGACTTGCGGGTGTTGAACCATCCCTGTGTCCCTGGTATAAATCCCACTTGATCATGGTGTATAATCTTTTTGATGTATTGCTGTAATCGGTTTGCCAAAATTTTGTTGAGGATTTTTGCATCTATGTTCATCAGTGATATCGGCCTGTAGTTCTCCTTCTTTGTGTTGTCCTTGTCAGGTTTGGGGATCAGAGTGATGTTCGCTTCATAGAATGTGTTAGGGAGTTCTCCTTCTTTCTCAATTTTCTGGAACAGTTTGAGGAGAATAGGTACAAAGAACTCACACTGCTTAACAACAAAAAAACAAACAACCCGATCAAAAAATGGGCAGAGGACATGAACAGACATTTCTCCAAAGAAGATAGGAATATGGCCAATAGACACCTGAAAAGATGTTCATCATCGCTAATCATCAGGGAAATGCAAATCAAAACTACACTAAGATATCACCTTACCCCCGGTAGATTGGCAAAAACATCCAAAACCAAGAACGACGAATGTTGGAGAGGTTGTGGAGAAAGAGGAACCCTCATACACTGTTGGTGGGAATGCAAACTGGTACAGCCACTATGGAAAACAGTATGGAGATTTCTCAAAAAGTTAAAAATAGAAATACCCTATGACCCACCCATCCCATTACTGGGTATCTATCCTAAGAACCTGATATCAGATATCTCAAGAGTCCGTTGCACCCCTATGTTCATCGCAGCATTATTTACAATAGCCAAGACGTGGAACCAGCCTACATGCCCAGAAACTGATGATTGGATAAAGAAGATGTGGTATATATACACAATGGAATACTACACAGCCATAAAATAAGACGACATTGGCCCATTCACAACAATGTGGATGGACCTCGAGGGCATTATGTTAAGCGAAATAAGTCAGTCAGAGAAAGACAGACTCTATATGACTCCACTCATAGGTGGAAATTAGTATATTGAGAAGGAGATCTGATCGGTGGTTACCAGGGAAAAGGGGGGGTGGGGGGAGGGCACGGAGGGGGAAGTGGTGTTCCCACAACATGACTAACAAAAATGTACAACTGAAATTTCACAAGCTTGTAATCCATCATAACATTAAGAAACAAAAAAAAAAAAAAGATGCTTTGGGGCCCATCTGCCCCTATGGAAAGAACGCAGTACTTTGTGCCTTGCAGCTCTAGGGCAATGTAGCACACCCAGAGCAGAAGTTCTACTTCAGCCAGATCAGGCCTGCAAAGAAACTGCGTTTCACAGGCCTTTGTAAGAGATGTTCCCGGTAGGCTGTTAGAGCACTGTGCAGAGCGAGTTGTTTCTTAGCTTCCCAACGAGCTGGAAGCAAGATGCTTTAGGGGCCATCTGCCCTTAAGGAAAGAAGGCAGCAGTTTGTGCCTTGCAGCTCTAGGGCAAAGTAGCACACCCAGAGCAGAAGTTCTACTTCAGCCAGATGAGGCCTGCAAAGAAACTGCGTTTCACAGGCCTTTGTAAGAGATGTTCCCGGTAGGCTGTTAGAGCACGGTGCAGAGCGAGTTGTTTCTTAGCTTCCCAAAGAGCTGGAAGCAAGATGCTTTGGGGCCCTTCTAACCCTTTGGAAAGAAGGCAGCACTTTGTGCCTTACAGCTCTAGGGCAAAGTAGCACACCCAGAGCAGAAGTTCTTCTTCAGCCAGATCAGGCCTGCAAAGAAACTGCGTTTCACAGGCCTTTGTAAGAGATGTTCCCGGTAGGCTGTTAGAGCACTGTGCAGAGCGAGTTGTTTCCTAGCTTCCCAAAGAGCTGGAAGCAAGATGCTTTGGGGCCCTTCTCACTCTTTGGAAAGAAGGCAGCACTTTGTGCCTTGCAGCTCTAGGGCAATATAGCACACCCAAAGCAGAAGTTCTACTTCAACCAGATCAGACCTGCAAACAAACTGCGTTTCACAGGCCTTTGTAAGAGATGCTCCCTGTAGGCTGTTAGAGCACTGTGCAGAGCGAGTTGTTTCTTAGCTTCCCAAGGAGATGGAAGCAAGATGCTTTAGGGGCCATCTGCCCTTAAGGAAAGAAGGCAGCACTTTGTGCCTTGCAGCTCTAGGGCAATGTAGCACACCCAGAGCAGTTGTTCTACTTCTGCCAGGTCAGGCCTGCAAAGAAACTTCGTTTCACAGGCCTTTGTAAGAGATGTTCCCGGTAGGCTGTTAGAGCACTGTGCAGAGCGACTTGTTTCTTAGCTTCCCAAAGAGCTGGAAGCAAGATGCTTTGGGGCCAATCTGCCCCTATGGAAAGAACGCAGCACTTTGTGCCTTGCAGCTCTAGGGCAATGCAGCACACCCCGAGCAGAAGTTGTACTTCAGCCAGATCAGGCCTGCAAAGAAACTGCGTTTCACAGGCCTTTGTAAGAGATGTTCCCGGTAGGCTGTTAGAGCACTGTGCAGAGCGAGTTGTTTCTCAGCTTCCCAAGGAGCTGGAAGCAAGAGGCTTTAGGGGCCATCTGCCCTTAAGGAAAGAAGGCAGCACTTTGTGCCTTGCATCTCTAGGGCAATGTAGCACACCCAGAGCAGTTGTTCTACTTCTGCCAGGTCAGGCCTGCAAAGAAACTGCGTTTCACAAGCCTTTGTAAGAGATGTTCCCGGTAGGCTGTTAGAGCACTGTGCAGAGCGAGTTGTTTCTGAGCTTCCCAAAGAGCTGGAAGCAAGATGCTTTGGGGCCCTCTCACCCTTTGGAAAGAAGGCAGCACTTTGTGCCTTGCAGCTCTAGGGAAATGTAGCACACCCAGACCCGAAGTTCTACTTCAGCTAGATCAGACCTGCAAAGAAACTTCGTTTCACAGGCCTTTGTAAGAGATGTTCCCGGTAGGCTGTAAGAGCACTGTGCAGAGCGACTAGTTTCTTAGCTTCCCAGAGAGCTGGAAGAAAGATGCTTTGGGGCCCATCTGCCCCTATGGAAAGAACGCAGCACTTTGTGCCTTGCAGCTCTAGGGCAATGCAGCACACCCCGAGCAGAAGTTGTACTTCAGCCAGATCAGACCTGCAAAGAAACTGCGTTTCATAGGCCTTTGTAAGAGATGTTCCCTGTAGGCTGTTAGAGAACTGTGCAGAGCGAGTTGTTTCTTAGCTTCCCATGGAGCTGGAAGCAAGATGCTTTAGGGGCCATCTGCCCTTAGGGAAAGAAGGCAGCACTTTGTGCCTTGCAGCTCTAGGGCAACGTAGCACACCCAGGGCAGTTGTTCTACTTCTGCCAGGTCAGGCCTGCAAAGAAACTTCGTTTCACAGGCCTTTGTAAGAGATGTTCCATGTAGGGTGTTAGAGCACTGTGCAGAGCGAGTTGTTTCTTAGCTTCCCAAGGAGCTGGAAGCAAGATGCTTTGGGGCCCTTCTCACCCTTTGGAAAGAAGGCAGCACTTTGTGCCTTGCAGCTCTAGGGCAATGTAGCACACCCAGAGCCGAAGTTCTACTTCAGCTAGATCAGACCTGCAAAGAAACTTCGTTTCACAGGCCTTTGTAAGAGATCTTCCCGGTAGGCTGTTAGAGCACTGTGCAGAGCGAGTTGTTTCTTAGCTTCCCAGAGAGCTGGAAGCAAGATGCTTTGGGGCCCGTTAATTTTATACCCTGCTACTTTGCTGTAGTTGTTGATTATTTCTAATAGTTTTTCTGTGGATTCTTTGGGGTTTTCTATGTATAAGATCATGTCGTCTGCAAACAACGCAAGTTTTACTTCTTCGTTACCTATTTGGATTCCTTTTATTTTTTTTTCCTGCCGAATTGCTCTGGCCAGCACCTCCAGTACTATGTTGAATAGGAGTGGTGAAAGTGGGCACCCTTGTCTTGTTCCTGTCCTCAGAGGGATGGCTTTCAGCTTTTGTCCATTGAGTATGATGTTGGCTGTGGGTCTATCATATATGGCCTTTATTATGTTGAGGTACTTTCCTTCTATACCCATTTTACTGAGGGTTGTTACCATAAATGGGTGTTGGATCTTGTCGAATGCTTTCTCTGCGTCTATTGAGATGATCATGTGGTTTTTGTTTTTCATTTTGTTGATGTAGTGTATCACGTTGATTGACTTGCGGGTGTTGAACCATCCCTGTGTCCCTGGTATAAATCCCACTTGATCATGGTGTATAATCTTTTTGATGTATTGCTGTAATCGGTTTGCCAAAATTTTGTTGAGGATTTTTGCATCTATGTTCATCAGTGATATCGGCCTGTAGTTCTCCTTCTTTGTGTTGTCCTTGTCAAGTTTGGGGATCAGAGTGATGTTGGCTTCATAGAATGTGTTAGGGAGTTCTCCATCTTTCTCAATTTTCTGGAACAGTTTGAGGAGAATAGGCACAAAGAAATCACACTGCTTAACAACAAAAAAACAAACAACCCGATCAAAAAATGGGCAGAGGACATGAACAGACATTTCTCAAAAGAAGATAGGAATATGGCCAATAGACACATGGAAAGATGTTCATCATCGCTAATCATCAGGGAAATGCAAATCAAAACAACACTAAGATATCACCTTACCCCCGTTAGATTGGCAAAAACATCCAAAACCAAGAACGACAAATGTTGCAGAGGTTGTGGACAAAGAGGGACCCTCATACACTGTTGGTGGGAATGCAAACTGGTACAGCCACTATGGAAAACAGTATGGAGATTTCTCAAAAAGTTAAAAATAGAAATACCCTATGACCCAGCCATCCCATTACTGGGTATCTATCCTAAGAACCTGATATCAGATATCTCAAGAGTCCGTTGCACCCCTATGTTCATTGCAGCATTATTTACAATAGCCAAGACGTGGAACCAGCCTACATGCCCAGAAACTGATGATTGGATAAAGAAGATGTGGTATATATACACAATGGAATACTACTCAGCCATAAAAAAAGACGACATTGGCCCATTCACAACAATGTGGATGGACCTCGAGGGCATTATGTTAAGCGAAATAAGTCAGTCAGAGAAAGACAGACTCTATATGACTCCACTCATAGGTGGAAATTAGTATATTGAGAAGGAGATCTGATCGGTGGTTACCAGGGAAAAGGGGGGGTGGGGGGAGGGCACGGAGGGGGAAGTGGTGTTCCCACAACATGACTAACAAAAATGTACAACTGAAATTTCACAAGCTTGTAATCCATCATAACATTAATAAACAAAACAAAACAAAAAAAAGATGCTTTGGGGCCCATCTGCCCCTATGGAAAGAATGCAGCACTTTGTGCCTTGCAGCTCTAGGGCAATGTAGCACACCCAGAGCAGAAGTTCTACTTCAGCCAGATCAGGCCCGCAAAGAAACTGCGTTTCACAGGCCTTTGTAAGAGATGTTCCCGGTAGGCTGTTAGAGCACTGTGCAGAGCGAGTTGTTTCTTAGCTTCCCAACGAGCTGGAAGCAAGATGCTTTAGGGGCCATCTGCCCTTAAGGAAAGAAGGCAGCACTTTGTGCCTTGCAGCTCTAGGGCAATGTAGCACACCCAGAGCAGTTGTTCTACTTCTGCCAGGTCAGGCCTGCAAAGAAACTTCGTTTCACAGGCCTTTGTAAGAGATGTTCCCTGTAGGCTTTTAGACAACTGTGCAGAGCGAGTTGTTTCTTAGCTTCCCAAGGAGCTGGAAGCAAGATGCTTTAGGGGCCATCTGCCCTTAAGGAAAGAAGGCAGCACTTTGTGCCTTGCAGCTCTAGGGCAATGTAGCACACCCAGAGCAGTTGTTCTACTTCTGCCAGGTCAGGCCTGCAAAGAAACTTCGTTTCACAGGCCTTTGTAAGAGATGTTCCCTGTAGGGTGTTAGAGCACTGTGCAGAGCTAGTTGTTTCTTAGCTTCCCATGGAGCTGGAAGCAAGATGCTTTGGGGCCCTTCTCACCCTTTTGGAAGAAGGCAGCACTTTGTGCCTTGCAGCTCTAGGGCAATGTAGCACACCCAGAGCCGAAGTTCTACTTCAGCTAGATCAGACCTGCAAAGAAACTTCGTTTCACAGGCCTTTGTAAGAGATGTTCCCGGTAGGCTGTTAGAGCACTGTGCAGAGCGAGTTGTTTCTTAGCTTCCCAACGAGCTGGAAGCAAGATGCTTTAGGGGCCATCTGCCCTTAAGGAAAGAAGGCAGCAGTTTGTGCCTTGCAGCTCTAGGGCAAAGTAGCACACCCAGAGCAGAAGTTCTACTTCAGCCAGATGAGGCCTGCAAAGAAACTGCGTTTCACAGGCCTTTGTAAGAGATGTTCCCGGTAGGCTGTTAGAGCACGGTGCAGAGCGAGTTGTTTCTTAGCTTCCCAAAGAGCTGGAAGCAAGATGCTTTGGGGCCCTTCTAACCCTTTGGAAAGAAGGCAGCACTTTGTGCCTTACAGCTCTAGGGCAAAGTAGCACACCCAGAGCAGAAGTTCTTCTTCAGCCAGATCAGGCCTGCAAAGAAACTGCGTTTCACAGGCCTTTGTAAGAGATGTTCCCGGTAGGCTGTTAGAGCACTGTGCAGAGCGAGTTGTTTCCTAGCTTCCCAAAGAGCTGGAAGCAAGATGCTTTGGGGCCCTTCTCACTCTTTGGAAAGAAGGCAGCACTTTGTGCCTTGCAGCTCTAGGGCAATATAGCACACCCAAAGCAGAAGTTCTACTTCAACCAGATCAGACCTGCAAACAAACTGCGTTTCACAGGCCTTTGTAAGAGATGCTCCCTGTAGGCTGTTAGAGCACTGTGCAGAGCGAGTTGTTTCTTAGCTTCCCAAGGAGATGGAAGCAAGATGCTTTAGGGGCCATCTGCCCTTAAGGAAAGAAGGCAGCACTTTGTGCCTTGCAGCTCTAGGGCAATGTAGCACACCCAGAGCAGTTGTTCTACTTCTGCCAGGTCAGGCCTGCAAAGAAACTTCGTTTCACAGGCCTTTGTAAGAGATGTTCCCGGTAGGCTGTTAGAGCACTGTGCAGAGCGACTTGTTTCTTAGCTTCCCAAAGAGCTGGAAGCAAGATGCTTTGGGGCCAATCTGCCCCTATGGAAAGAACGCAGCACTTTGTGCCTTGCAGCTCTAGGGCAATGCAGCACACCCCGAGCAGAAGTTGTACTTCAGCCAGATCAGGCCTGCAAAGAAACTGCGTTTCACAGGCCTTTGTAAGAGATGTTCCCGGTAGGCTGTTAGAGCACTGTGCAGAGCGAGTTGTTTCTCAGCTTCCCAAGGAGCTGGAAGCAAGAGGCTTTAGGGGCCATCTGCCCTTAAGGAAAGAAGGCAGCACTTTGTGCCTTGCATCTCTAGGGCAATGTAGCACACCCAGAGCAGTTGTTCTACTTCTGCCAGGTCAGGCCTGCAAAGAAACTGCGTTTCACAAGCCTTTGTAAGAGATGTTCCCGGTAGGCTGTTAGAGCACTGTGCAGAGCGAGTTGTTTCTGAGCTTCCCAAAGAGCTGGAAGCAAGATGCTTTGGGGCCCTCTCACCCTTTGGAAAGAAGGCAGCACTTTGTGCCTTGCAGCTCTAGGGAAATGTAGCACACCCAGACCCGAAGTTCTACTTCAGCTAGATCAGACCTGCAAAGAAACTTCGTTTCACAGGCCTTTGTAAGAGATGTTCCCGGTAGGCTGTAAGAGCACTGTGCAGAGCGACTAGTTTCTTAGCTTCCCAGAGAGCTGGAAGAAAGATGCTTTGGGGCCCATCTGCCCCTATGGAAAGAACGCAGCACTTTGTGCCTTGCAGCTCTAGGGCAATGCAGCACACCCCGAGCAGAAGTTGTACTTCAGCCAGATCAGACCTGCAAAGAAACTGCGTTTCATAGGCCTTTGTAAGAGATGTTCCCTGTAGGCTGTTAGAGAACTGTGCAGAGCGAGTTGTTTCTTAGCTTCCCATGGAGCTGGAAGCAAGATGCTTTAGGGGCCATCTGCCCTTAGGGAAAGAAGGCAGCACTTTGTGCCTTGCAGCTCTAGGGCAACGTAGCACACCCAGGGCAGTTGTTCTACTTCTGCCAGGTCAGGCCTGCAAAGAAACTTCGTTTCACAGGCCTTTGTAAGAGATGTTCCATGTAGGGTGTTAGAGCACTGTGCAGAGCGAGTTGTTTCTTAGCTTCCCAAGGAGCTGGAAGCAAGATGCTTTGGGGCCCTTCTCACCCTTTGGAAAGAAGGCAGCACTTTGTGCCTTGCAGCTCTAGGGCAATGTAGCACACCCAGAGCCGAAGTTCTACTTCAGCTAGATCAGACCTGCAAAGAAACTTCGTTTCACAGGCCTTTGTAAGAGATCTTCCCGGTAGGCTGTTAGAGCACTGTGCAGAGCGAGTTGTTTCTTAGCTTCCCAGAGAGCTGGAAGCAAGATGCTTTGGGGCCCGTTAATTTTATACCCTGCTACTTTGCTGTAGTTGTTGATTATTTCTAATAGTTTTTCTGTGGATTCTTTGGGGTTTTCTATGTATAAGATCATGTCGTCTGCAAACAACGCAAGTTTTACTTCTTCGTTACCTATTTGGATTCCTTTTATTTTTTTTTCCTGCCGAATTGCTCTGGCCAGCACCTCCAGTACTATGTTGAATAGGAGTGGTGAAAGTGGGCACCCTTGTCTTGTTCCTGTCCTCAGAGGGATGGCTTTCAGCTTTTGTCCATTGAGTATGATGTTGGCTGTGGGTCTATCATATATGGCCTTTATTATGTTGAGGTACTTTCCTTCTATACCCATTTTACTGAGGGTTGTTACCATAAATGGGTGTTGGATCTTGTCGAATGCTTTCTCTGCGTCTATTGAGATGATCATGTGGTTTTTGTTTTTCATTTTGTTGATGTAGTGTATCACGTTGATTGACTTGCGGGTGTTGAACCATCCCTGTGTCCCTGGTATAAATCCCACTTGATCATGGTGTATAATCTTTTTGATGTATTGCTGTAATCGGTTTGCCAAAATTTTGTTGAGGATTTTTGCATCTATGTTCATCAGTGATATCGGCCTGTAGTTCTCCTTCTTTGTGTTGTCCTTGTCAAGTTTGGGGATCAGAGTGATGTTGGCTTCATAGAATGTGTTAGGGAGTTCTCCATCTTTCTCAATTTTCTGGAACAGTTTGAGGAGAATAGGCACAAAGAAATCACACTGCTTAACAACAAAAAAACAAACAACCCGATCAAAAAATGGGCAGAGGACATGAACAGACATTTCTCAAAAGAAGATAGGAATATGGCCAATAGACACATGGAAAGATGTTCATCATCGCTAATCATCAGGGAAATGCAAATCAAAACAACACTAAGATATCACCTTACCCCCGTTAGATTGGCAAAAACATCCAAAACCAAGAACGACAAATGTTGCAGAGGTTGTGGACAAAGAGGGACCCTCATACACTGTTGGTGGGAATGCAAACTGGTACAGCCACTATGGAAAACAGTATGGAGATTTCTCAAAAAGTTAAAAATAGAAATACCCTATGACCCAGCCATCCCATTACTGGGTATCTATCCTAAGAACCTGATATCAGATATCTCAAGAGTCCGTTGCACCCCTATGTTCATTGCAGCATTATTTACAATAGCCAAGACGTGGAACCAGCCTACATGCCCAGAAACTGATGATTGGATAAAGAAGATGTGGTATATATACACAATGGAATACTACTCAGCCATAAAAAAAGACGACATTGGCCCATTCACAACAATGTGGATGGACCTCGAGGGCATTATGTTAAGCGAAATAAGTCAGTCAGAGAAAGACAGACTCTATATGACTCCACTCATAGGTGGAAATTAGTATATTGAGAAGGAGATCTGATCGGTGGTTACCAGGGAAAAGGGGGGGTGGGGGGAGGGCACGGAGGGGGAAGTGGTGTTCCCACAACATGACTAACAAAAATGTACAACTGAAATTTCACAAGCTTGTAATCCATCATAACATTAATAAACAAAACAAAACAAAAAAAAGATGCTTTGGGGCCCATCTGCCCCTATGGAAAGAATGCAGCACTTTGTGCCTTGCAGCTCTAGGGCAATGTAGCACACCCAGAGCAGAAGTTCTACTTCAGCCAGATCAGGCCCGCAAAGAAACTGCGTTTCACAGGCCTTTGTAAGAGATGTTCCCGGTAGGCTGTTAGAGCACTGTGCAGAGCGAGTTGTTTCTTAGCTTCCCAACGAGCTGGAAGCAAGATGCTTTAGGGGCCATCTGCCCTTAAGGAAAGAAGGCAGCACTTTGTGCCTTGCAGCTCTAGGGCAATGTAGCACACCCAGAGCAGTTGTTCTACTTCTGCCAGGTCAGGCCTGCAAAGAAACTTCGTTTCACAGGCCTTTGTAAGAGATGTTCCCTGTAGGCTTTTAGACAACTGTGCAGAGCGAGTTGTTTCTTAGCTTCCCAAGGAGCTGGAAGCAAGATGCTTTAGGGGCCATCTGCCCTTAAGGAAAGAAGGCAGCACTTTGTGCCTTGCAGCTCTAGGGCAATGTAGCACACCCAGAGCAGTTGTTCTACTTCTGCCAGGTCAGGCCTGCAAAGAAACTTCGTTTCACAGGCCTTTGTAAGAGATGTTCCCTGTAGGGTGTTAGAGCACTGTGCAGAGCTAGTTGTTTCTTAGCTTCCCATGGAGCTGGAAGCAAGATGCTTTGGGGCCCTTCTCACCCTTTTGGAAGAAGGCAGCACTTTGTGCCTTGCAGCTCTAGGGCAATGTAGCACACCCAGAGCCGAAGTTCTACTTCAGCTAGATCAGACCTGCAAAGAAACTTCGTTTCACAGGCCTTTGTAAGAGATGTTCCCGGTAGGCTGTTAGAGCACTGTGCAGAGCGAGTTGTTTGTTAGCTTCCCAACGAGCTGGAAGCAAGATGCTTTAGGGGCCATCTGCCCTTAAGGAAAGAAGGCAGCACTTTGTGCCTTGCAGGTCTAGGGCAATGTAGCACACCCAGAGCAGAAGTTCTACTTCAGCCAGATCAGGCCTGCAAAGAAACTGCGTTTCACAGGCCTTTGTAAGAGATGTTCCCGGTAGGCTGTTAGAGCACTGTGCAGAGCGAGTTGTTTCTTAGCTTCCCAAAGAGCTGGAAGCAAGATGCTTTGGGGCCCTTCTCACCCTTTGGAAAGAAGGCAGCACTTTGTGCCTTACAGCTCTATGGCAATTTAGCACACCCAGAGCAGAAGTTCTTCTTCAGCCAGATCAGGCCTGCAAAGAAACTGCGTTTCACAGGCCTTTGTAAGAGATGTTCCCTGTAGGCTGTTAGAGCACTGTGCAGAGCGATTTCTTTCTTAGCTTCCCAAAGACCTGGAAGCAAGATGCTTTGGGGGCCATCTGCCGTTAAGTAAAGAAGGCAGCACTTTGTGCCTTTCAGCTCTAGGGCAATGCAGCACACCCCGAGCAGAAGTTCTACTTCAGCCAGATCAGGCCTGCAAAGAAACTGCGTTTCACAGGCCTTTGTAAGAGATGTTCCCGGTAGGCTGTTAGAGCACTGTGCAGAGCGAGTTGTTTCTTAGCTTCCCAGAGAGCTGGAAGCAAGATGCTTTGGGGCCCGTTAATTTTATACCCTGCTATTTGCTGTAGTTGTTGATTATTTCTAATAGTTTTTCTGTGGATTCTTTGGGGTTTTCTATGTATAAGATCATGTCGTCTGCAAACAACGCGAGTTTTACTTCTTCGTTACCTATTTGGATTCCTTTCATTTTTTTTTCCTGCCGAATTGCTCTGGCCAGCACCTCCAGTACTATGTTGAATAGGAGTGGTGAAAGTGGGCACCCTTGTCTTGTTCCTGTCCTCAGAGGGATGGCTTTCAGCTTTTGTCCATTGAGTATGATGTTGGCTGTGGGTCTATCATATATGGCCTTTATTATGTTGAGGTACTTTCCTTCTATACCCATTTTACTGAGGGTTTTTATCATAAATGGGTGTTGGATCTTGTCGAATGCTTTCTCTGCGTCTATTGAGATGATCATGTGGTTTTTGTTTTTCATTTTGTTGATGTAGTGTATCACGTTGATTGACTCGCGGGTGTTGAACCATCCCTGTGTCCCTGGTATAAATCCCACTTGATCATGGTGTATAATCTTTTTGATGTATTGCTGTAATCGGTTTTCCAAAATTTTGTTGAGGACTTTTGCATCTATGTTCATCAGTGATATCGGCCTGTAGTTCTCCTTCTTTGTGTTGTCCTTGTCAGGTTTGGGGATCAGAGTGATGTTGGCTTCATAGAATGTGTTAGGGAGTTCTCCATCTTTCTCAATTTTCTGGAACAGTTTGAGGAGAATAGGTACAAAGAACTCACACTGCTTAACAACAAAAAAACAAACAACCCGATCAAAAAATGGGCAGAGGACATGAACAGACATTTCTCAAAAGAAGATATGAATATGGCCAATTGACACATGAAAAGATGTTCATCATCGCTAATCATCAGGGAAATGCAAATCAAAACTACACTAAGATATCACCTTACCCCCGTTAGATTGGCAAAAACATCCAAAACCAAGAACGACGAATGTTGGAGAGGTTGTGGAGAATGAGGAACCCTCATACACTGTTGGTGGGAATGCAAACTGGTACAGCCACTATGGAAAACAGTATGGAGATTTCTCAAAAAGTTAAAAATAGAAATACCCTATGACCCAGCCATCCCATTACTGGGTATCTATCCTAAGAACCTGATATCAGATATCTCAAGAGTCCGTTGCACCCCTATGTTCATCGCAGCATTATTTACAATAGCCAAGACGTGGAACCAGCCTACATGCCCAGAAACTGATGATTGGATAAAGAAGATGTGGCATATATACACAATGGAATACTACTCAGCCATAAAAAAAGACGACATTGGCCCATTCACAACAATGTGGATGGACCTCGAGGGCATTATGTTAAGCGAAATAAGTCAGTCAGAGAAAGACGAACTCTATATGACTCCACTCATAGGTGGAAATTAGTATATTGAGAAGGAGATCTGATCGGTGGTTACCAGGGAAAAGGGGGGGTGGGGGAGGGCACGGAGGGGGAAGTGGTGTTCCCACAACATGACTAACAAAAATGTACAACTGAAATTTCACAAGCTTGTAATCCATCATAAGATTAATAAACAAAACAAAAAAAAAGATGCTTTGGGGCCCATCTGCCCGTATGGAAAGAACGCAGCACTTTGTGCCTTGCAGCTCTAGGGCAATGTAGCACACCCAGAGCAGAAGTTCTACTTCAGCCAGATCAGGCCTGCAAAGAAACTGCGTTTCACAGGCCTTTGTAAGAGATGTTCCCTGTAGGCTGTTAGAGCACTGTGCAGAGCGATTTCTTTCTTAGCTTCCCAAAGACCTGGAAGCAAGATGCTTTGGGGGCCATCTTCCGTTAAGTAAAGAAGGCAGCACTTTGTGCCTTTCAGCTCTAGGGCAATGCAGCACACCCCGAGCAGAAGTTCTACTTCAGCCAGATCAGGCCTGCAAAGAAACTGCGTTTCACAGGCCTTTGTAAGAGATGTTCCCGGTAGGCTGTTAGAGCACTGTGCAGAGCGAATTGTTTCTTAGTTTCCCAGAGAGCTGGAAGCAAGATGCTTTGGGGCCCGTTAATTTTATACCCTGCTACTTTGCTGTAGTTGTTGATTATTTCTAATAGTTTTTCTGTGGATTCTTTGGGGTTTTCTATGTATAAGATCATGTCGTCTGCAAACAACGCGAGTTTTACTTCTTCGTTACCTATTTGGATTCCTTTTATTTTTTTTTCCTGCCGAATTGCTCTGGCCAGCACCTCCAGTACTATGTTGAATAGGAGTGGTGAAAGTGGGCACCCTTGTCTTGTTCCTGTCCTCAGAGGGATGGCTTTCAGCTTTTGTCCATTGAGTATGATGTTGGCTGTGGGTCTATCATATATGGCCTTTATTATGTTGAGGTACTTTCCTTCTATACCCATTTTACTGAGGGTTTTTATCATAAATGGGTGTTGGATCTTGTCGAATGCTTTCTCTGCGTCTATTGAGATGATCATGTGGTTTTTGTTTTTCATTTTGTTGATGTAGTGTATCACGTTGATTGACTCGCGGGTGTTGAACCATCCCTGTGTCCCTGGTATAAATCCCACTTGATCATGGTGTATAATCTTTTTGATGTATTGCTGTAATCGGTTTGCCAAAATTTTGTTGAGGACTTTTGCATCTATGTTCATCAGTGATATCGGCCTGTAGTTCTCCTTCTTTGTGTTGTCCTTGTCAGGTTTGGGGATCAGAGTGATGTTGGCTTCATAGAATGTGTTAGGGAGTTCTCCATCTTTCTCAATTTTCTGGAACAGTTTGAGGAGAATAGGTACAAAGAACTCACACTGCTTAACAACAAAAAAACAAACAACCCGATCAAAAAATGGGCAGAGGACATGAACAGACATTTCTCAAAAGAAGATATGAATATGGCCAATTGACACATGAAAAGATGTTCATCATCGCTAATCATCAGGGAAATGCAAATCAAAACTACACTAAGATATCACCTTACCCCCGTTAGATTGGCAAAAACATCCAAAACCAAGAACGACGAATGTTGGAGAGGTTGTGGAGAATGAGGAACCCTCATACACTGTTGGTGGGAATGCAAACTGGTACAGCCACTATGGAAAACAGTATGGAGATTTCTCAAAAAGTTAAAAATAGAAATACCCTATGACCCAGCCATCCCATTACTGGGTATCTATCCTAAGAACCTGATATCAGATATCTCAAGAGTCCGTTGCACCCCTATGTTCATCGCAGCATTATTTACAATAGCCAAGACGTGGAACCAGCCTACATGCCCAGAAACTGATGATTGGATAAAGAAGATGTGGCATATATACACAATGGAATACTACTCAGCCATAAAAAAAGACGACATTGGCCCATTCACAACAATGTGGATGGACCTCGAGGGCATTATGTTAAGCGAAATAAGTCAGTCAGAGAAAGACGAACTCTATATGACTCCACTCATAGGTGGAAATTAGTATATTGAGAAGGAGATCTGATCGGTGGTTACCAGGGAAAAGGGGGGGTGGGGGAGGGCACGGAGGGGGAAGTGGTGTTCCCACAACATGACTAACAAAAATGTACAACTGAAATTTCACAAGCTTGTAATCCATCATAAGATTAATAAACAAAACAAAAAAAAAAAGATGCTTTGGGGCCCCTCTGCCCGTATGGAAAGAACGCAGCACTTTGTGCCTTGCAGCTCTAGGGCAATGTAGCACACCCAGAGCAGAAGTTCTACTTCAGCCAGATCAGGCCTGCAAAGAAACTGCGTTTCACAGGCCTTTGTAAGAGATGTTCCCTGTAGGCTGTTAGAGCACTGTGCAGAGCGATTTCTTTCTTAGCTTCCCAAAGACCTGGAAGCAAGATGCTTTGGGGGCCATCTTCCGTTAAGTAAAGAAGGCAGCACTTTGTGCCTTTCAGCTCTAGGGCAATGCAGCACACCCCGAGCAGAAGTTCTACTTCAGCCAGATCAGGCCTGCAAAGAAACTGCGTTTCACAGGCCTTTGTAAGAGATGTTCCCGGTAGGCTGTTAGAGCACTGTGCAGAGCGAGTTGTTTCTTAGCTTCCCAGAGAGCTGGAAGCAAGATGCTTTGGGGCCCGTTAATTTTATACCCTGCTACTTTGCTGTAGTTGTTGATTATTTCTAATAGTTTTTCTGTGGATTCTTTGGGGTTTTCTATGTATAAGATCATGTCGTCTGCAAACAACGCGAGTTTTACTTCTTCGTTACCTATTTGGATTCCTTTTATTTTTTTTCCAGCCGAATTGCTCTGGCCAGCACCTCCAGTACTATGTTGAATAGGAGTGGTGAAAGTGGGCACCCTTGTCTTGTTCCTGTCCTCAGAGGGATGGCTTTCAGCTTTTGTCCATTGAGTATGATGTTGGCTGTGGATCTATCATATATGGCCTTTATTATGTTGAGGTACTTTCCTTCTATACCCATTTTACTGAGGGTTTTTATCATAAATGGGTGTTGGATCTTGTCGAATGCTTTCTCTGCGTCTATTGAGATGATCATGTGGTTTTTGTTTTTCATTTTGTTGATGTAGTGTATCACGTTGATTGACTCGCGGGTGTTGAACCATCCCTGTGTCCCTGGTATAAATCCCACTTGATCATGGTGTATAATCTTTTTGATGTATTGCTGTAATCGGTTTGCCCAAATTTTGTTGAGGACTTTTGCATCTATGTTCATCAGTGATATCGGCCTGTAGTTCTCCTTCTTTGTGTTGTCATTGTCAGGTTTGGGGATCACAGTGATGTTGGCTTCATAGAATGTGTTAGGGAGTTCTCCATCTTTCTCAATTTTCTGGAACAGTTTGAGGAGAATAGGTACAAAGAACTCACACTGCTTAACAACAAAAAAACAAACAACCCGATCAAAAAATGGGCAGAGGACATGAACAGACATTTCTCAAAAGAAGATATGAATATGGCCAATAGACACATGAAAAGATGTTCATCATCGCTAATCATCAGGGAAATGCAAATCAAAACTACACTAAGATATCACCTTACCCCCGTTAGATTGGCAAAAACATCCAAAACCAAGAACGACGAATGTTGGAGAGGTTGTGGAGAAAGAGGAACCCTCATACACTGTTGGTGGGAATGCAAACTGGTACAGCCACTATGGAAAACAGTATGGAGATTTCTCAAAAAGTTAAAAATAGAAATACCCTATGACCCAGCCATCCCATTACTGGGTATCTATCCTAAGAACCTGATATCAGATATCTCAAGAGTCCGTTGCACCCCTATGTTCATCGCAGCATTATTTACAATAGCCAAGACGTGGAACCAGTCTACATGCCCAGAAACTGATGATTGGATAAAGAAGATGTGGTATATATACACAATGGAATACTACTCAGCCATAAAAAAGGACGACATTGGCCCATTCACAACAATGTGGATGGACCTCGAGGACATTATGTTAAGCGCAATAAGTCAGTCAGAGAAAGACGAACTCTATATGACTCCACTCATAGGTGGAAATTAGTATATTGAGAAGGATATCTGATCGGTGGTTACCAGGGAAAAGGGGGAGTGGGGGAGGGCACGGAGGGGGAAGTGGTGTTCCCACAACATGACTAGCAAAAATGTACAACTGAAATTTCACAAGCTTGTAATCCATCATAACATTAATAAACAAACAAACAAAAAAAAGATGCTTTGGGGCCCATCTGCCCCTATGGAAAGAACGCAGCACTTTGTGCCTTGCAGCTCTAGGGCAATGTAGCACACCCACAGCAGAAGTTCTACTTCAGCCAGATCAGGCCCGCAAAGAAACTGCGTTTCACAGGCCTTTGTAAGAGATGTTCCCGGTAGGCTGTTAGAGCACTGTGCAGAGCGAGTTGTTTCTTAGCTTCCCAAGGAGCTGGAAGCAAGATGCTTTAGGGGCCATCTGCCCTTAAGGAAAGAATTCAGCACTTTGTGCCTTGCAGCTCTAGGGCAATGTAGCACACCCAGAGGAGTTGTTCTACTTCTGCCAGGTCAGGCCTGCAAAGAAACTGCGTTTCACAGGCCTTTGTAAGAGATGTTCCTGGTAGGCTGTTAGAGCACTGTGCAGAGCGACTTGTTTCGTAGCTTCCCAAAGAGCTGGAAGCAAGATGCTTTGGGGCCCATCTGCCCCTATGGAAAGAACGCAGCACTTTGTGCCTTGCAGCTCTAGGGCAATGCAGCACACCCCAAGCAGAAGTTGTATTTCAGCCAGATCAGGCCTGCAAAGAAACTGCGTTTCACAGGCCTTTGTAAGAGATGTTCCCGGTAGGCTGTTAGAGCACTGTGCAGAGCGAGTTGTTTCTTAGCTTCCCAACGAGCTGGAAGCAAGATGCTTTGGGGCCCTTCTCACCCTTTGGAAAGAAGGCAGCACTTTGTGCCTTGCAGCTCTAGGGCAATGTAGCACACACAAAGCAGAAGTTCTACTTCACCCAGATCAGACCTGCAAAGAAACTGCGTTTCACAGGCCTTTGTAAGAGATGTTCCCTGTAGGCTGTTAGAGCACTGTGCAGAGCGAGTTCTTTCTTAGCTTCCCAAAGACCTGGAAGCAAGATGCTTTGGGGCCCTTCTCACCCTTTGGAAAGAAGGCAGCACTTTGTGCCTTTCAGCTCTAGGGCAATGCAGCACACCCCGAGCAGAAGTTCTACTTCAGCCAGATCAGGCCTGCAAAGAAACTGCGTTTCACAGGCCTTTGTAAGAGATGTTCCCGGTAGGCTGTTAGAGCACTGTGCAGAGCGAGTTGTTTCTTAGCTTCCCAGAGAGCTGGAAGCAAGATGCTTTGGGGCCCGTTAATTTTATACCCTGCTACTTTGCTGTAGTTGTTGATTATTTCTAATAGTTTTTCTGTGGATTCTTTGGGGTTTTCTATGTATAAGATCATGTCGTCTGCAAACAACGCGAGTTTTACTTCTTCGTTACCTATTTGGATTCCTTTTATTTTTTTTCCAGCCGAATTGCTCTGGCCAGCACCTCCAGTACTATGTTGAATAGGAGTGGTGAAAGTGGGCACCCTTGTCTTGTTCCTGTCCTCAGAGGGATGGCTTTCAGCTTTTGTCCATTGAGTATGATGTTGGCTGTGGATCTATCATATATGGCCTTTATTATGTTGAGGTACTTTCCTTCTATACCCATTTTACTGAGGGTTTTTATCATAAATGGGTGTTGGATCTTGTCGAATGCTTTCTCTGCGTCTATTGAGATGATCATGTGGTTTTTGTTTTTCATTTTGTTGATGTAGTGTATCACGTTGATTGACTCGCGGGTGTTGAACCATCCCTGTGTCCCTGGTATAAATCCCACTTGATCATGGTGTATAATCTTTTTGATGTATTGCTGTAATCGGTTTGCCCAAATTTTGTTGAGGACTTTTGCATCTATGTTCATCAGTGATATCGGCCTGTAGTTCTCCTTCTTTGTGTTGTCATTGTCAGGTTTGGGGATCACAGTGATGTTGGCTTCATAGAATGTGTTAGGGAGTTCTCCATCTTTCTCAATTTTCTGGAACAGTTTGAGGAGAATAGGTACAAAGAACTCACACTGCTTAACAACAAAAAAACAAACAACCCGATCAAAAAATGGGCAGAGGACATGAACAGACATTTCTCAAAAGAAGATATGAATATGGCCAATAGACACATGAAAAGATGTTCATCATCGCTAATCATCAGGGAAATGCAAATCAAAACTACACTAAGATATCACCTTACCCCCGTTAGATTGGCAAAAACATCCAAAACCAAGAACGACGAATGTTGGAGAGGTTGTGGAGAAAGAGGAACCCTCATACACTGTTGGTGGGAATGCAAACTGGTACAGCCACTATGGAAAACAGTATGGAGATTTCTCAAAAAGTTAAAAATAGAAATACCCTATGACCCAGCCATCCCATTACTGGGTATCTATCCTAAGAACCTGATATCAGATATCTCAAGAGTCCGTTGCACCCCTATGTTCATCGCAGCATTATTTACAATAGCCAAGACGTGGAACCAGTCTACATGCCCAGAAACTGATGATTGGATAAAGAAGATGTGGTATATATACACAATGGAATACTACTCAGCCATAAAAAAGGACGACATTGGCCCATTCACAACAATGTGGATGGACCTCGAGGACATTATGTTAAGCGCAATAAGTCAGTCAGAGAAAGACGAACTCTATATGACTCCACTCATAGGTGGAAATTAGTATATTGAGAAGGATATCTGATCGGTGGTTACCAGGGAAAAGGGGGAGTGGGGGAGGGCACGGAGGGGGAAGTGGTGTTCCCACAACATGACTAGCAAAAATGTACAACTGAAATTTCACAAGCTTGTAATCCATCATAACATTAATAAACAAACAAACAAAAAAAAGATGCTTTGGGGCCCATCTGCCCCTATGGAAAGAACGCAGCACTTTGTGCCTTGCAGCTCTAGGGCAATGTAGCACACCCACAGCAGAAGTTCTACTTCAGCCAGATCAGGCCCGCAAAGAAACTGCGTTTCACAGGCCTTTGTAAGAGATGTTCCCGGTAGGCTGTTAGAGCACTGTGCAGAGCGAGTTGTTTCTTAGCTTCCCAAGGAGCTGGAAGCAAGATGCTTTAGGGGCCATCTGCCCTTAAGGAAAGAATTCAGCACTTTGTGCCTTGCAGCTCTAGGGCAATGTAGCACACCCAGAGGAGTTGTTCTACTTCTGCCAGGTCAGGCCTGCAAAGAAACTGCGTTTCACAGGCCTTTGTAAGAGATGTTCCTGGTAGGCTGTTAGAGCACTGTGCAGAGCGACTTGTTTCGTAGCTTCCCAAAGAGCTGGAAGCAAGATGCTTTGGGGCCCATCTGCCCCTATGGAAAGAACGCAGCACTTTGTGCCTTGCAGCTCTAGGGCAATGCAGCACACCCCAAGCAGAAGTTGTATTTCAGCCAGATCAGGCCTGCAAAGAAACTGCGTTTCACAGGCCTTTGTAAGAGATGTTCCCGGTAGGCTGTTAGAGCACTGTGCAGAGCGAGTTGTTTCTTAGCTTCCCAACGAGCTGGAAGCAAGATGCTTTGGGGCCCTTCTCACCCTTTGGAAAGAAGGCAGCACTTTGTGCCTTGCAGCTCTAGGGCAATGTAGCACACACAAAGCAGAAGTTCTACTTCACCCAGATCAGACCTGCAAAGAAACTGCGTTTCACAGGCCTTTGTAAGAGATGTTCCCTGTAGGCTGTTAGAGCACTGTGCAGAGCGAGTTCTTTCTTAGCTTCCCAAAGACCTGGAAGCAAGATGCTTTGGGGCCCTTCTCACCCTTTGGAAAGAAGGCAGCACTTTGTGCCTTTCAGCTCTAGGGCAATGCAGCACACCCCGAGCAGAAGTTCTACTTCAGCCAGATCAGGCCTGCAAAGAAATTGCGTTTCACAGGCCTTTGTAAGAGATGTTCCCGGTAGGCTGTTAGAGCACTGTGCAGAGCGAGTTGTTTCTTAGCTTCCCAGAGAGCTGGAAGCAAGATGCTTTGGGGCCCGTTAATTTTATACCCTGCTACTTTGCTGTAGTTGTTGATTATTTCTAATAGTTTTTCTGTGGATCCTTTGGGGTTTTCTATGTATAAGATCATGTCGTCTGCAAACAACGCGAGTTTTACTTCTTCGTTACCTATTTGGATTCCTTTTATTTTATTTTCCTGCCGAATTGCTCTGGCCAGCACCTCCAGTACTATGTTGAATAGGAGTGGTGAAAGTGGGCACCCTTGTCTTGTTCCTGTCCTCAGAGGGATGGCTTTCAGCTTTTGTCCATTGAGTATGATGTTGGCTGTGGGTCTATCATATATGGCCTTTATTATGTTGAGGTACTTTCCTTCTATACCCATTTTACTGAGGGTTGTTATCATAAATGGGTGTTGGATCTTGTCGAATGCTTTCTCTGCGTCTATTGAGATGATCATGTGGTTTTTGTTTTTCATTTTGTTGATGTAGTGTATCACGTTGATTGACTTGCGGGTGTTGAACCATCCCTGTGTCCCTGGCATAAATCCCACTTGATCATGGTGTATAATCTTTTTGATGTATTGCTGTAATCGGTTTGCCAAAATTTGGTTGAGGATTTTTGCATCTATGTTCATCAGTGATATCGGCCTGTAGTTCTCCTTCTTTGTGTTGTCCTTGTCAGGTTTGGGGATCAGAGTGATGTTGGCTTCATAGAATGTGTTAGGGAGTTCTCCATCTTTCTCAATTTTCTGGAACAGTTTGAGGAGAATAGGTACAAAGAACTCACACTGCTTAACAACAAAAAAACAAACAACCCGATCAAAAAATGGGCAGAGGACATGAACAGACATTTCTCAAAAGAAGATATGAATATGGCCAATAGACACATGAAAAGATGTTCATCATCGCTAATCATCAGGGAAATGCAAATCAAAACTACACTAAGATATCACCTTACCCCCGTTAGATTGGCAAAAACATCCAAAACCAAGAACGACGAATGTTGGAGAGGTTGTGGAGAAAGAGGAACCCTCATACACTGTTGGTGGGAATGCAAACTGGTACAGCCACTATGGAAAACAGTATGGAGATTTCTCAAAAAGTTAAAAATAGAAATACCCTATGACCCACCCATCCCATTACTGGGTATCTATCCTAAGAACCTGATATCAGATATCTCAAGAGTCCGTTGCACCCCTATGTTCATCGCAGCATTATTTACAATAGACAAGACGTGGAACCAGCCTACATGCCCAGAAACTGATGATTGGATAAAGAAGATGTGGTATATATACACAATGGAATACTACTCAGCCATAAAAAAAGACGACATTGGCCCATGCACAACAATGTGGATGGACCTCGAGGGCATTATGTTAAGCGAAATAAGTCAGTCAGAGAAAGACGAACTCTATATGACTCCACTCATAGGTGGAAATTAGTATATTGAGAAGGAGATCTGATGGGTGGTTACCAGGGAAAAGGGGGGGTGGGGGAGGGCACGGAGGGGGAAGTGGTGTTCCCACAACATGACTAAGAAAAATGTACAACTGAAATTTCACAAGCTTGTAATCCATCATAAGATTAATAACCAAAAAAGAAAAAAAAAGATGCTTTGGGGCCCATCTGCCCCTATGGAAAGAACGCAGCACTTTGTGCCTTGCAGCTCTAGGGCAATGTAGCACACCCAGAGCAGAAGTTCTACTTCAGCCAGATCAGGCCTGCAAAGAAACTGCGTTTCACAGGCCTTTGTAAGAGATGTTCCCGGTAGGCTGTTAGAGCACTGTGCAGAGCGAGTTGTTTCCTAGCTTCCCAAAGAGCTGGAAGCAAGATGCTTTGGGGCCCTTCTCACCCTTTGGAAAGAAGGCAGCACTTTGTGCCTTGCAGCTCTAGGGCAATGTAGCACACCCAAAGCAGAAGTTCTACTTCAGCCAGATCAGACCTGCAAAGAAACTGCGTTTCACAGGACTTGGTAAGAGATGTTCCCTGTAGGCTGTTAGAGCACTGTGCAGAGCGAGTTGTTTCTTAGCTTCCCAAGGAGCTGGAAGCAAGATGCTTTAGGGGCCATCTGCCCTTAAGGAAAGAAGGCAGCACTTTGTGCTTTGCAGCTCTAGGGCAATGTAGCACACCCAGAGCAGTTGTTCTACTTCTGCCAGGTCAGGCCTGCAAAGAAACTTCGTTCACAGGCCATTGTAAGAGATGTTCCCGGTAGGCTGTTAGAGCACTGTGCAGAGCGACTTGTTTCGTAGCTTCAAAAAGAGCTGGAAGCAAGATGCTTTGGGGCCCATCTGCCCCTATGGAAAGAAGGGAGCACTTTGTGCCTTGCAGCTCTAGGGCAATGCAGCACACCCCGAGCAGAAGTTGTACTTCAGCCAGATCAGGCCTGCAAAGAAACTGCGTTTCACAGGCCTTTGTAAGAGATGTTCCCGGTAGGCTGTTAGAGCACTGTGCAGAGCGAGTTGTTTCCTAGCTTCCCAAAGAGCTGGAAGCAAGATGCTTTGGGGCCCTTCTCACCCTTTGGAAAGAAGGCAGCACTTTGTGCTTTGCAGCTCTATGGCAATGTAGCACACCCAAAGCAGAAGTTCTACTTCAGCCAGATCAGACCTGCAAAGAAACTGCGTTTCACAGGCCTTTGTAAGAGATGTTCCTGGTAGGCTGTTAGAGCACTTTGCAGAGCGACTTGTTTCTTACCTTCCCAAAGAGCTGGAAGCAAGATGCTTTGGGGCCCTCTCACCCTTTGGAAAGAAGGCAGCACTTTGTGCCTTGCAGGTCTAGGGCAATGTAGCACACCCAGAGCCGAAGTTCTACTTCAGCTAGATCAGACCTGCAAAGAAAATTCGTTTCACAGGCCTTTGTAAGAGATGTTCCCGGTAGGCTGTAAGAGCACTGTGCAGAGCGACTAGTTTCTTAGCTTCCCAGAGAGCTGGAAGCAAGATGCTTTGGGGCCCTTCTCACCCTTTGGAAAGAAGTCAGCACTTTGTGCCTTGCAGCTCTAGGGCAATGTAGCACACCCCGAGCAGAAGTTCTACTTCAGCCAGATCAGGCCCGCAAAGAAACTGCGTTTCACAGGCCTTTGTAAGAGATGTTCCCGGTAGGCTGTTAGAGCACTGTGCAGAGCGAGTTGTTTCTTAGCTTCCCAGAGAGCTGGAAGCAAGATGCTTTGGGGCCCGTTAATTTTATACCCTGCTACTTTGCTGTAGTTGTTGATTATTTCTAATAGTTTTTCTGTGGATCCTTTGGGGTTTTCTATGTATAAGATCATGTCGTCTGCAAACAACGCGAGTTTTACTTCTTCGTTACCTATTTGGATTCCTTTTATTTTTTTTTCCTGCCGAATTGCTCTGGCCAGCACCTCCAGTACTACGTTGAATAGGAGTGGTGAAAGTGATCACCCTTGTCTTGTTCCTGTCCTCAGAGGGATGGCTTTCAGCTTTTGTCCATTGAGTATGATGTTGGCTGTGGGTCTATCATATATGGCCTTTATTATGTTGAGGTACTTTCCTTCTATACCCATTTTACTGAGGGTTGTTATCATAAATGGGTGTTGGATCTTGTCGAATGCTTTCTCTGCGTCTATTGAGATGATCATGTGGTTTTTGTTTTTCATTTTGTTGATGTAGTGTATCACGTTGATTGACTTGCGGGTGTTGAACCATCCCTGTGTCCCTGGTATAAATCCCACTTGATCATGGTGTATAATCTTTTTGATGTATTGCTGTAATCGGTTTGCCAAAATTTGGTTGAGGATTTTTGCATCTATGTTCATCAGTGATATCGGCCTGTAGTTCTCCTTCTTTGTGTTGTCCTTGTCAGGTTTGGGGATCAGAGTGATGTTGGCTTCATAGAATGTGTTAGGGAGTTCTCCATCTTTCTCAATTTTCTGGAACAGTTTGAGGAGAATAGGTACAAAGAACTCACACTGCTTAACAACAAAAAAACAAACAACCCGATCAAAAAATGGGCAGAGGACATGAACAGACATTTCTCAAAAGAAGATATGAATATGGCCAATAGACACATGAAAAGATGTTCATCATCGCTAATCATCAGGGAAATGCAAATCAAAACTACACTAAGATATCACCTTACCCCCGTTAGATTGGCAAAAACATCCAAAACCAAGAACGACGAATGTTGGAGAGGTTGTGGAGAAAGAGGAACCCTCATACACTGTTGGTGGGAATGCAAACTGGTACAGCCACTATGGAAAACAGTATGGAGATTTCTCAAAAAGTTAAAAATAGAAATACCCTATGACCCAGCCATCCCATTACTGGGTATCTATCCTAAGAACCTGATATCAGATATCTCAAGAGTCCGTTGCACCCCTATGTTCATCGCAGCATTATTTACAATAGCCAAGACGTGGAACCAGCCTACATGCCCAGAAACTGATGATTGGATAAAGAAGATGTGGTATATATACACAATGGAATACTACTCAGCCATAAAAAAAGACGACATTGGCCCATGCACAACAATGTGGATGGACCTCGAGGGCATTATGTTAAGCGAAATAAGTCAGTCAGAGAAAGACGAACTCTATATGACTCCACTCATAGGTGGAAATTAGTATATTGAGTAGGAGATCTGATGGGTGGTTACCAGGGAAAAGGGGGGGTGGGGGAGGGCACGGAGGGGGAAGTGGTGTTCCCACAACATGACTAAGAAAAATGTACAACTGAAATTTCACAAGCTTGTAATCCATCATAAGATTAATAACCAAAAAAGAAAAAAAAAGATGCTTTGGGGCCCATCTGCCCCTATGGAAAGAACGCAGCACTTTGTGCCTTGCAGCTCTAGGGCAATGTAGCACACCCAGAGCAGAAGTTCTACTTCAGCCAGATCAGGCCTGCAAAGAAACTGCGTTTCACAGGCCTTTGTAAGAGATGTTCCCGGTAGGCTGTTAGAGCACTGTGCAGAGCGAGTTGTTTCCTAGCTTCCCAAAGAGCTGGAAGCAAGATGCTTTGGGGCCCTTCTCACCCTTTGGAAAGAAGGCAGCACTTTGTGCCTTGCAGCTCTAGGGCAATGTAGCACACCCAAAGCAGAAGTTCTACTTCAGCCAGATCAGACCTGCAAAGAAACTGCGTTTCACAGGACTTGGTAAGAGATGTTCCCTGTAGGCTGTTAGAGCACTGTGCAGAGCGAGTTGTTTCTTAGCTTCCCAAGGAGCTGGAAGCAAGATGCTTTAGGGGCCATCTGCCCTTAAGGAAAGAAGGCAGCACTTTGTGCTTTGCAGCTCTAGGGCAATGTAGCACACCCAGAGCAGTTGTTCTACTTCTGCCAGGTCAGGCCTGCAAAGAAACTTCGTTCACAGGCCATTGTAAGAGATGTTCCCGGTAGGCTGTTAGAGCACTGTGCAGAGCGACTTGTTTCGTAGCTTCAGAAAGAGCTGGAAGCAAGATGCTTTGGGGCCCATCTGCCCCTATGGAAAGAAGGGAGCACTTTGTGCCTTGCAGCTCTAGGGCAATGCAGCACACCCCGAGCAGAAGTTGTACTTCAGCCAGATCAGGCCTGCAAAGAAACTGCGTTTCACAGGCCTTTGTAAGAGATGTTCCCGGTAGGCTGTTAGAGCACTGTGCAGAGCGAGTTGTTTCCTAGCTTCCCAAAGAGCTGGAAGCAAGATGCTTTGGGGCCCTTCTCACCCTTTGGAAAGAAGGCAGCACTTTGTGCCTTGCAGCTCTATGGCAATGTAGCACACCCAAAGCAGAAGTTCTACTTCAGCCAGATCAGACCTGCAAAGAAACTGCGTTTCACAGGCCTTTGTAAGAGATGTTCCTGGTAGGCTGTTAGAGCACTTTGCAGAGCGACTTGTTTCTTACCTTCCCAAAGAGCTGGAAGCAAGATGCTTTGGGGCCCTCTCACCCTTTGGAAAGAAGGCAGCACTTTGTGCCTTGCAGGTCTAGGGCAATGTAGCACACCCAGAGCCGAAGTTCTACTTCAGCTAGATCAGACCTGCAAAGAAAATTCGTTTCACAGGCCTTTGTAAGAGATGTTCCCGGTAGGCTGTAAGAGCACTGTGCAGAGCGACTAGTTTCTTAGCTTCCCAGAGAGCTGGAAGCAAGATGCTTTGGGGCCCTTCTCACCCTTTGGAAAGAAGTCAGCACTTTGTGCCTTGCAGCTCTAGGGCAATGTAGCACACCCCGAGCAGAAGTTCTACTTCAGCCAGATCAGGCCCGCAAAGAAACTGCGTTTCACAGGCCTTTGTAAGAGATGTTCCCGGTAGGCTGTTAGAGCACTGTGCAGAGCGAGTTGTTTCTTAGCTTCCCAGAGAGCTGGAAGCAAGATGCTTTGGGGCCCGTTAATTTTATACCCTGCTACTTTGCTGTAGTTGTTGATTATTTCTAATAGTTTTTCTGTGGATTCTTTGGGGTTTTCTATGTATAAGATCATGTCGTCTGCAAACAACGCGAGTTTTACTTCTTCGTTACCTATTTGGATTCCTTTTATTTTTTTTTCCTGCCGAATTGCTCTGGCCAGCACCTCCAGTACTACGTTGAATAGGAGTGGTGAAAGTGATCACCCTTGTCTTGTTCCTGTCCTCAGAGGGATGGCTTTCAGCTTTTGTCCATTGAGTATGATGTTGGCTGTGGGTCTATCCTATATGGCCTTTATTATGTTGAGGTACTTTCCTTCTATACCCATTTTACTGAGGGTTTTTATCATAAATGGGTGTTGGATCTTGTCGAATGCTTTCTCTGCGTCTATTGAGATGATCATGTGGTTTTTGTTTTTCATTTTGTTGATGTAGTGTATCACGTTGATTGACTTGCGGGTGTTGAACCATCCCTGTGTCCCTGGTATAAATCCCACTTGATCATGGTGTATAATCTTTTTGATGTATTGCTGTAATCGGTTTGCCAAAATTTGGTTGAGGATTTTTGCATCTATGTTCATCAGTGATATCGGCCTGTAGTTCTCCTTCTTTGTGTTGTTCTTGTCAGGTTTGGGGATCAGAGTGATGTTGGCTTCATAGAATGTGTTAGGGAGTTCTCCATCTTTCTCAATTTTCTGGAACAGTTTGAGGAGAATAGGTACAAAGAACTCACACTGCTTAACAACAAAAAAACCAACAACCCGATCAAAAAATGGGCAGAGGACATGAACAGACATCTCTCAAAAGAAGATATGAATATGGCCAATAGACACATGAAAAGATGTTCATCATCGCTAATCATCAGGGAAATGCAAATCAAAACTACACTAAGATATCACCTTACCCCCGTTAGATTGGCAAAAACATCCAAAACCAAGAACGACGAATGTTGGAGAGGTTGTGGAGAAAGAGGAACCCTCATACACTGTTGGTGGGAATGCAAACTGGTACAGCCACTATGGAAAACAGTATGGAGATTTCTCAAAAAGTTAAAAATAGAAATACCCTATGACCCACCCATCCCATTACTGGGTATCTATCCTAAGAACCTGATATCAGATATCTCAAGAGTCCGTTGCACCCCTATGTTCATCGCAGCATTATTTACAATAGCCAAGACGTGGAACCAGCCTACATGCCCAGAAACTGATGATTGGATAAAGAAGATGTGGTATATATACACAATGGAATACTACTCAGCCATAAAAAAAGACGACATTGGCCCATGCACAACAATGTGGATGGACCTCGAGGGCATTATGTTAAGCGAAATAAGTCAGTCAGAGAAAGACGAACTCTATATGACTCCACTCATAGGTGGAAATTAGTATATTGAGAAGGAGATCTGATGGGTGGTTACCAGGGAAAAGGGGGGGTGGGGGAGGGCACGGAGGGGGAAGTGGTGTTCCCACAACATGACTAAGAAAAATGTACAACTGAAATTTCACAAGCTTGTAATCCATCATAAGATTAATAACCAAAAAAGAAAAAAAAAGATGCTTTGGGGCCCATCTGCCCCTATGGAAAGAACGCAGCACTTTGTGCCTTGCAGCTCTAGGGCAATGTAGCACACCCAGAGCAGAAGTTCTACTTCAGCCAGATCAGGCCTGCAAAGAAACTGCGTTTCACAGGCCTTTGTAAGAGATGTTCCCGGTAGGCTGTTAGAGCACTGTGCAGAGCGAGTTGTTTCCTAGCTTCCCAAAGAGCTGGAAGCAAGATGCTTTGGGGCCCTTCTCACCCTTTGGAAAGAAGGCAGCACTTTGTGCCTTGCAGCTCTAGGGCAATGTAGCACACCCAAAGCAGAAGTTCTACTTCAGCCAGATCAGACCTGCAAAGAAACTGCGTTTCACAGGACTTGGTAAGAGATGTTCCCTGTAGGCTGTTAGAGCACTGTGCAGAGCGAGTTGTTTCTTAGCTTCCCAAGGAGCTGGAAGCAAGATGCTTTAGGGGCCATCTGCCCTTAAGGAAAGAAGGCAGCACTTTGTGCTTTGCAGCTCTAGGGCAATGTAGCACACCCAGAGCAGTTGTTCTACTTCTGCCAGGTCAGGCCTGCAAAGAAACTTCGTTCACAGGCCATTGTAAGAGATGTTCCCGGTAGGCTGTTAGAGCACTGTGCAGAGCGACTTGTTTCGTAGCTTCAGAAAGAGCTGGAAGCAAGATGCTTTGGGGCCCATCTGCCCCTATGGAAAGAAGGGAGCACTTTGTGCCTTGCAGCTCTAGGGCAATGCAGCACACCCCGAGCAGAAGTTGTACTTCAGCCAGATCAGGCCTGCAAAGAAACTGCGTTTCACAGGCCTTTGTAAGAGATGTTCCCGGTAGGCTGTTAGAGCACTGTGCAGAGCGAGTTGTTTCCTAGCTTCCCAAAGAGCTGGAAGCAAGATGCTTTGGGGCCCTTCTCACCCTTTGGAAAGAAGGCAGCACTTTGTGCCTTGCAGCTCTATGGCAATGTAGCACACCCAAAGCAGAAGTTCTACTTCAGCCAGATCAGACCTGCAAAGAAACTGCGTTTCACAGGCCTTTGTAAGAGATGTTCCTGGTAGGCTGTTAGAGCACTTTGCAGAGCGACTTGTTTCTTACCTTCCCAAAGAGCTGGAAGCAAGATGCTTTGGGGCCCTCTCACCCTTTGGAAAGAAGGCAGCACTTTGTGCCTTGCAGGTCTAGGGCAATGTAGCACACCCAGAGCCGAAGTTCTACTTCAGCTAGATCAGACCTGCAAAGAAAATTCGTTTCACAGGCCTTTGTAAGAGATGTTCCCGGTAGGCTGTAAGAGCACTGTGCAGAGCGACTAGTTTCTTAGCTTCCCAGAGAGCTGGAAGCAAGATGCTTTGGGCCCCTTCTCACCCTTTGGAAAGAAGTCAGCACTTTGTGCCTTGCAGCTCTAGGGCAATGTAGCACACCCCGAGCAGAAGTTCTACTTCAGCCAGATCAGGCCCGCAAAGAAACTGCGTTTCACAGGCCTTTGTAAGAGATGTTCCCGGTAGGCTGTTAGAGCACTGTGCAGAGCGAGTTGTTTCTTAGCTTCCCAGAGAGCTGGAAGCAAGATGCTTTGGGGCCCGTTAATTTTATACCCTCCTACTTTGCTGTAGTTGTTGATTATTTCTAATAGTTTTTCTGTGGATTCTTTGGGGTTTTCTATGTATAAGATCATGTCGTCTGCAAACAACGCGAGTTTTACTTCTTCGTTACCTATTTGGATTCCTTTTATTTTTTTTTCCTGCCGAATTGCTCTGGCCAGCACCTCCAGTACTACGTTGAATAGGAGTGGTGAAAGTGATCACCCTTGTCTTGTTCCTGTCCTCAGAGGGATGGCTTTCAGCTTTTGTCCATTGAGTATGATGTTGGCTGTGGGTCTATCCTATATGGCCTTTATTATGTTGAGGTACTTTCCTTCTATACCCATTTTACTGAGGGTTTTTATCATAAATGGGTGTTGGATCTTGTCGAATGCTTTCTCTGCGTCTATTGAGATGATCATGTGGTTTTTGTTTTTCATTTTGTTGATGTAGTGTATCACGTTGATTGACTTGCGGGTGTTGAACCATCCCTGTGTCCCTGGTATAAATCCCACTTGATCATGGTGTATAATCTTTTTGATGTATTGCTGTAATCGGTTTGCCAAAATTTGGTTGAGGATTTTTGCATCTATGTTCATCAGTGATATCGGCCTGTAGTTCTCCTTCTTTGTGTTGTCCTTGTCAGGTTTGGGGATCAGAGTGATGTTGGCTTCATAGAATGTGTTAGGGAGTTCTCCATCTTTCTCAATTTTCTGGAACACTTTGAGGAGAATAGGTACAAAGAACTCACACTGCTTAACAACAAAAAAACAAACAACCCGATCAAAAAATGGGCAGAGGTCATGAACAGACATCTCTCAAAAGAAGATATGAATATGGCCAATAGACACATGAAAAGATGTTCATCATCGCTAATCATCAGGGAAATGCAAATCAAAACTACACTAAGATATCACCTTACCCCCGTTAGATTGGCAAAAACATCCAAAACCAAGAACGACGAATGTTGGAGAGGTTGTGGAGAAAGAGGAACCCTCATACACTGTTGGTGGGAATGCAAACTGGTACAGCCACTATGGAAAACAGTATGGAGATTTCTCAAAAAGTTAAAAATAGAAATACCCTATGACCCACCCATCCCATTACTGGGTATCTATCCTAAGAACCTGATATCAGATATCTCAAGAGTCCGTTGCACCCCTATGTTCATCGCAGCATTATTTACAATAGCCAAGACGTGGAACCAGCCTACATGCCCAGAAACTGATGATTGGATAAAGAAGATGTGGTATATATACACAATGGAATACTACTCAGCCATAAAAAAAGACGACATTGGCCCCTTCACAACAATGTGGATGGACCTCGAGGGCATTATGTTAAGCGAAATAAGTCAGTCAGAGAAAGACAGACTCTATATGACTCCACTCATAGGTGGAAATTAGTATATTGAGAAGGAGACCTGATCGGTGGTTACCAGGGAAAAGGGGGGTGGGGGGAGGGCATGGAAAGGGAAGTGGTGTTCCCACAACATGACTAACAAAAATGTACAACTGAAATTTCACAAGCTTGTAATCCATCATAACATTAATAAACAAAACAAAAAAAAAAAAGATGCTTTGGGGCCCATCTGCCCCTATGGAAAGAACGCAGCACTTTGTGCCTTGCAGCTCTAGGGCAATGTAGCACACCCAGAGCAGAAGTTCTACTTCAGCCAGATCAGGCCCGCAAAGAAACTGCGTTTCACAGGCCTTTGTAAGAGATGTTCCCGGTAGGCTGTTAGAGCACTGTGCAGAGCGAGTTGTTTCTTAGCTTCCCAACGAGCTGGAAGCAAGATGCTTTAGGGGTCATCTGCCCTTAAGGAAAGAATGCAGCACTTTGTGCCTTGCAGCTCTAGGGCAATGTAGCACACCCAGAGCAGAAGTTGTACTTCAGCCAGATCAGGCCTGCAAAGAAACTGCGTTTCACAGGCCTTTGTAAGAGATGTTCCCGGTAGGCTGTTAGAGCACTGTGCAGAGCGAGTTGTTTCTTAGCTTCCCAAAGAGCTGGAAGCAAGATGCTTTGGAGCCCTTCTCACCCTTTGGAAAGAAGGCAGCACTTTGTGCCTTACAGCTCTAGGGCAATGTAGCACACCCAGAGCAGAAGTTCTTCTTCAGCCAGATCAGGACTACAAAGAAACTGCGTTACACAGGCCTTTGTAAGAGATGTTCCCTGTAGGCTGTTAGAGCACTGTGCAGAGCGAGTTCTTTCTTAGCTTCCCAAAGACCTGGAAGCAAGATGCTTTGGGGGCCATCTGCCGTTAAGTAAAGAAGGCAGCACTTTGTGCCTTTCAGCTCTAGGGCAATGTAGCACACCCAGAGCAGATGTTCTACTTCTGCCAGGTCAGGACTGCAAAGAAACTGCGGTCCACAGGCCATTGTAAGAGATTCCCGGTAGGCTGTAAGAGCACTGTGCAGAGCTACTAGTTTCTTAGCTTCCCAGAGAGCTGGAAGCAAGATGCTTTGGGGCCCATCTGCCCCTATGGAAAGAACGCAGCACTTTGTGCCTTGCAGCTCTAGGGCAATGCAGCACACCCCGAGCAGAAGTTCTACTTCAGCCACATCAGGCCTGCAAAGAAACTGCGTTTCACAGGCCTTTGTAAGAGATGTTCCCAGTAGGCTGTTAGAGCACTGTGCAGAGCGAGTTGTTTCTTAGCTTCCCAGAGAGCTGGAAGCAAGATGCTTTGGGGCCCGTTAATTTTATACCCTGCTACTTTGCTGTAGTTGTTGATTATTTCTAATAGTTTTTCTGTGGATTCTTTGGGGTTTTCTATGTATAAGATCATGTCGTCTGCAAACAACGCGAGTTTTACTTCTTCGTTACCTATTTGGATTCCTTTTATTTTTTTTTCCTGCCGAATTGCTCTGCCCAGCACCTCCAGTACTATGTTGAATAGGAGTGGTGAAAGTGGGCACCCTTGTCTTGTTCCTGTCCTCAGAGGGATGGCTTTCAGCTTTTGTCCATTGAGTATGATGTTGGCTGTGGGTCTATCATATATGGCCTTTATTATGTTGAGGTTCTTTCCTTCTATACCCATTTTACTGAGGGTTTTTATCATAAATGGGTGTTGGATCTTGTCGAATGCTTTCTCTGCGTCTATCGAGATGATCATGTGGTTTTTGTTTTTCATTTTGTTGATGTAGTGTATCACGTTGATTGACTTGCGGGTGTTGAACCATCCCTGTGTCCCTGGTATAAATCCCACTTGATCATGGTGTATAATCTTTTTGATGTATTGCTGTAATCGGTTTGCCAAAATTTTGTTGAGGATTTTTGCATCTATGTTCATCAGTGATATCGGCCTGTAGTTCTCCTTCTTTGTGTTGTCCTTGTCAGGTTGGGGGATCAGAGTGATGTTGGCTTCATAGAATGTGTTAGGGAGTTCTCCATCTTTCTCAATTTTCTGGAACAGTTTGAGGAGAATAGGCACAAAGAAATCACACTGCTTAACAACAAAAAAACAAACAACCCGATCAAAAAATGGGCAGAGGACATGAACAGACATTTCTCAAAAGAAGATAGGAATATGGCCAATAGACACATGAAAAGATGTTCATCATCGCTAATCATCAGGGAAATGCAAATCAAAACAACACTAAGATATCACCTTACCCCCGTTAGATTGGCAAAAACATCCAAAACCAAGAACGACAAATGTTGGAGAGGTTGTGGAGAAAGAGGAACCCTCATACACTGTTGGTGGGAATGCAAACTGGTACAGCCACTATGGAAAACAGTATGAAGATTTCTCAAAAAGTTAAAAATAGAAATACCCTATGACCCAGCCATCCCATTACTGGGTATCTATCCTAAGAACCTGATATCAGATATCTCAAGAGTCCGTTGCACCCCTATGTTCATCGCAGCATTATTTACAATAGCCAAGACGTGGAACCAGCCTACATGCCCAGAAACTGATGATTGGATAAAGAAGATGTGGTATATATACACAATGGAATACTACTCAGCCATAAAAAAAGACGACATTGGCCCATTCACAACAATGTGGATGGACCTCGAGGGCATTATGTTAAGCGAAATAAGTCAGTCAGACAAAGACGAACTCTATATGACTCCACTCATAGGTGGAAATTAGTATATTGAGAAGGAGATCTGATCGGTGGTTACCAGGGAAAAGGGGGGGTGAGGGGAGGGCACGGAGGGGAAAGTGGTGTTCCCACAACATGACTAACAAAAATGTACAACTGAAATTTCACAAGCTTGTAATCCATCATAAGATTAGTAAACAACAACAAAAAAAAAAGATGCTTTGGGGCCCATCTGCCCCTATGGAAAGAACGCAGCACTTTGTGCCTTGCAGCTCTAGGGCAATGTAGCACACCCAGAGCAGAAGTTCTACTTCAGCCAGATCAGGCCCGCAAAGAAACTGCGTTTCACAGGCCTTTGTAAGAGATGTTCCCGGTAGGCTGTTAGAGCACTGTGCAGAGCGAGTTGTTTCTTAGCTTCCCAACGAGCTGGAAGCAAGATGCTTTAGGGGTCATCTGCCCTTAAGGAAAGAATGCAGCACTTTGTGCCTTGCAGCTCTAGGGCAATGTAGCACACCCAGAGCAGAAGTTGTACTTCAGCCAGATCAGGCCTGCAAAGAAACTGCGTTTCACAGGCCTTTGTAAGAGATGTTCCCGGTAGGCTGTTAGAGCACTGTGCAGAGCGAGTTGTTTCTTAGCTTCCCAAAGAGCTGGAAGCAAGATGCTTTGGGGCCCTCTCACCCTTTGGAAAGAAGGCAGCACTTTGTGCCTTACAGCTCTAGGGCAATGTAGCACACCCAGAGCAGAAGTTCTTCTTCAGCCAGATCAGGACTACAAAGAAACTGCGTTACACAGGCCTTTGTAAGAGATGTTCCCTGTAGGCTGTTAGAGCACTGTGCAGAGCGAGTTGTTTCTTAGCTTCCCAGAGAGCTGGAAGCAAGATGCTTTGGGGCCCGTTAATTTTATACCCTGCTACTTTGCTGTAGTTGTTGATTATTTCTAATAGTTTTTCTGTGGATTCTTTGGGGTTTTCTATGTATAAGATCATGTCGTCTGCAAACAACGCGAGTTTTACTTCTTCGTTACCTATTTGGATTCCTTTTATTTTTTTTTCCTGCCGAATTGCTCTGCCCAGCACCTCCAGTACTATGTTGAATAGGAGTGGTGAAAGTGGGCACCCTTGTCTTGTTCCTGTCCTCAGAGGGATGGCTTTCAGCTTTTGTCCATTGAGTATGATGTTGGCTGTGGGTCTATCATATATGGCCTTTATTATGTTGAGGTACTTTCCTTCTACACCCATTTTACTGAGGGTTTTTATCATAAATGGGTGTTGGATCTTGTCGAATGCTTTCTCTGCGTCTATTGAGATGATCATGTTGTTTTTGTTTTTCATTTTGTTGATGTAGTGTATCACGTTGATTGACTTGCGGGTGTTGAACCATCCCTGTGTCCCTGGTATAAATCCCACTTGATCATGGTGTATAATCTTTTTGATGTATTGCTGTAATCGGTTTGCCAAAATTTTGTTGAGGATTTTTGCATCTATGTTCATCAGTGATATCGGCCTGTAGTTCTCCTTCTTTGTGTTGTCCTTGTCAGGTTGGGGGATCAGAGTGATGTTGGCTTCATAGAATGTGTTAGGGAGTTCTCCATCTTTCTCAATTTTCTGGAACAGTTTGAGGAGAATAGGCACAAAGAAATCACACTGCTTAACAACAAAAAAACAAACAACCCGATCAAAAAATGGGCAGAGGACATGAACAGACATTTCTCAAAAGAAGATAGGAATATGGCCAATAGACACATGAAAAGATGTTCATCATCGCTAATCATCAGGAAAATGCAAATCAAAACAACACTAAGATATCACCTTACCCCCGTTAGATTGGCAAAAACATCCAAAACCAAGAACGACAAATGTTGGAGAGGTTGTGGAGAAAGAGGAACCCTCATACACTGTTGGTGGGAATGCAAACTGGTACAGCCACTATGGAAAACAGTATGAAGATTTCTCAAAAAGTTAAAAATAGAAATACCCTATGACCCAGCCATCCCATTACTAGGTATCTATCCTAAGAACCTGATATCAGATATCTCAAGAGTCCGTTGCACCCCTATGTTCATCGCAGCATTATTTACAATAGCCAAGACGTGGAACCAGCCTACATGCCCAGAAACTGATGATTGGATAAAGAAGATGTGGTATATATACACAATGGAATACTACTCAGCCATAAAAAAAGACGACATTGGCCCCTTCACAACAATGTGGATGGACCTCGAGGGCATTATGTTAAGCGAAATAAGTCAGTCAGACAAAGACGAACTCTATATGACTCCACTCATAGGTGGAAATTAGTATATTGAGAAGGAGATCTGATCGGTGGTTACCAGGGAAAAGGGGGGGTGGGGGGAGGGCACGGAGGGGGAAGTGGTGTTCCCACAACATGACTAACAAAAATGTACAACTGAAATTTCACAAGCTTGTAATCCATCATAACATTAATAACCAAAAAAAAAAAAAAAAGATGCTTTGGGGCCCATCTGCCCCTATGGAAAGAACGCAGCACTTTGTGCCTTGCAGCTCTAGGGCAATGTAGCACACCCAGAGCAGAAGTTCTACTTCAGCCAGATCAGGCCCGCAAAGAAACTGCGTTTCACAGGCCTTTGTAAGAGATGTTCCCGGTAGGGTGTTAGAGCACTGTGCAGAGCGAGTTGTTTCCTAGCTTCAAAAAGAGCTGGAAGCAAGATGCTTTGGGGCCCTTCTCACCCTTTGGAAAGAAGGCAGCACTTTGTGCCTTGCAGCTCTAGGGCAATGTAGCACACCCAAAGCAGAAGTTCTACTTCAGCCAGATCAGACCTGCAAAGAAACTGCGTTTCACAGGACTTGGTAAGAGATGTTCCCTGTAGGCTGTTAGAGCACTGTGCAGAGCGAGTTGTTTCTTAGCTTCCCAAGGAGCTGGAAGCAAGATGCTTTAGGGGCCATCTGCCCTTAAGGAAAGAAGGCAGCACTTTGTGCTTTGCAGCTCTAGGGCAATGTAGCACACCCAGAGCAGTTGTTCTACTTCTGCCAGGTCAGGCCTGCAAAGAAACTTCGTTTCACAGGCCTTTGTAAGAGATGTTCCCGGTAGGTTGTTAGAGCACTGTGCAGAGCGACTTGTTTCGTAGCTTCCCAAAGAGCTGGAAGCAAGATTCTTTGGGGCCCATCTGCCCCTATGGAAAGAACGCAGCACTTTGTGCCTTGCAGCTCTAGGGCAATGCAGCACACCCCGAGCAGAAGTTGTACTTCAGCCAGATCAGGCCTGCAAAGAAACTGCGTTTCACAGGCCTTTGTAAGAGATGTTCCCGGTAGGCTGTTAGAGCACTGTGCAGAGCGAGTTGTTTCCTAGCTTCCCAAAGAGCTGGAAGCAAGATGGTTTGGGGCCCTTCTCACCCTTTGGAAAGAAGGCAGCACTTTGTGCCTTGCAGCTCTATGGCAATGTAGCACACCCAAAGCAGAAGTTCTACTTCAGCCAGATCAGACCTGCAAAGAAACTGCGTTTCACAGGCCTTTGTAAGAGATGTTCCTGGTAGGCTGTTAGAGCACTTTGCAGAGCGACTTGTTTCTTACCTTCCCAAAGAGCTGGAAGCAAGATGCTTTGGGGCCCTCTCACCCTTTGGAAAGAAGGCAGCACTTTGTGCCTTGCAGGTCTAGGGCAATGTAGCACACCCAGAGCCGAAGTTCTACTTCAGCTAGATCAGACCTGCAAAGAAAATTCGTTTCACAGGCCTTGGTAAGAGATGTTCCCGGTAGGCTGTAAGAGCACTGTGCAGAGCGACTAGTTTCTTAGCTTCCCAGAGAGCTGGAAGCAAGATGCTTTGGGGCCCATCTGCCCCTATGGAAAGAACGCAGCACTTTGTGCCTTGCAGCTCTAGGGCAATGCAGCACACCCCGAGCAGAAGTTCTACTTCAGCCAGATCAGGCCTGCAAAGAAACTGCGTTTCACAGGCCTTTGTAAGAGATGTTCCCGGTAGGCTGTTAGAGCACTGTGCAGAGCGAGTTGTTTCTTAGCTTCCCAGAGAGCTGGAAGCAAGATGCTTTGGGGCCCGTTAATTTTATACCCTGCTACTTTGCTGTAGTTGTTGATTATTTCTAATAGTTTTTCTGTGGATTCTTTGGGGTTTTCTATGTATAAGATCATGTCGTCTGCAAACAACGCGAGTTTTACTTCTTCGTTACCTATTTGGATTCCTTTTATTTTTTTTTCCTGCCGAATTGCTCTGGCCAGCACCTCCAGTACTATGTTGAATAGGAGTGGTGAAAGTGATCACCCTTGTCTTGTTCCTGTCCTCAGAGGGATGGCTTTCAGCTTTTGTCCATTGAGTATGATGTTGGCTGTGGGTCTATCCTATATGGCCTTTATTATGTTGAGGTACTTTCCTTCTATACCCATTTTACTGAGGGTTTTTATCATAAATGGGTGTTGGATCTTGTCGAATGCTTTCTCTGCGTCTATTGAGATGATCATGTGGTTTTTGTTTTTCATTTTGTTGATGTAGTGTATCACCTTGATTGACTTGCGGGTGTTGAACCATCCCTGTGTCCCTGGTATAAATCCCACTTGATCATGGTGTATAATCTTTTTGATGTATTGCTGTAATCGGTTTGCCAAAATTTGGTTGAGGATTTTTGCATCTATGTTCATCAGTGATATCGGCCTGTAGTTCTCCTTCTTTGTGTTGTCCTTGTCAGGTTTGGGGATCAGAGTGATGTTGGCTTCATAGAATGTGTTAGGGAGTTCTCCATCTTTCTCAATTTTCTGGAACAGTTTGAGGAGAATAGGTACAAAGAACTCACACTGCTTAACAACAAAAAAACAAACTACCCGATCAAAAAATGGGGAGAGGTCATGAACAGACATCTCTCAAAAGAAGATATGAACATGGCCAATAGACACATGAAAAGATGTTCATCATCGCTAATCATCAGGGAAATGCAAATCAAAACTACACTAAGATATCACCTTACCCCCGTTAGATTGGCAAAAACATCCAAAACCAAGAACGACAAATGTTGCAGAGGTTGTGGAGAAAGAGGAACCCTCATACACTGTTGGTGGGAATGCAAACTGGTACAGCCACTATGGAAAACAGTATGGAGATTTCTCAAAAAGTTAAAAATAGAAATACCCTATGACCCAGCCATCCCATTACTGGGTATCTATCCTAAGAACCTGATATCAGATATCTCAAGAGTCCGTTGCACCCCTATGTTCATCGCAGCATTATTTACAATAGCCAAGACGTGGAACCAGCCTACATGCCCAGAAACTGATGATTGGATAAAGAAGATGTGGTATATATACACAATGGAATACTACTCAGCCATAAAAAAAGACGACATTGGCCCCTTCACAACAATGTGGATGGACCTCGAGGGCATTATGTTAAGCGAAATAAGTCAGTCAGAGAAAGACAGACTCTATATGACTCCACTCATAGGTGGAAATTAGTATATTGAGAAGGAGACCTGATCGGTGGTTACCAGGGAAAAGGGGGGTGGGGGGAGGGCATGGAAAGGGAAGTGGTGTTCCCACAACATGACTAACAAAAATGTACAACTGAAATTTCACAAGCTTGTAATCCATCATAACATTAATAAACAAAACAAAAAAAAAAAAGATGCTTTGGGGCCCATCTGCCCCTATGGAAACAACGCAGCACTTTGTTCCTTGCAGCTCTAGGGCAATGTAGCACACCCAGAGCAGAAGTTCTACTTCAGCCAGATCAGGCCCGCAAAGAAACTGCGTTTCACAGGCCTTTGTAAGAGATGTTCCCGGTAGGCTGTTAGAGCACTGTGCAGAGCGAGTTGTTTCTTAGCTTCCCAACGAGCTGGAAGCAAGATGCTTTAGGGGTCATCTGCCCTTAAGGAAAGAATGCAGCACTTTGTGCCTTGCAGCTCTAGGGCAATGTAGCACACCCAGAGCAGAAGTTGTACTTCAGCCAGATCAGGCCTGCAAAGAAACTGCGTTTCACAGGCCTTTGTAAGAGATGTTCCCGGTAGGCTGTTAGAGCACTGTGCAGAGCGAGTTGTTTCTTAGCTTCCCAAAGAGCTGGAAGCAAGATGCTTTGGAGCCCTTCTCACCCTTTGGAAAGAAGGCAGCACTTTGTGCCTTACAGCTCTAGGGCAATGTAGCACACCCAGAGCAGAAGTTCTTCTTCAGCCAGATCAGGACTACAAAGAAACTGCGTTACACAGGCCTTTGTAAGAGATGTTCCCTGTAGGCTGTTAGAGCACTGTGCAGAGCGAGTTCTTTCTTAGCTTCCCAAAGACCTGGAAGCAAGATGCTTTGGGGGCCATCTGCCGTTAAGTAAAGAAGGCAGCACTTTGTGCCTTTCAGCTCTAGGGCAATGTAGCACACCCAGAGCAGATGTTCTACTTCTGCCAGGTCAGGACTGCAAAGAAACTGCGGTCCACAGGCCATTGTAAGAGATTCCAGGTAGGCTGTAAGAGCACTGTGCAGAGCTACTAGTTTCTTAGCTTCCCAGAGAGCTGGAAGCAAGATGCTTTGGGGCCCATCTGCCCCTATGGAAAGAACGCAGCACTTTGTGCCTTGCAGCTCTAGGGCAATGCAGCACACCCCGAGCAGAAGTTCTACTTCAGCCACATCAGGCCTGCAAAGAAACTGCGTTTCACAGGCCTTTGTAAGAGATGTTCCCAGTAGGCTGTTAGAGCACTGTGCAGAGCGAGTTGTTTCTTAGCTTCCCAGAGAGCTGGAAGCAAGATGCTTTGGGGCCCGTTAATTTTATACCCTGCTACTTTGCTGTAGTTGTTGATTATTTCTAATAGTTTTTCTGTGGATTCTTTGGGGTTTTCTATGTATAAGATCATGTCGTCTGCAAACAACGCGAGTTTTACTTCTTCGTTACCTATTTGGATTCCTTTTATTTTTTTTTCCTGCCGAATTGCTCTGCCCAGCACCTCCAGTACTATGTTGAATAGGAGTGGTGAAAGTGGGCACCCTTGTCTTGTTCCTGTCCTCAGAGGGATGGCTTTCAGCTTTTGTCCATTGAGTATGATGTTGGCTGTGGGTCTATCATATATGGCCTTTATTATGTTGAGGTTCTTTCCTTCTATACCCATTTTACTGAGGGTTTTTATCATAAATGGGTGTTGGATCTTGTCGAATGCTTTCTCTGCGTCTATTGAGATGATCATGTGGTTTTTGTTTTTCATTTTGTTGATGTAGTGTATCACGTTGATTGACTTGCGGGTGTTGAACCATCCCTGTGTCCCTGGTATAAATCCCACTTGATCATGGTGTATAATCTTTTTGATGTATTGCTGTAATCGGTTTGCCAAAATTTTGTTGAGGATTTTTGCATCTATGTTCATCAGTGATATCGGCCTGTAGTTCTCCTTCTTTGTGTTGTCCTTGTCAGGTTGGGGGATCAGAGTGATGTTGGCTTCATAGAATGTGTTAGGGAGTTCTCCATCTTTCTCAATTTTCTGGAACAGTTTGAGGAGAATAGGTACAAAGAACTCACACTGCTTAACAACAAAAAAACAAACTACCCGATCAAAAAATGGGGAGAGGTCATGAACAGACATCTCTCAAAAGAAGATATGAACATGGCCAATAGACACATGAAAAGATGTTCATCATCGCTAATCATCAGGGAAATGCAAATCAAAACTACACTAAGATATCACCTTACCCCCGTTAGATTGGCAAAAACATCCAAAACCAAGAACGACAAATGTTGCAGAGGTTGTGGAGAAAGAGGAACCCTCATACACTGTTGGTGGGAATGCAAACTGGTACAGCCACTATGGAAAACAGTATGGAGATTTCTCAAAAAGTTAAAAATAGAAATACCCTATGACCCAGCCATCCCATTACTGGGTATCTATCCTAAGAACCTGATATCAGATATCTCAAGAGTCCGTTGCACCCCTATGTTCATCGCAGCATTATTTACAATAGCCAAGACGTGGAACCAGCCTACATGCCCAGAAACTGATGATTGGATAAAGAAGATGTGGTATATATACACAATGGAATACTACTCAGCCATAAAAAAAGACGACATTGGCCCCTTCACAACAATGTGGATGGACCTCGAGGGCATTATGTTAAGCGAAATAAGTCAGTCAGAGAAAGACAGACTCTATATGACTCCACTCATAGGTGGAAATTAGTATATTGAGAAGGAGACCTGATCGGTGGTTACCAGGGAAAAGGGGGGTGGGGGGAGGGCATGGAAAGGGAAGTGGTGTTCCCACAACATGACTAACAAAAATGTACAACTGAAATTTCACAAGCTTGTAATCCATCATAACATTAATAAACAAAACAAAAAAAAAAAAGATGCTTTGGGGCCCATCTGCCCCTATGGAAACAACGCAGCACTTTGTTCCTTGCAGCTCTAGGGCAATGTAGCACACCCAGAGCAGAAGTTCTACTTCAGCCAGATCAGGCCCGCAAAGAAACTGCGTTTCACAGGCCTTTGTAAGAGATGTTCCCGGTAGGCTGTTAGAGCACTGTGCAGAGCGAGTTGTTTCTTAGCTTCCCAACGAGCTGGAAGCAAGATGCTTTAGGGGTCATCTGCCCTTAAGGAAAGAATGCAGCACTTTGTGCCTTGCAGCTCTAGGGCAATGTAGCACACCCAGAGCAGAAGTTGTACTTCAGCCAGATCAGGCCTGCAAAGAAACTGCGTTTCACAGGCCTTTGTAAGAGATGTTCCCGGTAGGCTGTTAGAGCACTGTGCAGAGCGAGTTGTTTCTTAGCTTCCCAAAGAGCTGGAAGCAAGATGCTTTGGAGCCCTTCTCACCCTTTGGAAAGAAGGCAGCACTTTGTGCCTTACAGCTCTAGGGCAATGTAGCACACCCAGAGCAGAAGTTCTTCTTCAGCCAGATCAGGACTACAAAGAAACTGCGTTACACAGGCCTTTGTAAGAGATGTTCCCTGTAGGCTGTTAGAGCACTGTGCAGAGCGAGTTCTTTCTTAGCTTCCCAAAGACCTGGAAGCAAGATGCTTTGGGGGCCATCTGCCGTTAAGTAAAGAAGGCAGCACTTTGTGCCTTTCAGCTCTAGGGCAATGTAGCACACCCAGAGCAGATGTTCTACTTCTGCCAGGTCAGGACTGCAAAGAAACTGCGGTCCACAGGCCATTGTAAGAGATTCCAGGTAGGCTGTAAGAGCACTGTGCAGAGCTACTAGTTTCTTAGCTTCCCAGAGAGCTGGAAGCAAGATGCTTTGGGGCCCATCTGCCCCTATGGAAAGAACGCAGCACTTTGTGCCTTGCAGCTCTAGGGCAATGCAGCACACCCCGAGCAGAAGTTCTACTTCAGCCACATCAGGCCTGCAAAGAAACTGCGTTTCACAGGCCTTTGTAAGAGATGTTCCCAGTAGGCTGTTAGAGCACTGTGCAGAGCGAGTTGTTTCTTAGCTTCCCAGAGAGCTGGAAGCAAGATGCTTTGGGGCCCGTTAATTTTATACCCTGCTACTTTGCTGTAGTTGTTGATTATTTCTAATAGTTTTTCTGTGGATTCTTTGGGGTTTTCTATGTATAAGATCATGTCGTCTGCAAACAACGCGAGTTTTACTTCTTCGTTACCTATTTGGATTCCTTTTATTTTTTTTTCCTGCCGAATTGCTCTGCCCAGCACCTCCAGTACTATGTTGAATAGGAGTGGTGAAAGTGGGCACCCTTGTCTTGTTCCTGTCCTCAGAGGGATGGCTTTCAGCTTTTGTCCATTGAGTATGATGTTGGCTGTGGGTCTATCATATATGGCCTTTATTATGTTGAGGTTCTTTCCTTCTATACCCATTTTACTGAGGGTTTTTATCATAAATGGGTGTTGGATCTTGTCGAATGCTTTCTCTGCGTCTATTGAGATGATCATGTGGTTTTTGTTTTTCATTTTGTTGATGTAGTGTATCACGTTGATTGACTTGCGGGTGTTGAACCATCCCTGTGTCCCTGGTATAAATCCCACTTGATCATGGTGTATAATCTTTTTGATGTATTGCTGTAATCGGTTTGCCAAAATTTTGTTGAGGATTTTTGCATCTATGTTCATCAGTGATATCGGCCTGTAGTTCTCCTTCTTTGTGTTGTCCTTGTCAGGTTGGGGGATCAGAGTGATGTTGGCTTCATAGAATGTGTTAGGGAGTTCTCCATCTTTCTCAATTTTCTGGAACAGTTTGAGGAGAATAGGCACAAAGAAATCACACTGCTTAACAACAAAAAAACAAACAACCCGATCAAAAAATGGGCAGAGGACATGAACAGACATTTCTCAAAAGAAGATAGGAATATGGCCAATAGACACATGAAAAGATGTTCATCATCGCTAATCATCAGGGAAATGCAAATCAAAACAACACTAAGATATCACCTTACCCCCGTTAGATTGGCAAAAACATCCAAAACCAAGAACGACAAATGTTGGAGAGGTTGTGGAGAAAGAGGAACCCTCATACACTGTTGGTGGGAATGCAAACTGGTACAGCCACTATGGAAAACAGTATGAAGATTTCTCAAAAAGTTAAAAATAGAAATACCCTATGACCCAGCCATCCCATTACTGGGTATCTATCCTAAGAACCTGATATCAGATATCTCAAGAGTCCGTTGCACCCCTATGTTCATCGCAGCATTATTTACAATAGCCAAGACGTGGAACCAGCCTACATGCCCAGAAACTGATGATTGGATAAAGAAGATGTGGTATATATACACAATGGAATACTACTCAGCCATAAAAAAAGACGACATTGGCCCATTCACAACAATGTGGATGGACCTCGAGGGCATTATGTTAAGCGAAATAAGTCAGTCAGACAAAGACGAACTCTATATGACTCCACTCATAGGTGGAAATTAGTATATTGAGAAGGAGATCTGATCGGTGGTTACCAGGGAAAAGGGGGGGTGAGGGGAGGGCACGGAGGGGAAAGTGGTGTTCCCACAACATGACTAACAAAAATGTACAACTGAAATTTCACAAGCTTGTAATCCATCATAAGATTAGTAAACAACAACAACAAAAAAAGATGCTTTGGGGCCCATCTGCCCCTATGGAAAGAACGCAGCACTTTGTGCCTTGCAGCTCTAGGGCAATGTAGCACACCCAGAGCAGAAGTTCTACTTCAGCCAGATCAGGCCCGCAAAGAAACTGCGTTTCACAGGCCTTTGTAAGAGATGTTCCCGGTAGGCTGTTAGAGCACTGTGCAGAGCGAGTTGTTTCTTAGCTTCCCAACGAGCTGGAAGCAAGATGCTTTAGGGGTCATCTGCCCTTAAGGAAAGAATGCAGCACTTTGTGCCTTGCAGCTCTAGGGCAATGTAGCACACCCAGAGCAGAAGTTGTACTTCAGCCAGATCAGGCCTGCAAAGAAACTGCGTTTCACAGGCCTTTGTAAGAGATGTTCCCGGTAGGCTGTTAGAGCACTGTGCAGAGCGAGTTGTTTCTTAGCTTCCCAAAGAGCTGGAAGCAAGATGCTTTGGAGCCCTTCTCACCCTTTGGAAAGAAGGCAGCACTTTGTGCCTTACAGCTCTAGGGCAATGTAGCACACCCAGAGCAGAAGTTCTTCTTCAGCCAGATCAGGACTACAAAGAAACTGCGTTACACAGGCCTTTGTAAGAGATGTTCCCTGTAGGCTGTTAGAGCACTGTGCAGAGCGAGTTCTTTCTTAGCTTCCCAAAGACCTGGAAGCAAGATGCTTTGGGGGCCATCTGCCGTTAAGTAAAGAAGGCAGCACTTTGTGCCTTTCAGCTCTAGGGCAATGTAGCACACCCAGAGCAGATGTTCTACTTCTGCCAGGTCAGGACAGCAAAGAAACTGCGGTCCACAGGCCATTGTAAGAGATTCCCGGTAGGCTGTTAGAGCACTGTGCAGAGCGAGTTGTTTCCTAGCTTCCCAAAGAGCTGGAAGCAAGATGCTTTGGGGCCCTTCTCACCCTTTGGAAAGAAGGCAGCACTTTGTGCCTTGCAGCTCTAGGGCAATGTAGCACACCCAGAGCCGAAGTTCTACTTCAGCTAGATCAGATCTGCAAAGAAACTTCGTTTCACAGGCCTTTGTAAGAGATGTACCCGGTAGGCTGTAAGAGCACTGTGCAGAGCTACTAGTTTCTTAGCTTCCCAGAGAGCTGGAAGCAAGATGCTTTGGGGCCCATCTGCCCCTATGGAAAGAACGCAGCACTTTGTGCCTTGCAGCTCTAGGGCAATGCAGCACACCCCGAGCAGAAGTTCTACTTCAGCCAGATCAGGCCCGCAAAGAAACTGCGTTTCACAGGCCTTTGTAAGAGATGTTCCCGGTAGGCTGTTAGAGCACTGTGCAGAGCGAGTTGTTTCTTAGCTTCCCAGAGAGCTGGAAGCAAGATGCTTTGGGGCCCGTTAATTTTATACCCTGCTACTTTGCTGTAGTTGTTGATTATTTCTAATAGTTTTTCTGTGGATTCTTTGGGGTTTTCTATGTATAAGATCATGTCGTCTGCAAACAACGCGAGTTTTACTTCTTCGTTACCTATTTGGATTCCTTTTATTTTTTTTTCCTGCCGAATTGCTCTGCCCAGCACCTCCAGTACTATGTTGAATAGGAGTGGTGAAAGTGGGCACCCTTGTCTTGTTCCTGTCCTCAGAGGGATGGCTTTCAGCTTTTGTCCATTGAGTATGATGTTGGCTGTGGGTCTATCATATATGGCCTTTATTATGTTGAGGTTCTTTCCTTCTATACCCATTTTACTGAGGGTTTTTATCATAAATGGGTGTTGGATCTTGTCGAATGCTTTCTCTGCGTCTATTGAGATGATCATGTGGTTTTTGTTTTTCATTTTGTTGATGTAGTGTATCACGTTGATTGACTTGCGGGTGTTGAACCATCCCTGTGTCCCTGGTATAAATCCCACTTGATCATGGTGTATAATCTTTTTGATGTATTGCTGTAATCGGTTTGCCAAAATTTTGTTGAGGATTTTTGCATCTATGTTCATCAGTGATATCGGCCTGTAGTTCTCCTTCTTTGTGTTGTCCTTGTCAGGTTGGGGGATCAGAGTGATGTTGGCTTCATAGAATGTGTTAGGGAGTTCTCCATCTTTCTCAATTTTCTGGAACAGTTTGAGGAGAATAGGCACAAAGAAATCACACTGCTTAACAACAAAAAAACAAACAACCCGATCAAAAAATGGGCAGAGGACATGAACAGACATTTCTCAAAAGAAGATAGGAATATGGCCAATAGACACATGAAAAGATGTTCATCATCGCTAATCATCAGGGAAATGCAAATCAAAACAACACTAAGATATCACCTTACCCCCGTTAGATTGGCAAAAACATCCAAAACCAAGAACGACAAATGTTGGAGAGGTTGTGGAGAAAGAGGAACCCTCATACACTGTTGGTGGGAATGCAAACTGGTACAGCCACTATGGAAAACAGTATGGAGATTTCTCAAAAAGTTAAAAATAGAAATACCCTATGACCCAGCCATCCCATTACTGGGTATCTATCCTAAGAACCTGATATCAGATATCTCAAGAGTCCGTTGCACCCCTATGTTCATCGCAGCATTATTTACAATAGCCAAGACGTGGAACCAGCCTACATGCCCAGAAACTGATGATTGGATAAAGAAGATGTGGTATATATACACAATGGAATACTACTCAGCCATAAAAAAAGACGACATTGGCCCATTCACAACAATGTGGATGGACCTCGAGGGCATTATGTTAAGCGAAATAAGTCAGTCAGACAAAGACGAACTCTATATGACTCCACTCATAGGTGGAAATTAGTATATTGAGAAGGAGATCTGATCGGTGGTTACCAGGGAAAAGGGGGGGTGGGGGGAGGGCACGGAGGGGGAAGTGGTGTTCCCACAACATGACTAACAAAAATGTACAACTGAAATATCACAAGCTTGTAATCCATCATAAGATTAATAAACAACAACAACAAAAAAAGATGCTTTGGGGCCCATCTGCCCCTATGGAAAGAACGCAGCACTTTGTGCCTTGCAGCTCTAGGGCAATGTAGCACACCCAGAGCAGAAGTTCTACTTCAGCCAGATCAGGCCCGCAAAGAAACTGCGTTTCACAGGCCTTTGTAAGAGATGTTCCCGGTAGGCTGTTAGAGCACTGTGCAGAGCGAGTTGTTTCTTAGCTTCCCAACGAGCTGGAAGCAAGATGCTTTAGGGGTCATCTGCCCTTAAGGAAAGAATGCAGCACTTTGTGCCTTGCAGCTCTAGGGCAATGTAGCACACCCAGAGCAGAAGTTGTACTTCAGCCAGATCAGGCCTGCAAAGAAACTGCGTTTCACAGGCCTTTGTAAGAGATGTTCCCGGTAGGCTGTTAGAGCACTGTGCAGAGCGAGTTGTTTCTTAGCTTCCCAAAGAGCTGGAAGCAAGATGCTTTGGAGCCCTTCTCACCCTTTGGAAAGAAGGCAGCACTTTGTGCCTTACAGCTCTAGGGCAATGTAGCACACCCAGAGCAGAAGTTCTTCTTCAGCCAGATCAGGACTACAAAGAAACTGCGTTACACAGGCCTTTGTAAGAGATGTTCCCTGTAGGCTGTTAGAGCACTGTGCAGAGCGAGTTGTTTCTTAGCTTCCCAGAGAGCTGGAAGCAAGATGCTTTGGGGCCCGTTAATTTTATACCCTGCTACTTTGCTGTAGTTGTTGATTATTTCTAATAGTTTTTCTGTGGATTCTTTGGGGTTTTCTATGTATAAGATCATGTCGTCTGCAAACAACGCGAGTTTTACTTCTTCGTTACCTATTTGGATTCCTTTTATTTTTTTTTCCTGCCGAATTGCTCTGCCCAGCACCTCCAGTACTATGTTGAATAGGAGTGGTGAAAGTGGGCACCCTTGTCTTGTTCCTGTCCTCAGAGGGATGGCTTTCAGCTTTTGTCCATTGAGTATGATGTTGGCTGTGGGTCTATCATATATGGCCTTTATTATGTTGAGGTTCTTTCCTTCTATACCCATTTTACTGAGAGTTTTTATCATAAATGGGTGTTGGATCTTGTCGAATGCTTTCTCTGCGTCTATTGAGATGATCATGTGGTTTTTGTTTTTCATTTTGTTGATGTAGTGTATCACGTTGATTGACTTGCGGGTGTTGAACCATCCCTGTGTCCCTGGCATAAATCCCACTTGATCATGGTGTATAATCTTTTTGATGTATTGCTGTAATCGGTTTGCCAAAATTTTGTTGAGGACTTTTGCATCTATGTTCATCAGTGATATCGGCCTGTAGTTCTCCTTCTTTGTGTTGTCCTTGTCAGGTTTGGGGATCAGAGTGATGTTGGCTTCATATAATGTGTTAGGGAGTTCTCCATCTTTCTCAATTTTCTGGAACAGTTTGAGGAGAATAGGTACAAAGAACTCACACTGCTTAACAACAAAAAAACAAACAACCCGATCAAAAAATGGGCAGAGGACATGAACAGACATTTCTCAAAAGAAGATAGGAATATGGCCAATAGTTACATGAAAAGATGTTCATCATCGCTAATCATCAGGGAAATGCAAATCAAAACAACACTAAGATATCACCTTACCCCCGTTAGATTGGCAAAAACATCCAAAACCAAGAACGACAAATGTTGGAGAGGTTGTGGAGAAAGAGGAACCCTCATACACTGTTGGTGGGAATGCAAACTGGTACAGCCACTATGGAAAACAGTATGAAGATTTCTCAAAAAGTTAAAAATAGAAATACCCTATGACCCAGCCATCCCATTACTGGGTATCTATCCTAAGAACCTGATATCAGATATCTCAAGAGTCCGTTGCACCCCTATGTTCATCGCAGCATTATTTACAATAGCCAAGACGTGGAACCAGCCTACATGCCCAGAAACTGATGATTGGATAAAGAAGATGTGGTATATATACACAATGGAATACTACTCAGCCATAAAAAAAGACGACATTGGCCCATTCACAACAATGTGGATGGACCTCGAGGGCATTATGTTAAGCGAAATAAGTCAGTCAGACAAAGACGAACTCTATATGACTCCACTCATAGGTGGAAATTAGTATATTGAGAAGGAGATCTGATCGGTGGTTACCAGGGAAAAGGGGGGGTGGGGGGAGGGCACGGAGGGGGAAGTGGTTTTCCCACAACATGACTAACAAAAATGTACAACTGAAATTTCACAAGCTTGTAATCCATCATAACATTTATAAACAAAAAAAAAAAAAGATGCTTTGGGGCCCATCTGCCCCTATGGAAAAAACGCAGCACTTTGTGCCTTGCAGCTCTAGGGCAATGTAGCACACCCAGAGCAGAAGTTCTACTTCAGCCAGATCAGGCCCGCAAAGAAACTGCGTTTCACAGGCCTTTGTAAGAGATGTTCCCGGTAGGCTGTTAGAGCACTGTGCAGAGCGAGTTGTTTCTTAGCTTCCCAACGAGCTGGAAGCAAGATGCTTTAGGGGTCATCTGCCCTTAAGGAAAGAATGAAGCACTTTGTGCCTTGCAGCTCTAGGGCAATGTAGCACACCCAGAGCAGAAGTTGTACTTCAGCCAGATCAGGCCTGCAAAGAAACTGCGTTTCACAGGCCTTTGTAAGAGATGTTCCCGGTAGGCTGTTAGAGCACTGTGCAGAGCGAGTTGTTTCTTAGCTTCCCAGAGAGCTGGAAGCAAGATGCTTTGGGGGCCATCTGCCGTTAAGTAAAGAAGGCAGCACTTTGTGCCTTTCAGCTCTAGGGCAATGTAGCACACCCAGAGCAGATGTTCTACTTCTGCCAGGTCAGGACAGCAAAGAAACTGCGGTCCACAGGCCATTGTAAGAGATTCCCGGTAGGCTGTTAGAGCACTGTGCAGAGCGAGTTGTTTCCTAGCTTCCCAAAGAGCTGGAAGCAAGATGCTTTGGGGCCCTTCTCACCCTTTGGAAAGAAGGCAGCACTTTGTGCCTTGCAGCTCTAGGGCAATGTAGCACACCCAGAGCCGAAGTTCTACTTCAGCTAGATCAGACCTGCAAAGAAACTTCGTTTCACAGGCCTTTGTAAGAGATGTACCCGGTAGGCTGTAAGAGCACTGTGCAGAGCTACTAGTTTCTTAGCTTCCCAGAGAGCTGGAAGCAAGATGCTTTGGGGCCCATCTGCCCCTATGGAAAGAACGCAGCACTTTGTGCCTTGCAGCTCTAGGGCAATGCAGCACACCCCGAGCAGAAGTTCTACTTCAGCCAGATCAGGCCTGCAAAGAAACTGCGTTTCACAGGCCTTTGTAAGAGATGTTCCCAGTAGGCTGTTAGAGCACTGTGCAGAGCGAGTTGTTTCTTAGCTTCCCAGAGAGCTGGAAGCAAGATGCTTTGGGGCCCGTTAATTTTATACCCTGCTACTTTGCTGTAGTTGTTGATTATTTCTAATAGTTTTTCTGTGGATTCTTTGGGGTTTTCTATGTATAAGATCATGTCGTCTGCAAACAACGCGAGTTTTACTTCTTCGTTACCTATTTGGATTCCTTTTATTTTTTTTTCCTGCCGAATTGCTCTGCCCAGCACCTCCAGTACTATGTTGAATAGGAGTGGTGAAAGTGGGCACCCTTGTCTTGTTCCTGTCCTCAGAGGGATGGCTTTCAGCTTTTGTCCATTGAGTATGATGTTGGCTGTGGGTCTATCATATATGGCCTTTATTATGTTGAGGTTCTTTCCTTCTATACCCATTTTACTGAGGGTTTTTATCATAAATGGGTGTTGGATCTTGTCGAATGCTTTCTCTGCGTCTATTGAGATGATCATGTGGTTTTTGTTTTTCATTTTGTTGATGTAGTGTATCACGTTGATTGACTTGCGGGTGTTGAACCATCCCTGTGTCCCTGGCATAAATCCCACTTGATCATGGTGTATAATCTTTTTGATGTATTGCTGTAATCGGTTTGCCAAAATTTTGTTGAGGACTTTTGCATCTATGTTCATCAGTGATATCGGCCTGTAGTTCTCCTTCTTTGTGTTGTCCTTGTCAGGTTGGGGGATCAGAGTGATGTTGGCTTCATAGAATGTGTTAGGGAGTTCTCCATCTTTCTCAATTTTCTGGAACAGTTTGAGGAGAATAGGTACAAAGAACTCACACTGCTTAACAACAAAAAAACAAACAACCCGATCAAAAAATGGGCAGAGGACATGAACAGACATTTCTCAAAAGAAGATAGGAATATGGCCAATAGTTACATGAAAAGATGTTCATCATCGCTAATCATCAGGGAAATGCAAATCAAAACAACACTAAGATATCACCTTACCCCCGTTAGATTGGCAAAAACATCCAAAACCAAGAACGACAAATGTTGGAGAGGTTGTGGAGAAAGAGGAACCCTCATACACTGTTGGTGGGAATGCAAACTGGTACAGCCACTATGGAAAACAGTATGAAGATTTCTCAAAAAGTTAAAAATAGAAATACCCTATGACCCAGCCATCCCATTACTGGGTATCTATCCTAAGAACCTGATATCAGATATCTCAAGAGTCCGTTGCACCCCTATGTTCATCGCAGCATTATTTACAATAGCCAAGACGTGGAACCAGCCTACATGCCCAGAAACTGATGATTGGATAAAGAAGATGTGGTATATATACACAATGGAATACTACTCAGCCATAAAAAAAGACGACATTGGCCCATTCACAACAATGTGGATGGACCTCGAGGGCATTATGTTAAGCGAAATAAGTCAGTCAGACAAAGACGAACTCTATATGACTCCACTCATAGGTGGAAATTAGTATATTGAGAAGGATATCTGATCGGTGGTTACCAGGGAAAAGGGGGGGTGGGGGGAGGGCACGGAGGGGGAAGTGGTGTTCCCACAACATGACTAACAAAAATGTACAACTGAAATTTCACAAGCTTGTAATCCATCATAACATTTATAAACAAAAAAAAAAAAAGATGCTTTGGGGCCCATCTGCCCCTATGGAAAAAACGCAGCACTTTGTGCCTTGCAGCTCTAGGGCAATGTAGCACACCCAGAGCAGAAGTTCTACTTCAGCCAGATCAGGCCCGCAAAGAAACTGCGTTTCACAGGCCTTTGTAAGAGATGTTCCCGGTAGGCTGTTAGAGCACTGTGCAGAGCGAGTTGTTTCTTAGCTTCCCAACGAGCTGGAAGCAAGATGCTTTAGGGGTCATCTGCCCTTAAGGAAAGAATGCAGCACTTTGTGCCTTGCAGCTCTAGGGCAATGTAGCACACCCAGAGCAGAAGTTGTACTTCAGCCAGATCAGGCCTGCAAAGAAACTGCGTTTCACAGGCCTTTGTAAGAGATGTTCCCGGTAGGCTGTTAGAGCACTGTGCAGAGCGAGTTGTTTCTTAGCTTCCCAAAGAGCTGGAAGCAAGATGCTTTGGAGCCCTTCTCACCCTTTGGAAAGAAGGCAGCACTTTGTGCCTTACAGCTCTAGGGCAATGTAGCACACCCAGAGCAGAAGTTCTTCTTCAGCCAGATCAGGACTACAAAGAAACTGCGTTACACAGGCCTTTGTAAGAGATGTTCCCTGTAGGCTGTTAGAGCACTGTGCAGAGCGAGTTCTTTCTTAGCTTCCCAAAGACCTGGAAGCAAGATGCTTTGGGGGCCATCTGCCGTTAAGTAAAGAAGGCAGCACTTTGTGCCTTTCAGCTCTAGGGCAATGTAGCACACCCAGAGCAGATGTTCTACTTCTGCCAGGTCAGGACAGCAAAGAAACTGCGGTCCACAGGCCATTGTAAGAGATTCCCGGTAGGCTGTTAGAGCACTGTGCAGAGCGAGTTGTTTCCTAGCTTCCCAAAGAGCTGGAAGCAAGATGCTTTGGGGCCCTTCTCACCCTTTGGAAAGAAGGCAGCACTTTGTGCCTTGCAGCTCTAGGGCAATGTAGCACACCCAGAGCCGAAGTTCTACTTCAGCTAGATCAGACCTGCAAAGAAACTTCGTTTCACAGGCCTTTGTAAGAGATGTACCCGGTAGGCTGTAAGAGCACTGTGCAGAGCTACTAGTTTCTTAGCTTCCCAGAGAGCTGGAAGCAAGATGCTTTGGGGCCCATCTGCCCCTATGGAAAGAACGCAGCACTTTGTGCCTTGCAGCTCTAGGGCAATGCAGCACACCCCGAACAGAAGTTCTACTTCAGCCAGATCAGGCCTGCAAAGAAACTGCGTTTCACAGGCCTTTGTAAGAGATGTTCCCAGTAGGCTGTTAGAGCACTGTGCAGAGCGAGTTGTTTCTTAGCTTCCCAGAGAGCTGGAAGCAAGATGCTTTGGGGCCCGTTAATTTTATACCCTGCTACTTTGCTGTAGTTGTTGATTATTTCTAATAGTTTTTCTGTGGATTCTTTGGGGTTTTCTATGTATAAGATCATGTCGTCTGCAAACAACGCGAGTTTTACTTCTTCGTTACCTATTTGGATTCCTTTTATTTTTTTTTCCTGCCGAATTGCTCTGCCCAGCACCTCCAGTACTATGTTGAATAGGAGTGGTGAAAGTGGGCACCCTTGTCTTGTTCCTGTCCTCAGAGGGATGGCTTTCAGCTTTTGTCCATTGAGTATGATGTTGGCTGTGGGTCTATCATATATGGCCTTTATTATGTTGAGGTTCTTTCCTTCTATACCCATTTTACTGAGGGTTTTTATCATAAATGGGTGTTGGATCTTGTCGAATGCTTTCTCTGCGTCTATTGAGATGATCATGTGGTTTTTGTTTTTCATTTTGTTGATGTAGTGTATCACGTTGATTGACTTGCGGGTGTTGAACCATCCCTGTGTCCCTGGTATAAATCCCACTTGATCATGGTGTATAATCTTTTTGATGTATTGCTGTAATCGGTTTGCCAAAATTTTGTTGAGGATTTTTGCATCTATGTTCATCAGTGATATCGCCCTGTAGTTCTCCTTCTTTGTGTTGTCCTTGTCAGGTTGGGGGATCAGAGTGATGTTGGCTTCATAGAATGTGTTAGGGAGTTCTCCATCTTTCTCAATTTTCTGGAAAAGTTTGAGGAGAATAGGCACAAAGAAATCACACTGCTTAACAACAAAAAAACAAACAACCCGATCAAAAAATGGGCAGAGGACATGAACAGACATTTCTCAAAAGAAGATAGGAATATGGCCAATAGACACATGAAAAGATGTTCATCATCGCTAATCATCAGGGAAATGCAAATCAAAACAACACTAAGATATCACCTTACCCCCGTTAGATTGGCAAAAACATCCAAAACCAAGAACGACAAATGTTGGAGAGGTTGTGGAGAAAGAGGAACCCTCATACACTGTTGGTGGGAATGCAAACTGGTATAGCCACTATGGAAAACAGTATGAAGATTTCTCAAAAAGTTAAAAATAGAAATACCCTATGACCCAGCCATCCCATTACTGGGTATCTATCCTAAGAACCTGATATCAGATATCTCAAGAGTCCGTTGCACCCCTATGTTCATCGCAGCATTATTTACAATAGCCAAGACGTGGAACCAGCCTACATGCCCAGAAACTGATGATTGGATAAAGAAGATGTGGTATATATACACAATGGAATACTACTCAGCCATAAAAAAAGACGACATTGGCCCATTCACAACAATGTGGATGGACCTCGAGGGCATTATGTTAAGCGAAATAAGTCAGTCAGAGAAAGACGAACTCTATATGACTCCACTCATAGGTGGAAATTAGTATATTGAGAAGGAGATCTGATCGGTGGTTACCAGGGAAAAGGGGGGGTGGGGGGAGGGCACGGAGGGGGAAGTGGTGTTCCCACAACATGACTAACAAAAATGTACAACTGAAATTTCACAAGCTTGTAATCCATCATAAGATTAATAAACAACAACAACAAAAAAAGATGCTTTGGGGCCCATCTGCCCCTATGGAAAGAACGCAGCACTTTGTGCCTTGCAGCTCTAGGGCAATGTAGCACACCCAGAGCAGAAGTTCTACTTCAGCCAGATCAGGCCCGCAAAGAAACTGCGTTTCACAGGCCTTTGTAAGAGATGTTCCCGGTAGGCTGTTAGAGCACTGTGCAGAGCGAGTTGTTTCTTAGCTTCCCAACGAGCTGGAAGCAAGATGCTTTAGGGGTCATCTGCCCTTAAGGAAAGAATGCAGCACTTTGTGCCTTGCAGCTCTAGGGCAATGTAGCACACCCAGAGCAGAAGTTGTACTTCAGCCAGATCAGGCCTGCAAAGAAACTGCGTTTCACAGGCCTTTGTAAGAGATGTTCCCGGTAGGCTGTTAGAGCACTGTGCAGAGCGAGTTGTTTCTTAGCTTCCCAAAGAGCTGGAAGCAAGATGCTTTGGAGCCCTTCTCACCCTTTGGAAAGAAGGCAGCACTTTGTGCCTTACAGCTCTAGGGCAATGTAGCACACCCAGAGCAGAAGTTCTTCTTCAGCCAGATCAGGACTACAAAGAAACTGCGTTACACAGGCCTTTGTAAGAGATGTTCCCTGTAGGCTGTTAGAGCACTGTGCAGAGCGAGTTGTTTCTTAGCTTCCCAGAGAGCTGGAAGCAAGATGCTTTGGGGCCCGTTAATTTTATACCCTGCTACTTTGCTGTAGTTGTTGATTATTTCTAATAGTTTTTCTGTGGATTCTTTGGGGTTTTCTATGTATAAGATCATGTCGTCTGCAAACAACGCGAGTTTTACTTCTTCGTTACCTATTTGGATTCCTTTTATTTTTTTTTCCTGCCGAATTGCTCTGCCCAGCACCTCCAGTACTATGTTGAATAGGAGTGGTGAAAGTGGGCACCCTTGTCTTGTTCCTGTCCTCAGAGGGATGGCTTTCAGCTTTTGTCCATTGAGTATGATGTTGGCTGTGGGTCTATCATATATGGCCTTTATTATGTTGAGGTTCTTTCCTTCTATACCCATTTTACTGAGGGTTTTTATCATAAATGGGTGTTGGATCTTGTCGAATGCTTTCTCTGCGTCTATTGAGATGATCATGTGGTTTTTGTTTTTCATTTTGTTGATGTAGTGTATCACGTTGATTGACTTGCGGGTGTTGAACCATCCCTGTGTCCCTGGTATAAATCCCACTTGATCATGGTGTATAATCTTTTTGATGTATTGCTGTAATCGGTTTGCCAAAATTTTGTTGAGGATTTTTGCATCTATGTTCATCAGTGATATCGGCCTGTAGTTCTCCTTCTTTGTGTTGTCCTTGTCAGGTTTGGGGATCAGAGTGATGTTGGCTTCATAGAATGTGTTAGGGAGTTCTCCATCTTTCTCAATTTTCTGGAACAGTTTGAGGAGAATAGGCACAAAGAAATCACACTGCTTAACAACAAAAAAACAAACAACCCGATCAAAAAATGGGCAGAGGACATGAACAGACATTTCTCAAAAGAAGATAGGAATATGGCCAATAGACACATGAAAAGATGTTCATCATCGCTAATCATCAGGGAAATGCAAATCAAAACAACACTAAGATATCACCTTACCCCCGTTAGATTGGCAAAAACATCCAAAACCAAGAACGACAAATGTTGCAGAGGTTGTGGAGAAAGAGGAAACCTCATACACTGT